>NC_072798.1:93033836-94430919 GCF_028583425.1 Eublepharis macularius
AATAAATAAAACTATTTAAATTGTTATTATTAAGGTAATGATTATTTTTCTCCTTCCAATAAAGCACAACAGAAAAGTTGTCCAAATATGAATGATTAACCTAAACTGGGGATAATTCATCTCACAATAAATTAACTATAACGTGTTTCTAATAGTATTAAAATCAATATTTTATACAACTGTAAAACTAATATGAAAAGATGTTATTCTAAAAATCTTCATCTACTTGCATATTAAAGTTATACCAGCAAGAATTAGTTTTTATGTAGAAAACTATGATTTAAATCAAGCCTTACTGACTAGTGATTTAAATCGTGATTTAAATCGTGATTTAAATCAGTTCGATTTAAATCGAATCCACCCTGTCCCCAGAGGTCGCTTCGATCAACTAATAAGCAGTTGCTGATGGTCCCTGGCCCCAGAGAGGTCTGTCTGGTCTCTACCAGAGCCACGGCCTTTTCGGTCCTGGCTCCAACCTGGTGGAACTCTCTGTCTGAGGAAACTAGGGCCCAGCAGGATTTGTTATCTTTCCGCCGGGCCTGCAAGACAGAGATGTTCCGCCAGGCATTTGGTGGGGGCTAGGCTGTCCTCTCACTGGCCATACCACTGAAGACCGTCCACCACCCATGCAGGAGCTCATAAGTGTGACGCAGGGCTTGATGTAAGAGCCAAGCCCTGCACCTAAAATGCTATATTTTAATATTTATATCTGCCAATTGAGAAATTTTATTGTATATGGAATAGTGTTTTAATGTTTATTTATAATGTTTTTATTGTTTTTAAACTGCATGTTGCAGGTTGTATGTTGTTACACCACCCTGAGCCCGTCTGACGGGGAGGGCCATCTAGAAATGCAATAAACAAACAAACAAACAAATCTTCACATAGTCATCCCAGAAGCCTAAATTATCTTTTCTGAGTCCAAAGTCTGCTTGTAGTAAATATAGGAATTCAGTTCCCTTTCCCACATCAGTACTTTTCTTCAATTGTTCCTTGAATTCTTGGATGGCTTGGTTGATTTCTTGAGATGGGTGATTTATTTTGGGCAGTCCTAAAGGTAATGCAAGTCCATGGTTGTGTTCTTCAGAAAGTTCTTCCATAGTCTGATCAGTTTGCTGAGATAGCAATGCTGCTACGTTGTCTTCTGAATTTAGTTCTGGAGAATTCTGGTCCCCTTGACACATCGTAACTAAAATATTTTCATAGTCTTGTTTTACTTTGCTTAACAAACTTTCAAATTTGCTTAAAAGGGAGGAGGCTGTCCTTTGGGAAATTCTTTGTATAATTTCTTCTCGGTTTTGCTTCATGACTGCAACCATTTTTTAATCCAGCAGGTGGTAATAACTGGTGGAACTACGCAGTTCACAAATTCACCATCTTCCCCCCTTTTTTGTTTATCTTGACAAATTTAAGAACGTTTAAGTCCTTCCTTTTAAGTAATTTGCAGTCCAGATTAGGCCGATAATGAAAGGTACTAAAATCTGTTGTCTTTTGGAAAAGTTCAATAAAGCAAGGCAAAAGTGAAAGGATAAGGAAGAGAAATGATCTGGCAAAATTCCCTAATTCAGTTAGGAGAGTTCTGTAGAATATTGACTTGAGTTCCGAATGTGATTAAGAACACTCTGTAGTTATCAGTGGCTTGCCAGTCAAAGAGGAAATCCAAATTAATTTATAACTCACTTACTGAATGTCTGACTAGGATCTGAATGTCTTGCTTGGTGTGCCGATGCTAAGATGTGTAGCAGACATCTTTGTTGTTTTCCAGAGGTGGAAAATAAAAGAAAAAGGAGGAGAAATAAAGCACAATTTCGTTCCTCTTGAATAACACAGAAAGAAAAAGAGAATAGTTCCTAGCACAAGACAGTTAAATTATATTAACAAAAGTCCCCCAGGCTGACTTAATTGGCTTTTGGCCACTTCAGTTCTGCTTTGCGAGATATTCTTGCATCTTCAGGAGTCGTGGAGTATCCAATTCTAATTAAAGAGAGCCAAATAGTTCCCCAATCAACCTGATACTGCCGTTGGGTGCCTCTTGATACAGGTTTCAGACTGTGCAGTCAGTCCTGCCTGGCTATAATAACCCTTAAAAGCAGAAAGAAGCAAGAGAGCTCATAAAAATGAGCCTCAGAGCGGGACCACAAGTGATGCTTGACACAGGTTGGACACTAGTCAGCTTCCCTCAAGTTTTGATGGGAAACGTAGGCGTCCTGGTCTCGCAGCTTCGCTCTCCGACTGCTGTCCAATGGACTTTTCAACTGTCACTTGTCCAACATTCCGCCAAGCTGCCTACATTTCCCATCAAAACTTGAGGGAAGCTGGCAAGTGTCCAACCTGAGTCAGGCGTCACTTGTGGTCCCGCTCTCAGTCGGTCGCCGTTGGGGGAAGAGCCTCTAGATGAAAATCAAATGTTCTGATTCAGTCCAGGGCAAGATCTTGTATCCTTATACAGCTGTATGATGAACAGGCATGAAGTTTTCTCCTTCATGTGTCTCCTGGCCAGGAGCCACATCTGTTGATTTCCTGCCTGTTAAAGACACAAGAGCCTCTTCACAGAAAACTGTGCCAGGGTAACTTTTAACAGCAGCTTTATTTTATCCACACATTTCTCCATAATGTTTGTGTGATTTTAAATTAGTAAACATGATTGGAATGACGTGTATAGTATGCAGCCAAGAAAGAAGGAAACATCTGTTCCAATCCATCTTAGGGATTTTTGTCCCAAGCCCAGCTAGAAAGGGCAGAAACCACTGCCTTGGTCTACTCAAACGTTGTGCAGAGTAGAGCAAAGCCACGTTAGCCACTGAAATGCCTGTTTTTGTGGCAAGTTATGCCTGTGCTTCCGTATGACAGTTTTAACTGTATGATGTGGATGCTACATAAATATGTAACGGAGGAAGGAGTTCTAACCTTTTCTACTTGGAACAAAGTCTCAGGCTATTCATTGGGGCTTACTCCTGGGAACCCCTGACCTGGATAGGCCAGGTGAGCCTGATCTCATCAGATCTCAGAAGCAAAGCAGGGTTGGCCTTGGTTAGTAATTGGATGGGATACCTGCAGCTAAGACCAGTGCTGCAAAGACAGGCAATGGCAAACCGCCTCTGTTAGTTTATTGCCATGGAAACCACACCAGGGGTCGCCATAAGTCAACTATGACTTGAGGTACTTACCTCCACCACTCCTAGGAAAGAGCCCTTAGGGTTGCAGCCTGAGATACAACTCACTTTTATCATCAGATTTTTCTGTGGTTGTATGATACAATGACATTTCAGCACAAAGCGGAATATGATGGAAAACGGGACCACAGCAGGGCCATCTCTGCACATTTGGTAGAATCAATTTTAATGTTTTTTAAAAATGGCCTTTGGTGGCTTTTTGTTTGCAAACTAGAGAGATGAAAGAAGATTTCTCTTTGTCTCTGCGTTCTTTTTTATCCCATCCTTCTTGCAAGGAGCTAGTAGTATGCACAGGTCTCCTTTCCCTATTTTTTCTTTCCCAAACAACCCTGTACCGAGAGAGAGACTGAGTCATCCAGCGAGTTTCAAAGCAGAGTGGGGCAGGGGGATTAAACTCAGAACTTTAAGACTCTGGTCAAACAACCTGACATTATACCATCTGCATCTCCCTGTTTTCTGCTTCAGTGAGTAACATTTTCAGGGCTGTTCATATGGCCACATACACTGAGTTTTCTTTTTTTCGGCTTTCCCACCTGTATTCTTTTTCAGCCCTTTAACCCATCACTGGCAAATGAAATGCTTGCTTATTTGGGAGCAGAATTCTTCCACATACTCCATTTTAAGACTACTGACAGGGAACAACATAAAGATATGCATAAAAGATAATACTTTAAAAAGCCAGGAGGAATAAACGTTTTTAACGTATCTGGGAAAATCTGAATTTCCACAAGGTGGCACTGTTGAGCTACTTTCATCATATACCTCCTAGTGGATTTACTCTTGAAAAATTCATCTTATTTTAAAAGGTTCATGGAGTTAAAACAGTTGAAATCTTTCTCACATATTATGTAATTTTTTTCTCTGATAATCTGTTTAATTTTGAAACAGCGTTTCTATAAAAAAGCTATAAAATGTTTTTGGAATGTCTTTAGAAAATCACTGCAACTCGTACAATATGGTGATTTTAGTAGAAAGCCAGCTAGATTTCCTTAGAATTTCAGAACTTTGTATTTAGCGTGACTGTTCTGTTTAGGTGCCAGAATGCATCTACTTCTGTTCAGAAAGGGACAGTGTCTGAATTGTTCAACTGGAACAGAAGGCATCTGCCTTAAAATATTAATGTTCGGGGTTTTTAAAGTTGGAGTAAATGGTTTTGTTTATCTGAGAACTGTATTCTCAAAGGGCTTTAAGCCACCTGCCAGTTTGACTTTATATGTTAAATGTCACCTACATTCTGGTGAGATACACAGAGTTAAAGAGATTTTGTTCCCAGAATTGGCATGTCTCTGTCACATCCCTTTAATCTCCCTGCCCAAAGGCAGAGCCACAACCTCCCTTTCTTTCTTTACATCATCTTGCCAATATATCATGCTGACATAGGTATCCTCCAGGATGAAGCAGAGTAGCCGCCTTTGGTATGTTTAGAGATGAGAATTCAAGTGGGCTATGAAAAGATTTTCAAAGATCCTTTTAATGAAGCACGATTAACCCGCTAGCACAGGAATGGAAGTTTGGCTAAAGCAATAGTCGGATTTTTGAATTTCAGCAAGTTTAGCACTTCGTTTGGGAGTGCCCCAAATTCCCACTGACTTCATTTTGGGTTTCACACATTCCGGCATGTCAGAAATTGCAAATATAAGAATGCATTACAGAGATTCCAAACTGGTTTCGATATTCAACCAGGCTGCTAATGTTCTTCATGTGTAGGAGTGGGCTGCACCTGCCTGTCGGCTGCACACACAAAATAGTGTGTGAGGCACATACACCTTCTTGGCCAAATTCATAGTGTTCTTACCTACCAGTAAGAATGTGAATTTTATGAATCCCACTTCACTGCACACGATCTTCTGAATTCTTTCTGTGCATAGGCACAATTTGCAGTATATAAGAAGCTCTTCCTGCACATGTGTGAAGTGTGAAAATACACGTCTGCTCCTTTGCAACACACAGAGTATAGAGGTCAATTTGTGGTGTATTGGTCTATAGAAAAATTCTGAAAGAAAAAATGGTTGTAAGGTTCTCTGGAGGTATCCCATTTGAGAAAAAAAGGAGAACCCATGTTCTGCTACCACTATAGTTGTTAAGAGTGTTGGGCTAGGATGTGGGAGACACAAGTGTGAGTCCCGACATTGCCATGGAAACACACTGGGTAACTGGAGTCGGTTTCGTTTTCTCAGCCATGCCGGACGCTCCTCTCGGCTGGTCCGGGAGGAAACGACCGGGCACCCTGACCGGGCGGCTGATCTGCAAGGATTAGCCCCCAGGACTCCCAGGGAGGGAGCCAGGGTCCGGGACGCGGCGGGAAGAACTCCCCGAAATCAATGCGGGGAGGGAATTGCCCGTTTGTCCCTATGGAGGCCGGCAGATGTGCGCGGCGCCTCGAGTGCCGCCGGGCAACGAGAAACGGCAAGTAAAAGAAACAGGCGGAAGCCTGTAAACAAGCGAATCCCTTCTGTTCTACAAGCGTTTGTGAAGGAGAGGTTGATCTGAAGAAGACTCGCTCTTCCCCTTCGTGGAGTTCCAGAATTTTGTTGGCGCCCCCCCCCCCCAAATGGCAGCAAAGAAGCAAAGTCCCGCTCTCGGTAAGTCAATCTCGGCCACCTTGCAGAAAGGGGAGTCGCTCGAAGAATTGGTGCGCAGGGCGGTGGTGGAAGCTATAAAACCCTTTGTTGACAAGCTGAACGAAACTGATCAAAGGGTGGGCTTAATTGAAAGCGAGGTGAAAACCATTAAGGCAGCAGCGGGGGGGGGGCAGAAAAGTCTGCTCTGGAAAGTGCGTCACTTGTGAAGGCTACAAAAAAGGAGTTGAAGTTGGTGGAGAACCAACTGATCGGGCTACAAGTGGAACGAACGCAGACAATTTTGCGTCTCCAAAACGTGAAAGAGGAGGAAAATGAGGATCTGTGGAATTTGGTCTCGGAACTACTGGCGACACCCGCGAGGACGACTAAAGAAGAGGTTAAAAGCGCCATTTTGGAGGTCCGTCGGGCTTCTTCAAAATATGCAACAAAGCGACAGTTGCCTCGTGAGATCATTATTGACTTTTCAACTAAAAAGATTCGGGACACCATCCTATATAACTCATACAATGCGGATTTGGACTTTATGGGTTTGAAAGTCAAGATTTTGAAGGACGTTCCATTTCTAGTCCGGAAACGGCGTTTTAAATATAAAAAGTTTGCAGCTCTTCTGAGGGACCATGGAATAAAGTACAAATGGTTATTCCCGGAAGGAATATGGTTCAGATATAAAGATCAGGCCTATAAGATATTATCAGAAGATCAACTAAAGGATTTTGAGAATAAAAACCCAGAATTCTGCTGCACCAAGAACGAAGAAAAGGAGGAGCCGGAGGGGGGGGGGAAGAGGAGAGCATTGCAACAGCAGTTGCACAGAGAGAATTGCGTCCGGGACCCAGAAGGGGGAGGAAAGTTTAATCAGAATTTGAAATGTTTATTCTCTGTATGATTAACCACTCCATCATTATTCTATGGAGCTATTTTTGTATTATGACAGTATGAAGGGAAACATTGAAGTGTAGTGTTTAGTGTTTGTAGTTCATTCCCCCCCCTTTTTCTTTTTCCACTCCCCTTTGTCCCTTCCCTCTTCCCTTTCCTTGTGATAGTCTGGTGTAGTGTTTTGTAGTTATGAAAGAAAAAAAAAAAAGAAACACACTGGGTAACTTTCAGCCAGTTACTCTCTCTCAGCTTGACCTTCTTCACAGGGTTGTTGGGAAGAAACCATCATTGGACCCCACCGACCTGCTCAACTACCGCCCTGTCTCGAACCTCCCGTTTCTGGGTAAGGTGATTGAGTGGGTGGCGGAGAAACAACTGCAGAGTTTCCTGAAGGAGACCTCAGCCCTAGATCCCTTCCAGTCCAGTTTTCACCCAGGACACGGGGTGGAGACATTGCTGGTCACCCTCACAGACGATCTTCGCAGGCATCTGGATTGAAACAGATTGGCACTGCTGATTTTATTAGATCTTTCAGCAGCGTTCGATACGGTCAGTTATGACCTTCTGACCCGCTGCCTCGCCGATGCGGGAATTCAGGGGACAGCGTTACAGCGGCTAGTCTCCTTTCTCCACGATCGGGGACAGAGGGTGGCGCTGGGGGAGATGTTATCGTCCTGTAGGCCACTAACGTGTGGTGTGCTGCAGGGGGTGATACTCTCCCCTTTATTATTTAATATCTATATGCGCCCCCTCACCCAGTTGGTGCGAAGTTTCGAGCTTGGGTGTCACCCATATGTGGATGACACCCAGCTGTATCTGTTGTTGGACAGACAGCCTGGATCGGCCCCGGTTGTCCTGGAGCATGCTTTTGAAACTGTGGCTGGATGGTTGGGGCAAAGTCGGCTGAAACTAAACCCTGCGAAGATGGCGATCCTGTACCTAAGTCGCAGAAATGTGGATTTGGGACCCCAGCTTCCTACACTCGGTTGGGCGATGCTTACACTAACTCCGAGAGTTAGGAGCCTGGGAGTAATCCTCAATCCCTCCTTGACAATGGAGGATCAGATTACTGTGGTTGCCAGGTATTCTTTTTGTTACCTTCGACAGACCAGGCAGCTTGTCCACCGCCCAGAGCCCCTGAGGATGGGCGGTTTATAAATCAAAATAATAAATAAATCTTTCGTCCTGCGACTTGACTACAGTGGTCCAAGCAATGGTCACTGCTAGGCTGGACTACTGTAACACACTCTACGCTGGGCTTCCCCTGAACCTCATCTGGTGCTTACAGCTGGTACAGAATGTGGTGGCACAGGTTATCACTGGAACACTGATAGGTGTGCATATAATGCCGGTATTGCGCCAGATGCACTGGTTGCCAGTGGAGTACTGAATCAGGTTCAAGGTTTTGGTACTAACCTATAAAGCCCTATGTGGATTGGGACCGGCGTATCTGCAGGACCGCCCCTCTCCATATGAACCCCAGAGGACTCTTCGCTCGAGCGATAAACATCTATTAAAGATCCCTGGCCCTAGGGAGGCCTGCCTGACATCGACCAGGGCCAGGGCCTTTTCAGTCCTGTCCCCAGCCTGGTGGGACGCTCTGTCCAATGAGACCAGGGCCCAGCGAGATTTGTTAGCTTTTTGCCAGGCCTGTAAGGTGGAGCTGTTCTGCCAGGCATATGGTTGATGTGAGGCGGTGCCCCCTAGACGGGGGAGTATAGCATATGCCCTCCCTTCCAGTGACACCTTCCATCTCTCACATATTTCCGTGCCAAAATGCTCTGGAGATGGCTAAAAAGGTGGTTGTCCAGATTATGTGCCACTGTGTCTACGTTTATATAGTTATGTATTTTAATCTATGGTATTTAAGGTGTTTTATGTTTTTAAATGGTATAAATTGTGAAATGTGATTTTAAATTTTGTTGTAATCTACCCTGAGCCTGCTGATGCGGGGAGGGTGGAATATAAATTGAATATAAATAAATAATAAATAAGATAAAGTGGAAGACAAGAGAACAAATTTTTAAGCTGCTTTGGGGCCCCACTGGACAGGAAAGTGGCACCTAAATAAATCAAAATATGGGACATATAAAAATATTTGTTGTAGAACAAGTCGGCATATATTTTTATTGAATGTGTATTGAACATACACAAGGCTCCTAACAGTTGTGTGTACAAAGGGGTGCTTGTGTGAAGCTGCCCCTCCATTGAAATGAATGAGGGCAGACCTTGAGTGGGGCAGAGACACTCACTGGATCAGGAAGCTGCATTTGCTGGCAGTTTAGGATGAATAATTTCCAGCCACTGGTGATGGCCATTAGGAAAGGAAAACTTACCCAAAAACTTGTGGCTCTTAAGATTGGAAGGCTGATCTTGACTGTGACACTGATAAAAAGACATAGGAGCCCAAAGGGATCTTTTGTGTTAACCTGTCAAATTCTTCCTGCTGTTACCGGGAATGGGCCTACTTGTGAGTAAATGGGGGAATTAGCAGCAAGGAGGAAGGCTATGCAAGAAGGTTAACAACAGGCTATCTCCACCCATATTTACGGAGTCCCTTCCCCAAGGAGGCAAATGAGACCAGTGATCTTGAATAAAAGAGTATTTTTATTAAAAGGGGAAAACACACATACAAGAGATAGTTCACAAATGCACAAGATGCTTAGGAAAAGCAGGGGTGAAGGTGGAATAGATTTGAGGGGTTTCAAGGCTATAATTACCTATCTGGAGAGTTGGGTAGTTCACGGTAGAAGAGCTTCAAATGTCCTGCGTTCTTGGCCGGTAGAGAGAGTCTTAGGGAGAGTGACCCTAAAGGAGCAGTGCTTGGATTTAGAAAGTGTGCATGATTTGAATGGGGGTAGAGCCTTGGTTCTCATGGGGAAAAATGTATCCTGAGACTGGGGAGCCCCCTCAGCCATTGGAACAAAGACCCTAAAGGTCAGTTCCTGGGAATTACAAAGGTTTGATTACTTGCTGCCGGGGTATGTGAAAGGAAATGCAAAGTCTCTCCTGCTGCCTCACAAAGGGGCAGTTTGCTAATGAATCTCCCCGGAGCTGAGTTGATGAATTTAGATAGGGACGGCATCTTCCCAGGAACAAATTATAAACTTATCAGTGCTAATTGATTGCTCCTCAATCTTGGAGTGGGGACTTCATCACAGAAGGAGGGTATCAGAATGTGCTAAGAGGGGTGACTCAGCGAGATTCTATCTTATCACCACTCATGCCTGCAGCTTGGAAAGCAGTAAATATGATCACCACGGTCACTCTGCATTTGCATGAATGTCCGATTCAGACTTCATCTCCTGGGCGGGGCTCAGCAGCTCTGGCTGGAATTCTCCTGCTGCAGATCAGGCTGCATTAATCCACGGGCCTTGTAATTTTTATATCACAGGCTATCAAACAGCTATTAAATATGGCAGAGGCCAGGGCCCGCTACTTACACTGCTATTATTTACAAGTGTGTAAAATAAAGCAGCTTTTTCTTTTTTCAAGAAATGGGGGGGGGGAGGCTTTTTTTATTGTGACCATGTATTTGTTGGAGGTGGTCTTAAAAATATTGGAGCATCCAAAATATTGTGAGTGTTCTCTTTGAATAAAAAATTTCCCTAAGATGTCTTGCAGAGAGCATCTGTTGTTGGTATCTTGTTTAATTACCGAATGAGCCTGGCATTATGTTCATCTGAATCGGAGGCCTTGATCACAGAATATACTTGCTACAGTTCTTATATATTAGCATTGTCTTTGCTGGTCATCTCATTCATTAGGCACCAAATGTCTCCTTTTATAAATCCTTGACTCCTGGTTTTCTGTTTGACTAGCTGTTGTATTTAATAACTTGCTTCACTAGATCATTGGTGGAATCTATGAAAGATTTAGCACACTGCATTGTCCCTGGATGCAGTTACAGCTCAGTTAACTGCCTGTATCTCAGTATACGTTGTGACTTCCAACAGCCTTGATTTGTTCATTGATTGTATACCCTACTATCCGCTCTGGTTAGTTCAAGGTAAAATTTAAAATATGGAAATCCTCTGCAAGCAGAATTTTTACTTTGCCATTACGCACCCATTCATGTTCCTCTTCTCTATTTTGCCCCCTCCCCCTGCTTCATATCTGTTCCTTTCCAGAGCATTGTAGAGTTTTCTCCTATTATTTATATATATTGCGATCTTCCACCAGCAGGTGAAGACTTTTTTCTTTCATTTGGCATTCCCTTAGTGATCTTCCTGCCCAATGCTTTGTTGTTTTTATGTTTTTGTAATGTATTTTAGCTCTGTTTTTAATTGTTTTCATGCTGGTTCCCCCTCCCCAAGTTTTAATTGGTTTTTAAGATGTGGTTTTATTATGTATGTTAGCCAACTTGATGGCCCTTATGAAGGCAGAAAGGTGGGGTATAAATGTTGTAAAATAAATAAGATACATATTACAATGGAAGCCTTACAGCAAGTCAGGGTGAGAAGAGGTCAAGGCAACTCCTTTGATGCCCCTGCTGGATCAAATGGAGCTGGGCAGCAATGCCACAGCTGAAAGAGCATGGACCTTCTCCTGTGCCACCTTCCTGCCAGTTTGGCACCCCATGCAGCTCTTTGCATGGTGAATGGGCCCTGCCTAGGGGAGTCACCTACAAGAAAGGGTCAGTAATTTAATAAATCTGGGTTATGTTTCAAATTGACAAAAGGAAAGGCTATAGTCTCTCTACACAAGACATCTTACACAGGGACTCTCAAGTATAGGGAGACACAATGTTAGCTGGGAAGCATAGTTTAAAAAGACAGAGCTGAGCCTCAGATAGTTTGTTAATTTCATCGCCTCCCTGAACAGGAGATGAAATTGACTGAGCCTTTCAGAAGGCAAAGATGAAATGATCAATTCCTCGGAAGAGTCATCTCCACCAGCTCTGTCTTTTTAAACTACCTTGGTGTAGAGAGGTGAAATTAACAGAGCATTAAACTACACCCTGGCTAACACTGCATCTTTCTACACTTGAGTGCCCCCGTGTAAGATGTCATGTAGAGAGTCTCTCTGAAAGTATTTCCTCTACTCACAAGGAAACCAGGGACCCCTTTCACACTTACAGTTTAAAGTGCTATTTCTGAGCAGTTGGGGCGATCGCAATGGCTTCAGCTTGGCACCTGCTCCTTTCACACTGTTTCCAGCAGTTTATATTTGGCCTCTTTTTAACTTTGAGCATGTGTAGTAACGTTTCAACATTACTACATCTTCTGACTAACAAGGCTCCCCCATGCCCGCCCTTCAACCACCCACCCCACCCCCACTGTTCTCAGGGGTAAGACACGGGGGGAGAAGACCCCCTTTGCATGGGGGGGAGCAGATTCGTACCCAGCCCCATCTCAGCTGAGATGTGCCGAGCTGGGGCAGGAGAGCAGCTGCCTCAGCTGAGCCCCGGCTCGGCACATCTCAGCTAAGCGTGCAGCAGAAC
The DNA here is from genome assembly GCF_028583425.1 of Eublepharis macularius. Lineage (NCBI taxonomy): Eukaryota > Metazoa > Chordata > Lepidosauria > Squamata > Eublepharidae > Eublepharis > Eublepharis macularius. Next base: position 93,045,911 of record NC_072798.1, read on the forward strand.
TGCGGCTGCAGAGCAGGAGAGCGGCTGCTCCAGCTGAGCCCCAGCTTGGCACATCTCAGCTGAGCTGGGGCTGGGTATGAGTCTGCTCCCCTCCTGTGCAAAGGGGGTCTGCTCCCCCCTGTGCCTTACCTCTGAGAACAGTGATGCGGGGATGGGTGGTTGAAGGGTTGGCATGGGGGTGCCTTGTCAGTCAGAAGAAGTAGTAATGTTGAAACATTGCTACACCTGCTCAAAGTAAAAAAAAGGCAACATGCAAATGGAAATCCTGCCGTACCACTGGGAACAGTGGTGTGGGAACGGGTGGTTGACAGGAGGGCTGTAGAGAAGAGCGGCCACCCCAGTTGAGCTGCAGCGAGCCTGCTCCACTTGCCTGGAGGACTGCAGAGTGGCCAAAAAATGGTGGAAAAGGAGTTCAGAGAGCTGACTTGGGTGGGTGTGGTTAATTCCACAAAAACCAATCAGCTTCCAGGGAAAAGGAGGGGGCAAAGCACTGCAAAAGTGTTCACACTGGCATTAATTGGGTCAGCCGCGAGTTGGCAGCAGCTTACAAAAAAAATGCGGTATGTCCACAGGGGGAAAAAATCAGGGATAACATGGACAAAGAGCAGTACTGCGTCCCATGACTAGCTTGCAAGTGTGAAACCTCCGCAAACAAGTGCAGAAATGCTGTAAAGTACGAGTATGAAAGGTCACAGATATATACATGTTCCACCTGCCCCCCTGCTTTACAGATGCACTTAGTGGGAGAATGTCCATGTTTTACTTCATTTGAACGCTTGTGTAGGTTTTTTTAAAAAATATATGGGCCAGTATGGTTAATCTTTGAGATGAGAATGCTTCAGACCAGCAAAGGGGGTCTGTGCATCTGTAACTGATGTGGTTGTGCACTGGAATGTGCGTTCCTGTCTTGGCTTCATTGAATTAGCCGGATGTGACACCCCCCCCCCCCCACTTCACCCCCTACCCCTATATGGGTTTGCAATTGTTACATGCAACTTTCTTTCAGCAATTAGAGCTGTGCTGGGGCCAAAGTCTATAATAAAAAGAACATTAAAAAGAAAATATGTAATTTTCATGTGAAGCAACCTAGAGACCATTTTTGCTCATTGGAACAGAATACCAAAATAAGCAATTCAGTGCTATTTGTTTCTTAAGAAGGCCATTTGGAGCATATTAATGGGAGACTAAACTGCTGGCAGAACTGAACACCTGTATAAAGAAACAGTTTGAAAATATGTTTTTCCAGATATCCTTTTCCAAACATGGAGTTCTGTCTGATTAGCCACTAAAAAGAAGACAATTTTGGAGTCACATCTGTTTCCTGAACCAAAGAAAATACAGCAGGTTGCTTGTGTTCAAAGCCCTGAAGAAAGTTTAGGCTTTCTGTGCTCTGTTGAAACATGGAAGCAATTAGGAATAACACTTAACCCAAGAACAGGTCATTTTAGATTGCTGGTTTGCTTTATTTCTTGTATTTTTTTTAGAATGAATAAATTGTCCTTCCACTTATCCAAGTGCCTGGGGCAGTGTGAAAAACAGGCTGAGGGCAAGCCCCAGAACAAATGAAATGAGGGTTTTCCAGTTGTCCAGAACAGAACATTAGCACCAGAGGAATACTATTAACCTAAAGGTTCTTCTTTCTCTGGTCAGTCCATCTCAGTTCAGCCCACAGTAACATCCTCTTCCCTTTTCATGAACATTGATTCCCAACAGCCTTACCAAGTATTCCCACAGCCCATAAAGTTCTCACTGTCCATTCTCATAGGGTGACATGAGATATGTTTCACTGAGAAAGTATGTTCCTGTCTTAAATCCTCCTGGGTGAGGCCTCCTGGGCTTTTCTGAAGCACCTCCTGCTCCAATAAGGTGAAGGAAAGCCAGGATTGCTCCTTTGCATTGGGGCAGAGATGCTTTGGGAGAGAAGCAAGTGAGCACCTGGAAACTGATGGGTACCCTGGCATCCATGGGCACCATGCTGAGGGTAACTACTGTAGTCCTTACGTCTATTATTTGCATAGTGACACCCGCCTTGTAACTCACAGGAATGGATCATTAGAATGATGTATGTAAAAGCAGAAGCCCAATAGACATTAATGTTAATAATTCCAACCAATCTCTTTTCTGTCGGTTCTTGAAACCATTACAGCCTGATCTGAGTTCTCGTGACGGCTGCAGCCTTCTCTGAAACAAGGATATCTAGAGCAGATTCTTGTAGTCAACATTCTTCATTTCAGTAAGTAGGTTTAAAAGATGTCTGAGTGCCTTTGGTATGATGGCTTTCCTGTGATAGATATTCTTTGATGGATTTTTTAAAAGCTTCCTTTCATGATGCAAGTTTGTTTGAAGTGCTGACTGAAGTTATACATACCTTTCCCACAAAGAATCGCAAAATAATAAAAGTCTTTAATTAACATTCGAAGGCCTACAGCAAGGAAGCCAAGAAGAATTCCTAAGAAAGGGAGCTGCAGTTTCTAGGGGCAACCACCAAGAAGGCTTTTGCAGAGGTTTCCACTAAACATGCTTCAGAGAGTGTAAGTTCCTATAGCTGCATCTCCTCAGGTACCTTCAGTTAGTGACTGATTTATGATGGACATCAAGGGCTCCTAGCCAGGCTGGACAAGGATCCAGAGTACAAGTAGCGGCTTTCCCAGATGCTAGAAATATGTCAGCACCTATATCTGTAATTGGATCAAAGTGATTCAGAAATGGACCAGACCGTATGTTAAGCACTACTTCTGCCTCGCCTATAATACAGGTGACATCTAGATCAGGGCGTATTTAAGCTATTTTATCAGCAAAAAGCTCTGCAAAGGTGTCACAGCTATCTGTTCTTGAACACGTGACGGTTTCGATTTAGGGGTCAAAAGATGATGGTATACCTTAAACAGCTGGGATGGACATGGACTAGCTGATGCAATGGCTGCAGAAAACTAACGTTTCTTTGCTGCTGTCACCGGGGCTTAAGTCTTCCTGTGGGCTCTGTAGCATGTACCGCATGTACCGCGCTGCCGGGGGGCTCAGCTGGGCTGCGGGTTACTGCCACACTGTCGTGCAGATTCAGCACGAGTTTTCTGCCAGCGTCTTTCCAGGCATCTTCCCCTTTAGGTATAAATATTATAATATTATATCTATTCTATGTAGATATAAATATTATATAATATTTATATGATGGTTTTAGTGCTTTTATTGCATGTTTTTATTGTATATATTTATTACGTTGTTATCTGCTCTGAGCCTGCTTGCGGGGAGAGCAGATTATAAATCAAATCAATCAATCAATAATAAATAGATCACCGAGCTCTGTAGTGAACCACTGGACTAGTTTCCTCTGCAAGGGAGGTCGGAGTCGGCGAGGAGCAATCTTGTCTATAGTTTCAAGGAGCTTCAGATTCCACGCTTCCACCGCAGCCCCAATGGAGCCTGAGTTTGGAATTCCAAAATCCTCCTCAGGCCATTTTAGAATCCAGAGGGATCTATGAGCCTTTGTGAGTGGACTATTTTAGCTGGGCCCCCTATTTTGTGAGATACTAGGGCCGTATGCACTCTTGACTTCACCAGGCAATGGTCAGTCCATGGTTCAGGGCAGATCTCTAATTCTGAAAGAAGACCCTCCCTCAAGGGCTCAGAACAAAATATGAAGTCCAAGGTGTGTGTGAGCCTCCGCACCACCTGACCCGCTGGCCCCACCCTCAGCCGTCTTCCCAGGTGCCTTGGGGGGGGGGTCTCTCTCAGCCTCAGAAATAGGCAGGCGAGGGGGTTGCACCACCGGGTCCTCCTCCTGCCTGCTGGGTCATGACCTCCTTCACTCTCACACACATCATGCCAGCACTCTCTCCCTGGCATCCCTGGGAGCCGTTCCCTTTATAGCACCCTTCCAGCCTTCCCAGGGCAGCCAATCTGCCTCCTTGCTATCCCATCCCTTGTGCCACCTATTGCCTCTACTCATGATCCCTTCTAGGAATTGGCCCTGCTCCTGCCAGTCCGCCCTGTGCTCCTCCCTCCTTCTGGGGCGTTGCCCAATGGGCAGCCAGCTCCTTGCATCTCTGAGTACCTCCTCCCTGGCAGGTAGCCCCACCCTTCTCCCTGCTCATGTCTGGTTGGCCCTGTGCATCTCCCTTGGCCTTGCCGCAGGGTCGGGGCTAACAGCAGCCGCCCAGGGCTTCCACATCTCCGCTTGCCCTGGTGGTGCCTGCTGTAGCGGTGGATGTGTTGACGAGGGCCTCCTCAAGGTCCCGTGGTGTTGCAGGGCTGCTTACTGAGCTAACATCAGCTGATCCACGGCGTCTTCTGGGTGCCACCGCGCTGCCAGGGGGCTCAGCTGGGCTGCGGGTTACTGCCACACTATCACGCAGTACAGCTGTTCCACGGGCCCCTCCGCTCTCCTGGCTGCCTCCTGTCATGCTCCCCTCAGTGCCCCTTCTTTGGAGTTGGGGGTTGGGGGAAGCAGAGCGGCCCTGCTGGCCTTAGCCTCAGGCTCGGCTGGTGGTAGATGGGGTTTGGGGCTCCGGGCGGCTCCGGACAGTGTGGTCCTTTTCATGCATGGGGTCTGTCACTATTTGAGAAAGACCGAGGGCTGCCAAGGAAGCTATGAAATCCTGGGCCAGCCCTAATGTGAATGTTGAAGTCACCAATTATTTTTGGTTTCTCCAGAAGCATGTCTGAGAGCATTTCTGCTAGCTCAGAAAGAGTGCTTGTTGGGGAACTAGGTGGCTAGTAGACTAGCAGAATACCCAATCTAAATTTCATTCCCAATGTAAGGAGCATACAGTCAATGCCTGCTATAGTTTGAACTGGGAGTCTGCAGAAGTCGAAATTCTCATGGAGTACAATAGCTGTACTACCTCCCCTGTCGGCTGTGCAGGATCAGTGGAGGACCACATAATCAGGTGAACTAGCTGGGACAGGGACACTACATCATTTCCTTCTAACCATGTCAAGAGGTTTGCGCTTCTGCACAAGGCACTGGCCCTTTGAAGCGGAGAAAGCACCCACCTCTGGGAGGCTAAAGAAAGCACAGGGGCCAGTCCAGCGCTCCTCACGCGAGCCCAGCCCTTTCGGCAGGTCGAGGCATTTGCCTTTCATATCTGTTTCAAATTGTCTTTGGATACAAAAGTTACATTACGTTTTACGGTACTCTTCTTTTTGTTCTTGTTGAAGATCACAGTGCAGTTCCTTTTATTACCCCCCAAAAGTGTTCAAAAGAGCAGTTATGCAAGAATTACTAAAAACTACAATTTGGGGGGGGGGACTTTTCCATTTACTGCTAGACAGAAGATAGAATAGGTTTTCGTTTTTAAAGTCGATCACCTTTACAGTTTGTAATACCTTATAGCTGGTGCATCTTAAATAACTTATAAATTGTTTTTATCATTTTATATTTGTCTTCATGAATCTATTCATCAACAATGATGAGAGAAATAGACACGCATGGGAGCAATCTCAAGCTGGTCTACTCAGGAGTAACTTTTTATTCAATGGGCCTTACTTCCAAGAAAGGGTGTTTAGGATTGCAGCTAGTGTCTTACAAGCAGACAAGTGGTGCTTTAAAAATTGAGTTCTTCTACAAGGTAATAATCCAGCTTCTGTATTAAGAAGAAGTCTAATTCTGCAATTCAGCTCATTTTGCATAATTTATTATGCATTTTTTAGTACTTTGCATAATTTATGCTGGTAATGAAAGGGAGAGAGACACTGGGGACCAACCCCACTTCAGAATGTGCTTTAATAAGCATTTTAAAAAAATCTTACAGGCAACTTCATTACAGTCTTTTTTTCTGGGTAGTAGATACTGGGCTAAAATTCACAGGGAACGCTAGAGATGCGCTGAATACTGCAAATACGCCGTTCCATTTTTTACAATTGAACATAAGAGCATAAGATGAGCTTTGCTGGATCACACCAGTGGCCCGTCTAGTCCAGCAATTTATCCCACACAACAGCCTACAGCAAGATATAAAGGTCAAGGCCTTCCCCTGATGTTGCCTCCTTGCACTAATATGCATAGGTTTGTTTCCTCTCTATATGGAGGCTCCATTCAGTCACCAAGCTAGTAGTCATCGACGGACCTCTCCTCCATGAGTCTGCCTAACTAACTTTGGGGCCATCACTATCTGCCCCGGCCGCGAATTCCCTAGGGGCCAGGCTAGGGTTGCCAACCTCCAGGCGGGCACGACGATTTCCTGGAATTATAACTAATGTTCAGGCTACGAAGATCTGTTCCCCTGGAGAAAATGGCTGCTTTGGAGGGTGGAGTCTTTGGCATTATACCCTGCTTTGATCTCTCCCAAATCTCCAGGAATATTCCAACCAAGTGCTGGCAACCCTAGGCCAGGCTGTTGCATGGTAGGGAGCCTGCAAGGATGTACGGAGAGCACCTCACTTTCCTTTGTATCCTCCTTTCCCAATCGTTCTGGCAACCCACCTATCCTCTCCCCTTTCCCTCCCTCCTTGTCTCCTCCCCCATCCAAGACCTGCCTTTTATCTGCCCCGATCTAAGATATATTTGTTACGTATTTGCTTCACTTATACCCTCTGTTACGAGCCCTTTTTGTCCTTAGATTTTGCTTTTAACCCTTTTCTTCTTGCCCCTCTGGGTAGATTGCTGCAGCCAGGAATTATATTCCAAAATAATTTAAATTTCCCCTTTAATAACATGTCCAGGCATCAGGCTCTTTCATGGGTCTATGTGGCCCTGAGGATAGGAATGGGATATATAAGAATGACATATACTGTGAGATAAACAAAAAAAAACCTATTAAGTTTACAAGAAGTGTATTAGTTCATATTATTTCTTAAGCTTGATGGTTTCAAACAGTGTTACTTGTTCTTAAAGTTACTTTACTGAGGCACAGTCCCTCAGATCTTCTCTCGGACTCACACACAGTTTGCCTGCTTCAGATATCAATTTCTCACTCAAATACACACAAGACTTTCTCTCAGGTGCACACACAGTTTGCCTGCTTTAGAAAGAATGAATGGTTTTCAGACACACAGAGATCAGATTTCCACACAGGTTATATTTCTCTCAGCAATTCACAGACACTCTCAAGCGGCACACAGCTTGCTTGCTAAAACCAGACTGAATCTTTTCACTCAGTAACTGAAACTGCAGTTCGCTCCGCCCACTCTCAGTCATCAACCAATCATATCACTCACTCATCCCTCTCTTTCACCTCCACTCTCCATCTGTACCACACAAAGCATTTAAACACACACACACTTAAAATCATTACAAACTGGCTCATGATCACCCAGGCTGATTCTGCACACGTTGGATAATGCACTTTCAATGCACTTTATCAATCGTTTGAGGTGGATTTTTTGTTCCGCACACGAAAAAATCTGTTCCAAATGATCTATAAAGAGGATTGGAAGTGCATTATCCAACGTGTGTGGAATCAGCCCCAGTGATCTTCTATGGCAGAGTGGGGATTCAAATCTGGGTCGCTCAGCTCCTGATCTGAAGCTCTACATTAGATTACATTGACTTCTGTGGAGTGGCTGCTGTTGAACAGTAGCGAACAGCCAGTGTTGAGCGAGTCGTGCAAGTCGTGTGGTAGCAAGTTGCCTGATAGTTGCTGCTGGAACTGGCCCCGATGAGTTCTCTTTCAAAGACCAAAAGAACCCTAGAAAGGGCCCTGCCCTGTTCCTTGTACCACCCAACAAAGAGGCTCCCCCAGTACTTAAGCGCAAATGGACAACCCACAGCTGAGGGAATAGAAATATCTCTGATGTCAATAATGAGTATGAGTTTATAAATATCAAAATTTGAGTGTGCAAAGTGACTACATGCTTATATAAATAATGCTAAATATTTAAAAGTTCCTACAAATTCCATTCAACATCCCAGATATTGTCAATCGCATTACAGTCGAAGATACATATTTGTAAATTCAACAACCATGTCTAATAATTATCGGCAGTAAGTACACAATCAATGTCAATCCACAAGGTTCTGGGGAAAATACAGTCTCTTTTTCTTTCTCGTATAGGTGCGCAAAAGATGGATACTCCAGGAGGAACACGTGTACTCCAGGTAAGTCTCTGATGTTAACGAACAGTCTGTAATCCTGTTGTCTTCTTTTTTACAGGTGGGACCATGATACTGTTGTGGTGGTTTTGTAGTGGCCATTGAGTGCATCCATTTCTTAAAGCTACAGGCACTCCTTTTATCATGGGGGGGGGGGTTAATCCCCTCAATGTATTTATTTTTTAGAATTCAGATTTTTCTGAAAACTTGGGGATTTGTAGGTTTGTAGAAAGATCAGTCATTTGTTATGGCTCCAGTCTCCAGATGATAATATCCACAAATCTGGCTGTGTTGAAAATTAGATACATTGATGGTAAAAAGGATCATTTACAGAATTCCGATTGTAGTGGTAGTAGGAAAGGTGGGGAGCATTGTAAATCAATTGGTAAATCTCAAAAACTTAAGTACAATTAAGTTATAATGACTCTAGGGCCGTTTCCACACACGTTGAATAATCCACTTTCAATACACTTTAGTGCACATTTGTAACTGATTTTCCATGTGTGGAACAAAAAATCCACTTCTAAAGGATAACTAAAGGACAATGAAAGTGCATTATTCAACGTGTGTGGAAACGGCCTAGATTTAGAGATGGTGCTTACCTATCTGATCCTTAAGCAGAACATCCGGTATGTCTCAAAATACTAGGAACAAAAACCACCTGGGAGGCCTGTTGTTATCCTCTCCTACTTGTGAGTTTCCTAGACACATCCAGCCTTTCAGTCCGGATGCTGGATTAAATAGACACTTTGATGAAGCAGCCATGCTTATGTTTAAAGTTATTCATTTGTGTTAATATGGTGAACATCAGGGCATAAAGTAGGTTGCATTCACCTAGCGGCAGGTGAATACTTTACCCCTTCCATGGGTGGTCTAGTGGTAGCAGATGCAGGGTCCCGCATACTGAAATTTCAATGAGCTTCTACTGCCCTTTCACAGAGATACTTCCCCCTATCCACCCCAATTAATAAAACCTCTTGGGGAATGCCTTTGCCTTGCACAGATACTTATAGAACAGGCACTACAGCACATGCCACATTCTTTTTTAAAAAAACATTTATTAAAATTGATTTTAACTTCTTATAAACAACAACAACATTAAAGATAACAATAAAATCAGCTGCTGCAAGGTACAATATTGACATTCATATGTTATATGTCTATTGAGTCAGTAACTGAGTTAGGTTATCTGCGTGGATTCTTTTGCTGTTATACACGAGATTGAAAGCTTTATTTTGTTGTCGATTGTTCGGGAGGATAAGATGTATCATGATGAACCAAACGATTGAATAAGTTGTTTGCGCATGTCTTTTGTTGTTCTACGAGGTCTGACTAAGGATGTATAGTCATGAGCGTTCATAGATTTGAAATGTTCATAACATCATGGTTGGTACACTGGATTTTTCGTTCTTGGCTATATGTTCAACGAAGGGGAACCATTTTTGTGTGTGTGTGTAAAATCTGTTGTTCTGGGGTATATTTCAGCTTGAAGGAGGTCATCTGTGATTTTCTCTAACATGCCACATTCAATGACAATCTTGTCTTGGTTGCCAACCTCCAGCTGGCTGGCTGGAGATCTCCTGGAATTACAATTGATTTCCAGGCCATAGAGATTAGTTCCCCTGGAGAAAATGGCTGCTTTGGCGGGTGGATTCTATGGCATTATGCCCTGCTGAGATCCCTCTCCTTCCCAAACCCCGCCCTTTCTAGGCTCCACCCCCAAAATCTCAAGGAATTTCCCAACTTGGAGCTGGAAACCTAGTTTCTCATGGAAATAAGCAGAGAGTCTCTGCTGAAGGAAAACAAGACAGGCGAGATCTTGCAGCACTGTTATTCTGTGAGGATTCAAAATCTATATATTTTGCTAAGGGGTGCTTCCCCCTTATTTTTTCTCTTTTCATTATGACCTAAAAATCATACAGTGTTTTTATTTTGTTATATTACAGAGATGGCTCTATATTTCAGGGACACATATTACTGTTTACGACGAGTTGAGTCTCTACATTGACAGATTCCATTGTAAAGGTCTCGGCTGAACTCATATTATTACAGTTGCTCTGACTCATGGAAAGGGAAGGGGGGACCCAACCCAGCTTTGCAACAAGCGATAGAATGGCAGTGCCGTTCGACAGTCTGTCTCCTGCCCTCTCACAGCTTTTAGCTGCCAATAATTATTTTAAATTATACTGTAGCGAAAGCATCTTGTCAACTCGAGTGCGGGGAGTCTCTGCAGTTAACTGCTCCCCAGTTGTACAAGTTTTTGTTTCCTTGTCACAGTTTCATGAAATTGGAGAAATGGATGAAAACAAAAGGGCATTTAGTCCAATCTCTATTGCATCAAATCAATAGGAATTGCTTGTAAAAAAAAGGGGAGGATGCTTAGCTAAGCACATGGTTAATTTGGATTACTTACAGTGTTTCTTGCAAGCTTAATTTACATGAATTTACATTATTTGCAAGGCCACTTTTAAAAAATGAAACGATTAGATCTCCTTTTTCCCAAGCAGCCATTCAGCCTAATTTGAATTCATGCCCTTTTCAAGGGGTTTAAAGTAAGAATGGAAGGAAAGGCGGCATGGTACAGCCTGATCTTGTCAGATCTTGGAAGCTAAGCAGGATCAGCTCTGATTAATACTTGGATGGGAGATCACCAAAAAGTTCAGTATTGTTACACAGAGGCAGGCAAAGGCAAACCACCTCTGAATGTCTCTTGCCTTGAAACCCCTATGGGGTTGCCGTAAGTCACCTGCCACCTGACAGCACTTTCCACCACCAAGGTAAGAATGGATGGGAAGATGGCATGGTACAGACCAATCTCATCAGATCTTGAAAGTTAAGTAGGGTCAGCCCCAGTCACTATTTAGGTGGGAGACCATCAATAAAGGTTGGGGTTGCTCTGCAGAGGAAGACACCAGCAATCCACCTGTGCTTCTCACTTGCCTTGCTGGATTCACCATAAGTTTTTTTTAATTAAAGATTTAATACAAGGAACGATAAAACCATAAAATACAAACAAGAAAAGAATTAAAATTAAACCATAAAAGAAATGATCAAAACAACTCTTGGAAAATTGTTAAAAAACCCAGAATAACAATAAAGAGGCATTTAAACTTTCTTGCATTGAGGGGATTACATCTTTGGTATTTAAAACATCTAAAACTGGTTTCCATATTTTATCATATTCCAATAAAGGGACTACCATATGCAAGTTCCCAAAAAACAGATTATGCACATTCCTGCCCATCAAATATTGCTCCCAGATTTTCTGATACCATTTTTTTAGCAATGAGCCTACGAGGGATTTCCAATTCCTAGCAATGACCAGACGAGCAGAGGCAACTGTTGAAACAAGAGATCCTGTATTCCTATCTAGCACAGAGTCAGGCCAAAAATCCAATAGGAGAAATTCTGGGGAGTACGGCAACGAAAGACCCACCATGTTGGATTTCTTTTTGTGAACCACACTCCAAAATTCCTGAACAAAATGGCATTCCCACCACGTATGTAGGGTCGTGCCTTCCTGCTTACATGATCTCCAGTATAGAGGGCTCAATGACCTATTCTTCTGATTCAATTTATGTGGTGTTAAATACCAGTTGGACAACTGCTTATAAAATTGGAGTTTAATATTCCAACAACTAGATTTATTGGAAGGGGAGTTCCATATATGTTTCCAATCAGATTCCGAGAAAACCCATTTTAAAGAATCAGACCATTTTTTTTGGTATGGCAGAGGGTCTTTATGTGTCACCCTTAATAATAATTTGTGATTCACCATAAGTTTGTTGCAATTTGACAGCATGCATGTGCGTGTGCCCTCGCGCGCCCTCGCCCTCGCGCGCGCGCGCGCTCACACACACACACACACACACACACACACACACACACACACACACACACAAGTAAAAACAAAAAGTAATCCTGCCAGATCAGACCATTGGTCCTCTTAGTCCTAAAGCTAGAATGGGTCTGATATGCAGGAAATCTAAAGATAAAGCATTTCCAACAGACTATTTCCAACCTCTGCTTGAAGACCTCTGGTGGCCCCAAGAGGTTGGTTCCACTGATGCACTGCTCTTACCATTAGGAAGTTTCTCCTGATGTTCAAAATTGACCTCGTAATTTAAAGAACAGAAAGTGGAACCAACCACCTGGGCCACCAAGGAGTTTCCAGCAGGAGGCTAGACAGCCTACTAGAGTAGCAGAGAACAAGACGCTGCCCTCTTTTGAGTTTTGTTGGTGTGTGTGTGTGTGTTCTTTATCCCTTCCTGAGGTCTGAGAGCGGGACCACAAGTGACGCCTGACACAGGTTGGACACTAGTCAGCTTCCCTCAAGTTTTGATGGGAAATGTAGGCATCCTGGTCTTTCAGCTTGGCTCTCCGACTGCTGTCCAATGCACTTTCCAACTGTCACTTGTCCAACATTCCGCCAAGCTGCCTACTTTTCCCATCAAAACTTGAGGGAAGCTGGCAAGTGTCCAACCTGTGTCAGGCGTCACTTGTGGTCCCGCTCTGAGTGAATCAATCAGATTCTCTCAGCCTAACTTACATCACAGGGTTGTTGTGAGGATAATAAGGAGAACGGCAAATCATGTGTGCTGTCCCAAACCATGTATGTGATCAGTGGTCATTTCGTAGAAAAAGAGCTGGAGGAACTCATAAGCATAACTCATTAGCATAAGCCATGTGTCATTAGCATAACTGATTTGCATATGCCACACCCCCTGACTTCACCTATCCTGGCTGTTTTGGACCCAATCCTGGCCATTCAGGGCCAAAATTGGGCCCAAAATGGCAAAAAGGGGCGGAAAATGGCTGAAAAGGAGCCCAAAATGGTCAGGATCGGGCTGCTGCTGAGTGGGAGAGTGATCCATCACCCATCAGAGGCCTGATCCAGGCCGTTTTGGCCCCAATCCAGGCTGAAACGGGCCCAAAAGGGTCAAGAGTCAGGTGGGTGGGGCCACCTGACATATGACCTTTTGGGGGAACTGCCGGAACTGCGTTCCTCCGTGTTCCCCCTCGAAATGAGCCCTGTATGTGATAGATAAATCTAGATACAGTGACTGGCATTCGCTGTCTCATAAACGAGAAGCAGTGGGTACCATATATGGGTGGTCAGAGCATGGCAAGAACAGAATTATCCCATTTTCCAATTTACTGGGCAAGCTCTGATACAAAACCTGCTGATATGTAAACGTTGCTGTCGCCAGAATGCCAAAGTCTGTGCACATTATCAGATTCTGTACATCAGGACCAACTCTGCAAAACATGCTGTATACACACCACCTTAACCTCTTCTCTGTCTCATTCTCTTCAGAAAGCTTGACTTTTTCTGATGGCCTTGAGCAACATTGAAAGGCATGTAATTTAACCTGAAGCGTATCAATCAAAACCCTATATATAAAAACCATCTTTCCATGAATTTTTGTTCTCCTGAAATAGATTTTGAGGTGTGAATCACACAGAGCCTCCTTCCACAAACTAGAAAAACTTCACAGGCTCTTCACATGAATCTGTTTTTCCTTGACGCAAAATGATCCGTGTACTTGATCCCACCCACGTGGTTACGTCATTCCCACGCCAGCCCTGAACTGAGGAGGATCAAACACTGGAAAGTGGCCTCCATGCAGTTACGGAAGCATCTATGCAGCACCCTAAAGTCTGGCTAAATTAGACAGGCTAGAAGTAGATGTGTTTCAACAAATCGGTTCACAATTTTAGTAACAAGGCCTACAATTTATGTGGGGTGAAAAGAGACAAACAATCCTTGTGTAGGAGGTTGCTGGCAAATGATGCCAAAAAGCACTTTAATCATTCTATTCTCATCCCTTACAAAATGGAGCAGGATTGGGGTGTGTGTGGGGGGGACTGTATTGAACTGTCACAGTCTCTAAGGAAAAAGCCATCTCAGAACTATTTTTAAATACACGTGGGGCTATTTTTTTCTAAATGAATTATCCACAGGAAGACGTAGGCTGAAGGCTTTTCTTACCATTGTTAGTATTCATGCTGATCAGGATGTGACTAAAGAGTTTGGCTTTTTTTGTTTTATTATCATGACTGAATATTGGTTTTTGCTCTTAAAAAGCGTATTACCTACTTCCAGGAGAGTTTTTGTTTTGTTCTATTTTGTTTCGCTGCTTCAGTGATAGGCTCAGGGCTGGAATATATCCAGGAACAGTCTTGATTATTAATCACATTAGGATCTCACTCCTGGAGTTATCCCAGGAGACAGCAACCTTTTATAATTAAAAAGCCAAACTATATCAAAATTCAGAGCAAGAGCTCAACAAAGAGCCAGTATGAGAAAGCCCATTCACATAACTGAAAATTTAATTTAACGTTAATGATAAACGACATGCTGACAAATGTGTGTTATGTGCCATCAAGTCGCCTCCGACCTATGGCAACCCTATGAAGGAAAGACCTCCAAAATGTCCTATCATTAACAGACTTGCTCAGATCCTGCAAACTGGAGGATGTGGCTTCTTTTATTGAGTCAAGCCATCTCATTTTAGGCCTTCCTCTTTTCCTACAGCCTTCCACTTTTCCTAGCATTATTGATTTTTCCAGAGAATCTTGTCTTCTCATAATATGACCAAAGTACAATAGCCTTAGTTTTGTCATTTTAGCTTCTAGGGAGAATTCAGGCTTGATTTGATCTAGTACCCACTTACTTGTTTTTTTGGCTGTCCATGGTATCCGTAAAACTCTCTTCCAGCACCACATTTCAAATTAATCAATTTTCAACTGAAAATTTAGTTTAATGTTAATGATAAACGACATGCTGACTAATAATCCATACATTTTCCATAGCTCCGATACTGGTTATTGCAAGCCCTTAATTAGGAAGTGGTCCACACAAAGTCTCACAATAGATATACACAGGAGCACTCTGTGCAATTGTTTTAGTGCACTGGCAGTAATCTGCACATGATTTGCACTTGGATTACTGGTTACTGCTCACCACTATAGTTTCCCTTTCTGTAAAGAAGCCCTTTAGTTCCATAAAAATATTTGCCCACCATACCCTTCACATACTGCTTATTCTATCGCCCCACTTACCTCTGCAACATATCTTAAAGGTTTCACTTTCTTTCAGCCAGCCAGCCATTTTTGGTTGCATACTGAGTCCCTTGAGCCATAGGTTGCTTGCTCCTAGGTTACCATATTTTATCTTTACAGCAATCCTATGAGCCAAATTACATGTTTGGGGGCCAAATCAGTCTGCTGCAAAGCATGGGAGCGCACCCGGCTCCTGCATGATGACATCACTTCCCACCCTGGGAGCGTGCATATGAAGACATCAAAAAAGGTAAGTGCCAGATTCCCTGCTCCCACTGGGAGGGTAAGGAAACCTGGCAACCCTACTTCATATCCATTCTCTCTCTTTTTTTTAATTAAGAATTTTATATAAAGGAAATAACAAACTAACAAGAAAGACAACTACACAAAGAATAACAAAACAATGACAACTAAACAAAAAGTATAACAATTTTTCTCATCCTCTGTCACAAAGAAAAGATCTTTTTATAATGTCCAAATTCCTTATTCTGCAAACCCACAGATCATCAAATCATTATTATCTATTTCAAGCAAAAAGTCTATAAGAGATTTCCAGTCAACAATAAACGTACTGTCTTTTCTCTAATTAATGAAGTAAGTTTTGCCATTGTTGCAAATTACAACTTCACCAACCACTCCTCTTTTGTAGGCAATGTTGGACAAAAGTTTATACATGTTCATTATTTGCAAGAGTCCAGTAGCACTACCACAAATATTGTTAGTCTTATAGGTGCTACTGGACTTTTCCTCTTTTCTGCTGCTACAGACAGACTAACACAGCTACCCATCTTGATCTGTGTTCATCATTTGTACATAATTCTGTCTCAAATTCAGTCTTGGATTGCTCAAAATCATAATGCATTTTGTCTGCTTTAAACCTTTCTAAAATTTCCCTACTTAGTATCCATTCTCATTGGTCTGTAAATAAGAACCAATAAGCTGGTGGCCTGACACATAGTCAATGTTAACTATTTGGGAAACTGTGATGATCTTGATGGTGATAATGCCTTCTGACCATATTGAGAAGAGATATATATATACAAGTCTGTGCTAACAGCTTGGCCAGGTTTCTGCCTTATTACTAGGGAAAAATAGGAAATACAAAATCTTCCCCTTCAGAATAAATTCTCTTCCTAACACTCAGGTAATTGAATAAAACCCACAGAAAGGTCTTTATCAAACTATCCAAAACAATTTGCTTTTTGATTAGGACAAGACATGAGAAATGTCAGCCCCAACTGCAACATCTAAAGAAAGTGACAGTAAATCCTAGGCCTGCAGGCAAAGTTATAATATGATGCATCATAACAGGCTGTCATTCAAAATGAAAATTGTATTGGAAAGGTTATCAAGTGTGCTTCTGCCTTCTCATGCATTCATTTCCCTTCCTGAAGCTGAGAGAGAGAGAGTTTTAGTCTTTCTCTACAAGAATGGAAAATGTAGCTCAGTAGCCGAGGAGGAATTTCACTATAGTATAAAACCGTAAACCCAAGATCCCTGCACTTAGAAGCTTTAGAAATGAGCACAAACTACAGGAGTATAATAAACTTTCCCCCTATAATAGACTAAAATGTAGGTAGACATTGGCCATTTTCACACTACTAACCTGTTTCCGTAATGTTGTGCAACGTTGCGCAAAAAACACGGAAGATAGCATCTTCTCGCGAGAGTTTTGCGCGACATCGCGCAAAACTCTCGCGAGAAGACGCTATCTTCCTCATTTTTTGCGCAACATTGCAGAAGCAGGTTAGTAGTGTGAAAACGGCCATTGTCAGGTTCTGCCAAGGGCGCTGCCCGGTGAGACACCGGCCTGCCCACCTTCAGGGAATATGTGGGATCCCGCTCTGTGGAAGAAGGGGGGTATACCTCACCCTCACACCCTCTCAGTCCACTCGCAGGTCCCCTCAACCTGACCTTGTCCTGGCAGCCTTCCATGACAGCTCCCCCCATCCAGCTGTCAGCCTGCCTGCCGCCGCCTCCGCCGCCACTGCTGCCAAATCCATATTCTCACCAAATCCATATTCTCCCTTCTAGGTTTCCCTGCTTAAGAGAATAAGGTGGTTCAAATGAATGCAAATAAATGCATAGGCAGAGACACAAGCAAGGGACATTGTATTACAGATTTTTTTAAAAAACTCTTCCCAACTAGACTGTGTTTAGGGTGGGGAGAGGGACTATTCGTTGAAATCAAAGTTGTATTAAAAAACAAGACCCAGTTGTGTTTGATTCTTATTTTAAATTGGGCTTTTTTGGTGACAGAACTCACTGGTACTGAGTATATGCACCTTTCCCAGAACTCTCTCAAGTCCTGATCTTTGTGCACCAGCCGTTCAGCCAGAGAAAGAGAGAGCGTGGATCAGCAGAGAGAGGGGGCAATGAGTGGAAATGGCACAACCTTATATATGGAGTAGTTTTTACAAAAAGCACTGCTTTTAAACTTTACTTTTAGCAACTCTCAACTGTAGCCCTTGATGCCTTCATTGTTTTCCTCTTATCAAGCAGATGCGCCATTAGCTCCTTTTTGCAATATACATGAGGATGCTCTATTTCCACTGGCAAGTGAGTCGCTCTGGGGAGAACTCAGCTACAATCCCCGAGATCTCTCCAGATCTGGCTTGGAGTACATTTTACGGCAGTAGTTGTGCTAGTCTCTTGCAGTGAAAACAAGCAGCTGCCTTGTGGGCTTGAGGCCACCAAACAAGATGCAAGGATAGAAATGGTGTTAGCCTTTAAAGAGCGGTAAGACTGGACAGGAGGCATTTTCATCTGGCACACAATGCAATGCAATGCAATGCAATGCGTACTTTGCAAAAGTGTACAGCTTTGGAAATGCAGGCTGTTGGGCAGAGCAAAGCAACTTCTTAATTTGTATGCCGAGAGAGATGTATGAGGCTACTTTGCTCGCTGTGACCTTGGTGGATTGGAGAACATGAAGACGAATTGTTTTTGAACTAGCAATAGGAAAGCAGGGGAGCTTTTCGGCAATCCTTGTTCCAAGTAATTGCTTTATTGGGGAAAGGCCTCAGCTGAAAAGGTAACAGGGAGGAACTATGACTAAAACAAGTTCTACGACCTTGCTGCCAAGCTCAGGCTGGCCCCGGCATCTTTTCTTCACATTCGTGTGCTTCCAGGACATTGGCTACAGGGCAACCTTGGACATTAGCTAACAGCTTCACTCTTAGAGCCAAGCTACAAGTGACGCCTTACACAGGTTGGACACTTGTCAGCTTCCCTCAAGTTTTGATGGGAAATGTAGGCGTCCTGGTTTTACAGCTTGGCTCTCCATTACAACTGCAAGACCAGGATGCCTACATTTCCCATCAAAACTTGAGGGAAGCCGACAAGTGTCCAACCTGTGTCAGGCGTCACTTGTAGCTTGGCTCTCTGTGGACTGTGGGTTAGGCCCTGGCTTGATAGGCCAGCATTCATCTTGGGATTCTGAGTCTTTGGCTTGGGAAGAGAATGTCGTTTGGGGGAGTACCATATCCAAAAGTACAAGTTCTATTTATCTCTGTTACAATATGTACAGTTTTGCTTATACCAAGGTGTGTGAGTAGAAAGTGGGGTGCTTTAAGAAAGGAGACCCTAGGCCTTCAACTCGCCCTTGATTCCAGTTCTGGAAGTGATGACATTGTGCCGGCCCTAAAAGGACTGCTGTGCTTCGCATGCGCTTCGCCCCAAATCAGCCCAGTGCGAAGCATGGGAGCACTCCCAGTGCCTGCATGATGATGTAACTCTCGGAAGATTAAGAAGGCAAGTGCCAGTCCCCCCCGCCTCCCACAGAGGGTAAGCATGAGAGCGAGCCATCATTATGTACCTGATTTGAATGCGTTGAGACCTGTTTCCTGATATCTGTAACTGCTTGGAAGAAGGAGTATCTGATACGGGATGGTCAATTGCTAGCTAACCCGTTGCGGTTACAATTTGAATACTTTCAGCAGTTTATTGATTGAGTTTACTGTTATAGACCTTATTGGTTTTGTTACTTTCATACGAATTACCTGTTGCACAAGTTGGTAGTTTGTGTTTGAATATTGTTTCTTGTATTTATTTGCTTACTTTGTTATTAAGGGTTGGGCTAAGATCACAGCCTAGATTTCTACTCTTGGGTTGCCTTCCCCCCCCCCTTTTTCTCTTTGGTTTGTGCATTGCTACCTGGTGGAGGAACGTTGCTACGGGGTGGTTTGGTTTTGCCGAGGCTCCCTTTAAGAGTTTGTTGACTGTTACATTGGATGATTTCTTGTATTTATTACATAAATTCACTGTTTGTAGATTTACATTGACTGTATTATTTTTGATACCTTCTTAGTTAGTTGGTCACGTTTTTTTGTGATATTGTCTGATTCAGATATTGGCATGCACGTAAGAAGCCATAAGTCTAATTAGCTTTCCTATATCAAATCATTTAACTCCTGGCAAGTGATACACCACAACTAACGTTTTAGGTTCGTTCCTATCAACAGAATCACTACTTCAATTCCCATCCTTAATGAATAAAACAAGATTATTCAGAGTTCTTAATACTGGCTTAATCAATAGCAAATAATTCCATCCCTTGTAACAACTTTATAGAACATTGTGTGTGTGTGTGTGTGTGTGTGTGGTGCCCCCAAGTCAGAGTTGACTTATGGCAACCCCCGGAGAGGTTTTCATGGCAAGAAACTATCAGAGGTGGGTTGTCATTTCTTGCCTCTGCAGCCCTGGTCTTTGTTGGAGGTCTCCCATCCAATTACTAACCAAGGCTGACCCTGCTTAGCTTCTGAGATCTGAAGAGATCAGGCTCCCTTGGGCTATCCAGGTCAGGGCACATAGAATATTAAAGGACAGCAATTGCATGAGTCCATAGTATCTTACCCAAAGATAAGCATGCCACAGGCAAGCAGCCCCATCTAAGAAGAAGATCCTGAGCAATTCAGCTTCTCTCCTAATTATAGAAGTTCAGTACCATCTCCAAACAATAACTCACTGTCCCACTTCAAAGGGAGCACAATTTTGACTAACTAATTATATTGTAACTTCAAACACCGCACAAGGTTAGATTTGAAATATCTTATTAATATATATAAAAATAGTTCATTCTTGCAAACTCTTTTCTTAATAAAGGCTATGTAAAATTAGTGATTACAAGTTTCTCATACATATGAATATCTTTTGGTCCTCCATCAATACATCTGTTCTTGAGTTCCATCTCTAATTTTTGTGAAATGAAACATTTCTGCCATTCTTGGACACTCTGCACCTAAGCCTTAACACATTGTATATAGGAGATAGACAGCTCTTCTAATCTACACAAGGCCATGCAACTGTGTTACTCCTCTGTTTTGTTCCCGCCCCCCTCCAAGCTAACCCTTTGTGGCATGTCTGGTTATAGGGCTGCAAAGGCATCTCCTATAACTTTCCTCGTTAAATCCAGCAACTGTTCTCCTATATCCCCAACAGGCGTATCCTGACTTTCCCCTCTTAATTGTGTTTTCTTTTTAAAAAATCTGCTCAACTAGCTGATCAACTCGCATCAAGAATAACAATCAATGATCAATCAAGAGTCAGTGTAGTGTTCTGGGTAGTGTGTAAGACTAGGATCTGAGACATCCAGGTTAAAATCTCCACTATGCCACGATGACCTGGAAGTCACACTCTCTCGGCCTAATTGCTGCAAAGCCCAAAGTAATTATGGATGAGAACCAAGTGATACCAAGATGTGCAGTGGCATTGTCTGGGATAATGTTCCTGATGGCTTGTAGCCCATCTTTGTGGGAGATGTTGGTATATAGAGATTCAACATCTCTGGTGGCCAGGATGGTATGCTCTGAGGTTGGTGTGTTCTGTATTGTAGTTTCCTAGGAAGTCAACAGTATCTTGCAAAAGGGGGGTACTGCTGGTGTGTAAGAGGTCAGGACAAAGTTCATACAGCCAGAACCTCCCCGCCATGATTGCTCCTGTGCTTGGGTGCCCCAGTTCACTGGGACTGTGTATTTTAGGTAGTAGGTAGAAGTTTCCTGGCTTAGGCTTTGGGGATGTATACATATAGATTTGTTCCTGTGTCCCTATGCTGATTCCCTCATTACAGAGTAGGGCTGCCAGACCCCGAATGGGGGTGGGGGATCCCCTGCCCCCACCCTCCCACCCCGCCCCCACCTACCTGGCCAGCGGGGGGGGCTCACCTTCAATGCGTGCCCCCCTGTTGTGGGCCCCTGCAGAGCGCAGGAACGCTCCCGTGCTCCACAGGGGCCTTAAATGGGCCCAATCCGTGCCAAAATGGACCCGATCCGTGCCAAAATGGGCACGGATTGGGCTCATTTTGGCATGGATTGGGCCCGTTGTGGGCCTCTGCAGAGCGCAGGAACGCTCCTGCGCTCTGCAGGGGCCCACAACGGGCCCGATCCGCGCCCAAACGGGCTGTGTGGTGATGTCACTAAGTGACGTCATTGCGCTCTCAGGTAAGAGCCAGGCCCCAGTCTCCCGCTGGGAGATCAAGGGGGCCTGGCAACCCTATTACAGAGTACATCAAGTTGGCCCTAGGGCCCCCACCCAGTTAACAATCATGAGGGACAGGTTATCTCAATTCCCTCCCAGTTCAGACTGGGTCCACAGTGCATAAGGAAAATGGACTTCAGCCTCCCCCCCCCATTCTAAAATTGTCCTGCAGGGGGTCCTTTGGCCTGTTGGGACCTAAGGTGGGAAGGCTGAAGTCCCTTCTCCTTCCAGTCCCAGTTGGAATCATGCAAGCACCCTACCTTGAGAATGGAGTAGAACTCACAACTCACGTCTGACTGCTACACGGAGTGGGAACCCAGACACAATCTTGGTACTCTGTAATGTGTGGACCGGCATGTAAGGAAATTCCTGTATTGTTTTATTTCATTCTTTCCTGGTGTTCTTCAGTAGGAAACAGAGGAAGGGGGCACATTAAAAAAAACGTGATGCTGGAGGCCCTTAAACTTGTTCATGGTGACAACATCCTTTGCCAGCATCTTTGATTACAATGTCAAAATTGGATTTTAAAGGCTTTTAAAACATCTCCTCCTGTACAGCTGAGAGAGTGTCATAAGCCATGCCGTTTGCTAATTACTTCAGCTCAGGCACGGATGCCCCTTGTGCAAAATTCAAACACAGCAACCATTTATAGATCAGTAGTTTACACAGATGCAAAACTGTTACTTGTAAAATGGTCAAGCCCAAGCCATTGAGTTGTTTTCTGGGGTCTTTCAGGAGGATTTCAGGATTCCAGGTACAAACACACTCAAAAGCCTTTCCCTTTAAATTGCTAATAGGACGGTTCCTGGTTTATAGTCTGGCTCCCACTGGGAGCTAATTATTTAATGCTTCTCTTCCCCCCCCCACTCCCTCTCGCTTTGTGTGTGCCTTGTTTTTTGCTAGATTTCCATTTTCTGCCATTGACTCTGCTCCGCTGTATCTCAGATGACAGCTTTGGACAAATTCCCCATAGACTTCATTATCCTAAAAGCGAAGAGAGGAACATTTGCTTGCTCTGGCTTGGCATGTACAGGGGGACGTGTGGGATGAACAGCATTTGCAGACAAAAAGAACATACTTAAGGAAGGTAATTGGGCAGATCAGGACAATGATGATATCAGGAGATATTAAACCTGAAAGCAGCAGTTATTCTCTGTGCCTTTGTAAACAAAATTAGTGAGCAGTTTAAAATGACATTATTAGCATAACTGTCAGGAAAAGAAAATTCTCAAGGACCGGGAGCCCTAAAAAGCCTGTTGTTAACATACTCGGTGTTTGTTTAAAATGGTGCTTAAATACAAAAGGCAAGATCAGTTTTTAAGACAATAGCTGTACAAGTAATAGATGGAAAAGATTGTTTTGAAAGTTTTCTTGTCAAAGCATTTTGAAAACAAGCAAGATAAAGGAGTCATCCATCCTTTTAAAAAAGAACAGCTTTCTTTAGAAGGAAAAAATTATATTATATGCCAAAGACTTTTATTGGCGAGGAGGAGGAGGAGAATTTACATAATAATGGTTATATAGGATATGTTAAGGAAGCTTATGCATTCCTTCCAAGATTTCTCTACTATAAAGTAGCCAAACAGACACCAGTTCTAAACATGATTACCTGTGAATAAATTCTATTGATTTGGGCAGGGCTTTTTTCTGGGAAAAGAGGTGGTGGAACTCAGTGGGTTGCCCTTGGAGAAAATGGTCACATGGCTGGTGACCCCACCCCCTGATCTCCAGACAGAGGGGAGTTTAGATTGCCCTCCATGCCACCGAGTGGTGCGGAGGGCAATCTAAACTCGCCTCTGTCTGGAGATCAGGGGGCGGGGCCACCAGCCATGTGACCGTTTTCAAGAGGTTCCGGAACTCCGTTCCACCCCGTTCCCACTGAAAAAAAGCCCTGGATTTGGGTAAGAATAGTTTTTCAGTTTAGAATTCATGCAGTTTCATATTCTTTCACTTACTCCATCTTGACATGTCAGTGGTTGTACACTATTTGTATAATGGCCGCAATCTCGGGGACAATGCTCAGTGTTCAATGTACAGATATTTTGCTCCAATTTTGCTTTCGAACTGGAGTGCTTTTCTTTTTTAAGATCCACATGATGTCACCTCTGCCCACTTTCCAGGTTTCCCCTTTTTTGCTTTGATCTTACCCATGTCTGCTGTGCTACAGTCTTTTTGAAAATATGTGCATTTGTATTCCATCTGGATGGGAAGTGCTACAGCACTATTTTCTTTCCATCAGCCCCTTGCAGCCACCATTTTTCCTGCACTGTCACTGGCACATTTTTGAAGGTGTTTAAAAAACTGGTAATTGCTTCTACACAATAATGTTCTTCTAACCATCTTTTGCCAGGATCTACTCATTCTTCTAAATTCCCAGCTTTCATTGAAAAGTAATCCTCTTTCCTTTTTCATTGCAGGGATAGAAAGCGAAAGGTTGAACCAGTTTTTGTTCAGATTGCCTGCAAAGCGGGCGGGGAGGGGGGCTCTCAGCAAACTTTCCACTGCAACCAACTGCCCCAGTAAGCACAAACAAAGTTTGCAATAAAGGTGGAACTGCATATCACTCCAGGCAATGTCCAGATTTTGGAGCAATGTGTTATAAATGCTCCAGGAAAAATCATTATGCAAAAGCACGCAGGCTGAAGGAAAAAATAATACAAAGCCAGAAAAAGGCATGAGCATGCTATTTATGGGTTCAGTGTCTAATCAACAGTTTTCCAAGGACATTGCGTGATTCAGGAGGGCTTTCTACTCAGGTTAAAGGGCTGTGTCATAAGAAAAAGCTCAAAAAGATACCTTGGTAAGGGTCAGGGAGTATAAATTAAACTATTGGGTATTGTCCGCTGATGTAGATACACTCCTACTGGGTAGTTCGACGTTGTTAAAAATGTCATGTTAATTGCTTATGCTTTAATTCAGGAAGGGTTCACCTGTGGATTTGGCTTTATGCTAGTTTTCGAATTTGCAGGTGCCATACCCTATTGTATCTGTTTTCATTGAATATTCTACCTGTCATCATATTGTATTTTTGCTGTGAATGTCCTAGCTATTGATTATACTGCATTCACTTGCTGTATGTAATCCACCTTGGATCTCAGTGAGAAATGCGGACTATAAATAAATACAACAACAAGAAGAACCATAGTAGAGCACAGTTGTAGTAGCAAGCCTACAAGTCTCTTTTAAAATAGACTGTGGAGCAGAAGCAAGTACCATCCCTGCGGCAATAAGCAATGCCATGAAATGAAGTGTACCATACTCAAACACAGGCTGCGCTGGTTGCTTTTGGAGCTACTCATATCAAACCAAAAGGAGCATTTTGGGCACATTGCACAGCAAGCCCTAAAGAAGCTGAATTGACCTTCTATATAATTGAAAACAACGATCCTCCATTACTTGGGAAAGATGTACTCTAAATTTATTTTAGTGAGTCCATAAGATACCTCGTGTAGAACCTGTGCAGAATATGCAGATGTTTTTGAAGGAGTGGGTCAATGTCCTGGAACCCATTTTTTGAACACAACAGTACCCACATTGTCCATCAGTGTAGGAAGATCCCCTACTCTGTACTGAAAAAATTAAAGGCCACAATTCACTGGCAACTCAGTGTCATCACTTTCAGGTTGCGCTGGAAGTGACATCACTGTGTCACTTGTCTCTAGCCGGTTGCCAGTGCTGGGCTGGCAACCCTAGAATGAGGTCATAAACTGTAGTAGATTGTACCACTTCAGATTGCAGGGAGGTGAGTTAACACTCCTCTGCTCAAGAGTTCTCTGTAAATGAAAGCTCACATTTGTGGGAGAAAGATTCTAACTTTTTGCTTGCTGTGCTAGTTCTGTATGTACAAGGAGGCGGGTTTTGGGGTGGGTGGGTGGTATAGAGAAGTATGCAATCACATAAGCAGTCTGAAGCGTACAGTTCAGGCACAAATTGTCCCTATGGGGATTGTATGTGGTTATCTTACATCCTGATTAACATGACAGCTAAAATGAAGAGCACCAAATATTGCAAATCTAAATGTTTGTTTCTGTTGATGGGTAGTCTAAAGGTCAGCAGCACTTTGAAAACGGCAGCCAAGAGGACTTATCCTAAAGCCCACTGGCATTTCGGCATTTCCCCACCGCTGGAGATCAGCCATCGAGTCTGGAAGCTGGCAAAACGTGTATAGTTATCGTCAATTACAAATGTCACTTGTGTTGCTTTAATTAGGAAGCCATCCCGTAATTCAACAATAAACTTAGGGCAGACAGCAATGCACCATCCTTATTTAGCATTCCCAATCCTCCCATGGTTTCATGTGGCACTTACAATAGCCTGCTAGCCAGCAAAGTGAGGCCCTAAAGAGCCTAAAGGGCTCAGTCATTGTTCCTGTTCAATCAAAAGAGTTTTTGGCTAAACATGAGGAAGAACTTCCTGACAGTTAGAGCGGTCCCTCAGTGGAACAGGCTTCCTTGGGAGGTGGTGGGGTCTCCTTTGGAGGTTTTTAAGCAGAGGCTAGGTGGCCATCTGACAGCAATGCTGATTCTGTGAACCTAGGCAGATCGTGAGAGGGAGGGCAGGAAGGGCTATATCAGTGCTTAGTGCTCATGGCCCATTCTTGCATGCCCAGGGTCATGCCAATCACCACCTTGGGGTCAGGAAGCAATTTTCCCTAGGCCAGTTTGGCTAGGGATCCTGGCGGTGTTTTGCCATCTTCTGGGCATGGAGCAGGGGGTCACTGGGGGTGTGGGGGAGAGGTAGTTGTGAATTTCCTGCATTGTGCAGGGGGCTGGACTACATGAGCTTGAAGGTACCTTCTAACACTATGATTCTATGAAACCATTGTATTATAAGGCAAGTCCAAATGGGAAAACAGATGCCACAATTAAAAATGAAAAAAGCCATGTGGTTATTTTGGGCCAGAGTAGTTACTATTAACTGACACAGTAGGTTTTTTAAAAAAAAAATCAAGCCAAAAATACGATCTGTAGCGCAGCAACTATTATGTCCCTGCTGGTTATGAAAACCTTCTGAATCACGACCGAATGCCACGCCACCTGCACACCTATTTTAAACTGTGTTTAAAATAATGCTTAGCATCCATCCATTTGAATGTCACTGGCTTTCTTTGAAAATGTTTAAATATAATGCATATATATTTCTCATGACAAGTGAAAAATGGGTGGAAAGGGCGTCTTTTTTAGAAAAGGGGGGAGGCTCTGATTTGTGGCTCATTTCTCTGTCATAAAGTCAATGGCCACGCTTAATTCCGTATTGGGTTGTGGCTGTGAGTTGTGCTGAAACAACTTATGCTCGGCATATTTAATAACAACAACAACAACATTCGATTTATATACTGCCCTTCAGGACAACTTAATGCCCACTCAGAGCAGTTTACAAAGTATGTTATTCTTATCCCCACAACAAACACCCTGTGAGGTGGGTGGGGCTGAGAGAGCTCCAGAGAGCTGTGACCAGCTGGCTTCAAATGGAGGAGTTGGGAATCAAACCTGGCTTTCCAGATTAGAGTCCCACGCTCTTAACCACTATACCAAACTGGCTCTCCAAATTTGTCCTCCAAAGGAGAATATATACTTATCACAGACTTCTCTGTCAGTCATCCTGATTGGGGGAGGAGGGGAAATGTATGGAGGAAGCCAATAGCAGGCCACTATTTATTTCCAAGCTAATACTTCTCTGCAAGCCCTGACCTGGATAGCCCAGGTGATCCTGATCTCGTCAGATCTCAGAAGCTAAGCAAGGTTGGCCTTGGTTAGTGATTGGATGGGAGACCTCCAACAAAGACCAGGGTTGCAGAGGCAGGCAATGGCAAACCACCTCTGATAGTCTCTTGCCATGAAAACCCTGCCAAGGGTCACCATAAATCAGCTGTGACTTGAGGGCATCACATACACACCTCTCTGCAAAGCATCTCACATCGTAGCCCTCTTCACCAGCTGGAGTAAATGCATGTACAATCTATGTTCACTGCACACTTGGTTTCTCTTTATATGTGTGTTGAATCATCTTCATGTAACATTCAACATGTATACAACTGAACCCTGTTTAAAAGAGCACATTTATCCAGGGACCTGTCCCCAGTTTTATTTGTAAAGTGAATGCATGTTGACTATTTCTTACAGAGAGATGTATGCATGTACAGGCAAGATGTACATGGGTTCACTGTTACATGTGTACAAGGCTCTTTTGTTTCTCATTTTAGAGACTGGGAGAGAGACTTACAGGATAGAGGCATTTAAGGGCGGCAGTACCACAATCTACTTCTTGCTATAGCCTTGCTATCACTAGCTCACTTTTTAAATTAATCACTGTGCTCACACATAACTATGTTTTGTCCATTTGCAGCCTGAAGAGAAGAAAGAACACCCTTTTTGTCAAGTTCTCTTCTTGGTCCCACTGGGGGGTCATTCTTACTCACCACAGGTGACCAGGGGTGTGGCTATTTACCAGCATGGCTTTCACAATGACAGACCACCTCGTACCTAAATCCGACATCCTTATAGAGCTCCAGTGCTTGCTTTAGGGGAATGCGTGTGAATGTGAATTAATGGAGTGTGCGCAGTTATGCAAGCAGGGTGAGGGGTGCATATTTATGAGTATGGGGCTGAAGGTAGTTGCACATACGCGGGTTTGTCTGAGACGATGTGAGCACATGTGCAGGCAGGAAGGGACCAAAGAAGAGTCAAGACCCCCTCATCCCACCTGCTGTGTCTCTTCCGCATGGCTGCATCCACACGCATAGTTAGACATTGCACTGTGGTTGTGTTGTAGCACTAATTCACAGCTATGTTTCCCTGTGCACATAGCACAATCCAGTTGCCAAGGAGGACAAGAGTACCCAGGAGTGGACTGGGAAGTGAAAGTGGCCTCATAGCAACCCAAGCTGAGACGTGCCTGAAGTGGTACAAGCCAAAGCTGTAGAGTCCCCTGTAAGCAAAATGGCCAGTCTGCTTCTGATAGTACAACATCAACACAATATCCACTGTTGTTTAGATGCCAGCAGAATCACAACCTCCCGACACTGATTTGCAAAGAAGACATTTCAAGACATGAGGTTGAGGTGGAACGTGTGTCTCTGCCCTGAGCATAACTCCGTCAACCAAATCCTCTTAATGTTACAAGGCTCAGCAAAAACCTCATTGCACCCTGTTGACAACGAGAACGTTTATTTTCTGCTCAGCACTCTGACGCCCCTTCCCTGACCTCGACTGAACCTCACTCTGCTCAATGTGCAGGAACGCTAGTAACCTTGTCTCAAAAAGCCAATGGTCACTAAGCACAGCTTTGTCTGCCGCATGGTGTACCTACGGTCGTGAGCGCAACGTTTAAGGGACCTTTTCATGGCTCATTGGAGTGCTGTTGTGTGTGGCGTTGATGGAGACTGCATGAAAATGAGTCACTTAACAGTCAAGGCAAATGCAACGTGTACATTTTGTGCTCTGTAAAGTTGAGAGGGAGCACATTTGCTACTGCTGGTCACATTATGGTTGAAGCAACTGTGTCAGGGCAATTGCTGCCGGGTTAAAAATACACGGTGACTGAGAAGTCGGGTTGGCTTTCCCTCCCCACTCTTAAAACAGAAGACTGAAGAACTCGCCACTTTGGGAACTGATAAACGGTAGAGACTTCACTATGCATTATAGACAGGTGCATTGGCACATTAAAATCCCTTATGCTTCAGTCAGGTTGTTAAAGCAAGACAAGCACATTTATGTAAATGTATATTCATCTTTACTTTACAGAAGCACTGGGCTATGAAGAAGTGGGTAAACAAATAAATATGCCACAAAAGTTTCAAAATAGTTGTCAACCTATCGCAGGGATCTGGGAGGTCAGTTGGTGACCCTACCAACACTAGCCAATAGGCAACCTCCACAGACAGCTTTGCTCCATTTATGAAGAATGATTCTGAAAAATCTGTGGAACCTGGAAGAGTAAAATGTGTGTTTGTTCACAGAGCAGTGATGGTGCTATTGGACTGTTTCTATCACTCTTAATATGGCATGTATGTCTCCACCCGAAGGCACAGAAGCCCAGTCAAGAAAAGGATTTACTTATACAAAATTCCATTGTGTTGGGGCAGCAACCACCATTCTCCTGATCTCTATGAGGTCCAACCTGCATGGTGTTTCATCTGGTCTTTTTGAGGAAGAACATCTGGCAGCCCTAAAGTAAGAACATAAGAGCTCCTTTCTCCATATAAATGATAGGTGTGAAACAAGCTGGCCCTCACTGTGATGGGGCTGGAAGGGAGGAAAGTACCATATTCACTCAAAAAGAAAACAAGCTTGAATGTAAGAGTGGTGGTTGAGAGTGCCGTCAAGTCATAGCTGACTTATGGCAACCCCAGGTGGGGTTTTCATGGCAAGAGACTAACAGTGATGATTTGCCATTGCCTGCCTCTGCCTGGTCTTCCTTGGAGGTCTCCCATTCAATTACTAACCAAGGCCGACCCTGCTTAGCTTCTGAGATCTGACGAGATCAGGATCACCTGGGCTATCCAGGTAAGGGCAAACATAAGAGACCATCCTTCAAAAAAGGTTAAACACAAAACGATTTGACCTTAAATGCAAGATGACCCCTGCTTTCTTCTCTTTGCCTCCATGCCTTTTGGCACCAGACAGAAAGTATGGCTGCAGAAACAGAAGAGTAGCGTCTACTAGAGCTGCCAACCCACCTTGGGGAATTCCTGGAGATTTGTGGGTAGCGGCTACGGAGGGAACTCAGCAGGGATATGATTCCAAAGAGTCTACCCTTTGCAACTGATCTCTAACAACAACAACAACTGCTCATATATCTAATCTTCTAGTCAGATTAGTGCCTCATCCAGAGCGGTGAACAAGTTTGGTGTTAAGAGACAGTTTGGTGTAGTGATTAAGAGCGGCAGGACTCTAATCTGGAGAACTGGGTTTGATTCCCCACTACTCCACTTGAAGCCAGCTGGGTGACTTTGGGTCAGTCACAGCTTCTATGAGTTCTCTCAGCTCCACCCACCTCACAGCGTGATAGTTGTGGGGATAATAATAAACTGCTCTGAGTGGGTGTTAAGTTGTCCTGAAGGGCAGTGTAAAATCAAATGTTGTTATTATTATTATTATTATTCCCCATAATACAGCTGGAGAGCTGGGGCTGCGAAGAGTGGCTTACTCAAGGCCACCTACTGAGCTCATGGTAGTAGTGGGATTTGAACCAGTGGAGTACTGATTTGCAGCCCAACCACTTAACCACTGTGCTACAGCAGCTCACTGTAGTCTGATTGCTTGTAATTCCAGGAGACTCCTGGCCCCGCGTAGAAGATCGCAATTTTATGTCCATCTGCTGGCTTGCAGGGCTGCTTCCAACCCCTCAAGCCAGCTGACAGGGTGGGGGAGACATGCTGTGCCTCCTGGCTGGTGCCAGAAGTGCAAAGAGCTGAGAGTAGCCCTTGCAATGTGTGTGCCCGCATGGTAGATTCACACACCCCCTTTATGTAAAGCCAAAAAGGTTTAAAAATCACTTTCCTTGATATTGAGTATGGTACACAACCACTTTCTCTACACCAAGTTGAAATCTGTGTGTGTGTATGTGTGTGTGTGTGAGAGTGAGAGGGAGGGAAGGTTTCCTGGTTGCTCTGCATTGAAGTAGTGCAAAGCAGACTTTTCAGGGGCAGAGGATGCGACTCCAAACAAATGATTTCCAAGGTGCTACAGGACAGCAGCCACTCCAGAAAGCCTGTGACATTGTTTTCCCCATTGCTTTAGCATAAATGCTGAGTTCATCAGCAGCTCTTGTTTGCTATGCTGATGGAATAGCAGTGGCTTGCTGGGCCAGCCGTCCTGATAAATTAAACATGACCCACGTTGTTTCCTCCTGATAACCATGCAATAAAAAATCATCTAAGGTTTTCGGCTGAAGGCCAGAGCTCAGGTTGGAAAATGACAGATGCTAGCCCATGTCAAGCCCTCTCGTCCTTGAAATATCTGCCCCACAATGACAGTTGCTGGCTGAGATTATTCAGTGGAAGGGCACTCTGCATGCACTCTGATGGCCCCTCTTCACACACAATTGAGGCCTGGGCTATGACACTGGGGGTGAGTAGCTTCATGTCCAAGAAATTGCAGATGTGGCTTCAAACAACACTGGAATCTGCCTGACTCCACGCTTGGGTTTGAAACCTTGAATTAGTTTGGGAAATATTATATCAGAGTTTAGAGTGAGGTCGGAATGGGTGCTGAGCAGCCCAGAACTAGGGAACTGTCTGCTGAAGAAACTGGGTTATTTGGTCTGAAAATCAAGCTAGAGCGGCTTCCCTTCCAGAGCTTTGTTGTTTGCCCGTGAGTGAACTAAGACTGTTGTTGGCCACATGTAGGCAGGGCGGGAGGAGCCAAAGTGCCTTTTGTCACATCTGCTCATAAATATGTAAAGTGATAGGTGGGGTAGGTCTTTTGTGTTACCAAAAATGGACTCTTGGGAGGAGGGGACTAAACCACAGATTCTTCACTTACGTTTGGTGTAGTGGTTAAGAGTGGCAGAACTCTAATCTGGAGAAGCGGGTTTAATTCCCTACTCCTCCGCTTGAAGCCAGCTGGTTTACTGCGGGTCAGTCACAGCTCTCCCAGAGCTCTCTCAGCCCCACCCACCTCACAGGGGGATTGTTGTGGGGGTAATAATAACATACTTTGTAAACAATTCTGAGTGTGGCATTAAGTTGTCCTGAAGGGTAGTATATAAATCAAATGTTATTATGTTGTTATTATTATTTCTGTATGCCCCATCACTTTTCCTTTAGAAACGCTTGTGTCTGGTATTTGAGCCAGGCTGAGCCAACATTTCTCCAAACCATGGAGCAAATTAAGGAAGGAAATGGGGCAAGTTTAGTTCCCCTCATTCATGCGCTCCCTCCTGTAAAAATATAGACTCCTTCGCCTACAGGTTTCCATATGGTATCTTGAACAGCAAGCTTTGGGTCCAGTAGGACCTTAAAGACCAACTAGATTTCCAGCTTTCCAGAGTCTCACAAAGGAAGCTCTGACTCTCAAAAGCTCATACCCTGGAAATCTAGTGGGTCTTCAAGATGCTACTGGACCCCAATCTTGCTCTTCTACTACAGACCAGCATGGATACCCACCTGAAAATATCGTGTCTTGTTTGTCTAACCCACTGGGTTCAATCCACTAACAATTCTCATGGGCAAGCCCTGATGAAGCTGTACAAAAGCACAGGAGATATTTTTTTCAAACTCTCCTTTTTGTGATGCTTGCTCAGATAAAAACCTCTGGGTGGCTTTTGCACATGTTAATTAGGGGAAAGGGAAGCCACTGGACTTTTCTACCTCAGAAACCAACATGTCTTTGACCAGTAATGGTCAACACATTCTTCTGTTACCTGTGAAGTTTAGGTCTTACAATCTAGGAGTTTGGCAATATGAAGTCAATGGTAAGGAAAGTGCAGATTACTTCTCGGAAGGATGGTTTTCCATGTCTAGTATGGATGACCTGACATTTCAGCTTCAAAGAAACCCACAAATATCTTTAGATGCTTCATTTATCTTCCATTTACACCTAAGAAGCACTAAGTCTTAAAAACCATTGCTGTGCGCTAATGACTTTCTCCCGTGGAGGGAAAAGCTGAGAGGAAGATGGCATCCTTTCTGAAGGCTTCGCTAACAAAGGAGAAGAGGGAAGCAGAGAAGCTTCTTAAAACTGGCACAGCTTACAAGAAATTGTACCGTTATAAGCCATTATATTTCCATAGGATGATAAAGTGACCTCTACTGAGGCCGTGCAGGATCAGCAGTTGCCCCATAGAGATAAACTACATTCAATTAAGTCTCAGCAAAGGGCAATGTTTATCACTATCTGTGCCACAAAATACGGTCTAAGCGGTTACCTCAGGAAGCTGGTCTTCAGACAGCTCTAGCTGACTCAAGGCATTCTGGGCAAGTTTAATTTGGGAATATGGTTCATAAATTAATGTTTCATCTTGTCTATCTGAAATCAGCCTGGGACTGATGAGGAAGGATAACCAAAAATATTAAAGCTCAGATAAAAATATACACCCGCACTATTCCCTTGCTTATAGTTCTTTTCAGACATTACAGTCCCCATGTACCAGGAGGCTGGCAATCAAGCAAAGATCCTCCTGATATGCATGTTCACTATGTTGTTTGAATGGGACAATGTGCAGATTTTCAGCTTTGGTACACATGGATTAGAACCCTGAAAAATCCAAGTTTCATGTAGCATATGATAGAGGCGGTACGTGTGTGAAAAATCTGTGTGATGCCCCTTTTAGACAACATGGCAATTGTGTATATTGGGAGGCTCAAGGGTAGTATGCATTCCTGATATGTGCAGTGATATGCACAGCTGACATGTTCCCAGTACATGGAATTGTAATGTCTAAAATGGGATACTTTATTATCTAGGTATTCAAAGCATCCTCATTCTCAAACACTAAATAATAACTCATGAATAATGGCAAAAGCAGTAGAAAAGATCTTGCATACTATGTGACTTCCTTATTTGGTACAATCCATCTTCCACCTGTTCCAATGGAATTGAATGGAATTTGCCTTGAGAGTTGTAATACTCTGTATGTACTTCATAGAATTAGAGATCTGCTCCTCTGTACAGATTTCCCCAGTCCCAGGAATGATCTTTCCAGGGGTCAGAATGGGCTGCAAGATCAGAAAGGAACACAGTAAAACTCCACGTCCCTTCTGCAAACATATATAACGCCAAATATAATATTACAAACTACTGGCAGCAATCAAGTAGCATACAACCAGGTAACATACAAGCTGCTAATAGTCTTTTCAAATGCCCTGATTTGCCTAACTAAACAGTTTTGCCCCATGAGTGGTCTTAGCCAGGGGGCAGCCACAGTAGTTGGACCAAGCCCTGGGCTAGGCAGGGCCCCAACACCCCAATAGAAGAGGAAAGAAAAGGAAGATCATGCTCCAACAGCTGTGCACATCTGCCCTCTCCAGGGCTTGGGCAGCTAACTTGTCTGAAGCAGCATAAGCCTGCCCCCTTGGCAGTGGGCTTGAGTGCCCACTCATTCTTTGCTGATCACCCCTTCTTTCTATTGGGCATTTTGTGGGCATCCGTGCGAAATTTTTCTGAATTAAGGATTAGCTCCTTCTGCACTTTAATGCAATTCTTTTGAAATGAATTAATGGGGTGAAAGGAACTGCCAAATATTTTTAGATTTGTGAAGAATCCCTGGGACCAGGGACCATTGGAAAGCAAAGCTGCTGAAGCTAAGCAGGTCTAGATCTAGTCAAAGCCTGGATGGAAGACCTCCTGGGAAACCTGGGCGGGGGAGGGGGCTGCCTTTGAAACATGTCTAGACTGGCTGCCTATCACAATTCAAATAACTGGTTCTGATATTAAAGGTCCCAAGCCAGCTTGAAACTGGGATATTTGAAGGGCCTCCACCTCCTGTACTGTCTTGCCTACAATTTTGGATTCGAACTAGATGTTACATCTAACTTGTGGCCACAGGGAGAACTTGCACTGCGTGAGAACTCAGTCTTGAGTAGACATGGGCATGAACAAAAATTTTTTTACGAACCAGCGGTTCGCGGTTCGGTGCCAACAACGATCCTGAGATCGCGAACCGCAACGAACATTCTCCGTTGCCGAACTGGTTCACAGTTCGTGGTTCGTGGGGTGCGGAACGGCCCCCATGGCACTTAGAGAGCCCATATTCCCAGGGAGTGTTTTGCAAGCTCTCCTACAGCCATCACCCAAGTTTGGACAAGATTGCAAAAGGGATCTTGGAGTTATACCCTCTCCAATCCAAGGCCCTCAGGAAACTCCCACAAAACCCCCAGCTCAATTATACTCTCAGTCTTTCTCCCCAAAGGCTAGCAAGTGGCAAGTAAGAGCTCTGTCCCACTCCACTGCTCACTGAAAGTGAAACCCAGCCTGGGAGCCCACGGCTATTTATAAGCACAGGTCCCATTGACCAATGCAGGAGATCTGTGTTTGGCTGTCAGAGCTGCCTATCAGGGTTTGCAAGGATGAGATTGGAGTGCCCATGGCTACAGAACACCCCCTTCCCCCTCCCTCCCCTGGGTGTCTTCTCCCAACTTGTAACCGCTTTGCAGCTCCGTGGTTGGAAGGAAGACCTGCCGATCAAGGTAAGCTGGGCTTCCATTCAGGTTTCCAGGGCGACAGAAGGAGCGCAGATAGAGTTCAGGCATTCCCCCGGCTCCGTTGCCAGGGGAATAGATTGCTGGCGCCTGACTGTCTGGCTCCCCGAACCGTGGCCAAACGCACCGAACCAAACATCTCCCGAACGCTGGTTCGTTTGCCATGGACAATCACGAACTGCTGGATCATGATTGTGCTATCGCCAATTTCATCGGTTTTTGAAGTTCGTAATGCGGTTCATGCCCATCTCTAGTCTTGACTCATCACAGGGGCCTGATTCAGATTGGAACCATGGCACAGGGGGAGAAGGGGAGTTGAAATGGTGTTGGGGGGGTGTTATTAGCCTCATTGGGGCAAGTTTCCACGTGCACTGAAATTTGCACATGCAGCCCCTTGATGGGGTGAGTAACATTCTCCAGGGTCACATCAAATTGGGGAAATCGACACGGCGGCAGGGAAGACTGAATGCCCTCCTCCCCCATATTGTGGTCCAAATCCAAATCAGGTTCCCATTGAGTACCCAAAGGGAGCTTGCAGCTTCACTAGGGTTGCCAACTCCTGGTTGGGCAATTCCTGGAGATTTGGGACTGGAGCCTGGAGAGGGTAGGGTTTGGGGAGGGGAAAGACCTCAGCTGGGTATAATACCATATAATTCACCTTCCAAGGCAGCTATTTTCTCCAGGGGAACTGATCTCTGTCGCCTGGAGATCAGTTGTAATTCCAGGAGATCTCCAGCCACCACCTGGAGGCTAGGAACCCTAAGCTTCATGTTCCGGTGGTGGGGACAAGATATATGTAATGTCAAGTTTGACTCTCAGATCATCTTCATAAGCCCCCACTTGCATTACACCTTCCACTAACCTTTAGATGAACCTCATAACATTAAAATGATAATGACCACAAAGATCATAAGCAAATAAAATGAACCCTGACGGAAGTTCAGGAAGACATTAAATGATTTCACATTACCAATCCAGACAGCATATGCAACTAAACTAAAACACACACACACACTCAAATGGCATCCATATGAACTCAGATCCTTGACTGCAAAGCAAAATCCATCTATGCCTTCCTTCTCTCACTCAGCCCCCTGTCTCTAGTGACAGAAAGTGGAGCTACTGCAGCAGCCCGCCACTGAGGTACAGCATCACAAAGAAATCACGCTCCACCCCCACCCCACCACATCCCCCCTTCTCTGGTTGTCAGAGAAAGTTGTTTATTAGGGTTTTTGCAGGTGCGTGTGGGAAGAAGAGCCACAGGAACAGCTACATTCAGGTTAGGCCCCTCAAAGAAAACACAATCCCAGACCTCTGTACTCTCCCCTGTTATCACTCTTATGTTTTCAGTGCCATATAAATGAGGGAGACGTGGGAGATGGCGAACCACTGTTCCTTCAGTTTGTTATTTTGACAGCTTCCCATCGATTTGGCAAACTGAGCCTCTTTGCATCAGGAGTAATATCTGTTGGAGGTGTAAAGAAAACTAATTACAGGGCAGAAACTGTGGTTTTGAATGACACATTCAAGAGCGAATTTCAGTTGTCTTAAACTGCTAGAGTATGAAACAACACTCTTGCAATGAAAAGGGAGGGAGAAACCAAACAATTTCTTCCTGAAAGAGGGAAGATTTTTCATAAAATATTAAAGAGAACACCTCTGAAAAGGGCCAATTTTCAGCAAACTGCTTAAATTTTTTATGAAGGCACTAATTTAATCACAAATGGTGCAAGATTTCATCTTTGCATTGGATTTTATGACATGCCCCTTTCAACTCCATGTACGTGAAAACTTGCATGCAACATCTCTCTCGATTACCTCCGAGGCATGCGATCTGCACCTGGGGGCACTGCTGTTCACTTTGCTTGGCTGTTGAAAGTGACTGCTCTTGACCGCGGTCATTTATCTTTGGACAAAGTATTGATTGGCAAAGAAACGCTCTTTTGTACCCTGATTACTGTGAAGGGATTCTGCTATCTTGCCACCAGCCCTTGGAGACAAAGAAAATAGTCAGCAACTTAACAGTTTCACCTGTGTGCGCCTCAAGAGTGCTCAAGGCTGTCCCTACCAATTTATCTTACTCAGTTATTTTGGGTAATTGGAGAGACAGTTTGGTGTAGTGATTAAGAGGCGGGACTCTAATCTGGAGAGCCAGGTTTGATTCCCCAGTCCTCCATTTGAAGCCATCTTGGTGACCTTGAGTCAGTCACAGCTCTTTCGGAACACTCTCAGCCCCACCCACTTCACAGGGTGATTGTCGTGAAGATAATCGTAACACACTTTGTAAACCACTCTGAGCGGGCGTTAAGTTGTCCTAAACGGTGGTATATAAATCGAATGTTATTATAAACACTGTGTTAATGACACATTGCAGACAAGACTAAGTGGTAATGATCCATAGTGGGTCAAGAGAAGCATCCAGGGATTACATCTCTTCTTGTGGAGGGCCATGCCTCAATGGTACAGCATCTGCTTGGCATGCAGAAGGACCCAGGTTCAATCCCCAACATCTCCAGTTAAAAGGCTCAGAGAGTAAATGACGTGTGTGCCTGAAACCCTGAAGAGCTGCTGCCAGACAGAGCAGACCTTGAGGGAGCAGTGGTCTAGCTCACTACTTTAGCTTCTTTTTCAGGGCAAGACTTTGGTTCAGTGATAGAACATCTACTTGGCATGCAGAAAGACCCAGGTTCAAGCCTGGACATCTCCAGTTTAAAAAGATCAGCTAGTAGGTGATATGAATAATCTCAGCCTGGGACCCTGGACCTGAGACCCACAGTAGAGAACGCTGACCCTGATAGATCAGAGTTCTCTCAGCCAGGGCCTGATCGAGAGGGGGCAGGGGGGTTACCCTGCCCCCGGCACCACCAAAGAGGGGGTGGCAAGCCGACCACCCCAGAACACGGCGTGCTGCGGAGCTGGTGGCAGCCGCACGGGTGGCTAAATGGAGGACTGGAAGGCCACTGCGCCATTCGCTTGCCCTGCTGACAGGGCGGCTGGCAGCAGTGCAGGGTGGCCTCTGGAAGCATGCTGCCCACGCTACCTACCGCTGGAGGGAAGGGAGCACACGGCAAGCTGGCCGACCCGTCAGTGGGGAAGGGGAACATGCATGGGCGGCCTTCCAGCCCTCCACTCAGCTGCCTGCGCGGCTGCCGCCAGCTCTGCGCTGCGCCGTGTTCCGGGGCGAGCAGCTTGCCGTGCACTCCCTTCCCTCCAGTGGCAGTGGGTGTCATGCTTTTCGGGGGGGGGGCGCAGTGACATCATGAAAGTGATGTCATCACGCAGTGCCGGGAGCAACCCTAGATCCGGCCCTACTCTCAGCAGAAGGGAGCCTCATGTGTCCTTGGCCACTTCCTTTACTCAACCAAACCATCTCTCTTCTGCCATTGCGCTCTATTGCAAGATTGATCTGCACTGGGTCAGCACAACCAAACAGTTAGGAGCTCTTCACAACAGTTTGGGTAGAATGTTTTGTGAGGATCAATGCGAAGAAATAAATGAGACTCTCCTAAGTAAGTCACCTTCTGCTGTTTTGTTATTTTTAATTCAGAAGAAGAAGATTCCCTACCACGAGTAGCCCGAACAAGTTGGGCAGGATGGAAAGGTCTCACAGGACCTCAAGCTTCCCATGGAAAAGTCACACACAACTGACACTGGAAGCTCTGTGTGCCAGCAATGTTCATAGGAGGGGTGAGAGTTTCTTACTAGTACATTTCTTACTGGTAATGTCTCTCATGGAGGGCTCAAAGCAGAAGATTGGAGGCAACACTTCAGTCAGTTTCATATGCATGTTGGATACAGGTTTACTTTCACTCCTGGGCTGTTTTCATACTGCTTACCGATCGCGCAAAACTCCCGGAACGACGTGCCTTCCTGGCGCAATTTCCGGTTATTGCAGAAAATCGCGCCAGGAAGGTGTGTCATTCTGGGAGTTTTGCGCAATAGGGTAAGAGGTGTGAAAACGGCCCTGGTTTGGAATCACTCCTATTCTAATTTCATAGCCTTCCATTTGTGGCTTTCATTTGATTTTTTTTTTGTTCACTAAATTGCTTATTGCTTTTTCTGTATGGTTTCTACTGAAGGGGCTGCCCTGAAATGGATAGCCCAGGACAGCCTGATCTAATCAGATCTCCGAAGCTAAGCAGGGTCAGCCTTGGTTAGTAATTGAATGGGAGACCTCCAAGGAAGACCGGAGTTGCAGAGGCAGGCAATGGCAAACCACCTCTGTTAGTCTCTTGCCCTGCAAACCCCACTAGGGGTCACCATAAGTCAGCTATGATTTGTTGGCTCTCTCTACTACTACTACTACTACTACCACCACCACCTCATGGGCAAACTAGACACGAGTCAGGGTGGGGTATGACTTGCAATCATATGTACTACAGGGGAACTAACGTCCCCAACTATGTGTGGCCCAATTCAGCTCAGGAATGCAGCTTTGGGGGAAAGGGCTTCAGTCTTCCATCCAATGCCATTGCTCAAGCTGGAACAGCCATGGGGGTGGGATTTGCCCTGCTGTGGGGCTTCAGGAGTTGCAGTCAGTATATCCACAGCCCCACAGTGCAGCAAACTGTACCCCCCACCAGCTATTTCAGCTTGGGAAAATATCACAGGAGGGGAAACTGAAGCTTCTCCTCTCCTGTGTCATGGTCTTGAGTTGAATTGGGCTCCATGCACTTTGGAACATTAGCTCCCTGATGGCACGTATGACTGCAAGTTGGTCAACCCGACTCACGTCAAACATATCGTCGAGTTTGGCCCTAATAAACTTGCTTTTGACTCACCCAAATTATGGATGTTTGCTTTTGAAAGGATATTTGAGAGTGCAAAGAAAGAAAAGAAAAAGACCCGGAGACAAAAATAGAACACTCATGTAGTGTGCAAAGCAAAATTCCCCAGAGAGCCTCCTTTTTCACTTCAACAACCTCCACACTTAAGCAGCACCATCTGTACCTGCTGGAGCCCCACAACTGACAGGTTTTCATGCTCATATAAGTCTACCTTCCTTAACGCTCTGAGGCATTTTACAGGGAGCAGAGAAGATGGCACAATCCCTCTGGGCACTTAAACAACATATGGAGTTTGCTTTTTAAAAAAAACAGGAAAGAACATCACAGTGTGATAAAAGAAAAAAAAGTGAAGCAATGAACGAGCTTGCAATCTGTAGTGAAGGACATGTTCCAGCCAGTCATCAAACAGACTGGGAATTCCTTAGAAACTTACTGGCATTTCTCAATGATAATACCCCTAGCAGCAGACGATCTTTGAAAGACATCTTTTTGTGCTAAGAGTGCTAATTCTTGTAATAAAGAGCAGAGACCTGAACAAAGAGGGAGAAGGGGGGGAGCTGGTGAACAACCAGTGACAAAGCCCTCAGAAAATACTCTGCTTTCCATGGTCATAGATCCAGAGGAGTTAGCCATGTTAGTCTGTAGTAGCAAAATCAAAAAAAGACCAGTAGCACCTTTAAGACTAACCAACTTTATTATAGCATAAGCTTTCGAGAACTGTGATTCTCGAAAGCTTATGCTACAATAAAGTTGGTTAGTCTTAAAGGTGCTACTGGACTCTTTTTGATTTAGAAAATACTCTGTGCATCTCCGGTGCACAGCCGTTACATCTAATCCCAGGCTTCCAAGCCAAGCAATGTCCTCCACCAATGGCATCATGACCTTATATCCAGATCATAACCCAACTTGGACTACAGTTGTGTCATGTTCAAAAGCAAGAAATAAGCTCTATGAAAACCAGCTAACTCAAGAAAGTAAGCCAAGGCATAGACTATGAGGCAAGATGCAGTCAAGGAAGAATATCTAGAAAAGATATCTGTTTTACAGAGGGGAGATTTTGTGGCTGACTAATTCTAAGGGCAGGGAATGAATCCAAACCGATCACTGATTGATTGTTTTTTATTTCTTTGGCTATTTACTCCCCACTTTCCCCACCAATAGGGACCCAAAGTAGCTTACAACAGCACCGTTCCCTCCTCTTCACAACCCTGTGAAGTAGGCTGGGCCAAGAGAGAGTGACTGGCCTAAGGAAGAGATTCCAGGCTTCCTACTACAGTCAGAGACCTCCCAGCATCCTCAGGCTTTGCCCACTGACACCTGAGGCAGAAACAGGTGGAAATTGAACATGTGCCAGTGTGCTGATGTCATTTCCAGTAAAAATCAGAAGCGACATAGTGGACACTAGCATTTACAAAAACTCTATGATAAAAGCATAGATGTTGTAAATCCTAGAGGGTCTAAAGATATCACATCTGGTTTTACAGGAAGTGACCCAGTGCAACACCTGCCCCCAATTTCCCTCAGAGTTGCCAGTGGCAGCCTGGCAACTAGGGGTGTGCATAAAGGGGGGGAAACCAGCCAAAATTACACACGGAATTTTCTGGTTCAGCTCATTAAATCATCTTACGGAATGCAGAACCAAAACTGGGAAACTAAATTGAAATGAGTCCCTCCCACTAAAAAAACGGTGTTTTCTTTCATTGTATGCTTTTGGCACTGGGCAGGCTCACCTCGCAGGGCAGGGCAGCAGCTTCTTTTCCTGAACAGCGCCAATCAGATGCCAAGAGGGAAGAGACCTTACACTGTTAATTAACTCTGTTGGCAGGGAGAGAGAATGAGATCAATGAATTTGAGTGCCTCTCTCCCCCACCAATCAGATCCTCACAAGGAGAGACGCCTCTTTCCCCACCAATCAGCTTGGAAAACGTTTGAAAGGTAGACTTCAATCGTAGGCTGCAATTCAAAAGGTACTTGTCTGGGAGTAAGCGCTACTGAATAACATGGGACTTACATCTGAGCAGACCTGTTTAGCATTGCTCCCCCCATGCTGTGAGCCATTCGATTTCTCTGCCTTTTCCAAAACAATCCC
The DNA here is from genome assembly GCF_028583425.1 of Eublepharis macularius. NCBI lineage: Eukaryota > Metazoa > Chordata > Lepidosauria > Squamata > Eublepharidae > Eublepharis > Eublepharis macularius. The sequence goes on from NC_072798.1 coordinate 93,088,495, forward strand.
ACCTGCCCCCACAGCAAAAGGAAAACTTCTGGGGAAACATTGGTCTGTTAGTGGGGGGAGGGCAGATGGGGGGATTCAGCCAATCAGAAGGAAAGATTTAGATTTGCTGCTATTTGTGGGAACAAAGAACAAGGAAACACAAAACCAACACGCAATATTAGAATACAAAGGTAATAAGTTACTTGAACGAAAGAAAAAGAAAAAAGTGGATATGAAGCAGGATTGTTTTTTGTACTTGTTGCTGTGCTCTCTTACTCGGAAATGCCCCTCTTCTGCTTCTCTGCCCACCAACACTTGCGTTCTACAGATCCGTTGTTTTGTGTATGTGTGTGTGTGTGTTATTGTGCTTGAGGAAAAGCTCAATGGCTCAATCATTGAGAATTGGCAGAGGACTCATGGTTGATGCTGTTGTTGGTTAAGTGTGAAAACTGCTGCCCCAGAGCCTCGTTTCCCCACCCACCTGGAAGAGAACAGCATGCGTTTGCGGCCAAAGTGCGTGCAACAGACCGTAACAAAAAACCCCAAACGGATCATTTCCAAGCCGAGACCAGCCCAGCCAGAACAAACTAGTAATGAAACGGGGTTGTTTTGGAACTGAAACTGACTGCGCACTCCTAAGCATAGTTACTGTAGTCTGAATGGAAATGGAAACTTTCTAGATGCACACCGTACGGGCAACCCAGTTACTCGATGTGGAGATCTGAACGTGGCTCTCCCAGCCTTGCTATAATCACTATACTTGCTGGCTATGCTTATATGCAGAACATAGCATTTAAAAAAATGAGCCAAGTAGACAGACTTCCCTCTCTCAGACACACACAGAGATTCATGGGGTGCTAAGGAAGGAAGGAGTTTCTCAGATCTACCTGCTGCTTCTTCCCTCTGTGTGATTGGATGGCTGGATTGTGAATATGGCTTGCTCTTCCCTGAGGGCAATTGCTCATCCCTGACACTCCGCAGGGAATCGACACAGGGGGAATAGAATCCTAAAATCCATTGCCAAGGATTTTAGTGAAAGCCCTTTGTGACATTTTTGACCACAGGTATTATTTTCCAGATTTCTAGTTTAGTTCTAAATTGCAGAAACAGTAGGAAGTAAGAAATCATTGTTTGGACCCAGTCTTAAAAGGACTGTGGCCTAAAAATTTAAAGTAAACGCAATTCCCTTTTCAAAGGTGAGCAGGCCTCTACGCTACTGACTCCAATTATAGAACTGTGAGACATCTGGCCAGCCTCATTCCTCGCTCCGCACAACACTCACAAATAGCTCTGCAGATTAAATCGGCTAATGTTTATGATATGCTTCAGAGATGAAGCTCTATATAAATGCTAATTATTAACAACATTACCTGTCAAAACAGCAAGTAGGAAGATGAATAAAAACAAGGGGGACAGACTGCTAGGAAGGATGGGGAGAAAATACTAAACAATTTTCAATTAGATGAGTTCACTGAAGTCAAATATTTTTTTCTATCTAATAAAATAAATCAATCTTTAGTGTGTGCGTGGTGCGGGGGAAGATCTACTTTTAAAGCCCTTGCCTGAAAGGGGGTTCAAATTGACCTGAAGTAGAAAAACTTTAGCTGTGTTCAGTTGTTACAACTTTGGCAGCCCAACCTCTCATAATGGGATAGCATATACCCTGTGACAATCCTAATATAGGTGGGTTTACTATTGTGTGTTAATAAGGCAATACATATATTTAACATCCTTGGAATGCACCGACAAGTACCTTTAAAACTTTGGGTTTTAAAATATTGGAAAGAAATACATGTTGAAATCCAGAACATTTTGAACATCAAATTTATTATGAAAGCTAAGAACATGTTATCGGGCATCTTCCCAGAGAACATCCCAAAAAATCTCAGAACTATTTAGATACATGATAACGGTGGCCAGAGCTATATTTCCAATGAAATGGAAAGCAAAAGCAGAAGAAAATCCAAGCCGAGAGGATAAGAAGGTTAAATTAGCAGAATACGCAGTAATGGCTGAGTTAACGAACTATGTAAATAGGACGATCAAAGAATTTCAAGATAAATGGAAAGCTTATTACTTATATTTAAGCTTATATTTAAGCTTATTACTTACTTATATTTAATTGGGAAATACAGAAGTTAGTGAAATTATAATTATAAATATTTTTTATGATATATAATATATTGAAAATTGGTGAAAAGAGGGGGGAAATATTTACTAATTTCTAAGTAATTTCATCATATTATCATTTGTTGTATAATTTTATTTCCAGTTATTGCCTAAAATTATTAATGTGCTTGTTGGATATCATATGGAGCAGGCTAAGCCAATACCAAATATTATGAAATTACTATTTAATTTTATTTAATTAATATTAACTGATGATTGGTAAGGTACTAACTACAATTTATCAGAATTATAGCTATTATATAATTATATAATCATATAATTAATTTTCTCTCTCCTTTTCCCCCTTTTCTGATGTTCTGTTCATACTTATCTTATAAAATATTTTTTAAAAAACCCTCTGGGTTTCCATTTGCATGTACCACAGTGGGAAAATATGCATGTTGCCCTATTCATTCATAATCTTAACTATGTATATTGATTGCACATAATAAATTCTCCCCTTTCACATGGGTTGGATTGCCAAAATGTTTCCTAAATTGGAGCATGCTCAAATGGGCTGGTTCTACAAGGCCAACGGTGGATAATTTGCAGTAGAAATGGGCATGAACTGAAATACGAACCAAGGTACATGACGAACCGGGTTGGTTCATGGTTCGTGAACCAGCAGTTCATCAGAGCCCATTTCTGATGAACCGCCATGAAATTTAGGCTGGTTCATTTGGTTTGTTTTTTGGTTTGTTACTGCAAACAGCCTGGCCCCGATCAATCAGTTTCCTAGGCAACAGGAGATGGACTTCCTGCAGACCTTCTGCTGACCCAGAAGTGGCCTCCTGCTGGCCCGGAAGTGAAGATTTGCTGACCTGGATGTGATGTTTTCACAAACCAAACAAACCAGTTCACGAACTGTGGCAGGTTCGTGAAAGTTTGTGGTTCATGGTTTGTGAAATGTGACGAACCATGAACTTCACGGTTTGATTTTTCTCCGGTTCGTGCCCATCTCTATTTTGCAGGGTTCAAGGACTCAAGAAAGGAGACTGTCATTTTTCAAGCACCTTCTGGCATCTCCTTGACAAGTCAAGTGTCTATGAGAACTATAATGTTCTCAGTCTGGGTTTATAGTGCTAGATTCTAATGTACTACCCAGTGTACTATCTATCGCTATTGGTGCACACTTGTGAATGTTGAAGAGAACTGTAAATTTCCTTACAATAAATTAAGAAAAGGTGTTGGTATCAAGTAATAAAAAGCAGATTGTAGCACTGTCATTGATAATTATGATTACCTGTGTGTGTTTATGTAAAAAAACATTCTCTGAATGTTAAATACCTTTAGTATATCTGCTGTCATTTTCTTTCTTATGGTTTACTTAAGAGAGAGGGTATCACCCTCCCAAGGATATGAATAGGCTATCCTCAATCCAGAAACCTCAATCATGTAATTTAAAGTGAAAAAAGTGCTCTAGTGTGTACAATACAATAAATAGGAATAAATAGATCAATCAATAAATAGTCAACTATCTAATAATAAATACTCAAATAAATAGTCAACTATCCAATAAATAATTCAATTATAAAGAGTTCCTTTCCTCAACAATATTGTAACATTCAATCAAATCTGTCAAGTCCAGTCTTAAAATGTTCTTGCTTTAAAAAAAAATTTCTTTCACAGGTCCAAAAGAGTTAGTCCACCGCAGAGTCCCCATGAGCAGTTAAGGTGAGTAAATATCTCTTAATAGTTTTTATTGATTATAGTGCCAAAATAAGATAAATTTCTTTCTTTATGTTATTTTGACACTACTTTTAATTTTGCGGAGCTTTCCCCAAGGGAGTCTTCTTTTGGTTCTGCTTAAGAGTGAGACCAGTATAAATGACAGGTCTATGGATGACAGGCTATGGCGGATAGATCCCTGTACCCTCACAGAAAGCACTCCATGGTCTTGGTTGAAAAGGCTTTCTTCAAGGAATCAAATCATGTTCATAGATATGTCCACAGGTTGATCAGAAGTTGACAAGAATAACAAAATCTGTAAAACTATGGTCCATATAGGTCCCAAGTCCTCTTCCCCCCTCCCAACAGGAAAACATAACTTTTAGCGCAAAGCTGTCCTGAGAACTCCCTAAATAGTATACATGCTTACTGTAGACATAAAAGAGGCAATAGATTAAGGATGAAACATGGTATTCTTCTTCCCCCTGAGAACTATCAGGTTTGCAAGGTCAGAGACACTGAGCTTCAAAGCACAAAAGATAAGACACTCTGGATACGGCAGGTCTGTGAATACAAGGCAAGCTATGGCATCTGCAATATGAAATCAAGGCACAACACAGAACAATAGTTCAGCACAAAATAGCAACACATCAGCTGAAAATAATGGCATGGATGGGTGACAGACATGACAATAATTCACGTAGAAGTTTTGAGAAGACTTTGGAGGTGTAGGTAAACATGGATGGGAGTTCCATTGTTAAAGCTGTGTTGGGAAATTCCTGGAGATTTACAGGCGGTGGTGCCTAGGGAGGGTGGAGTTTGTAGAGGGAAAGGAGCTCAGTAGGGACGTGATCCATAAAGTTTGCCTTTGAAGCTACAGTTTCCTTCAGGGGAACCTATCTCTGTAGTCTGGAGATTAGTTGTCCGGGAAAACTCTAGGTATCAGCTGAAGGTTAGTAACCCGATCTGTTGTCAAAAAAGAATGTACCCACCCACTCTTCCCGCAGACATTGGGTTATCTCATAGGGAATCTGTATGGAGTGCACACTTAGGACCAAGCTAGATGTGCAGGTTTTTAAAGAGTTGGGTGTGGGTTTCCCAGACCCAACTCAAGTTCCCTGCAACTGTAAAGCAGCTTTGGGGAGTAGCTGTTAAGAATAAAGGAGCCCCTAAACAGCCTCAGAATGTCTCCATGGAGGGAGGAGAGGCACCTTCCTCCACTCTCAAGCCGTTTCTCCCTGTCAAAATAGCAGGGGAGGGAGTCCCCCCCCCTGTTTTTTTCTGCTCCACAAGGAGTATTCTGTATATGTGGGCAGTAAAAACAGGGGCAGGGGGGGACTACTGTGCTATTGTGACGTGGGGAATGGCTTGAGGAGGGAAGGAGGCTTTCTGAGGACATTTGGGCTCTCTTTTATTTACTTTTTAACTGCTTTACGACTGCGGAAACCTGCACGTCTAGCATGGCCCTTAGTGGCAAACCTTAACATGTGAAAAGGGAAGCTTCTCTCCCCACAAAATCAACTAAGCGAAAGTTCAAATATACAAACATGGCTGATGAGAAATAGTTCTTGCTGGCAATCCATGCCATGTTTAAACGTGTCTCTCCTCTGTGCCAGTCCGATTGTGCTCAGATGCTGGTGGTAAGCTACAACTGCATGCAGCGAGCATGGAGTAAATTGGCTGCAGTGTTACCCCTCCGAGAGGCACCCCTTAGAATGGCTTGGCGGTATACAGTAAGATGTAAATAGCTCAGGAAAGTATTGTAGTCAAACCCTAAGGAAAGAGAATTTGCGCCAATATGTTATGAAGAATTGACTGGAAGTGTTTTAGTGGAGAGATATCAAGGGAGTTGGTATAAATAGATCTCGTCTTCCAGCTCTAGAGTTCTACAGTCAAACTTGGGTTGATTTTAAATATATTAAAAAGTTGCATATCAACTCTTAAAGAAGGAATGTGGAAAAGAGCAGATGATTGTTCTGTGTGACAAGCCACTTTGAGAAATCTTTGAGTTAGGAGACAAGGTGTAAATATTTTCAGTGAATAAAATAGTACTAAAGGATGGTTAAGGATTAATGACCGAATGTTGTTTGTGACTGTTATATATCAAATAGTGATTGTAAATTACAGATTAACCAATACTGAGTTAGCTGTTAAATACTTTCAGTGATCCTGTATTGGAAGCCAAACGCCCAGCAACATCGGCTGCCTCATATCAAATACTGTTTAATGCCAAACAACAGGCGTGAAATGGCAAAATCATAGCCTGTCACCTGTCAAGTACGGCATGTTCGATATAAAGCATTGTCAGATATCAAGTACTAGATGTCAGATACAAGCATGGAACAGCAAACATCCCATCCTGAAAAGTGAGCCTCAACAGTTGAAAGAAAGAAATCCAAGACTTGTGGATTTCAGGCGCACTAACCACTTTATTTATTTATGTAGATGTTTATACCTTGCTTTTCTCCCCAATGGGGAGAACCAGGGCTCATTTTGAGGGGGGACGCACAGGAATGCAGTTCTGGTAGTTCCCCAAAGAGGTCACATGTCAGGTGGCCCCGCCCACCTGACTCTCGGCCATTTTGGGCCTATTTTGGCCGAAATGGCCCGAATTGGGCCTCTGACAGGTGGTGGATCACTCTCCCACTCAGCAGTGGCCCAGTCCTGACCATTTTGGGCCCCTTTTTGGCCATTTTCAGCCCCTTTTTGCCATTTTGTGCCCAATTTCGGCCCTGAATGGCCAGGATTGGGTCCAAAACAGCCAGGTTAGGTGATGTCAAGGGGTGTGGCATATGCAAATCAGTTATGCTAATGACACATTTCCGGTGATGGCAAGGGGTGTGGCATATTCTAATGAGTTGTGCTAATGAGTTCCCACAGCTCTTTTTCTACGAAATGACCCCTGGGGAGGACCCAACACGACTCGCATTGTTTCCCACTCTTCTATTTTATCTTCATAACAACAACCCTGTGAGGTTGGAAAGTGCATGTACCCTTAACCAAGGTCCCTTGCTGGAATGATGCAATGTAGGTGCAAGGTCTGAAATTATGACATCGTTGCAGCTGCGTAGTTCAATCCCAGCTCTCTAACTGCAGAGTCCTGCTGACTTTACAGGCTTCTATCAGACCCAAAGTCTGAACTGAACCAAGAAACAGACTGAAACAAGTCCGTATCTTGACAGGTCTGTGTGTGTGTGTGTTTCTTCTCACTCAAAGGACTCTCTGTGCTTAGAAATGAGTGTATCAGATTGAAGAGTAAGTTAGAACCCTGATGGCTGGGTGTGTTGTAATGGATGAGGGTCAAATGGCATCTTGGGCACTATTCCACTGCTCCATGTGCGAAAGGCGACATTTCCCCATGTTCCTGTCTGTTTCTGCAACCCCTGCCCACCCCAAGAAAGATCATTCCCAGGCTTGTGGGGCCCACACAGAGGAAGAGCTGTGGGGGATATGGGGGATGGAGTAAGGAAGAACGAGGTGGGGGGAATCACGTCTCCTTCTTCTTCTGCAAGTCCAGCTCTGAGAAAAGGGTTGATTTTCATCAACTTGTCCCTCCCCGTTCCAGCGCACCAATCTGCACAACTGTGCCTTCAGAGAGACCCCACGCTCCTAGGAATGAACTTTCTGGGGGCTGAAAGGGGCTGCAGAAAGAAATATGGGGAAACTTCCGTGTATGGATACATGCCGTTATGTTTTCTTCCGTGTTAATTTTAAAAGATCCCCCCGCCCCTTTTCTACATACAGTGGCAAGGGCTTTCTCAAGGAGATTGCTTCTCTGTCATTTTATTGTTGAAAAAAGTCAACTTTTGTACCACTATGGAGGGAAAAGAGGTATCCGTGGGTGCGGGGAGGGAAGGTGACCATTAAAAAACAATCTCAGTTACTGTTGTCACATGTGGTGCAGGAGATACATGAGCCTTAGACATAAGATTGAGTGAATGGGTCCGCTTCCCAATTTGGTCCCAACTTCATACTGTGGTAGTTTAACTATAATGGGGTAAACCCTTTCTTCCACCATCCCTCGTTTCAAAGAGCTGCTGCTTTGGGTTCTATGTGTGTGTGTTATGTGCTGTCAGGTCGCCTCCGACCTATGGTGAGCCTATGAATGAAAGACCTCCAAAACGTCCTATCATTAACAGACTTGCAAACTGGAGGGCGTGGCTTCTTTTATTGAGTCGAGCCATCTCATTTTAGGTCTTCCTCTTTTCCTGCTGCCTTCCACTTTCCCTAGCATTATTGATTTTTCCAGAGAATCTTGTCTTCTCATGATGTGACCAAAGTATAATAGCCTTAGTTTTGTCATTTTAGCTTCTAGGGAGAATTCAGGCTTGATTTGATCTAGTACCCACTCGTTTGTCTTTTTGGCTGTCCACGGTATCTGCAAAACTCTTCTCCAGCACCACATTTCAAATGAATCAATTTTCTTCCTGTCAGCTTTCTTCACTGTCCAACTTTCACATCCATATACGGTAATGGGGAATACCATAGTATGGATTATCTTGATCTTTGTTCCCAGAGAGACATCTTTATCTTTCAGGATCTTTTCTAGTTCCCTCACAGCCTCTCTTCCAAGTCTCAAATCTTCTGATTTCCTCATTGCAGTCTCACCGTTGGTTGATGATTGAGCTAAGGAATAATAGAAAATCTTGGACTACCTGGTTTAAAGGAAAGCAGATCAGAATGAAATGTTGGAGACCAATTTTGGCTCCAGTCATAAGGCTTGTGGCTTAAGTGAAAAGAATGGGTTTCTTTTTTCCAGGCCTTGGAGAAACAGAAGGAGAATCTCTGAAATCTAACCGGTATGCTCCCTCATTCACTGAAGGTGAGAAGGAAGAAGTTCTCAGGTTCTAGAAATAAGGCAAGGAGGGGAAGACTAAGAGCAGGGAAGGGAAGAGATGAATTAGAGATATCCTCAGATACTTCATTGAGCTTTAGAAATGATTCCATCTGAGTCACTCTGAATGGCAAACTTTTTATCTGCAGCTGCTGATGTGAGGCTAGAACTTTGCTGATAGGAATGTTAATTCATCAGAATCCTTTGTGTCTAAGTGCAACTTGAATTGTTACCAAGAAGTGATATTTCATTAATAGTCTAGTGTTTGTCAAAAGGAGAAGTTTGTTTCTCTATAACACCACTACCTTTGTTACCCAGTAAATCTGATGAAATCAGTCTGGGTATATACTGGATTCTGCCCCTTCAACCGTCTTGAAGATGGCCCCAAATTCATTTCTGGAGCCTCATACGGCTTGCAGAGAAGGTTGAGCCCCAGTGCCACGATGAAGGTGGAGGAAGAAAAGCCAACAAAATGGAATCTTGATGGGAAAGGGAAGAAGTAACTGCTAGAAACAAAATCTCAACTCAGCAATGGACTTCGTAGACAGGGCTGCATGAAAACCCCTTTATTCAAATCACTGTTTGATTGGAAATGTGGCACTTTTCAACACCAAAATCCGGTTTGTTTTTTATTGAACATATAAGCATTTTTCTAAATAGTAAATGTTTTGCACTTTCTCAACATGCCAGTTTGGTGTAGTGGTTAAGAGTGGCAGGACTCTAATCTAGAGAGCCGGGTTTGATCCCCCACTCCTCCACTTGAATCCAGCAGGGTGACCTTGGGTCAGTCACAGCTCTCTCAGAGCTCTCTCAGCCCAACCCACCTCACAGGGTGATTGTCATGAACAACACACTTTGTAAACTGCTCTGAGTGGGCATTAAGTTGTCCTGAAGGGTGGTATATAAATCAAATGTTGTTGTCGTTGTTGTTGTCATCATCGTCATCGTCATCATCATCAGGCTACCCCTTGTCCCCATTCACACAACTCACCAGACAGTGGAGAAAAACAACCCAACGAAAGAAGTGTTCCCCTTTTTTACTTCAATCTTGTTGGAGTAGTGGTGATAGTGAGGGGTGTCCTGACCCATGATCTCTCAGAATTTGCACCTGAAGTTCAGTCTCAAACAACAAGATAGGATCACTAGACCCCCCCCCCCCACACACACACAGTATCCCAGGAAGGAACCCTCTTCAGACATGAGTACTAGTGAAGTGTACATAGGAGGAGGGTATGGAATCCATATCCAGAGGCACACATCGACCTTACTCTGCCCTGAGAGTCACAGATGTATCCTTCACCCACCTGTTGAAGCTCGCTATGAACACAAAATGGTATCATGCTGAGTCGGCCCCTGGGTCTGTCCAGGCCAGTACTGTCTACTCTGACCGGCAACAGCTCCCCTGGGTCTCCAGGAGAGCCTTTCATATCACCTGCCACCTGATCCTTCTAAGCAGAAATGCTGGGGATTGAACCTGGATCCTTCTGCATACAAAACATGACCCATGAACCATCTCCATTGTGTCAGACTGTGGCTAGATAAGGCACTCTCTGCAAGATTCCCTTTAGAAGCAAGAATAAGTCCAATGTCTGGCAAAGGAAGCTTTATTGCAGAAAAGGTCCATTATAGTCCACTGTCCTGAATAGGAGACTCAGGATGGTACATGATCATTGTTACCAATGAAGAGCAAGCATAGGATACAGAGTAACAATACCCATCTGGAACAGCCTCCCCCCACAGTTCTCAAAACAACATCTTTCAGTCCTGGGAAGCTGCTCTCCTTCAAGGCCAATGCCTGGTGGAACGGTGTTAGACAAAACAGTCTCCTCTGGTGGGAATGCTGCCTGGGAACTGGTGCACCTGAGGAGAAAATACTTAAACACTAAAAGCATTAGAAAATGGAGTCAGTATAGTTAAGATATATATTGGACCTGACATTTCTGCCCCCCTTAAAATAGATCCCCCCCTGGTTTATATGGGTAGCGAGTATGAAAAGCTTTGGTTAATCTAGGAGCATGAACATGTGCAGAGTTCACCCATTCATCGTAACCAGAATCAAAGTCCTTCCATCTAATGAGGTAAAAAAGCTGGTTTCTCTTGATTTTAGAGTCCAAAATTTGTTGTACCTCATAGTGTATTTGGTCGTCAATTAAAGTTGGAATGGGTGGAGCTTTGATATGCCATTTGTTGTCGGTGGGAGCTTTCTTCAAGAGGCTGACATGGAACGTATCATGCACATGGCGAAGGTTCTTGGGCAATGTTACAGCAACAGTCACTTTATTTATTACCTTGCGCACAGGAAAAGGTCCTAAGAATTTCAGAGCGAGTTTGCGGCTTGTCTGAGCTAGCTTTAGGTTCTTTGTGGAAATATACACATGGTCCCCTGGTTGTAATTCCCATTCGGCCACACGATGGCGATCAGCGTACTTTTTGTAATCCAGTTTGGCTTTTTCAAGGTGTCTCTTAATGATAGTCCATTGCTGCACCGCCTCCCCCCACCATGAGGATACATCTGGCAGTTTAGAGGAATGGAGAGGGGGTGCGTCTAAAGGGAAGGGATTGAAGTGAGTCCCATATACAATTTTGAAGGGGGCTTCTCCCGTTGAAGCGTGTACACTGTTGTTGTAGGAGAATTCGGCTAGCGGGAGAAGGTCCACCCAGTTGTCTTGTTGGAAATTGATGTAGCAACGAAGGAATTGTTCTAATATTTGGTTTGTTTTTTCGGATTGCCCGTCGGTTTGTGGGTGGTGGCTTGAACTGATACCTTGTTCAATATTCAACATTTTCAAAAGCTCCCGCCAGAAGTTGGCAACGAACTGTCCGCCGCGATCCGAAATCACCTTGGACGGAAAAGAATGTAATTTTACGATGTGTTTTAGAAACAAATCCGCTAGTTTTCGGGCGGAGGGTATAGCAGTACAGGGGATAAAATGGGCTTGTTTGGAGAACAGATCTACCACAACTAAAATACAGTTATGTCCTTTTGAAAGAGGTAGATCAGTGATAAAGTCCATGGAGATTACTTCCCAGGGCCTGTTCGGCGTTTCTAATGGTTGCAGGAGACCCGGAGGTTTCCCTTTTCTGGTTTTTGCGCTGAGGCAAACAGGGCAGGAACTAACGTATTGGGAAATGTCTTTGCGCATGCCCGGCCACCAGAATTGTCTTTGAACTAGGTGTAAAGTTTTCAGATACCCATAATGTCCAGCAGTGGGAGCATCATGACAGCGCTGCAAGACTTCCAGCTTAAGGCTGTCCGGGACATAAAACTTGCTCCCAGCTAGCCAATCCCCCTGTGGGGATTGGGTTAGTTTGTTTCGCGGAGCTTTATTCCCCTCCTTCTCCACTTCAGTTTTAAGTTTCGATTTCCATTCTTGGTCGGCTGGGAGGGGCTGCTTAGCACGGCTGCGAGTAGTCACCACGCCCCCAAGTTGCTTAGGCGAGAAGACCGTGTCGACAGTCTCCGCCCGTTTGCTCTTATGTTGGGGCATGCGCGACAGGGCGTCCGCCAAAACGTTAGTTTTGCCCGGGAGATAATTGAGGGTGAAGTTGAATTTGGAAAAGAATTCCGCCCACCGCAATTGCTTGGCATTCAGTCTGCGTGGGCTTCGGAGGGCCTCCAAGTTTTTATGATCTGTCCAGACCTCGAAAGGGTATCTCGCCCCCTCCAGCCAATGCCTCCAGTTAGTGAGAGCTGCTTTCACTGCAAAGGCCTCCTTCTCCCACACATTCCAATTCCTTTCTGCCTCTGAGAACTTTCTAGACAAGAATGCACAAGGCCGCAATTTCCCATCCTCCCCCTTCTGCAGCAAAACCCCCCCTATCGCCGTATCGCTGGCGTCGACCTGTACTATGAAGGGGGACTGTTCGTTGGGGTGGGAGAGGATGGGTTCCGTTACGAATTGCTTTTTAAGGCATTCGAAGGCCGTTTGGCAATCGGGGGTCCATTGTAGTTTAGCAGCGGGTTTTTTGGCTTGGTCCCCTTTATCTTTGGTTTTCAGCAATTCTGTTAAGGGGAGTGTGATTTGGGCGAAATTTGCTATGAAGTCTCTATAGAAGTTGGCAAAACCCAGGAAGGATTGCAGTTCTTTGCGGGTGGTGGGTGTTTGCCAATCCTGGATCGCCTGTATTTTGGCTGGATCCATTTTCAACCCCTCTTGGGAGATACAATACCCAAGGTAAGTGAGTTCGGTTTTATGGAATTCACATTTGGACAATTTGATGGGCAGTTTATTCTTCATCAAGGTGGCCAGGACCTTTTGTACCATTTGAACATGTTCCTCCTCGGTGTCAGAATAAATTAAAACATCATCAAGGTACACCACCACCCCTTTGTACAGAAATTCATGTAGCACTTCGTTTATCATGGACATGAATACAGACGGGGCTCCCGTCAATCCAAAAGGCATAACTAAGTATTCATATTGTCCGAGGGGCGTATTAAACGCGGTTTTCCACTCATCCCCTGCCTTGATACGAACGTGGAAGTAAGCATCTTTTAGATCTAATTTCGTAAAGATCTTACCTTGGGCCACGACGTTGAGAAGGTCTCGGATGAGCGGTATAGGATAGGCGTTGTTGGTGGACACTGCATTTAGTCCTCGGAAATCCGTGCACAGTCTGAGTCCCCCATCCTTCTTTTTCACGAAGAGAACTGGAGCGGCGTGGGAGCTAGAGGCTGGGCGGATGAACCCTCGTTGGAGGTTGGTGTCGATGAATTTCCGGAGCTCTTCACGTTCATGGAGACTCATGGGATAGAGTCGTCCTTTAGGCAATGAGGCTCCGGGTAAAATTTCCACCGCACAGTCCGTTCGTCGGTGCGGGGGTAGAGTATCAGCTTCCTCCTCCGAGAAAGCATTTAGAAAAGGCCAGTACGGTTCGGGTATTTGGTTGACTTCTTCTTGGGTGAGGAGGGCCTTTTCTTTATAAGTTGGGTCTTCGCCCCAGTTTTGATTCCAACGGTGATTTTTACAGTTGGCATGATTGAAGGTAATACATCCTTGAGCCCAGTCTATGTAGGGATTGTGATCACATAGCCATTTGCTGCCTAGAATTAACGGGTACTTGGCAGTAGAGCTGATGACAAAGGACCTCTTTTCCCAATGTTGTCCCATGCCTGTGATCACCGGGATGGTTTCAGTCGTGACCGGATTCATGTTGGTACCATCCATTTGTTCAAAAATTACTGGATTTTGTAAATCCCGAGTTGGTAAGACCAGTCCATTGACTAGAGCTGGGGCTATGATGTCTCTTGAGCAACCCGAGTCAATAAGAGCTTGCACCCGAATGTGCATTTTTCTCTCTGGGTTGATTAGAGTCACTGGCATGAATAAAATGGACCCAGGTGGCCGGTTCCGTGCAGGGACGGGCTTGGGGCGGATCTGTCGTTTGGGCCCTTTTACGACAGATCCATCTCGTTTCCCGACTGGGGACTTTCTGGATTGACTTCTGCAGATGGGGAAGCGGGATCGTATTCCATAACTTCTTCCGCTTCCAGCCCTCTTTCTGAGGCTGGCCTTTGGGAAGCGCCGCGGCCTCTGTTTGCTCGTGGAGCTGGAGTCGGGCGTTGGAGCGTAGGGAACGGAGCAAGGGTTGGACGCCGTAATTGAAGCGGAGGTCTTTGCACAGGCCGGTAGGGGCATTGTGCTGCAAAGTGACCAGCCTGTCCGCATTGCAAACACAGCCCTTGTTGCCATCTAGCATCTCTCGCTCCACGGGTGGCGTAGCCAGCTCCCCGAGCTCCCTTCTGTAAGGTCAATGGTCTTCTTTGTCCCGTTTGTTGTTGTTGCTCAACCAAACGGACTTCTAAAATGCGATTCTCCACTTCACAAACAAGTTGAATCCAACCTAACAGCGTTGGGGGATTGTCTTGCATGAGGGCTCTGTCCAAAAGTCTCGGATTAAGTCCTTGTTTGAACAGAATAATTTTTGTGGACTCCTCACACCTGGGGCACTTGGCAGCCAATTGTCGGAATTTCGTGATATAGTCTCTCGCTGACATGCTGCCCTGCTTAATGGCCTGCAATTCTGTTCGGGCCCTGGTTTCCTCTAAGGGGTCTTCATATTGTGCTCTAATAGCATCTACCAACCCCTGGAGAGTATCGAGTTCTGGGGCCCCGATATTATATAGTCCTACGTACCAGTCCGCTGCTTTCCCTTGTAAGCGGGAGCCGAGATGTTCAATTTGGCTGGCCTCACTGCCGAAGAGGTGTCCCCACCGGTTGAAGAATTGCACGACTTGCACTAGAAAAAAGCCCAGTTTGGAGGGATCCCCATCAAAAGTGGCGTCTAGTTTCACCCAACCCATTGGGAGGTCTTGCCTCGGAGCCGGTGCTGGGTAGAAGTCCGCCGGAAGCATCAATGGCACTTGAGGTATGGGGGGACCCGGTTGTGCTGGCGGTGCTGGTTGCGCTGGCGGCGGCCTCACCGGTTGAGCCGGGGGTAGCGGCCTCGGCTGGGCTGGCGGTGGTGCTCTCGGCTGGGCTGGTGGCAATGCCGGAGGCGCTGGCCGTAGCGGTTGAGGTGCTTGCGGTTGAGGTCGGTGCGGCGGAGTAATGATCGGCCGCGGAGGGGTGGGTTGGTGGGGTCGTAGTGGTGTAGGCCCCATCGGTTGGTTCGGAGGTGGCCTTACGGGCTGTTCCAGTGGCAGACGTATCGGCTGCAGCGGCGGGGTTAGTTGTGGTCGAAGCGGAAGGGGCCGCAGCGGCGAAGGCCGAATGGGTGGAAGGCCGCGCGGGCTTGCCCCTCCAGGCGTTGTTGTTCTGGGAAGCATCGGCTGGCCTTTTGGCGCTGGTAGACCATCTCCCGGAGGTTGCCCGACGGGAACAGTTTCGCGCGGTTGACCAGGGGCTCCCTCCCCGGATGGAGCCACGGGTGCTCCCGCTTGGTCCGGCCGGACCGTTATAGGGGAAGTATGGGGGGGTATCACCGGTGTATCACTTGGCTTTTCCTCCCCTTCCGTAGGCCTCTCAACGGGGGTCTCGTCTGGCGGCACATCCCCTCCCGTGATAGGAGGTTCGATGGGAGTCTCACCGGATGGCACAACCGGGTGATCCCTTCTCGGTGGAATTTCCCGCTGAGTGGGAAGTTCCTTGGGTTGTTCTCCCGATTCGCCAGGATAGGTGCCCCCCTCGCCGGTAGGTGACGACCGCTGCTGAACTTCCTCCATCGGATAGGAGATGACACTTTGAAGGGTAGCTATCTGTATCGCCATCTCTTCAGGAGACAGTCTTTCTCCTGCCCCCATTGAGGAAATTAAATGAATGGCGTGAGCCAAACTTTCTTCCATATCCATCAGCTTAGCTTCTAATTGTTGCATACGACTTGGCCCTGGTTGTTCGCTCAGGGAACCTTCATTCGCTGTACTCACCGGGGAGAAAGGGCCCCACGGAGGAGGGTCTCCTCGGACTATTCGCGACCTCGCGGCTAGAATTCCCTTGGCCATACCCGTCACGGCCGAGATGCTGGTATCTACCGCATAGGTGCGACCTTGTATCTGCTCCCAACTTTGTTCAGGGACTTCCGTTGGCTCTTTCCACGGAGCAAGTTCGGAATAATCCCAACTCAGGGCGCCACGGCGAGACGTGTCCCCCTCCGTCTGCTCAAACGTCCTGTTCCAATATCGCCATGGTTGGCTGCTATCTAGTTCCGGGACGGTTTCTAGGCTTCGGCGCCCGTCCATCGAGACTCGTGGATGGAGTCCACCTGCCCGGCGCTCTCTGGTTTCTCGGGGTCTGGCTCCCCACTCCGACGGGGTGGGTACCGAGATCAAGGGGAGAGCGGTTGCTTTCGGCCTTGCCCCGAGGTTGCTTTTGGTCTCGTTACGAGTACTGAAGTCGATGAGAGGCAGGGTAGAAGTGGAGGCTCCGGTTCCGTTCCCGGTTGCTCCCAGCTCCTGGGAGTCTTGGGTTTGCACCGGTTGATTGTCGGGAGACGCATACGGATCAAACAAAGGATCCCTGTCCGGGACAACCTTGGATTCCGCTGGGCCCGACTCAGACATGATTGGTAACAAAATGTCAGACTGTGGCTAGATAAGGCACTCTCTGCAAGATTCCCTTTAGAAGCAAGAATAAGTCCAATGTCTGGCAAAGGAAGCTTTATTGCAGAAAAGGTCCATTATAGTCCACTGTCCTGAATAGGAGACTCAGGATGGTACATGATCATTGTTACCAATGAAGAGCAAGCATAGGATACAGAGTAACAATACCCATCTGGAACAGCCTCCCCCCACAGTTCTCAAAACAACATCTTTCAGTCCTGGGAAGCTGCTCTCCTTCAAGGCCAATGCCTGGTGGAACGGTGTTAGACAAAACAGTCTCCTCTGGTGGGAATGCTGCCTGGGAACTGGTGCACCTGAGGAGAAAATACTTAAACACTAAAAGCATTAGAAAATGGAGTCAGTATAGTTAAGATATATATTGGACCTGACACATTGGACCTGCTGAATCCACTCCCAACATTCCAAGAGCAGAGAAGGTGTTTGGCTTAAGCGCCCAGAGAAGGTGGCATGCTTGCTTTATACTATAAGATCTCACCTCTACCAGTCCTGTTTGGGAGAAAAGACACCACATTTAAGGAACACTGGGACCAGTTCCGCCAATGCATCAGGGGAAGGAACAGAACTCTTCAGCAGCTGCTCATACTCTGCTGTTGCAATAACTCCCAACAACAATTCTTGCTGGGCTCTGTAGCGGCAACTTCTGGATTGGACAGCTCCTTCCTTGTGTCTTGCTTGATTCGAGCTGGACAGCTCCCTTCTTCCTTCAACGTCACCCATTTTATGGTCTTGCAGACCCAGCTCTTCCATTCAGACCAGGCCTTTGAGATGTCTGGCTCCAGTGTTACAGGAATGGGAGAAGCTGCATGCCTTATTGAGCCAGTATTTCCAACTTTGCCGTTTGACCTCCCTGCCCCTTCGCAAGTGAAAACACAGTTCCTGGGAATTGTGCTCTGATACAGTAAGTTTTGCACATGATAAATGGTACCAGCTGCACAGGCACCAAAACAATGCACATGCTCAAAATGGAACTGATTTTAAACATTGCATGACCCACTCATGATGGCCTCGAGGCATATATATGTAATCCACAATAAACTGTCCAGATATGGCATTCCTGAATGACTGCACATTTGACATTGTAAACAAAATCCTCAGTGCAATCATGTGGCATGCCTAATTTGAGAGAAACAGTCATTGCAAGCAAGACAACTCCAGTTTTCAAATGTATTCCTTTGCAAAAACTGAATCATCACTTTCTCTAGGGAAGTTGGTATCTATGCCTGATAGAACTGAGCCTTAGCCTCCCATTTGCAGCAAGGGGACTGTACTAATGGCCTACTTTGCAGGGGTATTGTAAAAAGTATTGATGTATGTGAACCACTTTGATAATAAAAAAGCCCCACAGTTAAAATTGTATATCCTAGTATTCTCTTTGAAATGTTAGCTTTTCAGACAGGGGAGATATAGATATAGATATAGATATAGATATAGATATAGATATAGATATAGATATAGATATAGATATAGATATAGATATAGATATAGATATAGATATAGATATAGATATAGATATAGATATAGATATAGATATAGATATAGATATAGATCAGGTGTCCTGCAATAGTGATGCCCCTCCAAGTTTTATCCACCTACCCAGATTCCATCAAGCTGCCCAGCCCAGCTTCGCCCCCCAAAGTCACTTAAGAATGATCATGGTTGCTTAGCCTTTATAGAGCTAAAAAATATTTTGCAAAAAACACACAACTACTACCACCACCATCCCCAACAACTGCCTTTTAGCCAATTTGATTTTGATCATATAAGGGTACCAAATGAGCCCCATGGTGCAGAGTGGTAAGCTGAAGAACTGCAGCCCAAGCTCTGTTCATGACCTGAGTTCAAACCTGGCGGAAGCCGGCTCAAGGTTGACTCAAGGTTGACTCAGCCTTCCATCCTTCTGAGGTCAGTAAAATGAGTACCCAGGTTCCTGGGGGTAAAGTGTAGATGACTGGGGAAGGTAATGGCAAACCACCCCGTCACAAAGTCTGCCAAGAAAACATCATGATGCGACATCCCTCCATGGGTCAGAAATGACACGGTGCTTGCACAGGGGACTACCTTTACCTAAGGGTACCAAAAAGACTTAAAGGTATAGAGTAATGTAAAGAGGGGATTTTTCTTGGGGGATTCCTCACTAATTCCTTTTATTCCAAAGGGTATGCAGAGGTCAGCAGAAGAGGCATGGCTTTAGGGAAAGATGCTTCCATGAAAGTTCAGGCAATCTTTCCTTCTTTCCTTCCTTCTTTTTTGCTTTTCCCAGTTTCAGTTGAGTGCTCAATATGTATCCAGAAATATTTTTTAACATGCTGTGCAGGCCAATTCATATATCCTTTTTCAGCACCTTGTGGCAGAAATGCACAAGAACTCAGTTCTTGACTAATGGCTTCCCACATGGTCTACTCCTGTTTGCCAAGTATTGCCGTGGAGGAGCCCACAGGTCATGCAAAGATCCTGGTCATGACAAGAGATTCCACCAGAATCTCTGCTCCAGTGGCATTGATCTGCCACGGGAATCATCCAACTCAAGCATTAGAACACAATTACTGTGCTCGAGTACACCTCATTCTTTGGTGTTGTGTATATTGTCCAAGTTAATTCAGCAACTCACATTATGAGGCAATCTTTTCTGCTCACCACAAAACAATTCCCATTTTCAATCACAGTCCAATGGTTCGGGCCAGGGCAGCTCCCTCCTTTCTCGGTACATCTGTTGAGTGCTCTTCAAATCGTATGATTAATCATTTCTTGCTTGGCTCACATGGTTGAACATCTCAAAAAATCAAAGCTTTTTGTTTCAAAGCTGTGTCCAAAAAAACAGACAGCAAAGAAAGCAAATGAAAAGAAATAAATCCCTGAAGCTTTCAACTGGGATGCTTCCCTTTTTGAATTCAGAGGCCATCTGTGATTTGTGACGCTACTAGTTTGGTGAAAGACATTTCTTCTTGAAAAGGACAGTTCTCAAACACATGATCTCTTACTATAAATCATGGATGAATTTATATGCAAAAGGTATATGGTATACTGTCGCTTCCTGAACAGTATTATACATCCTCCCTAGAAAAAGATTGTTTCCATTTTCAGATCCACCCTGTTGGCTTCAAATTTGGACTACATCCATCTCCCACTCTCCCAGTGGGAGCTGGCAAAGCCATGAGAAACATCTGCAGAACTGAAAGACAGGAAGACAGGGAAGTCTGTACAGCAAAAGGGTCAAGTCCAAACCATCATCATCATAAGTCTGCCATTGGGGTAAAAGATGATGTTCCATTTCTCCATGCAATTAGATGCAGATCCCCATGGGGGAAAATGAGCATAAGAATATACATATACAGGAAACCCTGCAGGATCAGACCAGGGTCCATTCATTCCAGCATTCTGTTTCATATGATGGCCAACCGGTTACCCTGGAGGACCAACAAACAGGACGTAGAGGTCAAGCCCCCTGAAACTGCCTCCTAGCACTGAGACTCAGAGATTTACTGCCTCTGAATGTGGAGGCACTCTTTACTTTCCAGTAGCCATTAATTGTTCTCATCTTCCATAGATCTGACCTCTTTCCCTCCTTTCAAGCTGTCTGTTCTAGTGGCCATCACAATAGCCACTGTTTATGTATGAGCCAAGTGGTATACATAGTGAACTGGCAACTTGCTCTGCAATTGTGGCTGATTTTTTTTACTGTCTTATATACTAGAAGCCAAGTGGCCCTGATCTGAAGATACTTAAATCTGGAGACTGGAGCCATGAACAGACAAGACAGATCTTCTTACACACCTAAAAAATGCCCCAGGTTTGCAGAAGAAATCTGAAATCTAACAAAATATACTGGGAGGATAAAAAACCTCAAAATGATAAAAGGAGGGCTTGCAGCTTTAACCAGATGCCCTCAGTGGCTGTTGCTAAGCAACCATAACAGTTTAGCCAGTATTCCATGCTTTGTTTCTGTCAGTGAAAGGCAGAGGGAGGAGGCAGGGTCCTTTCTAAGGCTGTTTGGGCCTTTGAGGGAGGACTCATTGGGGTCAGGCCCAGAAGCAACCACCAGATGATTTGATCCATCATGACCTGCATGACTCACTCAGGCCTGGCTACTTAATACTGTTTAACAGCAGCCTCCTGCCACTAAAACCAGTGTAGTGTAGTGGTTAGAGTTTCAGAGTAGGATGTGCGAGACCTAGGTTCAAATCACTACTCTTGTGTGGAAGCTCACCAGGTGATTTTGATCCAGTCACACTATCTCAGCTTAACCTTGATGTGAGGATAATATAGAGGCAAGGAGAATGATGTAAGCTGCTTTAGGTCCTCATTGTGGAGACAGGCAGTATATAAATGAAGTAAATTAATAAATATGATTGAAGATGAGGGGTAGATAAAAGGTAAGTAGTTCAGTGGGTTTGAAGGAGAGAAGAACATAGGGAAAGGTGAGCATATGAAGGAAGCCAGGAGGGAAAGAGGAAATAGTGTGGGGAAAGGGATACAGGGAAATAGTGTGGGGAAAGGGATACCCCTTATTATGACTGGAGAGGGCAGCTTCTCAGTCCCTCCCAGTCCTTTAGTTCTTTCAGTAGCTGTCACCATCTGAGCTGAAACAGGTTTCACCCTTGAGAGCTACCAAATAATATCTGAAACATCCCCTGAAGGGATGGGTGTTCATCACTTGAGGGAATAGGGTATAGAGACAAGCCCGCCTCTAGTGCCCTCATTTCTCCATTCCAATGAACCACACCACAAAAGGCACCCGAGTATTTTTAACACCTCTCTCCTTGGGGGAGGATTTCCTTCCCTCCTACAGAGTTAAGACCAGCTTTTCCCAGCTGGCCTAGGCGCACAGAGCTGGTTTCATGACTGACTGGAAATGTTAGAACATCCATTTATCCCTCGCAGGATGTCAGTTATAACAAATATCCCAACAAAAGGTGTCAGGTTGAGCAAATGGTGTACTGCCCTGCCGGGTTTAGTGCCCTCTCCTTTCTGCTGTCCCAGGGCTGGATTTGAAAGGTGAATCACAGGCTAGTTTGATTTCTAAAAGACCTGCAGATATATACTTTTATCATGACCACCTCCCACAAGTCCTCGTAAGTTCCCCACCACACAACTGAGCTGGGAGAGGCTGTGGCGGCGGGGGGGGGGGAGACCGGGGGGGTCAGAGAAAGAGAAGAAAGCAGGAAAAAGGGAAGAGGCTATGCGGAGATAGTGAAGGGAAAGAGGACGTGGTGGGGGAAGGGAAAATGAGACGCCCCCACAAGTCCTTGAAGGTCCCTGCTTGTGAAATATAATCCTGAAGACCGTTGCCAGCTCTCAACATAAGGCCACAATATTTGCATGAAACTCCCATGCAACCATGTATCTGCTACACATCGAACACATTCAGCATTACGTCCTGAAAACAACTGTAGAAGCTTCCTGGTATAGCTGGTGAGTGACTGCCCTGGGTGGCTTTGCTTAACCTGCAAAGGAACAAACATGGCAACGTGCTTGGAAAAATGAAGCCAAAGCAGCTTGTAGCTCCCCCCCCCAAAGCCAATTCACTATGCCTACCTGCTCTATGAATTTCGACTGGTGCATAATTGTGTTAGCTCCAAATTATTTTATAGGCCAAGCCAAGACTTATGACCCACCAAGTAAAATGCAGCTAACAGACCTTTATTGTAGCCTACCAGATGTTTAAAAATAACTCTATTATTGCCGTTTATTTTCCTACTATATTTCTAAGAAATAAACCTTTCTTCCAAGAAGTGTAGATAGTTCCCCTCCTCCTTTTAATCCTCACAATACCCCTGAGATGAAAGGCAGCCTGTGAAAGAAAGTAACTGGCCCAGTGTCTCCCAGTAAGTTTCACAGTGAGCACGGACTTGAACCCAGAGCTCTGCAGTCTGAGCCTGACAGACTAACGATTACATTTAGTTGGTTCTCTGCAGCACCAGGCAGGCAGGAAAAAGCAGGGCTGATATACTAGGTGGCTACCATCTTGGGACAAGTGAATGCCTGCACTTGGTTTGACAGGTCACAAGTTGTGCAGATCTGTTCTACACCCAAATCCATATTGATGGAGGGAAAATGTTCTGCTCCTATCCTATTTCCACCTAAGTAGAACAATGGCTGTGTCCCACTGTGGCAGTGTACTTTCATGGCAATTGAAAAAGGGGATGCTGTGATCATTTCAGTTATGGTTGCCACATGTATAGCCCCCGGTGGAGGTGTCATTTCTTAGAAACAGAGCGGTATCATGGGTAGGCTAGTACCTGGGGACAGTTCACCTGGGAAGCTTGCTGAGTGACCTTGGACCAGTCACATGCTTTCTCTCAGCCTCATTCCACCTTGCAGGGTTGTTGTGAGGCAAAACGGTGTATAGAGGGAGAGAACAACATATGCTACCCTCTGCTCCTATGAGAAAAGGTAGGCTAAAAAAAAAACATGAGTGCCTTCTGACTGGGAGACTGAGAGCGGGACCACAAGTGACGCCTGACACAGGTTGGACACTAGTCAGCTTCCCTCAAGTTTTGATGGGAAAAGTAGGCATCCAGGTCTCGCAGCTTGGCTCTCTGACTGCTGTCCAATGGACTTTTCAACTGTCACTTGTCCAACATTCCACCAAGCTGCCTACATTTCCCATCAAAACTTGAGGGAAGCTGGCAAGTGTCCAACTTGTGTCAGGCGTCACTTGTGGTCCCGCTCTGAGTGGAAACACATGAGACCAAGTTCACTTGAAGAGCAGTTGGTTGGTCCTGCAATTTTCACCCCCACTCCCAGCAACTGAAGGAAAACCGAGCAAAGTGGATTTTCTTGCAAAGAGCAGCCACTCTCTTTCAAAAATCCAATCGGTTGGCTTTGCTTCAGTAGCTCAGAGACGGGGCTCAGAGACGGGGGTGGTGGGGGGGAATTTTTGAAAGAGAGTGTGTGTGAGAGACAGCGAATCTCCTTCCAGTTCTCTAGTTGTGATTCTCTCCTGCTGACTGAGATACACATTGAGCAGCTGGTTTTTTTAAAACTACAATTCCTAAGGATCCTTGCGAGATTCGACACTTGCCCAAGCGTCTCGTGTGTTTTAACGCAAAGATGAGCTACTTTTTTTGTAAACTTTTTTTTTTGAATTTTTAATTTTTACAACAATTAAACAACACTAATAAGAAATAACAGAAACAACAACAATAGTAACAGTAATAACAAGGTCACTACAGCTCATTGTGAAATAATAATACCCTTCCACCCTTTGCTTGGTACATAGTCAAATTCAATCTGTCAGGCACATATTGAAGACAAGGTGCAAATATATATGCTCTGTACAGTATTCCAACTTCGTTTGGTTAAAAATTTAAAAAATCCAAAGGATAATTTTTGCCTGGGTATATCTCATGTGTTATCATGTATTCCAAGACTGATTGCCATTCCTCCCAAAAGTTGGATTGTATTGTAATCGAATCAACTGTTTTAGTTGGTGAGATATTTTTTCCATAAAAAAGAGATCCCATATTTTATTGTGCCAGGTTGCAAGTAAAGGAGGCTGAGGATTCTTCCACTTAGTGGCTATAGCTGTTTTGGCTATAGATAGCACAGCTGCTATAAGATCCTTCAAGCTTGTTGGAATGTCATAATCCATCCAAAGATCTAATAAGATTAATTCAGGCTTAAATGGAACTTCATGTCCTGTAATTTGTTTGATACTATCTACCACCTCTTTCCAAAACTTTTGGATAGCTTTACAAGATGAGCTACTTTAGTGCGTTCCTAAATTCCTCATATTACAGATACCTTCAGCATGAACCAGGTTCTAGGAAAGCCGTCCCCAACCTTTTTGAGCTTCCAGGCACCTTTCGAATTCTGACACAGTGTGGTGGGTGCTGCCACAAAATGGCTGCTGCAGCTGACCTTTAGTTACATAGTGAAGATCTTTGTGCTGTGGTGGCAGCAGCTGCCAAAGCAACATTTTAAAAAAATTGTGCAGCAATCAACTGTCCAATGGCAATCCAAACCCTTGCTGGGCAACAGTCTCATTAGCCCCGCCCACTTTCTGAAGACACTTGGTGGGCCCCATGGCACCTACGGGCATCAGTTGGGGAATCCTGCCCTGTAGACAAGATCACATCCAAAATGAGCAGACTAACAAAGATTTCCTAGATATTAAAGTCTGAGTAACACGGAGCCAGCCTGTCTCTGTAAGGTTGTCATTGTTAAGTGACGCCCTCCTGGTCTTAGGTCAGAGATGCAGTTAGGGGAGGGAAGTGCAATATTCGTAAATATAAAATGATCCCATTTATCACTCCTTCTATGGTCTCCCAATAACTGAGAAAGGACTTAATTATACAGTTCATAGAAAACAACTGAATATCCAAGATCAGATATATCCGTTCCAGAAGATAATTAGAAATACGGAAAAACCACAGCAAAGAAAAGACTATCACAGCGACTCGAACGATGACTCGAATAATGAAAATATTTCCTTACTGAGTGACTCAGAGAAGCAACAGAAAACAGAATATGTTGAGGGGGGGAAAGGGAGCAAGCTCCATTGCAGAATGAAATTAATCAAAATGAGGTTCGGGAACTGTCATCCGTCAAATAGTTTTTCTCTTTGATGTTAATAACATTTGAGAAGAATTTTGGCTGAAAGATTTCAAATGTAAAGGCAAGCAGCGGCCCTGAACCATGAGCTTAGATATGCACAAAGATATCTAAGAAAGCACAGTGCAAGCATAACAATGTGGGGCAAGAGATATTTTAAAATACGTTGAATTGTTTAATCCATTAAAGGACTTGTACAATTGAGGACGAAAGGGTAATCGTGGTCAATTCCTAACTTGGAAGGACTTGAAATAGGGGGAAATGTTTTTTTTTAAGGTTTCTGTATTTTTAGCAAAATTTCAGTGACATTTTCAAATCTCAGAAATGTCACCAAGCTGACAATGCGCCCCGACACGCTGAACATTTCATTTCCGTGAGGCAATTGCCGAGCTACGGCTGGTTAAGATGAATGTCACCCAGGCAGTTACCCCAAAGTAAATGGGAAGTTACCTCAGGGTGCTGTCTTAATTGTCTTATCCAAATGTGGCTTCCTGTCCTTGTGTGTGAGCCTGTTACTAGAGTGAGACAGAGATATAGATTAAAGAAGATTCGGTATGCTTTTGAGAGGAATACACAGAACTATTATACATAAACATTAAGTCCAGTGAGCTGAACTCTCCTTTAAACCCCTTTAAACCCTACTTCACTGTCTGATCTTGATTCAGAGACTGATTGAAGATGGACCCCAAGCATAATTTCTCTAGGTCCTGTATAAATTCTACAAGGTTACAAAATAAAAACACGTGAAACAGAATACAACATTACTCCTATTAAGTGAAACAGACTATTGATGTTACCAGGGGTCGTTTCATAGAAAAAGAGCTGGAGGAACTCATTAGCGTAGCTCATTAGCATAACTCATTAGCATATACCACGCCCCCTGACATCACCTATCCTGGCTGTTTTGGACCCAATCCTAGCCACTGAGGGCGGAATTGGGCCCAAAATGGCAAAAAGGGGCTGAAAATGGCTGGAAAGGGGCCCAAAATGGTCAGGATCAGGCCGCTGCTGAGTGGGAGAGTGATCCACCACCCATCAGAGGCCAGATCCGGGCCATTTCGGCCCCAATCCAAGCTGAAACGGGCCCCAAATGGCTGACAGTTAGGTGGGCAGGGCCACCTGACATGTGACCTCTTTGGGGAACTGCTGGAACTGCGTTCCTGCTCAATCCCCTTCGAAATGTGCCCTGGATGTTACTCCTATCAAGTAATTCGCTTAAATTTGCCCTTTAACAAAGCTGGCATCTTGCTAAAGTAAAAACCTGTAAGTATCTAGAGATAGTCAAAAAGGTAAGATACTTTGCTAGACAATCCCTTTGATAAGGAGTTAATCTATAGGACCAGGCAGAACATGAATGTGTAGCTGCTGTCTCTGAACTTTGGCAATCAATATCATTAATTCTCTGCACTATGTCAGAAATTGCTTTTTGGTCCTTCTGAACTTATATAGATGGTAGTAATAGAATGTACAACTTGGATTTGATCTGACAGATTGTTCTGCTGGTGAAAAAGGAAGGAGGTATCTTCTTGAATTATGGAGCTTGCATGTGTACAAACACAGTGGGATGAGGGCTGTCATATGAAGGAGAACAGGAGCGATTGAGTGGAATAGCTAGATCTGACCCATTTTCTTACATTTTACAATATTACATAACTGGTAATTTGTGAAGTTGCTTTAATACCATATGACCTTAGCTCTAGAACAATTCTCAGAGACTCCAGTAGAAAATGGTTTAGTTGCTGTTTACAGTTAAGTCATTCCTCATTCCGCTTGTCTTATCTATGGACCCTGCAATATTGCACAGACCACATTATGGCAATAGATTTGCGGTATTTGCCAGATATCTTGGACCATGGGAAAGTGCACCTGATCTCCCTGCCCAATCACCTCTGGCAGTACCTCTACCATGAAGCCTATGGTTTGTCTCCAGCCTGCTACCCTTTAGCACAATTCCTGTGGCCTTCCCTCAGTCAACTCCATTGTCTTGTGGGGGGGGCTATCTTTGTTTAGCCCCTCAGTGCCTACAATTTCTGCATGATTCTGCCTGTCACGGGTTTACTAGGGAAACATTTTAAAGCTGCCTTATAAAGGGGAGCTCTCCTGATCTGCCATGGCGCAGAGTGGTAAGCTGCAGTACTGCCGTCCAAGCTCTGCTCACGACCTGAGTTTGATCCTGGTGGAAGCCGGGTTCACGTAGCTGGCTCAAGGTTGATTCAGCCTTCCATCCTTCTGAGGTCGGTAAAATGAGTACCCAGTTTCCTGGGGGTAAAGTGTAGATGACTGGGGAAGGCAATGGCAAACCACCCCGTAACAAAGTCTGCCAAGAAAATGTTGAGATGTGACGTCCCCCCATGGGTCAGTAATGACTCGGTGCTTGTACAGGGGGACTACCTTACCTTTTTACCTCCTGATCCGCACTTGTTCTCTGGTCCATGGGTGAAACGTTTACTGGTTGAATAAAACGCCATATGCAAAATGCACTGATACAAAGCCCACCGAGTCAGTTCAGACTGCCATCTAATTAAATGTGAGGACTCATTGTGATGGGATGCCATTGAAGTTGTTTTAAAAAATCAGATGGAGGTTTTTTGGGGATTCTTGGTGTAACTTTAAATCTTCAGCTAAAGAATAAAACAGGGTTGCACTTACCTGTAACTGTTCTTCATCGAGTGTTCTTCTGTGCAGGCCCACATGGGAACTGTGCATGCGCAGGCCTTGTAATTCAGCACGCACCTGAATCCAGAACTCTTTCATCCATTATGTGTTGTACACTATAACATAAGGAGTCGGATACCCTTGGGGGAAGAGTCCCTGTCCGGTTCCTTTAACATCTCACCCCACATAACAGCTTGATATACAGAACTGTTGCCAAGCTGGTTGAACATGTCAGGTAAGAAAGAGGCCGAAATACAATGTTTTATCAAACTATATTACCAGGATGGATATTGTGTTCCGTACTCATAAAGCGAGTCCATGGTCTGCTAAAAATGATCCTACTAATCATTTTTTATCTTACCCTTTCTCCAAGGAGTTCCAAACAGCATACATGCTTCTTCCATTTCATGCTTTCTTCCATTTTAATCGGTTAAACTGAGAAAGAACAATTGGCCAACTACTACTACTACTACTACTACTACTACTACTACTACTACAACAACAACAACAACAACAACAACAACAACAACAACAACAACAACAACAAAGTTTATTAGCCAGCGGCCATCACATTCTTGACAATCGGCCAAGTATAGTATTGTTACCAGAACTGCTCTTTTATTATAATGGGGAATTAGCTATAGCAGTCTGTAACTTAAAATTAGCGCGGATCTTAACCTATGTTTACGGAGGTCCCGATCCCAGACACTCTAGTGAAAAAGAGGCAGACAAGGAGTAAGGTCCAAACACGTGTATTTGAGTGTAGCGTAAGCCTAGCTTGCACAATCATACAAAGAACATACAAGGTCTAAGAAATACAGAGTAGGAAATACAGAGACGTTCGCATTAGCTGGTTCCCAACGATGATAGGGGGAATACTCACTTATCCTGAAGCGAAGCAGAGACGCAACAGCGAGGTGGCCCAATGCCAGCACTGGGACCACAGACGGACAGCAAGGAAGTCTGGATAGGAATGGCCTAAGCACCGAGTGGTCTGGGAGACCAGCTTAAATACCCCAAAACGTACCCTGGGGCTGGTGCTGTACTTGGTGGTTCTCACAGATTAAAACAAAGGGTCTAATGGGCTACTGAATGGCTTGGATGGGCCACTTTGGTAATCAGATTGTGATAAGTGACACCTCAGGAAGAGGGGACAAAAGAGGGAGGGGGAAATCCAAGTGGGCTGAAAGGATGTTCCAGCGGACAGGGCTTGTCCTGATGTCATCAGCTCTGGAATGCGGAGGTTTCTTTGAGATGCATTCTTTAAGTGCTTGGGATGGTCGGCACTTAGTTCCTTCTCCGGGGCGGCTCCTAAGATATGCAGAGCGGGGCGAGGGGCTCTCGCTGCGGACGTGGTGTGCCCGCTTCGCCGAAATGGCTTCTCAAAGCAGTCTTCTTCCCAGGGTCTTCTGGGTGCCTGAGAACATGGATGCCGGCTGGGCATAGCTGGGGCTGGATAGCAGGCTGCCCGGTAGCAAGGGCAAGCTTGGCGACCGGCCCGCGGGAGGCTCCAGGCGGGAACTGACCAGGGAGCGCCTAGCCAGGCTCGCTGGAGGTTTCCCCGGCAGGCGCCCGGCTGCTAGCAGCGGCTTGGGCCCATATGAGGCAGGCTTCCATGGAGGCAGCGGGAACAACACTTTAAAACACAGTCCAAGGCAGGGAACAGGCACGGTCCGTGGCAGATGGCAGTGCAGGCACGGGGCACACTTGTAACAAAGTCCAAACGCACACTGGGAATTCCAGACACAGGTCAGGGCAGGGCTGCCCAGAAAGAGAGTCCTTTTGTGCAGTTAACCAAACATGGAGTCAGTAAACTACACAGTCTATGGCAGAAGCAAGGTAATTGACACGCAGGTAGGAAACTGACACGTGTATCAGAACACACACGTGCAAAGCAGTCTTTGGGTGTAGCAGTAAAACAGCAACGCAGGAAACTTTAGCACAGTTCATAGCAGGCTTCAAAGCAGGGGAGGGGGCCTACTTGGCAACAATTCCCCCCCTCGGAGACCCCGGGACGTCAGGCGCGCGGGTCTCCGAACTTGACTTCAAAGGCGAGGTGGTCGGCAATGTCCGGTGGTCGAGCTTCGAGCGAAGAAGGAGTGGGAAGGGAAGGAGGGGGAGGCGTCACTCAAAAATTTAGTTTGGAGAACCACCTAACCGAATAAGTGCAATTTAGATCAGCCAATGGGCTGCAGGTCTCTGGGTTCACACCAGGGGGTGTGCTAAGTGCAACCGTCAGAATAAATAGTAATAATTCATAGCAATAGTAATTCATAGTAATAGGCAGCAATGATCAATTCATGCATATAAACAACAACAATTCATGTTTGGGTACATTGATCAATTCATGGCGGGAGGTAATTCATACGGAATTCATGGTGGGTTAAAAGCATTAAAACCAGGGGTAATTCATATACATGGATTAATTCATAAGCATAGGATTTAAAAGCAAAGACAATTCATGGTTCAATTCATGAATGTAGGATTAAAAGCAATTCATACAAGGTAAAGTGAAATGTGCAAGCAAGGCATAATTCATTGAGGGTAGGCTAGTTCATAAATGGTTAAAATCATAAATACATAGATACATAGGGTTTAAAATGATAATTCAGGAAGTTAAAACCGATTTCATAGATGATAGCAGCAATAGTAAAAGCAAGTGCGGAGAAATAATTCATGGGGGGGTAAGCGGCGGAAGGGTTCATGGGGGCCAGAAAAATACACTCTGCAATTAAAAGACCAACTCATATAGTCAGATTAAAACCAAATTCATCGAGCTTAAAATCAGAAATAAAATAACCTTTAAAAGAGACCGTTCAGGAGGGGTCCCGGTTAAAACCAAATTCATAAAATAATAGATATGCTAGAATTACCTCGGCGGAGGGAGTCGGGTTAAAAAGGCAATTCCTGAGGTTAAAATCAAATTCATAGGGATAAAGTTCATGGGCGCACTTGCAATAGATAGAGAGAGGGACTAGTTCGGGGCTAAATTCATGGGAGTTAAAATTCATAAAAGCAGTGGAGGGAAACTCATAAAACCATAGAGTAACAAAGATCACAGGCGGCTCAGTCCGCAGTACAGCTGCTGGACTGGGTTGCATATATACAGGAACAAGCAAACTTAGTCCATGTGTTCCAAAACACACTTCCACCCCCCCTTGCTGTCTGCGTCAATCCGCAGAGCAGGGTCGGCAGGCGGCGAGAAGGGCTTCAGGCACACAGTTCTAGTCCTCATGGAGGTAGTGCCGCTGGCGGTCGTTTGGAGACGGGCCGTGGGCTGGGAGGCAGAGAAACACGTCCCCCCCTAGTCCACAAGAGGGCCTCGGAGCGGTGTCCAGCAGCAAATCGTCCATGGGGCCGGTGCAGGATTCATACACATAATAAAATCCAAGCATAGTTCATAATAACATAAGCAAACAAACGAGGGTTAAAGGAGGGCGCCAAGAATAACCATTAGGGCAAGAGGAGGTCTGGATTGTAATGATCCAGACGGTAGGACAGTTGGAGTTGCTGGAGCTGTCGGCGGCTCCAACAGCCCAAATAAAGCAGTGAGGCACACAACAGAACTTGAAAGGCCAAAATAACGATGATCGGGTGCAAAGCCAAATTGTAAATTCCAGTGGCAGTGGGGCTCCAGCCAAAGAGGGTTTCCCACCACGAGTGCTCGCCGGTGGTCTTAATCCGCTGGACAAGATCCAAAATCTCCTTTCCGTTGTGGGACACAACCAGAGCAGTGGTGTCCCCGTCCCTCTGGATGCTCTGGAGGGTGCGGTGAAGCTGCGGGTGGGTCAGGAGCTCGTGGATTAATTCCAGACCGATGCCAAGGGCGACAGGCTTCACATAACGATAGATGGAGGGTGCCACCAGGATCTCTTCTTGGGTCCAGACCGGTACCATGTAGGTGAAGTCGCAGGCTGCCACCGAAGACAGGTTGCAAAAGCAGCGATTGACTCCCGGGATCACGGGCTTGAGCTGGAACGAGTTCAGGATCACAAAGTCGCAGGCCGTTCGCACGCAGGCACATCCTTTTCCAATGTAGACCACCGCGGAGCTGTTCTCCCGGACGACCTCGAAAGGGCACTCATTGAGGGCGTCGACTTGCGGGGCTACACAGGGGTGATGAGGTGCAAAGGCTTGGTCCTGGCAAATGAAGCCGGTCTGGTCTCGATGCTGGCACCCTTGGAGGCTGACGAGCTGCCATCCGGTCGGGGTGAAGCGGGCCCAATGGTCGGGGTGGCGAGCGTAGAGGACTTCGGTGTCGCTGACTTGGAGTCCCAGAGGCACGACTGGATACACGTGGAATGACTCGTGCGCACTGGCCGTTAATAAAAATAATTTAAGCTCCTGGGTGGTCGGTGAGAATGAGGAATTTACAAGAGACCACCAGGATTCAAGCTCCAGTTCTGTGGGTGACAATTTGGGCATAATCAATCTTTTAATTTCCAGGGGCAAGTGCCCATCCATGGCTTGCCGAATTAGCCCCATGGCCACAGCCTGATTTAATTGTTGGGCTTGCATACATGCCATAGCTATTGACACGTTGCGTTCAAAAGACTGTGTCCCTTTGAGCAGCAGAGAAAAATCTCTTTCAATTTGACTCTCCCAGTTAACTAAAATGGAGCTGATCTCGTGTTGCCCATTCGAAATGGAATTTAGGGACTGCACCACCGGTTTACCTAAGTCAGAGATGCTAGTCGTAACATGGGCAAACTTATTAGCGAGAGTCTCAATGTTGACCGAATCCATGATTGCTAAGCCTCCGGCTGCTGGAGCAGTCCAGTCGGCAATGCTTCGTCTGGCACGCGAGAGAGAGGGGGAGGGATCGATCCACAGTTGTAGCCATGCATTCCAACCCTTGCTACCGGCCTCCAGATAGGGAGCGCACTGCGGCAGCCTCTGGGTTACATTTAGCTCAGCTAAGTCTATGCGGATCTCTTTTAAAGACATTTGCGGGCGGACTAGAACTCTCTCTCGAATGTCAGTTTTCAAAACATGGGAGCCCACTATATGCGTGCCGCCTTGGCTTAATTGCTTATTGCTAACAATCAAAGGGTCAATTTGGATGGTGTGGGTCTCCTGGGTCCGGATCAGCAAGGAATAATTGCCTGGTTCGTGAGTCAGATTTACAAAGAGCAGCCCAAGCCGGTGAAATTTCTCTACTAGGGGCTTGGTTTGGCATTCGGGCGTCTGTTGAACCAGAATCCAATCGGGTGGGCCGTGTTTGGCTAGATCTTCCTCTTTTACAATCCAGGTCAGGTTCTCCCAGCGCTCTATAGCAAAGGAGAGAACTGCGCCTGAAGGGGGCGTGATAGTGACTGATGCAGACTCAGTGGTGGTGGTGCCTAGTAGGATGGTCATTCTAAAGGGGTCTCCTGCCTTCCATACTGCGGCCGACACTAAAACAACTTCACAGTATGGTCCGAAAGCCTCAGTGACAAATGGCGAGGTTTCGAAATTGGCAGGGGTGGTATATTTGTCTACCACCGGGACTGCGGTGGGGGCTGGCCTGATGCGGGGGAGAAACATACAGGGAATCGGAGCGAGTGGTGACACTGTGTCAGTAGGCGAGTAGCACACTAGCTCTTGGGACATTGTTTTTACTCCCACACATAAAATAACAAGCTCTGGGGGTCGGATCCACTGCTCTTCACAACCGCGGAAGTTAGTGCGGTCCGTGGGGGTGGTCATATTGCTCTGCTGCACAACTTTGCAGACCATCATTTCATTTCCTGCCAGTGTATTGATACATCTCCAGTGGGGGTAGGGCATTAATTTGGACGGGCGTCCCTCTGTTAGGGTGCCTGCCAGCACGAGCAAACACAGAGTAGCCAGGTGCCTCATCTCCTGGCCTTCCTTTTCCTTTTGTGGTGAAAATATCCTGGGGAGACCTGCGGATATAAGTACAGGCTCCCTGAGTTTCTTGCAGCAAAATAAAGAATAAAGTAAAGCGTGGAAAAGGGAGGGCGTATTTCTGCCAGCACTGTATGTTAAGCGGGGTTCGAACGAGAAGTCCCGGAGCACTAAGCGAGCCTTCCAGCTTGTTGCTCTGGGGAACTCCTGTGCGGGGGCTTCTTCCTAAAGCGTGTATATTTCAGGGGGGACGTCTTTGCGTCGAGCAAGGGTCGGCTGTGCGTTAGGCGGGATTATGCAAACTCGCCCCAGGGGTCCCTGGGTGCCTAGGCTATGTGGCCTTCAGGTGCCCCTTGCTCGGTGGCGGGCTACTTTTATTTTGCGGGCTGAGAGCTATCTGTCCGGCTCGGCCTGGCCTTGCCGTTTTAAAAAGAAAAGAAAACTAAAGAGCGGCTTACATTGACTATAAGGGTTGCTGCAGACGGGGGCCCTCGCTTTAATTTTTCAAAAATAGGCCTTCGTCATATGTTTGCAGGACTAGCAATTTTTGGAGGGACTCCCTCGGGAGGCCCCATTTTCTGGTTTAAAAAAAAAAGGTTGCACCGGGCAAAAAGAAAAATATACTGAGCAAACGAAAAATGCACTGAGCAAAAAAAAGAAAAACACATGGAGCAAGAGGCATACGGGTGTGGGGTACTTTTAGGTTGCCCTCACTTGGAAGGCCTGGCAGGGCTTCATTATAACTTCAATATGTCTCCCCCCCTTCTTTTCCCTTATACGGTACGGGCAAGGGAAAAGATTACGTGGGGCAGGCGGCTGCTGGCGGAAAGGGCCGAAATGGAGCCGAAGGCGCTCGGCGGCGTTTATCGAAAAGCGGCGGAGGCGGCCGAGATCTGTCGGCGCCACTGGGTCTGGGTTATTTGGGGGTCATCTTGGCGCAGGGGATCCTGGTTATGTAAATGAGGTACGCTGCCCCTTGTGCGTGGCGAACGCACCCCAATAACATATTCCAGAGGGCACATATTTACAGAATACTGGCGGGTCTTTTACCTTTGCACTAAAGCGTACTGGCTGGTGGCGCCGTATAGCAACTCACCGTGACGAATGTGAGCATTAGTAAAAGAGAGGTGTTGGGCTATCTGGGGGACCTTTTCCAGGGGAGGCACGGCCCTCAAAGCCAAAGCCGACCATCATGCGAAAGCGTGGGTCTGGCAGGTGAGACCCCGAATCTACGTAGATGCGGGATCTTCACCAGCACGGCGGGTGAAATGTTTTCAAACAAAGAAATCACCTTATTTGGTGATTTCAACGTTGGAAGACTGCATTCACTCCTGGGCCAAAGCCTCTCCAACCACCTCCACACACAGCAAATCTCTTTTGCCTGTGCAATTTTTTTCCGAACATGCGGCTTATAATCCAATTGAGAATCACTTTCGGTGGTGGTCCTATTTGGCTTTGATTGCCGTGTCTTCTCCTAAGGGTCCCAACTGTGGGGCCCGCCTAATGAGGTCAAAGAATAGAACTGGAAAAACTTTTACCATTTACACCGATATCTACATATTCTATTGTTTCTTTTATTCTAAAGCTACAAAAGTCTGATCTAAGGGGACACACGGTATCTCTGGCCCAGGGTGGAGTGATATCTGGCGAATCACTGGGCAGAGGGGGGCTGGGCTGGTGGTGGTTCCCCCAGGATCATACACGGGGGGGGCGGTTTGCAGCGGCTTCCCTTTCCATTCTTTTAATTGAGAGGCATGAAAGTATTTTAGCCACGTTCCTCCTGTCTTTCTTTGGATGGCTACCTGATAGACAGCTGGGGAGACTCTTTTTGTGATAGGGACTGGGCCTTGCCATTTGGCTGCTAGTGAATGCGCCTTTTGCGAAAACTTCCTGTACAGAACGGGCTGTCCTTCTTCCCACTGCCTGGGGTTCCTGACCCATCCCAATTTGCGGTCCATATCTTTCTGAGCTGTGCCCAACCTCTGGGCCACTTGCATGTGGACGGCGTGTATGGATGAGAGCAGATCCTGGACCCAAGCATCATTAATCACTACGGGCTGCATATCGGAAGGGAGCTGCGTATCTAGCCAGAAGGCTTCCGGGAGCTGCATTCTTCGCCCTGTCATTACCATATGGGGTGTGAGCCCGTGAACTGCGGTAGTGCCTCTAATGGCCATTAGGATTATGGGGAGTTTTTCATCCCAGTCTCTCCCGGAGGAGCGAACCATCTTGCGGAGAGCCTCCTTGAGGGTCCGGTTGGTTCTTTCTATGGCGCCTGAAGCTTGGGGGTGGCCGGCTATGTGGAAACGTTGCTGGATGCCCAGTGCTTTACAAAGCTCCTGTGTTACTTCTCCGATGAAGTGTGAGCCTAAATCAGAGTCCATGACTCTCACGATGCCCCATCGCGAGAAAACATTATTAAACAGTAATTTGGCTGTGGTGGCTGCATTGTTGCGCTTGCATGGAAACGCTTCGACCCATTTGCTAAAGGGGTCTATGACAGTGAGGCAGTAGCGATTGCCGCGAGCAGTGGGGGGGAGAGGGCCGATAAAATCAATCTGTATGCGAGCCCAGGGTCCATCAATTCTCTGATGCTGGAGGGGAGCTCTAGGTCCAGTGGGGTCGGCATTGACCATAGCGCAGGACAGACAGTTGTCCACCCATTGCGCTACTTCGGTGCGCATGCCAGGCCACCAACCAACCTCTTTTACCCTTTCCAGAGTCAGATCCTTGCCTCGGTGTCCTTGCTCGTGGACAAACTGAATTAAGTCAGCCCTAACTTCCAATGGCACTACCCAATGGCGTTCGCCGGCTGCATCTACTGCCCAAACTATGCCTTCCTCTTCTCTGATCATGAGTCTCCCTGTCTGATCCCTTCCTGCGGCTAGGAGGTTGGTTATTTCTGGGTCAGATAGTTGCAGTTGTGCTAGGTCTAGTGTTCCTGCGGTTCCCTGAGCTTGGCTGCGGGCTTGTGCCCGAGTGGTGACAGGGCGGAGGGGACAGTCGGTGGCTGATTCCGGTAGGGGAGCATTTTCAGTGGCGGCTGCCTTGGCTGCAAGGTCTGCCTGGTCGTTCCAATAAGCGGTCTCTGAATTTGTCTTCTGGTGTCCCTTGACATGGGCCACCTGTGTTGGGCCTGAGCGGGACTGGAGGAGTGCTGCTACTTGCTGCCATAGCTGTAGGTGGGCTACGGGTTTCCCATCGCTAGCTCTCCACCCCTGATTCTGCCATACCGGGAGCCAGACCGTGGCGGCTTTGGCCGTCCAATCCGAGTCTGTGTAAATGGCAAGTGGGCTTTCTGGGGGCTCAAACTCAAGCACTGCCAGAAGCGCTTGCACCTCAGCCGCTTGGCTGGAATGGGGGCGGGCTGGACCTTTGAGGGTATGGGCGTCGCTCACTCGCACGGCGCCATAGCCTGTCCGAGGGGAGCCCCCAACGTGAAAGGAGGAGCCGTCACAGAACCAGCATGTGAAGCCGTTCTGTCGGGCTTCCTCTAGCGGGACTCCCCAAGTAACTGGCCAGACAACCTGTGGTGGCGGGTCCAGGGGGCACTCGTGCTCGGTCCCGGTTACCAATAGGCCATAGGGGGCTGGTGGCTCAGTGGTTTCCTTTTTGAATTCTACTCCGCGGTTGACTAGGGCCAGGGTCCACTGCGCTATGCGGGCGTTTGAGACTTGTCCGTCTTGTATTTTGCCAGACAGAATATATTTGAGAGGCGTGTGGGTAGTTTGAACTATTGTGCGGGAGCCTCCTATGATAAATTCCCAATGGGTCAGACTCCAAACTAGAGCAAGGCACGTCTTCTCGCATGGGCTAAACTTAGTCTCTACTGCGGTTAGGTTGCGAGAGGCATAGGCTACTACTCTAGCGGTTCCCGCTTGCTGCTGGGTGAGCGTGGCTCCTATGCTCTTGTCTGATACTGCTAACTGGATAAAGAATGGCTGAGTTACATCTGGATGGGCTAGGGCCGGGGCCGCGGCCAGGCTGCGCTTTAGCTCGGCTAAGGCTGTCTGTTGCTCCGGTCCCCACTCCCAGGGAGTGTTCTTCTTGAGGAGAGCATAAAGGGGGCGAGCTTTGTCTGCAAAGGACTCGATGAAGTCTCGGGAAAAGTTGAAAGTCCCTAGAAGGGCTCTGAGGGAGGGGACATCGGTGGGTGCAGGCAGCTTGGAAATGACCTCCATTCGCTGGGCGTCCGGGGTACGACCCTCGGGTCCCAGGGTCAGACCCAGGTACTTGACGCTGGTCTGAACCAATTGGGCCTTTTCCCTGCTTGCCTTGAACCCAGTCTCGCGGAGGAGTTCCAGGACTTCCCTGGTGATTTGGCGGGCTAATTCTTCCGTGGGGGCGTGGACTAAAATGTCATCCACGTAGCTCAGTACGTGGGGCCTCGAGGAGGGTTGGAGGCGTTCCCACATTTGAACTACATGGGCATGACAAATGCTGGGGCTGGAGTGGAATCCCTGGGGTGTCCGCTTGAATGCGTATTGCTGGCCACGGAAAGTGAACGCGAACTTGTACCAGCAAGACTCATGCAACCGGATGGAGTGGAAGGCATTGGCCAGGTCTATGACCGAGTAGAACCGGGACCCAGCGGCAATGGCCGTTAGGATCTCATTATACTTGGCCACAACCGGGGCAACTGGAGGGGTGGTGGCATTCAGGGCACGGAAGTCGACCGTCATTCTCCAGGTCACTCCATCTGCTTTCAGAACTGGCCACAATGGGGCGTTGCAGATGGACTGCATTGGGAGTATGACGTCCCACTCAAGGAGTCCTTCTATAGTCTTGGCTATCCCTGCCTCAGCTTCTGCTGGGTACTTGTATTGTCTTTGGGGAGGGGGGTCCTTTCCTTCAATCAGGACGCAGGCGCCCTTCACTATCCCACACTCGGCTTTATCTGTCACCCACACTTCGGGAAAGTCCTGAACCCAGGGGTCTCCTGTGATGGGGGCGAGAGGAAGGGGGGCCTTGAGGGCTGCACATCGATGGACTGCATTAACAAAGTCTGGGCCTCCCGGGATGCGCCACAGGAGCCCGTTCGCTAGGTCAATGGTCAGTCCCTCGGCACGGAAAAATGGCATGCCCAAAAGTCCATCGTCTTCTCCCCGGTTTGCGCACGCTGAAATCCGGGTGGCCAGGTTCCCAACGGAGAGGGGGATATCCTGCCAGACCGGGGATTCCTGCGTGCCGCCTCCAAAACCGGCGAGCTGCATGGTTGTGGGGGTCTGGGTGCCCTTTGCAACTAAGGTGGGCCGGAGTATATTAAGAGAAGCTCCGGTGTCTATAAGGAGAGTGGCAGGTTTCTTCTTTTCCCCGGGAGTCCCGATCCCTGCCTTTACTGTCGGTCTCCCCCATGTGTCCGGCTTTAGTTTGGCAACTATGCCCACGGAGGGAGACTGGGACTCGGGGCAACCCTATTCTGATCCTGCACTCTGGTCGGTGGAAGCGGCGCTTCTTCTAAAGGGGTTGTTGGGGCTCGGGTGCTCTCGAACCGCAGCTATCGGGGGACTCGAGAAGGGAGGGTCTGGCGGCAAAGGAGGCGCCGACGGAGGTACTGGGGGCTGCTGCTGGTCTTCCCACTCCATGATCGCCTTCATTAGAACGGACGTGGGCTTTCCGTCGAAGAGCTCCATGTTCGCTCCAATGTTTTTGAGGCGCATCCAAAGTTCCCAACGGAGGGAGTCCCTGGACTGGGGCGTGCTGCCGCGGTCCCGGTAACCCTCGTGGTCGCCCTGCGATGCTCCCCAAGCATTGGACTGATCTGGAGGCGGGTAGACCTGATGGTGGTACGGGTGCGATGCTCGCGAGTGAGAAGGGGCTATGGGTGCATCCTGCAGTCGGGGCTCGTGGGGTCCTTGCTGGGAGGAGGAACTGTAACTCGGGGCGGGCGCAAAGGAGACTCCCGGGCGGTAGTCCCTTGGTCCTCTTCCCCGGTTAAAGCTGCCGCTCCTTCCCCTCAGGATTCCTCCCCTTGCCTCCGGATACGGGCTGCGTCCCTGTGGTCGGTATTGAGAGTGGGGGCCATGATCGGCATAGGTGACTGCACTTATCGGCTCGCTCTCCTTCCTACGAGAGGCCGGGGGCTTCACATGGCGGATGGCGCCGGTTTCTCGCAACAGGCCAGCAATGCTTCTGATGCGAGCTTCCAGGTCTCCCCATGAGATGCTCCCGGGCTCCACTCCTGCCAGTGCTAGGCGGGTGGTACTATTGAGTCCATCTAAGACTGCTCTCCTGAATTCTAATTCGTCAAAGTCGGGTACATCGCTGGCATCCAAATCTACTTCATCTGCTAGCTCAGCAAGAAGCTGCTTTCTGGCTAAATATGCCTCTGGGTCCTCTCCGGGTTTTTGAGACTCTGCGATGTACAGGGCTTTCAAACTTTTGGTGGGCCACAGGAATGCACAGATCTCCTTAATTGCTCCATACTGGCTGCGTGTGGCTAGCCTTCGGTTAGAGATATAGGCATTCAGGGCCGAGACTATTTCAGGGGCAGCGCATTGGCGGGCCAGCTGGGCCACATCGGAACCACTAGCGGAGGGCTGGGAGGTGGTCACATGGGTGAACCACTGGATGGCCGTGTCTCGGTTTAAGGGTCCCATACGGTCGGCTATGGCTTGGAGCTCATCGGGCCTCCAATTGCGGGTTTCTTTAACGACCCGGTCTGTTTTCCTGCCATCCTCGTCCATGGATACAATTTCCTTGGTGGCTATTGGGTGGAGGGGCTGTGGAGCTTCCGCAGGCTGGGGCGAAGGGGGTGACCAGTTGTCGGTACTACCTTCGGGGAGGGCCAAGAGAGCCGCGGGATGCACGGCGGAAATTACGGCCTGCTGCATTCCCAGGTGCTGCTTTAGGGCCTCTAGCTCCCTCTTACAAGCGGAGTGGTCTGCGGAGGTTACCTTGGAGTGGTTATGCTCTGCCATGAACTGGGCGGCATGGGTTAGCTTAGCGATTCTTTCCTGTCCCTCGACTACTGCATGTTCAGCCATGTCGGCACGAGCGGTGGCCGCCTCAGCCTTGTGCTGGGCGTCCTGGAGGGCGGTAGTTAATCCTTGTTTTTCCAATATGAGATTGACGCGTTCAGCGCGCCACTCAACTGCTTTCTCCTCATGGTCTCTTTCCTGTTCGACTAGTTTGGCCCTGAGACTCTGGATTTCTAGATGCAGGGCGTCCTGTTCTCGTTTGGCTTTCTCCTCTAGCTCCTTCCTCTCT
This sequence comes from Eublepharis macularius, assembly GCF_028583425.1. Classification (NCBI taxonomy): domain Eukaryota; kingdom Metazoa; phylum Chordata; class Lepidosauria; order Squamata; family Eublepharidae; genus Eublepharis; species Eublepharis macularius. The sequence continues at coordinate 93,129,471 of NC_072798.1, forward strand.
CTGTCCTGGGCTGTTCTAAGCCTCTCTATCTCCTGCTCACTATCTTCCTGCGCTATCTGTAATTTATTTATCAGGGACACGCTGTCCTGTAAGGCAGTAAAAAGTGCCCAAGCTCCGTATCTGTCCTTCTTGCTCGACTTGGGTTTCTCTTTCTCACAAAAATCTTGGAAGGCACTTCTGACTATCTGGAGTGGGTCGGGTCCCTTGAAGGAACCAGCTTCCCAAGGGCAATCTCCCTTCTTCACTAGCCACTTCTCCAGGCGGGGCACGGTGGGGTTTGCCCGGTACATTTTTACTTTTTAGTTTAAGGCTGATCTCGGGGGAGGTTAAAGAGTGGATCAGCGACAACCAGGGGTGGGGCGATTAAAGCTGCTCAAGGGTTTTAACAACTTCTTCCTCTCTATGTTCCTTTTGGGAGGTTTATCCTTCCCTCAGGTCCTCAAGGGTTTTTACCAGGGGGTTTTAAGGTTCTACTTCAAGGGGATTTTTAAGGGTTCTACACTCGGCTCTTCTCCACCGGGGGAGAAGGAAAATTCCTATTCCCGTTTCAAGCTTGCCTACAAGCCACGGGACCAGGAAACGTTTACTGGCTCGGAGGGTGCTCTCAAGCTCTCTAAGCCCAAGAACAAAAACGCTCAGTGCTTCCAAGCCTCTGCCTAGAAGCTAAAGCTCAGGGGTCTCCCAAGCCTCTACTCGGAAAACCAAAGCTCAGGGGTCTCCCAAGCCTATGCGCTCAGAAAACCAAAAAGGGTTCCCAAGCCTCTGCCCGGAAACTGCAACTAAGGGGTCTCCTAAGCCTCTGCTCAGGCAACCAGAAATGCTCCCAAGCCTCTGCTCAGAAGCTGCAAATGCTCTCAAGCTCTCTGCCCAAGAACTATACTCAAAGTGTCCCCAGGCCTCGTGCTCAGAGACAAACGGTTAAACTGTCTCCAAGCCTCGACCAAAAGACTGAAAGCGCTCAAGGACTGCCTCTGCACGTCCCCAAGCAAAATTGCTCAGGAGTAACACTTACTGTACTCCCAAGCGAGGTGCGCTCAAGAGTTCTAACAACTCCCAAGCAAAAGTGTGCCCAAGAGTCCCACTGACTCCCAAGCGAGGTGCGCCCACGAGTCTGACTTACAACTCGCAAGCGGAAAGGCGCCCAAGAGTCTAACTTAAAACTCTCAAGCACGGTGCGGCCGGCTGCCGCGGGGCTTCAGGAACCTGGCTTTAGATTCCCAAAGCTAAACTGACTGAACAACCAAACGGACTAACGATCCCTTCACGTTTCCTCCGGAGCGGGGATTGAAGCCTAAGTGCTGGCAGGAACGGGGGTTTGGACGGGCTTAGGAGAGACGGGGGAGGGCGGAAGAGAATTTTATATGTGCTGCTTCAGGAGGTATATAAATCTATAGAGCCTACTTCTGGGATCCCACCCACATAGACGCGTTTAGGCGGCCCGGAAGGTGGCCAGGAACTTCACCAGTTCAGAGGTCCTCACCCACAGTACACCGGTTATAACGGCTGGAGGGCCTCGCGGTGCACCACAAAAGGCAAGTAGTCCAAAGCTGGCTGAAGGAGGAAATGGGGAAAAGCCAACCCACAAGATAGAAATGCTCGCTAGAGCCACACACACTCACACTTTTAATTCCCTGAGCTAAATTGCGCTCTTTGCACTGAGGTCTGGAAAATTTTCCTCTAAGTCAGTTCGCTGAAGACACGCGTGTCGACTCACGTGTATTCACACGAACCGGGTTATGCCCACATTCTCCACCAGTAAACTGTTACCAGAACTGCTCTTTTATTATAATGGGGAATTAGCTATAGCAGTCTGTAACTTAAAATTAGCGCGGATCTTAACCTATGTTTACGGAGGTCCCGATCCCAGACACTCTAGTGAAAAAGAGGCAGACAAGGAGTAAGGTCCAAACACGTGTATTTGAGTGTAGCGTAAGCCTAGCTTGCACAATCATACAAAGAACATACAAGGTCTAAGAAATACAGAGTAGGAAATACAGAGACGTTCGCATTAGCTGGTTCCCAACGATGATAGGGGGAATACTCACTTATCCTGAAGCGAAGCAGAGACGCAACAGCGAGGTGGCCCAATGCCAGCACTGGGACCACAGACGGACAGCAAGGAAGTCTGGATAGGAATGGCCTAAGCACCGAGTGGTCTGGGAGACCAGCTTAAATACCCCAAAACGTACCCTGGGGCTGGTGCTGTACTTGGTGGTTCTCACAGATTAAAACAAAGGGTCTAATGGGCTACTGAATGGCTTGGATGGGCCACTTTGGTAATCAGATTGTGATAAGTGACACCTCAGGAAGAGGGGACAAAAGAGGGAGGGGGAAATCCAAGTGGGCTGAAAGGATGTTCCAGCGGACAGGGCTTGTCCTGATGTCATCAGCTCTGGAATGCGGAGGTTTCTTTGAGATGCATTCTTTAAGTGCTTGGGATGGTCGGCACTTAGTTCCTTCTCCGGGGCGGCTCCTAAGATATGCAGAGCGGGGCGAGGGGCTCTCGCTGCGGACGTGGTGTGCCCGCTTCGCCGAAATGGCTTCTCAAAGCAGTCTTCTTCCCAGGGTCTTCTGGGTGCCTGAGAACATGGATGCCGGCTGGGCATAGCTGGGGCTGGATAGCAGGCTGCCCGGTAGCAAGGGCAAGCTTGGCGACCGGCCCGCGGGAGGCTCCAGGCGGGAACTGACCAGGGAGCGCCTAGCCAGGCTCGCTGGAGGTTTCCCCGGCAGGCGCCCGGCTGCTAGCAGCGGCTTGGGCCCATATGAGGCAGGCTTCCATGGAGGCAGCGGGAACAACACTTTAAAACACAGTCCAAGGCAGGGAACAGGCACGGTCCGTGGCAGATGGCAGTGCAGGCACGGGGCACACTTGTAACAAAGTCCAAACGCACACTGGGAATTCCAGACACAGGTCAGGGCAGGGCTGCCCAGAAAGAGAGTCCTTTTGTGCAGTTAACCAAACATGGAGTCAGTAAACTACACAGTCTATGGCAGAAGCAAGGTAATTGACACGCAGGTAGGAAACTGACACGTGTATCAGAACACACACGTGCAAAGCAGTCTTTGGGTGTAGCAGTAAAACAGCAACGCAGGAAACTTTAGCACAGTTCATAGCAGGCTTCAAAGCAGGGGAGGGGGCCTACTTGGCAACAGTATCGTGAAGACCAAAACGTGCTGGTTTATATCAACTTAACAGGTTTTTATATAGCTCTGTCTGTCTTGCATGACATACCTATAGCCAGCTTCTCTTTGCACCCTTCAGCAGCCCCAGTTATCTACAGGAGCCTCACAGGGCTAAAACTGAAGGATATACAAAGCAGAAAGCTGTCCCGTAGAGGCTGTCTCGTATTCATTACAACACCAAGGTTGCCCAGTGAACTTCATGGCTGAATGGGGATTTGAATCTCAGTTTCTAGTCCAATACTTTGACCACTACACCACATTTGAACTCTATAACAAATAACTCTCCGATCTGAATTATTTGGACTCCGAGTGCTGAACTACAGTGATAAATGGCATTTCCTGCTCTCGTCCTACAGTCTTGGCCCATCCAACCCAACCCCAATCTACGCCTGTGTTTAAAATGACATGGCATGCTTGGCAAGTATGGAAGTAGTTGTAGATTATGATGCATCCTCAGGTACGAAACAAACTCCAAGCAGTGAAATCTCTGTTACCTGCTAAAAAAAAGTACTTAGCTCCTATCGGCCCCTCGTCCTGGGAGCACCGTGATATCAGGTGCTGGACTGAGGAAGACAAAGTCCATCAGTATTCCAGTCCTATTTTAATGTAATGCAGATTTTCATGTGGGCCAGATGGTTTTGTTTACAGATCACACTGAGGCTTCCTTTCCAGCTGCAAATGACAATAAAAATCTATGCTACAAAAGAGGTGCTAATAATTCATAATTCTTATGAGCATCATGAAAAAGGAAATGAACAGTTTTGAACTTAGACGCCATCACAATAATGTGTTGGAGCATTATTTTCTCATCCTTTCCCTGCTTTGCTGTCTGTTCCTTCCATAGAGGTAGCATGAAGTTTGGTAGGCCTTTTACAAAAAACTGCCATATTGGTTTTCTTATTATTTATATTAAGCGGAGGCAAGGAGTAAGAGTGACATCTTTGCAGCTGCACAACATCTTTGGTGAGAATTATTTTCCTCCTTCCTGTTTTAGGTGGGAGTGGAGAGTGCCCTCAAGTCATAGCTGGTGAGGTGTTCATAGCAAGACACTAAGAGAGGTGATTTGCCATTTCCTAACTCTGCAACCCAGGTCTTTGTTGGAGGTCTCCCATCCAATTATTAACCAAGGCTGACCCTGCTTAGCTTCTGAGGTCTGATGAGATCAGGCTCACCTGGGCTATCCAGGTTAGGGCCCAGTTTTAGGTACCTTAGATAATTTGGGCACGGTCAGAGGCCCAAACCCTTGGGTGGGACATGAAGAACAAGGCTGATTATGTTTACTGCTTATATAGGGTTTTGTGTCTTTTCTGTACTCTGCTTTTGGTCCCTGAGAAAAGTGAGATGCAAGTACTTAAATAAAAATGAATTAATTAAGAAAATTATTTTGTGGCAATTTTCAAAAATACTGACAGCTATCTCAAGCACACCTAGGTTTATGAAAACAGAACATGTCACCCACATAATGCATCAATTTTCATTGGAAAGAATCTTTCCAGTAAATACTGCAACAGTGTCATTAAAAGAATAACTATGGGGAACAAATCATGTAGATAACTTTGAGTAACTCTTTTTGTTATTATCTTGTAGAGGGGCTGTGGCTCAATGGAAGAGCCTCTGCATTGCGTGCAGAGGGTCTCAGGTTCAATCCCTGGCATCTCCAGTTAAAAGGACCAGACAGTAGATGATGTGAACAACCTCTGCCTGAGACTCTGGAGAGACACTGCTAGACAGAGCAGACAAGCCTGACCTTGATGGAGTGATGGTGTGATTTAGGCCATTTCCACACAGACAGCCATTCCCATCCTTTCCCCATTTTAAGTGTGTGTTTTTCTGAGTTGCTCAGCCTCCATACCTCCCCCCCCCAAGTGCTTATCTTGCCCTTTGAGGTTACAGGACAGCCTCTACAGTTCGTAGCAAAAGCGGTTTGGGAAGGGAGGTCAGGCACTTTTGTCATCGTCGCCCACCTCCCCTTCAAATGTTTTTTTTTACTCTGCGCATGTGCGATTGCAGGCTTAAAGCTTCAGGGGAGGAGCTGGGCTGGGATCGGAGGGTCCCTCAGAGTGCTTTAACCATTCATGTGCCCAAGAACGCAGAAGAAGTGCTCCGTCAACCTGCGGCAAAAGAAAACACCTAGGAAAGCGCAGTCCCAGAAAAAGCACCAAAAAAGTAGAAAAACAGACTGCAAACATTTTGTAAACTGAGATATCTGGAACCCTGGGGAAAGGCCACCAGAATTCTGTGGGTGGGCTGCACCTTATTAGAACTTGCAGAAACAACTTTAGTATAAGGCAGCATCATATGTGTTCATGTTTAGATGTCTACTGTGGGGTCTTCTTAGTCTCACATATTTACCTATAAATAAAACTTTAACTAGAAGTAATAGCCTGTTTTCAAGACTTATATTGGAGAGCGTTACCTTTATTTATAACTCTTGCTGTTTAACAGGATCGAATGTAGCCTTCAGATCTATAATCAATGGTCCTTGCTTACACTGACATATTTGCTGATTATATTAGACAAAATACTGAACTCTGTGTGGAATTGGAGGTGTGTATGCGTGTGTGTAAAGTGCCATCTAGTCACAGCTGACTTATGGAGACCCCTACTGGGGTTTTCAAGGCAAGAGACAAAAAGGTTTGCCGTTGCCTGCCTCTGCATAGCAACCCTGGCTTTTCTTGGTGGTCTCCCTTCCAATTATTAAGCAGGGCTGACTCTGTTTAGCTTCCAAGACCTGACAAGATTGGGCTTGCTTGGGCCATCCGTTAGAGCAATAAAGATTGTAAAGTACACGTAAAACCAGCTGACAGTGATACATCATTCGAAGTGTTAACTGGCCTTCTATGACCAAGTTAAGCCTTGCCTGCGGGAGAGGATCTTTTAATAGTTTGTTCTGGGAAGATACCTCTGAGGAGAAAGAAAGAAACCAAACAGCCAATTCATAAGGTTATAAAATTTATTCAGATCAAGCCTCTTAAAAAATCATAATACAGAGCTCTAAGAAATCAGATTGTAACGTGAAAAAATGTGAATGACATGGAATAGAAACCTCGGACTCAGTTTATTTCCATTAATAAAAAACCAGCAAAAGCAACTGTAGCAATACTTAAAATATATATTGTCATAGCATAGCATAGCAGCAATACATGTCGCAATACTGTCATAGCATAGCAGGGTACCTCACCAATCCAAGAGGTCTGTATGGAAGAGAGAGAGTTTCACTTTTTCCTTCTGGGCAGCGTACCTACAAAATAGAGGTGAAGTGGAGAGGAAAGTAGTTTCCTTCCTTCCCCCTTCTTACTTCCATCATGTTTCTCATGTCCATCTTTATACTGCTTTGGGCACATCTGCCCAACTCTCTACACCAATCAGATCTCCTGGATTCTATCTCATCATTGGCAGGAAAAGTCCTATATTTGCAAAATAACTGTGTGACCTTCTCTGGGTTTCCCCTGTTCTGGGAGTTAGGCCATTTCTCTTCTTTGGGTCACTTTAACCCATTTTGGAATTTGCTTTTGGTGCTCAGATTATGACAACTCATCTTAAATATATCAATATCGATTCTCTGGGTTGATTTGACGCATTCCTTGAGCCAACCATGCTCCCTTGCAACATCCTGAACTATGCTTCATTTCAATATCCTACTTTAAATGGCTTTGTGAATAACACCCTATCATAATTCCATTCATTCATATAACTACTATCTACTATATAACTACTATCTTGGTAGCTTATAGGTAAGTATGACTGTACCTCTATATGGATATATGGTTACTGTATGATTCTATATTGATATGTATATATGTAAGTGAATGGTAGCACCAGGGCTTTTTTTCAGCAGGAATGTGGTGGAACAGAGTTCCGGCACCTCTTGAAAATGGTCACATGGCTGGTGGCCCCGCCCCCTGATCTCCAGACAGAGGGGAGTTTGGATTCCCCTCCACGCCACTGGCCACTGGAGCAGCGCGGAGGGCAATCTAAACTCCCCTCTGTCTGGAGATCAGGGGGTGGGGCCACCAGCCATATGACCATTTCCACAGAGTACCACCACCTCTTTTCCCAGAAAAAAAGCCCTGGGTAGCACTTAACTTGTATTACTGAACATGATTCCATAACTAACTGATTCCTTTAACTCTAAGTGAAGTTTAGCAACCTGCAAAAGGAACTAGATACTCTCCATAATTTTGGGACTTTCCTATCAATAATAAGTAATCATTTAGTTATTCCACTTTCTGTATATGTGTGTCAGCAAACCAACTGGGGATTTCTGATGAAATAGATTTTATTAAGTGTGCAACTTTAAAAAGTATGAATCTTAACGATTGCAGAGAGGAGGAAAACGAACCCATTAAGATTGTCCTCATTTTCTCTCGATCCAATCCCCTCAGCCACCATTTGGGGTCCCTCCAGAACTCTGTTAAAAGTAAAGTTCTGTCTTCCGAAAATCATTAACTCCATTTGGAGTTTTAAGCTGCCAAAGTCTTCCAGGCTGCCCACCGAAGCAAATTCAAGCCACTTCACATTTCAACTGTGGCCATGACCCTCAGCCAGGTCACAGTAACTGTTTGGCTAAGTCTTCTGTCAGCAATATCCGTCAACTGTTTACACAGCCCGTTTTCAGTTTTCAGAACAAAGGTTGCTTGCTGTGCAACAAAAGTCAATTCTATAGGGCAGCATGATTATAAAGCAGCATAATTATATCGAAGCATATAGATTTGGTCATTAGGCCTCATCCATAGGTCTAATAAAAGTTCATTGAAGTCAATAGGCTTCAAAGGGTCAATCAATCAATCAATCAATCAGCCAATCAATCAATTCTTTATTGGCATAAAAATACATAGAGTGAAGCATGATATGCAAACCACATTAGGGTTACAAATAAATATACCATCAGAATAGCTCTTTATAACTTATCAGAGTGCAGCTTAATAGCGCATTGCAGAAATATAGCCACCGTCTCAGTTATATCCAGAGAGGCTTCAAAGGGTGTAATTCCACTTAGAATGTCATTTATATTGTAAGAATGCTTACTGAAATCAGTGTTTTAAGCACTTCAAAAGGAAATATTTACTTTACAAACCAATATGAATAGGAAAGTAGGCATTGGTTGGCTCCAACCAGCCTTTTCACTGTCACTCCCAACTCCTTTCCGTGCTACAGTTCCTATTCCACTATTTTTTGTACCTGAAGGTCCCTTGACTCTTAGCACAACCTTTTAAGATGGTCAAAGAGGAGAGGACGCCTTTCTTTTTCACAATCAGAAAAGCTGGTAGATCCAGCCTAATATTTTTCCATTTTTTTCCTAAGCATAAAAGGAGCTGGATGAGAGCCCATATCATTTGTGGATTCTATGAAAGACTCACACTTCTGTTTTCTTTATTGAGGTGGATGATTTATTGGGTTTCAGTGTATCAAGACTGAAGAATCCATAGCCAGTGACAGAGGTCTGCAACCACTGTTGACACCTATATGCCAGCACAAAGCCATTCTATGTATTCAGTGTTTGAAACCAATTTAAAGTCTTCCATGGTCTTTCATTTTCTGAATCCTTCGCCTCTATGGTCAGCATTCAGTACTGAGGGGAAAGTGTTTAGTAGACATGGGCTCGATCCAAAAAAAATACCGATCAAGCTGTTAATGGATGCATGCTGGTGATGACCCCAGATCACCGATTCACTCCAATCAAGTCCTGTTTCCAATCTGGGATCTGGGATCGGAGGGGTGCCCCCCACACACACTTAGAGCAGATGGGGAAAAAAGTTTTTAACCCTGCGACGAGCCGCCTTCCCTTAGGGAGGGGGCGTTTTCTCACACACACATGCACGCACTTAGAGCAGAGGGGGGGAGTTTTTAACCCGGCGTTTTCTCACACACACACACACACACGCATGTACGCATGCACTTAGAGCAGAGGGGGGGGAAGTTTTTAACCCATCCCTGCCTCTCCAAAGAGAGAGAGAGAGAGAGAGAGAGACATCTCGTCAACAAGTTTCAGCCAGCTTTTTAAAAAAAGCAGGGATAGAATCCATTCCTCCCCACCTGATTTTAAAAGCAAGCAGCCAGTCTTCCAAAAGCATATTTTAAACAGGAAGAAAGTAAAACCAGGATCCACACAGATCCTCTCGGATCCTATGGCTTTTTAAATAGGAAAAACACAAATGAAACATCAAATCACATACCAACTTCTTGCAAAAAGCAGGCACTGGGCTGAGAAGCCAGGAGGAGAGAGATATCTCTTTTCAGTTAACTCTTTCAGCACTGAACGAACTCAGGAGAGGAGCGCAAAACAGCTTGATAGCTGCTCTCAAAGCAAGAGGTTTTGAAAGAGTTAACACTGAGAAGAGATCTCTTCTTAACTCTTTCAACGGCACTGAATGAACTCAGTCAGGATGAGAGAAAGCCAGGGTTTTTTGTTTTCTCTCTTTCTTAACCCCTTCCTCTCCCAATCACTTTGCTTATATTTTTCTCAGGAAGCCACCTTTTCACTCAACTGTTTGTTTTTCCTCGCTAGGGGAAATATTATCCAGTTTCAAACAGAGCTCAGGCATTCCCCTGCCTCCGTTGCCAGGGGAACAGATTGTTGGCACCTGAATGTCTAGCTTCCCAGTCCTATCACGATTGCCCCGGAGTCCCAACTGCTGGATCGTTTGCCATGGAAGACAGCGATCCACCAAGTCACAATTGGGAGATTGCCATTATCGTGGGGTTTTTTTTATCGTAATCCAGATCGTGCCAATCTCTAGTGTCTAGATCTATCAATCTATAATTGGCAGTTTCTAAAAATCTAAAAATATGTATGAGAACTACATATGTACGCTGAGAAAACCTGTAAAGCTCGATTTGTAGTGATAACAATATGATGAAGAAAAGCAAAGCACTTACTAGTATACAACAGAAATGTTTAAAACATGTTACAAAGTAAGTACATTTAAAAAAGGAACTCACAGTTTATAGCAGTGACTTTCTCTCAAACTTCAAGGAACCTTTTGCACATAGATGTGTTTGCTGAGGAACGTATCAGCTTCTACCACAGAATTCCAGAGCTATCCAAAATCTCAAGTCATACTGCAATCACGCCATTGGCTGCACATACTGGGCTCGGTCCAAGGTTTTGGCTATCAGACACAGGGCCATCTGCAGGTGCCACCCTGAGAATGGGCAAAATCAACAGGTGCCCATATGTGCATTCTCTGGCTGCTTCCACACACGTTGGATAATCCACTTTTAATACTCTTTAGTGAACATTTGGAATTGTTTTTCCATGTGTGGAACAAAAAAATCCACTTCCAAAGGATTGCTGAAGTGCATTGAAAATGCATTATCCAACGTGTGTGGAAATGGCCTCTGTGGCAGCCCTCACCTTCTGGAACAGCCTGCTTGGCAAGATCAGTAAAGCCACCACTCTCCTGGCTTTCCACAAATTATGCAAAGCAGAGTTGTTCAGGAGGACTTTTTTCACAGGTAAGAGAGCTGTACTGTAATGAAATGGTTCATAAAGTTGCATTGGTATGCATTGGTAAAGAGATATGGACTATGGAGTATTGTACTGTGAGCTGTTTGTTACTGTAAGTATGCTCCTACTATGTAATTTCTGCATCATTGAATGTATCATGGCCATTTTTACACTGCTTACTGGCCATGGAACATCACGCCAAGCTCCCAGAACAACAGTGTCTTCCTGGTGCGATTTCACATGAGAGTTCGCGAAATTGCGCCAGGAAGACACTGTCATTCCGGGAGCTTGGTGCAATGTTCCATGGCCTGTAAGCAGTGTGAAAATGACCCATGTTTAATTGCTTATGCAGCCCTCCCTACAGCAGAAGTAGACGGCGATATAAAAAGATCCCTTTGGAGGAGAGATTCTGCCAGGTGGAGAGGTACAGACAACAGAACATGTTTTACTTTGTTGCCCTCTTCATCAAATGATCCTCTCAAAGTATATATCTCCCCTGCTGGACAGATTTCCAGGCCACTCAAATCAAACATGTTAGAATGTTGCTTATTGGAGAAGATGTGTGGGTCACAGCATCCACTGCAAAAATTTGTGCAGCAGTTTGTAAAGCTCAACAGAATAGTACAGCTAACATTGAACAGTAGCAATGTTAGTAGTAATACACTGTCAACAGAAGACACAAACTAGATGGCATCATATTATATGATAACTTTTTCATAACTATTTTATCTATTCATTTGGAATTATGTATATGTATATAACTTTTTAAATTTTTAGTGTGAACTGGTATCAGATTTTAAATCATATATTGGCATTACATTTTTAAATCATATTTTAGGGTAGTGTAATTTCTTGTTTTTATCTACAACCATAATAGAAAGATTGAGAAAATGCTTATGCTTTGTCAGCAGGCTTGTTCCTACTCCGTATCAAATTTCTGCTTTTTTTCAGATTTCTGCCATCCAAACCTTATTGTGTTGTTTATTGGATGCCTCCTCCTGTTGATTCTATTTGAGTTATACTATATAATCCACCTTGAATCTCAGTGAGAAAGGCGGAAGCCGTTTTGTAACACTGGCTTATAGGCTCGGCAAGCTGTGACTTCCTGTGAAGACTCATAAACAAAGCTATTTTTCTGCAGCGCACAGAGTAAATGGACATGGGGAGAACGTAAGCCACTTTGTGTCCTCATTAATGGAAAGGTAGGGTATAGATGGAGTAAATAAATGTCTCAGACAAATGTGTGCCACTCAGAACCTCCTTCAGTTGCTGGTCCCTTGAATATATCCAGGGGTCATTTCATAGAAAAAGAGCTGGAGGAACTAATTAGCATAACTCATTAGCACATGCCACACCCCTTGCCATCACCGGAAGTGTGTCATTTGCATAACTGATTTGCATATGCCACACCCCCTGACATCACCTATCCTGGCTGTTTTACACCCAATCCTGGCCATTCAGGCCCGAAATTGTCCCAAAATGGCAAAAAGGGCTGAAAATGGCTGAAAAGGGGGCCAAAATGGTCAGGATTGGGCCGTTGCTGAGCGGGAGAGTGATCCACCACCTGTCAGAGGCCCGATCCGGGCCATTTTGGCCCCAATCCAGGCCGTAACGGGTCCAAAATGGCTGAGAGTCAGGTGGGTGGGGCCACGTGCCGTGACCTCTTTGGGGAACTGCTGGAACTGCATTCCTGTGTGTTCCCCCTCGAAATGAGCCCTGAATGTATCTATGTCTTTTAGGTCAATGTACTCATCTTTCAGAATATACATGTTTCTTCTTTGCTTTACTTTTAGCAAGAAGGTTTTCTTGTGCACATACTAAAAATGTTAAGAAGTAAAGCTGCCCCCAAGACTACCTGTTCTTATGGGCATTTTTTCCCCCTTCCTTTCATTTTAAAGTGTTGCTACAAAACGGGGGGGGGGGGATAACAATTTCTGCCTTTTCAGAGAATGCTGCCTAAATAAAACATCTTAATTTTTTTTAAATGGCTTGTTTTTAGGGTAATTTGAAACAATTCATCAATATCCTGACGGACTGAAGCTGTTATTGTGCAGTTGTCTCTGTGATTCAGTTCTTGACCTTAATAATTTAGGTAATGCTTTCCTAATGAGAATACAAGATGCCTTTCCTTGCTTGCACAGAAGCCCCCCCCCCTGCCCCACTACACACTTACTACTCTTGCAGATGCAATATGGTATGACAACATTATCTCCGAGGCCAAAAGAAATTTCCCTGTATTGGGTAGAAGGAGATTCTTCTTCCAGTACCTTTTCTGAAATAAATGAATTTAGTATCTGTGAACCAGGAGAAATTTTTCTGCTATCAAAACTCATTTGAACAAATATACTTTTTCCAGCTCAGATGCTGTATTGTCTCTGATACAGTATAATACTGTATGCTTTTGTTATAAAAACATATTTTCAGGAGAAAGATTTCTACAGCCTGGAAGTTTCTGTTTTACCCCATGCCTTATTCAATACTTTGTATAAAAACAATCAGCCCAAACAAACAAAATGAATCTAAAAATCTGTGAATTATTAGTTCATAGAAGTATCTGAATGATCCACTGGAAAATTTAGCCAGCAAACAAATTATAAAATGCTTTATCTATTTCTAGCTTGGTCTCTTCAGGCCTAGCTCTTTTCAAGTTCTTCAATATGAAATAGCAGCTGGTTGCATACAGATATCCTGGATAAACTGAGGCTTGTCTGTAATGGCCACAAACAGAGCTTGTTCTTGCACCCTCGCCTTGCTCTTCCACTTTTGTGTACAGAGTAGAGATGGTCACGAACCAGGAAAATTCCGAACTGTGCGGTTCGTGGTTCTTTGCATTTCACGAACTATGAACTTTCACGAATTTGCCCCGGTTCACGAATTGGTTCATTCAGTTCATAAAAACATCACTTCCAGGTCAGCAGAAGGTCTACATAGAGGCAATCCCCCTGTTGCCTCGGAAACTGATTGATTGATGCCAGGCTGTCTGCAGTGACGAACTGAAATACAAACCAAACAAACTTGGCTAAAATTCATCACGGTTCATGAGAAATGAGCTCCCACGAACTGCCAGTTCACAAACCACAAACTGGCCCGGTTTGTGATGAACTTCAGTTCGTATTCCAGTTTGTGCCTGCCTCTAGTGCGGAGTGATTGAAAACTCCCCTTAGTTTGGGAAGTCATGCTCCCCTTTGCCTTCATATTTGAATGCAGGGGCCTAGTCAAAAAGGCAGCTGTTTCTTCCCCACACCTGGGACCATTCAGTGTTCCTTCCCAAACCATAGGTACTCATAGTGAGGGCTATTCAGCTGCAATTCAGGCATCAAGCAAGCAACCCCCAGCACTTAGTGGAAAATGAAAGTAAAAGAAAAGAACTGTGGATGCTAGAAGGTGTATCCCATAATTATCCAGTTAGTTAACCTTTTCCAATCAGCTTACTATCAGGGATACCTCTTGCTGGGGTTGCCAGCTTCCAAGTGCAATTAAACAGAACAAGGGGGGGAAAAACCGGATAGTAAAGAGGTGCAAACAGCAAGTCCGGGAATATACAATTAATGCTAGCTTTTTATGTAAACTTTTCAATAGTGCAAACATGCAAAGGAGGAGCAACCCTCAAGGATTTGCCAAAAACTCTATGGTATTGGTGAATCCTAGAATATGCCCCACCCCCATGTCATGATGCCACTTGTTTTTGGCAGAAATGACCCTGTGTGCATGCGTGATGCCAGTGCACTTGTCCCCATTCCCAAATGTTTCTGGGAGTGCCTGGTGACGTGCTGGCATCCTTGTTTACTGCACCTGGATCCTAAACCTCAGTTGATAGGAATGAAACAAACACCAATTTGTCCAAGCACCGGTTTTGCACATCTCAGCTAATTGGAAGTTGATATCCAGGTTCACCTGCAATGGTTCTCAACCTTTCGTATCTTATGTCCCACCAATCACTCTATCAAAGAACCTGCGTCCCACCATGATAGAAACAAAAAGCCCACTTTTTCAAAAAAGACACGTATGGGTTTACAGGCATTCTGATACTACCAGCATGCGGAAAGGTTACAAATGGATAAACAGTTGCAGGTCAGGTTGCCAGGAGCCCCAGGGGCCAAAGCGGGTGTGCAGGGGGCTGGGAGAGGTGGGCATTGGGGTACTTTTCCTCCTGTGCACATGCTTTCTGTGCATGCACACGCCTGCTCTCCCTCATCCCACTGAACTGGCTTCCGTGTGCTTGGCGTTTCCTCTCCTGTGCTGAAAAATTACTGCCTTTTCCAGCAAGAAGTAAGAGCTGCAGGGTGTGCTGAAGCCCAAAACCGCCTGTTTGGTGCCTTCAGTGGAAATGCTGGGCACACAGAAGCCTCCAAGCAGGCAATTTTTGGCTTCAGTGTGTCCTTCAGCTCTTACTTTGTGCTGGAAAACAATATCATTTTCCACCACAAGGGAGGAAACGGCAGGCACATGGAAGCCAGTTCATCGGGATGGGGGAGCGCATACATGGGCTTCTTCCTCCATGCCTCCCCTCTCACTGGTCCAGTGAGCAGGGTTGAGGGTGACAGGTGGGGGCGGGGGGATGGCAAGACTAGAAGCAGGTTAGGGTCATCAGGAAATGGTACCTCACCCATGCAAGTGGACATGGGGATCGAGGGAGAGTAATTATTATGAAAACTTGCATCTCACCTAGAAGACTTCTGCATCCTACTGGTTGAGAAACACAGAGCTAAATGATACATGTAATATGAGCAGCATCCAACCCACGATGCAATCACACATAACGGCAAGGAACTAAAGTTCCCAACTGGTCCAGGGACTGATTAGGAACATAAAGCAGGGGAAGGAGGACCTTTATCTTCCCTCCCATCCTTTTTTCTGAACCAATATAGCTGTGGGGGCCTTATTTGCCTCACTGTAGGGGGCCACATGCTCAGGGCTTTTTTCCTGGGAAAAGAGGTGGTGGAACTCAGTGGGTTGCCCTTGGGGAAAATGGTCACATGGCTGGTGGCCTCGCCCCCTGATCTCCAGACAGAGGGGAGTTTAGATTGCCCTCCACGCCACTCAGCAGCACAGAGGGCAATCTAAACTCCCCTCTGTCTGGAGATCAGGGGGCGGGTCTACCAGCCATGTGACCATTTTCAAGAGGTGCCGGAACTCTGTTCCACTGTGTTTCAGCTGAAAAAAAGTCCTGCTCATGCTGCAGTCAGTACATGTGAGGGCCCCCCCCCCCCATTAGTTCCCAGATATTACATGTTACTGCAAGTTGGGTTGGGGATTCTTGTGTTATAGGTATTGTATAGTTTGATTCTGACTGAAGTCTTTCAAAGCCTGAAAGTGTTCTGTTGTGCTCTACACAAGAGGGGAGGATGGCAGTGTGTCAGCTCCAGAGTAAGTTGCATTTCTGTCCTCCTTGGCTAAACTTCTTTTTCTTGTGATGTCTGAATACAGCCAGTGCCTCTCCCTTGCTGAATTGCATTCAAAAACCAGTGGGGGAACACTTTAACCTTCCAGGACATTCAGTTGCTGACCTAAAAGTAGCAGTTATCCTGCAGAGGAATTTCAAAGGGAGATTAGAAAGAGAGACTGCTGATTGCAATGGATAACGAAGCTCAAGACAATGCATCCACCTGGACTGAATCAAGATCTAGGCTTCCTGTCTCATTACCAATGCTGATTTCTCCACTCCCACTACCTGTCTACATACCCCACCCTATCTAATCATGCCTGCTATTGCCATTCATTGGCTATTGCTATCACCTGCTATTGTCATTCAGCATCTGAAATCACTCCATTCTCCAAGATATAAAGACAAATGGACTCACGTTCTAGCTGTATCTGAAGAAGCGATCTGCAACTTATGAAAGCTCATACCCTACCACAAATTTTGTTAGTCTTAGAGGTGCTACTGGACTCTTGTTTTTTCTACTGCTACAGTCAGACTAACACGGTTACTCATCTTGATCTTGCTGAATTGTAGCGCTGCAAAATTGTTGTAAAACTGCCATAAATCATACTGCTTGAAAATGCAAAAAAGGGTCAAACATTTAGTAGCATAACAGGATAAATTCAGTGGGAGGCTCCTGATATCCAGTACCCTGGTAAGCAGTGATCAAAGTTAGGTAGTTTTCAATCCCATTGATCTCAGCTGGAGAGTTAAGCACTTGTGTCTTTCCCACTGAAATTAATGAGATTTGAAATTGTTTAATTATGGATTGATTTAACTCCATTCTTTGACCAAAACAGCAAAATAAGATATGTGATGCATCACCACCAGCTTTTAAAGAATAGCAGTTGTGCTATGGGTGATGCTCAGAAATCTGCGTAATGGTTGAATGTTGTGCTTTCATTGTGCTGTAGCAACCATTCGCCTTCTGGATTGTCTTGTCTACTCAGAAAAACTTAGTTGTGATTTCTGCAGTCCTTCTCAAATATTACTCACAAATAACAGGAGTGTGTACTACCTGCAATCTTTCCAGTTTGTGCAGTTGTCATATTTTATGAACACAGGCAACGATGCATACAGCCCCACTGTGCATGTACATGAACCCTGAAAAATCCAGTAGCCATGTACTGAGCATATGTGCATATTATTATTGTTGTTGTTGTTAATAACAACAACAATAATTTCTAACCCACCCTTCCCGCAAGCAGGCTCAGGGCGAGGTACAGCAGTTATAAAAATATAATATAAATATTAAAAACAATTCATAAAACAGCAGTTCATCATAAAATCAACAAACAGATAACTGTCCCAAGATGGGGCAGTTCCCAAGATGGGGCATAGTAAATGCATATGTTGCCACTGTTCACACAAAATAGTGACTGGAGGAGGACATGACGACATATTAGGAAGACATAACTAAGGAAGACAAGACATAGGAAGACATATTAGGAAGACATGCTGACATATTAGGCTATGTGCGGTCGGTATGTTCCTGGTGTACATGATTGTAAGGCCTGAAAAGGATGGATGATAGCACAATAGCCAATGATGTATAGATGCCGCTGGATAAAAATAAGGGCTTCACCTGAAGTTAAGGGGTGGAATCTAGAGTCTAATGGAACTAAAGGATTATGAAATTAGAAACACTGCATGGACTGTAACATTCTGAGATTGATGATAGATGTGGAAATGACAAAAAAGTAGGTGATAAAGCTTACCAGCTGACAGAATATCACTCATTTTTTATTACTACCTGGGAATAAATCTAACCTTATTTTTCAACCCGAATCACTATCTGCATTAGAACATTCAGATTATTTATTGTGAGCAAAAATGCAATGTATTGGAATAGAATTTCAGTAAAGCGTTGCTGCTTTTAGTGTTGTGATATAGAACTTGTATATATGTTTAGCTTTCATGGTATAACCTGATGAAAGTGAAGAATAAACATTAAAAAAAAGAAAATCCCTTAAGATTAGACTTTCCTGGCAACCCTATATAATTACCATCTAAGAAAACAGAACAGGCCCTAAGGAAAGCAAAGCACACAATGCAGGTGGGGGTGGGAATGCTGATAACACATTATTTTAACTGTACTGGTACTTTTCATTTTTCTTCCCTCAAAATATCAGAGCAGCTGTGATTCAAACAACAGCATTCTCCACCCTGTGCTTACTTAGTAGGAGATGGAGTTTTGAAAAGCAAACGTTAAATCATTACTGAGCACTTTGCACTAAATGTAGTCTTAAAGATTGGATATTTTCGGCTCCCGTTTCTAAAAGGCTGCACAATGCCAGCATCTGAATTTTAATGATACATTAGGGCAGTGGCTTGGAATTCTGTGCACCAAAGATGTCATTTCGATGACAATAGCTCTTCTGTTACCCGAAATGGCCCACAGTATTTGAATTCTTGTTGATTTCTGATCTTTGCACCACACAGGGGGATATGAGGGTAGGGCTCCAGTCAGAGAAAGAAAAATCAGTTCCATAAAAATAACTATGAAGGCTGAAACAATGCCATTCAGCATTGCAATAACTGGTTGGTAGTATTTAGAAAAGAAACCCGATACACAATGAGAAATAAATTAAAAATTATTGGAGCACAAACTGGCCAGATGTAAGCCATTCTAAGTCCCGTAGATTTCAATGGGAGTGAGCTAAAGACATGCCTCATTCTCCCACCAAAAATCAACAGGGTTTTAAAGTGTTTCATGTTGGCTTTTTGTATTGCCACATACGCTGGTCCTGCAAGTTAGGACTGTTGATCTTCTGTCTCAACCGACCGCGAGTTTCATTACGTGAGATCTGAAATAGACCACGTTTTTCAAATACATAAATCGTTACCAATCGTTTCCTTTGATGAACACTAATTTCTATTTGCACAATTGCAGTTCATGTGATTTGAAGCTTGCTGCAGATATTCATTGCAGCCCTACATTAAATAATCTTTATGAAAATGATTTCTTACACTATGGCATAATTCAAGGTGGAGAATTGTGGGAATCACTGCATTGTTAGTGAATTGGATTGTGTAAATGAGCCCTACTATAGCTCTTGCATCCAATGTGATAGTTGTTGTTTGTGTGCTCTGTGTTGTGTAACTATTTAGTGTGAATGTGAACAATGAAAATGGGATCTGGCTTCCATTATACCTGCCGTGTCATCTCAATGTGATGGGGTTAAGTTCCAGGTCTGCTGAGGACGGGGCAGTCGTGGGCCTTCCCCCCACAGGTTATATGTTTTGCCCAGGGACAGTGTTAGGGCTGCATGGTTGGGTACCTGATGTGCCCCAATCTCCCTGAGTGGTACAGGTCCCACCCCTAACTATGCTAATCTCAGATTTCCTTATGGGAGAAAGGGAAGCACTTGGCTCAAAGGCCACTGCCCTTTTCCTGAAGGAAAGGTAGCCAAGTTTGAGAGGCAAAGCATCTGTAATTGGGCAGAAAGCTGGCCATGGTCAGAAGGTAGAGTGGAGGATCATTGTCGAAGGGTCCATGGGCATCACAAGCGATGTAGTGATAGCCACAAGTGAAAAGACAGCTTTTCTATAATTTCTTTCTTTTCCTTTCTCCCATCGAAGCCCCATGAGTCAATGCTCTTGAACAGCAGAAATAACTATAACTTATGGAATGAACATTTGGCTACTGATAAAGTAATTTTAGGGTCTTTTAAGCACAAAATAGAAAAGAAAGAATATCTAAAATTGGAAGATCAGGATAACTTTGCTAGAAGGGGGTTCCTTAAAAAATGGGCACTTGAAGAGTATGGAAAGAAGTATCAGTCTTACCTAGAAGGCATTGACAGAGTCGATATGAATGCAGGATATTCATACATTTATCCTGTGAATCTTAGAAGGGTTAGCATTAAGCCTAGTCAGGCAAAAGACCCTTGCATACTGTGTAATAATCAAATAATATATGTAAGATGGAAGACCATTTGGAGGGGAAATACCGAAAAATTGAGAAGAGCAAACACATTGTGCCTCACGTACAAAATCATCTCATGCTCAGGTTCAGAAACACAGGCAGGCCAAGGCAGTCACAATTCACCACCAATCTAGTCTGTCTTTACTAGGCAGAGCACGCTGTCTGACCCTTTTTCACATACATGGTCTTCCCTTTCCTCTTCCCAGAGACTTCACCCACTGGGTAGCCAATTCCCTGGATTCAGTACCCCCCACCCGACTACTGCCCAGTGTTGTTGGAATAAGGGAATAAGGGAACTTACTCTCTTATTCCACATTTCCCCTATACGCTGCTACCGTCTAGTTACTCAGATACCTAGGTCATGACCGGACTGAATTTTGTGTGCGCTATTTTTCCTGAGTCCACATACATCCAACCACCCTAGGTTAAACAGAAGGAAAAAAGAGTTAATTTTCTTGTACAAGATTAACAACATTGAAATGAGTGAGTCACACTCAGGGATATCTAGTTCTTAACATATGAACTCATAATCCTCAACTCTCAGACAGTAAATGGTTACAATAAAACAGATGTCAACAGCCAGCTATATCTGCTGCTTCCTTCAGCAGTATAAAATTCTCCCCCTCTAACTGTTCTAATGGATCTTAACTGCCAGCAGCCCCAAAATTCCATCAGCTCCCATTGGCTGTTCATTGGGAACTGGACCTGTCTGTCACACTGGGTATCCCACTGCTGCCACTATGTCTGAACAAACAGACTCATAAGACACCCCAGGGACTGAAGGGAAGTGACAGCAGCACTGAGCAGAGACTTGGGCAGCCAAAGTTTTTTCTTACCTCCCAAAAGACTAGGAAGGTTTTGTAAGTCTGTTCCTTCATATGTGTCAACAAACACAAATCTGACATAATAAAATGCAATGCTCAGAAACCAGTGGGCAAACGTTTTAATCTTCCTGGACACATCTGTGCAGATCTGAAAGTCACTATTCTACAAAAAACATTTTAAAAACATCAAAAGGAATAAACAAAGCAAAACTGCTGAATTAGAACTCATCGATAAATTAAACACTTTCTGTAATGCTGGCTTATACTGACACCTTAACCAACAGGACCCACATTTGAGGGGAGAGTGGACTATACATTTAATAAAATAAAAAATAGAAAATTTATAGACAGTTCTTAACATATTGCATCATACCATATCCCTTTACTGATGCTAGTTAATTATTTCATGTGTCAAACTGTCTCTTCCATCTTTAGTTTGAAATTTACTCTGTTTTATCGCACTTCAATTTTCACTGCATGAGAGAGTGGCAATATTCTCTGATCTCTCATTATTATGCTAAGTAAGACTAGAGAATTGCACCTGAATTATGATAGCAAGCCTCTCTTTGCTCAATTCCTCCCCTTTCCCCCTCCCATTCTGCAATTTTTGTTACAGTGAAGTACATTATTTTCTTTCTTTTTTTTATCTGAGGAACTGAGCTGTGACTCACAAAAGCTTATACCGGAAGAAATGTTAGTATTTAAGGTTCTGCTGGACTTCTGTTTTGTTATGCATTTCTCACAATTAAGATTTGTGGCAGGTCTCATTCACACAACATGCAGATTAACTGGCAAAAAAGTCCCAGGACTGCGCCCACTTATAACTCTGTGTGTATAACTGCAGGGATGAATGCTTGTTTCTAGAAAATAATCCCTGCTCACACATAGAACCATAAAGTTATGTGATGGCCAACTTGCAGTTGAAGAGGAACCATTTAGGAATATCTTTGCTACTGCCTCACTTGCTGCTTCTGAGAACTATCAATCACTGATTTTTCAAAGATCAGTCTTCAAGATTTTTATAGCTCAGTCATTTTGCCATAGTTTTTATAACCTCAAGGACCTGGAAGAATGCCCCCCACCGGTACGCGGCATTAAATCTTAATTTACGCTCCTTGATAAATTATGTTCAACTGTACACAACCTCCTGCAAGACCTAACAACAGCACTAGGCTTTGCATTATAGAGATTAATTAAACATAATTACTTGGGAAAGATCATAAATAAAAATTTAGGAGAATAATTTTGGGCTCTGAACAGTGAAACCTAATACAGCCAGTCTTCTGTGGCGGCGGAATGCGAACCTTGAATAAGGAGCTATGCCTAGCCTTTCATTAGGGAAAAACAATACTTAGGGAGAGTAGAATAATTTTTTTCTGCTATCTGGTTGAAATAAATGGCATGAGCAGCACTTTCCAAGGCAGGCTCAAGGTATTTCTGGATAGTGAAGATTAGGGAGAGACATGACAAAAATAGACAATGTCTGTCACCTCCTCCCACATTTGTGGCAGCTGTAACAAGGGAGGAAGATGAGTCCCAGTGGTGCTGGCAATGGTTCTGGACCCCACATACCTCCCATGTATTGGAGATGCAGGTTAGGTGGCCACAGACAAGGATCTGCCCATTGTTTCCTCCTGTTTTGCCATTGGTCCGGGCTGGGGAAGAAGGCTAGCCCCAGTTCAGCAGGTGACAGAAGCAGACAGATGCCAGTCATGACCACAGCTTCTTCCCGAGCTACCGCGCCAGATTGCCCACCATCAGCAGGCAACTGGGAAGCCTACATAGAGTCTATAATATTTTTTCTGATATGATATTGTTCTGATAAAAGTAATTTTAACATACATGATATTTAACAACATTTGAATGTTATTTGCCAATTAACACTCTGAAAAAATCAAGCTGCCTTATTTACACTCTTTCAGGACAGGGATCTATCTACCTCCTGGTGTATATCAGTACTGGGTTTTTGAACAGTATAGACAGCATAAGTTTAAATAAACACATGAAGCTTTTCAGTATTATTCCCTTCCTTATACCTAATCTATCTATCCTTTTCAATTCCTGATCTCTATCATAATTCTATCTTGTGCTAATTGCTTCCAACCCTTTAGGGGGTTGTCATGAAGACGTACAAAATGTTGATGGCTTAACTGTTAATTAATGTGTTGGAGGAAGAGATGCTGCTAAGCATGGGGCTGTCAGATCACCAAGAGATTGGGAAGAGTGAGTAAAAGCCGCAGAGTGATGGGGTGGAGGTAGAAATGGATGAGTTTATCACTCAAGATGATTGTTTCCTTTTAAGCAAAATTAGAAGCTCCACCAGCGTTCAAACATGAAACACCTCAACTAGACAAAGCGTCATTGACACTGATTCGCTAAGTGAGAGTTGCTGAATTTAACCTGAAAGGAAATATTTCAGACCATTTACAGTTCCTTAGGGAGAGGAAAGCTCCATCTATTATACCAGAGCTTTTCAAATTTCCTACATTCATGGAACCCCTTTCCAGGCAGTCTATAGCCCTGTTCACAAGTTACAGTGACTGCGCATACAATCCGTGTGTACAGTGTACACTTGATTGTTCTTTGTATGTGTCTTTGAGTAATTTGTATTGCATTGTTCTTTGTACTGTTCTTTGAGTAATTGTCCTGTAACCGTCACCACATGTACAGCTGAACATTTGATACAAACCCGACGTTCATACAGGTAAGATGTACATATGTTCACTGTAACATATGAATAGGACTTTTATTGACAAGGAATCCTAGCATGTCTTCCATAGGTCTCCAGTCACTTGCTCATCCAGGCTTTTCATATTGGTTGCTTTTTTTCTTATTTTTATCTGATTTTTATGACTCATGCTTGAAGTGGTTTTAGTGTGCTTTTATGCAGTCTGTTGAATATATATATGGGACCTGCATGCACAAAAGTCATATGGAAAGAAGGCTGTAATAGGAGGGGAACTGGGTGAGACTGAGGGAAAACATTGGCTAGATCCAACCCTTTGCACCTTGTACATTCCAGGGTCAAACCCTGGCTTCCATTAAACACGGTTTCTCCTCCATTTGCCCATACCAAGAAACTATTCCAGGTCATTCTCCTAAAAACTGCAAAAACATTATTTGTCTTTCAAAAGAATTCCGTACGACAATAGCTTAGTCTTTTTTGGCAGCTTTTCCTCTCTCTTTGTGTAAACTTGGGCTTTTAAAACAGGAAGAAAGACAATATGTGGAATGGAGCCACTTATGAAAGTATCGCAATTTAGCACTGCAAATGTCGAAATATTTGCTTGTTCAAACAAAAATGTATTTTCTACATTGTCAAGTACAGCATAAATTTGAATAGGCAAATTGCACGATTAGTTACAGTGAGGGAGAGAATGTACTCTGATTCAAAATGAGAAATGATTTCAATAGCTGTTATGCGGCTATTATTGCGGTGGAAATGGGGAGTTGTATGCAGTTTATTAGAAGTAGGTCTAGGTTTGTAGTTGAACATAGTCAACATGACTTCCTCCCTAATAATGGTAAAATTAATCTCTGATACAGTGGCAGGAGCCGGTTTAAACCAGGGTGCGATCACATCCTCTATGATCAATTTGATCTAATGGGATGTGCAAAGATGATCTCTCTAGACAGATGCCTAAATCAGCTCATGCTAGTCAATATTAGGGTTGTGCGCCAAGGAAGTTTCTGTTTCAGCATTGCTTCTGGGGGGTTTCCGGAATAATTCTGTTTCATTGCTGGTTTGTTTGGGGTTGGCCAGTGCTGGCTTGAGACTAGGGGTTGCCAGTCCACCTCAACCTCCCGGCGGAGGATTGGGGCCTGGCATTTACCTGGTTTGGTGGTGGGGTGCGCATGCGTGAGCGCCCCCACAAGTGTGATGACATCACTTCTGGGAAGTGACATCATCACGCAGCCCATGGGTGTGGGCCCACACTCTGCAAGGGCCCAAAATGTGCCCGTTTTGGCCCAGATTGAGCTCGTTTTGGCCTCATTTTGGTGCAAATCAGGCCTATTTTGAGCTGCTGTGGAGCACGGGAGCACTCCTGCGCTCCACAGCAGCCTGAAACAGGCCCGATCCGAGCAAAAATTGGCACGTTTTGGGCCACTGTGGAGTGCAGGAGCGCTCCTGCGTGACACAGTGGCTCAAAACAGGCCCGATCTGTGTCAAAACGGGCCTGAAACAAGCCTGATCTGGGCTGAAACAGGCACTTTTGGGCCCCTGCGAAGGGCAGGAACACTCCTGCGCTCTGCAGTGGCCCCAATTTGGGCGAAAATGGTTTCGATCTGGGCGGCAGCAGCACACGGGAGTGCGCAGCGCCACAGGGGAGTGCACACGGAAGGCGCGCTCCCCCCGCTGGCCAGTAAGCAGGGGCAGGGGGTGGGGGTGGGGGCAGGGAATCCCCCATCCCCAGTGGAGGTCTGGCATCCCTACTCGAGACAGATTCGTTTGGGTTTTTTAAAAAATTGTTTTCATGAGGTTTGGCTGTTGCATGCACATTGGCCACTCATACACAAATGCATGCTCTTCTTTCCAAGTGGGGTTGGAGAAACAAGGCCCTGGGGCAACTAGTTTTGCATGTAACGGCACCAAAATCACCCAGAAAACAGTCCTCTTTTTAAACCATTGACCCACCAAGTTTGAGAGTGGGATTCCAGGTTTATGGACCCCAAGGAATGCTTGGGGAAGGCACATGTCAAGGTGAAGGCTGAGCTGTGCACACATGCACACACTGTTATTTTCAAGCGGGGGGAGTTGAGGAAATGAGTATTTATTTGCGCTTAATCAAGAACCGCATCATCCAAAAACTGTTCGATCCAATGAGTTTCTCTCCAAACACATGAAAACTCACGCAACAATGGACCCCAAAGAAGGTGAGCATTGGCCAGATGCACACAAGGGCGGGAAACTTACTGGCAAAGTGGCACTAGCATGGCATGCCAGCACAGTTTACAAACAGGAAAGCGCTCCACTGCCAACCAGCATAGTAAAGTGAAATTTAAAAAAACTTTTTTATAATAGTGACAATGCCAAGCAATTATTACCTTTGAGTCTTCCTGTTATGCCATGTAGTTTTGTTCCTACAATGAGGGGTGTGCAAATCCTCCTCACCCAAATCTGCTTTGCAGCAGCCTAGGATTCCACCAGCCTGTCCTTGCGCTGGGCATAAAAGTGCACAGAAAGGGAGGGCTAGAGGTTCGCTTTTCCTTGATGGGAAGGGAAGTAGAGGGAGGATGGTCATCTCTTTCCCCTATTTTTAAATAGCAGAAGTAGGAGACTGGACAGGTTGCTGGCTGTGAGTCTCCCTTCCAAACTAAAACCATTGACCCAGAGATGAATGAAAAGGGAAAAGGAGAAATTGCAAGAAGACAAAGAGAAAGGAAAAAATTGACCAGATCAGTCTTTCTACATGGAATTAAAAGGTAAAGGTGCAAGCACCCTGTGCAAGCACCGAGTCATTACTGACCCATGAGGGGATGTCGCATCATGATGTTTTCTTGGCAGACTTTTTACGGGGTGGTTTGCCATTGCCTTCCCCAGTCATCTACTCTTTACCCCCAGGAAACTGGGTACTCATTTTACCGGCCTCGGAAGGATGGAAGGCTGAATCAACCTTGAGCCGGCTACCTGAACCTGGCTTCCACCGGGATCGAACTCAGGTCGTGAGCAGAGCTTGTGCTGCAGTACTGCCGCTTACCACTCTGTGCCACGGGGCTCTCTGCCACATAGAATACCGATCTGGAAAAACTTGGGTGTACGTGCAACTGTGCAATGCACACACCTACTACATCCCCATCATTTAACTCTGTGTTAACAGTTTTAATCAGAAAAACCCCAAAAGCCAGAAAACGTTCTAAGCCAGATGGAATTCTTCCTGCTGCTCCTGGACCCGCCATCTTTGGAGGACTTATTAAGTCACAGTGAGTGGCCCTGGGGCACCATGGCACCTAAGCGAAGGACAGCAACTGCAGAAGGCCACTGGATGGGCAGCTCCACATGCCCAAGACCTCCTCAGGGAGGCTCTCCTTTAATAATTGCGTTTTCTTCCCTATTTTCACCCTTATCTGCACAACATGAGCAGCAGCTGGGGTCTCAGAGACTGCAGGAGGCCCCCCTCTCCTCAAACCCGCCTGTGCATGCCCGCGTGGATGTTGCTGAGCCGGCCTTTCCTTGCATTGTGCGTAAAAGGGCACAGAAAGGGATGGCGAGGGCACTGCTGGCGCTATGGTGCCATGCCCTCTGCTGCTCTCCTCCTCAGTGCAAAGCAAACTTTTGATCCCTACAAGCCACTCAACACGAATGCCGTTGCCCTGGAAGTCGTTGTATTGTGCATGCTCCTGCCTTTCAGCACTTCCAGAAGTGATGTCATCGTGCCTGCCGGGAAAGCGTGCAAACTTCATAGACCCACGTGGAGATCACACAGGCAAGTGCCAGGTCCCCCCACCCCTCCCGCTTGGAGGGTCAGGGGAACTGGCAACTCTAAGCTGATCCCCTCCCTGTATCTTCTTGCTAATAAATGGTTGTTCTTTGGCACAGACATGACTCTGCTGTGTGAACCTAAGAGCTGAATTGCAAGCAAAAGGGACACATCACAGAGTCTATGGAATTACACGCCTGCGGAGCTCCTTCCTGGGGTTGCCAGCTTCCAGGTGGGGCCTGAATATATCCTGGAATTGCAACTGAACTCCAGCCTACAAGGGTCAGTTCCCCTGGAGAAAATGGCTGCTTTAGAGGGTGGCCTCTGTTGCTGAGTTTCCCTCCCCCTTCCAAGCCCCCCCTTCCCCAGGATACACCCCACCTCCAGGAATTTCCCAAACTGGAGTTGGCAGCCCTAAACCCTATCTGAACCGTTGAGCAGTTAAAAAAGTTGGGAGTGAAATTCACTTGAGACTCTGATTGCACATTTTATCTTGCGAAATAGCTGAATTCTCAAAATGTGATCTCTTGCACCAATATTCTTGCAATAATATTCTTATCCTGCAATGGGATATATTGTTCTTCATCTCTGCTAAGGAGACAAAAAAAAATGCATCGTAGAGGTAAACATGCATTTGCAGAGGGAAGCAACCAAGAAAATTGTCATAGATAGGGGAAATGTCATTTATTTTGCGGTAACTTCTTTCCTATATTGACTTATTTCAAAACCATTACCTTCAGGCAACCAAGAGAAACAATCCCAAGAATCCTAAAATAACAGCAGGTACCCCCCTCCAACCCCCACCCCCAGTCTCACTGCCACAGTTTCTGAATTTCAGTCTCAATTAAATATCTTGATGCGAAATACTGCCAGAGAATACTCATTATCACAAGAGCTTTTAAAGGGCTAATTTTCTACTACATAAGGTCATGAGCACTCACTCGAAACATAAGGCCTGTTTAACACAAGGATTTGGGAGCTGATTGCAGTCCCTGGGGAATGCCAGACCCCTATCATTTGTGGCCTTTCCCCAACTCTTTGGGCAAAGGACAAAATCCCTGGCGCTGGAAAACAGAAAACGAAGGTAATAATAACAATGATAGGGGTGCCAAGGAGTATGTTGAGGTACAGTGAAAATAGAATGCGCACTGTGGAATGTGGAGAGAAATGATGGAATTGCAATGTATTCATAAACTGCAACCTTTTTCCAATTAACAAGCCAAACTAAAAGTTTCTCTTCATAAGACATCAGACACATGAAGAACACGTGTCGGGAGATGCACTGTTAGCTGGGAAGGGTAATTTAAAAAGATAGAGCAGGCAGCAGGGCAAAGGCTTTGCTATACACTGGAGCTGTGTGAAGGGTTTGTGAAATGCCAGAAGGGAAACTTCAGCCCATTATAACCTCTCCAGGTCCAAGCTTGGCTCTGGAAGGCAGATCCAGTCCATTTCCATTCCTCGCTGTCCTCTGGTTGCAATCCCATGCAGTTTTAGACTGGAGAGGTGAAATTGACAGAGCCTCTGGGGAGGCGAAGATGAAATTAACAAAACCTCTGAGAAGCGATCTCCGCTGGCTCTGTCTTTTAAAACTATGCTTCCCGGCTAACATTCCATCTCCCTACACTTGACGAACATGTACCAAAGTGCTCATGTAGAGAGACTCATAGTCGCTGCTTTGCTCAAAAGATCAACAAAGAGCCAATATAAGAAAGCCAATTACAAAACTGAAAAAATATAGTTTAACATTGCTGAAAACAGACATGGTGATTAATAATCTATAACATTTCTGCAGCCTAAATGCTGCATGTTGTGAGCCCTTAATTAGGAAGTGCCACACAAAAGATCTCCCATTAAGTCATAAATACACTCAGGCGCACACAGCATGATTGTTTTAGTGCACTGGCATAAATCTGTGCATGGTTCTCCACTGGATTACCGGTGACTGTTTATCTCTGTTATTTCTCTTTCTCTGAAGCTCCTCTAAGAAACCCAGGATTGCTCAGTTCCCAACTGGAAGGGGATGGCGGACAGAAGTGGATGACGCTTAGCTGCCGGTGTGCTTCCCAGTAACATAACGACATTGTCGGTGACATGCTGATGACACTTCCAGAAGTGACATCATCACATCACCAGCTTATTGGAACCACTCTAGTATTTGGGCAAAAACTCTATGGTTTTTGCCCAAATACCAGGTCTTTGCCTGGCAGTGTGGTGATACCACTTCTGGGCACAAAGGAAGTGACATCAGCACATCACCAGCAACTTATCATTACATTTCCTGCAAGCACACCTGGCAGCTGTTAAGTCCTCCATTTCCCCCTCTTTCTCCCCCTCCCCCACTGAGCAGAGGTGAGCAGAGGTGGGAAGCGATAGGGCAATGGTAGCCGTAAAGAAGCCCTTTCCTTTTGTTCCTTAAAAATCTTTGTCTGGTATTCACTTTGCATGCTGGTTATTTTAGCACCCTTCTGATATACCTTAAATTTTGTGGGGTTTTTTTTTAAAGAGACATATTTGGTTCTCTTCTATGGCTCTCAAGCCATAGGCTGCAGACTGCTGTCAGAAGTAAGCAGTGAGTTTGACAATTTGTAGAAGACTTGTAGCTAGGGCCTTTTTTATTCTCCCTCCTAGGAGCTCAGGGTCGTATTCATAGATCTCCCTCCTTCCTCACAACACTAGAATCTGGCAGTTATCCCATGAATGGCAGGAGTGTCAGAACAGACAAAAGGAAGTACTTGTTCTCAAACTCATAATTAACCTGTAGAATTCACTACTGCAAGATGGAATAATGGTCTCACACTTTAAAAGCTTATCAAAAGGAGTAGGAAATGTATGTATGGGTCTATCAACGGCCATGTCCACTAAATGGAACATTCATGGCCAAAGATATGGCACTTCTGAATACTAGACTCTGGAGAGGGAACCACCAAGGAGGTCTGTTACAGTTGCACCCTGTTTGTGAATATCCTAGTCATGCTTATAACAAAGAGCAAAAGTCCAGTAGTACATATAAGACTAAATTTGTGGTAGGGTATAACCTTTTGTGAGTTACAGCTCACTTCTTCAGATACTTCAGGTACCAACAGGCCATATTCTTTCCCTCTCTGCTTGCTATCACTTTCTTCTGGGGCCCAGTTGTGGGCTTTTTTCATTTGTTTAGAACAGTTTGTGGGAGGAAACTATCTTTTTCCAGTCTTTTTCCAATGGGCTTTTGACAACATCTACGAGGCTGTGTGCCCAGGTGAGCCCAGTCTCGTCACCTCTCGGAAACTAAGCAGGGTCGGCCTTGGTTAGTAATTGAATGGGAGACCTCCAAGGAAGACCAGGGTTGCAGAGGCAGGCAATGGCAAATCACCACTGTTAGTCTCTTGCCACGAAAACCGCACCAGGCGTCACCATAAGTTAGCTATCACTTCACAGCAGTCTCTATAAGGTTGTGTGTGTGAGCGGGTGTATCTATTTTACTTCATGCAAACTTGTGTGTTTTGTGCCTTTTTAAAGAATTGGAGTCATTCTCTTTAAGTCTTGGACTGGGCTAATATTTCCAGAAGTTCTGGCATCCGTTGTGAGCCTACTCAAGCCTTTGGGAAAGACAGCATAAAAATATCTTTGGATAGCAATAAAAATTAGTACATTCTCCACCTCTGCAACCAACGTAGTTGCTCCTTATTGCCCTCAATGAGAGCCAAGCTAAAGGTGACGCCTGACACAGGTTGGACACTTGTCAGCTTCCCTCAAGTTTTGATGGGAAATGTAGGCATCCTGGTCTTGCAGCTGTAATGGAGAGCCAAGCTGTAAAACCAGGACGCCTACATTTCCCATCAAAACTTGAGGGAAGCCGACTAGTGTCCAACCTGTGTAAGGCATCACTTGTAGCTTGGCTCTTAGGGATTAATGTTGTACAAGTAGCACCTCCGTATGTAAGCACATAGCATTGTTGCCTCTCTCTCTCTCTCTCTAACTATGGCAACTTACTGACATCCTTCTACAGCTTTCAGGCAGCCATCCAGCTTTCAGTTAATTCTAAAATTTCCACACACAAAAGTGTTTCTGTTGTTACAGCATCCCTGTGTGTTACTGAGAGTGAATGACAGGATGATGGTGGCAATTGCAGATCAGGGGAATTGTGCTATAATGAGGGGGATCTTCCATGATGTGAACAGCTGAGCAATACTTAGCAGCAGAAAGTTGGAATTGGAATAAAAAGAGACTTGCCTCATACCTACACCACCGCAGACATAGGATTTTGAAATGATGCTTTCCTTTCTTAAGCTAAGGCCATAATTAAAACAATCTTATTTGGGATGAAACTTCTGGGAGTGTCGTTGTCTGCTGAGCTTTCTATTAATAGCATTCATACAGGTCACCCAAGCAGAGTACAAAACCACTTCTGTTTCAAAGCCAAATCTCCTATAATTTAACACAAAAGACTAGAATAAGGCTTATTAAAAAGCGGGAAAGGGTATACCAGTGCTCGAAATGGAAACTTTAGGATATTGGATTGTCTGCTCCGTAATGCTTGTTCCGTGTGTTGCTGTAGAAGGTTCTGCCACATTGTCATACACAATTTGTATGACACACAAAGAAAGGTGGAGTAGCAAAATTGCAGAGGAAGCTGGCCAGGAGTCAAGTTGATTGGAAACCAAATGGGAAAGAAAAGGGAAGAGAGAGGGGGGGAGATAGGAAACCAGATGTCATTGTCCAAGGTAAAGCTGCCTTTACGAAGTACTTGAATATTACATCTCAAAGGTCAAGTTACCTACACAATAGTCTTCAAGGCATACTTGCTTGTGTCTCATATGTTCGGGGATTCTTGTCTTTCCTTCACACTTGCCATGTTTACCACAGCAAATGTCACTAGTAAACACGGTGTGGATCAGCCCTGAATCGCCTTTGATTACAAGGTTGGCGTCTGAGGTGTTCTGATGACTGGCAAATTAGCTTCAATCAGAGATTTAAAAACGGAGGGAAAAGGGGAAGGGGACAGAGGAATCTCCAACTGTGAACCTTAGAAGCACAGCGGGTCTGTGGGGGTGGGAAGATATTTTCAAATTTAAATTCCCTAAGTAATTCTGCTCTTGAACAGCTGCGATTTTTAATGCTAATGTTGTGTCTGTGGAGGCTGTCTAGTGTAGCAAGGCTAATATATATGTATGGGAGAGTAGATTTTCTAACCAAAGGACTTATGCTATACTAGGATAACAAACAAAGTTATGGCTTTTTAAAAATTTATTTTATTTTATTGATTTATAATCCACTCTCCCCGCAAGCTGGCTCGGAGACTCTAAACACTCAGAAAAAGACTCTAAACTCTCGAAAAATTGGATTCTGTGAGCGGGAAGGAGATTCAATTCTATTTCCTGAATGACAGCAAGACTGCTACAGTTGAGTTGCTTATTGCTCTTGAAGAACTTCACCCTGAAAGTTTGTGCCGGTGGACAAAAAGAGTGTGTGTGGATCCACCAAGATAAAATAGAATGTCAGTGGCATCTCAAGGACTAACAATATGTATTTCAATATGAACTTCTGTGAGTTACAGCTTACTTCTTCAGATATGTAGAGGGATACCAAACTGGAAGTTCAACTTAAAGGTAAGATTCCAAGGGGCAGGAAGGAGAGGTTGAGACCGAGAGGTTGCAGGTGAATTCCCACAAGTCTTTCAGTCTTTCAAGTGTGAATTCTCTGTGTCAGTGACTAGAACAGAATTTGCATTTTCAAACAGATAATTAAGGTGATGAAGTCAACTCAGGGACAAGTGGTCTGAAGCAGTTGTCAATAGTGGTGTGGATTTGTCAACTAGGTCTATTTC
The DNA here is from genome assembly GCF_028583425.1 of Eublepharis macularius. Taxonomy (NCBI): domain Eukaryota; kingdom Metazoa; phylum Chordata; class Lepidosauria; order Squamata; family Eublepharidae; genus Eublepharis; species Eublepharis macularius. The sequence goes on from NC_072798.1 coordinate 93,162,503, forward strand.
AAGGTATTTTGTTGCCCCAGGCACCCTGACCCTGACTGAGGCCAGCCTGATCTCATCAGATCTTGGTAGCTAAGCAGGGTTGTTGTTGGTTAGTAATTGGATCGGAGATCCACTGGGGTCTCTATGCAAAGGCAGGCAATGGCAAACCACTTCTGTTAGCCTCTTGTATTGAAAATCCCAGCAGAGGTCAGCATAAGCTATGACTTATGGCCCCAAGATACACACACAGCTTCCATCTGTTCCACCACTGATGTTAGTACAGTCAGCATCCTCATTATTCCACCCCAGGGAGTTGTTTGAGTGGCTTGGCTGTGTAGGTTATGTTTTCTTCAAGAATAGCCCTGACAGGTCAATGTAGGAACCAGCTTATTTTTCAGGGGGTACATGCCAGTATGGATTACTGGCACCTCTTGGGCATTTGGGAAATGGGCTGAGTAGGGAGAACATCATGAGTGCCAGCATCTCTTTTTTAAAGGGGAAAAAGCACTGATAGAAACTAGGACAAGCCTGGCAACTGGCCAGAAGGTTGGGGGCAGGGACACAGAAGAGGGAAGCATTGCAGGAGTGGTGATAGCACTTCTGGGGAAAATCTGGAAGTGACAGCAGGTAGCTCTAGGAATCATCAGAAACTGTATGGTGAAACCATAGAGTGTCCAGCAATTCCTAGAGCTACCCACCATCACTTCTGTGTTTTCCCTGGAAGTAACTTAACTGCATACATAATGCCAGCAAGCTTTTAAAATTTTTCTTCTCCTTATTCACCAATCTTTACTATTCTCTCTATTTAACAAAGTTTTGAACACCAGTTATTAATAAACCTTTTAAATAAAGTTCTTTATTATTCTGCCTGGGTCCTCACGCCTCGTTCGGTCACCTAATAAATCAAACCTACTGGGAAAGAATAAATAGAAGAGGTTGGTTGGGTGCTCTGGGCCCTTCCGAGGAAACTAGGGTTGCCAGGTCCCTCAATCTCCCAGTGGGAGACTGGGACTCTGGCTCCTACCTCATTGGGGCTTTTCTTGTGCCCGCGCATGCACAAAGTGCGCACGCGCGCGCGCTCCCGGTGTGTGTGATGACATCACTACAGGAGTGACATCATCATGCAGGGATGACACATCACATGTGCCAGGGAGGGCAGAGAGAGCGGGCATTTCTCTCTGTCTCTCTCACCGCTGCCGCTGCCACCACGCCCCTTGTCCCTGCCGGCGCGGACAGCACAGGGGCAGCGGCGGCTGCAGCGAGAGAGAGAGCTGTGGTGGCCACAGCCTGCTCTCTCTCTCGCCACGGCCACAGCTGTCCCTGTGCTGCCCACACCGGCAGGGACAAGGGGCACGGTGGTGGCCACGAGAGAGCATGCTGTGGCCACCACAGATCTCTCTCTCGCCACCACCGCGCCCCTTGTTCCTGCCGGCGCCGGCTGCAGAGGGGCAGCAGCGAGAGAGGGGGCCGCAGTGGCCACGGCGGCAGCAGTGAGAGCAGCATGCTCTTGCAACCACCGCCTGCTTTCTCTCTGCCGCTGCCTGCTCCCGTGGTGCAGGAGCACACCCCACACCCAGGGGTGTGCCACGCCACCCAGGGAGGGGGTGCCCCAGGGAGCACGCCCCCCCCCCGCTGGCCAGGTAAGCTGGTGCGGGGGAGGGAGGATGGGATTGGGAGATCCCCTGCCCCGAGATGGGAACCCTAGAGGAAACCTGTACCAAAGTGGTGGCAGCCCATAGAGAGCTTCCCTGGGCCTCAGCCAGCTGCCCTGACTGGGGTGGGGGGGATGGTTGATTTCTTTTTAGGGTTAAAATATCTCCAGTGTCTGTGAAAAAAGACTTTGTCCTACTGACAGTGTCAGAGAGGAGGGCTTAATTTAAGGTTCTTGGCCTTTGTGATACTATTATCCTGAATAAAAGTTGCTTCAGTATTGACCTTTCATGTCAGCTCAATCTGTCACCCAGGTAGGGTCTTAGTGGCAACCAACTTTTCCTCACATGACTCAGATCAAGAGGAGAACAGGAACAGGTAGGAGAATTTTGTACATTCAGGAGTCACAAACCCATGAATGATGGAAGGATGGTATGGCGATTCCAGTCTGTTAGCAAAAACAAGCAGTTCAGTGACCCCTTAAATACTAACTTTAGGTTAAATTGAATTAGGATTGGATATTGTTTTAAACTGGCCTTTCCTCTTTGTAACGTTTCCACACCTCCATTTTTTGTTGTCCAAAGTTTTGAGTATGAATACATGGGCTTAATGGTTGAACATTTCATTCATCTGGGTCGAATCCACATTCACCCATTACCCGCATGTTTATCGGATATCTTCCGTTTGCCTCCAATCCGTGATTTTTTCCTCTTCGTTCACATCCCTGCTTCCAATCCGCCTTTCTCGCGCATCCCTCCGGTCACACGGCCGCTCGAAAACTGCTTTTTTGGGCGGGACCTTTTTTCCCCGCCCATTTTTTTAAAAAAATTTTGAGCTCACTTTTCCGTTATTTCGATCTTGTGTTATAAAGAAACATCATTGAAGATAATGATGCCTCTCTTTCCCCCACTGACAGCACTGATGGCTCTTCCGTTTCTTTTTTGGAAATTTTGAAGCATGCGGGAAGCTTTCGTGGGCATTTCCTATGCAGGACAGTTCAGTGCTTGAATTTTAGTGAAGTTTCACAAAGCCAAGCTTTGGGCGGGTTCAGGCCGGTCAGTCACTTTGGATGAAGAGGCTGGTTTGAAAGGTGGTTTGAAAGGTGCAGTTTGAAAGGCTGGTTTGAAAGGTGCGGGTTGCATGTCTGTGCGAGTGGAGCGTGCCGAGACGCCACCCAGCCGTCCGCTCCCCCTTCCCCCCTCTCCAAGACTGGAGCGGCAGCGCCTGCGGGGTCAAGCCGGCTTGGTGGCCAGAGGGCCGTTTACCCCAAGGGGGGAAGGCTGCGCCCCCTCCCCTCCCGCGGACCGCCGCGCTGATGGGCGACCTCGCAGGGGCAGGCGCCCCGCGAGCTGGGCCTCTGCATGGCGAGCGCCTGAGCCGGAGTGCCCACAGTGGAGAGGGCGCCTCGCAGCGCAGCGCATCCTCGCCCCCCGGCAGCGCAGCACTGGCTCACTGCAGAGAGAGGCTTGGAGGGACGCGGCTGTCTACTCGGCCAGCATCCCCGGCCCGCCGCCGCCCGCTTCTCTCGGCAGCAGTTTTTAAAATCCCTGTTCGTCTTCAGCCCCCCTCCGCGGATGTGCCAGCCCACGGGCCAAGCCACCTTTGCTGTCCCGGCAGCCCCCGCAAGCCCCGCCGTTCGGCTCAGCCGGGGATGCCTTGGCCAGTCCCTTCTCCGCTCTGAGCTGGGAGCCTCCAGCTGCGCCCGGGCTTCGACTCGGTCTGCCGGGCACCTTCTTGACCCCGGCGGGAGAGGAGGCGAGCGATGAGCCCGCCGGCTTCCCAGCGCCTCCAGCCCCGCCGCTGGGGCGGCCCTCGGCAGTGACTGTTTTCTTTATTTTGAATGATTGATTCACTGTAATTTCGATATTACAGTAATATAAAATAAAAAAATAAAAAACAGTTAAAAAGGAAGTTTTGCGAGTCCGTTCTGATGATGGATTCACCCCAAAATGATTTTTCAAACTACCAGATTTGATTCAGAAACAGCATAATCAATAAATCCAATGCTATGAAGTCAAAAACAGTCTTTTGCAGACTACGGAGCACTTGCAAGTTGAATCAGCCAATAGGAACTCTCGGAACAGCCGGAGAGACAGGAAGGGGGTGGTTTTTAAAAAAACCGCGTAAATTGCGCATTGGACTGTTCACGGCCACCGTGAAACTCCCGTTGAAAAACTGTGACCACATATTCGGGAGAAATGCAAATGAAATGCGTCTGTTTAATGAGGTAATGTGACCGGCACTCAAGATTGCGGGGAGAATGCGGGGAAAACGCGGAAAAAAAGAAGTAATGTGGATTTGGCCCTGGTGAAGTAAGCTCTGACTCACAAAAGCTTATGCTGAAATGAGTTTTGCTAGTAACTAAAGTCCACTGGATTTCTGTTTTATGTATGAAAATGTCAGCCCTGGATGACTTCAATACAAGAAAAAAGAGGCCATTCTGGATTTTCTAAAGAATCCAGTGGATAATAATAATAACATTCGATTTATGTACCATCCTTCAGGACAACTTAACGCCCACTCAGAGCGGTCTACATCTCATTATTATTCGCACAACAATCACTTTGTGAGGTGGATGGGGCTGAGAGAGCTCAGGGAAAGGTATTGAGAAATTATTGGAGGAGCAGAAGAGATGGTTCACAAAGCGTACCAAGTGTAATAAAAGATTCCTCCTTCAGGGAACAGCGATGGGAATAAAGTCCCTTGTGAAAGACAACAATATGAATTAGGCAGTGAACTAGGGGAAAAATGGTTGAGGAAAATGCCCGATGAGTAGAAAGAGACTTGCAGGGTTCTTGCTGTTTTAGCAAATGGATCTTTAAAAAAAAACTGAGGAAAAGGATCAGCAGGCCACAGAACCAGCCTTAGGTTTGTCATATTTCTAGAAAAGGCCTCACATAAATGGGGCAAGGTCTGGGGACTGTGCAATAAATCATTATGGAATGGGTCAGGGGAAGAGCAGACTGGTGGCCACACTGTCTTTGCAGGAAACTAGCTCAGCATTATCTATTATCTCATTGAGAGGGACTCCTGACGAGCTTCCCAGGAGTTTCCAAGTCTCTCTGGAGCCCAGGTCTGAAAATGAGTGCTTTATAGTAAGGGATTTCATCTTTTCTATATTCAACAAATCCTTTCCCCCTGAGTAGGGTTTCCAATTGGGTGGGACCTAGAGAGCTCTGGGAATTGCAACTGATCTCCAGACTACAGAGATCAGATCCTAAGGAGAAAGTGGCTGCTTTGAAGGGTGGACTGTATGGCATTATACCCTGATGAGGTTCTACCAGAGGCTCCACCCCAAATATCCAGGAATTTCCCAGTCTGGTGCTGGTAACCCGACCCCTGAGGCTCCCATACATGTTGCAGAGGATTCTGTACATGCACTGAGTGCACACCTTGAAGCACCTTAAGATGGCACTGGACTGTGGGGAAGACCGGTAGCAGTCTTTGCCAAAGCTTGGACCCAACATTATTGATGGGAGCTCACTGAGAAAGCTTTACTAAGCTTTCAAGGAGCACCAGAACAGTCTAAAAACGACAGCTTTATATAGTATAGAAAACTACCCATGTCAGCTTTCTTGGGACACCACGGCAGAAATATAATAAAAGTTCTTGTTCCAACAGTCCCTATGAATAAGGGATTGTGTCTTCTATTCTAGTAGTAAGAGCTGGTGAAGAAGAAAGTCTTGGGCCATCTGCACATGTTCGTAAAGGGACGGTCCACTCACCGAACGCTAGCGGCTTTTCTCCTTCACTCCACGTGTCTCTGATTTCAAAACAGTAGCAGCCTGTTTGGTTTCTGTCTTTTCGGCACTTTTTCGGGGATGCAGGAAAGTGGGGGAAATGGTGTTCCCAGAAAAGATGCTGAAAAATGGAAACCAAACAGCCTGCTACCATTTTGAAATCAGAGATGCGTGGAGTGAAGGAGAAAAGCCGTGTGGAAATGGTGTATGTTATTTAATATGGTTGGTTTTCGTTCAGCAGTCACCCTGTCCAACAAAAGGGCAATGCCAGTGTTCACTTGTGTGGCACACAAAATGGCAAGCTTCATTTACTAATGCCAGTGTAATGTTTAAACATTCATGTTCCCCTCCCAGTGGAACGATTCCTCATCAATTTATGATGTGCATCTCTCTCTCTCTCTCTCTCTCTCTCTCACCTAAATCTTTTAAAGGTGGCCTGAAAAAAGAAAGCAAAAGACCAGCAACTACCAGCTTTATACTAATTTAATGGATTTCTTTCATATCCAAGGAAAGTGAAACTTGGAGTCAGAAAATTTCTGCCACAACCTTCATCAGATGTTGGTCTGACAGCTGGGAGAACATGCCACAGAAAGGGGGAAAGGGGAAGGGCATTGAAAGGAAGCAAGATCAGATTAGTTTTCAAGCTCCTTTCTCTGACCTTGGTGATTTAAGGCCTACAAGTGCTGCTCCCAAGGCCCCAGTCAGGGCTAGGGAATGCCCAGCCACAAGCTCCCATTGCCTACCACCTCTCTAAGCAGTGGCGGAGGGAATAAAAAACTCACTAGCATTGCAAACATTATGAAATCACTTGCAGGGAAAAACAGAAGTGATAGCGGTAACTCCAGGAATCCCCTTTCTGGCAATTCCCAGAGTTAGTGCTGCTGCTTCCAGGCTTTCCCTGGAAGTGATATCATCACATTTCCAATGACGTCTCCCCATGTCTCCACCCCAACCCTCCCTGGTTTGGAAACTCTACCTGTACGTTGCTTACCATATCATGAATCAGGTGTTTAAGATGGAACGTGACCTAGCATAATACACAACGTCCACTTCTGCATGGGGGACATAACTCTTCAGTATCCCAGAAGTCAAGCCAAAGGGCATGGAACCTGCTTGTCTGAAGCCATTTTGCACCTCTCATGTTGGGTCAGCGTGATGCTGTTTATTTTAGTCCGCACTGTGTCAAAATGTATCGGAATTGATGGGCGCTGGTGCGGTCATCACTGATGCAGTCACTAATGCTGTCATTGGTGGTGTCACAGTGTCAGCCCTTTCCTTTTTCCTTTTTTTTTGGGCACATGCACTGAATCAATGTATCACTGGAAAGTTGGATCAACCTATTTCCTGGATTTATCCCTCTCCACCCTTCCCTTTGTTGATCCTGATTGGCTGGTCTGACTGTGCTCCCCTTTTTCTTTTTAATGAACTCCACATGTGATTGGCTGTGGTGTGATTTTCAAAACAAGTTTTGGTGGCAGGCACCACGCAGTTTACTCATTCTTGAGTCTCTGAAATCAAAAGAATAGCTTGTGGAGGTGCCGTGGATCCCAGCGACATGTAGTCTCTTAGCCAGATTCTACTGTGGCTGCTACATGTCCTTGCACTGTGCCTTGAAAGCTGCCTGAACGTATCTTTGCTTTTTCTCCAGAAAATCGGTGCAGCGTGATGACATCACTTTCGGTACGGACGTCATTGCACTGGGGTTGGGAGCATGTACAGACTCTACAACAGTGAGTATTGGCGCGTGCGTGCGTGCACGCACGCACACACACACACATCCTGTACAGTATTTTTAGGAAGCCATTTGGCAACCCTAGATTATGTGAATAAACTGGATCTAGGAAAGTGGCTATGAAGGATGCTGGTAGACCTAATTTTCCTTCCCCCCCTCCTTCACACATAGGGTTACCAGTCCCCCAGTGGGGGGCGGGGATCCCCCGCACCCAGACTCCCCCTTCTACCTCTTACCTGGCTGGCTGGGGGGAAAGGCCTGGGGAACAGGTCCAGGTGCCACACAGCACGTTCTGGAGCACTTCCTTATTACGCCAGGAATTACGTCATTCCCAGAGCAACAAGGAAGCGAAGGCCCCCATGTGGGGCTGATTTGATCAAAATTGGTCCCAAGGGGTAAGTGCTGCCAATGTGTGCCCCCTCCACCTCAGTCTGGGCTCTAGGGCACCTGGGAACCCTACTCACACGTCTTGGATGACCAACTATGAAGAGGCTGGGTGTTTTTGGGTAGGAAAATATTCTGGAACAATCTCTAGAGATCTTTGGAAATCGCTTGCTCACAGTAATGTCAGCCGGAAAAACCACTTGATAAGGCTCGGTGTGAATTCGCTACTCTACCTTCTTTTAGCATTAACATTTATGGTGCGATTAATTTGAATCCTAAATTATTGCTGCTCGTGCTCATTATCTGACAATGACTGACTGCCTCCCAAGAGCCTGATTTATTAAACTATCCTAGTGAGAAGAAAGTATAATAAAGACATCCTCCCGATGGCAAGAATTACACAAACTGTGAAACATCCTATAGACCAAGGTCCCTGCAGAGTGCTACATTATAAAGACAAAATGTCACCAAGCTCGCACTTACAAGCCCAGCATTTATCTTCCTTTAAAAATGGAACTACGCATATGAAAAAGACCAGTCATTTCCACCTAGTGTAACCAAACAGTGCTAATTACATATCATCCTGTTCTTTTCTGGTTTCCTTTTCCTCTGCTATTCTACTTCCTTGACAATCTCTCTCTCTCTCCCCAGAGCCCCGTTCAGTCATTAAAATGTAGGGTGTCAACCTCCACGAGGAGCCAGGAGTTCTTTCAGAATTACAACTGATCTCCAGGCTACAGAGGTCAATTCCCTGAAGAAAATGGCAGCTGGGGAGGATTGGTATCCATGGCAATAACCGACTGCGGTCCCGCCCATCCCCACCCTTCACAGCCTCTATCTCCAAATCTCCAGGAATTTCCCAACCTGTAGCTGGTAACATTGTAAAAACTTACATAACTGGAGTCTGTGTGTTATGTGCCATCAAGTCGCCTCTGACTTATGGCGACCCTATGGATCTTTTGTTGAGTCAAGCCATCTCATTTTAGGTATTCCTCTTTTCCTAGCATTATTGACTTTTCCACAGAATCTTGTCTTCTCATAGTGCGACCAAAGTACGATAGCCTCAGTTTTGTCATAGCTCCTACAGAAGAGCCACCAGCAATCTTGCTGATTTCCCCGCCCCCGCAAAAAGATAACAACAATAGCAGGTCTACATATAAACTTCCATTAAAAGTTTCCAAATGCCTAAAGGTAAGTTCATACACAATTGTCTTCTATATGTCATGCATGATGAAGTTGTAAGGTCCTCAGTTCATTGAATTACAGAAGGTGGACTTTTGTCTCGCCAATGTTGTAATACTTTTTTTTTTTACATACTGTAAGGGCACAGAGGGTCCATTTTTGTTGACCATTGGTTAGCCTCCAGGAGACTGGCAAATAATTTAGAAGTACATAAGCATCCTCAAAAATCAAAGAACCTCTAATAATGACTTCCTTCCAAAAAGACCAAATATGGGGGCATGCCCGAAGCATACGTTTGAGAGACGTGTCCTGTAAGTTGCAATGCCAACAATTAAATACTTTACTTAAACATTTAGTAAAAAGGAGCTGTGGCATCTCATACAATCCCAAACATTATGGCCGAATCCACATGGCTCAAGTTTGCCGCTATTTTCCCACCATTTATGTGCTTCTCAGAGGGCTGTTCACATACGCTTACCTCAGTCCCGCCATTCTATCGTATCTGTTGTGCTGCGCCTCAGACGAGGTTGTCACGCTTTCAAACACTTCTTTTGCGCAGTTCTCACCATGGATGTGAACAAATAGAAGCAGTTCCCACAGAGACTGCCCCCTCTTAACCACCCCCACTTCCTTGTTTCTTGCCTTTCTGGAACACCATCTCTCTTTGCCAAGCAATTCTTATGGTCCCAACTCTGTACGAGAGATGCCCTCACCCCCGTCCTGTTTATTTTTTTTTAAAGGGGGCATTCCTAGCACTATTGCGCAATCCCATTCATGAAGATCACCCACCACAAGCGGTTTGGGAAGTGGCGTTGTAAAAAGTCCGTGGAGGCATCAAGGGGGGGGGAGGTTGCCATTTTTTGCCATAAATAGGGTTGCCATGAATAATGTTTCACTGCCGAAGGAGAGTCTAGGTAATTTCTGATAAGCGGACTGTGCCTGCAAAGGTTGACTCATTCCGGGTTGTTTTTTTAAAAAAAAAATATTAAAATTATCAGTACTGCAAAAAATCGCTATCCTATAATTATAGTTGAGCGGTAACATTAACTAATTGCAGGCATCAATGGGGGTGTGGCCCTGCCATTGCAACTGAGCAGAAAATCGATATAGCGAAAATCTAGCATTAATTTTTTTAAAAAATGGCTTTGTGATGTGGTCATCAGCGATAGTGGATCTAAACCCGCCCCATATTGCGCAATTCTCCCAGGGATGTGAAGGAGTATAGCGCTACGCTGGCACAGTAAAAGAGGGGATGTGAACACAGACTGGGATATTGCGGGATAGAATCCAGCGCAATTATTGCGTATGAAAAGTGGAAGGTAGGGAAGTGTGGATTCAGCCTATGTTTTGCTGAATAAGTCTCAGCTTAAGATCCATGGGAACAACAGGTATAAAGTTTAATGCCTTATTCCATCGCTGTGGCAAAATCCTCCTGAAATGTTTCATCACCATTTACACATACAGCAATGTGTGTATTTTCTTTATATATATATATATATTTTAAAAAAACAGTATACAGAAGTAAAAGAGAACAACAACAAAGTCTCAATGAACTATATACAATTATGCGCATAGGTGTGAGATTTGTGAAATGCCATATTTTTTATACAGGAATAAGGAAATTAGATAATAAACGACATGTCAATATTGTTAAAACAAAGACAACTAGCATTTTTTTCAATTATTTGATAGTCATTGCTTCAAATCTGAGTAACAAAAAGTAAGTGATGGTTGTTGTGGGTTTTCCGGGCTGTATTGCCGTGGTCTTGGCATTGTAGTTCCTGACGTTTCGCCAGCAGCTGTGGCTGGCATCTTCAGAGGTATAGCACCGAAAGACAGAGATCTCTTAGTGTCGCAGTGTGGAAACTTGGTGCTACACCTCTGAAGATGACAGCCACAGCTGCTGGCGAAACGTCAGGAACTACAATGCCAAGACCACGGCAATACAGCCCGGAAAACCCACAACAACCATCGTTCTCCAGCCGTGAAAGCCTTCGACAATACAAAAAGTAAGTGCTTAGGTGGATAGTGATTTGTATTAGAAATGAATTCAATGAATGGTAACCATTTTGCAATAAAATCAGTTTCCTTCAAATAATGTTCATTCTGGTATAATTCGTCATGTATTTTTTCTTGTATATAATGGTCCCATATTTTTTCTAACCATTTTTCTGCTGTGGGAACCGTCTTTGATTTCCAGTGTAAAGCCAGCAAGTTCTTAGCTACAACCAAAAGGTTGCTAATTAGATCTTTTCTTATTTGTGGAATTTCGAAAGTATCCCATACATTCAAGAATATGATCTGTGTGTGTATTTTCTAACTTTAGCAAGTGAGGATTCCTACCCTCAAAAATCAGGATTTCTGAGTGTGTGTACCAAAGTTGTAAATCAACACAGTGCGCCCTTCATTCAAAACGGTGACCATGCATTGTGCGATCTCCCCTAAAGTCCAGTTGAATGTCCAAAATCATAACAACTGAACAGAGCTTTCGGTGAAGCTCACTTGAAGAAGAGGAACCTTGTCTTCCCTTCCTGATCTCCTTCAGGGGCAGGGTTGCCACTAATGCATCGGGAAATTCCTTGAGATTTTGTGTCATGTCTGTACCCCTACATCCATGCCATTGTTCTATGTGGTGAACCATTGCTAATGCTGCACCTTAATGTCATTTTGCAAATGTTCTATCACTTTTGTTTCTCAAGCATCTTGAGAACGCAGCTGTCGTATCTCCTTCCTTTGAAGCTCCCAGAAGCGACCTTGCACTGTCTGAAATGTTACAGTTTAATCTTATGTCTTTTGTCCTGTCTAGGCTGACATATAAACCCTGGAAGAAATTCCCAGACCGTTTCCCGTGCAAACCTGTGGTCTAAGTAGGAGGGGGGAAATGATTGGGTATTTAGAGATGTACTTTCTTCACATTTCTATTCCTGTCAAGGAGCATGTACTGCTTAGATGCTTTCTTGCTTCTGAGTAATTCTATATATATGGAATTCTATATATATGGAAATAATTGAATTTCTGAATAAAACCATTTAACCAAGAGCTTGGACTTCTTGTTGCAATGGTACAGAGATCTGTCTACCATATCCTGTCACCCATAGCCTGACATTTGGGGATGGAGCCTCGGGAGGGCAGGGTTTGAGGCGAGGAGGGAACTCAGTGGGGTACAATGCCATAGAGTCTATCCTAAAAGACCACCATTTTCTCCAGGGGAACTGATCTCTGTCACCTGGAGAGCAGTTGTGATTCTGGGATATCTCCAGCACCCAACAGGAGGTTGGCAACCCTATTTGGGGGGCGGTATTACAAATGCAGTAGATAGTAAGGGAAAGGGTTTGTATTTTTTCTTCCCATACGTATGTTGCTGTGTACATAACCATTAATGTCAGATAATGGAAATTAGGACTGGTATTACTGCTATTACTGCTGTTACTGGAAGAGTAACAGGTGCTTTGCATGTAGAAAGTCCTGGGTTCAATTTCCAATATAATTTCTGATCTCTCCATTTAAAGGATCTCAGCCAGCCATGCACCAGGAAACCCAGAGATTAGACAGGCTTGATAGACTAGCCATCCCGTTCAATATGATGGCATTCTTTATATCACTGATACTCACTGGGAGTAGGGTGGCCAGGTCCTCTACCCTCCTGGAGGGAGGACCTAGATCTTACCTTGTGCCTCCAATGTACTTGTGCATGTGTGTGCTCCTGGCGCATGCACAGTGACGTCATTTCTGGGAGTGACATCATCACCCTGGCCATGAGAGTGCTCCTGCCCAAATTGGCCCCAAACAAAGCATGGGAGCACTCCTGAAACAAGCGCGACAACATCACTCCAGGAAGTGACACTGTTGCGCCCCGCCCCCCGGGAGCGTGCACACCGCATGTTCCTGGGGTGCCTGCTGGTGGCAGGTGACCTCCAACGGGCTTGGCACCTCCCACTGATCGCTGGTGAATCGGCAGGCAAGGAGGCAACCCCCTGGGAGTTTGCCTGCTACCGACAGTCACCTGGTAACCCTAACTGGGAGCTGCATGTCACTTTTTGACATGCCATCTGGGGTTCCCCAATTTGGCACCTGCTCCACATTTCAGGAAAGTGGGCAAGGCCTTTTTGGGGGAGGGGATGGGCAGCTGGCTCCCCCCTGGAAACAGGGTAAGCGGCAAGCCTCCCTGAGGTGCAGACCTCATGCCTCATTTGGAAATAAATGTGGCTCTTTTGGTCGATGGTGATTGCAAATGTGGCTCTTCACAAGCCCTGGGAAGAGTGCCACTGCTTTATATCCTCAAGTTAATCTCATGCTCCTCCTCCAGTTTGTCCCCAGAATGATACCAGCAATGCAAACACATTCATTCTTTAAAAATGTAGCAGGTTATTGATCACTAGAGATGAGCATGAACTGGGAAAATGGCAGTTCATGTTTCGTCGTATTTCACGAACCACAACCAGCATGAAATTGCCTGGTTTGTGAACCGGTTCATTTGGATCAAGAATACGCCACTTCCGGGGCCACAGAAGATCTGCAGAAAGCCCCTCCCCCTCCCCCATTGCCTAGGAAACTGATTGATCGGTGCCAGGCTGTCTGCAGTGACAAATCAAAAAGCGAACCGGCCTAAAAATCGTTGTGGTTTGTCAGAAATGCCCTCTGATGAACCGCAGGTTCATGAACCAAAAAACTGAAAAGCGAACCAAATGAACCGGCCTAAAAATCGTCGCTGTTTATTGCGGTTTGGCAGAAATGCCCTCTGATGAACCGCCGGTTCGCAAACCAAAAAATGGCCTGGTTTGTGACAAACTTTGGTTCATATTTCAGCTTGTGCCCACCTCTATTGATCACATTTGCATCTCACCTGTCCTCCAAGCAGCATATGTACCCTTCCCCCTGCGAGGTAGATCAAGCTGAGAAAGGGTGCCTGGCTCAAGTTTGTCCAGTGAGCCAATCAATTCCAGCACTTTAGCCACCTCACTGGCTCTTGCCTATGAATCTCTCTACATGGGACATCTGATGTGTGAAGAACATGTGTCAGGAGATTCAATGGTAGCCGAGAAGGGTAGTTTAAAAAGACAGAGCTGGCAGCAGGGCAAAGGCTTTGCTATACACTAGAGCAGTGTGAAGGGGCTGTGAAATGCCAGAAGGGAAACTTCAGCCCGTTATAACCTCTCCAGGTCCAAGCTTGGCTCTGGAAGGCAGCTCCAGCCCATTTCCATTCCTCACTGCGCTCTGGTTGCGATCCCACACCGTTTTAGGCTGGAAAGGTGAAATTGACAGTGCCTTCAGGGAGGCAAAGATGAAATTATCAGACCCTCTGAGGAACAATCTCCACTGGCTCTGTCTTTTAAAATTATGCTCCCCAGCTAATATTGCTTCTCTCTACACTTGACATACACGCACTGAGGCATCTCATGTAGAGAGACTCGAAGTCTTTTCTTCTTCAAGGAGATGGCTGGGTAATGAATGGTGGGTAGCAGCTCATATAGAAGAATGTCCTATAGACCCCTGCAAGAAACAGAGATCCAATTTGCTCCTATTCCTATATGCAGCTGTTCTTACTAGTTACACGTGTTGGGCATAGCCCGACACGTGGAGAGCAGGGGGTAGCATTTGTCTAGATTTTAAATCTCTATGCAGTCTGACTTGAAAGACTCCTTAGACTATTTTGCATTTAACCCATGTATCCGAAGAATAGTATTTTTAGTGCCTCATTTTCAGGCATTCTTCCTCTTCATTCATTCACCCAAATTGGGGACAGTGACTTGCATTTCTGCGACAGCCTCTCTGTCAAAGAAACGTCCATGTATTTGACAGATCCAAGGTGTTTATTTACAGCCTCTGTGTTATTTAATCTTCTTCCACCACAGTGATAGAAGAACCTCTAGGTCTTATCCTCGCTAGCTAATAAAGTGTCGTATTCTGTGACCAATATCTTTTCCTAATTTTTCACTTAAAGAGAATGTATTAAGCAGGATCTTCTGTAGCATGTAAATAGAGATAAAGAACTTTAATTAAAATTATACACCACATAAAGGACTTTTGATTATAATTGAGAGGGCCAGTTTCATTTACAATTTGATATGCCAATGTAAAAGTCATCTCCTGTGGCAAAATGGTATCCCAGGAATATTTTAACAATTTGCTTGATTTCTTGAATTTTCAGGGCCCGGGAGAGCCCTATATAATGCTGCCTTAAACTCCTGGGTGGGATATAAAATAATTTTAAAAAATAGTTTCCACTTCATTAGCCCTACCATCTGATTTCCCATTTCCATCAGTCTCAGAGGGAACGGGGGGGGGGGTATTCAAGGATCCAAACAGGACTCTTACTACATCATAGATTTTAGCCAGCAGTGGCAAAGAAATACCACCTTATTTGTGTTTTTAAAAAGCTTGTCCAGGGTCTGAGGCGCAGCCCCCAGACTTACCAGGAGGAGGGGATGGGAGGCAGCCGGGAGACAGCTGCCCAGCTGCCCCGATAGTCACCCAGGCCGTGCACAGGCCGGCAACAGGGGGGGGAGAAGCACCCAAGCTGCAGAGGGGCAGAAGGGGCAGGTGGAAGCCAGCTAGCCCCACCCTCCAGTGGGAGGCTAAGAGCCCAGGCAGGGAGAGTGAGGACAGCCAGGAAGGGACCAGACCAGAGGGAGATGGCACAGGAGACAAGGACAGACAGACAGACAGCAACCTTACCTACAGGGGAAGAAAAGGAGCAGAGGCAGCACAGGGCCACACCCCCAACCTGCAAGCAGGGTGGAAGGGAATAGCAAGGGGCAGGTGAGGCTGGGAGCAAGGCAGCCTCAGGTGGGACTGCCTGAGGGAATCAGCAAAGAGAGCCCAGCACCAGCAAAGGAGGCACAGGTGTGGCTGGCCAGAGCAGCCAGCAGAGCATCACCAGGTGTGGCTGCCTGGGACAACCTGGGCCATGGCTAAAGTGCTGAGGGGTGTGTGTGTGGCTGACAGGTGGAGCCAGGAATGGGTGAAGGGATATAAGGGAAGTTCACCCAGAGGATGGGGTGAGTGAGAGAGTAGCTGGGAGGAGAGGCAGGAGGAGGGAGTCTGGAGGCTTGGGAAGGCAAGGAGTAAGGGAAGGCAGCCGGAGTGATGTCAAGTTGAGCAGGCCTGTGAGTGGACTGAGAGGGAGCGAGGGTGATGTATACCCCCCCCCTTCTTCCACAGAGCAGGAACCTGTGCAGTCCCTGATGGCCTCCCAGGATCAAGGTCAGGCATGCTGGTTCCTCACATAGTGGCACCCCTGCCAGAATCTGACAAAGCTCTCCTCCACCTTCCAGGGAACTTTAAAGGGACTTTTGGAACTGCACAGTGGCATGGGATTACAGTTCACCTGTGCATTTTCCTTAAATGTGTGCACATGTCTTGTTGTTTAGAGTCACATTACATGACTTTAGAAGCTTATCTGGAATGGGAAAAACTCAGAACTGAGAATTTGATAACACTGGAGTGGATCCTGACCCCCTCCCCCATCCTACTAAACCACTGAGAAAATTCTGAAGTGTTCCTCTAGCCAGGAGCCTTCCTCCAACTTGAGTGGTTCTTCTATTGGAGGAAGAGCCATTTAAGTTAGAAGAAGTTTTCCTTAGGCTAGAGGAAGGCAATGTGGAGGATTTTTAACAACAACAATAACCGTGCATATATACTTCTTTTCTAGACAGAGTAGTGTCCCACTCAGAGTGGTGAACAAAATCAATGTTGTTATTATTCCCACAATACAGTTGGGGACCTGGGGCTGAAATGGAGGGGCTTGCCCAAGGTCAGCTATGGATCTCATAGCAGAAATGGGATTCGAACCAGCAGAGTGCTGATTCACAACCCAACCACTTAACAACTATGCTATTCATCATACTAATACTGTAGGCTTAGATTTTGGAATTGCACAGATTTTTTTTGGGAACTTCATGTTTTCCTGCAATGGCACATTTTGTTTCTCATTCTACATTTTAAAAACCCTGGCTCCTTCCTTCGATCTCTTTCTCTCTTCTTCCCATTCTCAGTCTTCTGTTCTCCTCTTTTCTGGATCACAGACTCCATATCCTAAGACATAAAAGGCAAACCGTGTTGCCAACGGCTCACTTCCTATCCCTGCGCAGCCACAGTACACGGGAATAAGAAGCAAGTCAGCAAGTTGGGGCAAAACGGTTTGCCTCCCCGCCACCTCCTCGGGGCCTCCAGAGGCCTGGAAAGGCCCAGTGCAGCTGCAGGAAGTCTCAGCATGGGCAGTGAGTCTTTCCTAAGATCCCGCAGCGGCCGGGGGAGTGGGGCTTCCTGCCGCCTCCATGGAAGCATGGGAAAGCTGTTCACAAGCCTAGCGGCAGCCGAGGAACAGAGAATGAGGGAGCCCCCCATCTTTTCCCTGATCCCCCCTTGACTGATGCCACGGGGGGGGGGGGGAAGAGCAGGGAGGGAGGGTGCTAGGGCTCATTGTATTTTCCCAAACAATGGGCCTTATTGCTAGTCAGGTACAAAAGTCCTCTTGCCACAATAGTCAGTGTCTATTATTCTCCATTTTGAAAAGTCAGCAGATGCTAAACTTTCATTGGCAAGCCTTCATTATCTAGAAGCATTTAGTGCACAGGTGAGTTACATTTTAATTTACCCCCTACTTCATTGCTTAAATGTCAAGAGGAGAAATGTGCATTAACAGGCATTGTTCAGAGTCTGGAGACGGTGTACGGGGGTAAGTTAATAGCTGATAGCTTTATAAATTGGTTCCCCTTCCCTTTTATGCACTTAACACAACAATGCCATTTCTGCAATGTATGGTGTGAACTCACAGTTTCAGCACTTTACCTCCACATGTCACAAGTTACCATAAGAATTTCCGAATGAAGTTTACCTACTGAGAACAGAACAGGGTTTCTGCTATCTTCTTTCTTAACCTCAGATTTTAATATATGTCCAATCATCTCCAACAGATGCACGGTGATGCATTCACCTATGGTTCGTTTGTTGCAGCTTCCGGCATCAGCAATATACAGACTCGGAAATCACTTCGCGCCAGCCGACGTATCTGAGAGTAACAAATGGTCTGGACCGAAATGATCTTTGAAGAAAGTACAGATGATTTATTGTTCATCACCAACATTGATAAAACATGCCCGAGCAATTTGTAGGAAGTTTGCATTAAACACAAACACACACACCCCGTTTTATTCTAACTTTGGGGGGCAATTTATCGATACGGGGGTGAATTTAGTACAGGTGAAAATTTCACACCTCCTATCAGAGTGAACTCATATGGAGGAAGCTGTAGAGGGGGAAGGAATCTTTCATGCTGTTTCAGCCAACCTACTGCTTCAATGTAGGTAATCCAAATTTAGTGCATTCGTATAAATTGTTCTCCACCTTCTGCCAGAAGACTTTTAGTAAGGGGCAGCATCTCTCCAAGGGAACTGGTTCCATTGTCAAATTGCTCTTACGAGTAGGAAGTTCCTTCTGATGTTTTACCCTAATCTACTCTCCTGTAACTTGGTTGTTGTTATTTTAGTTGCTGCTCACTCTAGGTTGAATTTGGATGAAGCAGTATGAGACACTTGTGTACACAGCAGTGTAGTGTGGATTAGCTGCGCCCGGGACAGGAGCACAAAGCACACACACGTTCTGGAACATGCACGATGATGTCACTTCTGTGATGTCATCATGCAGGGGCACGCCCCCGCCCCCTCAGAACACTCTGCAGCTGCCTGCGCCACCGCTGGATGCCAAGCTGGTGGAGGTGGTGCGGGCTGCTGCGGTGAAGGAGCAGGGAGGTGGGCTCCTGCAGTTCAGGCCACTTGACTCACTGCCTCTTACCTCTTTGTCACAGCTGTCCACACTGCCGCTGGGAGCTGAGCTGATGGCAGTGGCACAGGCGGCTGTGGTAAAGAGGTAAGGGGCAGGGGATGCAAGCTGCCCGAACCAGAGGAGTGGGGAGGGTCAGGAGATGAGCTGGGAGGTGGGCTGCCTGCCATGCGTCTTGCTATACTGCCAGGGCGTCCAGCTTGCTGGGCACTGAGCTGGTGGCACGGGCAGCAGTGGCGAAGGGGTGGGGAGGTGAGCGGGGGCACTCCCAGGGGGGCCATGGACATGGCGCCCCCTCAAAATATTGCACCCGGGGCGGCCGCCCCCTTGGCCCCTCCCACACTACTCCACTGTGTGTACATTGTATGCATTGTATTGATCTATTTGTGACCTGTTTATGTTTCATATATTGTTAACTAATTTTTTTTCTGGCATACTCCACTAGGATATTTATAGGCACTGAAATCAAGAGACTGTATGTCTCTACCTATAACTGTTTTCCATTGTCTCCATTTGGGTGCTTCCAGCTGTATCATCTATCTTACTGGGTCTATACTTGAGTAAGCATTTGTACTTTTTATGATTGAGATGTTGTATATATTTTGGACAGCTGATTAATAAGTACCGGTTCTTGTTTAAATTTACTTTATATACACTTCTATAGAGTTGGACATTAAATGAGCTGGCACTTTTATTTCTAATTCAGAGTTGTATAGAGGTTGTTTCTTGATTTGTTCAATGTAACTTAGTAAGTTTTTCACGGCTACTATTGGTTTTGCTCACCCTAGGGTCACAAAATGACTTACAACATTTTACAATATAATAAACTAAAGCCTACATAAGACCAGAAAAGAACAATACAATTAAAATTAAATTGGCTCAGCATCAATTCCCCAAATTCTGGGTAACCTCCGAAGGTCAAGCTGAACTTTACCGTGACCTGAGCTGAATTGCCCAGGCTAGCTTGATCTGATCACATCTTGGAAGCTAAGCAAGGTCAGCCCTGGTTAGGGTGGGAGACCACCAAAGACGTCCAGGGTGGCTACACAGAGGCAGGCAATAGCAAAAACCACCTCTGAGCATCTCTTGCCTTGACAATCCTATGGAGTTTGCTTACACGCACAACTTTAGCCCAGGGACTAGATGACCCTTGAGGTCCCTTCCAACCCTATGATTCTATGAGTGATTAATTTAGTCTTGCCCTTTGGAGCAACAGAGAAGTCTTTGCCTTTCTTTGATGTGACAATCCTTCAGGAAATTGAAGAGGGCAACTATGGCTCCTCTTGGTCTTTTCTTCTTCAGACTAACCATACCTGGTTCCATCAACCTTTCCTCACAGGTTTTCTAGATCCTCACCATCTTCAAAACCATAGCCCACAAATGGAAAACACACGAGTATGCAAGAATGCACATTGACAAGATTCTCGTGATTACCACAGGTTTATTTTTTGTTTTGGAGCTACTATAATTGCAAGAATCATGGTTGTCAGATGATTATGCGCCGAAGTTCAGCTTCTCTGCTTCTTCTCCAACCCAAACGGGAACAAAATTCATATCTGTGGGAAACTAATTCATGTCCCTGCATTTATTGAACATCCCTTAACCTTGCATGCATTTGAATGTATATATTTAATTATTAATTATTTATTTTATTATTTATTTATTTATTATTTATTTTATTTATTAAAACATTTTTACCCCACCTTTCCTTGTAGTTCAAGGGAGCTTACAAAAGTAGATCCAAAACATTTACAGTTAAAACCAAAACAAAACAACTTCCTCCCTTAAAAGACGCCTGTTGTTCTACCCCCTCAAAAGCCCTGGCACACAGACAGGGCTTTCAGCGCCTCCTGACACTCTCCAAGATGGCAGCTCCCTTTATCTCTTTAGGGATCTGGTTCCACAGAACAGAACGGAAAACGTCTGAGCTTGGCTGATGCCAGATGGGCCACTCTAAGAGGAGGAATCACCAAAAAATAGCTGCCAGAAGAATGTAGTTGGCTTACAGGGACATATGGAAGGAGATAGGCCTTCAAATATGAGGGTCACAGACCCTGAAGTGCTTTGAAGGACATAACCAGTACCTTGAACTGACCTCAGAAACAGACTGGCAAACAATATGGTGGTGGAGAGTGCCGTCAAGTAATAGCTGATGTATGGCAATGTCAGCAGGGTTTTCATGGCAACAGACTAACAGAGGTGGTTTGCCATTGCCTGCCTCTGCAACCCTGACCTTCACTGGAGGTCTCCCATCTACTTACTAACCAAGGCTGACCCTGCTTAGCTTCTGAGATCTGACAAGATTGGGCTTGCCTGGGCTGTTGTTTCAAAACAGGCAATATATGTTCCCAATGGCCAGGCCCTGATAATAGTTGAGCTGCTGCATTAATAACATAATAATAACATTCAATTTATATACCACCCTTTAGGACAACTTAGCACCCATTCAGAGCAGTTTACAAAGTGTGTTATTATTGTCTCCCATGACAATCACCCTGTGAGGTGGGTCGGGCTGAGAGAGTTCTGAGAGAGCTGTGACTGACCCAAGGTCACCCAGCTGGTGTCAAGCGGAGGAGTGGGGAATCACTCCTAATCTGGCTCTCCAGATTAGAGTCCTGTCGTTCTTAACCACTACACCAAATGGGCTCTTCTGGTCATTCTGGAGCAGTTGTAATTTCTGGGTTGTTTTCAGGGACAGTACCACGTAGAGTGTATTCCAGTAGTCCAACCACAAGGTTACAGAAACTTGGATAAGCATGGCCAGAGCAGCTGAGTCTAGGTAATGAAAGCATTGACTAACCAGACGCAGCTGATAGAAGGCGCTCCTGACCACTGTGCCAACCTGCTTTCCAAAGAGCAAGGCAGGGTCCGTAAGCATCCCCAAGCTCTTAACTTGCTCTGAAAAAGCAAACCTCCCTCCATCTAGAACAAGTGGATTCAATCCCTCTAGAATATCAGCCTTCCTGACCAGCACTACCTCTATCTTGTTTGGATTCACCTTCAACTTTTTCTTCTTCAACTCATCTGACCAGAGCCTTAAACGGCTGTTTCAGAACCAAGATGAGCGTCTCTGGAGGCTTCAAAAATGAAATACAGAGCTAAGCATTCTCAGAATATGACATTGACGACATCCACCCCCAAAGCTTAGGTGATCTCATTCAGTGGCCTCTTATATCTATTAAAGAGCATGGGTGAGAGAAAAAAGTGTTGTGATTCTCCAGAAGATACATCCCAACCAACTGATTCCACACTTCTAGTGGATACTCTTTGTGGCTGGTCAGAGAGAAAAGAGTGAAACCACCAAAGTGCTATCTCTAACAACAACTTCACAAACTGGTGGATGAGAATGGAAAGGCTGCTGAAAGGCCTAACTGTATCAATAGTATCAACTGGGAAGATTGTCCCCTGTCCAACTTTTGACTATCATCCACTAGTGCAATTAAAGCTGTCTCAGTCCCAGCCTCAAACCTTGACCAAATGGTCAAGGGAAGATGCGTTATCTCGGAAACCCTGGAGCTGCTCCACCACCACATGTGGTGGAGAGTGCCCTCAAGTCATAGTTGACTTATGGTGACCCCTGGCAGGGTTGTCATGGCAACAGACTAACAGAGGTGGTTTGCCATTGCCTGCCTCTGCAACCTTGGTCTATATTGGAGGTCTCCCATCCAATTACTAACCAAGGCCGACCCTGCTTAGCTTCTGCTAGCCAGGTCAGGACCAACCACCACATACCTTCCCTAGAAGAAGTAAACTGGCTTATAGTTGGCCATCTCATCTCTATCCACTGAAGGTTTTTTGAGCTGAAGTTTAATATCTGCCTCCTTCAAAGATTAGGGAAAGCCCCTCAATCAAAGAGGAGTTTGATGATTTTCAATCAAGTCTCAAATACCTTTTCCTGGCAAGATTTTAAAAGCCAGGATGGCCATGGATCCAAAGCACAAGTGGTGGCCCTAAGACTTCCAAGAACCCTGTAAGCATCCATAGAATCAATCTGAAATTATTTGTTTGTTACTGTTATATTTGAAAAACTAAATAAATATTTTTTAAAAATAAATAAAAGGAAAAGCAGGTGCTTAGGAATCAGATCTGGCCTCCAAGTCAGAACGGATAGGAGAGATTTTGTCTGCATAGTACATTGCTAAGGCATCAGAGCTAGGAGCCAAGTTTCCATCACTGGCAGAGTTAAACTTAGGTCTTCCTTAAAAGCCAGTTTGGTGTAGTGGTTAAGAGTGGCAGGACTTTCATCTGGAGAGCCAGGTGACCCCTGGCTCTCCAGGGAAACCAATTCCCCACTCCTCCACTTGAAGCCAGCTGGGTGACCTTGGGTCAGTCAGAGCTCTCCCAGAGCTCTCTCAATCCCACCCACCTCACAGGGTGTCTGTTGTGAGGAGAGGAAGGGAAAGTGATTATAAGCCACTCTAAGACTCCTTCAGGTAGTGAAGGGCAGAGTATAAAACCAGCTCTTCTTCTTCCCAAACCACAGACCACTTTAAACAACTGAGCTGGATGAGAGTCTGCTAACACATCTTTGTTGCCATTAGCACCACCTCAAAGACCTGCAAATGGGGTCTCTATTGGGCTCTGTCAGATTTGTCCGCAGTCTTCTGCCAACATCACTCTAGTTGGGCTTGCCATCCCGCTGCCCCCACCTGCTGTCCTGGCCTCACTCACCTCTCTGGCGGGGGGGGGGGAGCAGTGGGGGAGAAGATTGCACCAGTGACGGAGGAACTACAGGGCATGGAGAAACCAAGCTCAGTAAAAATTGCCTCTGAACAAGTGATGAACAAGTGATTTTTACTGAGCTCAGCTTCAGTGCGCCCTGCGGCTCCTCCATCATACTGGAAAATGGCATCGTTTTCAGGCACGATGGGGAGTGTGAGAGCACATGAAGGAGGTAACTACCCTACTTCTCCCTCACCCCCGAGTGCCCTGCACCCCTGCTTCACCCTCTGGGGCCCCTGACAACCCTCCCTGGTTGTTTTCCAGTCTTCTTCCTATCGCCCAGCACTTTAGTAAACTCAGGAGCTGCAGGCCTCACAGAATGTGGGAAAGGATCTCAAGGAGCAATTCTGTTTATTGCTTCAGCCAGCCCCTCTTTCCTTGTAGCTACAAGGGCCTCCACAAGACCACTATGGAGGCTCTCAAAATCCCCCGGAGCTATCTGGAAACCAACACAATCCATTCCTCTCTGAGATGGCCGTCCAACTCAGTCCACCCCCTCCCCTGCAGGGAGGAGACCGCAAGCTCAACCACGCCTTCAGAAGATCTGACCATGACGAGGGATGCACCTCCAGATCACTGGCAAGCCACTTGATGCAGAAAAGAAGGTGCAGCCGATGTCCTTTTTCATGTGTTGGGACCATTATAATCTGTATTCTGCAACCCAAATCTCCCAAAGGACACACTTGTTTAAATCTGGCCACTAAATAACGGGTTCAATTTTTAAAAAATCTCTGCAGTGACCCTGGAAAAGAATGGCACTTTGACAAACCTCAAGGGCAAAAGGTTTCCATAAAAGTGGAGCGGTTACTGAACATCCTGAGAAATCACCTTATGGTTTCTTCTGTGTTTATATTCAATTATTTTTATCCTTTGAAAAGGCAGCCAGCAGGATTCTTTATCAAAGCACAGAATGGCATGGGGAGAGCAAGAATAAAAGAGGGAGGGAGAAATTGTGGGACACTTTAAACCTTTCCTCTCCTGCCATTTTGTCACTGGAAAAAGCCCCCCACCACACACACACACACTGCTTTTATTCCTGCCCTGCCCCACCCCACCCCAGGAGAAAAAATATGGGAACGTTTAAGTTTTTCCCAGCAGGAGTAGAAACAGTTCACAGATGTCTTTTTCCAGTGAGAAAATGGCATGAAAGGAAAGGGTTAAAGCCTCTTCTCCCTCCCTCCCCACCCTTTCCAATTCCCTTTCATAAAGCCATCCAAAAGGCCTCATCTAAAATAAACATGGAAGAAACTGTACAACATAGACATGTTTTTCAGACAGTATAGATACCACCTGGTCTATTTCTGGGAATGCTTCAGCAGGATGGTAGCTCTAGGCAGCAGCCATGCTATTTAAAAGCCACTCACTTTGTAGTTCAGATTTATCTGATTTAGAAGAAAGCAATATGTTTTGAGTTACCTGTCTTTCCTTTCACTGTTCAAACAGTGAAAATGCCATGGCAATTCTTATTAAACCATGGCAAGTTAATCCATTCAAAAGGCACTGTTGATGGTAGAAAAAAGAACAGTGAACTAAAAAAAAGTATCAAGATTGAAAACTCCAAAATCGTGAGATTTATTGCTTGGTAGATGAAGAGGCAAGGACTTAATCCAACTGAACAATGATAATGGGTTACCAGTCCCCTGTGGGGGAGGGGACACCCCACTCCCAGCTTCTGCCCCCGCCACTATTTTCGTTTTCAGTTGGGTGTTTCCCCTTTTCACAAGGTCAAGCTAGTCCAATTACCTTATTTTTAATTCATCCAATTAAAAACAAAACCATCAGAAAATCTGGGGAGTTTGGTGTAGTGGTTAAGAGTGGTAGGACTCTAATCTGGAGAGCCGGGTTTGATTCCCCGCTCCTCAACTTAAAGAAAGCTGGGTGACCTTGGTTCAATCACAGCTCTCTCAGAGCGCTCTCAGCCCATGTAATTATTATGAGGATAATCGTAACTTTGTAAACCACTCTGAGTGGGCGTTAAGTTGTCCTGAAGGGTAGTATATAAATCAAACGGTATTGTTGTTCTTGTTATTCCTCAGACCTTTGAAGACTATGGACTCTCAGGATCCAGCGTTTCAAATAAGTACAACCTGATGGCACAATCATGTACTTAAATATATGAATATATATGAATCATCACTTAAAATGCTATATTCCCCCTCTCCACTAATGCAATATCTGCAGGTAAAAAAACACATGAAGAGCAATTATTTCTATAATTACTCCCATGACTCTTGTTGGCTGTATGTTCCTGCACTGAGAATTAGACAAACATTCCCAAGACGGCTTATCTGCATAAATAGGGTCAAGAGGGGTCAGATATTTCAAACGTGTCGATTATGCATGCTCACACCCACACTCAGGAGGCTTCCAGATGTCAACAATTTTGCTGCCGTTATCATAAAGAGGCTAGACTGTGTTAATCGTGCAATATGGATCTTTACACCGTGAACAGGTGCAGCAAGAGTTTTTCACACAGGGACAGTCCTCCAGTGTAGCAGTGTAGTTTCCACTGCTTAGCAGCAGTGAGTTTCCATATGGCAGATTTCCATGTAGTCTCCTTGCCCCAGCCCTCCAGTAGCGATCACCTCACCACCACCAGGGCTTTTCCAGCCTTAAAAAAAAAATCAGCAATTTAATATCATTGTAGTCCTACTATATAAAAGGCAATCCGTATTGCAGATGACTTGTTTTTTATCCTCGCGCAGGGGCATTGCCAACGTCTGGCCTTGAGGCCACTGTGAAGTACCTGCTTTTCACTGAGAGGGGGACTGCTGAATCAGTTTTCTAGAGCCTGTTGTATTTTTTCACACGACGGGCATTGTTTCTAATGCTACAATAAACAGGTTCTTGGAATTCCCAGCTTGCTTGCTTGCTTTCTTAGAGTCAGTTTGGTGTAGTGGTTTAGAGCGGCAAGACTCCAATCTGGAGAACTAGGTTTGTTTCTCCACTCCTCCACTTGAAGCCAGCTGGGGGACCTTAAGTCAGTCACAGCTCTTCCAGAGTTCTCTCAGCCCCACCCACCTTACAGGCTGATTGTCATGAGGATAATAATAACACACTTTGTAAACAGCTCTGAGTGGGCGTTAAGTTGTCCTGAAGGGCGATATATAAATTGAATATTATTATAATCTGTCTTTCTTTCTTTCTTTCTTTCTTTCTTTCTTTCTTTCTTTCTTTCTTTCTTTCTTTCTTTCTTTCTTTCTTTCTTTCTTTCTTTCTTTCTCTCTAACTCCTTTTGTTGTGGAGATACAAAGGAAAGGCATGTCTCCACAATGAAAAGAGTTCGAGGATTAAGTTTAAAAAAGAAATTCTTAGAGTTCAGAGAACCTGGTGGATTGTTACAACATTAAAACAAGGGTTCCCAACTCTTCTGAGCCAGAGGGCTCCTTTGGAATTTTGAGACAGGATGTAGGGGGCACCACTACAAAATGACTGCTACAGGAGGTGCAGCCGAGCACAAAATGGCTACCGCTGGAGGCAGAGCCAAGTATCCCCTTCATTGCTCTTGTGCTCACTGGTCCCCACCACCTCACAAGAGTTGGGATTTCCAGCTCTTGGGTTAAGAAATTTCTAGAGATTTGGGGGGAGATTGTGGACAGGGTGGGGTTTGGGGAGGGCAAACCACCATATGATGATGGAAGGATGTACAGGTAATGCCCCTGGTAGCTCATTGACCTGAAGGCACCAAGCCAAATAATTTATTTTTAGGTCAAGATTTTTACTTTTTAAAAAATTTAATTTTTTACATTATTTTTAAACCTGTTTTTATGGTCTGCTTCTTGCCTGAAGGCTCTTTTATGGATATTGTTGTAAGCTTAATAGACAGGAGCTCTGAGAAACATATTAAATTGCTCCATGGTAAATTACCAAAGAATTTTTTTGATCTAATGGATAATTTGGGTTTGGTTGAACTGATACAAAAATGGTAATGCAAGAGAGTATACTTATTTTTCAGAAAGGCACAGCTCCTTTTCAAGAATAGACATGATTTTGGCATCGAGAGACTTAGCCACCAAGATTTTTATTTTTTATATTATTTTAAACTTGTTTTTATGGTCTGGTTTTTGCCTGAAGGCTCTTTTATGGATATTGTTTTAGGTTTCTGAGTGCTGTTTTATGCCCCTGGCAGGCTCTTAGCTTGTTTCTGTAGACTATTTTAATATTGGTAGCCTTTACAGTTGTTGTTTTTTATTTATTTTATTGTGTTTTTTTCACCTTGCAAGCCAACTCAGGTAAGGCTCTGGAGACGCTGCAGATTTTTTTTCTAAATAAACAGTGGAGAGAAGTCCACACCACCCCCCACTACATCACTAAATGAAACAATGTCTGTTCAAATAATTGCATTACAGTTGTGATTATAACGTCAAAACTGGCTAAAATTGAAGTGATATCAAAGAAAAAAAATGGGAATGCACTATAGGGACAAAATATTGCCCAAATTCTTCATGATACGTCTGTGAGATGGCGGAGTTATTATTAGATTAGTGAGAGCACACACAGACCAACACATCCTCAGCCACACATGAGGTAGGGCAGACTCAGGCCCGGAAGCCATTTTTAGTATCAACGCCATACTTACTATGCGAGCAATCCTAAGCAGGTCGACTCAGAAGTAAGTTCCATCTTATTCAATGGGGCTTACTCTCAGGAAAGAGACCTTAGGATTGCACCCTATTTCCCATGTCAGCATTTTCTACGGCAACTTGTACAATTCTGTTGGTTGGTTATAGGCTGAGAAAGCGGCACAACGCTTGAACAGATGCAGAATTTATTCACTTCCTTGTAATCGGTCCCCAAACTGTTGGAACAGAAGTGACTCATCTTGCTTGGACAATGAGGAGGGCACTGTTTCCCCCTTTATATTAGAAGCAGACTGTGTATTTGTGTGGTGCCTCTCTGTCTGATCCGGAAGTTTCTGACTCCTCTTTCTGTGTCTTTTGTTCTCTGTCTCCTTCTGGTCTTCTAAGAAGCTTAAGCAGACCTATCCTGTGCAAACATACCAGAGGCATACCCACGTTCTCCCACTGGATTAGCTGCCCGCTAATTAATTAGATTAAGTTTCTATTTTTCTTCTGCTTCTAACAAAAATACAATTGAATGTGAATCAATGATGAATCAATAAAAGAAAGCTTTACCTTTTGCAACCTGCCCTTTCTGGGCAAAGTGGTTGAGAGAGCAGTAGCTGACCAACTCCAGGCCTCCTTGGACAACTCTGGTGCTTTGGACCTTTTTCAGTCTGGTTTTAGGCGAGGCTGTGGGACGGAGATGTCTCTGGTGGCTTTAGTTGATGACTTCAGCCTGAATGTAGACAAAGGCCATGCTTCATTGTTACTCCTCCTGGGTCTATCTGCAGCCTTTGTCACAGTAGACATTGTTGCTCCTCCTGGGTCTATCTGCAGCCTTTGTCACAGTAGACATTGTTGCTCCTCCAGGGTCTATCTGCAGCCTTTGTCACAGAAGAGATTGTTGCTCCTCCTGGGTCTATCTGCAGCTTCATCACAGTAGACATTGTTGCTCCTCCTGGGTCTATCTGCAGCCTTCGTCACAGTAGACAATGCCATCCTGTTGAGACATTTGGAGGCAGAAGTAGGTATCAGGGGATGTGACTTGGACTGGTTTAAATCTTTCCACATAGGATGGACTCAAAGGATTGCTATTGGAGTCCAGCTATCCTCAGTGTGGGATTTATTTTGTGGGGTTCTGCAAGGCTCAATCTTATCCCCCATGTTATTCAACCTCTATGTAAATCATTCGTACCTAAGGAACTGGATACCATCAATATGCAGATGATATCCAGTCCTATATCTCTTTATCCAAATCCCCTGGTGATTCAGTAGAGATACTGAGTGGCTGCTTGACGGCTGAAAGCAAAATTGAAATTGAACCCAGACAAGACAGAAGAGATGCTGGTTGGAAAAGCAGAGATCTTGAAGGACATTGTGCTTCTGACCTTTGATGGAGAAGCAAGTAACTGCAGCTGCAAAAAAAGGCCTTCTCACAACTCAGACTAGCCTGGAAGATGGCCACCTACCTGGACTTGGACCATCTGGCCACCTGGATTCATAAACTCAGGAGCTATACGGAGCATGCATATCACTCCCATTCTCCATTGACTGCCCATCATTTATTGGCTCAGTTCAATGACATGATTATCACATGATTATCCCATGCAAACACGCCAGAGGCATACCCACGTTCTCCCACTGGATTAGCTGCCCACTAATGAATTAGATTAAGTTTCTATTTTTCTTCTGCTTCTAACAAAAATGCAATTGAATGTGAATCAGTGGTGAATCAATAAAAGAAAGCTTTATCTTTTGCAACCTGCCCTTTCTGGGCAAAGTGGTCAAGAGAGCAGTAGCTGACCAACTTCAGGCCTTCTTGGACAACTCTGGTGCTTTGGACCTTTTTCAGTCTGGTTTTAGGTGAGGCTGTGGGACGGAGATGTCTCTGGTGGCTTCAGCCTGAATGTTCAATGACATGATTATCACATTCAAAGCCATTCATGGCCTTGGCCCCTCATATCTGTGCAACTGCCTCTCCTCCTATGTTCTGCCATGGCAGCTTTGCTTATCTGGTCAGGGCCTCATGCAGCTACCACCCTGCAGTTGGTCAAAATCAACAGCTGCCTGCATTTGTGCTTTCTCTGTGGTAGCCCCCACTTTATGGAATGGCTTTCTGCAAACTACGCAAAACTGAATTATTCAGGAGAGCTTTCTACCCAGATTACAGGAGAGTGTCATAAGAAATAGCTCAGAGAAATTTTGCCTCGGTAGAGATGAGGACTAAATGCTACGCTATTGAATACTGTCTGCTGATGTAGATATGTTCCTACTACGGAGTTTCCACGCTGTTTAACATGCCAAGGAAATAGTTGCATTTTTATTGAGATAGATTTCAACTGTTTCCACATGCCCTTAAAGGGATGGCTCACTCATGGAATGCTGGCAACGTCTCTGTTTGCAAAATGTTTGTAGGCCATTTGTCTTCCTTTTTTTTTGGTGCCTTTTCTGTGACCGCGGAATCTGTGTTCCCAGAAAAGGCAGCGAAAAAATGGAAGCCAAATGGCCCACAACCATTTTGCAAATGGAGACATCTGGATTTCTGGGGGAAAGCCACCAGCGTTCGGTGAATGGGCTGACCCTTTAAGGGCGTGTGGAAACAGCCTTCATATCTGTGCTCAACTTTATGCTTGTTTAAAAATTTTCTGCTACCATTCCCTGTTGCATCTTGTTTCCCTGAATGTCCTAACTGTTGTTCATCATTGATCTTTGCTCAGTGAGTGTCCTAGCTGTTGATTATATTGTATTTCACTTGCATTGTGTAATTCGCCTCGGATCTCAATAAGAAAGGAGGACTATAAATCATCATCAGTGAATGTCCTAGCTGTTGATTATATTGTATTTCAGTGAGAAAGGTGGACGATCGATAGATAGATAGATAGATAACATAGCTTGAAGAGGGCTTCACCACAAGTGATTCCACACTTTCCTGACTGTGTAACTGCTGCATTAACTAACAAATATCCCCAATACAAACATCCCCGTCTAGCTTTCTTAAGGCAGATTTAAGCTCTTGAATCTCTGCTTTTGGTCAGTCCAATGAGATTCTTCCATGTTCTCTTGGATCACAGACATAATCACTTGGCTGTATACATGCACGCTCACTCCGCCAGCCGTTTCCAGTGAATAATCCCAATTTCAAATAATGGTTAGCAGGCTTTGTTGTTTGGCAAGAGTGCCGGTGTCAACAGAAGCACCCACTGAGCTCAAAGATTTCCAGTAGCACATGGATCTCTGCCTTAGAGCCATAGTGTGTTCACAAACAGCAATTAGAAACCCA
The DNA here is from genome assembly GCF_028583425.1 of Eublepharis macularius. NCBI lineage: Eukaryota > Metazoa > Chordata > Lepidosauria > Squamata > Eublepharidae > Eublepharis > Eublepharis macularius. The sequence goes on from NC_072798.1 coordinate 93,193,514, forward strand.
TGCTGACATCTTGGCAGGGCAAGATGTTTGCCTGGAATAGATGAGGCCACAGTGAATACCAAAGCAATGTAGGAAATTAAAGGGTGGATAAAGCCATGTCTTGTAGAACAACTAGGAAAAGTGGGTTCACTTGATAAACGAGGGAAAGTAGTATCTGCGCAGGTAATGAATAAAGAATAAGGAAAGTTTTTCATTCATCAAAATACACTCACTTCCTATTTGTCTTTCAACCAATGATCCCCCCTGGAAATGACCACAAAGAGATTATTTGTCAGATAAGCAGTAGAGCGATTAGTGAGTGTGCCCAGTTAAGGTTCAAATCCTCCTTTACCCATGGAAGATCACCTGGTGACCCCGAGCCAGTTACTAGCTCAGTCAGCTCTGGCAGCTGCAGAAATTCTAGTTCCTTCTGAGTTCTGCATTATTTACGAAAGCAAATGAATGTGTGGGAGTGATGGAATTCACACCCCTGATTACATTAGTGCCTGGCACCTGGTCATCTTAAAAACTGGCGGATTGATTGCCTCAATTAATTAAAAGGAAATAGAAGAGACACCCCATACAATTCATCCTCATAAAAAGAATGAATTTTGTTGACAGGCGAACGTTAAGAAAGAAAAATATGGTACTTGTTAAACATCCAGATAGAGACAAAAGCACACAAGGTAAGAATCGCCCCTAGAATTTATCATTTATGCCTGCAGTAATTGAATCCCTGCAGTTGGAATGATTTCTATACAACAGATTTCTTTCTAGAGTATACTTGACATACAGGGAGGAGGGGCAGAAAGCCTCTTTTGAGCATTCAAGTTACCATTTGCGACCCTCAGCTCAAGACACAGCACAAGACGAGTGTATGTCTTTGTGAGGAAAGGCATACACAGTTGTGCAGCAAACTTATCTTAGATAGATTTCCATCTTCCCTTCCTTGTGCTGGACTTGGGAAGCAGGAAGGAGAAGGGTGTGGCCACTAGGGAAGGTTCTCCTACCAAGTCAGCCAAACAAATGTTTGAAGGGCAGCACAAAGACAGTCTTGTTGCACCACAGAGTTCAGCTGGCTCCAAAGCCATAGGTGATACAACAACAACAACAACAACAACAACAACAACAACAACAACAACAACATGGAACGTGACTGGCAACATCTCTTAGACCTGTACTGCTGCTGGCCGAGTCCAAGAAGATTCTTTATGACATCAATGCAGAAGCTTGCGTTGCATCTGGTTGGAGGTTTGTTGGTCCTTGCTTGGAAAGACCAAATATCTTGCACTGGCCCTGGTGACCAGAGAAGGCAAGGAGAGCTAAAAGGCATTTAGCTTTCCCCTGCTATGCCACCTTTCTTGGGGCTTAAAATGCTCCAGATCCCTCAGAAGTAGATGATGAAGAGCCAGGGACATCCCCTTCTCCACCTGTTTCATTTCTGTCATATACCACCTCAGTCACAACAGACAAAAACACCCAACTTTTGTGTAGGATCATTAGGACTGGGTCCCGATTTTGTGCGGCCTTTGGTTAAACATTGATGCCCTTGCTCTACTAGGTTTATGGTGTGCTAGTCCCTTTCCACCCAACCTATTATGCCACCTTTGGGGCTACCATAAACCAAGGTGTTTGAGTGTTTGCTTATTTATGGCCCTTATTCATTCAAGCCCTCACCAAACAAGTTCCCAAGGTGAACTTACAATCTTTCTAAATAAAAGGCAAACTGTGTTGCCGACGATGCATTTTTATCCTGGTCCACCTGTGTAGAAGCTCCAGAATAAAAAGTGCATCTTGGCCAATGCGGCCTCCAGAGGGTGCCGCTGTGGCAGGACAGCCAGGTGAGCTGGCCCGCCCCTTCAGAGGGAGCCACGGCAGTGGGAAGCCGAGTGTTCCTGGGTTTCCTAGGGCCTGTTTTTTTTAAAAATAGGCTCTGTTGCTAGTATAAGATAAAATTGCATACATTGATGGCTATATAAGTCTCTTGTAGGATATGAGTTTTGCATGTCAAAGGCCTCAGGATCAGTCCCTCGCATTGCAAATTGAAGTGAATCTTCGCTGGCAGGTGTCGGGAAAGACCTTTCTCTGCCATTCCCTGGAGAACCAGAGAACAGACAACACTGAGATAGATGGATCAGTGGACTGACATATATTAAGGATGTTACTGCAGGCTAACTCTAGATGCGATTCCTTTCGAGCATGCTTGTTATGACTCTAAGGGACAAATGAGCTGAGACAGAGTCTCCAAGTCTGCCATGGGAGCTCAGTGCCATTTTGGGGCAGTGAGTTCCCACCAGGGAGCAGCTTTCAACAGTGCTGCAGGGCTTGAGTCTGGTTGGGACCTCTGTGGCAGAACATGGAGAGTCTCCTGCCTCCCTACCATTTTCCCAATTGGAAATGGCATAGCAATATATTATTTGTCCTGTTGAGTGGTTCAGGAGGTGTTTGGGGTTAGGAAAATGGCATGGGGTAGGCAGGACAGCTTTCCCCCTGCCATAGTGGTACTGACCAGAATCAGGTCCCTGCACTTTGGCGTAGTGGTGGCAGGACTCTAATCTAGAGAACCAAGTTTGATTCCCCACTCCTCTACTTGAAGCCAGCTGGGTGACCTTGAGTTAGTCACAGCTCTTTCAGAGCTCTCTCAACCTCACCCACCTCACAGCATGATTATTGTTGTGGGGATAATAATAACATTGTAAACCATTCTGAGTGGGTGTTTAGTTGTCCTGAAGGGCAGTATATAAATTTAATGTTGTTATTATTAGTGCAGTGCTGTTAAAAAGAGTTTCCTGGCAGGAACTCACTGCTCTAAAATGGCAGCAAGTCCCCGTGGTGGACTCACTGTCCCATCTTGTTCAGGTCTCAGTCGAAAGTCTCCCAGAACCTCAAGGGATGTAATCTTGGGAAATCCATCCTGTTCTAGATATGTCAAAAGGGGAATTGATAAGTAGACATGAAAGAGCTTCTTCAAAAATTATAAGCCAAAAATAGGTGATGAGGCAATTTGGATGCCCCTATTAGGGCTATCTTGTCAGGCCTGCTACTTTGAGTGACAACCCCCCCGCCCCAAATGATATTTTTCGAATTTGGATATTGGGAAGGCCATAAATATCATTATTCCCAAGATCAGGATCCTCACATGCTGGTTTTGTATTCATATTTCCCTCCCGCCAGGGTTTCCGATATTATTCTTTATTCTTTATTCTTTATTCATTATGGGAGATTTTATTCTCTATGGCACCTCACAGATAGGGCCGTGCACTTTGGGATCCGCTTCGGGTAAAAAAACCCGAAGCGGACCCAATCCAGAAAGCTTCGGTATTGCCCCGCTTCGGAATAGCAAAGCAAAGCTTTCCAAAGCATTTGGAAATGCTTTGGAAAGCTTTGGGGCTTGTTTAAAGGGCCCCGCCGCTGCTGGAGGAGGAGAGAAAGCCCTTCCTGCCCCTCAAATGGCCACCATGGCACTGGCACATCGTGGCCATTTGAGGGGCAGGAAGGGCCAGATGCAGTGGCTCAGCCCTTCCCCACTATCCTGCAGGCTTGGGCACGGCGCAGCGGCAGAGGAGCCGGCTGGTTCCAGGCCATGCAGCCTTGTGCTACCGCTGCCCCCCGCCGCCATGGTGCTGGCGGCAGTGGCCCGCCGCCCAGCTGATAACCCTCCCGCCACCAGGTAAGTGGGTGCATACCGTAAGTCGGAGCATACCGAAGCGATTTCTGGAACCAGAATCCGAAGCGGCTTGCTTCTTCGGATTTGGGGTTATTCCCGATTGGTTTCCTACTTCGGGTAAACCTGAAGCGGGAATACCGAATCTCCCTGTCCGTGCACAGTCCTACTCACAGGGCGATTGTCCTGAGGATAATAATAACACATTTTGTAAACCACTCTGAGTAGGTGTTAAGTTGTCCTGAAGGGTGGTATATAAATCGAATGTCATAATTCATGAAGATTATACCAAAATTTCAGCTGAGTAAGGGCTGCCTGTCATCTAAAGACCTCGCCTGTTTCAAGTAGATTGGACCAATTCTACAGGCCCCTGAACAAGGTGCCCCCAGTTACTCTGCATTGTTTCCTATGGGGGGGGATTCAATGCTTTCTGCATGACAAAGAAGCCTTATAATTTTTTTTTAAAAGAAGCCTTAACCAAGACACACAAGAGCAACCACTGATCAAAATCCTCCTAATTCAAAAAGAACCAACAAAGCCCAATAGAACAAACATCAAACCAGATAATCCCAGCAGGACCAATCTGGCAGCAAGCAGCTGAACAGAAGTAAGACACAGACAGTCCAGAGAAGAGCAGCCAAAAGCATGCACTCCAACATACAACTCTGAAGATTCTGCCAGGAGGCCAGCTTGTGGGCTATGATAGAATCTCTGTAATTGGACAGCTATTTGAGTTCCGCCTAATGTGCAATGCTGTTCACCTGTGAGAGTCTTCGCCCTCCCCGCTCTTCTTTTGCCCAGGAAACCTAGAAAAGGAGAAAAGCTACTGTGGCCTTTAAAATGGCAACTTTAGCAATCCCTGAATATTTCTGGGATTAATCAGGATAGGAATATCAGTATATTCAAGAATCCCAAATATGAATGAGATTCCCAAATATACCTGGAAAACATTGATAAAGTATATTTTCAAATCAGATGTACTGAATTGCACATCCCTATTCGAGATTACAGCTTCTGTTTGCCATGGCTTCTTTTTTTCGACCCTATCTAGTCTTTGCTGGCACCACACCCTGTCCAATCCTTACCTTAGTTCTCTTCAACCTTCCTTCATATCTGACAGGGTTCATGTTTTGTTAGGAGATGTTGCATCCTACAGAGATGTCATGTATCCAGCCATCCATGTGTGGAAGTTTTCCGTTGATCCTCTCCATCACTTGCAGCCTCTTCTGCTCCCTGGAAAGACAGCTCCTTGGATTGTGAGATACTTGCAGAGGATTGGCCATATGGGGTGGGGGGCTGAAGTGAAGAAGGATCAGGGGTGGTAATTGACCAGTTTCTCAGTGGATCCTTGCTTGTGGAAAGAGCAGTAATTTCACCCCCTACTCTTCCTCATTCCAGCTCTTCCTCCAACCCACACAGCTGTAAGCAGTCGGCACTGGCCTTCGCCATATTTGATACAACTTTAATACAGGTCTGTGATATAAAAAGGTCACAGGGCCCCTGGATTAATGCAGCTTGGTCTGCATCAGGGGAAATTCCAAGCTGGCTAGGCAGAATGTTGGTGGACCCAGCCCTAGAGATTCAGGTATGCCTGGAATGTGCATGTAAATGCAAAGGACTAAGGTGATTGGATTTACTATCTTCCCAGCAACTGTCTTGAGACCACAACAATAGTGGGCTGAGCTGTGTCACCCCCGTGAGCACATTCCAGTGCCTTCTTCCCGTGATTATATTTCCTACCCCAAACTAGGGAGCCATCAATCAGGATCCATAAGTTAATTTCTATCTCTAGGAACCTATATTTTCTTATATCTAAATTCTTCAACTCAGCTCCGGTGGAACCCATTAACAAACTGCCCCTTTAGTGCAGTTCCAGGAGAGACTTTGCATTTCCTTTTACACACCCCAGCAGCAAGCAATCAAAGTAATCAAACCTTTGTCATTTCCAGAGACTGACCTTTACAGTCTATGTCCCAACAGCTGAAGGGACTCCTACCACCTCAGGGCACGATTTGCTCTATAAGAACCGGGGCTCTAGCCCCATTCAGGTGTGCAAGCTGCGCCTCCAGATCTGTGTGTCGTACCCTTGGGGATACTTCCCTAAGCCTCTCTCTCTCTCCTGGCTGAGAACGCGGGAAGTTTGAAGCTGCTCTCTTCCTCCGTGGACCACGCTGCTCCTTTGATCAGTAAATATACTTCCCCTCCTTCATCCTATTCCACCTTCTGCCTAGCTTCCTAGGACTCTGTGTGTGCACAACCATTTTATTATTTACTCCTGTGTGTGCATATGTTTTCCTCTTTTAATAAAAGATTACTTTTTGGTCTTAAAGCACCAGTCTTGTCTGCTGTTTTGGAGAAGGGACCCCATAAACACTGGTGGAGATTTCCCACCCCTCTTGCATAGCCTTACTCCTTGCTGCTAATTCCCCCCACAATTCACTTACTCACAAGGAGGCCAATTCAGGTAACACAGCTATTTCTCCATGCAGGTCCTACGACCATGTGAATGGTCTTTCTAGAGGCTGCAGGAGTGGAGAGGGAGTGGAGGGGAAAACTCCATGTTCATGCGCAGAGTGGTAGCATTCCATCCATTAAGATGACAAGTATATTAGTTTGCCTGACAATTTAGGGGCAAAAAAGTGAGACTGGGACATTATATATCAGCTCATTTTCTTGATGGGTCCTGCCAGAAGGACTTCTTCAATAACGCTGGGTGGGAATCCAATCTGCCAGAGATCTTGGGGAAACAAGGCTCATGCCTAAGAGATGTTGACAGCCAGTGTGGTGTAGTGGTTAGAGTGTTGGATTAGGATCTGGGAGACCCAGGTTCGAGTCCCCACTCTGCCATAGAAGCTGCCTGGCTGTCGGTGTCCCCTCCACATGTTCTCAGCCTAACCTATTTCACAGGGATGGTGAGAGGATAAAATGAATGCTGTAAGCCTCTTTGGGTCCACACTGGGAAGAAAGGTGAGGCAATTAAATAAATATATAAAATATTAATGGGTCTCCTCAAGTGCTGATTTTGCAGTCACTTTTCTGCTAAGGTTAGGTTCAGGGCAAAAAAAGCAATTATTTGTTAAGGCCAGGTTATTGGACAGGAACCCTTGGTATTCCGTTATCAGCGGCTACAAGAGAAGAACACGCTATCTTTAGATACTGGAAGATGGCCCTTGAATTGGTTTATCCATTCCAGTGGTTGGTTTCCTTCTCAGGGCTCAGACAGAGAACACTATCAGACCCTCAGCCTCTAATCTCACTAATCCTTTAGATTAGCGGAATCCTGTGCTCTCATTCTAGCTGGCGATGCAGAACTCGTAAAGACTTCTGCAGGACCAGTGAAAGAACCGCAGTTGGGTCTCCAGCCATTTCATCCCCACCCACTAAAGTATTCATTTGTGCAGGACCCAAATATCTTTTATTGTCATTTATATTAGTAACCAGTGGGGAATGTTTCAGCGGAGGCACTCGCTTTCTCACTTGTGCTTCCCTCCCTGCAGCATTCTGTCTGTCGAGTGTTAACCCTTTTACAAGTGTGACACAGCCTGTTTCTGGGTGTGGGTGTATGTGTGAGGGATCATGATCTAGTTGATAGAATTTTTAAATCCCCTTTTTAATAACAACAATAACAACAGCAACAACATTTGATTTATATACCACCATTCAGGACAACTTAATGCCCACTCAGAGTAGTTTACAGAGTGCATTATTATTATCCTCATGACAATCACCTTGTGAGGTAGGTGGAGCTGAGAGCGCTCTGAAAGAGCTGTGACTAACCCAAGGTCACCCAGCTGGATTCAAGTGGAGGACAGGGCCGTATTATTCATAAAGCTGACTAGGCTGAAGCCTAGGGGCCCCATAGAGACTAGGGGCCCATCAATTTTTTGCTGAGGCACACCCCCACAAATTACAATTAATTGATTCTCTTATATAACCTCTATTAATAAGATAATGAATTGCTCCCTTACTGAAGTGAGACAAATTGTCTCTTATATTAAAACAATTATCCATAAATTATATATATTTTAATAAATAAACATTTTATTCACTTCAAAATATTATAGTATTGAACAATTATACCCTCCAAATGTGCTTTCCTGAAGAGTTCTACTCGCGCAATGCAAATATTTTAAAAATTGTTAACAGAATTCTTCAGATATAGGGCTATGTACTGTGGTCTAGTACCTACCATACCAGGGTCAGTCTGTCACCTGTAGTAGGGTGAAAGTTTGAAGTGCCAGAGGGGCCCCAAAATACCTGAAAGCCTAGGGGCCCAGCCATGGGTTAATATGGCCCTGGTGGAGGAGTGAGGAATCAAACTTGGCTCTACAGTTTAGAGTCCTGCTGTTCTTAACAACTACCACAAACTGGCTGTTTTACTCACTCTTGGATCCAAATAGAACTAATTTGTTGTTAACCCTCTATCTTCATCTAAGAATGGGTTTGCACAGCATTCCTCTGAGAGAAAGCAAGGAAGACGGGGCCCTCTCCATGCCTGGATGCTTACATGGAGACCCAAATGTACACAGCTGCATCTAAGGACTCACCCTGACCTGGATAGCCCAGGTGAGCCTGATCTCCTCAGATCTCAGAAGCTAAGCAGGGTTAGCCATGTTTAGTAATTGGATGGGAGACCTCCAGTGAAGACCAGGTTTGCAGAAGCAAGCAATGGCAAACCACCTCTGTTAGTCTTTTGCCATGAAAACCCCACCAGGGGTTGCCACAAATCAGCTCTGACTTGAGGGCACTCTCCACCACCATCTAAGGACTCAGCCCAAAGCAATGAAGATCACATATCAATACAATGCAAATCACAGGCTTGTGCTGCCTCAGTTTGCCTCAGGGCTGCCCAAGGAAGGGAAATGGGGTTTAACTCTTTCTCCTTCCATTCAGTTTTGCTACTCAAAACTGGGCTCCACTCTTGTGTTCTTAGCATTTTAAAGGAAGACAGACATGTTCTTTTTAAAAACATCTTCCTCTTGGACTTCGTATGGCTGGAGAAATACATAACACAAGTACTTGCCTGAAACTAAGCAGGATTCGGTCCGGCTAGTGCCTCCATGGAAGATGTTTTGAGAACCTGGTTTGCCACCATTGAGTCCTACAAGAGAAGGACTCGTACATCTAGAAGAGTCTAGAGGAATGGCATCCACCAATATATCTCAATCTTGCTTGGCTATGGGGTTTTGCCATGTGGTGTATGGACTGTCCCCTGATACTAACTATTGGGCACTTCAGTCTTGCAAAATATTCCATTGCTGATCGAAAAAGTGGCAGTTATCCTACATATAAGCTTCAAGGGGAGCTTCCATTGCAAGACTGCTGGACTAGAATTAATTAACACATTTAGGACAATGGACCCCCCCCCCCTCCCTAGGGTTCAATAAGGACTTAAGGATTCTTATCTCATTACAGAAGCTATTTTTCTGCACTTCCGACCACTATGCAAATCTCCTAGCTCTAATCAAGCGAATTACATTTTGCATTGTACCTCTGCATCCTGACTCCAGCTGCCCTTTCTTTGCACCGTCCCTTCCACCTTCTGATCTGAATATAAGAGCTGATGGCTCTTTATTCTCATTTATATCTGACCAAGTTGAGCTTTGATTCATCAGGAAAGCTTCCACACTCCTGACTTTCCACAAGCTATGCAAAACTGAATTATTCAAGAATCAAGAAGGCTTTCTATGAAAATAGGAGAGCTGTACTGGTCTCAAACAGATGCATCAGTAAAGAGATAGGGACCATGGACTTGACTACTATGTATTGTCTGTTGCTGTAAAAATGATCCTACTTGGTAGTTTTTATGTTGTTTACTATGTCAGTCTTAGAATGGCTTATGTGCTGTTTCAGCATTTCTTCAACTCTGTATTGCTTTCTGCTGGCTTTAAATCTTTGCACATTTGTCCTATTACATTGTTTATGGAAAAATATTTGAAACTGACAGTACTTACTGACTCACACTATGCAATCCTCCATGGGTCTCAGTGAGAAAGGGAAATTATAAATGACATAATAAACAAAACCTAGAAAATTTTGTTGATCTCTCAAGTGCTACTGGACTCTGATTTTGTTCTGTCTATTGGGCTCCTCTCCCCAAATTAAGGTAGTATATTTGGCAAGCTTAGCTGTAATCAGTAGCCATGTCTCCAGCTAATTCCACTCCAGCACTCCAGCAATGCCTGCTATCTATGCTTGGATTACAGGTATACCCTCTTCCAAATCTTTTGTGATGGCCTTTTAGCTACTCCCCTTAGAGTTTCTCTACACAAGATGTTCCAGCAGGTGTTCATCGAGTGTAGAGAGATGAAATGTTAGTCGGGAAGCATAGTTTTAAAAGACAGAGCTGGTGGAGATAGCTCCTCAGAAGGTTTGTTAATTTCATCTTCACCGCCTTTGTCAATTTCACCTCTCCAGTCTAAAACTGTGTGGGATCGCCAACAGAGGGCAGTGAGGAATGGAAATGGGCTGGAAATGCCCATTGAGGGATGGAAATGGGCTGGAGCTGCCTTCCAGAGCCAGGCTTGGGCCTGGAGAGGTTATAATGGGCTGAAGTTTCCCTTCCAGCATTTCACAGCCCCTTCACACAGCTCCAGTGTATAGCAAAGCCTTTGCCCTGCCACTGGCTCTGCCTTTTGAAACTACCCTTCCCGGTTCTTCACATGTCAGATGTCTCGTATAGAGAGGTTCTTAGAATGCCGCAGAGGGGTCACAACGTGGGGCTTACAGATTTCATGGTACTGCTCTCTCTCTGCTTAACTGTCTGTACGGCCTCAGAAAAGCCAAAATCTCTTGGCCATGCTGGGTGATGGATGACCACCCATCCTTCCACAGCTTTCAATATGAACACATACTATGATATTACAAGGAAGATATAATTCTCCAATGTAGGAAATCTATGTATTGGTTCATTAATCTGAACAGAAAGTTTGTGGGTTTTAGAAGTGTGAAATCATAACAAATTAAAATAGAAGAAATGGAGTGACTGTAAAAATAGCAGAAACACCCTTATCTGAAACCTATTTTTAAAACTCCCCAAATACCCAGAAGATTTAATATCTTTTTTAGACAGCCAGTAAATACTGATAAAGCAGAGTAGACTATCCGATGGTGCCAGTATTCTGCCTTATGCGTTTGGTTAGGTTTCCCCCCACCCCCCCATTTAATATCTTCTTGAAAATACCTGCAGAAAAGCTGCTTGCCTTTAAGCTGTTTACTTTGTTAAACCCAGACAAATCTATTTAGTTCAGCTTGTGCAATAACTTGCAAAGGAGGAAATAGTGTTTTTGTACCTTGCATGCTTTTTACTGGAGAGGGGGGAAAAATGAATAAAACTTTCCTTTGCCAGACTTTTTGTTTATTTCCTTTACCTCGGTCCCACCAATTTCCAGTACACCTATGAAATATTTAAATACATCTGTCACAACAATAAATAGGCTGTGGCATCTTTTCCCATTGCTGCTTTTGTTTTGGAAGCTAAGAGTGTATTTTCATTTTCTAGTATCCTTTATTTTTGTCCTTCTGCAACTTACTGCAGTGACCCTAAAAACAGATGTCCTGCTGCAATGTCCTCAGTCAGTGAGCCAGACACACCCTTTCATGCAAAGGTGTCCGGGCCAAACCTTGATACAGTCCTTGCCACTCTGAGAGAAGAATTAGTTGTGGAGGTCTTGTGTAGTTGGGTCAAGCCAGCAACTACATACAGGGAAGAAGAGTTTGAGGAGAAACAAGATTCCAGGGGCTTATCCAGAACGAGAAGCCCATTATTCCCACTTGAGTCCCTTTATATCTTGCCCCCCCCCCACAACTGCTCAGAGGTCACAATCACTAATCCCCATGTTCAACAGGATCCATAGGTCATGAATGGAATGCAAGACTTCCAATGCAAACCCTGAGGGAGGGAGGGAGGGAGGGAGGGAGGGAGGGAGGGAGGGAGGGAGCAGCCTCGATGTGGGCTACCCACTGGAGCTACAGATGTTGACTGGGGCTGCTGCTTGTTGCAGCAAACTCAGACACCGAAGGGAGGCAGGCAGGGCAGCAGCATGGGTAGTTTGGGCACCCCTCCACCACTCGTACCCTGGGCAGTTGCACTGATGAGCCAGTTTGGTGCAGTGGTTAAGAGTGGCAGGAAGAGATGTAATGACGCTGGTGACATCACTGGATTTTTTTTAATCACAGTGGGCAACAGAGCTTGCCATCAGGAGGCCTCCCACCATAAAGATCCGGTTTGGTGTCGTGATTAAGAGTGGCAGGACTCTAATCTGGAGAGCCAGGTTTGATCCCTCACTCCTCCGCTTGAAGCCAGCTGGGTGACCTTGGGTCAGTCACAGCTTCTCAGAGCTCTCTCAGCCCCACCCACCTCACAGGGGATAATAACACTCTTTATAAACTGCTCTGAGGCGGCATTAAGTTGTCCTGAAGGGTGGTGTATAAATCAAATGTTGTTGTTGTTGTTATAGTTCTAATGAGCCATATGTGAATTGATCTGTAATTTTGACCTCCTGGAATATTCACTGGCAAAGTTCTCAGAGCTGGCAGATCACACAAGTTGGTTGAAGTGTAAGCTAATAGTGATATCTGTTAGACATTAATTGGGCTTATCAGCTCTTATTCAGTGAGGCAAAGTCTGATCAATCCAGCTCCGGAAGCTATTTCTATTCTACACTATTAGCATTCAGTTTTATCAAATGACTTCAAATCTGTGTCCACTTGATGCCTTTTTCAACCCTCACCTTCACAGAGTCTCTGTCTTTTCAGCAGTCTCTCTCTCCTCTGCCCCACCCCCCACTCTTTAAGTTCTTGGAAAGCCAATATACACTACCAGGGCTTTTTTTCTGGGAAAAGAGGTGGTGGAACTCAGGACCGCACAATGATGTCACTTTGGGTCAGCTGGAACAAGGGGGGAGTTTTTAAAAGTTTAAATCGCCCTCAGTAAAAATGGTCACATGGCCGGTGGCCCTGCCCCCTGATCTCCAGACAGAGGGGAGTTTAGATTGCCCTCCGCGCTGCTCGGCACGGAGGGCAATCAAAACTCCCCAATGTCTGGAGATCAGGGGGCAGGGCCACCGGCCATGTGACCATTTTCAAGAGGTGCTGGAACTCCGTTCCACCGCGTTCCCACTGAAAAAAAGCCCTGTGCACTACTAAAATCCTTCCCCATTCTCCAAATTGCTCCTCCACCGTTCTTTGGTGGAATGGTGGGGCAAAGCAATCACGTGAATCTCTTTTTGCTAATAATGGCCCCTTCCTATTAAACATATTATTGGCTTTCAATGTTGTTTGTTTGACAGTTACACAGACAAGTGGCTGGTATTGCTATTAGAAATTCATTCATTGCTCACCTTAGCAATCTGCTCCCTGGATGGGGGTGGGGGATTCTCGTTCCTGTTCCCATTGCCCGCTGCCCAGTGATGGTAGGATAATATTTTTTCATTGTCAGCAGCATCTTTTAGGCATCCTCACTTCCAGTAAAAAAAAAAACTACCTAGAAGTGACGTTGATTTTACCATAGAGTTTCTGGCAATTCTTAGAGCTACCTATCCCATTTTTAGAGGAAGTGATGTGATGCCACAGCCAGCATCATGCCCCCACCACCCCCACTTTACAGCCCTAGCACCAATTGCTAGGCGGTTTCTGGAAACCCTAGCTCACTCTTTCTCCAGAAAACTCTGTGTGGTGTACATGAATAGGGTTATCCCATTAGTTTTCCGCACACAACAACCCTTGTGGCTCAAGGGAAGATTCACTCTTGGAGCTTGTTGGGGCTGAATTGGGCGGCTGGAGCAGTGGTGAGTGCTGCCAAGGGAGGGAAGGCAGGCATCCTGGTGTGCTCCTGCGCCTAGCAGCCACCCGGTTCGGCCCCAGTGGGGCTGAATCAGGGGGCTGGAGTGGCAGGAAGCGTCTACCAGGGGAGGGGAGGCAGGCAGTCTGGTGCACTCCTGCACCTGGCAGCCGCCTGGTTCAGCCCCAATGGGGTTGAATCAGGTGGCTGGAGGGGTAGGGAATGCTGCCAGGGGAGGGCAAGCAGGCAGCAGCAGCCCGATTTGACCCCATTGGGTGGCTGGAGCAGTGGGAGAGGCAGATGGCATGGTGCACTCCTGCACTGGCCTCCCCGGCAAGCCCTGTTGCTGAGAACTCACCTCTTATTCCCACTAGGGGCACACAGGGCCGGATCTAGGGTTGCCGGCACCCAGGGCAACCCTAGTCCGACATGCATGTGTGCTCCCGTTGCTGCATGATGATGTCATTTCAGTGACATCATCATGCAGGGTGGAGAAACGGGTGGAGCAACGGAGGCAGTGTGTGGGACTGGGAAGCCGCCCGCATCATTCGCCTCCCCGGCTGGCCGCCCCCTGTCCTGTGGGGCAGGCAAATGGTGCGGGTGGCCTCGCAGCCCCCTGCACTGCCTTTTGCCTGCTCTGCAGGACAGGGGGCGTGCGGCAAGCCAGCCACCCCCTGTCCTGCGGAGCAGGTGAATGGCAGTGCGAGGAGCTGCGAGGCTGCTGCCGCCCGTGCGCTCTGACAGCTGGCAGCTGCTCCCGGTGTCCCCTCCCTGGCGGCACCGGGAGCAGGCTACCCCCCCTGCTCCCCCTCGATCTGGCCCTGGGGGCGTGTGAACATGCCTGCACTCTGGGATAGACATGAGTTGTTGGAAACACGGCTTCCCTTGTATAGGTATAGATTATTCTTAAAACTGTATCATGGTAAAGTGGAGGAGGGATGTAATCATATGTTGAATGCTTCACACACATTTTAAACAATTCTCTGAATATAGAAAACTAACATTTGAAGGACAAACACTATGCTAGATACTCTTCTCTGACATGGTTGCTTTCCGCATGCAGAAAATCCAAAATGTTAGCAAAACGGAGCCTTTAATCCAGTGATTTCCCCTGCCTTCCATCCAAATCACATTCTGAAGAGATACAATCCCCAGATGACAGTGACATATGCTTTTTGAAAGAGACCCCCGTTGCCAAGATTATTTTTAATCAAACTACAAGACTGACTTTTAGCTGTCTCCTTGCCCGTGGGTGGCATTTTCATGTAAATTTTGAACAGCAGCATACAATTAACTCGAGTGATTCCACTGGTGTGAAAGAGACCCTAATGGCGACACCATTAGCTACTTGAAGAACTGGTGGGAAGGAGGAAGGGAAACAGCCTGGAAAAATATGTCTGTGTGTGTCAATTGTTCTTAGTAACAGCATTGTTGAAAGCATCTCACTTGTGCATATGCTTCCCCCCCTTCTCTTTTAAGGAAGCCCTTTTATAAAAACAGCTTTGGTTACTTTTCCTTTATGTTCCCTTTCATGCATTCAAGGTCAAAATTCTCAGCCACAACAGGACATATTTCCATCTGCTGTGAGTAGTCTTTGAAGGAAATACCTTTTTATTTTATTTTTTGTTCTACATATCACAGATAGATTGATAATTTACAAAAGAAACCTGGTGTGATGGAGTGGGGATGTGTCCAGTATTTTTCTGGAGAGCGTCAGGTTTAAATTTTCAGTTAGGAATCAGCCAAGATGAAGGTCATGTATCTTGCACAGCCATAAAATGCAAAACTGAGCCATTACTGGGCTGTTTTTGTAAATCCAAGTCATACTCCAAACAGAAAATTGGTGAGTATTGCTCCTACTGAGAGCGGTGTCTTTTTGTATCCCAAGATTATTTGCACGTGGACATATTTCCCCTTTCCATTATATCTCATAGATACATTCCTCGCTAGTAGGAGGAATCTCAAACCCTTTGATGAGAGGAGTAGATAGTACTCCTCTCATCAAAAGGTTTGAATTATTCTGTTATTATTCTGACCTTTCCACCAATGGAGTCTTCGATCCTAAAGTTCCACCAATCACAACCCCAGTTTCATCACTAAGCAGCCAGATCTTGAAGTTTGGCCTAATGGCATTGAAGACCCCTGGTTTCTCTAATCCAAGCCAAGATAAATCCAGCTACGTCAATTCTGCTGTTGAACTTTCTTCCATCACTACTGGCAAAAATCACTGGACTTACTCATCAGGATAGACAGAGTATTTTTTCTATCCCCTGTTCTGCTTCCTTTCTTGACACTGACCCTCCCCATTCTTCTATTTGCCCCCATCTCTTAGCATCATCCTTCTTCGCTCGTGGCCAACCAGACTTACAGCCACCTACTCTCCCCCCATAGCATCCCCACCTAGGTGGGACTTCTTCCCTACCTATCCTGAAAACCCTCCTCTACTTAACCCTTCACATCTTCTGGTACTTTCAAGCAAACCCTCACCATCTGTCCTCGTGTCGGAAGAAAATAATAATAGCATTCAATTTGATTTATATCAGGACAACTTAATGCCCACTCAGAGCAGTTTACAAAGTATGCTACTATTATCCCCACAACAAAACACCCTGTGAGGAGGGTGGGGCTGAGAGAGCTCTGAGAGAGCTGTGAGTGACCCAAGGTCACCCAGCTGGCTTCAAGCGGAGGAGTGGGGAATCAAACCCACCTCTCTAGATTAGAGTCCCGCGCTCTTAACCACTACACCAAACTGGCTCTACATCACTACACCAAACAATTTTCAATTGAAAGTAACCTATAACTGGGCATTAATTTAAAATAAATAAATTAAAAATGCTCAAAACAAAGACCTAATCTGCCCTTCTCCTCTACTTTATTAGAAGAACCGAAGAGTCATCACCTTTGTGTCTCCATGGAGAACTTTTTTTGGAAACAATGTTTTCAATTCATTGGAAAATGCTTGGCTTGGAATTTACCAACATGCTGTGAATGGCCCCAGTTCCCACAGCAGTCATTTTTGGTTGCACGCACTCACTATTCTCAAAATTTCCAAGGTGCCCACAGGTTCAACAAGGGTAGTGACCCATGGAGTTGGTATCCATCCTTTCCATCTGACATTGACTATAAAATTGCACAGTTTAATTAAAACGATGTTCAATTCAATATTTTGTTGAGCCCGTATTCTATGTACTTATTTTTTAAAACAGAAACCACAATCAGAGGGGAAAGCATGGACAAAATCAGATTTTGCCCTTCATAGTTTCATTACCAAGAGGTTGAGGGTGAACATGTCCAACCTTTATCAGCCTCGATAGAAGAAGATGCCAAGAAAGGTCAATGCCTACCTGTTCCTATCTTTGATAGCAGCTGAAGGAGAGAGGGATGAACCAGATGCAACAGAGTGGAAAATCAAGAGTGATTAAAGCAGAATCTATTTAAAAAGGAACAAAGAGGATAGGAGAAAGATCGGAAGGGATGTGGCTTATCAAATCATTGCTCTCACACATTTACAGTGAGAGATTTCAGTGTGGAGTTAAAACTGGACAACCAATCTTGTGGGATCTGTCCTGAATGTGATGAGCACTGGTGTGTGCAACCTAGAGCCACGGGGGTTTGATAATCCAAGCTGTGAGAATAAGGTTTCTTTAAAAGAAAGAACAACCAAACAAAAACTAAGGAAGGGGTGTGGCCAGGGCCGGCGTGCCCACTGAGGCCAGGTAGGCGGTTGCCGTGAGCACTGGGGCACTGGAAGGGGCACCGGAGGAGGCGCTGGGGGCGGGGGCACGCTGCTCACTGGGGCCAGAGTCAGTCAGTCAGTCAGTCAATCAGTCAAAGGCCAGCACAAATCTGAACAATACAGAATACAGAACAAAATTCCATTGTACAAAAATATCACTTGTAAAAAGAAATTGGCTAAAATTTAGGTTCCATGCGCATGATTTTATTGAGGATTTTACAGGCTGCCGTGAAAATTTTTTGCGAAACAAACAGTAAACGGTTAGATTTAGAAACAATCTAAAAATATCATAATCTGAATGGCCTGGGAGCCTCCTATGCAAAGGGAAAATAATGTTCGGTTATGGTAAAAACAACAGAGAAACAAAACACATTCAGTTTATTCCACCTTGCCAGCTCCACAGGGGCGGAATCTTTCCTGTATGGGAATCTTGTTATGTCTCCTCTCTAGCACCGCAGATGAGAGAGCCCTCCGTCTTGCCGGTGAAAAAGCTCTCTGGAGTCTCAGGCAAAGACTTTCACATTACCTACTACCTGATCCTTTTGATTGGAGGTGCCAGCGATTGAATCTGAGGCCTTTTGCATACAGAGCACTGAGCCATGGCCCCTCCCAAATCCTCAAATGTGGGATGTTTTGAGAGCTGCACAATACACACAACCTTTACATGTAAAAACAGAACAAAAGGAGAAACCCAAAGGGTTTGAGATTCCTCACCCATAAGCCTGCACAGGGGTGTCCTTTCATATCCTATACAAGAGCCTTCTTCTCATGAGCTAGGCTCAGTCGGTATTGCCTCTGTGCTCCTAGCTCCAGGGGTGGCACTCCAGTTCTCCTCTATTTCCTCAGCCTGCTACTGAAGGACAAAGTTAAGTTTGCCAGCCTGGCCCCCACAAATACCAGGAACTTTCACTGAGGGGGAGTGACAGACCCCCATGCATCACAACATCACTTCCTGTGTAAATACAGAAGTGACATCATGATCACAATGTGATGCTCTAGGAATCCCTCAGCTCTCTATGATAAAGGCTGTAGAGAAGAGATATGGGACATTCCTAGAGAGTCATGGAATGGCTGTGACAATACTTCTGGCTTTTCACAGGGTGTGATGTCACAATGCAAGCAATGCTGTTTCTACCCTCCTCCCCATTTCCCTCCTGTTACTCAAAGGACAGCAGGAGGAGGGCCACAGAGAAAGTGGAAGAATGCCAGCCAAAATCAGGAACATGTCAACCCTAGACAAAGCTTGCCACGGAGGCACGCACCCTCTATACACACTTCAAGCACAAGTGCCACAATGATTTCAATTTCCAAATATACAAACAAAAATCACGCACTATAATCCTATAAAAAAAGAAAAAAGGTAGTCCCCTGTGCAAGCACCGAGTCATTACTGACCCATGGGGGAACGTCGCATCACGACGTTTTCTTGGCAGACTTTTTACGGGGTGGTTTGCCCTTGCCTTCCTCAGTCATCTACACTTTACCCCCAGGAAACTGGGTACTCATTTTACCGACCTCGGAAGGATGGAAGGCTGAGTTAACCTTGAGCCGGCTACCTGAACCTGGCTTCCGCCAGGATCGAACTCAAGTTATGAGCAGAGCTTGGAGTGCAGTACTGCAGCTTACCGCTCTGTGCCATGGGACTGGAGAGGTTTATAATCCTATAAACCTAAAATAAAAACTACATCTATCCATTTAAGTGGAACTTACTTAAACCTAATTTTTGATATTTCACTTCAGTTTAACTATCTTATCCTATCTTTACCATCTGTCTTCATATCTAATAACATTTTATCAACTGATAACATTTTTATTATAAGCATGTATTATCTAGCTCTTTCCTTCTATCATTATCTTTATTGATTTAATTTTGTCCTTAGTTTTCAGCTACATAATTTAAAAAAGCTTTCCATTTATTTTGAAATTCTAAAGTCGGTCTGCTATGTATAAAAGAAGTTAATTTTGCCATTGTCACATACTCATTTAATTTATTCTTCCATTACTCCAAGTCTGGGCAGCCACACGATGTCTTGAAAAGAGAGTCTCTCTACACTAGACATCTGACATGTGAAGAATACATGTCAGGAGATGCAATGTTAGCTAGGAAGGGTAGTTTAAAATGAAAGAGCCAGCGGGAGGGCAAAGGCTTTGCTGTACACTGAAGGTGTGTGAAGGGGCTGCGAAATGCCAGAAGGGAAACTTCAGCTGATTATAACTTCTCCAGGTCCAAGCCCGGCTCTGGAAGGCAGCTCCAGCCCATTTCCATTCCTCGCTGCTCTCTGGTTGTGATCCCACACACTTCTAGACTGGAGAGGTGAAATTGACAGAGCCTTTGAGGAGGCGAAGATGAAATTAACAAACCCTCTGAGGAGCGATCTCTGCTGGCTCTGTCTTTTTAAACTACGCTTCCTGGCTAACATTGCGTCTCCCGACACTTGAGGAACATGAGCCAAGGTGTCTCGTGTAGAGAGACTCAGAGTCACATTTGGGTTGAGAGCTGCAGTTTGGTCCCATCTGGTCTGGTGGTGGTTGGCATCTCTTAAAAGGCAAGTATGTCGGTCAAAAATATGTAGAGATGGAGATGGCATGGCCACTGCGGTGGACTGGGGGACCTGGCATGCTATCATGGCTCCCAAAGTTAATACCCGGCTATTTTTGTTCATTCCATCTGAAACGATTACTTACCCTGACCATCTCTTTTCCATCTGATATGGTTTCTTTGGAGCATTTCACAAGTTGGTGCTGCTTTCACTTTGCTTGTTGCCCATTGAGATGAAAGAACAGAAAGTGACAGTCCCATGAACTCTGCAGAAAGGCCGTCACACAGTTATCTATAGAAACTCCACAAAGACATTCAGCCCAGTTTCAGCTGCCTCTCTTCATTTCCAGGTGAAAAATTAAATGGGCCAAAACTTGGCTGAATGTACATTCTAGGAAGCTATGCAAGGCACGGTATGTCATCCATTCTGAATGTTCCTGGTTTGTTTCTGATTTTGTGTCACTTTTGAAGCATAGCAAAGACAGTTTCAGTGTAGAAAAAGTGAAAATGAAAAGAGCGGGTTCAAAGTCAGAGACCGCAGGACCTGGAGGAATGGGATTTGCCTGCATGATTGAGCAGAAATAGTCTTGCAAACAGTGTGAGAACATCAGGCAGAATCATACCTTATGGAGTACACAGGCTGGATCCAGAGTCCCCACTTTGGCCGTTTCCATGCAGAAGATAGTATCTTCTCATGCAAGTTTTACGCGACATTGCACAAAACTCGTGCAAGAAGACGCTATCTTCCACGGTTTTTTCACGACATTCCACAGTGTTCTGGATGAAGGTGAGTAGTGTAGAAACGGCCCATGTGTCCCAACAGTCGCACATGAATTGCAGGGCTTCCGCAATTCCTGCATGCGCAAGATAAATCACGGTTTTGGATATCCTGAGTTAGGGCAATAAAAGTTTTGGGATATGCACCTTGGCATGATAGGAGAACAGTGTAGGACACCACAAATGGGAACTCAAACTGAATTTCAGGACGGGAAGGGTAAGGGTTAAAAAGTTTAACACCCTCTGTGGAGGCACATAAGCCAAGGGTTGGGGAATGGAGCAGAAATGGAGTGAAGTCTGCCTCTATCAGCCTCTGTTGCCAAGTTCCAGCCCTGCTTGTGTCCATTCCTCAGAACAGAATGCCAAGTTAAAGCAAAGACTTTTCCAATTTAGTTAATCTCATGTTTTGTTTTGTTTTCTTAATTCTGTAACAGCTCTGTAATGGTTCGAAGTAGTTTTCCAGTGCTCCTGTGCTCTAGTAAATAGAGATGTATCTTAGTAAACAAACATTTTTCCTTCTAAAGGTCTCAATTTGTGACCAAAGCTCTCACCCAGTCTACCTTGTGGCTTGTTGACACATTGACCCAAAACTTTTGACTGGCTAAGGTCTGTTAGCAGGCAGTGGAAGAGAAGGTGCGTAACCGCTGACAAGCGCACATATAGCTAGGTTTGCCAGGTCCAGGTTGGGAAATTCTTGGAGATTTGGGGTGGGGGTGAGGCCTGGAGAAGGTGGGGTTGGGGGAAGGGAGGGACCTCAGTGGAGTATTATGCCATAAAGTCCACCCTCCAAAGCAGAGTTTTTCTCCAGGGGAACTGTTCTCTGTGGCCTGGAGATCAACTGCAATTCTGGGAGATCTCAAGCCACCACCTGGCGGTTGGCAAATCTACAAATAGCCTCGATTCCATGCCTTAAAACCTCAGATAGTGAAAGTAAAGGCTAGGTTTGAGTGGCAGTGGCTGCCCAAATAAGATAAGTATGGGGAGGGCAAGGGGGAAGCCCAAGCCCTTTCACACACATGCAAATTCCCTGCTGCCTATCAGGTACTGTTGGATGAAGACAGCGAGGAACAGAGGGGTGGAAGGTCAGCACAACTGCGCCTCCTGTAAGGATACAGGGTGGGGGCCACCATCGTCAGGCCTCTGCCTGCAACCCCCAGGAGATTTCTAGGGTAGGGCCTAGGGAGGGTTGTGCCTGACCTGGAAGTTATGTATGTTACTTTTAGACAATGAACCATAGAGATTTGGTGAGGAGTTCCTAGAGCAGGACATGAAAGTGATATCACTTCCAGATCAAATGCCATTCCTGCCCCCTTTTCTCTCATCATAAACATCAGTGGGGACTATGGTTGCCAGTCCCCTGCACCCTCCACCCCTGCTTACCTGCCCAGTGGGAGAGGCACGGGCCTCACCTGCATGCTCCCGGGTGGCACGACGTGCTCCTGGGTGGCACTGTACACTCCTGTGGGCTGAAATGAGACAAAAAAAAGCCAGGATTGGGCCTGCTGCCCGGCCAATTTGGGCCCAATCTTGGCTTTTTGGGGCCCATTTTGGCCGTTTTGAGACACTGAGAGATCTCTGTCTTTTGGTGCTACACCTCTGAAGATGCCAGCCACAGCTGCTGGCGAAACGTCAGGAACTACAATGCCAAGACCACGGCAATACAGCCCGGAAAACCCACAACAACCATCGTTTTGAGACCATTTCAGCCTAATTAGGACCTGAAACAGCCAGGATCGGGCTGCTCCCCACATGGCAGCAGCCCATTCCAGGCTAATTTGGGCCCGATTCTGGCCACTTTGGGCCCAATCCTGGCTGTTTCAGGCATGTTTTGGCCCAATTCAGTCCCAAAACAGCCAGGATTGGGCCACTGTTGGGCGGGGGAGTGCTCCCCCATGGGACAGTGGCCTGTTCCAGGTTGGTTTTGGCCTGATCCAGGCTGTTTCAGGCACGATTCGGCCCGGATCGAGCCCGCCGCGGAGTGCAAGAGTACTCCCTGGGTTGCCACAGCCTGCACAATGACGTCACTTCCCGGAAGAGACGTCATCGTGCAGGCCTGGGAGCAGTCACATTGTGTGCACCCCTGAAGGGGAAGAAGGCAGAGTAGGTGCCTTGCCTCCAATGTCCCGCTGGGGAGGTCAAGGGACCTGGCAGCCCTAGTGGTGGCAGGAATGTGAGCACAGCAGCAGGAGATTCCCCACTGTTGAAGGTGCTCGGTCAGCCAAATGAGGGCTCTGGACCCATTCTCTCTATTCTCTAATGTGCAGCTTCTCTAACCCACAGAAAGCTGTTCATCTCTCTTATTAAAGCTGCCTACAAATATTGTGTCTTGGAGCAATGTTCTGTTTATTTGTTTAAAAGATCAATATCCCCGCCTTTACTCTCCAAGGGAGTTAATATTATTTGCTTTTAAAGTTAAGCCAATTCATTATGATAAAACAGAACACAAAGACATAGCTATAAACAGATATGCAAGCCAACAATGGTCAAACATAGACAGTAAATCACAGACAGAGGAGCCAGGGAGGCCTTAGGTGAGCACTTGGGGCCCAATGAGGAAAGACACTTGAAGATACATAATCTGAACTTTACAGCATTTTTGAAAGTTCATTGCTGCCACATTGAGGCTCCATTTGGGTCAGAGCCATAGAGCAAATGGAGAAGGAGGTTGTTCCGTTCACCCAGGGGTGGTTTTACCTACCAAAACTGAACTCTCCCTACATCATAAGCATAAGCACAATTTCAACAGGAAAGAAGAGACTTTAAGAATGAATAGAGCATGGTTTCCAGTCCTGAAAAACACCAGGCTAACAAAATACTCTATACCCAACAATAGCCCTGCAGAGACGATTAGCATATCAAGCACCAATCCATATGCAAAAGAACCTCCTCCGGATACAGTGAAGCCTCCCTCCATTAGCATTCCACACTCTGGGAAACTCTTATGGGATGACTCAGCCCAAACCCACCTTCCCGAGTAGATATAAATTACCTGCCAACATCTTTTTCACATTGTGACACTGAGAGATCTCTGTCTTTTGGTGCTACACCTCTGAACATGCCAGTCACAGCTGCTGGCAAAACGTCAGGAACTACAATGCCAAGACCATGGCTATATAGCCCGGAAAATCCACAACAACCATCTCCCTACATCGTTGTTAGCTACGGGATGGAAATAAGGTGGTCCAAGAGTGTGTACTTTTGGGGGTTCTTTTCTATGGCTAATAGCCCTGACCTGGATAGTCCAGGTGAGCCTGATCTCATCAGATCTCAGAGACTAAGCAGGGTCAGCCTTGGTTAGTAATTGGATGGGAGACTTCCAACAAAGACCAGGGTTGCAGAGCCAGGCAATGGCAAACCACCTCTGATAGTTTCTTGCCATGAAACCCCCACCAGGGGTCGCCATAAGTCAGCTATGACTTGAGGGTACTCTCCATCACCACAATGGCGAATAACACTATACACAGACCCATTTCAATGAGCAAAAACATGCAGTCCCGGTGAAAGGATTCACCCCCACATACCACAGCCCCAATCGGTCAGGCCCTTGGTCCATCAAAGTCACAACTTTCCTCATTGACTGGCAGTGGCTCCAATACAGTGACCGGGCAAAGTCAGTATTGCCTATTCCGACCGGCAGCAGCTCTGCAAGGTCTCAAGTAGAGGGTGTTCATATCACCTACGGACAGAGCCTTTTTACTGGCGATATCACGTACTGAACCTAGGACCTTTGGCATACAAAGAAGATGCCCTGCCTCCAGGCCACAGCCCCAATCTCCAGAACTTTTAAGTGCTGGGAGAATCCAGTCCCAGATTTTGGAGTGCTTGTTTTGGCTATAGTTACTCCGAAAGGAGAGGGAGAAGCTGTGTAGTCTAGACACTTGATTATAGGAAATCTTCCCAAGACTTTTCTCCCACTCCTTCCTGCGTTTTACTTTGTTCTATTTTCAACATTTGCTTTCATTAAGTGTGATAGGCAGGGATCATTTTTGGCTCTCACTAGTGCCTGACTAAGAAAAATGAGCCAAAAGTCAGCTGAAGGAGAACAACACAGACTGAGAACAGTCCCAATTTGTACTTCAGCCCATACAGAGCGTGATGTCATTTCCAAGCCATAGGAGTACATCTCAGAAATTAAAATGGAAAATATGCACAGTTCCTACATATACATTCATGGCTGGGGGGATCCTGGGCTGAGATCAAAGAGCTAAGTGCATAAGGATCTGGGCATGCCTGGGGGGTGGGGTCTGGGCTGGGTTCAAGGAGCTAAATGTGTAAGGATCAGCAGGACCCCTCCCCAATCCATTTTGTTTCGAAAGCAGCTCTTTATGCACTGTGGGGAGGGGGCTGCTATAGAGCAATCTCAAAGCCCTGGTGGGGGTCCCAAACCAATTATGTGGTTCTCTAGACCCTGACTGTAACTTATGATGCTGGGAATTCCACAAATGGTGCTTCCAGCATAGGGGTAAAGTGTAGATGACTGGGGAAGGCAATGGCAAACCACCCCATAACAAAAAGTCTGCCAAGAAAACGTTGTGATGTGATGTCCCTCCATGGGTCAGTAATGACTCGGTGCTCGCATAGGGGGACTACCTTTACCTTTAAGTCAGACCCATGGGAGACTTATTTGATCAGAGCAATAGCAAGAGTGTTGGGTGGTATCATTTCTTCCTGCACCATTTACCCAACCTAAAATAACCTTGAGGAGCCACTATTTCCCTCATTCAGGAGGAATACAAGCCCGGATACAGATAATTGAGTGTTTGCCCCAATGGCAACTAGAGACTGCCCACTGGGAAGGTTTAAGGTTGGGAAGCTGGGGCAAGAAGATGGCCTAATTCTCCTCCTCAGGGGTCATTTCATAGAAAAAGAGCTGGAGGAACTCATTAGCACAACTCATTAGCATATGCCATGCCCTTGACATCGCCGGAAATGTGTCATTAGCATAACTGATTTGCATATGCCACACCCCCTGACATCAACTATCCTGGCTCTTTTGGACCCAATCCTGGCTATTCAGGGCCGAAATTGGGCCCAAAATGGCAAAAAGGGGCTGAAAATGGCTGAAAAGGGGTCCAAAAAGGTCAGGATTGGGCCGCTGCTGAACAGGAGAGTGATCCACTACCCATCAGAGGCCCAGTCTGGGCCGTTTTGGCCCCATCCAGGCTGAAACGGGCCCAAAATGGCTGAGAGTCAGGTGGGCGGGGCTACCTGACATGCAACCTCTTTGGGGAACTGCCGGAACTGCGTTCCTGTGCGTTCCCCCTCGAAATGAGCCCTGCTCCTCCTTAGTGCAATGGTTCTGATCTGAACTGGACCCTCGGTGCACCTGATTTCTCAAGAAAAAAAAACGCTGGAAGCAGCATCTCCAGAATCAAATGGACACGGATCAAATGAACCCAAACATTAAGTTTGTTGCCACAAGAGAAATAAAGTGGTAGAATCATATTGTTCTAAAGAAGGCCATTGTAGCTAATCTTTCAATAGTAAACATATTAGTGTAAATTTAGAAAAAAAATCCCATTGACTTTTGTAACCTTTTCTGGTGAAGAATTATTCCAATCTCCTGAGTTTTCATCATGAAAGGGAGGAATAAAAATTCAATGCCTGCACCTTGAAATCTCTGAAACAGTGACAAAATCTACCTCATAAGGTTGTTGTAAGGATAAATAGAAGGTCCGCCTGGCCTCTACCAGAGCCAGGGCCTTCTCAGTTCTGGCTCCGACCTGGTGGAACTCTCTGTCTGAGGAAACTGGGGCCCGGCAGGATTTGTTATCTTTCCGCCGGGCCTGCAAGACGGAGATGTTCCGCCAGGCATTTGGTGGGGGCTCGGCTGTCCTCTCGCCGGCCATACCACTGAAGACCGTCCACCACCCATGCAGGACAATGCTGTATTTTAATATTTTATACCCGCCAATTTTAATTGTTTGATATGATGTTTTAATGTTTTTATAATGTTTTTATTGTTTTAAGCTGTTGTTAAAAAACCCTGAGCCCGTCTGACGGGGAGGGCAGTCTAGAAATGCGATTAAATAAATAAATAAATAAATAAATAGAAGGAGAGGAGAATTATATAAATTGCTTTGTCTCCCCATTGGGGAGAAAGCTGGGGTACAAATGAAGTAAATAAATAAACAAACAGAGTCTCAAAGGAGGACGCTGTGTTAGAGTCTCACATAGCGAAAGGGAAGGCACCTGTTTCCGTTTGTCTGAACCTTCAAGACACCTTTGTCATTGACTTTCCTGGATGGCACCCAAACGAATGCAAAACAGGATTCTCAACCTGACAGTGACTCTCCAATACAAATTTAATTTTCAGTGCAGATGTGCGAGGCCCTAATATTTCTCTGCTAAATCCTATTGACCCAATTCTCCACTTTAGTTATTGGGGAAAGTGAGATGATTGTGGAGACACACAATATGATGGATCTGAGACAACACAATATTATTCATTGAACAAAATGTCAATAGTGCATCTTGCATGGAAGGGGAAATGAAAGCCGCACAGGCGGCGGGTGGATTGCTACCGCTAGACACAGAACTGCAATTCCCTCGGCAGGTGTTAGAGCCATCACAGCCTTTGCTCCGAAAGCATAATTTGAACTCCCTGGAAAAAATACTGGATGCACAATGATACAGTTGCATAGCATTGTAGACCATCCTAATATTCAGTCCTGCAGTTGCCCCACCCAACCCCACTGAGTAGGGAACTGTGGTAGACATTCAATGGCAAAGAGAATATCCAGGGCTCATTTGGAGGGGGAACACGCCAGAACGGCGTTCCAGTAGAGCTGAAAAGTGGTCATGTGGGTTTTGGCCCCGCCCACATGATTCCTTTTCCTCCCCTCTGCCTCCCCTCCAAAGGAGGCTAAGCTGCTTCAATTCATTCTGCTGCTTTATTTTCATTTGTGAGAGTGAGAGTGAGTGAGAGTGCAAGCTGGGCTACTGGGCTTGGATCACCAAAGGAGGGTAAGCTGCTTCAATTTCTGCTGCTTTATTTTCATTCGTGACTAGTGAGTGAGTGCATCCGTGCAAGTAGGGCTGCTGGGGCTGGCTCTCCAGAGGTGGGTAAGCTGCTTTGAGTTCATTCTGCTTTATTTTCAGGAAATACCTGGAGATTTGGGGGGTAAAGGGCCTGAGGGGTGGGTGTTGCCTTCTGACACACTTCCGGTGATGTCAGGGGGTGTGGCAAATGCTAATGAGATATGCTAATGAGTTCCTGCAGTTCTTTTTCTACGAAATGACCCCTGAGAATATCAGATCTGTCTGTCTGTCTGTCTGTCTGTGTATATTTGCAAACAGGATGCTTGAATGTGTTGCACAAATTCTTGTGAGAGGATTACAAAGGGCCAAGCTAGACAGGCAGGTCTTTAAAGATTTAGTTCTGGGATTCTGCAGACCCAACTCAGGTTTCTGCAGCCATACAGCAGTTAAATAGTAAATGGCTGTTAAAAAATAAAAGAGAGCCCAAATAGCCTGAGAATGCCTCCACGGGGGAAGGGGGACTCCCCCCTCAAGCCATTCCCCCATGTCACAACAGCACGGGAGGAACTTTCCACCCTGTTTTTATTGCTCTGTGTGCACAGAATATACCCCATAGAGCAGAAAGAACAGGGGTAAAACTCCTTGCCCTGCTATTTTGACAGGGGGGCTGGTGAGAGGGGGGAGCCCCTCCTCCCCCCATGGGGGCATTCGGAGGCCATTTAGGGTCCCCTTTATTTTTAACAGCTACTCCCCCAAGCTGCTGTGTAGCTGCAGGGAACTTTGGTAAAAACTTGCACGTCTAGCTTGGCCTAAAGAGGAAGGAGCAGCAAGACCAGAAGGAAGAGAGAACTCATCATCACTCCTCTTCCAATTCATGTTGGCACCAAACTTGCACAGGGCTGCGATGTGGAGACACCAACAGTCCTTTCTGCAAAAAGAGCATGTCGATATAATCTAATCCAGAAACAATTAGGCACATCCGAATCTCACTGCAATCAATGATATCGAGGCATACGATTAAGAATCTCAACCCAGTTCAGTTCAAGGCTGGTACATCAACCATTATGTCTCCGCAGCTTTTTTCACACGTCTCCATGACTTGTTCAAAGCTGACTCTCAAAATGGCATCACTGAAGAATTTTTCTTTTGCCCGTCTCTATTCACAGTGCCATCCCAAGCAGAGCGACATTTTTTCAGGGCCATTTAAGTCAACGGGGCATAACTCTGCTTAGGACGACACTTCCAGGCCTGTAGAGAACCTCTGAATAAGATCCCATTCCCACACCTGTTCAATTGTTGGCTCTTCTTCACCTTCTGTGGTGAGCACGACTTCAGGTACGCCAAACAGTATCTGAGGGAAAGGCGGCCCTTGGCACCAAGTCGGAATCTCAATGCTGCACTCTCCAGCTATGAGAATGGGAGCAATAAGAGGGTTACAATTTTAAAAACACTACTTTAAAATGTTTACAGCAGAATAGAAAAGTGGGTTTCAAATAGCCATATTGTGTGGCTCCACAGCCCCAAGGCAAATTGAGGCTGCATAAGCCTTAAATTCATTTTACGGGTGAACCAAAATGTGTGATCTTTGGTCTTCGGTCACAAAGACCTCTGATCACCTATTTGGCCCTACTTCAATAAAAGCATGCATTTATGTTTCTTCTGAAGTCCCCCCCCCCCACACCTTTTTTTGGTGAATCTGGCTTGTTCTCTGCACAAGGCATTTAGAAAGATTAACTGTTAATAATTGGCTTTGTTTGATTTACAAAATTTGGTATTTAATTTTGACTATGTTTTTGCCCCTGCGTTTCAAAGCCCGTGAGTGATACAGCAGCAAGGCATTTACTAATTCTCTTAATACAAAGGCAATCAAGCGTAAAATATTAGTTATTGGGGGGAGGGTGTTCTAAATTTAAAAAGCCAAGTAAATGTCATTGCATATTACAGTGCAATTTTGTCCAAACACTAACAAATCCCTTGTGGGGGGGGGGAGCAAAACTGACACGGTTGAATGAAAAACCCACTCACATGTTCGAATAAACAGGCCAAGAAATGCTAGTCCAGAGCTTGTTCAGCATCACAACTGGCCTTCCGTTTGAGCAGATCAGAGGTTGCCGGAATCAAATGCCTGCAATAGCTCAAACAGTGACTAGACAGCTGCCCCGGTGCTCTTTTGACATTTCCTATTAGGGGGGATTGGACAGGTGTTACTCCGCTGGTCTCTCCTTGTCTTTGCACAGTTTTCATTGGTAAAGGTATTTCTCCAGGGAACTGCAGTTGTATTAAATTGTTTTCCTGGTCGTTTGGAAACTATCAACTCTTTGTATTGCCTCCATTGTATCATTCAGCTGTAAAGTGCTCTGGCGCTTGCTGTTTTATTCTAAGGCGCAAATGGCAGCTCTCTAGTTCACGCTCTCATTTTCAAGTTAAGATCCCTTCAAACCATACCTTTTGGAGGTAAAGTAGCACCACTTGGAAAACCAGCATTACAGCACTTGAAATGGAAAGAAAACCCTCACGTCCGTTTCTTTGGACAGAGGTGTGGGGGACGAGTGTGGAGCTTGGAGCTCCCCCAGCCACAGTAGGCAAGAAACGTGCACGTTGCTGGCTCTGACCACACTGATAGAGAATAGCAGAATACAACCTCCAAGAGGGGAACAATACACTTTGGGCCACTCTTGTTACCAGCTCATAGGGGCATAGATGGGTACTGGCAATCTCCTGGGCCACGGAGTTTACAGCCTGCATCACCAGTCATGGCCAGCCCTACCCAGCTTATCTTGTTTTTTTCTCCTTTTTTGCAGCTGGGAGAACATAAGAAGAGCCCTGCTGGATCAGACTGTTAGACAGGGCTCATTTTGAGGGGGAACGCGCAGGAACGCAGTTCCGGCAGTTCCCCAAAGAGGTTACATGACAGGTGGCCCCCGCCCACCTGACTATCAGCCATTTTGGGCCTGTTTCGGCCTGGTTTGGGGCCAAAACGGCCTGGATCAGGGCTCTGACGGGTGGTGGATCACGCTCCTGCTCAGCAGTGGCCCAATCCTGACCATTTTGGGCCCCTTTGGGGCCATTTTCAGCCCCTTTTGCCATTTTGGGCCCAATTTTGGCCCTGAATGGCCAGGATTGGGTCCAAAACAGCCAGGATAGGTGATGTCGGAGGTGTGGCATATGCAAATCAGTTATGCTAATGACACACTTCTGGTGCTGTTGAGGGGCATGGCATATGCTAATGAGTTATGCTAATGAGTTCCTCCAGCTCTTTTTCTACGAAATGACCCCTGCTGTTAGGGGATTTTTGGGGTGCTCAGTTGTTTTCTATATGTGACTCTTGTGGTCTAAATTGACTAAAGAAATTATAAATTAAGATCTTTTCTCCATATGCTTATCATTCCTCATTCCATCTTGCATTTTGGTTGTATTAATACCAAGGCCTTGCTGTGTACAGTCAGTTTGCACTTTGAGAACAAATGAAGGCTACATAAGTTTCCTTCATGACCTGTTCTCAGCCTCGGGGATGTGCTTCCTTAGCAACGCAGAGATAACCATGCAGTCTTTCTGACAGTTTATGTTACATGGCCTGAAAGGAAACATAATCTCAACCTGTCAATCTATCTTGTTCCAAACATCATGTGACATTCACTTGTTTGTTTATGTATGCTTCTAATAATCCTCTGTACTGTAAACAATTGTTGTTTACTTGCATCATGCCTGTGTGATGGCAGAAATGTAGGTGCAGCCTGGTTGTTGGCATGCACCCCATTGTAATAGTGTGAATTTCAGGCTTATTTGAGAACTTTTCATAATAAACCTTTTTTGCTTCTAATATCATCACGTTTGAAGCCTTGATTTATTATTCAGACAAGGAGAAAAAGGGGGACCTTGTAATTGGCAACAAAGATAATGAAAAGTTTCCTCCAGTACAGACCTGTAGTCCATCCCATTCAGCGTCCTGTCTTATGCAGTGGCTAACCAGTAACTGTGGAGGGCCAACAACTGGGCATAGAGGCCAAGGCCTTCCCCTGATGTTGCCTCCCTGGCATTCAGAGATTTTCTGCCTCTGAATATGGAAGTTCTCTTTAGTCACTGTAGCTAATAGCTGTGGATGAAACTGTCCTCCGTGAATTTCTCCTATCGCAAGGGACACGTTACTGAAGACTTTTGTCTCAGTGCTTGTTGTCAACATTTGGTATCCAAACTCCAACCTGAACCACCAAGCCCATTCTCATCAGCAGTACCCAAGTCAGTATGCATGGACACCAGCGTCTCTTCCTAAGGAACTACATGTCCCTTGGGGAGGTGGGTGGAATTTGAGGTACGGGCTGCACCCATGTCTTTCTATATACCAATTGTTCAGTCCTTTATTGGCATAAGAATACATAAAGTGAAGCATGACATACAGACTGTGTTAGGGTTACAATTAAACAGGTTTTTTTTTCAGCAGGAACATGGTGTAATGGAGTTCCGGCACCTCTTGAAAATGGTCACATGGCCGGTGGCCCCGCCCCCTGATCTCCAGGCAGAGGGGAGTTTAGATTGCCCTCCGTGCCACTGGCGTGGAGGGCAAGATAAACTCCCCTCTGTCTGGAGATCAGGGGGCGGGGCCACTGGCCATGTGACCATTTTCGCCAAGGGCAATTTAAACTTTAAAAAACTCCCCCCTTGTTCCAGCTGATGTAAAGTGACATCATTGTGCGGTCCTGAGTTCCACCACCACTTTTCCCAGAAAAAAAGCCCTGCAATTAAATAAATATACCATCAAAATAGCTCTTTATATCTTATCAGAGCGCAGCTTAATAGCGTGTTGAGAAATATAGCCACCTTCTCAGTTATATCTGGAGAGGAGTCATTCAGATTAAAGTTGATCTTAGTGGGGTCAGAAAGTCCCATCTTATTTTCCAGAACTGAATTTATATATGTGCTATGAATTTCTATATAAAAGGGACAATAGAAAAGGATATGTGAGATTGTTTCAATATAGGGACAGTATCTAGCTAAATATGGTGCCTTCTGAAATCTTCCATATAGGATTGCAGATGGTATAATATTAAATCTGGCCAAAGAAAAGGCTCTACACTGTTGTGGAATTTGCAGAGAATGAAGAGAGGAAGCCATCTGGCCTGCTTTCAATGGAAACGCCTGACTCAAGGGAGAGCAATTTTTGTTGGCCGCATTACAGAGATTTTATGATTCAATGTGTCTTTCTATATATTTGCACTATAGCAATCATTCACAACTGTAGTAGATTGTCCACATGGGAAAATCCAGTTGCAAATTATTGGTAAAGTGCAATATACAATGATGTGTGGACGCATCTAAAACTCAGCAGAGTTTTCCAACGCACAACCAGCTTAAGCAGTCATCCTGCAACCATAGCCACAGTGTGAAATTAGTTGTCAGTCTTACCAGCTGGTGACAGCACCAGTGGAATGGAGAGTAATTGGCTTGGTAGGCATTTTCATAACTTCTCCCTTGTAGCAAACTGGTGTGGTTTGTTCTTAACTTTAGAATAGTTGTGCAGCAGAGTGAAATAGTAGGGGGGAAACAGGGGCTCCGCAGCCTAGATTCCAGGTTCAATACTTCAGAGTTTTATGACTGCCACAACAGTAATATTTGCAGAAAAAGAGAAAGTGGTGAAATGCCCAGACTTGAAGGAATGGACAAATAAATTAAATGAGTATGCAACAATGGCAAAATTAACTTTTCTTAAACATAATAGACCGACTTTAGCATTTCAAGATAAATGAAAAGCTTTAATTATATAGCTGAAAATTAATAACAAAATCAAATTAACAAAGAAAATAATAGAAGGAAAGAGTCAGATAATACATGTTTATAATAAAAATGTTATTATTTGATAAAAATGTTATTAGTAGACATGGGCACGAACCGGGGAAAAACTGAACCACATGGTTCATGGTTCGTTTAGTTTCACAGAACATGAACCACGAACTTTGCCGAACTTGAGCCAGTTTGCGAACCAGTTTGCAGTTCGTGGTTCGAGGGAGCCCAGAATGGGCCCCTTCACGCCCACAGCCAAACTAAACAAGATCTTCCCAGTGTTCAATACCCACCAAATTTGCAGGGGAGCTAGTCTTCACTGTCCTCTAAAGACCCCCCCCCCCCAAGTTTCAGAGAGATTGAACCCTGGGAAAGGCATGATCCATGCCCCCCCTTTCCTGTCATTTTCTCTTCACAGTAGCAAAAACGGGAATGTCTGCTGGCAGCTACTTTGAGGGGGTACATACTGACCTTCCCAATGTCCAATACCCACTAAATTTGCAGGGGAGCTAGTCATTGTCCTCTAAAGACCCTCCAAGTTTCAGAGAGATTGAACCCTGGGAAAGGCATGATCCATGGGTCCCCCCTTCCTGTCATTTTCTCTTCACAGTAGTTAAAACTGGAGTGTCTGCTGGTAGTTACTTTGAGGGGCTGGCCCTTTTCTTGGCTGGATGGGCCAGAATGGGAGCTCTCTAGTTGGCAGGGACAGCTGCCAATCAAGCGTGGAGGTATCAGATTGGGGACAACCAAAAGACTGCCACCGTTGCCTGGGTGATGGGTTGAATGGCGCCAAAGTGTCTGGCTTCCCGAACTGGCAACGGAGCAGTAGGAAAAAGTCATTTGTTTGGTAAAAATGCGGCCCTACGGAACGTGTGTTTCTTTGAATATGAACCAGCCGTTCCGTCCAGAATTTTGTTCCGTGGTTCTTTTCGTGCCCATCTCTAGTTATTAGATATGAAGATAGATGGTAATGAAAGAATAAGATATTTAAATAGAAGTAAAATATCAAGGGTAGGTTTAAGTAAGTTCCACTTAAATGTATGTATGTATGTATGTATGTGTGTAGTTTTATTTTATCTTAATGTATAATTTATGTTTGTATGTTTCTAATTATATACATACATATATATATACACACACACATATATACACATATATACATACACACACACACACATATATATATACTCATAATCAAAGGAATAGAAAATAGCAAGAGTTCAGTTGCACTTGTAAGACTAACAAAATTTGTGGTAGGGTATAAGCTTTCATGAGTCACAGCTCACTTCTTCAGTTACCTGAAGAAGGTAGGTGCTACTGGACCCTTGCACTTTTCTACTGTTACCCATCTTGATCTAAGCAAAGTAATGGAACTCTTCTTGTCAGAACAGCTTACCAGAGTCCAAGAGTTATTTTGGATAAATGGCAACCGGGGTCAGGACGGAGGGCCATTTATCAGTTTCATTTTTACACAGGCTACACACCCCTTTCTGGAAAATAAAGGTCTTGCTTTGCTGATTCATGCCTTTGTAGCTTCCATTGGGAAGGAAAGTGGGGTATAAATATCTACAATAACTAAATATTGGTGATCCCAAGCACTGGGTATCAGGCCTGCACATAGCTGCATCCAAGATACTGTTTCTTGGTCACTTTAGGCATGGTAACATATTGAGAACAAGCAGCTAGGTGCTAGTTGCAAACAGATTTTTAAAAAATGTTGCTTGCTACATTTTTTTCTAATTATGTATATAGTATTGCGTGCTAGCCATATTCTATTTTGGAATACTAGTTTATATATAATTCAATAATTGCAGTCCATTGTACCAAGCTGTCTATGTAATAATACAGTCCCCGCT
This sequence comes from Eublepharis macularius, assembly GCF_028583425.1. Lineage (NCBI taxonomy): Eukaryota > Metazoa > Chordata > Lepidosauria > Squamata > Eublepharidae > Eublepharis > Eublepharis macularius. Next base: position 93,228,602 of record NC_072798.1, read on the forward strand.
TAAATGAAAATCTGCAATCTAATAATGCCGCTTCCATTAACTTAAATCTGCTTTGAGAATGTCACAGGGAAGTAATGATAATAATTGCTGTGTCTTTCTGGTTGTCATAGCTTTCTAGACGTCATGGAAACCAACAAGCAAGGAAGCAAAAGGACTCACCTCGCGAGCTGATGTTGATGTTGCTATTAAAGAAATACTTAACTGCCGGCGTTTCACTGAGTTGGCAAACAGAGATACCATCTGCGTGGAGAATATTCCACTATCTGCAGAAGGAAGTGAATCGGTGGTTTGATGTGCTTCAGCGGCAATCTTGGCATCCTGTCAATCCAGACTATATCGCAGGAAGAAAGAGCTGTTTTACTGTTAAACCGACATTTCAAAATTCTACTTGTACATCGAAAGGTCTGTTATTGCTGGTGGGAACCGGAGTCCAGGGCCAGGTTTCTGAGCTGTGGGTGCTCTCTCCTGCCACTTCCTAGCTGCAGCGGGCTGTCCTGGGACCCTGTTACAAGCCTCTTTCTTTTTAAGTTCAATTTTTAGTTTAACCCTCTTCTTACACCCACTGGGTAGATTGCTGCCACCAGGAATTATGTTCCAAAATAAGTAATTTAAATTTCACTTTTAATAACGTGCCCAAGTGTCAGGCTTTTTCGTGGGACTATGTGGCCCTGAGGATAGGAATGGGATATATAGGAATGACAGATACCCTGGGATTAAAAAACAAAACAAAACAAACTTTTATTTTTACAAGAAGCATATCGGTCTCACTCTAGTACTTAAGCTCGATGGTTTCAAAGATAGTTCTCATTTCTTAAAATTTCTTCACATATGCTCAGTCTCACAGATCTTCATAAACTTTCTCAGGCGCACACACAGTTTGCCTGCTTCGGATAAATTAATCTCTCATTCAAATACACATAGACTTTCTCTCAGGCGCACACACAGTTTGCCTGTCAAAACCAGAAAGCAGGATGAATGTTTTCTCACGGACTCACACAGTTCAGGCTTCCACACAGGTTGCCTAAATGAAAGCAAATCCCCCCAGGCTTCCACACAGGTTGCCTACTTTGCCCAAACTCAATATTTCTCTCATAAATGCTTAGACACCCTCAGACTGCACACAGCTTGCCTGCTTTGCCAAGACTGAATCTTTTCTTTCCACTCAGTAACTAAAAACTGCAGTTCACTCCACACACACTCTCAGTCATCAACCAATCACGTCACTCACGCATCCCACTCTTCATCAGTATCACACCAAACATTTAAAGACACACACACTGAAAATCATTACAGACTCATTCTTTCCTCCCCCTAAGCAGCTCTACCACAGTGAGTACTGGCATTGCTGCTGCCAAAAAGTGGAGAGGAGCGAGCTCTGGTAAATACACAAGAATCCTTCTCTGATTAGATTATCACTGGCCACTACTTGCTTTGTTGGGTTGACAAATATCCATTATCCACCCATTCCTACACAAGAAACAACCATTTTAATTGCTTAGAAAACAGGGACACTTTCTCCTATCTGCCTGGAAATTGGCAGGAAGGATCTCTAAGGTGAGGGCTACAGTTTTTGAGAACTTCATCTTAACTGGTTGAAGAAAACAGGACATTGGTAAAAACACCTTCACTTTAATGGCTTGAATAATTAATTTCAATATTTTTTAATTGAATGAAACAAAAATCGATCTTTTTCTGTAAATTTCTAGAATGGACACTGGCCATTTTCACCTGTCTTACTGGCTCCATTACATCATGCAAAGCTCCCACAAGGACAGTGTCTTCCTGGTGTGGTTTCGTGCAAGAACCGAGAAATAGTGCCAGGAAGACGCTGTCCTCGTGGGAGCTTTGCACGATGTACTGGAGCCGGTAGGACGTGTGAAAATGACCTCTGTCACACAATCTGCAATAGTTTATGCTATCCCTTTTCCTATTCCCCCCTATGGACAAATGCATTTGAGGCTACAAAAACCCCACATTCATTTAAAGACACTTCTCTCTCAGTACAAGGACAACAACCTGTACTCTGGACAAGAGACTACTGTCAGGACAGAATATGGGGAAGCAGAATGGTTCCAATTGGTAAGGGTGTCAGACAAAGATGCATATTATCTCCCTACCTGTTCAAACTCTATGCAGAGTATATCATAAGGAATGCTGGATCTAGAAGAAGGTGGAGTGAAAATTGGTGGAAGGAACATAAACAATTTGAGATATGCAGATGACACTACGTTACTGGCAGAAAATAGTAAAGACTTGAAACAACTACTGATGAAGGTTAAAAAAGAAAGAGCCAAAGCAGTATTGCAGCTGAATATCAAGAAGACAACAGTAATGACTACTGAGGAATTACACAATTTTAAAGTTGACAATCAGGAAATTGAAATTGTTCAAGATTTTCTGTTCCTTGGCTCAATCATCAACCAAAAGGGAGACTGCAATAATACATCTATGCTCAGTTGAAAGACTGAGCAGCCTGAATCAAGCACAGAGAATAATGTTGATTTTCAATACTTCAAAAATACCTTCTCTGATGCTTCGCCAAAATGGCTTTCTTAAATCCAAAGGGATTTGCCATTAAGGGTCTTTGAGAACTCCATAGTGTCTCCCCTGCTCCCCAAGCTGCTAACAGCCAAAGTTCAAGCAAAAATGGAAGATCCTCTTCCGAGGGTTATTACAACTTCCTGTAAAAAATGGAGTCCTAGTCAAAGCGGACATCCATAAAGCTCTCCAAGAGGCACAAAATGGAACCAAAAATCAACATCTGGAAAATTCAATTGAAGAAGTTCTAGCTAGCTCCTTCCCAGTGCTTCCAGAAGCAGAACAATCACCAATATTGGAAAGACTAAACCTGCTGAGATTAAAGCTTTCAAACTTAAAGGAATCACACTAGGAGGCTAAGACTTGCCCAGACTGTGTTTCACCAACAACAACGTTGATGGCACCAACCGAAAACCCTTTAAGAGTTCCTTCAATTAACATTGAAGTGCAGATGCTATCAACAGAGGCAGTTCTCCCCACAACGTCCACAAGCCTTCAAGAATCCATCAATCAAAAACAAGAAGAAATTACTAATAGTCTGGAGCATCTGAATTCCAGATTTCTGGAAATTAAAGACAGTGGTCTTGGACCTGTATGTCAGGCTCAGCAGACCCAGCCAACTGCAGAGGTCAACATCAACGTGACGTTAGATCCACCTGCCTCAGAGGTTCCATCTTTAACTTTATTCAAGACCTGTGAAGTTGCTTCAGAGGACAAAAAGCTCTCTCCACCAAAAGAATTTAACTCCACACAACACCTTAACAAAGTAAAGGAACCCCAGCAAGTGACATTTAATCACTATCTTGAAGATTTCGAACTGGGATCATCTGGACCCTCAGTACAAGCTCCAATGTTTAACTCTTCTGTTAATTCCTCAGCTCCAGCTCAAGTGGGATCACTTAACAATGGGTGTATTTTTGTGAACTCAGTAGGGAGGTTAGAAATGATTGAGAAATCAGATTGACAATTAAAGGTAGTACCTCAGAATGTAAAACAGCCTGAAAAGAAACCATAAGAATTAACTTTGTCCACTCTGGCACCCTCCTCTGCTATGATAGCACCTTTCCTATGCGTAACTTCTGTTAACATTCGAGGGTTGAATAGTAATGTTAAAAAATTAGATTCCTTTCTTTATTGAAAAGGAAAAAATCTGATACAGTCTTTGTGCAAGAGACACATTTGAAAGCATTATAACCTCGCCTCCTTAACTCCCAGTTTTATCATATTCAAAGGACAGCCCCTGGCTCTTCAAAGTCAAGGGGAGCGGCTATTTTATTGTCCAAGAATATTCAATTTGTTATTGAGGCCGAGAAGGTTGATCATAGGGGGTGTTATTTATTTTTAAAAGGGTGTATTAATGACAAAAAATTGACTTTGGCCACAATTTACGTACCGTCATTTTTTTCATACCTGTGAAACATTAGACTCCCTCCCTCCTCTAGCAAGCTCTCTGTTGACAGAAAGCCTTCATTTGCATCTGGTTGCCACTTGTTAGCCCTGCCTCGGTCTCAACAACAGTCTTCTGCACAGAAGCAAGAGGAAACCACACAAAAATAAATAAAGGGGGGGGGGAGTGGAAGGAACTCTGAGAAGATTCTGAGTCGCAGTTTTCTAGCTGGTGTGTCAATTCTAATAAGCCTCTTCAGGCCCATGTGGATTAATGTTCCAAAGCCGGTCTCCTCACAGACCAAAGCCATCTCTGTATTTTTCCTTGTTGAACATGTGGATGAGCAGAGTTAACAACAGAGAGAGCTGTTGTTGCTAGGGAAAAACACTTAATTGTGGACTATGACCTATTTGGCTAGCGTATTTATTTTGCGTCCGTAGCTCCATTTAAAAGGGAAAATGTGCAGGATCAAGTTAAGTGCCGCACCAGAACAAGTCTTGCTCATTTTCATGTTGACCTTTCTGAAATTTGCCCGTCGCCTTTTGACAAACCGGGGGCTGTGTTAAAGGGTCAGAATCTACTCGTTCATATTAAACCAAATTCAATTTGCATGTGTACTTCAGTTGGGAAATTTGTAGCTCTGGAGAGTATTTCATGGAGAAATAGCTGCATGTGATTGGAAGGGCACCTGTTGTGTATACATAAACATTTGGACAGGGCCAGACATCAGGAAAAGTGAGGAAGCAGTTTCTGTAGCACAAGTAAAGTGTAGGAACTGATCAATTATCTAGGTTATTTGAACAGTTTTGCTACTATAGGGTTGTTGTTTAGATGTTGCTTTACCTGTGGTAGAGAAGGGGTTCTAAGGTACACACAGTTTGTGGAGATAGATCAAGATGGGTAGCCATGTTAGTCTGGCTGTAGCAGTAGAAAAGAGCAAGAGTCCAGTAGCACCTATAAGATTAACTGTTGGCGTAGCAAAGCAGTTCTGGGGAGATATTACAGAAGCTATGACTGAAATTTTACAAATCCCAATAAATAAGAACCCAGAACTGTTGTTGCTAAATCTGAAATTAGAATAGATTCCCAGGCAACAAAGAACTTTATTATTCTATATGACAACAGTGGCAAGAATTTTATATGCTCAAAAGTGGAAGACGCAAGAAGTACCATCTATTGAAAATTGGATACAAAAATTGCTGTACATGGCAGAAATGGATAAAATGACGAGAAAGTTGAGAGAACAGAATCCAGAAGAATTTCTTAATGACTGGGGTAAACTAAAACAGTATTTGTAAAAGAAGTGGGACGTAAAGGGACAATTATGGTTGTTAGATAACTATTAATTTTGCAGAAAGGAGGAGATACTGATCTTTACAAGAGAAGAGAGGAGATAAGTTAGAAATATAATGCAACTGATAGTTTGATGTTAGGTTTTGTTTAATCTAATATATATTATCTATTTTACTAGTGTGTTAAGATAGTTAAGAATAGAAAAGGGGATATAAGTAGTAGATTTAGACATTGGGTTGGAAAACTGTTGGAAGTCTTAGATTAAGGGGGGAGGGGAAAGGGTGGGAGAATATGGAAGTGAGGGTTTTAATTGAAAATCTGTAATATTAATTTTTACTCACCCAATTTAAAAAAAAGGCCTAACTGTTGGCAGTTGCAGCAGCAATGAGATATAATAATAATAATAATATGTTTGCAGAGTAGCAGAGTTTGATAATAGCACAGTGGAAATAAGTAGACAGACTTCTGTGATTCTAGCCCTATAAAATACTTCACTACATAATAGGGTAAAAAGGGTACATTTGACAGGAAAAACAACAAACAGGTTCTGACTACATCTTGATAGTCTCAACTAGGTACTAGAGAGAGAAAAGGCTTAGACTGCATGGTCTACTGAAGTAGTAGTAGCGTAGCAGAAGACTGAACAAAGAGCAATAAAACCTTAGTATATGTTGCTAGCTAATTGCCCCCCAATAAACTGGCTCATCCAATAGACAATCCTGAATTCCCTCATTAAGACTAAAGACTCCCACTTTCTCTTGTGGGAACTTCTCTTGAAGCCTAAATAGTCCTATGCTAACTAGCTATCTGACTAAACAAACAGAACAACAATTTAACTCTTTCATGACTGAGCGTAGGACACTTGCACAGATTCCAACACTAACAACATTTGTGGTAAGGTAGAAGCTTTCATGAGTCACAGCTCACTTCAGATACAGCTAGAATGTGAGTCCAGCTGTCCTTATATCTTGGAGAGTGGAGTGACTCACAAGAGCTCATACACTACCACAAATTTTGTTAGTCTTATAGGTGCTACTGGACTCTTGCTCTTTGTACAGTTTATGTGGCAATTCTATTACTCTAATCTAGGATAGCCACAAAATCTTGTGACAGCCCTGAATCCTTGTTATATTTCCTGTCAAAATATCTTGGGTAGAAGAGCTGGAAATGACTTCTGCCCAAGGCTTTGGAGACCTGTCAGTCAAGGCTATTCTTTATCATTGCTTAGAAAAATTACATGCCACCTTTCCAGAGACTTGCTCAAGAAGGCAATACAGTAAAATAATAAAACAGAATACAGATTATCAGTAACATACAAGCCATAAAAACAATATGATGGCATAAAATGACATTCATCCGCCTAAAATGATATTCATACAAAAGTTCTCGGGCTAGTAGGTAAAGATAGTCCCCTGTGCAAGCACCGAGTCATTACTGACCCATGGGGGGACGTCGCATCACGATGTTTTCTTGGCAGACTTTGTTACAGGATGGTTTGCCATTGCCTTCCCCAGTCAACTATACCCCCAGGAAACTGGGTACTCATTTTACCAACCTCGGAAGGATGGAAGGCTGAGTTAACCTTGAGCCAGCTACCTGAACCTACCTTCCTCTGGGATCGAACTCAGGTCGTGAGCAGAGCTTGGACTGCAGTACTGCAGCTTACCATTCTGCGCCATGGGGCTCGGGCTAGTAGGAGACCCTAAAAATGATAGTTCAAACTAAATGTTTTGGCCTGGTACCTGATGATGTAGATGCCAGGCAGGCCTTAGGGAGAGAGCTAAGTGCCTTCAATGAAAAAGCCCTGTCTCTGCCTGCCCCTCCCCCTCACCTTTGCAAAGCAGGAACACAGAAAGCAAGTCTTGGGAGGCAGATCTTAACTGGCAGCTGGACAGTGCAAGATGAGGCTGTCCTTCAAGTAAATTATTCCTAAGCTTTTTTGGCCTTAACAGTAAGAACCAGAACTTTGAATAGTTTCTAGACACAGCCATGGAGATCTTTCAGCACACCGGTGATATGATTCCCAAGACGAGATGGGCCATTGCTGGGTCTTAGTATAAAAATATTATAAAGTGGCAAGTGCTCTAGTAAATAAATAGATAAATAACTAGTTAAGTTGTATCTACTTATCTAGTTATTTATCTATTTATTCACTCGAGCGCTTGCCCCTTTAAATATTTTTATACATAAAATATATTTGGAGGAGTCTCTCATTTTGGGTCTAGTTGGGTCTTAGTATAAAGAACATTTTATTTGTCAAACATAGATATTCCCAACTTGCATCAGTCCATTGTTCTGCTTTGGGAAGTGACTTCCTCTTGAACAAAACCATTTATATACTATTGTAGCCCTTAGAAAGTAGGCTTGAACCTTATTGTGTGTATACTACCAATTATCATGGATGGAGGACTCAAAGTCACACATGTACAGATCATCTTCAGAGGGCATCCCATTCACTTCAGTGAAGGTAGTAGATCCACACACAACAGCAGAATAAATAGACCAATCTCTTCTTCCCATACAAGTGAATGGGCGGAGGAAGGAAATTGCTCATCAGAAGGAACAAGATTTTCTAAAAGATATTAGATAAGAACATAAGAAGAAGAACCAAACTGTTTTAGACTAGTGGTCCATCTAGCCCAGCACCCAGCATCATTTCATACAGCAGCTATTTCCCTGGAGACCCAAGGAACAGGGCATAGATGGCAAGGCATCTGTGCCTCCTGGCTGAATGTACCCAAACTGCATAAGCCCCCAAACCTTCATACAATAGTCATGCACCCAGAGCATAATCTGGGGTGGAGAGTTAGGCTGTGGCCCCTATCACATGTATTAATTCCTCAAGGAGCACCTATATTATTCTGATGTTTAGATGTTCAAAAAGTCACCCTAATACTTTGCTTCTTGGAAATTTAGTTTCAGATCTTATCTAAGTATGCTCCTTTGAATCATGCTCTGAATTTTGTCCCCTCCACCCCAACTCTCTCGCAAACTACACGAGACAAATTACTCGTGAACAACACGCGAATGGACTTACACATATCTCCCTGTGGCTGTCCTGCACACTTGCCAGCACAGCCGGACTGCACTTGATCCTGTGTGCTGGCACAAGTTTCTTCGGTGCTCCTCCAAGATGCGGGAACGGTATCCCATCATGCACTTCCAATTTGCTCATGCTTAAACTGTTCCCTGTTACCATCCTCTGTTCCCTATAACCTGGATGAGGGAAGCAGAAGCTGAACAAAATTGCCAGTCTGCAACGATGACTTGATAATGATTGTGGACACACGCCGACACAACCACACAATTTTCCCAACACATGCACGGAGCAGAGCTGCAGGACATGTGCTCACTACAGACAGACTAGACATGGGCAGGTAGGAACAGAGACAATGGTAGACATATAGACTCGTGTATTTTGTATTGTCTTGTTCAGCTCTTAAACTGGCCCATGGAAATCTGAACTGATGTTCCTAGAATCCCCAAGGAAGATGATGCAGTATATGATACGATCTCTAGGCCATCCAATGGAAGGAGCACCTCTGCAGTGATAGTCCTTCAAGTCAAACAGTACCATTTTTTCTAGGCAGTTTCCTGTGCAGCCCATATAGCCCCACAGTTCAAGTCACAAGCGTTGTCGTGTTCAGACATTGCATGAAACCACTAACTGTGGTTAGTGTGGTTGTCAGAATCCAGGCCACTCTACTAACTAATGTGAATCAGGGTTCATCAAACCATGATGTACAGCTGGTTTATTAACCATAGGTCATCTTAACTATGGTTTCATGTGCTGTATTAACTCAGATATTCTGACTTAATTCTCATTTAAACCTGCAGACTCCCTCCCAGAAGACACAGAAAAGGCATTGATATTAATATCTGTTGAGAAAAATCAGAATTTGTGTGATTATCTACAGAGTCAAGGAGATCTCTGCTCAGAGGGTTTGTTAATTTCCTCTTTGCCTCTTAGAATGGGAGGTGAAACTAACAGAGCCTTTGGAGGCAAAGAGGAAATAAACAAATTCTCTGAGGAGCAATCTCCCTGGCTCTGTAGAGAAGGGAAATTGACAAAGTCTTCCTATCTCTTTTAAAACTCAGCTTCCCGGCTAACATTGTGACTCCCTTTACGTGCAGTCCTCGTGTAATTCGTCATTTGTAGCTTGGCTCTCAGTCTTCTCAATTTTGTGAGAATGTTGTTTGGAAAGTGGCAGAGCTAACCCAAGAGTTAGCAGCACGATTCTGTCTCTCACAGCCCTTCTCTTCTATGCCAGCTGTAAATAATGGCAGAAACACCAAAAATAGTGTTTTCTGCCCGGGGCCTCAACCGCAGCTTTGTTCATTATCCTGCTGAGGCTGACTTTAAGCACAGTCAACTGCTTGAGGTTATTACTTTTCCCCACTCTGCTTGGAATAGATTGTCCATAGGAGGAATAGGCTGTTTACATAATGATTCAACCATTGTAGGGGGTGGGGGGGAGGAAAAATGAAAATGTAAGTGAGAAAGAAAAGAAATATACAGCCTCAAATAGGAACCCCATTGTTTGGATTTTGCAGCCCACACATACCACCCAGGTCATGCCATACATCACTTTCTTTCTGAGGAATGACTAATGCCTCAAATGCGGAACCAACCTCCCAAACAGTAGGGGGTGCTCTGATCACAGCAAGACTGTCACTGTAATAAGAATGCTACATCTCACGAGTACTGGAAATAAAGATAATCTTTATTTTTTCCTGCCTTGGCTACAGAGAAAGGTTCCATAGGCTGTGACTCACCCACTTGGTAAGGACAACTGTATTGTGTCTCTTTATCCCTATTTTTCAAAAAAAACAGACAGTGGTGGGAGTGGGTGAAATCGAGTATTTAAATTAAAACTGACATGCAAAAACATACCTGCTTACAGAAGACTTGTACAGAACGAAGATGAAGTGTGAATTACTGGTCAACTGAGAGCCTTCCAAGAAGAGCGTCCAGATTTCTATAGGAAATTTCCTCCAATGAAAACTTTACGGATTCCTTTATCTTAACACAGGGTTAAATAATTGTTGCCTTTCTTTTACTTATCACATTTTACTGAGCTTGTGTGGTGCAGCTGCTAGAGTGCTGGACTACAAAACTGAGGGGCCCTACATTCAACTTGCCACACAGTCTCAAGGGTTCCTTGGATCACTCTTAGGTGAAATACCATCTTTCATGGCTGAACTACATGTTAAAATAAACACAGAAAGGTTATAGCTCCCCAACCCTTCCTTAAGGAAGGGGAATTATTGGGCCTCTATTTTGGGTCTAACATGGTCTTGGGGCTAGCAAATGGAGCCAGCACCCTGCTAAAGTTAAGCTAACTGCAGTGGTACTGAGCCATGCCAAGGATAAGGTGGTGAGTTGTTAAGCAGCAATAGTATGTAGACTTGCTCTTCCCTAAAACCCGCCTCAGGCTGATAAAATCTAAGGGCCATTCTCCCCAAAGACTGAATGTTCTCTCTCTGCTCAGTGACTAAAAACAGCAGTTCACTCCGCCCACACTCTCAGTCATCAGCCAATCACGTCACTCACTCATCCCCACTCTTTCACCCCCACCGTTTGTCTGTACCACACTAAGCATTTAAAGACACACACACACACTTAAAATCATTACACAGCCATTTGGCATTTTCTTGCATTTTTCTTATATTCTGGGTGAAGGAAGGAAAGGACTTAATTTAAGCAATTACATCAAGATTAACTCTTGCGGAAGCCTGATCCTATACATTAGCTTGATCTTCCATGGCATTAATAACTCTCTGTGTCATTGCAACTAAAGCAATCCTTGGTAAGAAAAATTAGATACAGCCCATTTGGTCTATCTTGCCATAAAATCTCCTCATTAAAGTACAACTTTTCTGTTGCAGTCACTCTACACGTTACTTCTTTTACAAATTCTTCATGGAGCCAACCCATGCTCCTTGCAGGCACGCAGCACCTCGGGGATTGGTTTCTCTTTAAAAAAACAGCTCCGAAAGCTGCTGCTCGAGGAGGGAAAGCTCGTGCCTTTCTCCCGAGCTCCCCCCCCCCCATGCAAAAACAATGTGAGGAAGGAGAGTTTCCGCCCTTCTGCTGCCGCATGTGATCCAATACCTACACAGGGTGCAGCAGAAATGGGGAAATGTCTCCCCTCCGCATTGTTTTTGCAGGGGGGGGAGCTTTGGAGAAAGGCAGGAGATTTCTCTCCCCCAGTGGCTGCTTTCTGAGCCCATTTGCATGCTGTTTTTTTAAATAGATGCCAATCCTTGAGGTGACATGTGCCTGTGCAGAGCACGGGTTGGCTCCATGGAGAACTTGTAAAAGAAGTAATGTGTAGAGTGACTGTTATTCATTCTCCGATATGTTTGGGTTCCAAAGAAAACACATGATCAGCCCTCACATACACATTCTCTTGCAGCCCTCACATACACATTCAAGTGTATGTGCGGATGACTAGTCATCCTAAGCCAAGTGACCCCCTTTAAAGTCTACTGTAGTTAGCTTAGCAGGGGATAACTATTTAGGATTGCATTGTGGCCTTTCTTCAAGCTCCCCAACAAAGTCCCCAGGCTGCTGACAAGCAGAAATTCCAGGCAGCAGGCAAGTGAATTTCTCCTAAGAACAGAGGTTTTATTGACTTCTCAGAGTCTCTCTACACAATACTTCTTACACTTAGGATACTTAAGTGAAGGGAGGCGCCATGTTAGCTGGGAAGCCAAGTTCTCAAAGACAGATCGGAAGGCTTTGTCAATTTCACCTCTCTGGAGCCGGCAAAGAAGACAGCCTCTCAGAGGGTTTGTTTATTTCCTTTCAGCCTCTCAGGAGGTGAAACTGACAGAGCCTTCTTGAAGTAGCTTCTTTGGCAGGCTTGAGTGTTTTGGGATGTTTCTTTGACTACATCCTTGCAAGGATGCTGACTTGGTTTAATAGGTCTTTCTGTTGTGTGAATGGGAAGCAGTGGGGTAGTCCGTTGGCAGGAGATAGGAGATTTGTGATAAGGAGACTTTCACGCTCTCTCTTTACTGTGGCTAGTTACAGATTTAATTATTTTACAATGATTCTGTTAATCTGTACTTGAGTCTGTCTTTGTGTGTGTGTGTGTGTTCCTGCTCCGTCTGATAGCTAGTTTTGAGTAGGAAAAGAGGTTGCCTTTTTGAGGGCCCTTACTTGCCCTCTCCCAAACAGACTAAGCTTGACGGGTTTTTTAAACCTAATATCAAGACGAATAACAGGGGAGCCGTGATACTGACGACCCACTGCCTACAGAAATGGATGATAACCGATTAGGAGACTGTAACCACAATTGTTTCAGCATCCAAATTGGCTGGAAATTAGATTGAAATGTCTCTAGAAAATCAGTGGGATCCAGAATGGTATGCCGCAATGAGCATGCCCACAAGTCCCCTCCTCTCCTAGGCTGATTCCGCACACGTTGGATAATGCACTTTCAATGCACTTTATCAGTCGTTTGAGGTAGATTTTTTGCTCCGCACACAAAAAAAATCTGTTCCAAATGATCTATAAAGAGGATTGGAAGTGCATTATCCAACGTATGCGGAATCACTGCTAGTCTCAGGCCTCTTCGGCTGGTACATGGCCAACGGTTTGGAGACAAGGTGAGTGGGTGTGACTTGGGCACCTTTGATGTTGTGATGGACCGTTCAAAGCCCTGCCCATTTCCAGAAAGCTACAGATCTCCTTTAAACCTGATTGGAATGTTCATTGTGCCAGTAACAGCCAATCAGGGCCCTTGGCACTTTGACAGAGCAGATGGGAGGGAGGATTTGGAGTCCAAAGCAGTTAAACAGCTATTTTCCTTCAGACAGGGTTTAGCTGCCTATGAGGCAGGTTAAGGAATCCTTGGTCTTAGGAGACTGTGTTTATCTCAGATCCTGGGCTTCCGGGGAAACAGGTTGGTAGAGTGGGATGTCCAGGAGAGGCTCGCATGTAATGTTTAATTAACCTTTTTTAGTCTCTCAAGACAAAACAAAGCAAAAGGGACAGATTGTGGTTTCATTTAAAAGCAGCTGGGCAGCTTTAGTCTGGTATTTTGTGGAAAGGGGTTACGGTCCTTCAGAACTTTTCTCTCAAAACACATGTTGGCTGGTATTCTCTCACTAGCTTTAGTATACATTGTTTTATTGGAAACTGTTTCCTATGTCTTGTGCCCAGCCAAAGCTGAGAGCTACATTTGTGTGAATGTTTTCACAGATTGCTACTCTTTCTAAGCCTTTAACCAGGGAAACAAATAAAAGCTGCTTGTTTTTATTTACCTCATCTCTTCTGTGTGGTTATAGGGTGGACAAGGTAACCACCACGACATGAGAGGAGAATAAAAGGTTTATAACACCAGTACACTGATATTCATTTGATCAGTTTGGTTTTAAGTTTAACTGCAGAGGGGCTGGGGGTGGCGACTGCCAATAAAATCCATATCACATTAGCTACAATATTTACACCCATACTCCCACACCTGTCACAGGCGCCTAAAAGTAAACCCTGCCGAATTCAAATGAATAGGCTGTTTCCACACATTCTTGAAGGGACAGACCCCTCACCAAATGCTGGTGGCTTTTCCTGTTGACTCCAGACATCTCCACAACAACCATCCAGACATCTCTGTTTTCAAAACAGTTGCAGGCTGTTTGGCTTCCATTTTTTTAGCACCTTTTCTGGGATTGGACTTTCCCAGGTCTTTTATTTTGCTGAAGGCTGGCGGAGATCTTCTGCTGCATTCTTGGGCACGTGAATGGTTAAAGCACTCTGAGGAATCGTCCGATCACAGCCCAGCCCCTCCCCCAAGCTCTCAGCATGCAAAATGAAAAGGAGGTGGGCAACAGTGACAAAAGTGCCTGACCTCCCCCCCCCAAACCGCAAGGTAAGCGCTTTGGGGGAGTGTGTGTGGAGGCTACATTTTTGGAGTGACTCAGAAAAACAAACATAAAAAGCGGACGAAGGATGGGAATAACCGGCTGTGTGGAAATGGCCTATGTCTAAGAAAGTGACATTAAGATTGCAATATACTGGCTGTTTTAGTACAGGATGACAGTGTTATGGCTATAGATCCAGAGGAGTTAGCCGTGTAGTCTGTAGTAGCAAAATAGAAAAGAGTCCAGTAGCACCTTTAAGACTACTGTAGCATAAGCTTTCGAGAATCACAGTTCTCTTCATCAGATGTGTTATGGCGGGTAAGTAACCATTTTGAGCTTTTAGAGAAAGCGATAGTTAAAATCTCAAATACATACATAATTTCCAAACTTTACCGTTCGTGACTAAGAGTGACCAGTTTTTATAAAGTTACACAAATAAATCTCCTCAGGGCTCTGGCAAAGCTTTCCTGAGGCAATTTGATGAGATTCTAGAAGAGACTTGTTTAAGCTGGCTGCTTTTCCTTCCCCAAAAGGAGGGAAACAAAACAAAGATTTTTAGTGAATACTGAAAAAGTAAAAGCAGTTGGAAGTGGAAATGAAGAAAGACAGGAGAGCCTTGACTTGCATTCAGTGAGAAGCAGGGTGGCGTTGGTGCCTTTACTTCGGCAGATTTCTGCTGTGAGGTTGGCAGGAGAGGGACTGATACAGTGTTTGTGTGAGCAAAGGAAATAATGAGTGGGCTAGCATCTGAGTCCGCCTCATCTCAGCGCCTGACCACTCTATCCTTTCATCCCGCTGTGCTCTTGTTATTTTCGAAACAGGGACGCGTAAGTGCTGTTTTCTTGTGTGAAAGAGGAAATGGTACGCTCAGAGAAGCAAAACTCCAGGCGGACTGATTGGATGCCTTTGGTTTGGAGCAAATTGAAAAGTAAGGTAAGAGTTCTGTTCTAATGAATGATTAAAGTTGAGGCCACTGCAGAGAAAAAAAATATGGCCTCGGGACCACCATAGAGGCAGGAGTTTGAGATGCTCAGGGGAAAGCAGTTGCTTCTGTAGTTGCACAATGTTGGCTGAAATAAATGTATAATATAAATTCTAGTAATAAAATGTGGCCCTTTTAAGAATTCCTGTAGTATTCTTTGCCAATTTGGTGTAGTGGTTAAGAGCAGCAGGACTCTAATCTGGAGAGCCGGGTTTGATTTGCCAGTCCGATGCGTGAAGCCAGCTGGTTGACCTTGGGTCAATCATAGCTTCTCGGAGCTCTCTCAGCCTCACCCAGGATGATTGTTGTGAGGATAGTAATAACACACTCTGTAAACTGCTCTGAGTGGGCATTAAGTTATCCTGAAGGGTAGTATATAAATCAAATCTTCTTCTTGTTGTTGTTGTTATTATTCAAATTTCACACAACACATTCGATAATAAAGATCACACGTTATCATTGATTGGCCTTGCTGAGCTGATACAAGTTTCCACCAGAGACCTAAGTATCAGCTAGGTATCAGTGTAAAATGTATGCTGTTCCAAGTAACCTGGCTGATACTGATAACAATAATATACTCTGTAAACTGCTCTGAGTGGGCGTAAGTTATCCTGAAGAGTGGTATATAAATCAAATGTTGCTGCTGCTGCTGTTAATTACTTATGGGATGCATGGTAATGATCTAGCTTCCTTGAAGGCTCATCTTTCAGTCAGGAAGTAGACAAACAGTTAAGGATTCATGGGACAAATCTAACTTTATTGACCTATGACAATATGGCTGACGGTGAAAAACCAGTTGGGAACAGGACGTGTTTCCGTGTCTTTTAAAACTATATATGGAGAGTCACTGCAGTTTAGTGTTTAGAATATTGGACTAGAACTGAGAAGACATTGGTTTGAATCCCCTCTCTGTCATGAAGCAACCTGGGTGACCTTGACATAGTTGCCCTCTCTTAGATTAAGCTACCTCATAATATTATAATGATGATAAACAGGGAGGGCTCTGTTTCATGAAGGAAAGGTGGGAGAAAAATCAAATGACATACACATATATCATAATATTGCACGACCTCTTTAACCTTTAGACCCTAACCGCTGAGAACCTGACTCTATCTATCTTAAAACCCACACCAGCCCTGTTCACTATTACCAGCCATTTATTTACTTACCCTCATGAAAACTGTTTTCTGTATGTTGTGAATGGCTCAACTCAAGAGAAGACCCGGCTATTCAGGTTTCGCCTCATAGTATTTCATTAGCTGTCTTTCCATTCAAAGCCACCATGTCAAAAACAACAGGGCTTGCCTTTCCTAGTAGGCCGTCCTGTGCACTGTGCTCCCCATTCAGCAGCTAGCTTTGGTCATGACCAATAATCCATAGCTTACTTGAGAGTAATTTCATTTGTTTTTGCTTTGCTTTGAAAGAAATAAGGAGGCGGCAATGGGAGATGTGACCTCTGGCAGTGTCGCCTGTCCCAAGAGCCAATATATGCCTTCTGGTGCCTTTCTTTCCAGGCTGTGGGTGTTTGGCGAAGGCTTCTTTTGCACGTTGGTTGTAACATTGTAATTTTGGACGTTAGAGGGGATTGTGTGGTCGGCTGAGGTGTTCTGGAGGGAACCATTAACATATCAAGCAGGATTCAGGGCATTCTGCAGAGTTTTTATGTTAGCTGTTGCCGCATTCCCCCCCCACACACACACACAAAATTGCAACCCTTTTATTATTATTTTTTAATAACAACACTACAGCATTATTGTTTTCACACACACAAAAATTTAAAAATGGGAAAAACAGATCTTTGTTGCACTGGGTGGTTTTGCCTGATAGCTTCTTTTGTTGTGAAAAGATGATTTACTGCCAAGATTAGGTGCTGTTAGTTCACCCATACAACACAAAACAAACATTGATGATATTTTTAAAAAATGGATGACGGCTGAGAGTAGCAGGGGAAGAAAGGGGAGGAAAGGATGTAGTTACACATTGCTGTTCAACCAATCAGGACACAGGGGGGAGGACAAAAGGCAGGGCCAGGGCTTACCCTGAAGAAATGAGCTTTTGTGAGCCACAGATGGCTACCCATCTTGATCTACCTGAAGAAAATATTCAAACATCCATGCAGAACTTGAAGAATATAGCAAAGCCATATGGAGCCAGAACCAGGGAGAAAGCCCATGGGGAAAAGATCCAATTTTGAATTCTGTGGTTAACAGGGATGTGAGCAAGATATATTTTGATGTACTAGAATTTTAAGTGATTATAATTATCTTGCATTTGTAAGCCACTTTGAGTCCTTTGTTTCAGGAGAAAAGTAGCATATAAATATGTTAAATAAATAAATATGTTCCTTTTCCTTTTGGCATGTTTTTCACTGTGCTATACAATTAAAAAAAAAACTTTTAGGACACGAGAATGAAAACTGACTCCTATGGTGTTTTGCAAAGCTGTGCATACATGAAAGCTCTCAACTGGTGTTACAGTTGCAAAGGAATATAGAAATGGACAATGATTTGTAGGATTGTTGTTGTTGTTGTTATTATTTCGATTTATAAACCGCCCATCCTCAGGGGCTCTGAGTGGTGAACAACAGTTAAAATCAATAAAAACAAGAAAATAATTCTAAAATCAACATACAATAAACAATAATAAAATAAATTAACCAAATACATTAAGGTGCAATGGTGGGGAGAACCCCCACCCCACCCCAAAGGTAGGAGGCCGACATGGATTTTTAAAAAAACACAAGAAAATTGATTTGCCAGTAGTTTCTATGCTCCGTTATTGGTTTAACTGTGCGCTTTGGTTGTGGGATGAAGTGATACATGGCAATCACCAAGGGGAGTAAAGAGTTCCATCAGGCTGTGTGTCAGTAGACACCCGTGAAAGCAGATTGTGGTGTACTGTGCTATGTGGAAGGAGTACAACTCTTTCATAAGTTGTGAATGGGTCATGAGCAAACTAATCATTGAAAAAGTGGCTGCCTGATCGCAACCGGCTATCAACACGCGATCTGAACCGGGTGGTATTTGAACACTTGTAATTGATTTTTTGGCATGAAGTGGAATGTTGAATTAAGTTGATTCCCTCTTTCTCACCTTACATAACTTTACTTTCATCATTTGATTCTGGGTTATGGCACATATCCTTATGGCACTTTCTAAATATGATATTTACAACTGAAAGCCCTGACACACTCCTCCTATTGGGTAGTGGACAGTGTGTCCTATGGCAGCAGTAAATGGGAATTATCCCATTTATCCCATTAGTATAATGGGAATTATCCCATTATACTAATGGGAATTATCTGTTGTTTCAACAAGATCATTTCCGGGCCAAACTAGACAATATGGTGCCTTTGTGTATGCCACAGGGTTGCCACCACTATTTTAAAGCCTAAAATGGGCAATTAAAAAATGCCCTAAGGGCCCAAGTCTAATAGAGACCACAGTGTGGTGAACAGGATTTTCTTGTTGCTTCCCCCATGCTTTTTCAAGTGATGAAATGACTGAGTGACACACAACCATTTTGGCACTTGAAAAGGCATGAGGGAGAGAAACAAGAAAGCCTCATTCCACCATGAAGATCAGGCCCTCATAGCGTTTTTAGGCTTTAAAATAACAGCAGTGCTCCTGTGGTGAACATGAGAATACCGTCATGTCTAGTTTGACTCCAGTCTCTTGACTTACCTCTTAGAGAATTCCTGTGGGACAATTCTAAGATGGCCGCCTGTCTTCATCTTCTGTAACCTTTATGATGTTATTGTACTTATCATTTTTTATTTTTATTAATATTGTATATTGTTTATTAATCAACAATCACTTAAAGTAGACAAATAGTAAAAACAGTCGATGTTTTTTGGCAAATGCGTCTCAAGTTATGTTCTGAAGTATGAAAAGTGGCACTCAAGTTCACACATCTGGTCACATGTAACACACACTCTACCACGAGCCGTGAGGAAATGTTGACCCAGACAGCAGAATTGTATGGGAGTTGCCATGACTCTGTGGTAGAGTATCTGCTTTTCATTCAGAAGCCCCCAAGTTCAGTCCCAGCACCTTCAGTTAAAAGGATCTGGTATTGTGAAAAATTTGGGAACCTGAAGAGCTGTTTCCAGCCATGTTGTTGCTGCCGTTGCTGCCGTTGCTGTTATTGTTGTTGTTGTTGATGATGATGATGATTTGTAGTCCACCCTCCCCACGAACGGGCTCAGGGAGGATTACAACATACAGATAAAAATACATTGATAAAACAGTAACATCAGATAATCATAAAAATCAGATTCAGCGGCATAAAAACAAGCTCTACACCAAGTTCCTAGTATCCCAGGATGGGATTCCCTTCACCCTTCCCTGCAGTCCATAAGGAGAAGAGAGGGGTAATATTGACATTGCTAGATCAAGTCTGATTCACTGTAAAGCAACTGCATGTATATAGGCATGATAAGTGGTAATATATGCCAGACTCTTCTCCATTGGTGGACTCAGTAGGCCCTTGTCCACTCTTGGAAAGAAATTCTTACTGCCTGACTGTATCACACCTATGCTGCAGGTTATTGAGTCACATGAACATCTCCTCCGGCCTAATATTGAGCTTCAATAGGCTGAATATTAGATAAAGCCTCATGTTCTACCATTGCGTCATATCAAGTTACTGTTCCAGGAGCATACATACTTATACATTTACTTTCAATCCCCCTTTTTGTGAGTTATTTAAAATTGGCTGTCTGAAGAAAGGACTAATAAGAAAACAAGTTTATATAACCACACGAGCTCTCCAAGGAGTCTTCAGTGGTCATTATTTGCCTCTTCTGCTCAGAATGCCATGTTCTGCTCTGCCCAGTAAGACACAACAATGAGAATATATCACTGCACAGCTTCCCTGCATTTTCCCAGTTCTCTGCATCAATTCCAGACCAAATGTGTTGCTGTAAGGTCTCCCTTTAATAACACTGTGCAAGTCTGAACTTGAACAACCAAAGTACTATTGCAGTTCAGAGTTATTATGATAGTCCATGGAAAAAGCCCTGTCCTTCCAGAGCATGGCAAGTAAAACTATAGAAAAATATTCCCACCTTTGCATGCATACAGTCTCAAATTCAGTCCCCATCTCCATTTAAAATGACACGGCAAAATGAAAGAGTATTACCTGAGACCCTGGAGAACAGCTGCCAGCCAGACTTGACAACAACAATCTTGATAAAAGAGTGGTTTGACTCTGTATAAGGCCATTTCCACACATCTTTAAAGGGATGGCCAACTCACCAAACATTGATGGCTTTTCTCCTTCACTTACCCGCTTACCAAATGCGGGTGGCTTTTCTCTTTCACTCCACATGTCTTCAAGTTCAAAGTGGTAGCAGACTATTTGGCTTCTATTTTTTTGGTGCCTTTTCAGGAATGCAGAAAAGTGTGGGAAATTGCGTTCTCATAAAAAGCTCCGAAAAACATGGACGCCAAATAGCCTGCTACTGCTTTGAAATCAGAGACGTGTGGAGTGAAGGAGAAAAGCTGCCAGCATTTGATAAGTGGACCGTCCCTTTAAGAACGTGTGGAAACGGCCTAAGAAAACTTTATATGTTCATGTGTTTAACTCTTGAATTTCAGAGTCTACAACACAATTAACAGGTACAGAATGCAAGGGGCTATTATGTATAGACAGTGAAGTTCACCGATAGAAGCTTAATCTTTACATTTGGAAATCAGATGCATCCAACTACCATGTTTTTCAAACAAACTTAAAACAGTCAAGGAATGTTCCATCCTACCATATAAAAGTCAAACCATGTTTCTGACAACTCACTTCTTATCCCTGCACATGCACAGAATGCAGAACATGAGGATAAGAAGTGAGTGGGGCAAACCATTTGCCTCCCCACTATGTGGCTGAGGGAAGACTGAGTGCCATCACACCGGGCCTTCCCGCTGTCTCAGGGCTTCTCAGCTGGGCAATAAGGTGGGCAAATGCCACTTTCTCCCTGCACAGCTGATCCACAGGTGAGGGGTGGTGGTGGCAGAGCCTCTCTGGCCTGGTCAGCTTGGCAGGGAGAAGGCTGATCTGTGGCCCGGCCCAGTAGCCTGTGGGTGCCCCATGCCCTGCTGTGGTGTGGGGCAGCCTGACCAGCAGCCTGCTACAGTGTGGGGCTGCCCAGTCCACTGCAATGCAGGCCAACCTCACCCAGCCCTGCAGCCATAGCGGCCTGGCCTGCTGTGGCCCGCAGCGGCCCAGCCTGCTGTGACCCCCAGTGGGTCCACTCCTCTTCTGTGGGCTGCCCGATCTGGCTCCAGTGGGGCTGGAACGGGCTGTTGATGGTCACAGGATCCAGACAGGGTTCTCAACGTCTGTTTGGACTTCCTCAGGGGCAGGTTAAAGGCTCACCTAATAAATCAGTCCATGAAGCATAAGATTCTCACATAGTACATTGGTTCTCTCTTGTGGCAATTACAGGCCACGTCCAGATTTGCAGCCGGCCCCATTGTTGGGTGGAGGAGGATTTGCCCAGTTGGGCACCCCGGCTTCTTGGCGTCACCTGCAAGACATAAAAAAGACAAGCACTTTACTATTTCATAGCACTGTCTAACTGTGGATACGTACCTTTTGGACAGTCGTCTTCCATTATTCTCCTCTCCGCACTTACAAAAAGGAGCATAGAGAACATTGTGTCTTTATATTAAAACACTGACTGAACTTTTGGCATTTTGCAGCATTGAGAACCCTGTCTGGCGGCCACATAGGACCTGTTCTTTGGATATTGTATATTGTATTTATAGGCATAGTCTATATATATATAAATTCCTATTGGGTTTTTCACCCTTTCCCTCCAATTTTGGATTTCCACCTTTCCATTCCAGGTTAATTTGGGGGGGGGGTCTCTATTTTGAGGTCTAACATTGCATCTCCTGACATGTCTTCACATGTCAGATGTCTTGTCCAAAGAGCCTCACAGTCAAATAGTACTGAAAAATGCCTTTTACCAGTTACATTTGGCACAGGGGCTGTCCTAGACTCAGGTGATCCAGCCAGGCTTACCCATGTCACTGTAACCTCAGGATTTCACTATTGCATGTTCTATGTGGAGCTATCCTCGAAGGCAATCTATCAAGTTCAAATTTGTATAAAATGTGGCAGTCATCATTTTTGTTGGAACTAGCATTTTTTTTAAAAAAAGTATTACTTTAATCTAGAAAAAAATTGCTGTTTTCCCTGTTTGTTTCCAGGCTCTAGTCAAGGCATTGCTTCATACCTTTAAAGCTACACATAAAGTACAACGTACATGGCTGCAGGGTACAAATGCCAAGCTGTTGCAATAATTTAATAATCTATGTAAATAGGTAGTTATGAAATAGCAAAAACAATTACATTATGCCACTATTATTTCAGCAGAAGTAAATCCAGTTCAAAGGCAGTGCAAAGTCCAATGCTCAACTCTCATTTCAGCAGAAGTAAATCCAGTTCAGACGGGTTGCCAGCTCCACTCCTTTTTCAAAGCAATCTTCATCAGAGTTCCACCTAACAATTCCAAGCACATTAGTTACAATTTTAAGTGCTTTCAAGTTTCAAATGAGCAACGATCAGGAAAAGACTTTGAAGCATGACAATGAGAAGACACCTAGCAGCAGAGGCATTGGGGACTGTGTAAGTGGTCATACTTGCCCTGATGATATTAAGGCTTACGAATATGGCAATAAGCCCCTCTGCTCATGTGTTTAAAACACAGACAAGCTGCCTGGCTATGCAGGAGATGGAAAAGTACTGGAATGTGAGAAGAGAAGTAAGACTAACTTAGCCCCACACCCCAGAGGTTGTGCATAGCCATAGAAGAATGGAGGTCTCCAGAGGTACTTGGAAGAATCCATTCACACACCCTGCCAATTCTACTCTTTACCCACTCTCCTATTGTAGCCTCACCCATTCAGCCATCGTGGGTCATCAAATAATCTTTTTACACCCATAGTTCCTCTCAGGAAGACCTAATCAAATCTTCCTAGTTCATTGTCCCGCCCTGGAGACAGTTTCCCAGTCCTTTGTCCCACCCTGGGAAGAACCATTAAGCCATTGTTTTAGGGCAGAGACTCTCAGTCCTGCCTCAGGGCATGTTTCACAGTATATCTGACTGTCCTGCCATGTGCTCAGTGTGTGCGCTCTGGACCTTCCACACACTCTCAGATATCATGTCTCAGCCCCTTCTCCCTCTTGCCATGAAGTACTGGTCACTGAAGCTGCTCTCCCTTGGACACTCTCAATCTTCTGGACCTGGTAACTATAAAACCAACTCTGCAACTCTCTCCATCTTTCCTCCCTGTTTTTTTCTAGTTAGCTCTATGTGTGTGTGCTGTGTGTTTTGTGTGCAATCGATCTGTAACATTTTAAATAAAAAAACCTTTTTGATTGAATTTCTGCCTGCTTATTGAAAGGGTTCTCTAGAGGAATGGATCCTCGTAGACATTAGTGCACAAGATCCCATAGTTACTGGCTTCTCGCATAGCTTGCTAATTCCCCCACAAATTCTCTTACTCGCATGGAGACCAATTCCGGTAACAACTGCATTATTTGCCAGTAAGCAGGGTGACTTGTAACTAATGTGTGTTGAAGGAATCATGCGTTTATTCCTTTAATGCCTGGTCAAAGAACATTGAGAAGGAAATGGTATCAGAAATAAACACGCTTCCAGCTGCCATGTGTTTCAAAAGCATTTACTCAATGGCCCTCAGTAAGAGGCATGTAATATGGGAAACAGACCGGACCTTGGGATCTTTCTAGAGCTCTTATTGTATCTATAAATATTCCTTTCAAGGGGGATTAGTAACCTACTGCAGATAATAGGCAGACATGGTCTCAAATCATTATGAGTGCCCAATAGGGTTGCCAGGCCCCCTCAAACTCCCAGTGGGAGATTGGGGCCTGGCTCTTACCTGGGGGGTGTGTGTGCATGCTTTGCATGCGCGCGTTCCTGCAAGCGTGATGACATCACTTCTGTGAAGTGACGTCATCACGCAGCCCCTGGATTGCGCTGTTGGGGGCTGCTGCAGAGTGCAGGAACGCTCCTGCACATCGCAGCAGCCCAAAACGGGCCCGATCCGCACCCAAACAGGTGCGGATTGGGCCTGTTTTGGCATGGGTCGGGCCCGTTTTGACTCCTTTGGAGCGTTCCTGCACTCCGCAGAGGCCCACAATGGGCCCGATCCGTGCCAAAACGGGGCTGATCTGCGCCTGTTTTGGCATGGATTGGGCCCTTTCTGATGCGGATTGGGCCCGTTTTGGGCCCCTGTGGAGCGCAGGAGCATTCCTGCACTCCGCAGGGGCCCACAACGGGCCCAATCCGCACCAAAAGAGGCCCGACCCGCGCCCTTTTTGCACACGGATTGAGCCCGTTTTGTCGTGGATCGGGTCCGTTGTGGGCCTGTGCGGAGCGCAGGAATGCTCCAGCGCTCCACAGGGCCCCCGATCCAGGCCAAAACAGGCCTGATCCTGGTGGCTGCTGTGCACGGGGGCACGCATTACCGCAGGGGGGTGCGCATGGAAGGTGCGTGCCCCCCCTGCTGGCCAGGTAAGTAGGGGTGGGGGTGGGAGGGTGGGGGCAGGGGATCCCCCGCCCCCACCGGGGGTCTGGCAGCCCTAGTGCCCAATCATTAGTGCACCCAAAGTTACCTTCATATAGTTAATTATTGTTATTATAAAAAAA
This sequence comes from Eublepharis macularius, assembly GCF_028583425.1. Lineage (NCBI taxonomy): Eukaryota > Metazoa > Chordata > Lepidosauria > Squamata > Eublepharidae > Eublepharis > Eublepharis macularius. The sequence continues at coordinate 93,253,349 of NC_072798.1, forward strand.
TAAACCTTGAAGGTTTAACATTTCACCTGGCAGAGTCAGGAAGGTTTTTAGTGTAGTGGTTAAAAGCCAGTTTGGTGTAGTGGTTAATAGCAGCAGGACTCTAATCTGGAGAGCCAGGTTTGATTCCCCATTCCTCTGCTTGAAGCCAGCTGGGTGACTTTTGGTCAGTCACAGCTCTCTCAGAGCTCTCTCAGCACAACCCACCTGACAGGGTGTTTGTTAATGTGAGGATGATAATGGCATACTTTGTAAACTGTTTTGCGTGGGTGTTAAGTTTACAGAAGGGTGGTATATAAATCTGTTGTTGTTGTTGTTCATAGTGCCTACCCATGGTATTCCAAGGTCAGGCTGCTTCCAAGAATATTTGGGTGAAGAACCCACTTTCCTCATCTGCAACCTCCCAAACCTTCCGTTTGTTAATGACAAGGGCAGGATCCCCACTGATCTGTGAATTACTTCCCTTTTGATTTTTCTTTCCATCTCCTTTTCTTACTTTAAAGGTTATATTTACATTTATTTAAAATGTGGTAATGTTGTATATATTGCCACGGAAAAAGTTTTGCCTTCAGAAGGGGGTAGTTGAAAAATAAGCAATAGATCAGAAGGGGTGTGTTGCACAGACAAAAATTATTAAGTTGTCCTGAAGGGTGGTATATAAATTGAATGTTGTTGTTGAGAAGGGATCACCTGGAATCTCCATTGGTCTCAATTTTATCCACCTGTCAGAATACCCAGAGGGGGCATCATAGGAGATGTAGAAATTACTATTGGCACTCCTAGCCTCTCCATGATGTTGCACAAACACACACTATACGTGCTCAATATGTGTCATTTTTAGTTTCTTAGTCTACCCCTTAAGCTTTCCTGTGTGGCCATGGACCTCACAGTTTAAGAATAAGGTGTATATTTGTGTGTGTGTGTGTGTGTGTGTGTGAGGTTGTGCAAGAAGTGACCAATTATGCAAGAATGTATCTGTTGTCTGTTTAAAAGAATGGGAAAGCACAAATTGAATAATTCAAGAAAGAGTAGATAGGCACTGATCATTTTATATTTGAATTAAAATATGTACCCGTTCAAAAAAAGCGGTTCTTCCAGTCACTTGTGAAGTACCACATCGTTTAGAAATGCTAACAGTACTATAGCAAGGGAATGTGATATTAATAATTACTACTCCTGCTTTCCAGAAGGGATCGTTTCCTTGCCATCTCCCCTCCATCTTCAGCATACTTCTGAGTGCAACAATTCGTCAGTTAATAGCTCATTCCTTAATTAAATTCCTGTACCAAGAAGAGAGAAGTAAATTGGTTTCCTCCTTTCCTATTTAAACTGTGGATAGATTCAAATGACCATCTGGATACATTTTACTATATGGAAATTGCATTTGAATGAAGAGGCAGTCAGCCAAGACACCAACCACATGGTGAAGCGATCCTCTCAACTTTCCCAGAAGTTACAGGAGCAAAGCAACTTGCCACAGTAGCAAATCCAACCATTACCCAGACATGAATATCGATTTAAACTGTTCATGATGCGCAGACAATTTTACAAATCCAATGCTGCTTCTGTCAGAGCTCTGTAATTTTTCTGCAATTATACTACAATGAAAGGGAGTGTACAGGCAGCCAATGGATGCAATAGAAAACGGACAGCATCATGACATACAGTGCTAGAATGCACACTCCAGCAACTAAACTTTTTTTACCATAATGCAATGAGATGCAGTATGTGATACTGTGCAACAGCTTCAGAACCAGTACAGTACCAGATGCAGTACAATAATACACATTTGTTGTGGGGATGTGCTTTGGGATTATATTTCAGTTGTTCAGTTTAATAGAGAAGAGAGGGTTTACTTTTTATGCAGACACACATCAATGCAGCACTTCTTTATGCTGAGATGGGCAATCTTATGTATGTTCATATACAGAGACCCAGGGATTTTTTTCAGCTGGAACGCGGTAGACGGAGTTCTGGCACCTCTTGAAAATGGTCGCATGGCTGGTGGCCCCGCCCCCTGATCTCCAGACAGAGAGGAGTTGAGATTGCCCTCCGCGCCGCCAGCAGAGGGCAATCTAAACTCCCCTCTGTCTGGAGATCAGGGGGTGGGGTCACCAGCCATGTGACCATTTTCTACGAGGGCAACCCACTGAGTTCTACCACCTCTTTTCCCAGAAAAGAAGCCCTGTGGAGACCTATCCGTGTTCAATAGGGAAGTCTAGCTAGTATTATAACCTTCCATTTTATTGAATAGTTATATCAACATACCATAATGTGTGTGATAGGTTCTCTGAATTCCTCGCTTACATTAAAAAGAGAGTATCAGTGGAGACATAAGGGGAAAGGCATATTTACATGACGAAAGGGGCTACAGACTTACATTTTAAAAAATCTGAGAATTCAGAGAACCAGTTACGCCTGTTGCACATATTTTTATAACAATGTATTTATTGATATAATAATATTCCAATTGCCAATTAAAAGCTTTAGTAGCTTGAGGGGGGGAGATGGCTGCTGAGGGTGTGTGTAACAAAAATAACGGTGTGGGGGCCTGACTCTCTGGAAGGGAAATGCTGGGCTGGGCTGGTTGGTAGCCAAGAAAACCCCATTTCAAATATTCTGTATTGCCCCATTTTGAGTGCTTTTGGGTGCCACTTTATCACAGCAGAACTATGATAACACGGAACTGATCTTTTTGACACAGTGTACTCAATCTCTTATTCATTCTTCCACAACCTCAGACATGGTCAAGTTATCAGAATTTGTCAGCATTTTCCCCCACAATGCTGATTTTAACCTCAGTGCTCTTTCATTCTGCGCCTTAGGCTTAAATCTCTGACACACCTTATACGAATTTACATTATGGCCTTCTCCTAGGCACAACAAACACAACTCATGATCATCCGTTTGTGTCATCTTCTTTGGCATTTTACGTACTTTTTAAATAAGGCTTTTGGGGCCACTTTTGAAAACACACTTTAGGATCTTTCTCACCAATGCTAGCTGAAGCTCCTCTTTGTGTGGTTGCAAAAAAGGAACTAAGGAGGAAAAGGGGTGTGCCATTGGGCGGGAAACGGTTGGTAGCACGCTTGAAACAGAGTGCCCCCTAGAGACTGGAAGCTTGAAAAGAAGCTCCATGCAGCTGGCCTGTGTATACATTGTCCCACGTGGGATTGCATAGAAGAATGATGAATAGATGCCCCCATTTGGTGTAGAGTGTTGACCCTTAAATGTAATTGGATAGCGTACCTCACTGCATGCAAGAACTGCACACACGACTTTTCTGCCTTCTTAAAGGGACTTCGACAACAGGACACAAAGTAATAATTTTATTGTCATTAACACAGTACAAGAAGAAGAAAAAAGTAAACATAAATCAGGATTTCTTTTCCAAATATCGCTGGCTAGCACAAGTCAGTGGTGCTCTGCTCTCCCATTTGGGTGCCAGTCCTCTGCTAATGGTTTGCTTGCAGTATCCCGCCATAGCAGTCAGTGAAATGAGTATGAACTTCCAACCCACATCTATTTCAGGGTCCATTAAAATCAACTCCCTTGTTTGTGTGTGCTGGAAACTTGGTGAGTCAATGGTTCAGAGGGAGGACTATATTCTATGCGATTTTGGTGCTGTTGAGTGCAAAAACAGTTGCTCCAAAGCCTTCAATTGGTCCCCTCCCCTATTGAAAAGAACAGCCATGAAAATCATGAGAATGAAAAAACTAACGAATTTCCATCCCGGTCTGGCAAAACCCTACCAGAAAACCACCCAGTCATGACAAACATTTCATTCAACAGTCCCAGATATGAAAACACAATGAAAACTTTCTAGATGCACACCCCTAAATGGCTATTGCTGGGGGACTGGGACAGGAAAACTGCAAGGAGACCGGCCATGTGGAAGCTCTGTTGCCACTGGACAGCTACAAGCAACAGGGACCACACGTAAGCCTGCCTATCTTACCAGCTTATTGAAAGCAACAAAAACTCCATGCATTCCACACCAAAGTCCTTCCACCACTGTATCTCTGAGAATTTTAAGATCACCTTCTATCACAGTGATGGGATTGCTGGTAGGCAGGGCTCTAGAATTGCCTAGGTAGGCTCCACCTTTTTGAACTGTAGCATGGTATTTAGGAGAGTAAATATTCTACTGAGATTTGTAGATGTCAGGACCAACCCATTACTCTAGATCTAAAATGATATGTTTTGCAGGACAGATGAGACAATTTATTTCATATGAATATGCTACATAACACTTAAAATCATAATGCTTTATCAGATCAACTAAGGGAAATCATCAGTTATTAAGTATGTTCAAGGAAGTGTGCCTTTTCATATTACAGGATACGTTAACATGTACTCAATGGGGTTGCATCCAGACTACATTTTATGTTGATGGGAAGGGATGGAGTAATTTTACCAGTTCCTTCTTCCTGCTGCAGACCCCCAATATGTCTCTCATGCTGTTTCTTGAGGGTCCCCCATTCCTCAAAAGCCGCGTTTGAGATTAGTGGGCTGTAGTGGGCTGAAGAAGAAGGAATGTTCTGCTCCATTGACAGAAGTGCCTCGTGTGGGCAGAAAATTTAGTCTGGATCCAATCCAACCCCCTACAATGAAGTATTTCAGTTGACACATTAGAAAACAGCCTTTTTAAATTCAATGGCAGTACAAATGAGAAATGAGAATACTTAAATGAGCATGACAGGTAATCTATGGTAACTCCTTTGGGAATCTGCTAGAGAACAAGCAATAAAGACCGGACATCTTGCTGAAGATTTCTAATTTCCTTAAACAACAGAGGAATGTTTTCCTTAGTGGTCCCCATCTCTATGGTCTCTTTTCTTAACATCTTTGCAATTGAGAGGTTTATTCTAAAAAGCTATCATACCCGAGACATTCCAATAAACGGAATACCTCTTACTTTGATTTGGTATTTGTAACATGCATGGGTAACCTGAAGACCAGTTAGCTATTCTGAATAAAAATGGATTTGCCTTCATTGAAATGGTTATGATAATATTCAGAAAATCAATTTCCAGCCTGAGGTAATTTTAAGTTCCTTTAATATGTTTAAAAATGGAAGATTCTGTATTACACAGGAGTATATACCATTGATGCCATTATATATGCTTTTCCAGGGGAAAAAAATCTTTTCATGCTTAAAAAAATGCACCTTAGTTTAATTCTGTACAGTATAACATATAAAGAACGTAGTAAACAGGTTATGTGCCAAAGAAGAGAGCTACACATTACAAGGCAATTACAATTTTGACACAAAATAAAATACGTCTTCCAGTATCTGAAGGCAGTTCACAATCATTTCCAAGATATTTGTGAGATTTAAGGCCATTTGTTCTAATTAAAAGTTTTGACACAAATACTCACAAAACTGTGAATTTCTTGTAAAAACTGTACATGCAGAAACATTTGATAATTAAGATAAGGAACAGGCATATCATAAAATACTTGAGTAGTTCCATACACAAAGTTGTGCACGAAGCAACACAGCTGTGCAATTGTAATCCATAATATTAACAGAATATTACCTGTGTGTCCTACATAACACTGTGCCAACAGCCAACTCAAAATGAGTCAGCATCCCTTTGAATGAACAATCTAGACAGCCTCATGGCAACTGGCAATTTGTTTAGGATCTTTGTATTACTCACAGTAAAATATTCACCTGCAGAAAGCAATAGAATGCCAAAGCTCTACTGTTGTTATGCAAGGTGCTCTGCAGATTTCATACATTACATGAACTGAACTATAAGACTGAAAATGTTATTGACTGCAGCCATTTCATAGAATCATGTTATGTATGTTGTTCAAATTCATTATGCCAGCATAATCATTCTTAAAAAATGTAAACACAAGTTATTTCAGAAACTGGAATATCTTGCAAAAATACATATTCTTACAGTATTCACATTTTGGAAGCTTATTTTCAATTATGCTATTTTGAAAAGTGTATCAGGTTAATTTACTACTAAGCACTTGAGTGAGGTGTTTCCATTATTGAGACCTGTAAATGTCTTTGTCCCTCCTAGCTTTCCCTTTAGTCTTGCATTTATATATGTCTGGACAATCATTCAAAGAGATATTGCTTCTCTTGAGGATTTTACTATTGCAACTTAGAAGACAATTCAATATTCCAAATTTGTAAGATTAAGAATAATTATAAAAAAGTAGTTAGTTTTAAAAAGTAGTAACATGTAAACATAGATACAGAAGAGTTGCATTCTTGCACATCTGTATGTACATATTAAGTCAGGCAGGACATTGACTTCTGAGTTGACTTGTGCTGTTTCTGAAAAACATGTGACACTAGTTTTTCTTTTCCTGTCATAAATATACATCAAATTTTGCTCCCTGTACATAAAAGCTTTTTCAGTTGCACATGCAACCAGATTGGCATTTTGGTATTATGAAGGTAACTTATTTTGCTCAAAAGCCCACCAGAAGCTTCTACTGCATACAAAGAGGGACACTCGGCCTCAGCTCATTGGCTCTTTCAAGCGCATCACAGTACTGGACTGAGCACTTTTTTTTTTAGCAGAGCTCTACGGTCTGTGAAAAGTGTTTGGAGTACTCATATCTGAGTCTGCAATACATGAATAGGAGGTGTATATGGAGGAGGTGCAGGAGATGGTTTGATTCCTCGGACTCTCATGTAGGAGAGGAACTGGTCTGGTATCTCGGCTAAGACATCTTTAGCAAGTCTGGCCATACTCAGTATGTGGTTTCCAGTTCTGTCAATGTAATCCCGAAATGGCACAAACTGAAAGAAAATTAAAAAAATATAAGAAATTGTTCATCATGGCTAATGTTTCATATTACTGAAAACAATGACATTGATTTGATATGGTGCCTTATCTTCTGTACTGTGGGAGCACTAAAAACGATGTCCACTTGTTGCATATATCCCACCACTTATAAATTAGGCTCCATGCACTGACATTCTGTCTCGGCCTTTTGGCTTGATACTGGGCACGGGGGATGTGACAGAATTTCAACAGATGCACCTTCCTCAAACAATTGGCGCACACATGCATGCACATGCACTCACTCTATCCATTTCTGTTTGATACACTCATAAAAGGTAACTGGTTCTCCAACAATACAACTGCTGTAGTGAATGCCTGGGCATAAATGTTACAGATGCAGCTTCCATAACATCTCAGTACATATACACACATGGAATATGTTTGCTTCTTTTCAATCACCGAAGATAAAGCATGACTTAACCTTTAACTTAAGATGAGAGTTAAGATTCTCATAAGTTTTACCTGTGCTCTAAAAAGCATGGTAACTAGAATGATGTCCATACCAGATTTATCCCATTTTTCCACCAAGGATGAATTTGTCCATTATAAATTTCTTTCCTTTTTCTCGTCTGCCTTGTATATAGCTAAGCAGTACTACTACATTTACATGATCCATTCCAGTTCTAGAAATCCATAGTGCCTCTACAATTTTGATGGCCTAATGAGATTTGCCCCATTGCGTCTTTCATTGCATCTTTCTTCTTTGCTTTATGCTCGACTTGCCTTCTCTTTCAGTGGTAAAATTGAAACTAACAGCTCCCATCTTGTTACCATTCCTTCTCACAATACTGTTCATCTTCAACATACTGCAGGTCATGGCTTTTTGGGGGGGGAAAAGAGGTGGCGGAACTCAGTGGGTTGCCCTCAGAGAAAATGGTCACATGGCTGGTGGCCCCGCCCTCTGATCTCCAGACAGAGGGGAGTTTAGATTGCCCTCCGCACCACTGAGCAGCGCGTAGGGCAATCTAAATTCCCCTCTGTTTGGAGATCAGGGGACGGGGCCACCAGCCATGTGACCATTTTCAAGAGGTTCCGGAACTCCGTTCCCCCGTGTTCCCCCTGAAAAAAAGCCCTGCTGCTGCAGGTGCATTATAGCAATAAAACAATTCAAAAATACTTTAAAACACAATCTTCATTATACCAAAGAATAAAGGAAATGGAGGGAGCTTTCAAATATCAACAAGCATTGGGACAGCTCTCTAGGAATGTATAGAATTTTTGAGGGAGAGATGGGGGAGGGGGATGGAGTGAAATTCCCAAATGTACACTGTCAATAATTACTCATAGGCCCAGCTTCTACTTTACTATGTGCAAAATACAGGGTTGGGACTGTAACTTGGTGGTAGAGTATCTGATGCACATACAGAAGGTCCCAGGTTCAATTCCCAGAAACTCTAATTGAAAGGATCAGCTAGGTCGTGATGTGAAAGACTTGTTTCTGAGATCCTGGAGAACTGCTGGCCAGAGAATCCAACACTGACTTGAATAGAGCACCTATAATCTGACACAGTATAAAGCAGATTCATGTGTTCAGAATCAAACCTCTGCAAGCACATATGGGAAGGAGTATGCCTCTAGATGTTTATTATTTACTTGTTGTTGCCCAAATCTCTTACACAAGGAAATGGCCACTCAGCTATGCTTGGAAAAGCCCTTAGTGCTTTCATTGAAGCAGAGAAGCCTTTTATAACAGATTAACATCCGATGCTGCCATTTTCTAATGTACTATGCAGTATAAGTAGTTGAATTACCAAAAGTCAGTCAGAAATGAAGATGTTAAATAATTTACAACATTTGGCAAGCTTGACTAAACAGCCAAATGTGCTTTTTCTTAATTTCAAATTAAAACCATGCCATTATCCACTATAGCAGAAGAAATCTGAAATTGACATTATTTTTTTATAGAACTTAATGAAACTAAATATATATGGTTGACAGAACAGGCTCCAGCTCCACCCCTCCTGAGAAACAACCAATGAGAAGGGGTGAAATGCTGGGCCAATGAAGGTTGGGGACCACTGGGGAGAGAGAGAGGAAGAAAAGTAGGGACACTGCTAAAGGAGGCAGCAGAAAGATAGATGAGTGCTAATCTGTTCTGTCACATAATCATGCCCTGTTTACCACAATTTATTTATGAGTTTTAAAATCTTTCACTCCAGTATTTTATTTTGTAAATAAAGGTTCTTTTTTGTTTTTGATTTAAGGCTGGCTGGCTTGAAATTGTTGGTTGTGGGAAAATATCACATATGAACCTCAAACACTCTGGTCATGATCAATAGGCCAATATATCTAAAGTAAACGGTGGCAGCATATATAAGGAAAAGTAAACACCAAATTCCCTTTCCCCAATAGCTCTGGGCTGTAACTGGGTGAGGGGGAGTAAATAAAGGGAACAGGCTGCCTGTCTAGTGGCGCCTCTGAGTGAGGATAGAGGGGGTCCTGTGAGGATTTGGGACAGAGCTCTCTGGTTAAAAACTTAGAGGTTAGACAGGTGGCATGTTGTGATTAGACATGGGCATGAACCAAAAAATAATCCCAATTTAGCTAATCGTGATTCTGCGGCGCCGCCGAACCCAGGTACCTGAACCTCACAGATCAAGTCCCGTTTCCGATACAGAATCGGGAATTGGGAAGGCCGACGCGGGAGGGCACCCTGCGGTTTCCAGCGCTAAAGGAATGGTGGGTGAGGAGGATGGTGGCCGCCGGGCCCGGCAGGCCCATGGAGGCGGTGGCGAGCCACCTCCCCTCAGGGGGCGGGGGGGTCTGTCCCCACGGGAGTGTGCCGAAACCAGAGGAGATAGCTCCCTATTCCCTAATTCCCTACCCGCTGAAGCCCAAAGCTAAAGCTCCCTCCCTCTCTCTCTTGCGCTTTCTCTCTCCAAAAGCGGCAAGCAAGAGCTCGCCTCTGTCCCACTCCACCCGTGAGCGGAAAGTGAAACTTTGTTGCGCAGCACATGGCTATTTATAAAGCCTGGGTCTGCTACGCAGGAGGGCTGTGTTTGGCCGTAAGAGCTGCCTCTCAGGCTTTGCAGGGATGAGATTCGAGTGCCCATGGCTACAGAAGAACACCCCCTTCCCCCGCCCTCCCCTCTTTTCTCCCAAATGGACGAGATGGGCGCGCGCTTTTCTGGCTGCTCTGTGGTTGGAAGGAAGCCCTGCTGATCAAGGAAAGCTGGGCTTCCATTCGTGTTTCCAGGGCGACAGAACGAGGGCAAACAGCTCCGGCATTCCCCAGGCTCCGTTTCCACGGGGCTCCGTTCCCTCGGGAAAACAGAGTTGCGCTTACCGTAACTACTGTTCATTGACGTCTTCTGTGCAGACACAAATGGGACTGCGCCTGCGCAGGTCTGCCGACCGGATTTTTCTTTTCTAGCTAACGTCCACTAGGGGGCGCATGTCCGATCCAATGCGCATGCGCGGCCGTTTCCCGCCCAAGCGACATTGGGCGACGTCGCCCCCTTCCCCTCAGTTTCTCCTTTGCCGCCGAATGCCTTCACATTATCTGGAAGAACACAGCGGGGTAGGAGGGAGGGTTGTGTGTCTGCACAGAAGACGTCAATGAACAGTAGTTACGGTAAGCGCAACTCTGTTTTCACTGTCCATCTTCTGTGCAGCCCCACATGGGAGACTCACAAGCCACTTACCCAGGAGGCGGGCATGTGTTCTCACTGAAAAAGAGACTGAAGCACTGCTTGACCAACAGCAGCCTCTTTCCTTTCCCGCACATCTAGTGCATAATGCTTAGCAAATGTGTCAGAAGACGACCACGTTGCAGCCCTGCAGATGTCTTGCAAGGGCACGCCCCTAAGGAAGGCCGCAGAGGCAGCTTGCGCTCTGGTGGAATGAGCTTTTACTTCCAAAGGGCAAGGTAACTTAGCATGCGAGTAGCAGGCCCTAACAGTCTGAGTAACCCAGCGAGAAATTGATTGAGCTGTAGCAGCTTTTCCCTTCTTGGGCCCATAATAGCACACAAACAGTTGTTTGGCACATCTAAACTGTGAAGTACGTTGAAGGTAAAATAAAATAGCCCTTCTCACATCCAAGGAATGTAATGCCCTTTCAGAGTTATCAGAAGGGTCAGGAAAAAAGATAGGCAGGACAATGTCTTGCAAGGTATGAAATTGAGTGGAGACTTTGGGTCTAAAACGAAGGTCAGGTCTCAGAACTACTTTATTTTGACGGACCTTCAAAAAGGGAGGATCCCACCTGAGGACCGCCAACTCGCTAACTCTGCGGGCAGATGTAATGGCGATCAAGAAAGCCACTTTCCAAAACAACCATTTTAATTCACAAGTAGCCAGCGGTTCGAAGGGTGATTTCATAAGCCCCGCCAATACTACTTGCAGTGACCATTGGGGAACAATTTCCTTGACTTGTGGAAACATGTTATACAACCCTTTAAAAAAAGATTTTGACAAACTGTGGGAGAAAACTGTTTTCCCATCTATCTTAGGGTGGAAGGCTGAAATATCCGCCAAATAAACTTTAATAGAGGAATTAGAGAGTCCCCCATCCTTTAGAGACAGAAGGTTCGGGCTGTTGGTAAGGCGAGACATGCCTGGGAGAGCCATAGTGGGAGAACTCACTCCGAGTGTCACCCCAATACTCTCTGCCAAACGATGGAGAGCTTGCATACAGGGAGCCCTCTCTGTCATATCCACCCCAAGGAACGTGATAAGGTAGGTCCTCTCTACCTGCGTAGTCACCAGCATGCCACTTCTGAGCCACCCGAGGTAGAGCATCGGGCAGGTCACTATCATCATCAGTGGAGTGGTATAATGGAGGTGACAGGTGCGGTGATGGAGTAGAGGGCTTCTCCCAGAGCACCTCATCCGTTTGGACCAAAGCCGACTGCCTGTGCTTCTATTTCTTTTTTGCCTTCTTCTCGCCCTTTGCGGCTGAAGTCTGATCGGCGCTTTGGTTCCGGTCCATCGGAACCGGTGATGTCAAGGTGGGCAACGGATCCGACGCCTTCGGATCCGACCGGGCACTCGTCTTCGGAACGAGGCTAGCACGCGCCGATTCTGTAAGCTTTGGAGCCGACAACATCGACTCCGATATCGGATCCGACGGCTTGGGAACCAATCCAGCCGGAATGTTCGGATCCAACGAAGTCCTCGGCAACTTCGGCTCTGGTGTGGCAGGCAGTTCCGACCTCATCGGAGACCTGGAACGGTGTTGCTTCCGAGTCGGATCCGACTTCGGGGCCAAATGTTTGCAACCCGACGTGGAGCTCGCAGCGTCCTTCAGATCCGAGGTCGGAGTTGGGGCTTGTCGGGGCCGATCAGGCGAGCGAGAACGCGAGGTGGAAGCGGTGCTCCGGACAGATCCCATCATCGAAGGGGTTTCGGCCGTACCACTAGCCGGTGGTGGCCCCCCCGGGGTATCAGGGGCTCCCGACACCCGCATAGCCCTTCTCCACAATAGGGCATTCAATCTGTTTGCCCTCTCAGCTCTGGCCTTCAGGGTGAACTGTTGGCAATGCTCACATCTTTCGACAATGTGTCCTTCACCCAAGCACTCGAGGCAAACGGAGTGACCATCCGTCCTTGTCATCTTCGTCGAACAAGTCGAACAGCGCTTAAACAACAACTTCTCCGACATCTTGGACAGAAGGTATAGAAGATAGAACGATCTCTCTCACAAAAAAGTTTCCTCTCACAGCGGACAGCTAGATCTTTACCGGTCGGCGGCAAAGAAGAAACTGAGGGGAAGGGGGCAACGTCGCCCAATGTCGCTCGGGTGGGAAACGGCCGCGCATGCGCATTGGATCGGACGTGCACCCCCTAGTGGACGTTAGCTAGAAAAGAAAAATCCGGTCGGCAGGCCTGCGCAGGCGCAGTCCCATGTGGGGCTGCACAGAAGACGGACAGTGAACAGATGGCTGACGCCAGACTGTCTGCAGACTGCAATCCCGAACGTAAACCGATTGATCCGATCGAGACCCGATAGAGCGCCCCACCTGAGCGCTGAACCGGGAGCCATGGACGGAACCGATCAGCCCGGTCCCGATGGTGCAAACGCCAAAATCGGGGCAATTTTCAGTCTGTAATTCCGATCATGCCTGTTCCCTTTACGGCCTGGAAAGGGAGGTTTAGGGTGGGAGGCGGTATGTAAAATTGGTCTCCATAATATGCATTACTAGAATTTCTACTACACCATATATATATTGTCTAAATTATAAACTATCTATTACATCTTCATCCCACCCTACCTCCAAAGAGTTTGGGCACCATAGGTTGTTATCCCCCCTTCCACATTACCTTCACAATAATCCTGTGAGGCAGGATAGGCTGACAATGAGCAAACCAGCTATGGAGGTTTGTAGCTGAATGAGGAATTAAACCCAGGCTTCCACAACCCTAATCTGAAATAACTGGCCCTCATAACTATACTATGAAATTGTTCAGTTTTCAAACTCAGAATTGTACAATATGGGGAAATATTTTGGCACTGGATAGTTTTCTTATTCTAATTTGTCCTTTTATACTTCATCATTTCACTCTGTCCTACATAAACTCCACTTCTCTGGAATTACACTTTATCTAAAATAATTGTTTAAATTCATTCCAGAAGCGAGGCATGCTCATTTGCCAGTTTTTGGTTCCTTCAGTTCATCCCTCCCCTCCGCAGCTGTTACTGATATGCAAGCGTGTATGATAAAAGACAACCTTCATGTGATTTTACACAGGAGTGCTTCAAGATTCTTTTGGAATAGTGTTCTACCAATGCCCACACCTGCAAAAAGAATCTTGATCCACCTGTACATATAACGTATCAAGATTGTTCAGTACTGTTACCAAAGCGCAACTAGTACATTAGGCATTCTCTCTTGCTCCACTGTTTCCTGATGCCCAGACAGAGTTTGCTACAGTTTAGTTTGCCTCTTCTTTACTCTGCAATTATGATAACACAGTTTGGAAGTTCAAACTCTAGGGAGACACTTGGATGAGGAGAATTTCTGAAGCATCCCTATTTGCCAAGAACATTGACAAGAACATTTTGTACTCTGTAAGATACTCAATTACTTCTGAAACCACTGAAAAGCTATACATATTGGTGATGACTATACCATCCAAACTGCCGAACATGTTTTATGACAGCACTACATCAGGGCCAGATCGATGGGTGGGGGGGCAGGGGGGGCAGTCTGCCCCGAGCCGTCAAAGAGGGGGAGCCGGGGGCAGCTGCCAGCCGCTGGGAGTACACGGGCGGCTGAGCAGAGGGCTGGGAGCCCGCCCACACCATTTGCCTGCCCTGAGGACAGGGGGCACGCGGCAAACCTGCTGCCCTGTCAGCGCACCGCCCACGTGGCAAACCGGCTGCCCCGGTGCTGTGGAGCTGGCAGGGGCAGCGCGGGTGGCTGGGAGGCTGCCCACGTCATTCGTCTGTCCTGCTGAGGGGTGGCCGGCTTGCCACACGCCCCCTGTCCTGCAGGGCAGGCGAATGGCACGGGCGGCCTCCTAGCCACCCACGCTGCCGCCGCCAGCTCCGCAGCACCGGGGCAGCCGGCTTGCCATGCGGGTAGCACGCTCCACCCGTGTGATGACGTCACAGAAATTACGTCATCACGCAGCACCGGAAGCACACGTGCGCGGCAACCCTAGATTCAGCCCTGTACTACATTACCAAGTTTGGAAAGATGTCAGAGCCATAAGATGACATGTTACATCAAAGTATAGCAAAAACATTACTCCAAGGCATACCCAGTAGCCTTTCTATCTAGATAAAGGATGGTTTGAACTGATAGGTAGTTCTACAGTTTTGTCCTCTGCTTTTATCAGAGTCCTGGCATCATGGTCTAATGCAGCCATTAGAGCTTCCTTCTCTCAGAATTGCCCTTAATTTGCTTTCATAAGCCTTTTTGCCACACTTCATGTGGCACTTAGAGATGTGTGCTTGATTTCCTCATCTGAGCAGGTAGGAACCAGTTGTGCTCATCTCTTTGCACTGACAACACCTTTAAAATCATCAACTTGTGCTAGGTTATGAAACTCTCCCAGAAGAAGTGGGAACTGAAGTCACTGAAATACCCCCACAGAAAAGGAAATGCAATTAAACTCTACCTGAAATATCCTCTTGTATCAAAACATAATAAAATAAACTACCATACAGCCTAAATGACAACGACTTGGTAATTCTAAAACTATAGACAGGACTTTGAACAACATTAATGCCAGACTTGGTCTTGAGGAAGTGTTCATAGCTCTCAATTCATCCATAGCTCTCCAGAATTTTCCAGACTTCTTTCCTACACAGGTGCCTTTTCAAACGTGTGACTGCATGAGAGCTATAAAAAGAACATATACATGGGCACTGAACATTTAAAAGATTTGCTGGCAGAAAGACTTTTCATCTTACCTGTACGATATCCCTTTCTGCATATTTTCCTCTTGAGGAAAGTCTGACTACGTCACCGTCCAGTTCTTCCATAGCTTAAAAAGAATGGAAAGAGGTATTTTTCACTCCAGTTGAATTTCAGCTGCTCAGCAAACCTCATATGGAAAGCAGTATTTCTGTTGTTGTTATTTGTTTTTATAGTACTTTTACCACCTGATCCTGGGATCAGATGAACTCACAGCAAACAAATTAAGATTGCTTGTTCCTGCAACACCAGACAGTTCACCTGTGTTCCTGGAAAAGATGACCCACTGTCTCAGTCATTCTAGCAAATATGTGGCTTTGATTCCCATTTTATATGCTGGCTACTGAAGCTTGCACAGCCAAGGACTAGGCATTTGATGTTCATTTTAGTCCATCACATTGCCATATGGTTATTGTTTAAATGTAACACAGCTATAACTACCAAAAACAATGATCCAGCTTGAGCATTGGAACTGACAAATACAGCAACCTGATCAGTCATAAAATGAATGTCCCAGGGATCAAGCATTCAAGGGTTTTTTGGTCAAAGGCAAATGATTAATTTTAGCAAATCATATCATAGCATAGATGCAATGCTGACACATTTTAAACACATGGAAGCCACAAGAACAGCCTTGCTTGAGGTGGCAGCAGTCTTTACCTCCTTATCAATACTGCCATGGGCATTGTTTTGAACTGAGCATCTATAGAGGCTGTTTTCAGCTTAGCTGATTGCAACATTAATGTTATTTGCATTTTGTTCTGACTGAGATGCAATACTTAGCTAAGCATCACAGTGTTGTATGAAATAGATCTTAAATTACTGAGGACATTGAAATGCATTTGTGAATAAGTCAGTCAAGTAATTATTTTAATTATGCTATCAAACATGTTTGCTTGAAAGTTCCTTTCCAAAAAAATTCTGAATTAAGAATTCTGGCACTTATTAGAAAGCACCATTGCTTCTTGCAAAATTCGAATGCTTTCACTGTTAAAATGATTCAAGAGATCACGCATTCTAAATGATTAAAATAAATATTGTGAAAAGAAACTGAAGTAGCACAACAATATTGAGGCTTTACCTCTAAAGACTGGAGTACGGTTATGATTGTCAACACTGTAAAAACAGTGTTTCTTACCTGTAACTGTTGTTCATCTAGGTCTTCCGTGCAGGCACACATGGGACTGCGCAAGCGCAGGCCTGCCGACTTCGGAGATTTTTAAAGCTCAAAACCACTAGGGGGCGCCCTCGCCTCTCAATGCACATGCGCAGCCGTCTTTCCCACCTAAAATGGCTCCTAAGAGGCGGCGGCGTGGAGAGGCCGAAGGGAAGCACCTTATAACTGAACACCCTTCGCTGGTAGACGAAGCTCAGGTATTTCCTGTGTTCCTCTCGTATCCCCACATGAAAATAAGCGTCCTTCAAATCGAGGACAGCAAACCAATCCCCTTTCCTTAGCAAGGTGATTACTGCTGACAGCGTGATCATTTTGAACTTAGTCACCCTTAGAAAGGCATTAAGGCTCCTTAAATCTAGAATGGGGTGTAAACCCCCATCCTTCTTGGGGATTAAGAAGAACCGAGAGAAGAAGCCTCTCTCAGACCCGTCATAGGCCACCTCTTCCACAGCACCCTTGGCCAAGAGCGACACTATTTCCGCATCCAGCTCTGCCATAGTATTGTTAACAGCTGTTAGAGGTGAGCTACACCTAGGCAGTTCTAAGAATTCCAGCCCGTATCCTTTATCAACGATTGTTAAGACCCATGAGTCAGATGTTATTGACTCCCAGTCAAACAGGAAAGGCTTCAGCCTGTCTGAAAAGTTCAAGGATGTGGCTGGATCGCCTCGTCAGTACTGCCTCCCAGGCCCCTGCTGATCTCTCTGCTGGGCCGGGGGTTGAGGCGTGCGGGGCTTGAAGGGCTTACGCCTCCTGGGCTGTTGTGCAGGGGTGTAGTGGCGCTGAGAGTAGGCAGGGTACTGCTGGTAATAGGGCCGCTGGTATCTGCCCTGATGGTGGTACGGAGTGTACCTTGCAGCGTATCGAGGCCTGGAAGCAGGCTTGTCTGCCGGGGCCAGTCCTAACAACCGGGCAGTCTGCCTGTCCTCTTTCTTTTTCTTCAGCGCCTCATCAGTGGTCGTGGAGAACAAAGAGTCCCCTTCAAAAGGAAGGCCCTCGATCCTTGATCTCACTTCCTGTGAGAGAGCCGTCGACCTGAGCCAAGAGTGGCGTCTGAGGACCACCGCTGAAGCCATTCCACGTGCAGCAGTGTCAGCAGCGTGGCTCCCAGCATTCATCTGCTGCTTGGACAAACGGATGGCCTCTGTCTGCAGCAAGGACACCACCGCCTTCTTGTCAGCAGGCAAATCCCCGACGTAGGCAGCCAGCTTCAACCAGAGATATAATTGATAGCCAGCCATGATGGTCTGGTAGTTGGCTATCTGAAGGCCCAAGGAGGAGATTGAATACTGGCGCCTGCCCATGGCATCGATCTTCCTGCCCTCTTTGTCTGGGGGTACGGAAGAGGGACCCGACCGATGAGGCTGGATCTCCTCAGCAACCAATGAGGAGGGTGGAGGGTGTTTCACCAACGACTGCCAGGTGCCCTGTTTGATTTTATACATCTGCTCAATCCTTTTAGACGTAGCAGGTTGGTCACAGGGCACCTCCCACACCTTCTCCACTATCTCCTCTACACCCTCCAGCATGGGGAAACCAACCGTAGCAGGGTTGTCTCCGTGGATCCGACGCAGAAGCTTGTCTTTGGTCTGTGGCGTGGCCGAGGAAATATCCATTTCAAGAGCCTTTGCCATGCGAGCCATCTGATCTGCGTAGATCCGAAGATCCTCATAGGGGGAGCTGGTACTTGGCGCCACGTTGTCATCTGGGGACGGTTCCGACCACGACTCCGACCTGTAGTCCCCGACACTCTCAGCCTCCTCCTCCTCGGAACCAAGTATTGACTCTTCTCCTTGGAAGGGTAGAGGCAGCCAACCTTGCCTCGAGGTGGATGGCCTCGGTTCCGAGTAGTCGAACCCAACAGGGGCCCCCTTCCACTGGCTGGAGGGGATGTATGAGGCTGGAGGGATGTATGAGGCCTGTCGGTGCCGAGACTCCAGGGAGTGCCTGGAACCGACGCTCCCCACTTCAGAACGGCGCCGACTCTGAACGGAATACGCCGGAGAAGGAAGAGTAGCTGGAACTGGCGACGGTCGGCTCCGACGGTGTGCAGCCGGGCTCGGATCCGTGACAGGGGAACGATCGCTATGGATCACAATGAAGGCCCCCGGATCCGGCACCTCTTCCGGAGCTGGCGAGCCCAGGTGAGGGGAAGGCGTGTGAGGAACCACCGGCACAGCTTCTTCAGTTGAAGCCCGACGTGGTGACCGAGAACGTTGACGCTTAGCCTTCTTCGGTTTCTTGGGAGGAGGCTCAGAAGAGGCCCTCGTAACCGAAGCCCTCTCGGTAGTTGGCCTTTTGCTCGACTTAGACCTCGGATCCGATACCTTCCTGGGGGTCGACTTCCCGGCGACGAGCTGATGTTTCGGTGCCTCAACAGTTGTCGGTTCCGCAGACGGCCTCGGTTCCGCGCTCTTCGGTTCCGACTCCGACGCCCTCGGATCCGTTCGAGCTGACGAAACGCTTTGGGGCGGTCTCACCGACTCCTGCGCTGGAGAGGCCGCTCTCGACGCCGCAGCACTCGTCGGCCGAGATTTCAACGCCAACTTCACAGATGCCGCTGAGCCTGCTCGGGAATGCCGTTCAGCAGAGGAGCTAGGGCCGGCCTTGGGGGAGGGCAACGGAGTACCCTCGGACATCACTTTCCGCCACAAGGAGGAATTCAAATGGGCTTGACGCTCCTGCCGGGCCTTGTGGGTAAATTTCTGGCAGATCTTACATGCCGAAACGTTGTGGGTCTCCCCCAGGCAAAACAAACACAGATCATGGCCATCGTTCTGGGCCATTTTTGTGTGGCACTGAATACAGTGCTTAAACAATGCCTTAGAAGCCATCATAGGGTCAGGCAAAAGGCGTCGTCAAACAGTCCGAGTTTATATTTACCGAGTCCAACAAGATCCAAATCAGTCCGAAGAAGAATAGTCAAGTCCGAAGTCCGAAGTCAAAGCCAAAGAACCAGATCAAGCACTCAATCAATCACCAGAAAACACGGAGCTGCGAAGCAGACGTTCTCTCCAAGCGGCGGCAAGAAGAGAACTGAGGGAAGGGGCCGTTGGTCGCTGGAAGGACATGTGACCGTTTGGGCGGGTAACGGTCGCTGAGGCACGCGACAAACGGCCCCTTCGGAGCTATAGAAGCGTTAAAGAATTTTCCGGCGGCTGGCCTGCGCCTGCGCAGTCCCCATGTGTGGAGGCACAGAAGAATGAAGATAAAAACAGGGTTAACATACCTGTAACTTATGTTAATCGAGGGAGGGTATGTGTGCCTGCACGGAAGACCTAGATGAACAACAGTTACAGGTAAGAAACACTGTTTTCAATCTACAGTCTTCCTGTGCAGTCCCACATGGGAGATTATAAAGCTTAAATACCTGGGTGGAGGTGATAGATAGCTGTCACAGGAAGATTGATTGTAGGACTGCAGTGCCCACTGTCATTTCCTTCCTGTCTAGGATGTCCAGGGCGTAGTGCCTGACAAACGTGTCAGCGGAGGCCCATGTTGCTGCTCTACAGATGTCCTGTAGTGGGACGCCTCTCAGGAGGGCTGCCGATGTTGCTTGAGACCTGGTGGAATGAGCATGCACCTCCAAAGGACAAATTAAGTTCATGACTTTGTAACATAACAAAACAGTTTGAACAACCCAACGAGCTAACGTCTGAGAACTAGCTTTATGGCCCTTTTTCAGGCCCGCAAAACATAAAAACAAATTGGAATCTATCCTAAATGCCTTAACATGGTCTAGATAGAAAAGCAGAGCCCTATGCACATCTAGAGTGTGAAGGGCCCTGTCTGCCTCAGAAGTGTGCTCCTTAAAAAACACCGGTAGTGAACTTTCCTGAGACATATGAAACTTCGACACTACTTTAGTTAAGAAGTCTACTTTAGTTCTGAGTACCACTTTTTCCGAGTGGATCTTCAAATGAGGGGGCTCAGAGGATAAAGCTGCCAGCTCCCCAACCCTCTTAGCTGAGGTGACTGCCACCAAAAAAAACACCTTGAAAGACAGGAAGCGTAGAGGACACGTGGCCAAGGGTTCGAAAGGCTTAGACATGAACCTGGTCAAGACCAGGGGCAGTGACCACTGAGGAACCACTGCCCTCACCAGAGGGAATAAATTGTTCAACCCTTTCAAAAATAACTTAGACGTGAAGTGAGAGAAAACAGTTTTCCTATCAACAGGAGGGTGAAAAGCAGATATAGCTGCCAAGTAAACCTTAAGGGAGGAATTAGACAGCCCCTTCTGCTTGAGTTCCCAAAGGAAGTCCAAAACTCCAGAAAGTGGAGAGTCAAACGGGTCCAAGTCCCGTTCTTGACACCACAAAGAAAACCTGTTCCACTTCAATGTATATGACTGCTGAGTGGACAAACGCCGAGCGTTTTCTAGGACATGCATCACTCCTTCAGAAAATCCCTGTTCGGGAGGATCAACCAAGCTGTCAGTCTGAGTTTGTCCACTCTGTGGTGGAACACACCCTTCCACGACAACAGATTTGGCTGAGGCAGGAACTGATACCTCCTCGTGTGCAGTCTCATGAGCGTATGAAACCAAGGCTGTCTCGGCCAAAATGGGGCTACCAGAATGGCTGCTGTTTTGTCCATCAGAATCTTGCAGATGACTCTGGCTAACAGAGGGAACAGATAGTAGAAATGGTCGGACCACTTAAGCTGGAAGGCATCCCCAAGAGACTCGAGGCCGACTCCTCCTCTTGAACAATAACGGGGAGTCTTGTGGTTCTCTTCTGACGCAAAAAGGTCTAAGTCGGGGAACCCCCAGTCTGAAAAGACAGGACTTAAATACACATCTTGAAGGGACCATTCATGATTATTACCCTGCAATCTGCTAAGGTGGTCAGCAACTGTGTTATCCACCCCTGGGATATAGACCGCCAAAAGCCATACAGAATGGTCAACTGCCCAGTCCCAGATCCTCATAGCTTCTGTACATAAACGAACAGAAGACGTACCCCCTTGTTTATTCACATAGAACATAGTGGTGGTGTTATCTGTCAGGATCTGGACTGTCTTATTTTGAACAATGTCTGAGAAAGAGACTAACGCATAGAAAACCGCCCTCAGTTCCAAGAGATTAATGTGTTCTGCACACTCTGAGTCATCCCACATCTCGTGGGCATAGGACCCATTACAATGGGCGCCCCACCTGAGAGTGGAGGCATCCATAGTAATCGACACCTCAGGCTGTCTGTATCCAAATTTAACACCCCCAAATAGGCTAGAGTCTACTAACCACCAGTCCAGTGACAGGAGAACCTTACGTGGGATACTAAACTTTCTGTTCTGGGAGTCCCTTTCTGGACAGAAAACAGAAACAAACCAAATTTGTAGAGGGGGCATTTTGAGTCTCGCCAATGGAATCACAGCGGTTGTTGATGCCATATACCCCAGTAACACCTGGACAAGTCTAGCAGGTTGAAACCTACATCTTTTAAACTTCCCAACCAAAAGTTTAATCTTAATGGCTCTATCCTGGGGCAGGAACCCAGAGTCCTTTATGCCATCAATAACAGCTCCTATGAATTGAGTGACCCTAGAAGAAGACAGTTTAGATTTCTTTTGATTGACAAACAACCCCAGACGTAGACGAGTGGAAAAGGTAATGGAAATCTGCCTTTCCACATCAGCAGCTGAGTGTCCAACTATGAGCCAATCATCAAGGTATGGGAAAATACTACAACCCTGCATTCTCAAGAAAGCAATGACTATGGCCACGCACTTGGTGAATACCCTAGGGGTCATAACCCAAAGGGAAGGACCCTGTACTGAAAAATGCGAGAACCATACATAAAACGAAGGAATTTCTTATGGTCTGGGAAGATAGATACATGAAAGTAAGCATCTTTCAAGTCTAAAACACCAAACCAAGATTGAGAAGGTATCAAAGCCAAGACCGTTTGTAAAGTGGTCATCTTAAATTTGCGGGTCCGAATAAATGCGTTTAAACCACGAAGGTCCAGAATAGGACGGAGGCCTCCATCCTTTTTCTCTACAACAAACAGGTTAGAATAAAAACCTAGGAGGGAGGAGTCATCTGACACCTCCTCAATTGCGCCCTTATCCAAAAGAGCTGCTAACTCAGACACCACCCTGGGTTGAGTACTCTGGGGGAGAAATTAGGCAGTCGGAGACCAGGCCACTGTAAAAATTCAACTTTATAACCATTTTTAACGATTTGCTAAAGAATCAGAACAAATGCGGCACCATTCAGAAAAAAAGGAAGCTAGCCTGACTCCAAACAAGGGGTCAGGTCCCTGTAATAGTCAGAACTGCTTCTGAGAATGAGCCGGTTCTTTAGCCTGCTGTTGATGGGCTCCCTGTTTGTTCTTTTGGCCCAATCTCCTCTGAGAAAAGGACGTTTGAGGGCTCTGATAACGCCATTGAGGCTAGTAGCCATACCCGTGGTAGGGGTGAAAAGGCTGAGAGCGGCCTCTATTAAAGGGCCTATATTGTGATCTGCTAGAAGCTTGGTGCTGAGGCAGTACTCCATACGAACATGCTGTGAGTCTATCCTTGCGTTTTTTGGATAGATACTCATCAGTCTTGTCCAAGAAGAGTGTATGTCCTTCAAAGGGAAGGTCCTCCACTCTGTTCCTGGTCTCTACCGGTAAGGCGGTCGATCTTAGCCAAGCAAATCTGTGGATGATAAGCGCTGACAGCAAGGATCTTGCTGAGGTATCGGCCATGTTTCTAGCCACGTTAATCTGATGGCGGGATAAACGAACCGCCTCCTCCTGGATTACCCGAAGGAAAATCCTCTGATCTTCTTGCAGGTGCGGGGCAAACGTGGCCACTTTGTTCCATAAAAGCACCTGATAGGTAGCCATCATCGCTGCATAATTTGCAATTTTAATGGCAAAGGCTGAGGATGTATAAACCTTTCTGCCCATAAAGTCAATCTTCCTGCTTTCCTTGTCTGATGGAACCGAAAGCGAGCCTTGTTTTGGCCTGGCCTGCATATCCTCTGTCACCAGAGATGATGGAGGAGGATGTAAAGACAGAAAAGGGCATAAATCATCTTTGACTCTATACAAGTTCTCCACCCTCTTATTAGTTGCAGACGTGGAAGCTGGTTTAAGATTCAGTCCTGTGAGGAGCTCAACAAAGCCCTCAATTATTGGGAAGGCAAGCGCTGGTGTCAAACCAGAGTAGATATGCCTCAGGATCTTGTCATTAGAGCGTGGTTCCGTATAAGCCACTTCCAGCTCGAGTGCCTTTGTCATCCTTAGAAGAAGTTCGTTGTAGGCACGAAAATCATCCGTCAGAGACGCTTCCTCCGATGGCCCGATAGCACCATCTGGAGATTCAGATGGAGGGGAATCATAGGGTCAGTCAAAATGGACACCGTCATCTAGTTCTGAGTCAGATTGCCTAGGGGTCCTCCTGGAACCGGGGTAGGAGTAAGCCCGTACGGAGGGGGACTTCGAACGGTCTCTAGCCGCACGTTGGGAATAATATGAGTCCTCCCTATAATGTCGACGTGGTGGAGATCTCAAGTAGGGCTCAAAAGAAGGGCTTCCTTGCTCCTCTTGGCGAGAGCCTCTCCTCTCCCTCGAACGGCCTCTCTCCCCTCGAGAGGAACGGGAGGACCATGACTCCTGGAAGGGTGATTTGGATCTCCCTGATGGCGTGGGGGGCTTTTCAATCACAGATACTTCCTCCTCAGTAGGAGCCTTAGAACGGGGAGTGCTTGCTCGAGAACGACGATCCCCGGAACCACAACGTTTCTTTCTCGGCGGTTCAGTGTCCCGTTCAGCCTGACTTTCTGCTGGCTGCTGCAGAGATATCATGCTCTCTAGGACCTGTTTGTCACGTTTAGAAGAGTGATGCTTTTTCTTTTTTTTACTCAGGTTGATTCCAGACGATGTGGATGGCCTTGCTGGATCTGAAGATTCCAGAACTACAGGCTCACTACATTGGCTCCGTTGGTCCGAGCTCTTTCCGCTCCGGGGGGTCCTCGGTTCCGAAGTCCTCGGAGTCAGGGATCCATCTCATCTAAGGTGAGAGTGTGAGACCGCAGACGGTTCTGAAGGGGCTCTGGGCCTTGATTCCGAAAGGGTCGTATCCGATGTCGATGCAGTCGGTTCTGACGCACTGTGAACCGATGTTGTCGGGTCCGAAGGTTGGGTTTGCTTCTCAGCTCCCGACGGGTCTGTCGGTTTGGACAGTTCCGACGCAGTCGAGGATTTAGGTGGGACCGGGTCGGTTGCTGCCATGGCACATTGCCCCAAAGAGGCTTGTAGTCTACCTGCATGCTCGGCTCTGGCCTTCGGAGTGAACATGCGACAATGTCTACAAGCCTGTGTATTGTGGGTTTCCCCCAAACAATACAGGCAGTTGGAATGCCCGTCAGATTTAGTCATTTTTCTGACGTATGATATACATTTCTTAAATAAAGCTTTATCCGACATTCTTACAGCCTAGAAGAAATCTCGCTGGAATAACGGACGAGCTTGAACCTCTCAAGTCGGCAGCAAAAGAGGAAGTGAGGGTACGTCGGGGACGCCCCGCCTCTTAGGAGCCGTTTTAAGGCAGGAAAGACGGCTGTGCATGCGCATTGAGAGGCGAGGGCGTCCCCTAGTGGTTTTGAGCTTTAAAAATCTCCGAAGTCGGCAGGCCTGCGCGTGCGCTGTCCCATGTGGGACTGCACAGGAAGACCGTAGATGAACACAGAGTTTCCATGGGCATGCTTGCTGCACATTTTATGTAAAAATAAGGTGTTTCATTTGAGAAAGCATGCATAGCTTCTGAACAGAGCTCAGCCTACAGAGTTCACCACAAGTCTGGCAGTGCGTTGCCATTTTAAAAAGTCACTAAAACATTGTGATGGTTCTATTAAGATCAAAGATTTCTTGTGAAACCATGTGAACACCTTTCAGTCTGCAATTTGGATTAGACCCCTGGACAGTGGGACTTTCTGTACAAGCAAGACAAGACCATAATGAAACCAGGAAGCTCACCATCAAATTCTGCTGGCCCAACTCCTACTATTATTATTGACATTGGAAGCCTTGAAGCCTTCAAAAGAGCGAGAAACACAGAGATTATAATTATCCAATTTGCAAACATTACATTTAAACAATTTTTTTTAAAAGGAACACTTTCATATGTTTGGAGATTCTAAAAGAGCTGCACAATATGTTTTTGAAATAAACTATTCACCCCTACTACATAACTTCTGCATAAATTGAATTAATTGGGTAAATATACACAAATGATTATTTCAGGCCTTTGCTAGTACATGATGTATTTAGCATCCCTTCTTTCACTTGCCTCTGGGCTAAACTTGATGGTCACTTTTAAGTGTTGGGTCCATTGCACAGAATGGGCACTTGAAAATAAAGCAGAGCAGGCTTGGGCTTGGAACTTTGGACACAGGAGGAAGAAGTGCTCCTGCCCCCACCCTGCCACAGTTGTCTGTACTGAAACAGTGCAGGGGCAGAGTAGTTCTCTGTTTTGCTGGGGCAGAGTAATTCCCTGTTTTGCTGTTTCACAGGCACAGCAAAAAAGCAGAAATAACTCCCCCCACCAGCACTGTTTTAGCATGGAAAAATGTATGAGGGGGATGGAGCTCTTCTTTACCCACGGAGAAATTCTGATCCCAAATAGGCTCTGCTTTATTTTTAAACAGTCATTCCCTGCAGCTGCTGTATGGCTGTGGGAAACCTGGACCCAAATCTTGAAAAAAGAAAATGTCTAGCTTGACCCTTGGAGGATGTTCTAAACGCTGTTTGGTGGATAGAGCTACTGTTGTAAAGCCACATTTTTGGTCCAGGATATAGTCTAAGGGCTAATGATGCAGCCACCTTATGAAGCTACGTCAATCTGAATCTGGGTCAGTATCTGGATAGGAAACCTTCATATATTGCATTAAATTCCATGATAAAAGAAAGACAATATAATAAATAAATATTTGAAAACTCAGCTGCACAAACACTTTTCTTGCACATTTCATCCTGATTTGGAGCAACATTTTGGATCTTTTATATTTGCTGTACTACTCATATAACTGCCTGTCATAATCCAGTCAATGTTATTTTAGATCCCTTTGATCTCAGTGAAAGAGAACTGAGCATGTGCTTAGCTGTTAGTTTACCTGTATTTGCAGCTGATACTCCCCTGCTCACTCTTATCCGGTAGCACTAATAGTAATCTGTGCTGCTACAATCCAAGGACTGTGAAAGTGCATAAGGATACATTTGCAAACATGTGGCTCTGTTCTGACCCATTTGTCTCAAACCAGAATTAAGGAGAAAGCAGTGGTGAATGTGAAGCTCCAATTAGTTTTCATGTATCTCAAAAACTGTATGTTCTGCTGGCTAGGTCTGCTCTGGATGCTGTTATAGCACAAAGCAACAAACAATCTGCAGGAAGCGTTCCTGATTCATTTCAAAGTCGTCCTGCTCGTTTGGCCTTTTGGAGGAAGTTCAAGTCTCTCTTGCTCCCTTTTGTTATCTGAATGTTGTTGAGGATTCTGTTTGCTGCTGTTATCTTTTTGCCTTTTTGCAATGTGTGTACACAGGCACGCAAGTACACATATGACAGGTTATTGGATTTTGGCTTTATTGTTTTTAATTTATGTTGTAAGCTGCTCAGAGCTTTGGCAAGGCAGTTATAAAAAGTACAGATGTATCTTTCATCACCTACAAAATTCCAATGCAAAATTTGCGCCATAAAGGCAGTGCTGAGCAGAAGTTGTATGGTGGACAAGCACGAACTGATAGAATATTCAGATATGAAGAGAGTGTGAAAATATGTATTAGCTAATTGATAGAGGATAGAGAGTTGAAAGTTACAGTTCTTTATGACTTGTGAATGATCTGTACAACCCAAACATTCAATCTCCAATGTTTTACAAAGCCAACCTAAATCATTAGTTATTTTGTTTTAAAATACATTGCTTTCATTCAAGGCCAAATTTAAATACTGCTTACATTCACTATAGATTCCTTTGTTTGAGCCATGTCAGAAATTACCCCATCTGTAATAATGAGAAGAACAAAATACTGGGAGCCGTCTTTTACTGAGGCAGCATATCTAGAAAACACACAGAAAACCAGTTTTAACATCATTGAATAAAATGTTACTGTCTTTAAATCTATACCTATGCACTCCTGAAATGAAATAATAAACCATATACAACATTTCAAAAAAGTAAGCATAAAACTTATCATGAACTGTAGCATGTTCATTAACTATGAAATTGAAGACTCTTATGGTCCCCACAGGATGCAGTAGAAATCTTGGATCGCTGCATGACAGCGGTGGTCAAATGGCTGAAAACTAACAAATTGCAATTGAACCCAGACAAGAAGGAAGTGATGCTTTTGGAAAAGGCAGAGATCTTGAAGGACATTGTACTCCCCACTTTTTGTTTGTCTAACCCCTGCAGACCCAGTTAAGAGCCTAGGGGTTATACTGGATCCAGCTCTACTACTAGAAAAGCAAGTTAAGGCAGCCACAAAAATGCTTTCTACAACCTCACTCTAGCCTGGAAAATGGTTTCCTACCTCGACTTGGCCACCTGGATGCATGCTACGGTAACATCAAGACTTGACTATTGTAATGCACTATACATAGGTCTCCCATCTAAGTTAACTAAGAGACTGTTATCAGGAGCAAGCAGGAGCATGAATATCACTCCCATTCTGCAGTCATTCCATTGGCTTCCTATCAGTTACCATGCTCAGTTCAAGGTATTGGCTGTCACATACAAAGCTCTTCATGGCCTTGATCCACCAGCATACCTACGGGACCACTTTCCCCCTACATTCCTCCATGGCTGCTTCACTCATCTGAATAGGGTCTCCTGCAGGTGCCAACCTACACATGGATGAAATCAACAGCTGCCCATACACATGCATTTTCTGTGGTGGCCTCTACCTTGCGGAACGGCCTGCCTGAGGAGGTTAGGAGAGCCCCAAATCTCCTGGCTTTCCACAAATAATGCAAAACCAAATTATTCAAAAAGACTTTTGTATTGAAGGGAGGGGACTTAGATGCTCCGCTAATTAGTTAGGGACCACAGACTTCACCCAATTTTTAAAGACATCTGCATGAATAATGTGAAACGCTACATTGTTATATTGTGCTATTGGCAGTTAAAATAATTCAGAAAGGTTTTCCCATTCTTGTAAACTTCTTTGTCAACCATGTAAACCTGTTTCCTATGTAAGGCATTTTCCCATAGAAACAAAACTACCAGTCACCCAAGAGGAGACAGCTACTAAGACGGAAAAACCTAGTAATAATTATGTAAACCAACCCATGTATAATTATGTTAATTTTTAATTGCTGGCCAGCTTCTAGCATTCTCAGCAGATCTATATATGGTTAACAAGAACATACAATTACATGTGATATTACAGTTCCTATCATAGGACCATCTTATGGCTGCACACCAGTGAGAAAATTTGGCTGTTATAAGCCTGGTCTCTAAGCTCTTCTAAAAGTTTGAACCTGAAATTGATGATCTAAATGATTGACAGTAGACTAACAAGGGTGTTACTCTGCTTAAGATTGCACTGTGAAATATATTTTATGATGCTCCACTGTTGTAAATTCTAAAGTCAAAATCATACCTAGACTGAGGAAACGTCAATTGCAGTTTTAACTCCCAAACTGTTAACCCACTGCAAAGGACAGGGCGAAGACAATCGTTTTTTCAGTATCTGCCAATCCCTTTGCACCCTTGTGTTCTGGAAAGAAAGCCAGCAATGGCCAATCAGGGCACACAGAAACTACAGTGGGAGAAGGGAGGGGGCACAGAAGGGGGGGAAAGCTGCTAAAGGGGCTGTTAGTGTCAGAGAGGGAAGTTTTGGAGGTTCCTTAGGCAGGGGAGGGTCTTCCTCAGTCTCCTGTCACTTCAGGTGAAAGGGAGCTGTTTAGTGTGGTGGTTTACTAGGGCACACTCTGGTTGATGGTTCTCACTCAGAGTCATTTAAGGTTATTAGGAAACTGCAGGGCAGACAGAGGTCTGTGGTTTAAAATGGCTCTCATTTAATTTAAAAGATTAGGAAACCGGGGGTAAAACTAGACAGCTTTTAAAGTCCAAGGTAGTCTGGTAGTTATTGGTGTTTTTTCCACTCTGACACCATATATGTTCTATCTTCATCTCTCTTTCTCAGTAAGCTACATTTGTATAAAGTTGGTCCTGAATGTCAGGATCTAACTTGTTCTTTAGTCAGAGTTACGCCATGTTTAATACTGTAGTTGTTAGCCTTTCCCTCCCTCCAGGTCCAGGTGTTATTTTGACCGCGCTTTCCATGGGAGAGAATATTCTTATCTGTTTCTACAGCCAGAGACCTTGACGAGACGAGCCTTCCCACAGCGAAGTTCTCATCGCCATGGAAGATGGGGGGAGGCTGGGAATGAAGGGTTTGATGTATCACATGTTGTGCTTTCTTTTCCCATTCTCGACAATGACTGTGTTCAGCCAAGATCCTTTCTAGGCCTTGGAATATGGATACTTGCGTCAGAGCCTAGTCTTTCAATAAACCTTTTGAAATCAAGAATTTGTGCTTCTTGCAGAAGGGGGGAGACGAACTCTAGATAACAGGGATTCCATAGTCTGACATTTTGTCGAGAATCTTACTTTTACTCCCCCGACCCCTCACCCAGGGAGGATGGATACCAGCGGGAACCTGACTGATCCGTCTGTGCCTGGACAGGAGGGTGCCGGGACTACTAAACTGCCTGCCGGTGGTACCGGGCAGGACCAAGCAACTCTTGAGGGAGCTCGACCTAGAACGAGCGGGATTCGTGAATGTGAACAGCTGCTGTCGTTGCCAACTCTTCGGCAGTGGGGCTCCAGTCCCCGGGATCCAGGGAGAGGCAAGCTGGCACCATGTTCTCCCACTCGATGATTGATCTAAGTCGGACCATCGGGTTGACGGAGCAGGGAGCAACGGGAGGACCCGTTTGGGAAACGGGTTGCCTATCCACACCCTCGGCAGGCACTACTCGGACCAGCCCCCAACAGTGGTTTAGATGGGATGCGCAGGCCGGGCGCCTGGTGGAGGATGTCCAACAGGGGGAGGCCAGTGGGCCTCAGAACTGGGAGACTGCGCGCAATGAACTCTTAAGTTGGGATTACACAGATGTGGGCTCAAGTGGAACTTGGGATGCTGGCGCAGGAGCCCCAGCTGCAGACCCACGTTGAAACCAATTACAAAATCAAGCTCATGTGGTACAGTATGGAATACTGGCCGTTATGGGAATGGCAAAGGGCTGGACGGCTAGTGCTGCAAAAGGGCAGAAACGCCCAAGGGAAACCTCGGAGGTGACCTCGACCGGTGAAGATTGGGTTCAGGGGGTTTCAGGTGATGCTGCGGAAGAAGCGGATAGACAGCAGCGCGACTGGGAAGAGACCCTGCTTGGGCCAGATCAGACCGGGCCTGGCGAGGGGGAGGAGGTGGATTACGGCACTCCTGCCCATTACCGGCGGCTAGAAGGCTGGCTGGATGCGATGGAAGGAGACCTGGCCCAAGCTGTCTATCTAATAGGCCTGCTGGTGCAGGGTGAGGGCTCCACCTTGCTGGTTTCTCAAGCCCGGGAGGCAGGAGGGGTGCACGCTCGAGCTCAGCTGCCCCCTGCGCTGCCTGCTCCAGGACCCCAGTCACCAGTTCAAGCCCAACCTGGGCCTCAACAACCGGTGCCGCCACCAGCTACTCAAGTTCTGCAACCACAACAACCGCCACCGCCACCTCTGGCCCCGGTCCTGCAACAGCTGCCGCCGCCGCCGGTGCAACCTGTGCCAGCCCCTCAACCTTTGCCGCCGCCGCCACCGCCGCAACCCGCGCCAGCCCTGCTACCTGTGCCGCCGCCGAGGCGCAACCCATACCAGTCCCGCAGCCGCTGCCACCGGTGCAACCCATGCCAGCCCCGCTACCTGTGCCGCCGCCGCTGGTGCAACCCATGCCAGCCCCGCAGCCTCTGCCGCTGCCACAGTTACCTGCCCCGAGACCGCTACCACAACCGCCAGCAGGGCAAGTGGGGCCTCCAAGGAGACCAGCTAGACCAGGTGGACAGGCACTGGGGGGACCAGCGGGACCAGCGCCTAGACCTCAGCAGATCCCGGGTCGAGTGCCGGCTCCCCTCCGACTACAGCCGCAACAGCCATCGCAATTTGGCCCTCTGCCGCTAGCCCAGGGACGGCAAGGTGGAGCGGAGTTACCTATGGGGTGGATTAAATTGGAGGCAACATTTGACGGAGATACCCACAAACTGGGATTTTTCGTAGTACAAGCCCTCCAGTTTTTCAATCGGTGGGGCTATTTGTTCCCGGACGAGGAGAGCCGGGTCACCCATTTAGTGTCCAGACTAGAAGGCAGAGCAGCAGAATGGTATGTGACTCTATATTACTCAGGGGCTCCGGAACTGGACACTTTACAGGACTTTATTGCTGCACTTAGAGCCCAATATGAAGATTCTTTAGAGGAAGAGAGAGCACATACTGAGCTACAGACCCTCAGATAAGGATCTCAACCTGTGACAGAGTATGCAGCCAAGTTTCGTCAACTTGCAGCCAAGTGCCCCCATCGTGAGGAAGGGACGAAAATAGTGATGTTCCGCAATGGAATGAATCCCAGATTGCTCGATCGAGCTTTAATGCAAGATGATCCCCCGACTCTGATGGGATGGATACAACTGGCATGTGAGGTGGAAAACCGTACCCAAGTAGTCTGCCTTGTGGAGCAGCAGCAGACAATGGGATATAGAAGACCATCGCCCGTAGTGAGAGGGGCTCGTGGAGCACCACTGGCTAGGGGAGCTCGAAAAACCCGATGGAGGCAGGGCCTTTGTTTGCAGTGTGGGAACAGCGGGCATTTCGCGGCCCAGTGCCCTCTTCGAGCGCGAGCCCAACCACCTCCCTCAACCACTCGCCCAGTTCCGGCCCCGAGAACAAGTCGAGGTAGAGGAATGCCAAGACGGGGCCACCTAGACAAAGGGCTAGAAACCGAAGAAGTGCAGATGGAACTTGATGTCCATTTGGCAGAGGCGGATACGCCCAGCCCGCAATCGGGAAATGAGATGGATCTGTCGTGAGGAGGCCCCAACAGCAGATCGCAAAGGAGTCCACCCCAGCAGAGGTGAGAGAGAGAGGGGCCATTTTATTCGTTCCAGTAATGTTAACTAATCCAAGGAGGGTAACTCATATCCAGGTGCAAGCTTTAATCGATTCGGGTTGCTCAAGAGACATTATTGCACCTGTCCTAATAAATGGCTTGGGACTAGAAACCCGGGAACTTAAAAGTCCAATTATATTTGAACAAATGGACGGTTCAAATATGAACCCAGCTGTCTGAGAAACGGAGCTGGTACCCACTTGAATGGGCAAACATTGAGAGAGCCGGTCCTATATCGTTAGCCAAGTGGCAAATATATCCCCTCATCCTAGGCAGTCGGTGGCTGTGGGACCATAACCCTTACATTAACTGGGCCAAAGGTATGATTGTGTTCGATCCGGAATATTGCAGAAGTCATCATTGGCAAAAGAACTGGGAGGAAGAGTCCTCGTTGAACTTAGAAGTAGCGTTGCTCTCAGCGGAAGAACTCAACCTGATTCCGGTGGAATACAGTGACTTGGCACAAGCTTTTAGTCAGGAAGAGGCGGACAGCTTACCACCGCACCAAAAAACGGATTGTGCAATTGAACTGATCCCAGGGGAATGTCTGCCAAAAGGGAAGCTTTATTCCATGAGCCCAGCTGAGAGAGAGGAGCTCCGAAAGTTCATAGATAAAAACCTGGAAAGAGGTTTCATCCGCCCGGCCAGCTCCCCCCATGCCGCACCGGTGCTATTCATAAAGAAAAAGGATGAGGGGTTGAGGCTTTGCACGGATTTCAGAGGCATCAATGCAGTCTCCATGACCAATGCCTACCCAATTCCCCTGATTTGGGACCTACTAAGTGTGGTGGCGCAGGGTAAGATCTTTTCAAAGTTGGACTTAAAAGATGCTTATTTCCATGTTAGAATCAGGGAAGGGGATGAATGGAAAACCGCGTTCAATATGCCATTAGGCCAATATGAATACCTTGTCATGCCTTTTGGCTTATCTGGAGCACCTGCTGTTTACATGTCCATGATCAATGAGGTGCTACATAAGTTTTTATATAAGGCAGTGGTCGTTTACTTGGATGATGTGTTAATTTTTACAGAAACCAGAGAGGAACATATTAAGTTGGTCAGAGAAGTTTTGACCACCCTGATACAGCATAAACTCCCTATCAAATTGTCCAAATGTGAATTTCATAAGACTGACTTGGACTACCTGGGCTATCGCATTTCAGGACAAGGTTTAAAAATGGATCCGGCTAAAATCAAAGCCGTGCAGGAATGGCAAGCCCCTACTACCCGAAAGCAACTACAATCTTTCTTGGGCTTTGCCAACTTTTACAGACAATTCATTAAAGGGTTTGCCCAGATTGCCCTCCCATTAAAAGATCTACTAAAGACAAAAGGGAGGGGAGAGCAAACGGCTAAACCCACAAGCAAGCTTAGCTGGGGGCCAGAATGCCAGGTGGAATTTGAGAAACTGAAGGACCAATTTACTTCCGAACCGGTCCTCCAGCACCCAGATGAAAACCAAACCTTTATAGTGCAAGTGGATGCAAGCGATGCGGCTGTAGGAGTTCTCTTGCAGAGAGGGGAGGACGGAAAAGTACGGCCCTGTGCATACTTGTCTAGAAAATTCACTGAGGCTGAGCGTAATTGGAATGTCTGGGAGAAGGAAGCTTTTGCAGTCAAGGTAGCCCTTTCTACGTGGCGGCACTGGCTGGAGGGGGCACATCATCAGTTCGAGGTGTGGACGGACCACAAAAACTTAGAAGCTTTGCGCACCCCCCTTCGGTGGGCCGAATTCTTCTCAAAGTTTGATTTCACCCTAAAGTTTCTTCCAGGCAAATCCAACTTCTTAGTGGATGCTCTCTCGCGCATGCCCCAATTGCAAAGCAGATGGGAGGAGACTATTGATACTGTCTTCTCTCCCCGTCAGTTGGGAGGTGTGGTCACCACTTGTAGCCAAGCAACCAAACAGCAGAGTGAGCCAAGTGGGTGGAGAGCTAAAGTGAAAAGCGAAGTGGAAAAAGAGGGGGAGCGAGCGCCCACAGGAAAAATGTCTCAAACGGCAGCGGGAGACTGGATTAAAGAAAACAAACTTTATATTCCCGCTAGCCTCAGGAAAGATGTGTTACAGCAATGTCATGATGCCCGCACCGCAGGCCATTTCGGTTATTTAAAGACTTTACATTTGGTTCAAAGGCAATTTTGGTGGCCAGGAATGAGAAGGGATGTGTCACAATATGTGTCTTCCTGTCCTACTTGCATTATGGCCAAGCCTAGAAGGGGGAAGCCTCCTGGACTGCTACAGCCCCTGGAAGCTCCCAACCGGCCTTGGGAGGTGATCTCTATGGACTTTATCACTGATCTACCCCCCTCAAAAGGTTGTACTTGTATTCTAGTAGTAGTGGATTTGTTTTCCAAACAAGCTCATTTTATTCCGTGCACCACCGTGCCTACAGCTAGAAAGCTGGCCAGTTTGTTCATGAAACATATTGTAAAACTGCACTCTTTTCCTGCCAAGGTGATTTCAGATTGCGGTGCACAATTCGTTGCCAACTTTTGGCGGGAGCTTTTACAATTGGCGGGCATTGAACAAGGGTTAAGCTCCGCTTACCATCCCGAGAGCGATGGGCAGTCTGAAAGGCTAAATCAAGTGTTAAAACAATTCCTCAGGTGTTACATTAATTTTCAGCAGGATAACTGGACCGACCTGATCCATTTAGCAGAATATTCGTATAACAGTTCGGTCCACAGTTCCACGGGAGAAACACCTTTTAAAATTGTGCATGGCTATGAAGGAGTTGTGTTTCCGTTTGACTTACAACCAGAAAGCAAGCAAGACGGGGACTTGGGAGATTGGTGGACCTCCATCTCCAAGCAATGGACATTAATTCAAAAGACTTTGGCCAAAGTGAAAGCGGATTATAAAAAGTATGCTGATTGCCATCGTGTGGAGCAGTGGGAATTGCAACCTGGGGAAAAAGTCTACATCTCCACCAAAAACTTTAAAACAGAGCAAACCAGCAAAAAATTAGGATTAAAATATTTGGAACCTTTTGAAATTAAAAAAGTCATAAACGGGGTGACTGCAGAACTTGAACTCCCAAAGAATCTACGCCATATACACCCCACGTTTCACATCAGCCTACTGAAAAAGGCACCACCCCCAGATGAATGGCATCCTGAACAACCGATACCCCATCCAACTCTTATTGATGGCCAAGTACACTATGAAATAAAAGAAATTTTGGACTCAAAATGCAAACATAATAAACTCTTTTACTTAGTTAGGTGGAAAGACTTTGAGGAGGGGTACAGAGAGTGGGTGGAAGCTTCACAGGTCAGAGCCCCAAGGCTCTTTGCTAAGTTCCATTCTAGGTACCCTGAAAAAGTGGGACCAGAAGGGTGAGAGGAGGGGTCTTAAGGGGGGCAGAATGTCAGGATCTATCATGTTCTTTAGTCAGAGCTACGCCATGTTTAATACTGTAGTTGTTAGCCTTTCCCTCCCTCCAGGTCCAGGTGTTATTTTGACCGCGCTTTCCATGGGAGAGAATATTCTTATCTATGTATTGTCTAAGGCTTTCACGGCCGGAGAACGATGGTTGTTGTGGGTTTTCCGGGCTGTATTGCCGTGGTCTTGGAACGTCAGAAACTACAATGCCAAGACCATGGCAATACAGCCAGGAAAACCCACAACAACCATCAATATTCTTATCTGTTTCTACAGCCAGAGACCTTGATGAGATGAGCCTTCCCACAGCGAAGTTCTCATCACCATGGAAAATGGGGGGAGGCTGGGAATGAAGGGTTTGATGTATCACATGTTGTGCTTTCTTTTCCCATTCTCGACAATGACTGTGTTCAGCCAAGATCCTTTCTAGGCCTTGGAATATGGATACTTGCGTCAGAGCCTAGTCTTTCAATAAACCTTTTGAAATCAAGAATTTGTGCTTCTTGCAGAAGGGGGAGACGAACTCTAGATAACAGGGATTCCATAGTCTGACACTGAACAGAACATCCAAAGTTTACTTTTCCTTCACTATAAAATAAAACTTTCATCTTGTTGTAGACAGAATTGTAGGATTGTCAGGTCCCCAGGTCATGAAAGCGGGGGATGATGTGTGTGTGGGCTAGGGGCCTGATCCAGAGACTTGCCTCACACGCACACACTGTGCACGCACGCTCCTGAGCACTTCTGCGTCACACTGGGAGTGACATAATTTGCTGTGTGACACGGAACTGGCGGGTTGCGCCAGGGGCCTACTGGGTAAAAATTGGCCCCCAATCTAGTGTTTGGGCTCAACTGGGGCAAATTTTTCCTCAGTTGGCCCCTGGTGTGACCTGTTGCTTCCATGTTGTGCTGGGAATGAAGTGGAAGTGTTCTGGAGCACACAGGAGCACACTTCAGGGGGGGGGGTTCTTGCCCCATTTCCATGCCTTTTCCCTTGCTGACCAGGTGAGACGTGGAGGAGGCGGAGGCTGGGACTGGGGGATCCCCACTGAGGGAACAGGTTCCATAAGACAGATATGCTGACAACTGCCCTCATCTCCTGGGGCAAGGGCTTTGACAGAATTATCATTGCTATCATTTAAATATTTTCCCAGAACATTCCAAAATCCAACTGTCTCTGGGGACAGACTACACTAACTGAACTTCCACTCTTGTGGAGAAGAATGGTCAAATTCAAACATTCCTTAAGTAGACAACAATTTGATTACGGCAATGGCTTAAACCATATTTTGCCAAGTACTAGTTCACCAATTTATTGCACAGAAATTGCAGGAAAGCAATATTTCATGCTCTATGATTACCATGAAATCCACAGCTAAACCAGAAAAGAGTAAGCTGTCATGGCTATTGTAGTGTCTATTAACTGCATAAATCTGGGGACCTCCAACACTAGGCTAGAGATAACATCCATCTATGCAGCCAGGGATTCTGCTAAACTGCTAGGTTAATGGTAAATAAACAAATGCCAACCTGTCCCTAGAAACAAACGCACAGAATATACAACCAATGCCAGTGACGACCTGCACTGAGTATTATGTGGGTTTTTTAACACGTGAAGCTTCAAATCATTAATACAATTCAAGTAGTTTGTATTGTGAATTTCAAAGAATGTCAAGGAAATACTGGCCGCAATGCTCATTAGCTATACAAATTCTTTTCTTTTACATAAATATAAAGGCAATAGAAGCCTTGTGTGGGAAAATGCTTAAGCTAGAACACAAACACATGAGTGAGAGAACAGATACAGCTTTGCCTTCCTGGTCATCAGTGAACATCTTTAAGACTTCAGTATAATTATATGGACAATAAAGGTCAATGTACTAAATTTTCTCTGAACAGCTGTCATAATCATTACCTTGCTACATGGTTAATAACAGGAGCAAAGTTCGTTGGTCCATAAAGCTGTACAGATTTTAGACTCCTGTAGTATGCCTCCATTACACCATCTATTCCATGGCAGTAAGGATTTTGAGGGTTTCCGTTCTGTAAGTGAAAGAAGAAGGGTAAGAAACTAATAGCTAACTGTTGTGATTGTTGCTAAAAAAATGCTGTACATGAGAGTCCAAGACTGACATTGAATTCTCAATGCAGGAAAGAACCCCAAACTACAGGTTAGTCATCTCCCTGCTTTTACATATTAGGAAGTAAGAAATATCCAAATTATTCTTTTTTCCCTTTTTGATAAAAAATGTATCATCAAAGAATGCTACAGATATTAGTATAAACTTTTGGCAAAATGAAAATCCAGTACTCAAAAATTTGGATAGTTCATGCTTCTACCACAGAAAGGTTGTGGTACTTACTTTTCTCCACTGACCTTCTCTCAAATAAAATTGACTTGTAATCATAATCAATATATCTAATTTTCTACTGTGGCCCCATCAGTAGATACTTAAATCCACAGACTGGGGCTATGTGGAATGAAAACATGCATTTCAACAGACTTGGCCAGACACTCAGGTTTGCAGAAAAATTCTAAAACTAAGAAGGGGATTTATAACCTCCCCACCAAAAACAGAAATAGTTGACTGTGCAAGTGCAGAGAACTGTTCTGCAGGCAGGAGGAGGGCAGGGGAAAGGAAAGGAAGCTGAAGCCCATGTCCCTGCTCTCATCAGCTGCTGAGGGCACACCAATGGAAGAGGAACAGGAGGCAGACAAGAGAAGGAGAGGAAGCAGCCGCTTCCCCCAAGCTGCAGAGGAAGTGGCACTGGAGGTGAGTGGGAAAGAGATGCAGGATCCAGAGCCCAACCCTGGCTGCCCCCTCAGACCCTAAGGCAGCATCTGTGCTGAAGGCAGGCAAGGGAACAGCTAGAGCTGTGCTGCCCTCTGGCCTCCAATGCTGCACTGTTCAAGATGGGCAGTGGAGGGGGCACAAGGCTCACCACCCATATCCAGCCACCAAGATGGCAGCGCTGGAGATAAGTGGAAGGATGAGGAACTGCCTCCTCCAGCAGTGACATGACAGAACTGCAGACAAGCGAGGTAGTAGGAGCTGCTGCTACCACCACTCCACACTGCCTGAGGCACACAGCTGGGGGAGCAACTATAGGAAGGAGACAAGGAGACAGATGGCAACACTTCAACTAGGTAGGCAACTAAGGATAGGATTTCTCTCTCTCTCTCTCTCTCTCTCTCTCTCTCTCTCTCTCACACACACACACACACACACACACACACACACACACAAGTATTGCAGATCCTCACTTGTTTTTACATAGTCTTTGGTGATGGTGAAAGAGACAAATAATTGTGAAGCATCACAAATAATAAGGCATAAGAACTATGTGAAAAGCACAAAGACAAGAAACCAGCAGTCTTGGTAAGAGCCATCTCTCACAACCATTTTTTGATACTTGTTTCCATCCTTGGTGATTTTAGAAACTCTAAATAAAAATTCAGCTCATGCCATAAGAACAAAAGAATGATCCTACTGGATCAGACCAGGAGTCATCATCAAGCTCAGCATCCAGCCAGAGTTTTCCAGGAAGTCCACAAGCAGGACGTAAAACCTCTTCCTCATTGCAGCTAAAGTGCAAAGGCATACTTGCCGCTGAAAACAGGCAACCTGCAACTGTTATTCATCAAGTTGTCTTCTGTGCAGGCACACATGGGAACTGCGCATGTGCAGGCCAGCCAGGGACATTCCAAAACTCCTAAAGGCACAAGAAGCTTGCTTAGCCTTTTCACGCGCTTTCCCCCCAGGCATGGATATAAAAGGCAGAGGTGAGTGGCTCCCTCCCTCAATTCTCTAAGCCACCGGTGCAGAAGGTAAGAAAAAGAACTCATGGCAGGTCAAAAGGGAGGGATGTGTGCCTGCACGGGAGACCACTCGATGAAAAATAGTTACAGGTAAGTGCAACCCTGTTTTCATCTTCATGAGATCTGTGCAGTCTCACATTCAGAGAGTAGCAAGCTCA
This sequence comes from Eublepharis macularius, assembly GCF_028583425.1. Classification (NCBI taxonomy): domain Eukaryota; kingdom Metazoa; phylum Chordata; class Lepidosauria; order Squamata; family Eublepharidae; genus Eublepharis; species Eublepharis macularius. The sequence continues at coordinate 93,293,211 of NC_072798.1, forward strand.
CTTACGCAGGAGGGGGGCATGAAGCTGTTTTAACAGAAAAGATTCTTCAGGACCAGTATGAAAGGATCTTGTTTAGAGTGAGGAATAGAAAAGGCAAGGGCTTGGGAGGAGTCTAGGACTGCCCCCCACAAATACTACCTCCTGCTGGGAAACCAAGGATTATTTTTCAAGATTGACCCTCAGGCCCAACAGGTCAAGGATGGCAAGAACCAGAGATACATGCTGGGACAGAGATTCTCTGGCCTGGACTACTAGCAGCCAATTGTCGAGATAGGGAAAAAAATGGTACACTCTTTTCATGAGATGCCTCACCAAAACTGCCATGACCTTCATAAAATGCAAGGGGTGAAGGAGAGGCCAAAAGGAACTTTCTGAACATGTATTGGAACATGGAAATATGCATCCTTTAAATCTACAGCAGCGAACTAAACTTGACCTCTTAACAGGGGTAAAACATCTTTTAACAATAACATTTGAAATTTTTTGGAATATAAACTTGTTTGGGGAACAAAGGTCTAAAATGGGGCAGAAGCCCCCTGACTTTTTGTTCACAATGAAATAACGGGGAAAGACTCCATTACAAATGGGTGGAACCGGTTCTATGCCCTGTTTTCCCAGCAATGACTGCAATTCCTCTATGAATAAGGTGTGAAGAGGTGGGATGTTTGGAAGGATTGTCTTGAACAACAGGCAGCAGTCTTAGTTGACTATGAACAACATCCAAGACTCCTGGGTGATCGACTCCCAAGCCTGCAGAGGAAGTGAGTGGCTGTCTGACATGGCACAAAAAGGACTGGTGTCAAAGATGTTATTTAATGGAGCCAGACAGATCCTTTGGGGATCAAGAACTGTCCTTTGATTTGGTTCAGAAGTATCTCCTCCTAGGCTGAACAGGGACTGAGGAGGAAGGCTGTTGAGAACAATGGTTTGTACCACAATGGGAACACTATTTGAAGAAGGCCTTCAACGCCATGGAACTGAAGGCCCTAACTTGCATATAGAGTGATGGAACCGAGGGGGAGAGAAAACACATGTCCTTCTTCAGCAGCAGCAAAAGAAGAACGGAGGGAGGGAGCTGCGTGCATTGGTTGAGAATGGAACAATTATTCATTACTAGCAACAAAGCCCGTTGTGGGAAAAAATACAATGGGCTCTAGAAAGGGGTGGACGGGCAGGCGGACATTCCCTCTGCCTCCATCACTGATCACGGGTGGATGAAGGTGGGGGGGGCGGCTGGCATAGCCACCTCCTCTGCACCTGATCCCTGCTGAGTGAATGCCTGCCACATGCTCTGTGCCTGATCCTGATTGGGTGAAGGGGGGGAGGATTGCCTCCTGCTCTGCACCTGATCCTGGCTGGGTGCAGGAGAGTGGACATTACCAACTACTCCGCTTTGGATCCCGGCTGGGTGAAGGGGTGTGGGCATTGCCACCTGCTCCTCTCCTGATACCAGCTGAGTGAAGTATTGCCACCTAATCCACAACTTATCCCAGCTGAGTGAGGGCAGCGGGTGGGAATTGCCACCTGCTCCACTCCTGTACGGATGTTGGAACGTCTTTCAAGGATCAGGAACAGGGTCTTAGAAGCACCTTTGGTGCAGCACTGCATAGAGTGTGATCATGAGAGCAACTCTCTTCGGGTTGCCGTTTTGGAAGTAGTACAAAGGGACCAGGTAGCTCTTTTACGCAGGGAGGCTTTTTGGATCACTCGCTTGCACACCGTGAAACCTCAAGGGTTAAACAATGAGCTGGTGTTGAATTGCTTTCTTTAGTTTCAGTTTAGCAGCAGGAAGCGGTGGTTACTTTAAAGTTTAGGGTGAGAGCTGAGTGGGTGGTCTTTAAGAGCATTGGCTTGGATTTACACGGGGCGCGCCTGAGAAGATACGGCCGCCGTACGTTACCAGTGGGAAGTGTAAGATTCACCGCGATTGGGAATACTAAGAGGTGCACGCATAAGTGAGTAAGTTAATTTTCATACTGAAGTCATGGAATGTGAGTAGAAGGTTTGGCTACATGAAGGTATTTGTGTTTACAGATGTTTAAAACGCATGCTGTAAGAATAGAACACCAAGGAGACTGACGCTCCTGATGAGGCATTGATGAAATCTGAGCTTCAGCTGGCCCCAGATTGGGCGTGTCTCTTTCTTTTTTCCGTTTAGGACAAGTAGCTTGCGTCGGAACAAGTTTGGAGGGACAATTTATCCCCGCAGTCATTTTATTGTGACATCACATTTCAACTGACTACAAAGAGGACATTGGTTCTTGTGCGACCTTTAAGAAGATACGTCACTGGGACACTGGTTAATTTACTTTGCAGGTTCATTCTGGATACTTTGAATGTTGTTTTGAATATTGTGAGAGTGAAAGTGTAAATATACATTGAACGTTGTAACTTTGGTCATTTGTAAATGCTAAACAGTGATTAAATTATTTTTTGAGAGTTTACATGGTGTACTGTATATAGTACTGACTATAACCCCCATGGAGTTTCCTTTATTTTGCAAGTTACGGTGGGGGCAGCCTTTTTTGTATTGTTAACTGCTTCTGATCCTGGCTGGGTGAAGTGGGGGGGCATTGTCACCTGCACCACGCCTGATTCTGGCAGGTTGAACAGGGGCATGTATTGCCTCCTGCTCCACTCCTGTTCCTGGCTGGGTGAAGGGGAAGGCATTGTCACCTTCTCCTCACCTGATCCCGGCTGGTTGAAGGGGTGGGGGCATTGCCACCTGCTCGGCTTCTAATCCTGGCTGGGTGAAGAGGGGGGCATTGCTACCTGCTCCGATGCTGAGGGTGGGTATCGCCACCAGCTCCACACCTGATCCTATATGGGTGAATGGGGGGGCATTGCCACCTGCTCTGCTACTCATCCCAGCTGGGTGAAAGCAGGGGGTGGGGATTGTCACCTTCTCCACTCCTGATCCCACCTGGATGATGGCAGGGTACGGACATTGCTACCTGCTCCACTACTGATCTTGGCTGGATGAAGGAGAGCATGGGCACTGCCACCTGCTTTGCTCCTGATCTCGGCTGGGTGAAGATGGGATGGGCATTTCCATCTGTTCCGCTCCTGATCCCAGCTAGGTGATGGCAGTGGGGTGGGCATTTCCACCTGCTCCACTCCTGATCACGGCTGGGTGAAGATGGGGGTGGGGTGGGCAGTGCCACCTGCTCCACTCCTGATCCCAGCTAGGTGCAGGCAGGGGGTGGTGGTATTGCCAACTGCTCTGATCCTGATCCAAGCTGGATGAATGGGGGGGCAGGTATTGCCAAGTGTTCCGCTCCTGACCCCAGCGGGCTGAAGGCAGGGGCAGGCACTGCCATCTGCTCTGCTCCTGATCCCAGTTGAGTGAAGGCAGGGATGGGCATTGCCACCTGTTCCGTTCCTGATCCCAGCTGGTTGAAGGCGGGGGCAGGCATTTTCATCTGCTCTGCTCCTGATCCCAACTGAACGAAGGCAGGGACAGGCATTGCTGCCTACTCCACACCTGATCCCGTCCTGGGTTTCACACCGTGGCACGCTCTCTGGAGTTCTGGCTGCCTCATCTGGACTTCCCTCCATAGCAGTGCCCTCTTGGGGTGCACCAGGGTAGAAGTGAGTTGTCTTGAATACACTTAGCCTTTTATATAGTAGGATTATATGGTGGATATGACCTTGGGAGATATCTCAGTCTGAATGGATTTGGGTAAAGAGGTGTGATACTCAATGATCTCACTGTCATCTTATCATTCTTAATCTTTTTTAGTACCTTGTCCATAATGAACAAAAATAGTCTGCAGCTTCAATGGGAAGGTCTCCCTCTCTCATTCTATGGTTGGGGGGGGAAGTGCTGTGGTTCTGAGCCAAGCATGCTTCCATATAACAATAGCGGAGGCCATAGCTCTCAAAGGGCAATATCCAATATGTCTGGCTGTTTTAATCTGCTGTTTGGAGAGCCTTAGAATTTCTCCTTGCAAAATTTTTATATAAGAATTTTTATTGGATGGGTCATTATATCAATTCACACATACAACACATTATTTTATCTACCCCATATAATAATATCCACCCTTCCCCCCCTTTTCCATTGACTTCCGAGTTTTCCATTCCCTTCATCTAATTAACTTTACTACCTCTTAATATATAATCCTTAACCATCCTAAATCCTATATAGCATAGTTATCCAATAACATATAATACATTCTAACAATTTCTCCTTGCAAAATTTTTGTAAGCCTTTGCTTGTCATCAGGAATTAGGTTCAAATATGGGCGTATCTTTTCCCATAAGAAAAACAGGCCATGATGGCCTCATAAATACTGATTCTAAAAGTTAAAGCAGCAGAAGCATAAACCTTTCAATCCAGTATGCCGAGTTTCTTGCCCTCTTTATCGATTGGAACCGAACGGCCCGTACTTTTTGAAGGTCTTTACCTTGGAGGGACTTAGTAACAATAGAATTAGCAGGGGGGTAAGTAAAGAGACAACCTGACCCTTCTTGTTTGGTCTTATACGTATTGTCCAGCTTTTTTTGATGTCGAAAATGGTCTGGTCCATACATCTTTGGTCATGTCAAGCATCCCTTGCATGACTGGAAATGCCACTGGTCCGGCTGCTTTCGAGTGCAAGACCCTGGAGACCAGATCCAAAGAGGTTGGAGCACAGCAAGTCACCTCAAAGTCCAAGGACCTCACCATCCTAACTTACTGCTTGGTGTATAATCAGAGATCCTCACTCAGGGACACAGCAGAATCCTCAGTAAGGAATTCTGGTGGAGGTTCTGATGCAAAATCCAAGCTGACATCGGAGTCATCATCAGACTGTGTACTGTGGTTAATGTTGGTTCTGGAGCAGCGTTATCTTCTGGAACCATGGCTGGAACCAATGTAGGTTTAGTTTTATTTCTTGGTTCCGAGTGAACCAAAACCTAAGGGTCTTTGTCATGGAAGAAGTAATGAGGGAGCATGTACATACCCAATGAGCCTTCAAATCTGTAAGCATAGCAATGGTAGGGGGAGCCATAAGGAGAGTAATGGAACTGATGGTGTCTATGATGAGGAGCTAGTTCCAAGTGATTGTCATTTTCAGATGGAATCAAGGAACTCCTTTGCCTTTTCACAGGCCATATTGGTGACAACGGCAGTGGAGAAATGGCTGTAGACGGCTCTATGACTTCAGGAATCTTACTCCGTGAGAGAGATGGAACTGAAGTGGAATGACGTCTGGGAGTTGCGGATAGAATTCTCAAAAACTTGGTTGGGCTCGGTGCAAGCAAAGTGGTTAGATCTGAAGAAGAGGATTTCTTCCTCTTGTGTGGCTTAGAGGTCAATGGCTTAGTGACATGTTTTGATTTGAGCTTAGCCTTTTTTAGAAGGTGGCTCTGACTGGCACTGAGGTGGAACTGACTTGTCTTTCTGAGCCATGAGAGGTGTCAAACATGTTGGTGGAACCAAGGAGGCCTGTTCCAGGCACTGTGGTTCTTTTTCTTCGGCATGAAGATCGGAGTCAGTGGAGCCCTTGACAGCTGACTCCCAAAGAGCCACTTTAAGTCGTGACACCTTTTCATGGTGCCCTTTCAGTATGAATTGCTTACAGACCGAATAGTGCAAGGCATCATGGCCTTTACCCAGACCAAGAAGGCATTTGTCGTGCCCACCTGATTGGGCCATCTTTGTACCACAATGGGAACACTATTTGAAGAAGGCCCTAACTTGCATATAGAGTGATGGAACCGAGGAGGAGAGAAAACATATGTCCTTCTTCAGCAGCAGCAGAAGAAGAATGGAGGGAGGGAGCTGCTTGCCCCATCTTTTATAGCCATGGCTGGGGGAAAAGCATGCAAAAAGGCTAGGCGAGCGCCTCACACCTCTAGGAGCTTTGGAATATCTGTGGCTGGCCTGCACATGCACAGTTCCCGTGAGTGTCTGCACAGAAGACAAGACGATGAACCGTCTCTCTTATAGTGGCTGATAGCCTTATAAACTATGAAAATGTCAAGAGAGCTTGGTTTCCTTGCTTGTCGTGATTTAATAAGTAAAACTTTCCACAATAAAAGGGCAGAATTTCATACTGTACTCAAAAAACACTACTGCATTACTCAAATGAACTTCAGCCCACATGGATCCATGAATACAAGAAGCATGGAGTATAAACATACAGATAAAAATAAAATGATATGTCTATTTCTTACCAAAGCAAACTCATGAGATACTCTTCCATCTGGAGGCAGTTTTGCACCAAAACCTAGAGCTGGAAACATTTTGTCACTATCATAGTCCTGAATGATTTCACCTACTGCCCTTAAGGCCATTCCATATGCATTCAGCTGGTATGGATTCATATAGTGGAGGGAGGTTGGCTGTGCAGGATTGCCTATTGAAACAAAAAGGCATATTTGCAATGGCTTTATCCAACAAGTTTTGCATAGAAGTATGAAAAACCAGATATTGAAGTGGCACAGTTTTAATTAGTTGTTTGGGTATGAAATAGCAAGCTTATAAAGATAAATTTGGTATTTTTCCTCCAAATAATTTTTCAAAATAATTTAACAAATAGTGCTAAGATTTATAGAATACACCCATGAAAGTCCTCACAGCAAAGTGCCACATCACATATGGATTCAAGGTTTGCTCTTATTGTAACCTGTTTGGCTAAGTAGGAATTTAACAAATAAAAGTGTTAAGTACACACAATAAAATAAATGGAAAATTGTGGTTTCTTAATTCTAGCCTAAAATACTCACCATTTGAAGCTGTGAAATCAATAGCCACAGTGAAATTGATTTGAGTCCTGTGAAATAAATATGAACAATGAATAATGCTTAAGAGGGAAAGAAACAATGAAATCAATTAATATACCACATAAATAAAATATGCAAGTTACAATGCATGGAATTCTGGTCACAGTTCATCCACCCCATATTGAAATTATACTCATGCTGACATTGTGTTGCCCCATTAAAAGAAGAAGCATCTGTTACTAAAATACTACTTGAAAGAGTAATTTCTCTAACACAACAGCTTGGATATTGCAGAATTTCTGCAGGTACAGAGGTGTGTGACTTTTGCCATTTCTCTCCCCCCTCCCCACACACAGAAGACCTCTAATCCCACCCAATCTATTCCAGAGTCTCCCATCCCCAAGAGCAGCTTTTCAAGCTACCATGGGGAAGATTGCTTAAACCGATCTATCCTCCTTGTGCCAGTGAAAATTCTAGAGGATCACAGCCAATGTGCTCACCTGGCTGAAAATCACATACCATAAAGCAGTCATATAAACTTCAGGAGCAGACCAATTAGTGTAATTAACTTAAAGAGCTATTGACCCTTATGCCAAAGAAACAGGACTTCAAATTTAATAATAAAGCTATCTAAATACTACTTATTGAATAAGGGTGTGCAGCAAAAAACCAAAAACAACCTAATTCAGATCTGGATAGAAGGAATGCTATAAATATTCAGTACTCCTGATATCCGGCTCAGATTCTCTAATCAGATTCTGTTTTCTTAGAGAACACCAAATATATTTGGCCATTATTCCCTATGAGGGAAACTATCCAGGGGGCTGCAGGGGCATTTTTCAAGAAAACCCCATCCAATTTGCAGAGACCCTAGTCCCTCCTGTCCACTATAGACCCTCCCCTCAAGTTCCCTGAAGATTGGACCCAGGATCCAATTCTATGGGCCCTTGAGCAAGCCGCCCCCAGCCACTCTCCATGGTTTCCTATAGGGGGGAACATTCCAAGGCTTTCCGGGGCAAAGAAACTTTAAGAAAGGGGGCAACCCTTGGCGAAAAGCCAGTCCCAATGCATGTTGAACCAACAAAGCCTCACAGAATCAAACTGAAGCAAGGGAATTTGATTGGAACCAAACTGGAGAAAAGGAACCAACATCAAACCAGAGGTAAGGAAGAACAGAACCAAGAGGCCTATGCCACTCATTTCTCACATCTATACTAATCTTAGTATATATAGTAGAGAACTAAACTAATGCAAGGGAATGTTAAAAGTCAAAATAGAGAATCCTACCAGAACCAAACTGAAGCAAGGGACACTGTAACAAGTAAATAAACTGCTTAAGCAACAAGAACAACTCTTAATCTATATAAGTAAAGAAACACTAGCAAGCAGTAAGGCAAGCAACTCTTGTCTTTAAGCTAACACAAGCAGGGGGGAAAAGCTCTCTTCCCACAATGCACGTCCAGTGGCCACTCACTCATTCCCCTGAAACAAAGTAACAAAAACAGCCTGGAGAAGCAGCCAGACAGCGTTCACATTTAAACTGGATGCGCTGAATTTGCTGGATAAAACTGAATATATATTTGGAATATATATTTGGTATCCTGATTTTATTTGGGATTCTCTAATTTGATTTGATATACTCAAATAATGCTGCTTTAGCCATTATCCAGGTATATATTCAGTATATCAGTAACGGACCACACACCCCTACTTACAATTATTTCCAACTAAACAGATCTGATTAGACTTTGTAATCTTAGCTACGATCCTGCTATCATCCTAGTTATCATCCTATAACAGGGATGGAAGTGAGGAGCAAAAGTGCCCTGTTGTGCACAGATCCCATGCCAGCAGCAGCCCACATGTGCACGTGAGGCAAAGCATAAGCAGGACTTCATTGCAGCAAGCAGAGGAAGGCATGTTCACAGGACCCACACGGGCCCTGACAACAGGTGCTGCCCAGGCACCCTTCCATCTCTGGGATGAGTGTCAGTGGCACATTCCATTAAAACCCACGCGATGCAGAGAAATATTACCTGAATATGCATCTGACTGCACATGGTACCAATTAATACTACATTGCTTTCAATTTGGACACACACGAGAACCCTTTAGTTTAGTGACATTCATCTGTCCAGCTGTTCCATACTTGGGTTTACTAACCAGCCTAGGCAAGGTCATCATGCCGACATTATGGAACCCACTCTCCCAAGACTTTTGGTCCCATCTCTTGCCTCCTTCCAGGGGAAGGTAAGGGCAGGTGCTCTGACACCAAGTATTTAATATCAGATAAGATCTGTAATGTGCAATTTCTGCTTATCTTTTATGCTGCTGTTCCTTAATTTTATCATGATTCTATCATTGTTTCAGTATGTTTTATTAATAATATAAATTGCTGTGAGTTGTCTTGAAAGCTTTGCTATACAGGGGTGTACAGATTCCACAATATAAATAAATAATTAGCATGCAAAGCAATTCAGTGTAAATAGACAGCATCCATACTTGGATGTGCTTTTGAGCTACACTGAGTCAGACCATGAACATTTGCAACAGATGTGTAGTTCTTATAATATATATTGATTAATGTTCCCACAAGTATGCAACAGTCCTTGCTGGGCAGAGGAGTGCGTTTTGTCATTACACCGAAGGAGCTCTCATTTATCAAACACGTGGTGAAAAGACACAATATACAGTCTGATTTATAGCATAAAATTCTGTAATTAAATAAGAAAGGAATAGGCATACATATAACTTGGCCACCAATCATTGGCAGCCTGTTTAAAGGACCACAGATGAAAGGGATGGTGAAGTCTGATGCTAACTGCTGTATAAAAATGTTCAAATGACTGCAAGTCAAGGCATGTTTTGAATCTATAGTTAATACTAGACATGGGCACGAACCGAAAAAATTTAATGAACCGGCGGTTCGTGGTTTGGTGCCAACAACAAGCCCAAACCAGCGAACCGCAATGAACTTTTCCCATTGCTGAATCTGTTCGAGGTTCATGGGCGTCAGAACAGCCCCCGTTGGAATTAGAGCGCTCATAATCCCAGGGAGTGTTTAACAAGCTCTCCTCCAGCCATTACCCAAGTTTGGTCTAGATTGCAATAGGGATCCAAGCTCCAATTAAACTCTGTCTCTCTCCCCAAAGGCTAGCAAGTAGCAAGCAACAGCTCTGTCACACTCCACTGCTCACTGAAAGTGAAACCCAGCCTGGGAGACCACTGCTTTTTATAAGCTGAGGTCCCACTGAGCAACACAGGAGGTCTGTGGTTGGCCGTCAGAGCTGCTTATCAGGATTTGAAGGGATGAGATTGGAGTGTCCATGGCTATAGAACACCCCCGCCCCCTCCCTTCCCCGGGTGTCTTCTCCCAGGTTGTAACCACTTTGCAGCTCCATGGTTGGAAGGAAGACCTGCCGATCAAGGTAAGCTGGGCTTCCATTCGGGTTTCCAGGGCGACAGAAGGAGTGCAGATAGAATTCAGGAATTCCCCCGGCTCCATTTCCAAGGGAATTGATTGATAGTGCCTGACTGTCTGGCTTCACGAACTGCGGAAGAACGCACCGAACTGCGCCTCTAATGAACGCTGGTTCGTTGGCCATGGACACTCACAAACTGCCAATCGTGAACGGAAGATTGGGCGGTTTGTGGGTTTTTTTGGTTCGTAATGCGGTTTGTGCCCATGTCTAGTTAATACTCTCTCATTTTCTTTTCCGGTCTCTCTTCCATGTTTCATCTTTCCTCCAACATTTTTATTTGTTCATTCATTCCTCTGAATTTTGTATGTTTTAGTTTACACACAAAAGATGCATACTTTCTATCCCATTAGTTAAGAGGCATCTTCCTGCTGCTAAATATTGCCTTTGGCTCTTCACTGCTTCATACATTTTGGCAAATGCAAAATTAAGGGGTCTAAATTCACAGCTAACCCAAGTAAAGACTCTCCAACTCAAGGAGGGGAATCTTTGCTTCCCTCTTTTGGTAAAAATTTAATTAACTGAGTCCTCACTGATACACATGGATGCCTGGAATTGAACCTGGGACCTTCTGCATGCCAAGCAGAAGGCTGGTTGAGTTGGGAGTGGGGGGGGCAGGCATCATGCTTTGGTGGTTCTACTATTACATGACTGGGCAATTCCAGAAGATGGTTCTGGGGGATTGTTGCTGAGCCCCGTGGTATTTATGCTATGGACTCCTGCAGGGTTCCGTCTTGTCCCCCATGTTGATTATTGACATGGGGCCAAGCTACAAGAGGTCCCACATGTGATCAAGTGGAGTGCAAGTGAACAGGGAGGAATACATGTGAGTCTATTCACTTGCCGTTCAAGTGTCATTCGTCACTTGCAGCTTGGCCCATGGAACTGCTGGGAGAAATCATAAGGGGACTTGAAGTAAGGAACCACCAACATGTCGATGACACCTAGTTCTACTGCTGGATTCTGGCATACAGTTGGAGGTCCAGTGTTTTTCTGTGGCACGTAGTGCTTTTTAACAACTTCAGCTGACATGCCACCCACAGCCATTCTTCAAAAACCAGGATTTGTCCACAGTGATCCATGCTCTGATTACATCCAGGTTAGATTATTGTAATGCACTTTACATGGGACTGCCTTTGAAAATGGTCTGGAAACTTCAACTCATCCAAAATGCAGCAGTCAGGCTATTGCCAAGGATGGGAATCTGAAAGATCTTCTCTGGGTGCCCATTTGTTTCCAGGCACAATTCAAAGTGCTGGTTCTTACATTTAAAATCCTAAATGGCTCAGGGCCAAGGTACTTGCCCTATTGACCAGCCCACCAGTTAAAATCTGCCTCATAAGCCCTGTTCTCTGTGGCCCCACCTTCAGAGGATAGGCAGGTGGCTACCAGAGACACAGCCTTTCCAGTAGTAGCACGTTGCTTGTGGAATGGCCTTCCCCTTGATACCTGCCTAGTACAGATATTCTTTTCTTTCAGATGCAAGGCCAAAACATTTCTATTCACCCAGGTTTTTAATTAAGGTCTTGATTTTTTAAACATTACTTTAGGCTGGAAATGGTTGCTTTAAGCTGTCTGGGGTCTGTTTTTATGATCTATTTTTATGCAGGCCTAGGGCTTTTTTTAATTAATGTGTTTTAATTAATGTATTATAATGTTTTGTTTTTGTTACTTTTATTTGGTAAGCCACCACAGGCAGGTTCTTACCATAAAAAACTTTCTAAATACAGTTTGGTGTAGTGGTTAAGAGCAGCAGGACTCTAATCTGGAGAGCCGGGTTTGATTTCCCACTCCTCTGATTGAAGTCAACCGCATGATCTTGGGTCAGGCACAGTTGTCTCAGAGCTCTCTCAACCCCACCCATTTCACAGGGTGATTGTCATGAGGATAATAATAACACACTTTGTAAACCGCTCTGAGTGGGCGTTAAGTTGTCCAGAAGAGTGGTATATAAATTGAATGTTGTTGTTATTAAATAAATGAATAAGCAGATGCTCTACCAGTGAGCCATGGCCCTCATTAGGATTTTTAACCTTCAGAACTAAATAAAAAATGGTGCATTTTGGAAAAACTAAAAAAGGGGGAAGAAAAACAAATTTCGCCCTCCCTAAAAAAAAAGCTAGAGTTGCTTGTTCATTCTTTGCTTGTTTTTGAATCCTAACAAGTCACTTACCATGCAATCCTAAACAGGTCTACTCATAAGTAAATCCCACCAAGTTCAACTCCCAGTTGTGCATACAGGATTGCAGCCTCTAAGTGCAATACTAAGTAGGTTATACCCATCTAAATCCACTGAAGTGTAACTCTACATTTTGATGAATAGGTGCACATTATGGCCTGTTGATGAGAACATGACATAGAAGTTGTGAGAAGATTATTCTTGTGAGAGGATTATACCAAGACAAGTAAAACCTTCTAGGTTCTGCTAAGTGCATAGTTTATCCATCCAATGTGCCTTTGTTGGAAAACTCTTGGTACTTGAAAAATAAACTTTCAAGATAAAATCTTATGCTGCACTTAGAATTGTCTATGCATCTACAAGTATATTGTTTGTAATGTTGTTATATGTATTGTAGAGAAAACTGAAAATGGTTTAGTATATATGTATTATTTCTTTTCTTTTCTTGTTTTCTCTCATTTCCTGTTTCTTTTGTCTCTCTTTTAATTCTCTCTCTTCTTATATATATTTTCTTTTTTCTTTCTTTCCCCCCCATTAATGGGATTTTAATCTTTTTATTAAAATAATTTTTTACACCAAACAATTGTCTATGCAGATAACATCAGCAATAATTCCTTTAGAAAACCCTTCTTATATCAGAATTATCACTTACCCGCCTTTAATATAGTCAAGGAACGAAACTTCTGTTTCCACTAGGAAGGAAAGTAATGTTACCTGAGAGCAAGTGACACAGAACAATTCGTGAATGTTAACTTTTGAAACAGGCACAAATATACAAATACAGGATTTTATCATTTTGGAGGCATTATTTAAATTTTCCCAGATGTTGGAAGGTAAGTGTTTCATAATTTGGAAATGACACAATTTTTTAAAAAATCCTCATTCACCCTCCCTCCTCCACATCTGGGGACAATTCAGTCCCCCCTTAACACACCTTCCCTTCAATGAATGCTGTTCTGCATGCAGGATTCCTTCTTTCCAGCCACCTCCTCTACCAGCTCTTTTGTAAATACAGAGCTATAACTATATTATCAAAGCACTGTATACACAGTTTTGCGTAAGTTAAAACAATAAAACAAGGCTGGCAAAAATTATTACCATTGGTGAATCAATACATTTTAGTGGTAGCTTCATTTGCAAGCACAACATGACGCAATCAAACTTGTAACAAGTGGAAAGTTATATAAAACTCATATTTTCTAATTTTATTGCATGATACTAATCTGTATACAAAGCCCCAGATACTATGGAGCAGTCTATTCTCTTCTGTTACTGGTGCTATAAATAGCAGTAGTAACAGTTACCAGAAGGATTTTCAGTTAACCTCTTTTCTTCTTTCAGCGAAGTAAGCAAACCATTTAAATTTTAGCTTCTAAAGTGCCTGATTTCAGTTAAATCAACATTACCCCAGTGTATGACCACAAAGCATTCAAATGTGAACCTGATTATCAGCAATTTAATTCACAGGGAATCAAAAAGTCATTTTGACAAAAAAAAATTAACTACCCCATGCCATTTGATAAAAATAAACTTATTTTACATCCGATTCTGAAGGTGGCCTTCATGGTGAGAATCAAAAAACCTACACCATGAGGACAGGTACAAACAAGACTTTTTCTGCATACTCAGGAGGAACCTCCAGGCTTATAGAAAAAACAAATACTAAAAAAAGGGCACTTCAGCTTCCCCCCTCCACACCAACAAACAAATTGTTACTATAAAGAATTCAAAATAAGATCTTGAGGGAAATGGTGGGTGAGGGCAGGGGACTTGGAATAGAAAACATGCCCTGAGCACTTTTGCTCTAAGTAGGAACGTGCACTTTAAATTTTTCTTAAAGATTTTGCATCTGGATTTCAGATAGGGTGCTGTTTTTGTCATCCTGATTTTTCTGGAGTGTTGTTACAGATTTGAAACTCTTTTCAATTATTTTGGGGGGGGGGGGGTTGGAAATTCAGAACCATTATTTTTGAAACATGGTCCCCAGGCAGCTGGAGTGGGGAGGGAAAGAGAGGAAGCCAACCCTGGGCCTACCATGCCGGCATTTTTTCACTGTGAGGAGGGCTTTGCTGCCTCTGATGCTGGCAGCAGAGAGAAGACTCCAGTGAGGACAATCCTGGCATGGTATGGGGGCAGTTCAGTCCTTTCCATTTTAAATTTAAAGTGTCACAGGTAGTGGCTGAGTCTATTTGACCATCAGTTATTAGTCAACATCACTTTTCAGGGAAAGAGACACACCAGCAACCAGCTGGCTGGCTTCTTCACTTTTCCTCTTCACTCCTGCACTTCCCTGACCCATAATTCTGGGAGATACATTTTTGTTACTCCTGGAATTGCTGGAGCATTTTGTGTAATTTGGGGAGTCCTTCTGATGATCTAAAATGGCTAATTTGGGTTATAATTTTGGCTTGGGTATATCTGAATGCATTCCTATAGCTCCAAGTCTCCCCTCCCCCAGATGATAGGGGCAGGGATGTCTGAGCCTGCTGTACTTTCCCCTACAATCCACAATCAACTGACTAGCAGTGGTGGAGGTTAGGAGCAGAAGGGTGCTTCATGCTCACAGCCTCGCCCCTCCAAGACTGATTGCTATCTGTGCTTGCAGCACTCCAAACACAGACCTCTGATATGCCAGGTGGGTAGCTGAGGCTGCTGGAAGCTTTCTACCCTCATTGCTTAGCTGACTGGTGTATGTGCTTGAGAAATCCCAACCAAATAAGTAAGGGGGTGTTGAAAAGCTGCAAGAGAGAGAGGAAGAAGATAGAGGGGACGGACGGACAGACAGGCAGGCAGGCAGACAGACAGACAAGGGGTGTGCATCCCAAAAAGATTCGGGTTTTCCCCTTCGGGTTTACCTGAAGCAGGAAAAAAAATTAGGAAAACCCAAATCCCGAAGTGGCAAGCCGCTTCAGGTTCAGGTATTTAAATCGCTTTGGGATTATTAGGGAAGATTCGGCTATTGTTTCCAATAGGAAATGCCACTCCCAGTTATCCAGGGGCCTGGGAGGGGGATTTTCTTCCCTAATAATCTGCCGAAGTCCAATCTTTCTGAAACTTGGATGGTCGTAAGAGGAGGGTTACGAGAGGGTCCTTTGAAGGTCTGGTGCATTTTGCTTGCCATCCTGGACCCCTTCTCCTCAACTTTCCCATAGGGAACAATGGAGATCAGTGTAGATAGGGGCACCTTCTTTGGGAGGCCATAATTTTCCCCATAGGGAACAATGGAGACTGACAGTGGATAGGGGCACCTTCTTTGGGAGAGCCATGAAATGGTCCCCCGAAGTCCAATCTTTCTGAAACTTGGGTGGTGGTTGTGAGAGGAGGGTTATGAGAGGGTCCCCTACAGGTTTGGTGCATTTTGCTTGCAAAATGTCACCCTCAGCCACCTAGGATCCCCCCCACCCAAATTTCCCCATAGGGAACAATGGAGATTGACAGCGGATAAGGGCACTTTATTTGAGGGGGTCATAACATGGCCCCCTGAGGTCCAATCTTCCTGAAACTTGGGGGGGGGTCTTGAGGGGACAGGTAGGAGTAGGTCCCCTGCAAAATGCCACCCCCAGTCCCTTAGAAAGCCCCACTAGCAGTGGAAGCAGTTTCCTCTTGATGTTCTTTAGGAATGGCAAGGGAAAGACTTCTTCCACTCTGAACTGAACAAAGTGTTCTGAAGTGCTTTGGTAAGCTTTGCTTCTGCATTCCCAAATTGCTTCAGCATTGCTGAGGCTGATTCGGGAATGCCAAAACATCCCGAATTGGGGCCGATCCGGTTAAAAACCCAGATCCGTAACCCGAAGTGTACATCCCTAAGACAGACAGACAGCAGCACGATGTGGGGGGAGGACCCATATCACCGGGCTGGTGGTAGCATAGGAGTCTTGGCCAGAAAGCATGCAAGGGGCTCCCCAGTCACAGCCAGCCAGATGACTGAGGATCTTGCTTTGTAACTTCTGAGAGCTCCAACTCCAGAACCACGATGACATGAGGGAGGAGGAAAGCCTGGACAAGAAACTGTACAGAATATGTTTTCTGCTCCAAGCTCTCCCTCCCCACTACTGCAACATTTAGTCATGGTTCCCCACTTGTTATTTCAGAATACCTTACTCAGATTCTTCAGAAAAGTTTCTGCATAGACAATGCTAAATTAAAGATTAAATATCTCACTCTAAGATAAATGAAAAAATATGGAAAAACATGTACTTAACTGTTCCTGAATTAATGTATTTTTTCTTTTTTCCCCTTTTCTTTGGATTTATTACCTAGAAAAATAAACAGAAATATATTAACTTGTATGCATGCAATGCCATAAAATCTTTAGATATTCTGAAGCAATAGTTTTAGGTGGGTAGCCCTATTAGTCTGTAATAGAAGAGCTAGATTCAGGTCCATTAGCACCTTAAAGACCAACTAGATTTCCAGGGTATCAGCTTTCAAAGCAAGTTCTGACTCTGCTCCTGGACCTCTCTGAAGCAATAGTTTTTTAAATTTTGCAACTCAACTCCTCCATTATAAACTTGCTCCACTTTCCAGACACAACCCAACTCCATGCTATTTGCTTGGTAGCCAAATTAGTATGACCTTCTATGTGATTTGCTAAAGCACATTACAATCTATAGATCAGTGCAATGATATAGCAAAGGTTTCAGCAGGAATTCATGGGAAGCTGATATGACATTGTAGGGAAGAACTGAACATCTTTGTCAAAATGGAAGTGCGCAACTCTATAAAAGTACCAGGAAAAGACTCAATTTATTTTCCCCATTGTTGGTTCTGAAAACAAATGAACCACGTTTATGGATCTGACCAGTATGGGGAGAAGGGGGTCTATGTAGCCCAGCATTCCATTTCCAACAAACAGCTAGTCAAATGTTTCAAGAAAGTCACAAACAAGTTGTCTAAATTAATGACACCAAACAAAAAAAAATTAAAACACATTCACTAGTTGGAGATTCATATGAAAAGACTCATTTCAACAAGTAATTCCACAGGTGACCAAAACAGACTGTTACTTTACTTTTAAAAAAATTAAGTGAACATTTCAAGACTATGTATACGACATGTAAAAATAGCCCTTCTGATTCAAAATACTGTCATCACATAAGTACATCAATGATACTTTAATACAATTATTCCTTTTTCTACACCTCTTGAACAGGGGAGTAATTTGCCTCAGCACTTTGTAAGGACAAGATGGCAGTCATGCAGACACACAAAAACCATGTAACTTTCTTGCAGTACCAACATAAATATGGAAACTGATTTGGACAAATATGCCTAGGAGATTTATTTCTAATGAACTTGAAAAAATTAATAATGGTAAATTGATCTACAAACAGATGCAAGGTATCTGCGGTGCAGTGCAAAACACTGGGCAGGTTTTATATATATTTAACTGGCAAAGGTTAAGAGCAAGGCTAAATTATCTTATAGTTGTCCCCCATCCCAAAGTGCTAATTTGTATGCTTATGTTAACAGGTAATAACTAAAGAAGACTTAAGCTCTTCCATGACACTTTTTACTGTGTTGTAACAGTTCATCTTCAGTACCTCTCCCTTCCTCTCTCTCTCTATATGTGTCTATATTTGTCTAGAGAGAGAGAGAGAGAGAGAGAGAGAGAGAAAGGGAGAGGTACTGAAGATGAATTGTCTTGAAGATGTACTGAATTGTACTGAAGATGAATTATATATATATATATATATATATATATATATATGTCTATATATATGTGTGTGTGTCTATATATATATAGACATATATAGACATATATAGACATAGAGAGAGAGAGAGAGAGAGAGAAAGAGAGAAAGAGAGAGAGAGAGACTTAGACATTGTATATTTGCATTAGGGAACCAAATCTCTTGTTTGATAGATGTACGCATGGAAGTATGTAATTCAAAAACAATCTGGACAGCAAAGTTAAAGCTATTTAATACATTCTTTTTTCTTACAGAATGAGCCCTCAAAAATATGCCTGCATTCACCAGAAATATGAATACATGCAAAGAGAATATGAAATCTGGAGCTTTAATCCAGATCTTCTACTTTATATACACAGAAAACAAACAGTTAATATGGAAGGAAATGACTGAATGCACAGATTACAAAACCTCATAAACAATGAAAAATGACAGCATTCGAATTCTAAGACACACAATATGAATCAATGCATTGGTTTACCTCATAAACATTAAACTGTGACTGTCCTCTGGACAACTCCCTATAACTTGTTGTGAATTCCCCAATAAAATCGTGACTACAAATGGAAAAAAAATTCAGATTAGGAGATGCACGTGGTATTTAAATTAAGGTGGAAGTAGCAAAAAAAGAACAGTTTTATTTATTTTAAGAACATATCCAAGTATAAGGTAAAGGTAGGCCCCTGTGCAAGGACCGAGGGGACGTCGCATCATGATGTTTTCTTGGCAGACTTTTTGTTACGGGGTGGTTTGCCATTGCCTTCCCCAGCCATCTACACTTTACCCCCAGGAAACTGGGTACTCCTTGGAAGGAAGGAAGGTTGAGTCAACCTTGAGCCGGCTACCTGAATCTGGCTTTCACCAGGATCGAACTCAGGTCGTGAGCAGAGCTTGGGCTGCAGTACTACAGCTTACCGTGCAAAGTCTTAATTACAATGGCCGCCAATGAAGTAAAAGTACTTTGAACATTTAGGAGGCAAATATTTTGCTATAGACTCTTGTACTTAAAAGGATTTAGTTGCGAATTTCCTTTGGAATATTGCTAAAGAGTGATGTTCAATAAGATAATTACCTTCCATCTCTATCCCAGTCATACACCTCTACCTTAATTGTTCTGTAAAGAAAAAAAAATACAGAAAAGCTATACACAAATAAATAAGAAAAATCTTGCCAACAGAAATAAGTCACTTTCAGATAGTCAAAAGTAACGTGTTTTATTGGGGATCTAGTTTGAATGTACACTGCTATATCTAACGGTTAAATAGGAAGCTAACAATAAGTTTTCTCTTTGCAGGGTAGAATACAATAACCACTATGTATCATCCTGATAAATACCTTTAAAAAGGAATACTTTTCACTTAGTGGCACAAACCATACAGGAATGTAGCCAGTTGGATCACGTGGGAGTGAGAGTTCCAAAATATGAGTGTCACAATGGAGAAATCTCTGTTCTTTATACTCTCAGATCTAACCACAGTTAGAAAATATGGAGGAAAAATTAGAACTTCACTAAAAGAAAATGTAAATATTTAGATGATACACTTCTTAATTTGGACAGGGCTCAAACCCAAATCATCAAGGCAAATTCAAAGACTGTTTATTTCTTAAGTATTCCTCCTGAGAGTAGGAGACTGGTGGCCAAAGCTAAAATGTATTTAATTACAATAAGCACTCTGTGTCCTGCAGAATCTTCTGAGGGAACTTTATGTTTAACTATAAACAGAATGGTAAGAGAACCATGCCATCATAAGCCAAGAAAAGTATGGAAACATAATGTAAAAGGTTCTGGATTAGAGAAGAGTGATTCTACAATGGCTTGCTGTATTTCTGACAGAGATTCATGCATGCTACTGTAAGGTAATGGCAATATATGTGTTAAGGAAGATGTACTCAGGAATGTAAAAGTATTGGAGCAAAATCCATTAATCAAATTGCTGTCACTAGCAGCTGCAACAGGTGCAGTATACTTTAATTCCTCCCTCCTCCCAGCAGCATAAAATACATTCCTGTGAGTGTAGGTCCATTTATCCAAGCTTATAACTTCTCACTCCACAGGTGACTGACAGGCAGATGTAGCTATAAGTCAAGACTACTGCTGCTAGCATACACAATAACTAGGAGAATGACCAGTAAAACACTAAAGAGAAGGATTTAAATAAAAACACTATGTGACTTGTTGGATCTACTCTCGGATAATTTTTTTTCTTTTTTTGCGGGCAGAAGCAAATTCTTTGCATTAGCAAAATCTCCAGTCAGTTCCTTGAGTAGGCAGTAGCTACCAAAGACGGAAAGAATGCCATTCAGAGCTAACGCATGCTTGATTGATTTGACTGAAAATGAGCAAATTTTAAAAATGCAAGTAACATTCTATATGGCCGTGAAAGCCTTCGACAATACATTCTATATTCTAGTGGACGATTTGCAGATCTCTTCAGAAGAATGTGCTGCCTACTCTAATTCTAATTCATTGTGATGTGATGAAAGGTACCTTTTCTGAAGGAACGCTTCACTGAATTAGTCATCACTACTAGCAAAAAATCAACACTTTTGACACTACTTTGATTTTCTGCCCAGCTCTAAATCAGATGAGAGCATCAGCTTGTCTGGAAAGATTTCATGACACATCATTTGGAGTTGCACTCATTGGGCATAAGATACTAAATAAGGCAGCTCAGGTGTCTCAGATACAAACGATGTCATATATTAATTTATTCCTGAGGCAGCAGAAGCTGATATTAGATGCATTCCATTCATAGGTAACCAAAGGAAACATACTGAGACTAGTAAGATCTTTGTATCAGTAAGATATAATTTTCTATGAAAGAACAACATTGAAAACAAAACTATCATGTTTGGCACTCAGAAGGTATGTTTTGGTCTCAGGCTTGGTCTTTAGGAAATGTATTAATCCTGTCTATGAGGTGTCTTTTATAACAATTATGAAGATATAGTCACTTTTTAATTTTCCAAAGCAAATGTAAGGTGAGCGTCTGCTGAGACCAAGTACTTATTTACATATAGAAGCGTCTAGCAGCACTACTTAAATAATTGCAAATGGTAATGACAGAACTCCAATTCTTGTCTGGATATTAATCATAGAAAAAAGTCTTGCTCCAAAAACCACAGAAGATGCGAAGTTGGATTCTGGCAGTATGCTTAAAATACTTTTCCTTTCAGAAGGAAGAGTTTGGGGATATTAATGAAGGGTGAAACAAAATCACCCTAGTTTCAATGAGATACAAATTTTCAGCAAATTTTCAGCTCCCTAGAATCTGTGCAGCTCGACTTCTTATTTGCCAGGCAAAATAATGAAATGTTGTAATTATCTTGAGGATTCTGGAATAATCAAACTTTTAAAATTTATTTAACATATAATTAAACATCTTGACATATAAAAGTGTATTATAATTAAACTCTTACTCTATTTTGCAAAAAATCTTTCCACTCACAATGAAAAGAGGAGAGAGAACAGCCATTAGGCTGGCTAGAATGCAAGAATTCAACTCATTTTGCCAATTCTTCCGCTTAGTTCTGAATGTTTTGATTTGGTTGGGTAAAATACAGCCTTGTCAGCATACTCTAAAAGTTTTGTCTTCCATTAACTGTCTTAGAATGTAGCCTGCAGCTTCCCATCCAAGGTGGCAACAAGGGAAGAGGTAGAAGATCTGCTGAAGAAGAGATGGTATCACCCGTGTCCACAAGCACCGAGGTGAGTTTATTTATATGTAGAAAAGCAGAACTGAGCATGAAGTAGCCAAGATGAGGAATACTCTTTCAGCTAGATGCTCACACAATAAACTGCTATGGGGGTGGGGGTGGGAGCATCAGTATATATTCTGCTAAATACTTCTTGGGCTGATATTTTCCCATGAATTCTATGCAAATGGACTTTTTTTGGTTAAAGATTCCAGGAAGTGCTTTCTTGAGGAAAGAATGGTCATCAATGTTTTTGCTTTGCAGTGACACAGAGCAGTAACTAGTTTCTTAGTGTGCTAGCAGCAGTGATTCCTTGTGTCCAGAAACTCTGCTTTTTATCTGCTTGTCAATCACCTGTGGAGAGAGTAGGACCTATTAGTATACTGAAAATACTACTGTACATTGTGTACCTCTTAGATATAAACATTCAACTAAATGAACTATAAAGACATTAACATTTATTTTAAATTTTGAGTTGTTACGCTTTCCAAAAGGACTACACTAAATCGAGGGATCTCAAATCTTACAAAAGCTTTGCTTATATTATTTCAGGGTAACAGAAAGTCATACTTGCATCAAAGTTTGGTCTTTACCTTACCTGTCATAATCTCCATTGCAAAGTGCTCTGACAGATATTTTGAATGCCTGCCAAACTGGATTCAAAGTATTCTTTACAACTTCTGTCTTGTGGCAGATTGTAAAACTACAAAAACATCAACAAATTTTGTAAAAATTATTTTAGTGGAGAAAAGTTTTACCTCAGACAAGACAACATTTTTGAGGTTCATCCATATACAAACGTTATATAAAGTAATGATACCCTGACTTTCTATAAACACTTGAAAGACATCTTACAACAACAATTATAAACAACAGAACAGCAAACACAAAACAAGATCAACAGCAAAATCAAAAGGGCCCTCATATGGAGAGGACTCATGGCAAAGGGTTAACTCTGTCCCACTGGAGAAACCATACAGGAAATGCATAGGGAGATTGTATCTTTTCTCCAACAGAGGTCACAAATAGAATCAGAACCCCTTACCATACATATCATCACCCCAGTCCAAAGTAGTGGCCCAAGTGTTCATTAATAAAGAAAAACATGTAATGGAGATCCACCCATGGATTTTCCAGCATCTTATCTAGGTTAAGCTCTATAAACACTGACTTTTTAAAAAGGGATGCAAGGAGGGATAGACAGTGGAGGCCCATTCACCTAAATTATGCCCTGCATAGATTGGTGAAGACTATCATTATAGCAGAAAAAAATAGAAATGCCAATGACTTCAAGCCTTATGAATCTTCTACAATTCTTTGAGACTATCAGCAAACATGGATAGCAAAGATTTTCCTTGAAATAATGAAACGCTTTTATTAAGCCCTTCACCAAAGGATCTAAGGTACATCTAGAAGTTCTGAGATGAGAAGATGGACCTGCTTATGGGTCAGTAATTAGTCACAGAGAACAGGTACAAAATACAATTTTTATTACAGAGGAAAACCACTGAGAGGTCAGTGCCACAAGGATCTACATCGGGGTTGGAGGTATTCAACTTATTCATAAATGATTTGAAGTCAGTCAGGAGCAGTGTTACGTACAAGTTTTCAGATGATACCAAATTGTTCACAATGATGAGAACGCATACACTGTGAAGAGTTCCAAAAGGGTCTGGATAACAAACCAGCCGAAGAGGATGAATGTAAATAAAAGTAAGGTGACACGCAATGGCGCAAAAAATCTAAGACATGTATTAACTGACAAGACCTGAATTAGCTTCAGCTATACAGAAAATAAAACTTGCTAGTCACGGAGGAACCAAAAGCTCAATTAAAAAATATCAACTCAATATGAGGCAGCAGTTGAAAAGATAATATTTATGTTATGGATGGTAAATAAGATGGCCAAAATTGTAATGGTCTTATATTAATATATGGAGCAGCTGCATTGGAAATTTTTAAAATATTATGGCTGCTGTCTCTAAAGTAATACCATGTATGACGCCCCCCTCCCTTTTTGATAACTTAAATGGCACTGGAGGTGTTTTTAAATTAAAAAATAAAATATTTTATTTAACATAGACAGGAAAGGTCAGGTGAAATCATGGTTGAAAATTTCTGAGGTAACTCAGTACAGATAACTCTGAGGTAAAATTAGTGCATACACAAGACTTAAGGTCTAATGTTTCAGATTAATGAGAGTTTCTTAAGCTCTTCACAGCTACCTAAATCTTTAAGTTGAGATCCTTTTGTTCCAGTGTTCCCCCAATCACTCTAATACACTTCCTTTGAATATTTTCTTACTCTTTTCCGTTTCCAGAAGGCTAGTACCCTCTTTCCAGTACCCAAACCCCTTCTCTCGAAACACTAGTACTCCTCTTGAGTTTTTAACAGACTCTTAAGATCTACAAAAGCAGTTTCAAACCACACCACACCAGGGGTCTCTTCACTCTTCAGAGCTATGTCACTGTTTGACTGGGTAGGGAAATTCTCCTCTCACCAGAAGATCTATCCCCTTCCTTTGGCCCGAATGGGAGTCTGCGTCTACTTCCCAAACTTCCTTATAAACTTTCCCCCCGTTTTCCTGTCTGTGTTAAACTCCTCTCAGCCAGTGCTGAATCTCCAAACTGTCGGTATTTGACTCCTCTCAGCTAGGGCTGAAATCAGACCCCCCTTTTTCCCAGCATCCAGTCCAGAAGTCTTTCTCTGTTCAGCTCCTGCTACCCAATCAGATTCCTTGGAGTAGCCTGTCACTCAAAGGTCTCTGTTTCTGTGAAGAATTAACCCTTCACAGTCCTTCAGTTGTTTGTACAGCACTTCTAAGCTTTTAAAAAGTGCAGTCTGTCACACCACGGAACTTGAAAAAGAACAGAACACGATATCAAAAACGAGTTGATGCACCCAGCCTATTAGGAAAAGCTAAACTACATTGGATCACCCAATCATATTGACTGGCAGAAGATATGGGACAGAGAAAAGGTGGTATCTTCACACAGGGCACGATTAACTTACAGAATTTGCTGCAACAGTATTTAGTGATGGTTATTGTTTAACCTGGATGGTCCAGGTAGCTTGATCTTGTCAGATCTTGAAAGCTAAGCAGGATTGACCCTGACCAGTGTTTGGATTGAGGAGCACCAAGGAAGACCAGGGTTGCTATGCAGAGGCAGGCAATGGCAAATCCCCTCTGAATGTCTCTTGCCTTGAAAACTCTATGGGGTCACCATAAGTCAGCTGTGACTTGATGGCATACTCACTGTTTAGATGGGTTCAAATGGGAATTAGACAAATTTATGAAGGACAAGTCTATTAACAACTGTTAGCTATGACAACTAAATAAAATATCCATGTTCAGAAGCAGTATGCAAATGGTATCTGAATACCATTTGCTGGGGTGAGGGATACAACAACAGAGGAGAGATCTTGTCTTCATGCTTTGCTTGTGGGGCTTCCCAGAAGCTCTTGGATGACCACTGTTAGATGGGGGCCACTCTCTGATCTTGCAGATCTTTTGTTATCTTATGAATGGCCTGGGAGTATCGACTAGTTTTCTTTAAAACTGGTGGGCTCTGAGGAGGAGCTGTGCATTCTCTTCAGCATTTTATCCACAACCAGCCCTCCTAGGCCAAAGAGATAATAAATAATTATGGTAGATCCTTATGTTAATTAATATAACAAAGGGTGACATGGAAGATAAGAAGGGGATGTATGGAATACATGAAAAGCAGTTCCAGAAGCTGCCACCATGCACACAGTTATCTTGATGGCTGGGGTTAATCTAGCTCACCTTCATTAAACAAACCTTCTATGCTATCCAAATTGCCTTTGTACTATAGTAAACTATTAACTTATATAATTCTACTAGAGGTCATTAGATGTTAGGAAAGAGTCAGTCATTTGTATCCATCTTTGTAACTTTTTATGTGTGAGATATTTAGGAAATATTCGAAAATACCATAAAGTACAATTCCATTCCCTTCGTTCATTCATATAGCCAAGTAATAATGAAGTTCTAAAAAGCAAAGTGACAGCACTTGGGAAGTGTAAAGTACATATTTTAACATTACTCACAAAATTATCTGATCACCAAAAACCGACATAGCTAAAATAAAGATATATCTACCTGCCATCTTCATTGCTTCGAAAAAATACCAGGAAGGGATCTGATTTTCCGAAGAAGTCTTTCTTGTCTAATTTATTTGCACAAAATTGCATCAGTACAGCATCCTAATAAGAGAAACATGCAATGCACAGATTACTATATAAAATACATAGCACATGACATTTATATGGTACCAAATTCTCAAGTTTAAGTTTTTTTAAAATTTACTAACTTCAAAAGAAAAAAAAACTACTACTAATAGTCAAGGGAATACTATCATGACTTGAGTAATTTGCCATTGTTTTCATTCTTCATTTCAATAATTTAATCTAACTTATTAATAACTGTAGACTTCTTAAGCCATATAATAAAAATTTGAAAGACAAAGATTACTTCTGCAGCTAGACGTCGTAGACCACATTAGAATTCATATTTGTTCAACTAAAGATAACATTAAATTTGAACATCCAAATTGTGATAAATAAAAAGGACAAAATAATGTAAAGGTAATGAAAGACAGAGTAGAAAAACATAATTTGATTTATTTGCTTTTAAGACCACCATTCCCCCTAACAGTGAAGTTGCTAGTCCCATGGTAGTCAGTACACCAGCCAAACACAGCCACCTAGAAAGAAAGGGGTAGTTTCTGTATACTGAGAGGATCCTCCCCTCGTATCTTTTTTTCATAAACAGGAACCTTTTTTGCGAATGGGGGCTGAGTGTGCATGCTGCCCTCAGGCCTGCATGGAATCCTAGCAGCATGAGAGAAGAATGTCAGTTCAAGCCCTCAGTATGTCAGGGGGCTGTTATGCTAAAGAAAACAACCAGCTTGTAATTTATATCCCTTAAGCATGCAGCTAAGGGCCAAACTACCCAACATGATTGGCCTTGAGCTGGGCCACTGAATCCTACATGTGCAGTTCCACAATGGCACAAAATGCACCTCTGGGATCATTTTGGCTCCAAAAAATAATGCTGGGGGGGGGGCTGGAGCCCCTACTCCCACAGCACCGTGATTCCAATCTGAATTGGGTCTGCAGCATTTGGGTAATGTCCTCACAGCAACCATGACCAAACATATCATGTAGTTTGGCCCCAAGGGTGGGGGAATGACAACACGCATCCCACAACTGTATTTATGATTTTATATTTAAATTACTGGGGACAATATATCCTCTTTGCTGCTTAAGAAATCATTTGGGGGGGGGGGGGTTGCTAACTGGAATTTGAAGGAAAAAAGCACTTTCTGAAAACCAAGCTAAACCCTCCTGAATGGAGAAAGAGCCAGATAGTTTAAATGATTGTGGAGGGGAGAAAGTTTGGAGGCTGCAACTCCCCAACTTCAATATTCGCTTGAACACTTTCAGACAACATGAGAAGGAAGTTAATTCTCCCTCCTCGTGCTGTATTGGAGGGTACAGAACACCATGTTATAGACCAAGATGTAATTTCCCCATTTTTTTCTTAGTGGGTCCCCAACTTGTACTCTTTTCCCCTTTTCACACAGATTGCCATTATGAAAGCTCATGCTGCCCACCATATATACTGAACAAAATAGGCATGAGCCATTAGCACAATAGATGCATAACATTTCTCATGCATGGAGGGTTTCGTCATGGAGGCCTGTTTTCACCTTTTGGCTGCAATGTGACTAGATCACATCCAAAGAGTTTGTAGCAATGTATCTAGCAGAACTGATTTCTGCTTTGTAATGAAAGTTCTAAGACACGGTTCAGTGTACATATTATGGATACAATCAGTTACCAGTTACACTGGCCTAAAGCTATTTACAGTTTTTTGTTCCAGTGGTGGCAAATGGTTGTTATAACAATTTTACAGATGGAAAGCTGAGGATGTGTATGCAAGATGACTGACTATCTATCAAATTCATAAATGAATAAAACATTTCAGACAAGATTAAAACCCTCCTCACAAAAAATGACTGCCATGTAATGACCTAATTTCCTTTGTTACTATCTGAAACTATGGAGAAAAATTATGTATTGGCTCTATATAGTGGCAATTCTTTTAAAAGAAAATACAGAACATTCATAGCTATTCCTTTCATGGCAAATGCCCTGCCATCAGCTTTTCAGATAGTAAATATACTCTGGTACGTCTTAAATTCTATTGATGTGCAAATGATCTCTATAGTAACTAAGAACCAAATAGTATACTTTTAACAAAATGTAGTTTACCCTGCAACAGTTCAGCTCCTCTGCAGTCAGTATTATCGTGCCACATTTCTTCCCAGGAATTCCTCTGGAACAAAACAGTGTTGAGGTGGGATTACACCACTGAGTGAAATATGACTAAGGATTTCTAAAAAATTATCAAACCAACCAATCAGCACAAATCAAACATCCCAATAGGTCAACAATTGCCATTTTGGAACATGGGCGATTGAGAAGCAATTTTTTTCTTGGCCTACATTTGTAGACCTTACCATATACTTCAGGACAAGTGCATATAAGATAATTAATTACACACCTTATACAAATCTATCGCAACTAAATTCAGAATAGGCATCACTGGATAAGAATATTATCATCCTCTAGTGAATGTCCAGAATTCTCACTTGTCAAACACCAACACATGCAAGGAGGTGTCTCCCTCCCAGGAAAGGCTGGCAGCCACTTGTTACTCTGAATTTAACTCGCTTAAATAGATATATATGTATATACTTACACAATTGGTTTTTCTAATCTGCTTCCCTGTGACCCAACAATCTCTCCAAGGGTACAGAACACTTGTCCTAAGAAATCCTGAAAACCAGTAACATGTAAAATTATAAAATTTCCATATGTTTTCTCTGGAGATAAATTAGGTATCTCCAATCTACCCATTTCTATAATTGATTTATGTTCATGGAAAATGGACTACAGGATTTAGGAAATATTTGACAGCATGCCTCAGTTAAAATATTTTTAGAATGTGTGTGTGTGTGTATATACACATGCGCGCACACCTGTATCACCATTTGCCATATCTGCTGTTTTATTTGAACATATTTATGGGAATGCCCTGAAGGGAATATAGATTTAAGTTCCAAATAGCATCTATTTGTATTAATTCCAAGACAAGTGTTCAATTGACTGGCTTCCATATTTTCTGAACAGGCATCTTAGGAGTGAAACCATAATGTAAAAAGGCAAAATTCAAAACTTTGGTATTGATTTCCAAATCCATGCCCTAAAGCTTGAAACAGCTGACTATCAATTGATATTTTTGAACAGCTGTATATGTTTAGTTACACTATAATCTACTTTAAGTCTCTTGGCAACATCTCCAATGCTTATTTAGATTTGTAAGCTTGACATTTACATATTCTTAAATAAACACACCAGAAGATGCTGAAAAAGATTAAAAACCAAAATACACCCAAGATACTACCAAGTTTTGTAATACCAACATTTTAATTGAAGCAAATAAGTTGCCAAAATGGACTTGATAATAAATTTATTTTACACAGTTGAGATACTAAGAAGTTTTTAAATTATTATCGGAAGAAAAAAACAATTTGATTTATTTGTACTAAGTAGCACCCAAATATTCTGATCCCTGATCCCGTTTCATCATATGAGTTTTCAACCATATAAAATATCCGTGTTCATTAATAGAGATAAACCCTGCCTTTGAAAAATATTTTCTGGTATTTTAACTGTATGTTCATTTAATGGAAGCACCGGCATTTGGTCATGGAAGCGCCAGAATACTGACACATGCACTACCAAGAGTAGTAAATTTTCTTGCTCAACCTTACCAGAAATACTTGTACGAAACTAAATTAAGGCTAGACTTAAGAGTCCAAAGGTATGTATTCACTTTGAGAGGTGCCAGAAATGACTGGTCCATTCATGGGGTGCTTCAGTCAGTTGCTGCTACTGCATCTTAGGGGAAGCACACGACAGGGAGTTTGTGGCCTAAAAATGAAATCCTGCCCTCAAGTCATAGTTGACTTATGGTGACCCCTGGTGAGGTTTTCATGGCAAGAGACTAACAGATGTGGTTTGCCGGTGCCTGCCTCTGCAACCTTGGTCTTCGTTGGAGGTCTCCCATCTAATTACTAACCAAGGCCAAGGCCAACCCTGCTTAGATTCTGAGTTCTGACAAGATCAGGCTGTCCTGGGCTATCCAGGTCAGAGCTCAGTTTGTGGTCTAATCACTAACATTTGTAGAGAGGACCAGCACCATGCCCTTTAATATCCCTTCCTCCACCCTTCTGTACCCTTTGAAGTTAATGAGCACATCCATATCAATGGAATGGGCTCTGGCAATGCTTGATCGGTTGATGTGTGCCGTAACATATCACTGTTTGAGATTTGAGCTATGGGATTTGATACTGGGCAGTCAAGTAGCATTGTCTGAACTGAGGCAATGTCTTGAGTATGCTGCTGCCATAACTTGCAAGATATGCATGACACAGCAGCCTTTAGTCCTGAACCTCTTGTGAGGAGCAAGGAGCATGATCAGGTTGAACAAACTTTCTTTACAAGTCTTAAAAAAAATGTCACTGTAAAAGCAACTAGCAATAACATGCTTCCATGTATCACCAAGGTACCAGCATATACTAATCATACTTCTACACATTTTTAAGACAATAAATTGGCACTTACGTGCTTTGACAGGTTGGGACTCTTCGAATCAACATCATACCTATAATGAAAAGGAATATGTATTTTAATGTATTTGGATGTACACAATAGAAATGCAAAGTGTTCCTCTCCCCCTTTTTTAAAGCTAATATAATCAATTTAAGAGTAGCCTGGGCTTAGGCCTTAGAGATATGCATTCAGAGTCCAAACAGCACCTGAAACCAACTGGCAGGCAGCTCAATCTTACCTGATGGTGGAGAGTGCCCTCAAGTCATAGCTAATTTATGGCGACCCCTGGTGGAGTTTTCATGGCGAGAGACTAACAGAGGTGGTTTACCATTGCCTGCCTCTGCAACCCTGGTCTTTGTTGGAGGTCTCCCATCCAATTACTAATCAAGGCCAACCCTGCTTAGCTTCTGAAATCTGATGAGATCAGGCTCACCTGGGAACTCTTAGCAACAGGCCCCCAATATTCTGAGTAGGAAAAAAAAACCTTGGCAAAGATGACAAAATAAACTAATAAAGAACAACACCCACCATCCCCCAAATGAAGCAGATATTACAGACTAGTTAACTCATGATTCTAATCAGGATTAAGGCTGACACGCTTAACAGAGCACCTGAATTCTTATTATGAAAAGATGAAATATGATTTTTGTGCTTAATGTTCTTAAAATTCTGAAGACAATATAGCTGTCTATATGTGTGTAGGTCTATATATTCATAACAAAAATGCATCCATAGTATCAAAAAGGTCTTCACATTTTTACATATATTTGATGCAGCGTAGAGGGACTATTCCAAGAAAAATTCTAAAGCTTCTCTTTAAGATGCAGTATTAAAATATGTCAACATGCCACACACATAACTAAGGCCAAGAAGGAAAGTAACAGGAAAACATTATGTAGAATACAGAAACTTCTAACAGAAACCAAAATAGTTCAACAAACAGGTTATTTGAGTTCCTATCTAAATAGTGGGGCTGAAGTACCCACCAGTATGACAACTTAATTGATTCTACAAAACTGAATGGCTCACATTAACATCTACAGAAGTAAATAAACAAGACTCTAGCAGGCAAAGCCACTGAGGCTGAGGTGGAAAATTGTATCTTCATTTCTGGCAAGATTAACTCTTGTTAATCTTGTCACACACACACACACACACATACACAAAAACCACTAGCTCTGCATTACTCTCTTGGGTGTTGTTTGGGTGTAGCTTCTGACAATGATGAATATGGAAAAAGCAGCAAAAATTGTCCCTAGTTCAAAAACTTTCCTAATAAATTTCTCCATTATAATAAATGGGTACTGTTTTATTGCCAGAGGAGAGAATGGACAAGAGCTCTGATGAGGAACGGGACAGGAGGACAGCACTGTGCTCTACTCTACCTATTGTCCTCCTGCCTACCTAATCATTGTCACTGAATTTCTGGAGAGTACCTTCTCCCTACAGGAAATAAGAGCATACTGCACTAGAGACTGTACATCACAAAAAGACATGCAAAACGGACCTTTGGACACTTACCGTGAAGGGTCCTTCTCCTCCGAGGAAAGGAGGACATCTTGGGTGATTCCCACCATCCAATCAGGGAGGCAGGAACTAACTTTCTTCCTCTTCCTGTCTAGCCTGTGGGACCACCCTCTCTTCAGTTCAGGTGACTCCACAAAGCAGTAACATTGAATTTATCATTCAGCAACTGTTAATACTGAGAGAAAAAACACCTGTTGCATTAACATGTACTGTAAATAAAGCATAACCCGGAGGAGGTATAAGAATGAGGCAGCAGGGTAGAGAAGGACGGAGACCCGGGGAGGGCAAGATGTCCTCCTTTCCTCAGAGGAGAAGGACCCTTCACGGTAAGTGTCCAAAGGTCCGTTCTCCCTCTGAGGCGGAGGACATCTTGGGTGCTCCCAAAGCAGTTTCCAGTTTCTGGGTGGGATGTGGTCTTTGTCCATGATCACGCACTGCAGTACTTTTCCACTACAGTCGGTGTCCGCTGAATCATATAGATTCGATTTGTAGCATCTTAATAAGGTCAAGACTGACAAACTTGCAGCCTTCTTCTACAAAAGTGTTCCCGTGTAACGCTGCACTGGTAGTAGCACTGCTCAAAGAGTGAGCTGGTATTCCACACGGAACCTCTGCGAAAAGAGTTTTTAGGAGTTTCGATAGTGTATGTTTTGCTATTGGCACCTACTGCTGCTGAAGACATTTGCTTCCCTAAACTGAGATGAGATATATTTAAGAACAGTAAGACTGACTTTCTAATTTGCACTATTCGGAGCAGAGGCCTTAATCCTCCTTCTGACATCTAGGTTGTGTCAGAGCCCCTCCCTAGTCTATTTAGGGTACAGGTATAAATATGGTAGCCTTATCTCTTGCAAACTATGCAGTTTGGAATACGGTTTTGGAAGACAGTACGAGGCATCACCTTACTATTGGGAAAGATACAGAGATCAGGTCTGACTAAATCTTCTGGCAGACGTGAACATAATAAGGAAGATAGTCTTCATTCTCAGCCTTCTCAGGGGAACATCCTTGACTGGTTCAAATGGATGCTTGGTCAGGGCTGTGTAAAATGTCTACTGAGTGAGGGCTTCCCAATAAGAGTTGTAAATTCTGAGCATAAACTGTTTTCTGAATGCTAGGAGAGTGTTGGTCACCTCTCAGAAATATCCCCATCTTAGGAAGGCGTTCCTTTCTATTTCCACACGGTTAAGCAGAGTAAGTCTAAATGAGGGAGCCAAATTGGTCCCTGCTGCAACTTGACTGAAGAGGTCAGTAGGGTGAAAGGTGGAAATATCACCATCTGTTGGAGGGTGGAAAGGCATGGTCTGTTACTGGTAAGGGTAGTAATACATAGAGGAGGCCTAATGGCCACTGCAATGTCAGGGCATCTGCTTGTGAGTAGAACAAATCTTGTCATGTACCCCAGTAGTTGATGGCTGTGTTGGGGCGCACACAGGTTCATTAGGTGTTGTGAAGTGCAATGTTATGAGATGTTTCTTAAGGGACTATACCTGTTGTCCCCTCAGCCAGTCTGCCTGGGCATTGGATATGCCTTTGATGTGTACAGTTCTGATTGAAGCTAGGTGACCATCCTCCCAGCTAAGTATCCTTGCTGCCACCTGTGTCACTTCAAGGTCTTGAATCCCCCCTGCTTGTTTATATATGTTTTGTCTGCAACCTTGTCCATACAGAGCTCTGAACTGGAAAAGGGCCAGACAAATTGCTCCCCTTTCTACGTCATTGATAGGAAGACATGCCTAACCTGATTCTTACACCTGTAAATATTTGTTGTTCTTGAAGGATCATGAATCTTTTGCTTTGTATTGGGTTGGTGACCTTAGCTCAGATGGGTTTTGATCTGAAGTGGTATCTGAATGGGAAGATCTGTCTTCTCCATGATCTGTTGTTAATCAGATCTAAGTAAGGTCTGAAGTGGTCTTGCCTATAGACGACCCCAAAGGTATTGCATTGTAGGTAGCAACTAGCAAACCCATCAGTTTCAGTAGTGTTGTGAGAAGTGATTTTGCACTCTGATGACAGTCTCAGTCAGCAGTTTGGTCTTCCTGACCTTTTCTTTGGTGAGGGATAGAAAAAACCCTTTTGGTGACTGTGATCTAACCCAGGTGTTCACGCTTGTAGGAACTGAATGGTGAATTGAGTGTTGTGGTGAGATTTTCTCTTGAACCGATCAGGAGATCCAAGTGAACATGAATACCCCGTCTCTGAAACGTATGATGGGGTTGAACATGAATTTTGTAAATACTCTTGGTGTGATGGACAGGCCAAAACAGGATGGCTCAGAACTGCCAATTTTTGTTTTATTATTATTGTTGTTGTTGTTGTTGTTGTTGTTGTTGATTTATTTATTTATTTATTTATTTATTTAAAAAACATAAAATCTTAATAATTTTGATGGGCTGTCAGAATTGGTACATGGAGGTATGTCTCTGTGAGATCTGTAGATGTCATGTGTTCTTCTGATTGATTAGTCACTGCGACTGAGCACAGAGTCTCCATTCAGAAGTGATATAATTTGATAAACTTGTTCAAAAAACTTGAGGTCTAATAACACCCTCCAGTCCCTATTCTTTTTAGGGACTGAGAAGAAGATTGAGTAGACCCGTTTCTGGAGGGCAGCTTTCAAATTGTATGGAATAGCCTTGTGAGACTATGTGTAAGGCCTGCCTGCTTGTCAACCTAAGCTTGATGGTAAAGAGTAGTTGGCCTCTCACGGGACAGCTAGCAAGTTCTGTCTTAGAGATCTGGGTATTAAGGTTGATCTCTTTCCCCGTGTGGAGAACTGGCTGTTTGATCTTCGGAAAAGGTAAGCATTATCCCCACAATACAGCTGGAGAGCTGGGACTGAGAGGACTGGTTTATCCAAGACCATGTGGCAAGTTCATGGCAGCAGTGAGAAGTAAACCTGCAGAGTACTGCATCACTGTTCAGTTATTTAACCGTTATACTACAAGTGTGGTCTTAAAAAGACACACACACCCTTATTAAAGGGTTGCCTAGATTAACCTCAGGATGGCCATTTGGAATCTTGTCTGGACCTTAGTAGTGTGTGTT
This sequence comes from Eublepharis macularius, assembly GCF_028583425.1. NCBI lineage: Eukaryota > Metazoa > Chordata > Lepidosauria > Squamata > Eublepharidae > Eublepharis > Eublepharis macularius. The sequence continues at coordinate 93,328,256 of NC_072798.1, forward strand.
ATGAATAAAAGGCTGAGGTCCGATGGATCTCCTCTCAGACTGTTTGAGTGTTTTTGGCAACACATTCTTCTGTCCTAGGTCTCAATCTAGATCTTTCCCATGGCACCCCCAAATAGCTTCTCTCTCTGAAAGAGGTAAGCCAGGATGATAATTTTAGAGTGTGAATCTGCTGGCCATGCTCTTACTCAAGCGTGCCAGCTTGTCACTGCTGTCAAGACCATAATCCTAGAAGAAAAAGGTAAATGTATCCAGGATGATGTCTGTCTTGAAGGTATTGGCCCTTACATTTCTGTTTGCCCCTTCAATGGGGGCAGCTATTGTTGTACAGGAGGAGTTGGATCAGTTTCCAGATCCATACTCCTGACACTCTTGAGGCAATAGAGACAATAGCTGTAGCCTTAATAGCCATGGTCACGGACTCGTGAGCTCTTGTTAGCATGGCCTCTCTCTTCTTGTCTAAGTGGTCTCTGACTGATCCTTACCCATCTTCTGACCAGAGCCCAGATGACTGAAGAGTAGCCACTGGAGGTTCCATCGCAGGTACCTGCAACAACTCATAGCAAAAAAGGTAGTAAGTACAGGGGTTTTTTTTTGGGGGGGGGGGAGACCAAGTTTGGGGATTATTAATTGGCTTATGGTGTAGAACACTCAGCCTTGAACCTTCTCCACAAATATTCTGGAAATGGGAGGACCTTTCCTGAGGAACCTTCACGAGGAAGTGACTCGTTTCCCTGGGCTGGATTTAGTATTCCCAGTCTAAGGGTCCTACTCCCCCAAGGCTAATTTTTACAGCTCTAAGGCTGAGAATGTCTTAGGTGTAAATACTGGTAGACCTCAGATTCTGACAGCTGGACTGACTGTTCTGGTAGGGATATTTCTTCCTTTTCCACATCTGAAGGAATTCATCCTTCTCCCTGTCATTACAAACTCCATCTGAGGGTGATTCCCCTGCTCCGTGGGGATCCCTGAATTATAAACGTTACAAACTGCCTTATTCTGACTCAGACCATCGGTCAGTGTTCTCTCCTCAGACTGGCAGCAGGTCACCAGGGTCTCAGAAAGAGGTTTTTTTTTTTTCCCCTCCTCATCTACCTAATCTTTTAAACTGGAGTTAAGGGGAACAAACCTGGATCTTTTGCATACAAAGCAGAAGCTCTTCCACAGAGCTACAGCCTTACTCATGGAGGGAGGAGGAGGTAGACACCACACCACTATTTCCTCTCTCCTGGTTAGTCTTAAGAGTTAAAAGGTTCAAAGACACCGGCAAAATTGCGCCCTTTATACATTACCCATCTGACAGGGAAAGGCAGGGCTAGATCCTGTTGTAAAAGCAGGGCTAAATCCAAAGGGGAAAGGCCTGCTGTAAAATCTCCAGGCAGGAGATTGGCATGGGCACATTCACATGGAGCCAGGGCTGAGGAGATTCCTGGAATCTTTATAGGGCCAAGGTGCTTCTGACTGGTAAAGTAACAGGATTTTCTCCCTCACAGCCAGTCTAATTGCTGACAGGAATTCTGGAGGTATAACACGCTCGGGGGAACACTTACGTGGCCCTCCTGGGCTTGTCGGCTGGAGCTCTGGGTGTCTGGATTATGTTTCAGCCGTGTTTCTCCTGCCAGGAGATTGGCAAGTGCATTGCGTTGTTTCCCGCCAAAATTGAGCTCCAGCAGGTGGCGCTGTTCTCAGCTGGCTGGCTGAGGCACGCTGTTTTAACAAGCTCCCTCTGTGGAAGATGGAGCTGTTGAGAGGCCTGCGTCTCTTCCAAGGCCATTTCCTTGCCGGGGAACACATACAGCCTCAGAGGCATGTTGGTGCCGGCTGGGCCTGTTCCCGCCATCGGTAGGACGGCACTCCATGGGAACAGCCCATATTCTCCTTGCCAGGGAACCCATACAGCCTCAGAGGCATGCTGGTGCTGGCTGGGCCTGTTCCCGCCACCGGAAGGATGGCTCTCCGTGGGAACAGCCCAAATTCTTCTCCATGAAGCTTTCCTCAGAGTCCGATGACTCTCTAGAGACCATCTCTTCCTCTTCTTTTCTTTCTTTGGCAAGAGGAGCAAAAGAAGAGGAAATGGGAGTAGAGTAAGGTAATGAAGTAAGTAAGGAGTAAGGTAAAGAATGATTTGAGGAAGAAGAAAGATAAACAAGAGATAGAGAGAAAAAAGGCAGCAGAGCTAGTCTGCTGCAGAACTGCTCTCCCTGGAGGCAGGAACAGAACTGGAGAGAGGGTGGTCCCACAGGCTAGACAGGAAGAGGAAGAAAGTTAGTTCCTGCCTCCCTGATTGGATGGTGGGAATCACCCAAGATGTCCTCCGCCTCAGAGGGAGAAGGGACATTTCTGAATATTAGTTGGGCTTTTGTTACCTTGACATTTCAATCACTATTCATCAGGATGCTATCAGAAATCTCATTATGCCACTGTGTATGTACATCTGGTTCATTTGAGGTTCTGCCACATTGTCTCTTAGATTACTCATCATATTTACAAATCAGAAAATGGTTAACCTCAGGAATGGAAAAAAAAATTCTAGTATGTACATTATAACAAAAATTGTTAGTTTTGGTGAAACAAAGACCTAGATATTACCCAGATGTGTGGTGCACTGTGCCTCAGTTGTAACTAAAATTAGATTATAGGTGTTGAAAAGGTTATACACATTTGTCTATGCAAGGCTTTTTTTCTGGGGAAAGAGGTGGGGGAACTCTCACCCAGAGCAACTCCTGGGAGGAGGTGGTGCACCTCTCACTAGATGCGTGCATGCTCCCGGGACTGCATGATGATGTCACTTACAGGAAGTGATGTCATAACGCAGGCTGTGGCCGCTCCAGGAGCGCTCCCGTGCTCCATGGGGGGGGGGGGTCTGATATGGCCTGGATAAGGCTAAATTCAACCCTGATTGGGCCTGAATTGGCCCGCAACGGGCCACTCTGCTACAGAGGAGCACTCCCCCGCCCAGCAGTGGCCAGATCTGGGCCAAATTTGAGCCAGACAGACAGTAGGTTTAATTGTATATGGCCAAAGGCCGTCACAATACAAAGTTAAGAACAGAAATCTATCTTACAAGCATAAAATACAGTTATTAAAATAATAAAAATAAAATACAATTAAAATGGGACCTTAATAAATACCAGATAGTTATGAAAAAAGTTAGGTTTCTGAGGAAACAATCTTGGCCCTAATCTTTTTTGCAGCTAAGGCAAACAGGGATACTCTGCTAGTGACAAATGAATCAGTATCAGATAACAAAAAAAACAATTTGTCAATATCAGAGGTAAAGTTGCGCCTGCTAACAAGTTAGCAAGAAATTTAGCTCTAACCTCTGCATACATGGGACAAAATAAAGTGTAACGTAGAAGATCCTCAGGAACTGAGGCACCACATATACAGAGACGGAGAGCCACTGGGGTTTGATGGTATCTTCCTGTAAGTAAAGCTGTCGGCATTGTTTGAAAGCGCAGAGAGGTAAATGATTTTCTGAGATTTTGGGATGTGATATGCACTAAATAAGGAGATCTAACATGATCTCATTTGATCAGTTTAAACCAGGGGGAAGATCTGGACTGGGAAATTGTAAACTGCCGAAAGAGCATCACATCTGTAGACCCAATTTCGTGAGTTGGAGCCATTATTTAAGACCCCCAACAAATAATCTGGAATGGTATAATGAACAAGAATGTTATTGTAGCAGGCTGCCCAGGGTGAGTCACTGTGTGTCATCAGCTGAAAGCATTGCTTGCTGAAAGTGTTGGTGATAACAGTATTACCCTTGCTCCAGAATTTAAGTATGGCCAAATGAACCCTAGCTCTAACTGAAGGCAGACCAAGTTCTACCCTCATAAGGGCTGCAGGGGTCCCCCTGGGTAGTGCAAGCAATCGTCTAATGAAAAAATTTTGAATTGATTCCACTTGGGTTTCTCTTCAGATCGCACAAATATTTCACCAAATTTGAGCCAAAACTGCCTGGATCAGCCTGGAACAGGTTGCTGCCACACGGGAGAGCACTCCCCTGCCAGGCAGTGACCCAAAATGGTCCAGATTGGCCTGCTGCCACACGGGAGAACACTCCCCTGCTGGGCAGCAGCCCGATCCTGGCCATTTTGAGCCTGAATTGGGCCCAAAATGTCCAGGATCGGTCCGCTGCAAAGCAGGGGAGTATTCCCCCGCCCAGCAGAGGCCCAATCCCAGCTGTTTTGGGCCCGATCCTGGCATTTTGGGCCCAAATTGGGCACAAAATGGCCAAAAGGGGCCCCCAATGGCCAGAATCGAGCCACTGCCGGATGGGGGAGTGTTCCCTCACCTGGCAGAGGTCCAATCCTGGCTGTTTCGGGCCTGATCCTGGCCATTTCGGGCCTGAAATGGGCCCCAAATGGCCAAAGACCCAAAATGACCAGGATCAGGCCGGTGCTGGGTGAGGGAGGGTTTCCCCACCCAGCAGCAGCCCATTCCAGGCCGTTTCAGCCCCAATCCAGGCCTTTTCAGGCCCTAAATGCGCCCAAAATGGTCAATACAGCCCTAAAACTGCCCAGATCAAGGCCAAAACTGCGTGGAATGGGCCGCTGCCAGAATACAGATTACTAGAGTTTGAGGGTGCAATTCTCATACAAGATCCTTCCTACAATACTGGCTTTCATTTTTTTAAGTAGCCAATTTCAGCTTAAAATTATGAACACAATATATATAACCTTACAATATGGCATCTTGTCTTGGTGACAAAAAGCATGGCATTCTTAACTGAATATTGATAGTAAAATTTCATTATATTAATTAGCTACAAGAACATTTTACTGCTACACTGAAATATAATATTTACAGTGTAAATCATCACTTTAATTTAGTTAACAAAAATAAAAATTAACAAAAATAAAAAGTTAATAAACTTACAAGTCAAATCGCAGATTCTCTCTCTCTTCAAAAAAATAATCCATTATAAATTTTCTTACAAAGTCTGGGTTCAAAGTATTATCAATTACTTCTGTTCTACCAAACTGAAAGAGAAAAATATGTCATAAAAGGCATATAATCTGGCCCATGTTACAGGTTTATTAATAGAAATCATGTTATCAGGCATATGCTTGCATTGTGTGACTTTGAATTACAATGTATAACCTTTTAATTTTCAAGAAAAGAAGACAACAAACAGCAGCTCTTGGTAGAGAAACAGTCAAAATCCAGCAAAAGAAACGGTTACCAGAAGTTATTCATATATATGGTAACATGAGTACCGTTTTGGGAGAAATGGGACAAATGTAATCATTTGTGATGATTCAGGAATAACTCTACAGAAATGCACATTTTTATCAACAAGTGTTGTTAAAATATGCTGCTTTACATGGGTATTTGAACCTTATGGCCGCATCCTTCCTAAATCTCTCCGTGCCCTTTCCAAAACCTAAAGTGATGCCCTTGCCTCATAAGCAAACTAATAATAAGAGTGTGCTTATATACTGCCCATTTGGACAGCTTAGTGCCACACTCAGAGCTATGAACAAAGTTAGTGTTATCATCTCCACAATACAGCTGGGGAGCTGGGGCTGAAAGGAGTGGCTTACCCAAAGCCTCCTGCAGAGTTCATGGCAGTAGTGGAAGTCAAAACAGCAGAGTGCTGAGTTGGAGCTCAGCCACTTAATCACTATGTCACAGCAGGTCTGCCCTGATAAAACCATTCCTACACTAGCTCAGGCTTCTTTAGCCAGCTAAGGGCCACATTTGGTTTATCTCAATAATACATTGTCATTTGCCAATCCAATGAGGAAAGAAGAAGCACGGGAAGAGAAGTAGATGAGAAGTATCCCAAACCCCTCCTATACCTGCCAATTCTCCAATGCAAGTCACTGCTCCTCTCTCCGAAGCTCCCTCCCCACAGTAGGGCTTACTTCCAGTTTCACAGGCACCTGGTGGGGAGGGCAGAAGTGACCAGGGGGAGGGCAGGGAATTATCAGTGAGCAAGAGACGGGGTAAGCTTCCTCACCAGCCCAACAGTTCTCTCTTGTAAATCCCTCTCTCCAAGCCCTATATTAGCAAAGAGGGACGATGGGGTTGGTAAACTGGGTTTCCTTCATATTACCTAGTGCGCCCAAAACCACCCAATCATGTTTAGAGTTAGGCTCACTCAATCTCAGTGAAGTCACTTCAAGCAAGCTTAATTCTGTAGAGAGTCAAACTGTTGGTCTGCCTTCTAATAACTGCCATGTGTCCCCCACGTCAATCTTTACTTTGCAACTTAATTTAGTAAAGGAAGGAATATTATATTGCAGCTCTGTCATATGCCACATTTCATTGCATGGAAAATTACAAAAAAATTGTTAAATTTAGCTCTCCATCCTCAGCAGGTGAAATGGGGAACCCTCTGTTGTGCCTGGCGGAAGGGCTGGCAGTGGCATCTACTCCTAGAAGCCATGGCATTCACTCAGTCACTCAGCAGCAGAGGGTGAGGGACAGAGTAGCAATGGTGGCTTAAAGTAGTTGCCCCACTATCTAAACCATACTATTCACCAAGACAAAGATGCCTTTGTGATGGCATCTCTCCAAGGGCCCCTTAAAAACACAAAACCAGCCCTCATGATTAGACACAAATAACAACAACAACAACAACATTCAATTTATATACCACCCTTCTGGACAACTTAACACCCACTCAGAGTGATTTACAAAGTATGTTATCATTATCCCCACAACAATAATCACCCTGTAAGGCAAGTGGGGCTGAGAGAGCTCCTAGAAGCTGTGACTGACCCAAGGTCACCCAGCTGGCTTCAAGTGGAGGAGTGGAGAATCAAACCCGGTTCTCCAGATTAGAATCCCATGCTCTTAATCACTACACCAAACTGGCTCTCAGTGTCTTATAATGCAACTAGAGGTGCAAAATTAAACCAATAGGATTGAGAACAAGCACACATTTTTTAAAAAAAAATATTTTTAAAATATGATCCTAACTTTCACTGTTTCATTGGAACCAAGCCATGTGTTTTAATTTCTACTGATACCAATAAGCAACTGCTATAAATATGTATTAGTAACAACATATTTACCTCTCTCCATTCTTTACTTGCAATACCTTGGGTATACAAAACACAGACTGTGGGGAAAAAATAGGAAGCCAATTTAAAAGTTTCTTCTACAAAGCTGTTCTAAATTATCAGAATAGTAATTCTAAATAAACATTATTTGAAGGCAAAAGGTACTAGACAGAACATTCAAATATTATACAGACAAGCAACCCAGCTTTTAATGTTCTTATGAGTCCAACTAAACCGCAGATGTTAAGAGTCTGGTTGGGTATAGTCTTAATAGTCTAGGGGGGTATGAATACACAGACATACCATCTACATGATCATATGTATGAAGCCAAACAAAAGAATCTCAGTGCAATCCTAAGAACACTATTTTCAGTTCCTGCATGCCTCTTATGGAAATGTCTCGTTTGTTTATATTTGGCATGCTTGCAGCCAGTGGGTGACCCTAACGAGTTCTAAACAGAACCCAACTGACCCAAAGATTCATTCGGAATTGTTAAGTTAGGATTGTCAGATCCCCTTATCCTCCTGCCAGGAGGGGGGAGGGGTCTGGCACTTGCACGCACGTTCCTGGCGCAGTGCGATGATGGCACCTCTGGGAATGACATCATCATGCAGGGTACAGGAGTGCTCCTAGGCTTCGCTCTGGGCCAATTTGGGTCCCCAAACGGGCTGAATCGGCCTGACGCAAAGCCTGTGTGATGACTTCACTCCTGGGAGTGATGTCAGACAGCGCCAGGAATGCACTCTGGGAGGCCCATTCCTGTGAGCTGACTGGAACCCCCTCCTCCCAAATAATTGCATATAGGGTTGCCATTCCACCAGTGGGGGCTGGGGATCCCCTGCTCCCAGTCTCCCTGTAGCCACCACTCACCTGGCAGGCAGGGGGAAAGATGCAGGAATGGGCCTCCCAGAGTGTATTCCGATAAATAAAAAGTATATTATTTCAAAGTATAAAAGTTCTGCTCAACATCTATAATTTTCCCTCTGGACTTCTCAGTAAAAATAATTAAAACTGGTAATGTGTTAAAAGGAGTCGAAGCTCCCTTCTTCAGATACATTTAGAAGTAAATGCATCTGAAGCTTTGACTTTCAAAAGCTCATACCCTGGAATCTAGTTGGTCTTTAAGGTGCTATTGGGCTCTGAGTAATATACTATACACAAATGGAGTTCATAGCAAAATTTAGACAGAAGCATGGGCAAACATTTAACTGTGAGAAATAAGAGCCAATAAGCTGACAGCTTTATCTCATCATTACCAAATTCCAATAATCGAGGGGCAAAAGAAGATAATACTTACTTGGATCAGATTTTGAAAACGTGTCTCTGTCCAAAAGGTTTCTATAAATAAAAGAAATCTAAATCATATTTTTGTTAAAAATTATAATTATTAAAATGAAATAATTATGTAGAAAATATAACCATTTCAAGGTAACTTTAAATTGTAAAGAAATACATTATCTGCCTCAAAGCCACCAGTAGATTTGTATATGTACTTCAACATTTACAGTGCAATCCTAAGCAGAATTACTCCAGTCTAAACCCACTGACTTCAATTGGCTTAGTCTGGAGTAATGCTTTTTAGGATTGCGCTGTTAATAAATAATCATTGTATCAGGTATTATAATACATCTGTCACATGTCATGGACTACCTGAATTTACCAGCAAAAAAGTTCCAATTAACTCAGTAGGATCAATATCTGAGCCAGTTATTGAAAATCAGGACTGTGTTTAGACCATATTGTTCATTATTTTACATTATATTAGTATAACAAAACAGTAAAATCAACACAAACTGATAAGAGCAAGCATTCCCCCCCCCAAATGCAATGGACTAAACCTCATATATTACACATCAGAATCAGCATAAAACAGCAATAGTCTTTTAAAAAGAAGGGTCACAGTCAAAAACACAGGAGCCATAAAATTGCAAATTAAAAGCTTGGGAAATTTTTTAAAAGACTTGTCCTTGTGCCAAAAAAGTTAACAGGGTTATCACCAGACTCAGACAAGGTGCCACAACAGAAGAGGCCCTATCCTTCACAACCACCAATCTCGCTTTCATAGGCAGGGGGAACATGAAGGCAGGGTCTATGATGAGAATTTTGGAGTTCACGCCTGCTCATATTGGAGAAAGTGACTCTTTTTGTACTCTAGTCTCACCCACTGAAAGTGTTCACATTAAGATCAGCAGTTGCCACTGGGCCTGAAAATAACAGGCAGGTGGAGAAGTTCTTGAACATCCTTCTAAGATATGTTGCCAGTAGTCAACACTTGACAGCAAGTCAAAAGGCAGCCCCATGTACAGGGGGGTGGAGCCTGGAAAGGATTGGGTTTGGGGAGGAGCCTCAAATGAGTATAATGCCATGGAGTGCACCCTCCAAAGCAGCCATTTTCTCCAGGGGTACTGATCTCTGTCACCTGAAAATCAATTGTAATTCTGGGAGATCTCCAGCCACCACCTGGAGGCTGGCAACCCTAATTGTACAGTTGTCTTACAAAGCACAGATCAGCATAGTCAGATCACTCATCTCAAGGAAGGGCTACAACTTAGAGATCCCAGATTCCCCCGGTGGGAGTAGGGAATTCCCCCTCCGCCCCCTCCGGCACTATTCACATGGCCAGAAGCAGGGAGTACACGAATGGGCTTCTTATCTTTTCAATCTCTTCAAAAGATTATTCCTCCTATATTTATAACATATTAGAAGACTCGTCTGTGCATATCACTTTGATTCTTTTAAGACAGAGCAATCTTAGCTGAGCAATGAATTACAAGTGAATAAAGACTATTGCCATTTTATGTATTACAGGAGCCATAAAATGACACTTTAATAATATTTCCTGTAATATTGTATCCTTTATTTCTTCTACAATTGTCTGCTTTTTTCACTACTGCCACAAAGTATGCAGAGGCTTTCAATGAAGTGTCCATAATATAACTCCTTTCAATTGATAGGCAAAAAAATGTGCAAGTAGTCACCAGGATTCATTTCAAAACCTTTTAAAGCATTTTTTGGTAAATTAGCCATTTTTCTAAAACTACATTGGGTCCTTCTGACTTTATTCTTTATTCTTTCATTTACATATCAAAGATTTAGAATACAATTTATTTCCTAAACTAATTCCTTTAATTATTCCATACTTTTTGAGGGGGAAAAATGGACTCTTTTTGTTGCAACCACTTCTGTAGTGAAAGTGTTAAAGAATAACTTCAAAAGCAAGAAAGTTGTAATTTACATAATACATTTCTAGACAATGTGAATTCATTTGTACAAATTTATTAATTTTATGAAAAAACAGTTTCTACCACTATATCATTATGCATTCAAGGCAGTGACTGGGTAACAGTCAGTGGGTAACAGTCTGCAATGTCACACAGAACTCAATGTCTTTACTTATGCTATAGAACATTTTTGTGAAGTCTCTATAAAAATTGATCCAGAACTTTGGAGTTGCGTGTCATCAATATACTGATGACAAAGAACTCTACATTTCTTTAAACATGTCTCAAGGAGCTACAGTTTCTATGCTAAACCACTGCTTTCAGGATATGATCGGCTGTATTAGGGAGAACAGATTCAAAATAAATACAAAATGGAAGCCCGGGTGCTATGGTGGTTAGAGCATCAGATTAGGATCTGAGAGACCAAGATTCAAATCCCCCATGCCATGGAAGCTTGCTGGGTGACTTTGGGTGATAGACAGGATTGGTTCCAGCTCTGCCTCTTCTCAGAAACAGCCAATGAGAGCTGGCAAAATGCTGGGCCAGTGACAGTTGGAGTCTGTTGGAAGGCAGTTAGAGAAGGAGATTTCTGAGGCCAGACACACACTCAGCCTAACCTACCTCACACAGGGTTGTTGTGAGGAAATTGAAGATTTGTATTCACTTACCATGAAGCTTCCTTTCTCGGTGTCCAGGAGTAGGGCAGTCCATACTTTTCTGGCACTGCCATCTGAGCAGGACGTCTTCAGCAACACTCTGCAGAGCGCAGAGATCCTGGTGAAGAAACTGCCAGAGGCTACCGCAGCCCTAAGGTGGGGAACCTCAGTGGAGTTTTGCGCTTGTAACTGTGGAACCTAGGAGAACTTGGGGACCTCCAGCTCTAACACTTGCCATCAAGCTGAGCGAAATGGGGGTGGGGTAGGGCAGTAGGGCCTTTCCCTTCCTGTGCGAGCTTTGCACTGCCTGTGGCCTCAGCCACCCTGCGTACCAGGATTACAGGCACGCGCCACCACACCCGGCTCATTTCTGGCAGTTTCTTCTTCAACGGGATCACTCCGCTCTGCAGAGTATTGTTGAAGATGTCCTGTTCCAATGGCAGGGCAAGAAAAGTATGGACTGCCCCACTCTTAGGACCACCAGAGAAGGGAAGAGTGTAAATGAAACAAATAAGCCATGTTGATTTGGAATCGGAGAGCCTTTGAGCAGCTTAGAATACGTCCAAATGAAGGGTTGTAGGCAGTACTGTTTGAAAAAGTTCATAGTCAAAGCATATTCCAGGATATGGATCTGCTCAAAGATGTGCCAGTTATACACAGCCTGCTCTTCATGAGGCTGGTCTCGAACTTAACTCAAAAGTTTTATCAAACCCAGTTTTTTTTTGTTCTTGATGAATACTGTGATGCATGAACATATTCAAGCACTCCTGTGTTGACCACAGTGGCTCCTTATGTATTCTGGACCCAATTAAGGCACCAGTCTTACTTTTAAATCTCTTCTAAGGGATTCCTAGGGATGCTTCTCCCTATAAACTCCTACATCATCTGTTTGGTAGATCAGGCCCTACTTTGTGCACTTATGAGTTTAACACACTGGCTTTACTGTAGTTGCCCTGGGGCAGTGGAATAACCTATCTGCTGAAGTCAGAGAATGCTAGAAGACTTTTTCTGATCAGAGACTTGCTTTGTTTTGGAGTTTGGGTCTTTTTAGTTGATATATGTTGTTAGCAAAATTGTTGGAATGGCTTACTATTAACACATCCAGTCTGTGCCCCATATGCGAGAACAGACTCTAGAACAAGGGTATCAAACATACAGCTTGCAGGCCAGATCCATCTCCTCCAGGGCACTTACCCCAGTGAGCAACTGGGGAAAAGCTTGCCCCACCCAACTACACCTGGATGTGCTTGCCCTCAATCTCCACTGCCTTCTCCCTGACCATGCCAATGGTGGCTTCGGTGCTGGCTGGGAAGGCTCCCAAATAGTGGCACACCATCAGGCAGGTTTTGCTCCAATGAGGCCTCCAGCTCCATGCCAGCTGCAGGGGACCTGCACACATGGGGAGATTTGACTGGCAAAGACATATGCTGAGGAGAGAAAGGGGAAGCATTGCCTAGCAGAAGTGACTGAACGCGCCTGCACGTTGCCATGACTGCAGGCCCTACCTGAGGCTCAGCAGCAGTGGCAGCCCAGCACAATGGACGGGATGGGGCACTGCCCACTTGTCAGAACCACCAGCTGCCCAGCTAGCCACCTTTACACAGCCAACTGCAGCTGCCAGAAGTCTCTAACTTCACTGGTCAGGAGCCACCCTCTCTTGGCAGCCAACACCCAGCCCCATAGACGCAAAGTCTTAGCAGCTGCAAAGTAGTGCCTTCTGTGCCTAGCCGGCTGTTGGAGCAAGGAGAGAGTTGGGCTGGACGCCTCCCTGCATCCCCCTCCCACCAAAGCAAGTGGCCACTTCCTAGGTCTGTTCCTAGAAGGCGAGGGGTACATTTCTAGCTGAAGGGCAAGCAAGTGCTGCCAGCTCCCAAGGAGGTCCCAGACACATTTGGATGTGGTGTGTGCGGATAAACGTGGCTAGGAACAGGTATTGGGTTGCCAGCCTCCAGTCGGGACCTGGAAATCCCCAAGAATTGCAGCTGACCTCCAAGATGACAGAGCTTAGTACCCATGGAGAAAATGGCTGCTTTTGAGGGTGGACTCTATGGCATTATTCCCTGCTGCGGTCCCCTCCCCGCAAACCCTCCCATCCCCAAGCTCCAGCCCTCAATCTCCAGCAATTTCCTCACTTGGAGATGATAACCCTGGCAGCCAATTCTTTATGTGATAGAGGTGGTTAATGTTGGAGGATGGCAGGCTCAGAGGTGTTCTTTCATTGATAACTTTCTCTCAGGGTGGGCCTTTAGAGCAGGTACCTTCATCCATTAGACAAGATAGGTCACCCTCATCCACTGGAAAAGACAGATTTGGATACGAGCTTAATTTGGAGGATCTCAGCAGTGATGGGAAGAGTATACAGAGCACATGCCTGTATAATACCTTTTATTAAGAGCAACTAAAATTACACAAAACAGTCTGCAAGTTTGAATCTTGGAGGGTGGCGGGGAGGAAACAGAAATGTCTCTGGCCTCACATAGCTGAACAGCATACTTAAAATTTCTACAGCCAGACTTTGATGAAATAGTTCAGAGCAAGATGCATCAGTTATCAACAACTGTTAAATAAAGGAAATACTGTGTTAAAGTTTTAACCATCTTTCTATTTTGAATCAAAAATTTATATCATTAATTGGGTTTGCCTTTGTTCTTTATAATGTTTATATCTCCAGTACCTGGCATTACATTTTATAGTACACATGGCCTGGCCCAACAAAGTAACATTTATGTCAGATCCAGCCATTGTAATAAATGACTTCAACACCCCTGCTCTAGAATATAACTTAGAATCTTCTACAATTATAGTTGTTAAATTATGCTTAAGGCCTATCGTCATATAAGTAGAATAAATTGATGATGATACAACTATAGTTGTACGACATTCATATAGAAGTTTCTTGAAAAAGAAGGTGTTCTGGAAAGGGGTTCCTTGAGACTGAAAACCACTACTCTAAACATACTTTGTATCATGAGTGTAATAAACTGGATCAAACTATTAATCACAGCAGAACTGTAGTAATATGTATTTGATATGCAACTGACCTTTATTTGCAAAGCAAGAAATAATGGCCTAATAAGAGCTAGCCTGAGGGTCAAATTATACGTGTAGGTTTCTAAAGAATTGGGAGTCAAGTTCCCCGCAGCTACACAGCAGCTGTGGGGAATGGCTGCTAAAAAAAATAAAGAGCCCAAATGGCCTCAGAATGCCACCACAGGGGAAGAAAGAGCTCTGCCGCCCCCCCCCTCCGCCAACAATTTCCCTGTGTCAAAATAGCACAGGGGAAGGGTATTTCCTGCTCCACATACATAGAATACTCCACGTGGAGCAACAAAAACAGAGACCCGCTGCTTGCTGTTTTGGAAAACAGCTTGGGAGGGAGGCAGGAGCCCTCCCCCCACAAGTGGCAATCTCCTTTAGTTTTTAACAGCCATTTCCTACAGCTGCTGTGTGGTTACAGGGAGCCAACTCTTCAAAAACCTAGTTTGATCCTGACTCAGGTATTCACACTGACAAGAGTTTCTCCATAGATTTTTATATTAGGGCAGTTCCACGAATACATCCCCCTTGAGCATGTTCAGCCATCACCACTGATATCACAGAGGACACCTCTTTGTACAGCAGCATCATATGCCTGCCGCAGTGGGAAAAACAAATCAACCAGAGTCACTTGTTTCAGTTTTCAAGAATTACTTTATTTTAACAAGTTCATGTGAAATGCGTGGAAGTAGTGGATAACTGCAGAAAAGCAAACACAGACGACAGCATTAGGGTAGTTGTACGGATACAATGCAAAAGGATAACTCCAGGGATGTGATTTTTATTTAAAATGTATATCACCTTACATGCCTTCACCAATAAAAAATGTTCAAAGTGGCTTACAATAAATTAGAACATATCTACCTATTACACTATAAATCTGTACAGCAGTAAAAAAGCAACAGGATAAACAAACTGGAATGGAAACAATTAAGCAAAATTCAAGCAGAAGTGGAAGAAAATGTATGCCTTTTCTAATGCCTAAATGCTAACAGTGAAGATCCCAGGCAAACCTCTCAGGAGAGACATTTCAAAGATGTGGTACAAAAAGGCCTTCTCTCTGATCTATCTCATCTCCAAAATTTGGGATACCCAAAGAAACGCCACAGATGGAGGCCCCACAAGAGGGAAGATCAGAATGGGAAAGGGCAGTCTTTCATAGCCAGATTTGCTATCCTTCCGCCGGGCCTGTAAGACAGAGCTGTTCCGCCAGGCCTATGATTGACGCCCTTGGGCCTCCCAGAGATAGCTGTGCCCCTACAAAGGGCATCTATCACCCAGCCTTTGCCAAATATCTCTGGAGGTAGCTGGGTGGTGGTCACTGTAGAAATTTGCTGCTATATGTTTTTAAAATCTGCTACTGTATTGCTTTGTTGTGTGTTTTTAAATATTTAAGGAGTTTTGTTTTTAAAGGTACATGTATTTTATATTATTGTACAAATTGTAATCCACCATGAGCCTGCTGATGCGGGGAGAGCAGAATATAAATCGAATAAAAATAAATAAATACCCCTCCAAGTCAGAAACCAGCATTTCAAAATTTTCTGGGAAACAAAGCACATTTTCCAATATAGACGATAAGCATAATATATTGGTTGCAATGCTTTCCCATTAACAACTTTACAGCACTGTTTTGGAACAGCTGAAGCTGATGAGTGTTTTTCAGAGTTTCCAAATACAGCAGATTAATGTAACACTGATGAAACCAATGTAGCAAAGATACTATTTCCCTCAAAACAGTGCAGCTGGTACAGTAGAGAAAAGGTGATACAAGGTAAAGATTATGCCAGATCTAAAAGTTGTCCATATCTGCAGGTATGATTCTTTAGGGAGAAGTGAAACCCACCTGGCATAGGCTAAGTGCTATTTCCTCAGCAGAACATATCTCCAATCAAAATTACTCCCATCTTGACAAAACTGCATTTAAATTTATTAGCCCATCTAATATGCCAATACTAATTCCTAAATCCAATGAAAAAGAGAAATAGAACTGGGTGCTATCAACATACAGATAGGATCTCACTCTAGATCCCCAGAAAACCTCAGCTAGCAGTTTCATGTAGATTTTAAATAGCATAAGGAACAGCATATTCTACGTCAAGAATAAATGCCAAGAGGCAGAGCCTAAATCCCCCAGAAGAATCTTCTGGAGTCTTCTCTACAGGTAAGATTGGAACCACAGGAAGATAGTCACCTCCCTCCCCCAGACAGGTAATATAGAAAAATACCAAGATCAATGGCATCAACATTTAGAGAAAGTTACAGATTATACTCCTCCCACCTCCTCTCCCCCAGTACAGATCATAGGGAAAGTGACCAAACCTAGACTGCAATAAGGAATTAAATGGATCCAGATAATCCAAGTAGAGATGGGCACGGACCAGAAAACGGACCCAAATTTGACATGGTCTGGCCCAGTTCGTGGTTTGCGAACACACAGTTTGTGGGACTCATCTTTTTCACGAACTTAGGTTCATTTGGGCTGGTCTATCGGTCCGTGAGTCCAGACATCCTGGCTCCAATCTATCAATTCCCTAGGCAACAGCGGGGACATCCGCACATCTTCTATAGCCCGTAAAAACTTGATAGGCAGCTCTGCCAGAGAGCCCCCATTCTGCTCCATGCAAGCAAGGAGCAAGAATTAATTCCCTAGGCAACGGAGGGGTGGGCGTTCTGCAGCCATGGGAACACCAATCTTAGCCTTCAAAACCTTGATAGGCAGCTCTGCCTGCCAACCAGAGAGCTCCCATTCTGCACTATGTGAACAAGGAGCAAGAATGAATTCCCTAGGCAATGGAGGGGTGGACGTTCTGCAGCCACGGGAACACCAATCTTGGCTCTCAAAACCTTGATAGGCAGCTATGCCTGCCAACCAGAGAGCTCCCATTCTGCTCTATGCAAGCAAGGAGCAAGAATTAATTCCCCAGGTAATGGCTGGAAAGGTGTCTGTGTGATGAGTGAGGGGGCTCTCCCCCCACCCTTTTCTGTTTGATTTTGCTTCATTGCAACTTTTTGGTGCCACAAGCCAATGCAAGCCAATTGGCATTTGTGACTCCCAGTATCTACTGGAAGTTTCCTGGGGTGGCTGCTTTGGAGGTCTGTAACTGGACCTCCAAAATGCAATCATGGCCAAACTTGGAGGGTGGCTGGAGGAGAGCCTGTTGAAGCCTTGCTGCAAGTTTGGCATCTCTGAGTGTGAACAGACAGTCCTAGGGCCCCCTGGAACTGACGGACCACGAACTGACAAACCAGTCAATGAATGGGCTGGTCTGTGAAAGTTCGTGGTCCGTGAAAATTGACGGACCATGGGCCAGTGGTCCATTGCATTTTCCAGGTCCGTACCCACCTCTAAATCCAAGTCATTCAGAAGCTGGGCCACCACCCCCTACAAAGACACCCTGGAAACATCACAACCAAGTCAATAGTTTGAACACTTACTAGGATCTTGAAAGGATTTCTTTAGGAGTAGATTTACAACCACTTCTTCCACAACTGTCAGGGACCTCCCCCGCTACCCAAGACATTAATACCTTTTGGATAACTGGTCACTCCACTTCAACTAGATGCTATCAGCTGTGAAAGATCATAGCCAAGCAAGCAGATGCTTGAACCCAGGCAAAGGGGAAATAGCCTGCTAATGAGGCATGAGGTGCTTTTAAATTGGTTTTAAAACTATCAGCCACCTAGGAATTTTCCCCTATTTAGCCAGGGCTTCAACTTACCCCACCCCTGCACACACACCAACCATTTGGAAATTCTATACAGGTAAATTGACCATCTAGATCCCATCAGCTTTGGGAAGCAGAGCAACTTAACTGGCCCTCCACTCTTATGAAAGGCCAGACCTTGTGAATTTAACCACGCCAGGTAGTTTTATATTCTGAGCCAGCTTCATGGTTGTCCTAGCAGCCATGAAGTGCTCAGCTACTCTAGACCAGGAACCCTTGGAATGGATATTGAGGATCCTAAGGATCTCCAACACCAAAGCCAACATATGTCAGCTCAAAAGAGACTGTTAGGCACCCGGTACATTAACAGTCCTATTCCGTACTGTGTGCTGAATGCCAGTCTGATTTTGAGGCAATTGAAACTGATATTCTGTCAGACAAAGTACTTGGAGAAAGAGATGATCTATTCCCATAGACCTTCGCAAATCCTCCTCTCTATTCAGCAAGTCTAGGCTGGCATCACACCAAGATCCCAAGAGGACGTAACTGTGGTTAGTTCACTTTGCATACCTTATGTAACCAAGTCTTGGTAACACAAGCCTGGAGACGCTTCTCATCCAGGCTTAGGATTGTGTACAGTAGCTGGTTTTCTACGAACTGACCTGGCATTTAGCATCAACATCTGCAGATTTAAAGGTACACCGATATGGTGATGGGAGTGTCCTAGGGCAAGAGAAGGTCTACACACATCTAACATCTTTCTCCTTGCAATCACTAGTAAAACAGGGGTGCCATTATATCCCTCTCTCAAACTATAACCAAAGTACAAAACAATAGCATACTACAACTACTACTAAGCCTACTGAAAGAAAAGAAATATTACTGGTTTGGGAATTAACAGTTTCACATTACATTTAAACCTCCATCACTTTCATTGTAAACATCTGTACTAATGTTTTAACTGCCTGGGGGGAATCCACTTAAGACCAAAAAGTATGAGTATACTGAAATAAATACCGCTGGTGATCTGGATTTTAAAAAACTACTTTAGTTTCATAAACCTCATTAATGCAGTATTTTTATAGCCATTTTAAGTTTCTAAAGAGTGACCATTGTTCATCATTTGAAGGTTCAAAATTCAGGCTCTCAGACTATCTGAAGAAGATAGAAAAGAATGCACACTTTGAGCAACTTATTTTAACTATTTTATATCTAATTCCAAACCTTACCTCAACTTGTGGACCACAAAATCCACACAATGGGACCAGGCTCAGAGATGGTTCTGCAAATCTGGGGGAATCTGGGGGAATCCCCAAGTTTGCAGAATGATATTAAGCAGCCAAAAAGAGAGGTGAAAATAAGCAAAATAGTTTAAGTAACATCTTGCACGACATGAGATATCCTCTCCACAACCCCTTTAGCCTAAAAAAGCTACTAAGATCAGGGGCGGCGGGCCTATTGAGGCCAGGTAGGCGGTGGTCGCAGGCGCGGGGTGCCGGAGGGAGCGCCGGAGGAGGCTCGGCGGGCGGGAGCGCGTGCCACAAAGCACCAGCCTCCTATCCCTCCCACCCCGCGCCACTGCCACCGCCAGCACAAGCCCCTGGCCAGGCGCAGCCACCGCGGGCAGGCATCTGCGGCGGCGCAGGCAACCGAGCGGGAGAGCTCGGAGGCCGCCCGCCGCAGCAATCGGGCCAGCGGCGGCGCGTGCGCTCCCGTGATAACGTCACGCATGACATCATCACGCAGGCCGGTGCGCGCGCGCGCTCGTGCGCGCGTGGGGGCGCCCGTCCGGCCGGCCGCAAGCGAGGTAAACCCTTGCTCCGCCCCTGACCAAGATCATGTCAGGTAGTCTTATGAGATCTTGGCACTTATTGTTCCCTTCCTCTTTTTTGTTAAGGAAACCTAAAATGGCTGCCAAGATCTCATGAGCTAGTCTCATGATATTTTGGTGGCCATCTATTCCACTATGAAATGAAAAGATGGGAGAGACAAGGAGTGGGCGTAGAGGACAAAGAGTGGAGAAAAGCAGAGCAGGAGGGAAAGGAAAGGGGTGGGAAATGGAGAGAAGAGGGAGAAATTCCTGTCTCCTACAAATCTTAGAGGTCCTCCTTGTTAATTTAAATTTTCATGTACTGATGACTTTTAGAGGGTTTGCTTATTTTATGAACTGCCAGGAGACTGATAAAAAGTTGCCTCTATCATAAGCATGTTGTTGCAAATATGCAACAATTTTTAAGATCTACTAAAATGTATCTTTTATCAAATTTTATTTAAAATGTATCTATTTTCTATGGCCACATATTTTCTATTGTCTGTATGAATACTAAAGTTTTCTGATATGTACAAAAATGCTATAAACAATACCAGCTGCTTGAAAATTAAGCATTTGTTTCTGGCTTCTAGAAATGCCATGATTTTCTAGATCTTCCTGTACATATAATGGCAAAAAGTAGACCATTAAGTTTTCTCTTTTCTCAATTCCATGTTGTACATCGACTTTGTATAATACCAAATCTAACAACAGAACTGTGTCATTTCCAGAATCTGTACCTAAAAGATTCATCACTTTGTATTTGGAATACTATTTCAGAAAACTGGAGATCTGAACAGAGACTTTGCTCATGAAGCAAAAGGAGCAGTAATCTACAGACATGTGTGCATGCATCTATGTCTTCCTCTCATCACAATAAGGCTTACCGGATTTCTAGGCAGCATTTTAAAAGACACCTAATTTGAAAAGCAGTTTGGCATAGGAAACTAGAAGAGGGAATTCTCCCAAAACCCTAATGGATGTATGCTAATGCTTGCATGTAAATTAATAATTTTCCTAAACTGAAGTTACCTTCCATTAATGCAGATCAATGAAAGTAGTAAGGCAGTAATTCTTTTCCTGGTACTACGTAATATTGTGTTGCCTTGCAGACCATGAAATTAATAGGATGAAGTAAGCAAGAAGGCAAAGGGAGGCAAGCTAGTATGACAACGATTTTTATCATACCAAGTCAAGCACAGGTAAACATTACAGGGGAACACATTACAGGCTAAAACATCAAATTAAGACATACTTTTGGTACTCCAAAACAAACAAGCTTTGAAGCATCCAAAGAATCTATCCAGCAAAATCTCTTTATATAAGCTTTCTTTGGTAAAAAAATACCTTTAAAATGTGGACTAACGTTCACAAGAACCTAGAATTTGCAGTTTATGTTGCCTTTCATTTCCTTGGCTAATGTGAGGGCATCAGTCTCAACTTCAGGATGACCTTGGGGATGAGAGAAACCAGTGGAAAATCACATGGAAGCCCAGGAAGCCATGGGGTTACCACAGCAACAAGCTAATCTGCTTCAAACTGAGCAAAGAACCATCTTTAATTGTCAGTTCTAAAGGGAGGGGTGTGAAGAGGCCTATGTGGGGGCAGAACAATGTTGTCTCCTATAACATGGAAAGTTTCAGAGACCCCTCTCTCAGGTACATATATGGAAGACTCAGCCAACTGGGTTGGGCTACTGCTGTTGACATTCTCAACCCTTAATGATGCAAAAATGTTTCTTTGTCCAAACAACAGATTTGCTGCTTGTTGATTCGCTGGGGACCCTTTTCCTTGATACCAGTTCATTTGGGTGTCTACCATCACATTCATGAAAATGCAAGCATGGATTTTCTGTACTTCTGTACTATAAGCAGCTAAACTCTCCTACATGGCAGGCTGCTGTTAATTGTGACTTGCATTGTCTGTTTTGAGTAGATGAGCTTCTTTGAGTCACCACCACATGCTGTGTCTGAGGGTGGGGGAGACCCCACATCCTCAGATGACATCTTGCTGCAATGTCATATTGGAATCCTAGTCACCACCACTGTAGTGCTCTTGCTGTGAATGTTAAATACTGTCAGCCAATCCCCCAAAACACAAAGTCCCTTGGTTGAAAGTCTTCCAGAGTTCAGTATTGCCATTCAGATTCTGTGGTATCTTGTGCCTCTGCTTTCATTTTGAAGATTCAATATTGCTTGCCACTCTAAATTCATTTTGGGACTTTGAGCAATACTGAATACACTACTGAGAACCTTACTTGCAACAGAAGGTGCTTGTCAACAGAAGGTGACTGACAGCATCTAGTACCTGCTGCCTGAAGTAACGTGAGAGAAGCTAGATACCTGTCACAGGGCAAATGAAGGGCCATTCAAAATAATCCATGGATAACAGTCTCAACATTTCTGCAGGGCCTTTCAGAAAAATGTCTGGAGGTTTGGGACTACATGATACTGGGCTTAAATTGTAGACATGGGTTTGGATCAGAGATCTTCAGAAATCATGCCCAAATTTGGGAAGCGCTTTTTGTGAATAAAAGATGTAAATGGAAAGATTTTGTGCAGCATTCCTCCCCACTGGACGAGGTGGGGTGTGAAGAGGCCTTACTGGAGGAGGTAGGCATGGCTAGTGATGTGGGGTAGAAAATTTTCCACCCTGCATATGTAAATGTAGTCTATCTATAGTTGTCAGGGTTGTTTTGCTACAAATCAATTGTGCTAGATGGGCTAAATGTGGGATATGAAGGATGGACGAACCCCAGTGCTTGTACATGGTCATTTGCCTTCTTTTGTTAATATTATTTAAATATTTCTTCTTTAAATTTGAATGAGAAAAATTTACAATTCAAATGTTCCCATGTTACTGGGTATGGCCAAACTTTAACCTCTTGTTTCAGCATAGATATAATTTAGATTATCCTGAAAAGGTCATTTCCTATGGAGGAGGATGTGGTAAGGATGCTTTTGGACAAACTATCCACCAGCATCCAGCTCTTCAGCCACAGATTTAATATAACAAGATTGCAGCAGCCATAGCTTTAGAGGTGAACTTTATAGAATCCTGACTGGCATTTGCATAAAAGATAGCTGCTCTCTCACTTTAATGGGTATATTTCCCTTGCTTTCTGCTCATGGCTATCATGTTGAACAGCCGTACTTCACATGCCCAAAAGCTTGATGTGGCTCTTAAAAACTCTTCCCCATCTTTCAGGAGCTCTGCACTGGTGACGAATGTGTTCACAGAGATATGTACCAATGGAACCAGAATCATAAACACTCTACTACATAAAGAATATATCCTATGAGCATTCCAATATTAAAATTTGAGGTGGGGGGCACTAGGAAAGAAAATCTTCAATTCCATCCTTTACCACTACAGAGTACCTTCCCTGGCCCCTTTAAGAATATTTGGGGTCCCAGAATAAGGATTCTCCTCCAGGGGATCAAAGAGCTGTAGCACTCTTATTACTTTGGCAATTAACTTAAAGGGGAAGATCCTCCCTGAGGAAGTAGACACTTCTTGGATTGACTCCTCTCCATCAAGTCTGCCAGTCTGAGAAACAATGTGTATCATCAAATTCAAGCAGCAAGCCACCTACATATGATCGAGATCACATACATCAACTAGAAAAGGCTCTGGACTGAGCAGCCTTTCTAGTTGCCTTGGCCAACAGGATGACATTTCTATCCCTGCTGGCTATGCAAGGGTTTTGAAGCTGTTCCTGAGGTGCATGAGCTCCTTGAAAAAGATCTGGAAGAGTGTTTTCAGTGGCATTTTCTCCCTCTATAGTATGAAGTCAGTCCATCTGACAGTCTAGAAGTTAACTCCTGGACAATGAAATGCTGTAGCCACTCTGTCACCTCTCAGGAAAGCTGAAAAGGGCTGAAAAGAGCTGAAAACCCCATAGGGGGTTGGGTAAAAGGCTTTTTCTTAGGCTTCTTCAGAGTATAGCACAACAGCCATCACCTTAGGTCAGGTGCAAATGTTGCAGCTTTTTAGAAGTTTTTGTAAGGAAAAGGAGGAAAGCAGAAAAAGGCAGAAAGTAGAAGTAAAGAAGCGGAAAGCAGAGGTAAAAAGGTGGCCCAGGGCACTGTGGAACAGAAAGTTGGCTTAGGCACACTATGAAACAGAGCCTCCCACCGGTGATCAAAGGAAGCTGTGCTTTGTCCCTTCTTCCTCTCCCAGTGGAAAGAATCACCCATCAGTCAAGCACACTTTCCTCCTACACTCGAGTGAGAATGCATAAATGTTACCACTTTCATTTTATTTAAGGCTCAAGGTAATACACGAGGCAAGACAAATGCTCAAGACAAAAACATGTATGTATTTAAAGCTTTAAATGAATTTACAATCTTGTAGCTTTTATACAAGTAGAGCAGTTCCTAGACCTCTGAAAGTCAAATCACACACTCCATGCAATTGTGTGCAACTTTCACTTGACGCTTTTTCGTTTCACACACAGTTGTGTTTAATATCTATTTTGGCCCAGAGCCTGAAGCAATAAAGGATGAGGAACAACTTGACTACAACGTATCAAAAAATGCACACGGCATTTGACGTCAGTCTCAGCTGAGGCAATAAAGATACACAAAGAGAGTAGCCTTGACTGTTTGGCAGCAGTTAGAAAGGCAGCTAATTAATGGATATCCAGAGAAATAGACTGCTACAGGTTCCACCTGTAAAATATACTGCCTCACTGCATGAACTGAATTAGCACTTTTAATTCCTAAAACATTCAAGGGTGGGCAGCAGAAATTTAGCAAAAACATACAGCAAAAATGCAAACAGAAAATGTACATTGTTACAGGGCCAGTATACTTGGGTTGTGAAGAGGTGATTTGTACCATTGCAGAAGACATTTTCAACAATACTAATGTAATTTTCTGAAGTTCCTTAGAATCAAAATATATAAAATAAACAGAAATCACAGAGTCCATCCTTTTAACCTGGCCGAAGAATATTTGAATAATGCCTTACAATTTCTGATCTCGAACTTTCAATTTCGTACTCTTTCATCTCGTCAATGACTGATTTTAATACAGCCTAGCAAACCAACAAAATTTATTAGCTCACATCCACAAGACATCTGTTATGTTGCCCAATCCTATGCATATTTGTTCAGAAGTAGAGATGTTGGATTTAAAAAATAAAGAATAAATAAAAAATAAATAACGAATACAGAGCATCACTGCCCTAGACTGAGAGTTCCATCTATACCTTGTGGCTAATAGCCACTGATGGACCTCTGCTCCATATGTTTATCTAATCCCCTCTTGAAACTGTCGATGCTTGAAGCTGCCACCACTTCCTGAGGCAGTAAATTCCATGTGTTAATCACCCTTTGGGTGAAGAAGTACTTCCTTTTATCATTCTAATCCAACTGCTCAGCAATTTCATTGAGTGCCCACAAGTTCTTGTATTGTGAGAAAGGGAGAAAAATACTTCTCTCTCTACCTTCTCTATCCCATGCATAATCTTGGAAACCTCTATCATGTCACCCCTCAGTCATTGTTTCTCCAAGCTAAAGAGTCCCAAGCGCTTTAACTTTTCTTCACAGGGGAAGTGTTCCATCCCCTTTAATCATTCTAGTTGCCCTTTTCTGCACTTTTTCCAGTGCTATATCATCTTTTTTGAGGTGTGGTGACCAGAATTGTACACAGTATTCCAAATGATGCCGTACCATTGATTTATGAAGGGGCATTATGATACTAGCTGATTTGTTTTCATTCCCTTCCTAATAATCCCCAGCACAGCGTTGGCCTTTTTTATTGCCATCGACCACTGTATCGACATTTTCAGTGAGTTATCTACCACGACTCCAAGATCTCTCTCTTGGTCAGTCTCTGCCAGTTTGGACCCCATCATTGTGTATTTATATTTGGGATTTTTGGCCCCAATGTGCATTACTTTGCACTTGGCCACGTTGAACCTCATTTGCCACGCTGACGCCCACTCGCCCAGCCTCGACAGATCCCTTTGGAGTGCCTCACAATCCTCCCTGGTTCTCACCACCCTGAACAATTTAGTGTCATCAGCAAACTTAGCCACTTCACAGCTTACTCCCAACTCCAAATCATTAATGAACAAGTTAAAAAGCACTGGACCCAATACTGAGCCCTGCGGTAACAAATAATGCAAGCAATGCTACAGAAAGTGACGTTAAGCGCCCAAAGGACCTTCATGGAAGCGATAATGATTTTGAGTGTGGGTGTGTTTCTTTAAATGCTTGGTGTGTTACAGAAGAAGAATAGGGTGGTGAAAGAGAGGGATGAGTGAGGGGATTGGTTGATGACTGAGAGTATAGGCGGAGTTGAGAAGTGTGAGTGGAGTGAAATCTGATTGGACGATGGCAGTATTCTAGGAGCAGAGTGAACTGTAGGGGTTTTTTTAGTTACTGAGTAGTAGAGATGGGCACGAACCAGAAAAAAAAACTAACCATGTGGTTCGTGGTTCGTCATGTGTCACGAACCATGAACTTTCATGAACCTGCCCCTGTTCGCAAACTGGTTTGTGAAAATATCATTTCCGGGCCAGCAAACACCACTTCTGCTGACCCAGAAGGTCACTTCCAGGTCAGCAGAAGGTCTGCAGAAATCCCATCCCTCGTTGTCTAGGAAACTGATTGATCGGCATCAAGTTGTCTGTATTGACGAAATGAAAAATGAACCAAACGAACCGCCCTAAAGTTCATGGCAGTTCATCAGAAATGGGCTCTGACGAACCACCAGTTCGCAAACCACAAACCGGCCTGGTTTATGTCAAACTTTGATTCGTATTTCGGTTCATGCCCATCTCTACTGAGCAGAGAAAAGTATTCATTCTGGGCAAACTGTGTGGAAGGATTCTAGTTCAATCAGGCAATCTGTGTGAAGCCTGAATTGTGTGTTTCTGAGAGAAAATATTCATTCTGCCTAAGCCTAAGAGAGAATGTCTGTGTATAGCTAAGTGAGAGATTAATCTATCTAAATCAAGCAAGCTGTGTGGAAAGGCCTGAATGAATCTAAGTCTGTATGGAGTTTATTCTCTTAAAGAATTCCTGTGTGGAAAATTACTTTGTGTGATTGAGCCTATGGAAAACACCCTTTAAGAACAGATAACTATCTTTGAAACCACTAAGTTTAAGAAACAGTGTGAAACCAATGTACTTCATGAACTAATAAAGATTTATTTGGTTTTTTGTTCACTCCTGAGGATATGTGATTTCTGTATCTTCCAGTAATCCTCAGGGCCACACAGTCCCAACGAAGGAGTCTAATGCTTGGGCACATTATTCGGGGAAAAATTAAATTACCTAGTTTGGAAATGAATTCCTGGTGGCAGCATTACCTACCCAGAGGATGAAATAACAAGAGGGTTTAAGGCACCAAATCAAACTACACGATAAAAGGGAAGTCGTGACAAAAGCGAAATATTTTTTTTTAGATATTTAAGTAGACAACCACCGAACACATGCTATGCACAGTTCTTTGGGTGTGCTAAAATTTGTGTGCCAGCAGCAGCCTTTTGTTCTTTTCTTCTTAAATTTAATAATGAAAAGGAAATATGATACTATCTTTACATTTATACAAGTACTATTCCAGTAAAAATTATCCCCACAAAAAATCTGACTTTGTTAAACTACTTTGTTAAACTTGTCTGCGAAGAAAATTAGTTATTTTTCTGAAAAACCAACATCACTGCTTAGATGCAAGCACTACTAAATTAAAAGAAAGTTCTTCCCAAGAAACTTAGAATTGCAGCCACATTCATTTGTGGCCTAGAAGAAAGCAAAACCTAGTTTTATGCCCACCAGAAACTATTTAATGATTCCTTAGAGAACACTATTACTCACTACCGGTAACCAGAGGAATGGCTATTTACATGCCTGCTTCAACAATAAAAATTATTTCTAAAATCATAACGTACCAAAAACGCACACCTGGCCAGCTCCCATACTATAAAAG
Organism: Eublepharis macularius; assembly: GCF_028583425.1. NCBI lineage: Eukaryota > Metazoa > Chordata > Lepidosauria > Squamata > Eublepharidae > Eublepharis > Eublepharis macularius. The sequence continues at coordinate 93,355,604 of NC_072798.1, forward strand.
TACACCAAGGACCATTCTCATTTTTGATTTTCTGTTCCTGTTTTGTCCATGTGGAAATATGGGAAGCCTTGTAAATATTCATTAGTATTCCTTAATGCCTACATCTAGAAGTAAATGTTGCTAAATGTGTTTGAGCTGCAGCTGTTCTAGCAGTACAACCAAAACTATTATGAGATTAAACACTGTTGCATTTTGGAGATTAAACATTTTTTTAAGAAAATTGTATGATGAGTTTACTAACATCTGCAACCAGTGCAGGACAAGATACTGGTGAATAAATTAATGCAATACATGAAAGGCAGAGAAAATTGTTCAGCAATGTGCAACGGTGATGCAGGGAGGGAAAAGACTTAGAATAAGGAAGCAAAGCTAATATTAAAAATCTGGTACAAGTATGGCTGATCCTGTCTTCTTCAATGAAACACTGGAGGAAAGGTATGTATATGTGGATGAAGAAAACAAGTACATGTAACTATGCCACAAGTTAATTGCTCTTAAGCTTCTACCATCATATAAATGAAGCTTAGTCATAACTATTTCCTAAAAGATTTATTTTCACTTATTAAGCTTTCATTCTTATCACTCAAAGCACAAAACTGAGACTGCCACCTGAGATTAAAATCAAACCTTTTAGAGTTTGATTTATAAAGCAGTTGCAACTAAGACAATAAAAAAATGACTAACATTTCAAACGTTTAAGGGTATTTATATATGAACAATGCATAAACGGATAAAACGCTGTCCTAGATTATGTTTATTTGTATCTTTAAAAAATTATACCCTGCCTTTCTGTTTCAAGTAGGGTGGCTAGCAATATTTATTTTAAGAGCCACAGCCACTAAGGCAGTAACAAAAAATAAAACCAGTGTACAAAGAATATTTGGACTCCGGCAGCAATAGAATAATAAGGATTAATTACTGCTAAAATCTCAAACAGGACTTAGCCTGCTGCTTAAATTGTGATAACACTGGCGCCAGATAAATCCCTGTGGAGAAAAAACCATAGGCCAGAGACCACACCCCAGACAAGACCAGAAGCTGCCGATCTCACTTCTCAAAGGAACATCCAGAGAAGCACCTTACAGCTGGAGAAAATCTTGCAGTATCAGAGTGATATGATCACTATTGCATTACCAAGTTAAGTGTTCCACCATATTTTGAACCTGCTGAGTTCCGACTTTTTCAAGACATTCTTCCATGTACAATTAATTACAGGCTGTCAAGCACCAGTCCTGCTTCTTGGCTAAACTTATGCTAAGCCTTCCTGATCAGGAGAATTCTAGGTAACTTGGTGAAACTCAGTGGAAAGCAATTCCCAAGAGATGAGCCTGGACATGTTTTGCAGAACACAATTGCAAGTGAGATCATGAAGCAACAAAGCTCAGTGGCCGGAGAGTTCCGTCCCCTGCATTCCATCTAATTAAGTTATCAGAACCCAGGCTGAAAATAATTGCTATAATGTGAGATGCAACTCAGTTGCAGACAGCCCACGATCACATCCTAGCAAGGTCCTAACCAGTTCCTAATAGGGTTACCAACTTCTTGTGGGAGTAGGTAATCCCCGCTTCCAGTCTCTGCCCTCGCCACCTCTCACCTGGCCACTGTGGGAAAAAGGCACAGAAACAGGCCAAGGAACCCCACAGTACACTCCCACACACCCCCAGAATATCTCCACGTAGCTAGATTGGGAGCCAGTTTTGACTAAATCAGCCCCGCATGCAACCCACTGCTGTCACGCCAGGAATGACATCCTTCCTGGTGGGATGGGGAAGTGTTCAGGAGTGTGCTGCAGGTTTCTAGGCCCGTTCTGGTCACACCACCCACCACAATCCCCCCATCCCCCTGCTTTCACATCCAAGGGGGACCTACTGTCTGCCCATGTTGTTGGTCACTAGAAACCTGACCCAGGGGACCTAGTGGTGACAAACATTTATTTGATCGTTCAAGTATTTGAAATTTTTTTTAAGAAAAGCCCTTGCGGCAGTAGACATGTAAGTTATCTGTAAGATGAAGGGACAGTTATGAACCCATTCATGTTAAAATAATTTTTCAGAATCTAAGTTTTAGCTATTTATAATAAAACAGACCATGCTTCCAGCAAAAAAAGGTCACTAAAGCAGATTCCTCTTCTTTCCAGGTTACATCATTATTTGTAAGAAGCAAAGCATTATCGGTGGTTGCCTCAGTCTTGTGAAATAACCACCTCCAGGATGGTCAATTAGGCACTAATGCAAAGCATATCTGTTTATGAATTCCTTTGAATAAAGGGAAGAACTTGATGACTTGCCCAACAGATAAGTATGCTTTCAAGTGACTTTGGTGGTGGAAAGTGCCTTCAAGTCATAGCTGACTTATGACGCCCCCTTGTGGGGTTTTCATGTCAAGAGACTAACAGTGGTGGTTTGACATTGCCTGCCTCTGCTACCCTGGTCTTTGTTGGAGGTCTCCCATCCAATTACTAACCAAGGCCAACCCTGCTTAGCTTCTGAGATCTGATGAGACTAGGCTCACCTAAGCTATTCATGTTAGGGCTTCAAGTGACTTTACCGCAGTATTATTAACAGCACCAGTATCTTTGTAGCATTCGTCTTACCTGGAGTGTTTTAAGATACAGCTTTAAGACATCCTGATTAAGAGTCCCATCTCAACTGAGACAGAAACAAATATGAAAATTCATTCTATGTTGAAAATAAGGGCATCCTGATCTACCCAGCATCTGGTTCTTATCAAGGCATCTGGCACAGATATATCTGCAACAAATGTATGGTAATGTCCTCTGATGGAGCCTTTTCCAGTAATGAATAAATCACAGTGTATATTCCCTGAACCAAACATAAATGGGGGAAGAGGCGGAATTTCATGTATTAATTTGAACTAACCAACAAATGAATTGGATCTGTAGAAAAGTTTCATTATTTTATTTATTTCACTTTATTTATATTCCATCTTTCTCCCCAAGGGGGACACAAAGTGGCTAATATAGTTCTCCTCTCCTCCAATTAATCTTCACAACACCATGCAAGGTAGAATGTGAGACTGGCCCAAAGTTACCCAACAAGCAGAGTGGTGGTTCAAACCTGGGTCTTCCAGATCCAATCTAACAATCTAGCCACTACACTATGCTCGCTCTTGATTAGCAGTGTGAAGTAAACTCTTCAGAGTAGCCCTACTCATTCAGATATTACTGCAAGGATTCTAAATAGCAAGAGAATTTGGGCAGGAGGGCATTTTACCCACTGATGACGCACAACTGGAGTTCAAGAAACTAGACTGTTACCATACTGATTTTATTTGCTTGTCCCTTGTATTCTGGTTGTTCTGCACATGGATGATTTCCCATTCTGGTCGGTTATATCATGTGGCAACAAGTCGCCTCCGACCTATGGCGACCCTATGAAGGAAAGACCTCCAAATTGACCTATCATTAACACACCTGCTCAGATCTTGCAAACTGGAGGATGTGGCTTCCATTAATGAGTCCAGTCATCTCATCTTGGGTCTTCCTCTTTTCCTACTGCCTTCCACTTTTCCTAGCATTATTGACTTTTCCAGAAAACCTTGTCTTCTCATGGTGTAACCAAAGTACGATAGGCTCAGTTTTGTCATTTTAGCTTCTAGGGAGAATTCAGGCATGATTTGATCTAGAACCCACTTATTTCTTTTTGGCTGTTCATAGTACCTACAAAACTCTCCTCCAGAACCACATTTCAACTGAATCAATTTTCTTCCTGTCAGCTTTCTTCATTGTCCAGCTTTCACACCCATACATAGTAATGGGGAATACTATAGTTTGGATTATCTTGATCTTGGTCTCCAGAGAGACATGGTTATCTTTAAGGATCTTTTCTAGTTCCCTCACAGCTGATCTTTCAAATCTCAATCTTGATTTCTTGGTTGCAGTCTCCCTTTTGGTTGATGACTGAGACAAGGAATAGAAAATCTTGAACTATTTCAATTTCCTCCTTGTCAACTTTAAACTATGTAATTCCTCAGTAGTCATAACTTTTGTCTTTTTGATGTTCCACTGTAATCCTGCTTTGGCGATTTCTCCTTTAACCTTCATTAATAGTCATTTCAAATCTTCACTGTTTTCCTCCAGTAACATGGCGTCATCTGCATATCTCAAATTGTTAATGTTCCTTGCACCAAGTTTCACTCTATCTTCTTCTAGATCTAATCCAGCTTTCCTTATGATATGCTCTGCATAGAAGTTGAACAAGTAGGGAGATAATATGCATCCTGAAAATGCAAAAAGCATTTGAAGTGGCAAAAGTATTTTTGCATGGAAATTTATTTTCTGCTTTCTCCCTACTGCCTGCCATCTTCAGTTCATCACTGGTGGCCATTTGTCAGCAGTCAGTATATTAGAAACTCTATTATTAAAAGACTACAGTAAACTAACTACTACCATTTGTTTTTGTTTTTTAAAAAATGGCAGAGCACCCACCGGCAGTGTGGAAGAATAAACACTTGTGGGGTGGGGGGATATCTCATGAAATATTTTCTCCTCTGAAATAAAGTTTTAAGAAAAGGTTTTACTCACTCAAAATATGTAGCGTGAAAATTTTTATACACAACAATCTACAGCACTACAGTGTGATAGCTCCTATGTAAACAACACTCCAATTCAATATGAATTTCTGCACCCTGTATACTCAGCTCACAAAGCACCTAGAGGGCGCTACCATCTTTGTGAGCTGAGTATACAGGGGTAATTTTGCTTGTGGATTGCTACTTGCTGGCTTCTAAAACCAAGATGTATGTGCTTAAGTAGCATAGGATGCACTAGTTTATAATTCTCCATCAAGCTAGCACTGGTCATATTTACAATTTTGCTTATGAAAAACTGATTAAGTATTCCCTTAAATTGCATGATCATAGTACAATTTTATATGTTAAAGTATACATAAAGCAATAAAATTTATAAGAAATAAAGTACTGCATATATTTTATTCCCTCCCCCCCAAATTCTGACTATATCCTACCAAAACCCAGAAAAACAACAGTTTTTATCCATAACTTCCAAATTTCTATAAATGTAACATTTCTAGCCAGGAAAAACAGTTTTGCCTTCATGCCTTGAATATGGTCTTCCTAGAAACATGACTAGCCACTATTAAACTGGATGTTTAATCCAACAAACTCTTGTTTATGTTTAAGGGATCAACTTTACTAATTTCAGTGGAGTGCATAACAGACCTAGAATATTGACATCACTAGGCTTACTAGTTGTCTGCCACTGGCGGGCAATCTCCCCAAGGTTTGCTGTATTGTACACCAATCGCTGGTGATTGGCGGGAGGTGCTAACCCCCTGCTCCAGTGATCACCCACCAGCAGCAGGCAACCTGGAAAAGCACGCACCAGCTGTCAATTCCTGAAGGGAATGTACCTGGTACTGGTGTGATGACATCACTTCCTGGAAGTGACATCATCACACCTTTCTAGGAGTGCGTGCACTTCACATGCACACATCTTCAGACAGCCAATAGAGAAATCAAACAGATTACATGATCAGAAAGGGAAGATAGAGAAGCTCTAGACTCTCTGCTAAAACAAAACAGGAGCTGATTGTGGTACAGACAATGAGTTGCTAATATCAAAAAGTAGAATAAAGCTAAAGAAAAGCAATAAAACAATTACAGTACCACAATATAATCTACATAACATTAAGTATTTTAAAGAACAGATTTGCTATACTAAGTTCAACTGAATGTGAACCAGAAGAACTGTGGTTGAACCCTGAAATATTATCAAGGAAGAATATACAAAGCCTATTCTCCTGTAGCCAAAAGAAAAGAAAAGCCTCAACAGATGACTGGTGAAACTCCTATAACTGCTAAAGACAGATGAGAAAAAAATAAAAGGTGACAAATATAATCAGAACTCTAAATGTAGCTTTTCAGAGACTTGCACATAGAGACAAAGCAACCTATTATAATAGCTACTGCAAATAAAGAGAAGAAAAAAAGTAATAATAAGAGATCTGTTCCACCACATTCAGGAAATCAAAGGGAAATTCTGGAAATACATTATCTGATCAGGCAACGTAAAGATAAAATGGAAACAATACACAGAAGAACTTTACAGAAGAAATGAAAGGACGATAGATTTCTTAAAAAAGGAATCTTTTGATGAAGATTCTGCCATGTTAGAAAGTGAAGTGAAAGCTGCACTCAAAGTAACTGTGAGGGATAAATTGTCAAGAGTAGGTGGGATATCAATAGAACTATTTCAAGCTACAGAAACCAAGTCCATCAAAATCTTAACAACAATATGCCAATAAATATGGAAAACTTAACATTGGCCCACAGACTGGAAACCTACATTCAAATTTTGAAAAAAAGAGACAGCCAAGATTTCAGCACAGCATTAATTTCCCACACAAGGAAATTAATGCTTTAAAAACTTAAAACATACGGAACAAGAAATGCCAAATGTAAAACACAGGTGTATAAAAGCTGGGTGAAGAAAAGGAAGAGGCACTAGAGAACATATTGCAAATTTATGATGATTATTGGAGCATAGTGGTTAATTGGCTGGGCTTTGAATCAGCAGTCTGCTGGTTTGACTCTCATGACTGCCATGAGCTGAGCAGGTAGCCTTGGGTAAGCCACTCCCCCCCAGTTGTATTGTGTGACTTTGTTCACCACTCAGAGTTGGGCACTAATCTGTCTCAGGGTTGCCAGCTCCAAGCAAGGAATTTCCGGAAGATTTGAAGGGGGGAGGGCAGGATTTGGAGAGGGGAGGGACCTCGGCAGGGTTTAATGCCGTAGAGTACACCTTCCAAAGCAGGTGGTGAGCTCCCCCTTCCCTTCACTGGCAGTTTTCAAGAAGAGGCTGGATGAATACTTGTCAGGGATGCTTTAGGCTCATCTTGCATTGGGCATGGAGTTGGACTAGATCTGTATGGCCCCTTCCGACTCTGTGATTTTCTCCAGGAGAAAAATCACCTGGAGGATCAGCTGTAATTCCAGGAGATCTCCAGCCACCACCTGGGGGATGGGAACCCAAGGGTATTATGTTATTATTGTTGTTGTTATAAATATGATGCCAGAGAATTTTAAAATAAAACCAGTTTATATTTTATAGATTACAATAAAGCTTTCAACTGTGAGGATCATGAAAAGCTATGGATAATTTTTTTTTAAAATGGGTGTGCCACAACATCTACAGTTTTGATGCACAATCTCTACTCTGGACAAGAGGCTACTGTTAGGACAGAATATGAAGAAACAAAATGGTTTCCAACTGGCAAAGGTATCAGACAGTGATGTATTTTATCTCCCTATATGTTAAATTTATATGCAAAACATAAGGGAAGCTGGATTAAATTTAACAGAAGGTAGAGTGAAAATTGGTGGAAGGACCATTAGCAATTTGAAATATGCAGATGAGTCCACATTACTGGCAAAAAGGAGAAACTACCAAAGCAGGTTTACAGCTGAACATCAAGAACACAAAAGTAATGACAATGAAGAAATTGAAATTGTTAAAGAGTTTATTTCTTAGCTCAATCATCAAACAAATGGGAGACTGTAACCAAGAAATAAGAATAAGATTGAGACTTGGAAAGTCAACCAGAAGAAACTAGAAAAGATCCTTGACTGGAAGTGTTGATGGAGACTAAAATCAAAATATTCATACTATGGCATTTCCCATTATTATATATAGATGTGAAAGTTGGACAATGAAGAAAGCTGTCAGGAAGAAAACTGATTCATTTGAAATATGGTGTTGGAGAAGATATCATGGACCACCAGAAAGACAAACTAACTGTGTTCTAGACCAAACCAAGCCTGGATTCTCACTTGAAGCTAAAATTATGAAACTGAAGCTATTGTACTTAAGTCACATAAAGAGAAGGCAAGACACTGGAAAAGAAGGAAGGTTGAAGGCAGCAGGAAAAGAGGAAGACTCGGCCAACATAAAATGGCTTGACTTTGCAAGATCTAGCTGCTATGGAAGTAATTTAACTATTTTATTTTTGCCATTATAAGAATGCCCCATTGCAAAAAAAAGTCTCATTTTTTGACTTCTCAAATAATCTTAAGTTTTTATGCAGACTAAAATTCAGCTGTGCAGAAAGCGATGAAATATCCTTACGATCCTGTTAAAAAGGGAATAAATTACAAAGTTCCTACAGTATTATTTTTAAAAAGTTTTAAGAACTGAATACATACAAGTACTACCATAGTTACAAATAATAATAAAGTTTCATATTCATATGTTCGTTATTAAGAAAAACAAAGAATAACTACCACTACTTGCACCATAGAAGCATTCATCAACTCAGATTAGGAGTTCCTTTCCACTCATATACCTGAATTTTAATGTTGAAAACTACATTCTTTAGTTGTCTTATTTGTGAGTGTCTTGACCTAGATGCCCAGGCTAGACCTAACCTTGTCAGATCTTGGAAGCTAAGTAGGGTGGCTGCTGGTTAGTACCTGGATAGGAGACAACTAAGGAAGACCAGGGTAGCTATGCAAAGGCAGGCAATAGTAAATAACTTCTGTTAATCTCTTGCCTTGATAAGCCCAGCAGGGGTCACCATAAGTCACCTCTGACTTGATGGCACTTCTCTCTCTCTCTCTCTCTCTCTCACACACACACATACACGCGCGCGCACACACACACACACACACACACTTGTGAGAAGTTGTTTATGCAGTGTTAAGAGATGACTAAAGGTAAGAGTATCAAATTAGGATCTGGGAGACTCAGGTTCAAATCCCCACTCTGCAATGGAAACTTGCTGGTGACCGTGGGCCAGTCACACACTCTTAGTCTAACCCACTTCTCAGGGCTATTCTGAGAATAAAATGGAAGAGAGTAGAATGGTGTAAACCACTTCGGATCCCCACTGGAAAGGAGGGGTATACATGAAGTAAATAAATAAACATAGACTCCATCTATTCTCACCCTCATTTGAGGGGCCGTTAGAATGCTCCTACAAACTTCTAGCAGTGCCACAGCACACTTAATGCAGCATATTCCACATAATCTGACAATTCCCCATCCCCAAAACAAAAGCAAAAATGAGTAATGCATTACTAAATATAATATTACAATAAGATTCTAAGTATGTTTACTCAGAAGTAAGTCCTATTGTTCAACTGAACTCTTAAAAAGGTGTTTAAAACTGCAGCTGAACTTTTACTTTTTAAAAGTAATTTTGCTACTGTGCATTAATGACAATAAAAAGTTATTACCACAATTCTGTTAAACTCTAGCTATTTATAAGCGATAAGAAAGGAAAGGGTGCAATGTGTCAAGAATGTCCAGACCACTACCGAGATCATACCAATGGGTACTATAACGATTTTAAGTAAAGGTGTGTATGTGTCTTTAAATGCTTGGTGTGGTATAAATGAAGAGAGGGATGAGTGAGTGAGATGATTGGTTGATGACAGAGGGTGGGCGGAGTAAAGGCAGTTTTAGACTGAGTGTGGGGGGGGGGGAGATTCAGTCAGGGCAAGAGAGGCAAGCTGGGTGCAGCCTTAGTATTTTTAAGCAGTTCTGAGAGAAATATGACCTATGTGGAAACCTGAACTGTGTGTTTGTGAAAGAACATTCAGTCAGGGAAAAGCAGGCAAACTCTGCGTGTGTGTCTGAGAAAAGGTCTTACTTGTAATTGAGAAATTAGTATCAAAAGCAGGCAAGCTGTGTGTGAAGCCTGAGAGAAGATCTGTGTGACTGGGTTTAAGTAACTTTAAGAACTGAGAACTACTCTTTTGAAACCATCAAGTTTTAGAAATAATATGAAACTTATACACTTCTTATAAAAATAAAAGTTTGGTTTTTTAAATCCCAGAGTTATTCCTATATCCTATTCCTTTCCCCAGGGCCACATAGGTAAAGGTAGTCCCCTGTGCAAGCACCGAGTCATTACTGACCCATGGGGGGACATCGCATCAGAACATTTTCTTGGCAGACTTTTTACAGGGTGATTTGCCATTGCCTTCCCCAGTCATCTACACTTTACCCCCAGGAAACTGGGTATTCATTTTACTGACCTCAGAAGGATGGAAGACTGAGTCAACCTTGAGCTGGCTACCTGAACCTGGCTTCTGCTGGGATCGAACTCAGGTCGTGAGCAGAGCTTGGACTGCAGTACTGCAGCTTACCACTCTGTGCTACAGGGCTCCTATCAGGGCCACATAGTACCACGAAAAAGCCTGACCCTTGGGCACGTTACCAAAAGGGAAATTTAAATAAAATATCTTGGAATATAATATTTCTGGTGGCAGCAATCTACCCAGAGGGTGTAAGAGAAAGAGTAAAGGCAAAATCTACCCAAGAGAAAGGGGTCATAACTGGTACCCTGTGCAAATGGCTGATGGTGGCTGCTAGAAATGCTTGCAATAGGGACCCCACGTGCCGGCCACTGGGGCGCAATCTCCTGGAGGTTTTCCTGCTTGCCCGCCAGTCACTGGCAACCAGTGGATGCTGCCTGGAAATTGCCCACCACTGGCAGGCACCCTGGGAACACATGTGGCGGCACCCCCAGCGGACACAAAGTCACTTCTGGAAGTGAAGTAGTTGTGCCAGCCACGGGAGTATTCCTGCACTTCTTTTGGGACCAAAATTGGCCCCAAATGGACTGATTCTCAAAGAATCAGTCCCACGTGGAGCACAGAAGCACTCACACAGCTGGCGTGACACTGTCACTTCTAGAAGTCACGACATCACACAAGCACCAGAAGCCAGCGTATGCAAAAAAAAACAAACCAAAAAAACTACAGAAGGCATGAGGTAAGTGCCAGGTCCCCCCCCCACTCCTGCCAGGAGGGTATACGGACCTGGTAACACTAGCTTGCAACCATACCAGTTTGGCTCACATTCTGCTTCCAGTCACAAGTAGGGAGCCTATCATTTGGGTTTTTATGCTGGGATTACACTGGAAAGTATTTTGCCAGTTGTCTCTATCTGCAGTGCTTCAGGTGATCAGTATTTTAAAAAAATCAAATTGATGCTATTATACCATTACATTGTTTCTACCATTAAGAAAAATTTCTGGTGTCGTGGTGTAAAAACACTAAGCAGCTTAAACAGAAAAATATTGAGAGGATACACTTCCCCAACATAAGCAAAAAAAAGAAGAAGTTGTGGTGACCCCAGGAACTGAGCAGCAATGTGCATAATGTGCTGAAAATGTGCTGCTAGTGCTCGTTAGCATCAACCCAGTCCCATCTTCTTGGAAGGGCAAATGCTGAGGATGGAAGGAAAAAGCAGAGCTCACCACCACACAAATGCTCAGAGCACAGGCCAGGAAAAAGTCAAAAGCGTGGGTGGCCCTCAGTGACCCAAAGGAGAGGTCAATTCATGAGACAGCCACACAAACCCTTCACCTCCCCCACCCCCGTTTCACACATACACACCACCACTCCACAATCAAGACTAGAGTGGAAGGTACAAATACTGTTAAACGAATGGGAAACGGAAATTTGTTGGCAGTGCAACCAGGCACCACCAACCTCTCAGATCAGTCCTCCCAGAGCTGCCTCAGAGGACAGGCTAAGAACAAGAAGTGCACACAGTACATGATAGCATTGTAGTTCCAAAGCAAATACTGAAATGCAACCACTTGACAATGATGTAATCTGGTTATTATAAAGAATCCAAACAGTATCAGCTATAGAAAGAGCTAGTGAGGAAGCAACTTAAGTTACATTTACTGTTATGTCCATATTGCAACTCAATCAACTAAGACAGATTTCAAAATGTTCAACACATTTTATTTCAGGCACAACAAGCAGAAAACAGGAAGAATCACAAGATTTTTAAAAGGGTGATTCTATCTTGGTAGAAAATGCCTTCATGAACACTTATCAAACTCCAAAATAAGTTGCTTCCATTCACTGCTATTTGTTACACCCAAAAACATTTTGGGGCACCTGTGCTGAACCACTGTTCACAACACTCTACACAAGCTTAGTAGTTGGTATGCCTCATCCTAAAATTCGCAGCAAGAACAACTTAATTTACAATAGTCGTAAGTCAGACTTTCATCTTTTTAAAAAAGAAATTGCATCAGTTGTATGTATTTATGTCTTATTTATTTAACAAAATTTATATTCCATCTTTATGCCCTCATAAGGGCCATCCAGGCCGATAACAAATTAAAACATACAGTACCAGCTAAAAATATAAGTACTAGTTTTGCAAAGAGCTGAATAAAAGCGAAAATTCCTAGCCAAGTGCCTATATTTCTGATCTTGTACCATCAGTTCTTCCGGACCCACAACAGTATCAGTCTGCACTGCCCAGTCAGTAGCCCTTCTTCAGAAGTAGCCGTCTTTGAGAAAGGCACAAGATTCTCCACAGCGTTACACACTACAGCACAGTAAACAACAACAAAAGGAACTATGTTGTACAAGAGACAGCTTGTTATCTTTCATCAGGAGACAGACTTGACTTCCCTAACAAGCCTGGCTCCAAAAATATAGTACAGCCTGGATAGTACTGTTTTGCCAACAACAGCATAGGTTCCTAAGTTTGTATGGTGACATGAAGAAGATACCTATCCATTGATACTGCAAGCATCTACAGTGGATAGGCAGATGTTTCACAAACTATGGCATAAATAATGAATGCTATGAGACAGAGAAAATGCTCCAGAAAAAGGAGTACAGTTTCCCTCTGATTTTCTTGCTAGCAAAAGCCTCTGATCATTTACTAAAGATTTTATAACTGTTTCCCAACCAATCATCCCAGAATCAAGAATCAAGGCAAAAGAATAATGAGGCAGTAAGTTAAACGGAGAGGGTTCCCCATGTTTCTGAGCATAAAGAATATGCATATTCATTGGATTTCTCTTCTCTCCAAGTGTGAGCTATGCAACAAAGCTACGATTATTTCGGTCAACACTCTGAGATTCTATACAGCTTCATATAACAAAGAAGTTGGCAACATTAAGCAACAGATAATGCTAACGTCAGTTTCTAATATTCACTAGACATCCCGCCACCTCCCCCCTTATTTACTTTTTCTCTTCCTTTAAACATCAACACCTACTCACAAAAATAACCCTTTCAACTAGCAACATTTCTGTGGTGCAGGAAAAAAGGGTGGCAGTGGAAAGATACCAGACTGAATGAAATGCTCTCCAACAAGCTAATTTCAAACCAATTTCTTCAGGATGAAATGTGATTAAGAAATCTTAATCTCCGTAAGTAAACAACAGTAATACACACTGGTCTTCTTGTGTTTGCACTGAGCTAATTAAGTCAACATTTATTTCTTCTGGTAAAGTTGACAAGAAAATACATCGACTATTAAAGCCTCTTTCTAACAAAATTTACAGATTCTCAACTGACCCATTCCTAAAACAAAAGCAAATTGCGGATATTGGGCAAAGACAGTAGAAGAAATTGTTGCAGTACTGCTCAATACCCAGTGGGTGGGGAAATTCCTAAAATAAAAACCCTAGGAGAAAAAGGATTTTGACTACCCCTTTGCATTACACAGCGGGGACATCAGAGGCAAAAAGGCTATTTCAGACTCAGATCCCATTCCCTTAACTCATAAAGGGCTGAGGATTTCCCATCCTAACCTGCTACAGCCAGAAAGAGATTCTTGTCCCATCTAAAAACTGAGGTGGTAACCAAAAGAAATTGTGTACTCTTCACTCATATGTAGAAATGTCTTTGTGGAGAGGCACAGAGTGATTTCATATTCAAATCTTCACCCACGTTCAATAAGAACACTGGAAAAAGAAATGAGGCAGAGGGGAGCAAAATTATTTTTCCCAACGTGCATACAGGAAACAATTGTCAATAGAAGGAATGTCTGATGCTATACCGAGGGGGGGAAATCACATTCACAGACAAACCTAGGGCAGCGTGAGAAGGTAAACCAGAGGAGTAACACAGGTTGAACAATTCCAGTGGGATTCACAGCTTACTACACCCAGTGAAGAGGAATGCCAAAAAGCATGGAGACAGCATGTGATTTTCTATCCCTGTGTCACACAGAGGAAAAAAATTTCGCAACTTTTCAACATGGAGGAAGAGAAATCGAACACTTGGGGGGGGGGGCAGGTAGCAAGACTGTTATCCCTGTCAATATTTATATATTCCCTTTTTTCCCCTCTTTCCCTCCCCCTCCAACCACTCTCTATTCATAAGTGCTGTTAAACGGTCCATTTTTATTGCAGTTCACTTCAGAGAAATGAACACAATTCGAAAAGGCTCTTCAACACCCTGAGCCCTTCAGAGAGACAAAGCAAGAGAACATCTCCTGATGTTCCAGGGAAGAAAGGGATTCACACCCGCACCGACGTCCAGTAAAGAAAGCCAAGCCGACAATCGCAGCAATCTCGTGTGCCACCAGCAGGTCACTTTTGGGCACCCTGAATAATAATTGGGGGGGGGGGGGGGTTGAAGCCTTGTTAGTTGCGGCAAAAAAGCAAAACGGGAGTCTTGCAGCGCCTTAAAAGAGGAGCCAGGATTGTATCCCGGAACAAGCTTTCGTGGACTATTTAAGGAGCCACAAAACCCGTAGTTGATTTTTGCTGGGTGGTAACGATTTTCTACTCCGCATTCTTTCAGGAAAAGGAATTTCCTGTACCTGGAGCCAAGCGGTGGGAGAGAGGGATTCCGTAAGGGCATCGAAGCAGGGAGGACTCCCACCAACCCACCACGCCTCCGTCCCGACCCCACACCCGCCGCCACGGGGTGAGCCCCACGGGGTTCGTCCACGCATCCCTCCGCCCCGAGCAGCGCCCCCAGCAGCAGCCGCGCTCCGACTCGGCTGCCACTTCTTGGCCGTCCCCTCTCTCTCTCTCCCGCCCGCCCGCCCTCCCCCCAGCCCCCGTCCCCCTCTCACCTGCACGACACAGACACCTCCACCTTGGTCGCGGGGACGCTGGCGTTGAGCGGGTTAAAATCCCCCACGGTCGCCATGTTCCCGTATCTGTCCAGTTTGGGCAGCTGCCCCAACAGTTTGTCCGGCCCGAACATGGGGGCAAAAGGCGGGGCGGGGAAGGGGAGGGGAGAGGCGGCGCCGCCGGAATCTCCCGCGGCAGAGCGCACGAGCGCGGGGCAGAGCGAAGGCGAGGGAGCCGCGCGGGCGGTCAGGCGGGGAGGGTCTGAGGCGGCGAGAAAACAACCAACAACCGCTTGGCGGGGACGGGGGAGGGGCGGGATACGGCGAAGGAGCGAGCCGGCTGGGAGGGGTGTGTGTGAGAGTGTGTATTGTGACGTCACCGCCAGAGCGGGGCTCGTGCGCGTGCCCCCCCCCCCCAACGGCCCGCTAGCGGCGCGGGGCAAACGCTCCTAACGGTCACTCAGCCCGGGAGGCGCGAGGCCGCTCCCCCTCCCCTCAGGCCGCGTGGGCGCCGTGTCGAAGTTCTTCGACACGCGCTTGAGGGGAGGCGCCGCCCCTTTGCCCCGAACTTTAACGGCTCCCCCCCCCCCCGGGCTGAGGGAGCGCGCCGGGCGTCACGCGAGAGCCGCTCTTCCTCAGAGGCCCTTTCGTCGCCTCGGCTGCTCGCCGCTCCCGTCGGTTTCCTTGAAATTCTTTGGATTGGCTCCCTTTTTCAGGAAGAAGGCTTTGGGGGCGCAGCAGGGGAGAAAGGGCAGTGGTTAGACCCTCGGACGCGGGTCCCTCCATGCCTGACTCAGCCTAGTCCTACCTCACAGGGCGGTATCTGAAGCAGTGCCTCGCAAGGTCCTTCCCTACCGCAAATTTTGCTAGCCTTATAGGTGCTGCTGGACCCTTCCTCTTTTCTACTGTCATAGGGCCGGGGTGAGGAAGGGAGAAGAACCACATAGGCACTCAGGTTCTGGTTAGGGTTGCCAACTCTGGGTTGGGAAATTCCTGGAGATTTGGGGGAGGAACCTCAGTGGGGACATAATGGCATAGAGTCCACTTTCCAAAGCAGCCGTTTTCTCCAGAGGAACTGCTGTCTGTCGCCTGCAGATCAGTTGTAATTTCGGGAGATCTCCAGGCCCCACCGGGAGGCCTGGGCACTCTAAAGGGCGGGGTACAGAAACGCGACGGATAAGGAACTAGAGCTCTAGACCAAGGTGCGTGGCAAAACTCGAACCAGGCTGCGGATATTGGGCAAGGCGAGGGCCGGGCGCTGCTTCAGTCAAGACTTGGCCGGATGCCCGAGTGCGTGACTGCCACACCCAAACGGGGAACGGCGTGTTTCCCGGGCCGGGCCTCCCCAGCCACTCCTACATGAGAAGGACGACCTGTGAATGTCTCTTCAGGCCAGCATTACTACAGCAGATTCCTCAAATATACAAGGAACACACGTGTACGCGCGTCCAGAAGACCCCGCGCTTCACGCGTTTGCTGCAGAACGCGTCAAAGATCTGAAGCGGAACGGCGCCAAAGCGGCCAGTCGTTTTCCCCGGCGATGCCCGCCCGAAAAAGCAATCGGGATTCCCACCGAGAAGGGATGCAATCTCTCTACGTGTCCTTGGGGGAGAAAAAATTCCACTCCTGCGTCTTCACGAGAGGGGAAGTCTTTCCTGATGGCAATAAAACACGTAAGAATAGGTTGGAAAGTCCTCCGTTGCCTATCCCAGTGGGTGAATCATTTCACGTGCTCTCAGTTAAAGTTGAGTGCATAAATGAATCAAATATTGCCGCAATCGATATATGCATTAGCGTGACTTGGCTCAGCAACGCAGGTTAATGTTTACGTGGCAGGTAGTAAAGGGGACGAAAAGTTTCGCGAGCCGCAAGAATTCCCGAGCGCCGAAGCGAAGCAAACGCGCAGCGGGGAGAAGCGAGCCTGCGGGAATCGCCGGCGCTCCGTCGGGCGGCAGAAGCGAGGAAAGGAAATTCCTCCACTGCTTGCCAGGCGCGGAAAGTGTTGCATGATTTCCCGAAAGCGCTGGGAGGAAGCCAGAGGGATGGCGAGGAAGTTGCCAGCTTTTGTGCAACTGAAGGCTTAATTTCAGCTTGGGGAACGGGAAGCTCCGTCAAATCCTTCTGGCTGCTCCAAAATCCTGCTGCTTTTCATAATGACAGTCTCGCTTCAATCAGCTGCTGTTTCTTACATTTCTAGCCAGTTACAGTCCAAACCCATTACAATCTCTCAGGAGAAGGGACCACTCAGTTCAATTTAGCTTATTCCCAGCTAGAGTTGCCAACAAGACTGGAAAAAAACATTCTGCCCCTTTAATAAAGGCTTAATGGATCGTTTGTTTCTTCCTTACCATGCTACCGGTTTCCACACATTATACCTTTATTAAAGGGACAGGACATTCTTCTCCAGGCTGTTAGCAATACTTTCCAGCATGGCTATCCGTTTATTAAGTAACATCAGTACAAGAACATTTACAACTTTCTTCCTTCCTGTGCGTTAAGTATCAAGTGCAATCCTATGCAACTCTGCTCCAGTCCATTGAGACTCACTGGCTCTGGAGCCACATGTGGCTCTTCTAAGCACCATTCTGCAATTAGTTGCCCCAAGCTTTGGGAGAGTGGGCAAGACCCTTACCCAGTGGGCCTTGTGGTTGACAGGTGGTTCCCACATTGAAACAGCTGCTGGCAGAAGAACGGGTCAGCAGAGAGTCTCCCTGAGGCACAGGCTTCATGCCATGGATGAAATTAAATATGGCTTTTTTAGTTGATGGTAACAGTGAATGTGATTCTCTGAAAGCCGCAGAATGAGTACCATTCCTCCAATCTAACCCCATTGGGCTAAGTGGAGTCACTGAGCTGAGGTATCCATATATCTCATTCTCATCATGGCCAAATCTATGGATACTTAAATCCAGAGACTGGAGCCATGAAGAAACAAGACAGATTTTTCTATACCCCAAACACCTCAAGTTTGCAGAAAATCTGAAATATAAAATGGGGCGGGTGTTAATAACCCCAAAATAATAGAAGCAGCCTGTAATGACTTTAAGAGTATATGTTTCTTTAAATGCTTGGTGTGTTACAGAAGAAGGAGGAGGGTGAAAGAGAGGGATGAGTAAGTGAGATGACTGGTTGATGACAGAGTATGGGCGGAATTGAGAAGTATCAGTGGAGTGAAATATAATTGGACAGTAGCAGTACTCTAGGGGAGGAGTGAACTGTGTGGAAGCCTGAACTGTGTATGTCTGAGAGAGAATATTAATTCTGTCTGAAGCAGGCAAATTGTGTATGTGCCTGAGAGTGAAATTCTGTGTATATTTGACTGAGAGATTAATGTAAAACAGGCAAACTGTGTGTGCGCCTGAGAGAGAAAGTCTATGTGTATCTGAGTGCGAGATTAGTCTATCTAAATCAGGCAAGCTGTGTGGAAAGGCCTGAATGAATCTAAGTCTCTGTGGAGTTAATTCTCTTAAAGAAGACCTGTGTGGAAAATTACTTCGTGTGACTGGGCCTCTGTAAAGAAACTTTAAGAACAGATAACTATCTTTGAAATCACCAAAGTTAAGTAATAGTGTGAAACCGATATGCTTCATGTAATAATAAAAGGGTTTTTTGTGTTTTTGTTCACCTCAGAGTATATGTGATTATTATATATCCCATTCCTATCCTCAGGGCCACATAGTCCCACAAAGGAGCCTAATGCTTGGGCACATTATTCAGAGAAAATTTAAATTAAGTAGTTTGGAATTTAATTCCTGGTGGCAGTAGGGCTGCCAATCTGAGTGACCCCACTCAGTGACCTCCCCCTGACCCCACTTACCTGGCCAGTGGGGGGTCGTACCCCCCAGGGTGCCCCCCGGCAGCGCCCCACGCCCTGCCATAGTGCGCTCCCGTGCCCTGCAACAGGCCCATTTCGGGCTGAATTGGGCCCATGGGGGGGGAATTCAGCTCTTTGGTGAACGTGGGAGCGCACACTGGGCCACCCTTTGACCCGCGTGATGACATCACTTCCAATGAGAGTGGAGGGTGAGTACTAGGTTTCCAGTCCCCCGCCAGGGGACTCAAGGGACCTGGCAACCCTAGGTGGCAGTATTATATACCCAGATGGTGTAAGAACATGAGGGTTTAAGATACAAAAATCTAACTACACAATAAGAAAGGGAATCGTGACACAGCCCCTGTAGCTTTAAAAAGAATGCCTTCAGTGGCTGTTGCTAGGCAACCATAAAGTATTACAAGGTTTTAAGCCTGGGTTTCTGTAAGCAAAAGGCAGAGGGGATGTGGCTCTTTCCAGGACTGTTTTGGCTTTGAGAGAGAACTTACCAGGGCCAGGTGTCAGATCTAGCAACAGCCACTGGGCAACTTGATACCACATGAATTGCCTGACTCATCCAGGCCTGGCTGCTTGATACTGTTCATCGCAAAGGAAAATGGCTGTATCTGTATAAAGTAGTCAATGAATGAGGGACAACACCCACAGAATACCAAAAATCAATTTCATATATTGATACACAATTTCAAATATTCCACAAAATATACAAAGTGCAAAGTGCTCATAGATACTTAAACATATTTATACAAAATTAGTCTCATTATACAATTTCATACTGAATCTTTCATAAATGAACCAGAAGATGTCAACTCCCTCCAAAACTGCTTAAAGTCCAAAAGCTTCTGTTATGTTTTCCTTTAAATTCCCAAGCAATAATCTATTGAGTTTTTTTCAATGTTTCTCACGATGGAACGGTGTACTTCCCATGGAGTATGTAACGCCAGACTGGTCTGTTTCTTAAGGCAAGGATATAGCCATAAGGCGTACCCCGATGGAATGCTCTCAATCTGAGGCCGGCTACGAACAGACGAGCAACACCGCCTTTACCGGGACGCAGGAATGATTTGTTTCCCTTAAAGTCTATTATTGATGGTGCTAAGCTTCTGAAGAAGCAGGCGCGAAGTGGGGAGAGGAGATACAGAGGAAAATGAGGTGCTTTTCTTAAGCTCTTCCAGGTTTCCCACTGTGTAACTTGGCCAGACTTTTCCTGGGGAGAGGTTGCCAGAGGGAGGGGAATAGGGAAAGCTGGAGGAGTAGATAAAGACAGGTTGGCTGGTGGATGGGAAGGAAAGAAGGAAGCAGGAAAAGGAAAGAGTTATGGGGAATTTGTGGAAAGGGGAAGTGGAAATAGCGGAGGATATGCCCCCTGCAACTTCTTGAGGGTTCCCCACTTGTCATCCCTAAAACTCATGTCCTGTGCATACACAAGCTTAAGGAACCATGTTTGCTCCCAGTGCCTCTCTCTAGTGCCTGCACCTTCAACTCAAGAAACTACGTTCTCCATTTTATTCCCCTCTCCCCATAAGAGGTCTTAGTGGCATTAATCCCCCTCCTCCATTTTGTGGAATTTTCTGCCTCTGCAAGTCACATATAAGGGTGTTCTCACATGTGAGATTCAAACATTTTAAAATTTGCTTTTAAAATGACTGTCTTCCATCTTAAATCCCCCATTAAGAGCACTCACATATGACTCATCAAGAGAGGCTCAGAGATACTTTTGAGCGCTTTATGTGAAGATACCTTAATAACTGGCTCTGGATAGAGCAGACATTTCATTCCAGAAATGGCCTTTGCTTCTGCTTTGTGTGCTGAATGAACAACCATCACATGCCATACAGATAGAGGAGAGAGTGAAAGACACTTTTAAGGAATTGCACACAGGACGTTCATGCCTATCTTGCAAAATGGAAAGTATATTCCATTTTAAATTAGATGGGAAACAGACTTCCCTGCCACAAGTACAATATAAACTAGATGGTTCTCTTCAGCTCTCTAAACTGCATTGGCAACCACCACAAGTTGTACAATCCAGACTGAGGCTTTTAAGTCTGGTGATGTTATTGTTGCACAGCTGAACCCCAGAGGAGTGCAAAACACTTTAAAATGGGGCTTGAAAAACCTTCTTGGCAAGTGTGGTGGAATAAATGAACCATTGTCGGTTCTGACCTCAATTGATGGGAGCGCTAAAGGACTCAAATAGTGAAATGTAGAGAAAGAAGTGATCGAGCAGTTGTTTGCATGTCAACAGAATGAGAGATGAACTGTAGGTGGGAGAGGGGGGCTAAAGGGAGCACTCTTAAGCAGTGTGTTCCTGGAGGAACCATTTCACTGTGGTGGTGATATCAAGAATGTTCAATGCAGATCAGCTACCTGCTTAATTCCCTTTGATTATCTGCGAATTGCATAATTGTGATTAAAAAGTACTTCCAGTCAACCAAATCCATCTTTTGGTTTCAGTGGCCAGGTCTGAACACAGAAATTAGAAGTGACTACAAGCTGACAAGTAGGATTTAGGCTGTGTTCACAGCCAAAGCTCCCAAGTGTTACAAAGCTCCTGTATCTACTATTTATGCTCACAGTGGGAGCGCCGTTTGGTAGGGCAACCAAACATAGAGTCATACAGGGTTTGTAGAATACATGTTCTTCAGGAGAGTATCAACCTATGTCCAGTTGACCAACACATAAAGCAACTGTTATAAACAATTAAATGGGCCAATCCAGATGTCGCGTTGACAAAATCAGTACGTAGAGGGTTTTCATCAGACCTACAGTAAAATGTCCTGTGCTTTTAATAAAAGCTTAATGGGGTGATATTTAACTCCATGCCATGAAAAGCTTGAGCCACAGATTTTACACATTAACAGTGCAATCCTAAACAGAGTTACTCCAGTCTAAGCCCACTGAAATAAATGGACTTAGACTGGAGTAACTCTGCTTAGGATTGCACTGTAAGCCTCTATTAAAGGGACATTTTTCTCCTGGTCTGGTGGCAACCCTACAGTACATTCAATATCTCACAAACTCAAGGTGCCTCAGGATGTTGTGGCAACTCTTCTCAAGAGAGGCAATGCAAGATTACAAGTTTTCTCGCAAAACCTTGCATATCCTAAACATGACTTGGATACATTTCAGAAATTAATAATAAGATTTCACGATTTTTTTTATATGGCTATGCCTGCTTTCTTTTATTGACAACTGTGAGTTTGTTTCATTTATTGGGCTTTGGATCAAAATGTGGCTTTGTTTATCTGTCTAAATAATATATTAAAAATCAAGCATAGTTTGAAACTATTGGTCAAAATACATTCCATAATTATTTGAATAATCAAAACTATAGAAGATAAAGGTTCCTTCCACCTTATTTGGAATAGCACTCAGGATTCTCTGTTACAGTTGGTACTCTGAATATGTGCTTTCTTAGTCATTTCGGCATATGAAAGCATGATTCTAGTAATAAAAATGAAAATCCATCCAATTTATGAGGAAGAGATACCATTTCAGTTTAAAGTAAAAATAGATTAAAGGTATGCAGGAATGGAAATCAATATGCCACAGCTGAACACAGACCATTCATTCATATGATTTTCAATGAAGTCTTAAGTAATGTACATTATGTACATTTTTTTCCTACTAAAGATACAAAAATACAGAATTACTTTATTTCACAAGCTGAAGCTACCAGGCCACAATCCTATGCAAATGGAGAAATAAGCCCCACTGAATAGATTGGGACTTACTTCTGAGTAAATTTGCATAAGATTGGGTTGTTAGTTTCCTATTTCATGTAACCTTTAATATCTAGCTAGGACTCAGCTGCCAAATACTAAACATTAAAACAACAAGGTTTAATGAAATTTCAGCAAAAGGGAAAAACTGTGGAAGATCCATTTTCATTTGTGAACCATGCTTACCAAGAAACTGATGGATCTGAGTCCAGTGGCACCTTAGAGACCAAAAGATTTTCAGAGCGTAAGCTTCTGAGAGTCAGAGCTCTTTGTTTCTATATGGCCTCATGAAAACTGTTCTGGTTAGTTTTCCTTCATATGCCAGTCTTGCATCTCCCATCTCCCTTTGCTGTTCACAACATGACTTGGAGAAAAAGATGGCATACATTGAAAAAACATTTTCTGATATTTCTTTTAAATTCAGTCAGACTTACCTTTCAATTAAAAGTGTACAGAAAGATATTGTTTTACGGTTGCCTACAAGTGGGAAAGTTCCCCTGCTCTCAGTTTTACTTAAGCCTATGACTAGTCCTACCATTGATGGGTGAACTAAATATGATATAGTGCTGGGGGGTCACCAAGCTTGTTGAACCTGTGGGCATGTTTGGAAATTTAAGGATATGTAGTAGGTACCACAAGAGCCCAGTGGCGCAGTGGTAAGTTGCAGTACTGCAGCCCGAGATCTGCTCACAACCTGAGTTTGATCCTGGAGGAAGCTGGGTTCAAGTAGCCAGCTCAAGGTTGACTCAGCCTTCTATTAGGGATACCAGACACCTGACAGGGGCATGGGATCCCCTGCCTCCCAAACTCCACCCCTGCTTACGTGGCCAGCGGGGGGAGTACACATTCTGTGCGCGCTTCCCTGTGGCGCTGCACACTCCCGTGCACTGCAGCCGCCTGGACTGGGCCCGTTGGGCCCAGATCAGGCTCGGATTGGGGCAGCTGCAAAGTGCAGGAGCACTGCTGCCCTACACAATGGCCCAAATGTGCCCATTTCAGCCCAGATCAGGCTCGTTCCAGGCCCGTTTTGGCATGGATCGGGCCTGTTTTGAGTCACTGCAGAGCATGGGAGCGCTCTGCTCTGCAGCGGCCCAAAACAGGCCTGTTTTTGCCTGGATAGGGCCCATTTTTGGCTGCTGCGGAGCACAGTAGCACTCCTGCATTCTGCAGCAGCTCAAAATGGGCCCGATCCATGCCAAAATGGGCCCGAAACAAGCCCGATCTGGGCCAAAATGGGCGCATTTGGGGCTGCTGTGGAGGGCAGGAGCGCTTCCGTGCTCTGCAGCATCCCCAATCCCAGCCCCTGCGGAGCATGGGAGCACTCCCAGGAACCGCATGATGATGTCACTTCCTGCGTGCACCCCCCCACCTCCGCAGGTAAGTGCCGGGCCCCAATCCCCCACTGGGAGGTTGAGGGGGCTTGGCAACCCTACCATCCTTCCAAGGTCGGTAAAATGAGTACCCAGTTTCCTGGGGGTAAAGTGTAGATGACTGGGGAAGGCAATGATAAAACCACCCCGTAAAAAGTCTGCCAAGAAAACGTCGTGATGTGACATCCCCCCATGGGTCAGTAATGACCTCAGTGCTTGCACTTTACCATTACCTTTAGTAGGTACCACAGCAAATGGCTACTATTGGGGTTGGGACTAATCACAATACATTGGGAGGTTCCAAGCATCTTCCTTTGATGAAGGTAACCATTTCCAAATGAATGCAGACACCAAGATGATGCCTTGTGAACTCTTCAGAAACATCTTGTATTCCCGTAAAGTGCAGAAAAGCCAGGATTAGCCCTTTGCTTTGGGAATTAGATGCTTTGTGGAAATAGATGAGTGCCATAATTTTCATGGGCACCACACTAGGGATTGCTGATGCAGTACATGGATTTTTTGCACTTGTTACTGCTTCTCTGATATATACACATATTTTGTCTTTGTTATGAACATTTGTAAGTCACCTTGAGGAACAATAGGGTCTTAGGGTACAAAAATAAGATTAAAAAATATTTCACAGCCCGAAATTCTCTTCCTGGCTCCCTCCATGGTCATTCAACAGAGGCTAAGCCCAAATGATACATGGCTTGGAAGGTTCTTTCAGGCTGAACTGGTGGTTCTGAAAGAAACAAAAAAATTCTTCCATGTGGAAATAACCCTGGGCTCTTTCATCTAATATTCCCGCTCCCCGCACTGAGATAATGTATGCATAGAGAAAAAAGGTCTGCTCACTTTTCTCCTTTGTTATATTCCCTTCACTGGTTTCCATTTCCTAAATGGATTCCACTGAAATTTTTTGTTTTTATGTTTCAGTTCTTTCCTTGCTTCCCCCTGCCCTTTACACCTGTTTTTGCTTCTTTATCTTTATTTACATCTTCATAATCTCTGATACTTCTCCCTTAGAGGGACCCCAGCAATAGGGACCCCCCACATCATCTCCTGTACTATTTTCCCCATGTCTCGCCAGAGCTCATCCATTTTGGCCCGTACAGCCTTCCATTCCTGGGATTCAGTTACTGAGTAGTCTCCGACACCCACCTCTGGCACGATTTCTAAATCCCCACTGGGCAGCTCCCTGCACTCCAGAGGTTCGCTTGACTTGCTAGAGGTTTCTTCCTCTGTGGATGCCTCAAGCCTGCAGAAGTCTTCCAGTTCAATAGTACAGTGGCAAAAAATCATGCCACCCCGCTGTAGCCTGCAAGGCAACATATAAGAAGAAAACTGTAGCTGTTCCTCCCTCATCCTTTGGGTCACCAACCAGCGTAGTGCCCATTCTCGGGGCGTAGCTAATGTCCCGACTAAATGAGTAACACCCCTCCTGGGGATTGCTCCAAGCTCCTCGTTTATTGGAGCAGCGCCCGCTGCCCCGAGCCAATGCATCCATGCGGGGTCTTTGTCCATGGTTATATCCATTAGGTACTCTGCCCCAGGTTGGAGTTTGGGTACCAGTTCATTTGAAGGTCCCCCAGCCGTTCCATCGCCTGGGCTTGGCTCCAGCTGGGGTTCTAGAATGTTTTGAGGCTCCTCTGGCTCCATCATCCCTGGGCCCAACTCGTACGGCTTGGTACCGGTAGTCAAACGTCAGAGGTCTTGGGTTCAGAGGAATAAAGGAGACTTCTGCCATAATGTCAGTCCCTGGCAGTTAGGTCCCTCAAGCTCTCCACAGTTAACGCACACGTGTTCCAGTTGAAGCAACTTTATTGAGATACATACAGTTCAGGATGTTCACACAAAGGTGGCGATTGGCAGAAGTGACAATTCAAACAAAGGTATTACTAATTATAGGGAAGCTTCCCACCCTTCGGGTCCATTGACATTCTGGCGCGAAAACCTAAAGAAGTTACATGGGAACTGATTAGTTTAGACTAGACAAAGTACAAAGTGAAATTTTCCCAGTATCTGGGAAAAGATACACCGTTCGCTGCTTGCAGCTCTCCTCCAAGGACACTTGCTAGAAAAGTGAAAGTAAATATTTTCAACAGATAACGGAGAGGCCCCACTGGCTCTCCTACATTTTATGTTAGCAGTTAAGACACTCTTAGATGACATATACAGTATACAGAATATAACTTTGGCAAACAGTTATGATCAGCACAAAATGCATAACACAATAATGGCAGGTATGCTGGCATACATGACAATCAGAGATACTTCATAATCTGATACTTCTCCCTTAGCTGACTCTTAAATTACTTTTCTCAAGCCTTTGGTTCCTATCCTCCTGCTTATAGAGGTAGTGTCAGTAATGTATAGCAGTGCCCATGTGCTTCCAGTTTCCCAGCATGCACCACCAATAATGGCCACTTCACCTACTTCATTGTGCTTCATAACAACAACTGCGCTTATACACTATTCTTCTGGAGAGATTAGTGCCTCACCCAAAGTGGAGAACAAGCTAGTGTTATTATTACCCCCACAATACAGCTAGGGAGCTGAGAGGAGTGGCTTACCCAAGGCCACCTACTGAGTTCATGGCAGTAGTGGGATTCAAACCAGCAGAGTGCTGGTTCGCAGCTGAACTACTTAACCACTGGGCTACAGCAGCTACACACTCTACATCCAGACTCTTTCCCAGACTTCCAAGCTGTTTTTCACTGGTGATAACAGTCCATAGACTTGGACTCCAACACCATATCCTAAGGAACTACGCCATTTTTGTTAGGGTTCCCCCCCCCCCCCACAATGCAGCAAAATGCTTAGAAATGGTGTATCTGTTGAAGATGACAGTAATAAGCAGTTGCACTGCCGCTGTACTCTTTTCCCTTGTGTGTTCCTTCCACTTTTCCTTCTTGTGTTTTCTTTTTATATAATTAAGCCTGTACTTTTTGTCGAGTGACTAATTTTTTCATCATCATAACAATAATTAAAAAACCAACAATATTACCAGCATTAACAACTGTGTATAAAATATATTTTGGAAGTTTATTTCTCAAAGACAAGATACAATGGATTTAGAGTCTGGGTACTTGCATCAAAATCCACTCTTCCTTCCTTCATACATGTAAATGTGCTATTCTTACATTGCAGTTCTCCCAATAAAAAGGGAAAATGTCATGTATAAAATAGCCTTTAGTATATAAGTGTGTAACTAACAGCATTGCAAAGTTTAATATCAGAGAAAGCATTATAAATGGTTACACTGCATGCTAATTCTCAATACTGAAATAGACTCCAGTATAATAATATAATGTAATAATACAGTATAACAATACTCCATAGATTAGCATTTAATATATATTAAATATAAAATGTACAGTCCAACGAACTTACATCCCATACTGTTTATAAAATACTGGCTTCTGCAAGAGGATACAGTGGCTGACTTCTTACGTTATCTATTAATTTAATTATTTACTCCTTTTATACCCCACCTTTCTCCCCAATGGGAAGCTTACATAATTCTCCTCTCTTCCATTTTATCATCACAACAATCCTGTGAGGTAAGTTATGCTGAGAGTGTGTGGCTGGCCCAAGGGGACCCAGTAAACTTCCTTGCCAGAGCGTGGATTCGAACTGGGTCTCACAGATTCAAGCCAGACACACTAACCACTACACCACGTTGGCTCCTGTTAATTCTGAGGTTGCAGGAACTGCTGTTGTGCAGCTCTTTCCTGAGCAGCTGGGATAATGTGAGAAACTATGTGGGAGGAGCCCACAATGTGAGCTCCTCTCAGGTGATGTTGTATGGGACGAGCTCACAGCCTGAGTTCCTCACACAGGACCTGGGACTTCTCATCCCAACAGTGTAGGCTGAAGTGAAGCCGTGGCAGCTGCTATCCAACACTAACATATCATAAGAAGAGGGCCTCTGTATGGCCAGGTGTAGACTGGAAAGGTAACACAGGAATTTCATCACCTTCAGGCATTTGTTATGATCTGTTATGACATATTATTAACTAGTACTCCTCTTGCTAGCTTACACAAAACAGGGAAAGAGTTAAAAGAAATATGATTTTCAAGCCATCTGTCCAGTCAAGAATAAATGAAATGTGTGGCACTGAGTAATTACTTTCTAACGTTGCTCCTTCCAAGTTTTAGGGTATAATTGAACTCGACTGCCACAGGATGCAAACATCGATCACTCCCCCCTCCCCACCTCCTCCGTTTTCTTCCTTGTAGGTCATTAATTAGCACATCTCAAGAAAAGACAACTTTCATGACTCAGAGTCTTTGCACTCCTTAAAAAAATAAGACTTCTTTAGTGAGAATAAACATGGAATTGCAAGGAGAATTGTATTACTATTTATGGAAGAACTTTCTTTTCTTGTGCATTAACTTTAATTTTAAAGCCTTCTGGATTTGAATTTTCTTTCCGTACTTTTTAAAAATTCCATTTTTAAAAATTCAATGCTACCTGGTAATGTATTTTAACACAATAATTGAACAGGGAGCTGCAAAACTTGGAGGAAATGGTAAGGAAAAGTCCTCCACCCAAGCCTGTTACAGAATCATGTGGATGCTTTGCGCAATAGAGGCTTCAAGAATAGCGTACTGTTGGCCAAAGATTTGACCCTTCAACTGGTACCATGGTTGCGACTTATATTTAGAGCAGATAGACTGTTTCCATGTGTGGAGAAATGCTATTCTGTTTGTGGAGTTAACTTTCTATGGGCTGCAGAGGGGAGGGGCCAGTTCTGGAGTAGAACGTGATTGGAGGGAGGGCGAGTCAGTGGGAGTTGGAAGGTGACAGTTGGTGGCTGGAGAGCAGAAGAAGAGATGGCTCTGAGGGGAGATGTAGATCTAACGTAATCCCAGGTATCAAAGGATTGGGCCTGCCCTACACAACATCTAATCAGGGCATGAGGGAGATAGAGTAGGGGTTTCTGTTTCTGTTGTATAATTCCTTCCCTTCACTGTATATTTGCCTGTGTATAGTTAGAAGTTAAATAAATGGTTTTTGGAATTTATGAAGGCCTGTGTATAGTTAGAAGTTAAATAAATGATTTTTGGAATTTATGAAGGCCTGTGTATAGTTAGAAGTTAAATAAATGATTTTTGGAATTTATGAAGGAAGAAAGCTCTTCTGTTCCACATAGTCCCCCAACTGCTTGGGCCCACTAGGAGAGGAGTGAGGTTAGGGGGCTGTCCCGCCTAACCAAGACCCCATACAGGGACAGTGGTGGCAGCAACTACCCGGAGACTGGAAAGGGAGACAGCCCCTTCAGGTGCTGGGCTAGGCAAGGGAGGGGTAGGCAGAGCGGGGTCTATCAGTTAAGACAAAAAAGGAGGGAAAGGCCCCGTTTTGCCACAGTGCCCATTCCCCTTTCCCAAATTTCCCAGAGGGTTCAGAAATTCAAAGTTGGAGACCCCTCTCCTACAGGAAAAGGAAAGCCATGAAGTAATATTAGTGGGTGGTTTATTGTTTTCAGTGGTGTTGCGTCGCCTCAGTGGTGTTGCGTTGCACATGACAGTGGGAGAAGGTGGCAGTTTGTTTGTAGGTTACACCACAAATAATCAGCCCTGCTGCATATTCTCTATCACCCCCTAATACAAAAGCTGTGCTAAGCTAAAAGCATCTTGGATCAAGTCCATCCATACCACAATCCCTTTAGGGAGAACAACATTAGTTATGGCTTGTCGAGGTATGTCACTCATCTGCCATTGCTCAATTTTCTCAGAACGTATTTAGTAATAACACAGCCTGCTTTCGCTTCTCTGTTGTGCTTTTTTATCCCCAGTGCTTTAATTTTGCTTATTCATTCCACAAGAAACTCACATTATTAAAAAGTAATACCATTCTTTTCAAAGTGCAATTACATAGCAATAAAGGAGAGGGAAGAATTCAATTAAAGAAATGTAACCAGGTAGCAATTCCCTCCCCCTACAAGTCAATTTTCTTTTTAAATTAAAAAACACATTCCAAAAGAATATTTAAGCACTGTCAGTAATTGGTTCCCCAAATACTGATAAATAAATATGAATTTTACTGCTTTCAACCCTCTCTTTCAGTTTCCTTCCAACCAATTCTCTCCATTTTGAAAAATTTTGTGTTCTGAAATCAATGGTGACATTGCCGGATTTTTCTAGGCAGTTTTCCACTTACATATATGTTGAATATGATAGTTATTGTCCCCAGAAGATTCAAAATTGCTTACACTATATATTAGGTCCTGGTTGGGTAACACTCGAGTCCCCTTTAGTTTGCTTTGTGGACAGGGAAGTCATTTATGGAACCTGGAAAATGTGTCAGTCATAGACCTGAATGTGCGTTGACTCAGTTAATAGGAGCTGAAATCCCCAGCTATTGTAACACTTTCTCTTTGGATGGGATGCCTTCCACATTTCTTTCTCCATCCCAGACCAAACTAGGAGGAGTCACATGCATTTATTCACTTGCCTGGCCTTCATTGTGAAGTGGAGGTGGGATCTATTTTTACAGAAAATTGAAAATATGTGGAGAAGAGCTAAACCCTGTCTGTTCACTCTTCTTGCTTCTCTCCTTTAAGCATTTTTCTTCTAACTTTTAATGGAGAAATTGCACTGGAAAGGGGAATGCAGCTAAGTAAGGAGGAAGTGGGGATGGGTTTCTCTTACCCTCATGCTTTTAGTTTTCAAAAGGCTAACTCACACCTTACACATGAGGAGGTAATAATAATAATAATAATAACTGATTTATATACTGCCCTTTAGGACAATTTAACACCCGCTCAGAGCAGTTTACAAAGTATGTTATTATTATGTTATTATTATCCCCACAACAATAATCACTCTGTAAGGTGGGTGGGGCTGAGAGAGCTCCTAGAAGCTGTGACTGACCCAAGGTCACCCAGCTGGCATCTAGCAGAGGAGTGAGGAATCAAACCCAGCTCTCCAGATAAGGGTCCTACCCAGGGCTTTTTTTCTGGGAAAAGAGGTGGTGGAACTCAGTGGTGGAACTCAAAACCGCACAATGACGTCACTTTGGGTGGAACAAGGGGGGAGTTTTTTAAAGTTTAAATCGCCCTCGGCAAAAATAGTCACATGGCCGGTGGCCCCGCTCCCTGATGTCCAGACAGAGGGGAGTTTAGATTGCCCTCCGTGCAGCAGCGTGGAGGGCAATCTACACTCCCCTCTGTCTGAAGATCAGGGGGCGGGGCCACCGGCCATGTGACCATTTTCAAGAGGTGCCGGAACTCTGTTCCACTGCGTTCCAGCTGAAAAAAAGCCCTGGTCCTACCACTCTTAACCACTACACCAAACCACTACACCAAACTGCCTCAAAGTAAACACTTTGAGCCTTCCACCACATCTAGTCTGTCTCTTAAGAGCTTTGGTCAGGGAGTAATAGCCTGTTCCCAGTACTGTTACTTTTCAAGCTTGACATTTCTACCCACAGTGATTCTCTAGAGGAGTTTATCCCTCTTCATGGCCCCGGACATGCAAGGCAACGTCACCCTCATGTGTTCTTCCCTGTTCTTCTTGTAAAATTTATATTCTGATTTAATTGTCTTATTGATTCTCTGTGAGAAATCCCAGGAGGTTTTAGAATCTACATTCTTGTTTGTCATTAAGCGCTCCAGCTGTCTCTCCTGCTTCACCCTTCCCCGCTGTGGATTGGAGCCTTCTAGCATTGCAGAAGTAAATGGAGAGATGAGGCTGAGAGAATGCAGCCTTGCTTAAGGCTATCAGATGAGTCCGTAGCTAAAGTGACATTTAAAGTGAGTTGTTCCTAATGTATTGTGCACATTCTTGGATTGTACCCATACCACAGACTCAAACTGGTTGAACAGTCATTCCCTCTTTCCTGAAAGCTGGGGGACGTAGTCCTGAGTGAGCCCTGAGGACTGACAGTTGAAGAGTGACAGCTGAGGAGCAACCAGGGCGCATTTTGAGGGGGAACGCACAGGAACGCAGTTCTGGCAGTTCCCCATAGAGGTCACATGTCAGGTGGCCCCGCCCACCTGACTCAGCCATTTTGGGCCCGTTTCAGCCTGGATTGGGGCCGAAACAGCCCAGATTGGGCCTCTGACAGGTGGTGGATCATTCTCCTGCTCAGCAACGGCCCACGCCTGACCATTTTGGGCCCCTTTTTGGCCATTTTCAGCCCCTTTTTGCCATTTTGGGCTCAATTTTGGCCCTGAATGACCAGGATTGGGTCCAAAACAGCCAGGATAGGTGATGTCAGGGGGTGTGGCATATGCTAATCAGTTATGTTAATGACACACTTCCAGTGATGTCAAGGGGCATGGCATATGCTAAATGAGTTATGCTAATGAGTTCCTCTAGCTCTTTTTCTACAAAATGACCCCTGGGAACGACAATTGGACAGTGACAGTTGGACAATAATCATCAGGCATTTACAGTGACAATTGGACAGTACAGTTGAGGAGCGATCATTGAGGAGTGCTACTTAGGAAGTAACAGTTGAACGGTGAGTGCGGTAGATGTTAACTTCCGAATCAATCCAATTACTCATGTTATTAAAGCATATTTTAATGATATATAAATTTGGATATTATTCATTTTTTCTTCATAATAAATTGTTTCTTTTGAAAGAAATGTTGTTTTGTAGTATTGTGCTAACATCTTGTGTCAGTTTCCCTTTTACCAAGAATAAGGCAAGAAATAATCGCTCCCAACATTGGAACTTTGTCATGAGTTTTGGTAAACCTGACACTACATCTTCAAAGGTACAATTTAAGGAAAAGATCTGAGTGATAGCAGCAGAAAGGCGGTAAAGGCAGCTGTTAGATTGTTGTTCGCCTAATGCTCCTTGGAGAGCCAAATAGGAGCCAAATAGGAGCCAAATTATATAAATAGGAAACATGCTACCATCAAATGTGGATTATTATTGAGCTGATGTTCATGAAGCACTTTGGAAATTCTAAAACTGTGTATTGGTGGCTACTAGCAAAATGTTCATCATTGCACCATAAAGTGAGTGGAGGGATGATCTATATGCTGCAGGAAGCCTGGAAGAGGGAACACTGTGTCTCTGCATGCTCTACAGGTTCCCTGTCAGTAGGGGCTGGGGCACCAGATGTCTGGGAAGGGAGATAGGGTTTGTCTTCACTGCAACAGTATCCCCAAGCACAAAGCTTGAACACAGCACTGGGGAGGGGTGTCTAGAAATATTCTCCAAAACCTTTACCTCATCTCTGCTGCTGCTGATTCCTTCATGATACTGTAGCACGGTGGCTAAGTGGTTCAGCTGTGAATCAGCACTTTACTGGTTCGAATCCCACTACTGCCATGAGCTCAATAGGCGGCCTTGGGGAAGCCACTCTTGGCAGCCCCATCTATATTGTTGGGACAATAATGACACTAACTTGTTCACCGCTCTGAGGCACTAATCTGTCTAGAAGAGTGGTATATAAGCTCAGTTATGATGATGATGATGATGATCAGTAGCGCTTTTCATCTCTGCTGCGGTTGTTAGCTACCTGATTGGTAGCTCCTTCTGTGTTTTTTGTTTTAACACAGGAACTTCCCAGCCAAGAGGGAATTATGCAGCTACAGGTTGACATGATTCCCTGATATCAGCATGTTCTATCGCTAAGCAGTTTTGCTTCCTGCCCTCACTTAAATAGATGAACATGTCCATTCATGTTCACAGCCTCTTCCTAGAGAGGTGAAAGCCCAGAAAAAAACCAAAACGAAATAAATGAAAAGAACAGCCTTTTCTCCATTTTTGAGCAATTCCCTCCCAAATTTTCCTACAGAAAAAGTGGAAAGTTCAGGGGAGCACTGAAAAAACCTCTTACATTACTGAAATGCTTTCAAAGGCAAGATTTTTCACGCATGAAAACCTCTGAGGTCTTTCCCCGTTTTTCCAATGGAAAATGGGGAAATTTGAGAGAACACTAGAAAAAAACAGTATTTTTTTCATTTTGAAATAATTGAAATGAAAAACAAGGTTTTACTCGTGATGTGTAGAATGAATTTTTTAATTTAAGAAAATCTACAGTGTTAATAATTTCTATGTATATGGTATACATACATACATACAGGGCTTTTTTTCTGGGAAAAGAGGTGGTGGAACTCAGTGGTGGAACTCAAGACTGTACAATGACGTCACTTTGGGTCAGCTGGAACAAGGAGGAGCTTTTTAAAGTTTAAATTGCCCTCAGTGAAAATGGTCACATGGCCGGTGGCCCTGCCCCCTGATCTCCAGACAGAGGGGAGTTTAGATTGCCCTCCATGCCACTTGGCGGTGCATAGGGCAATCTAAACTCCCCTCTGCCTGGAGATCAGGGGGCAGGGCCACTGGCCATGTGATCATTTTTAAGAGGTGCCGGAACTCTGTTCCACCATGTTCCCACTGAAAAAAAGCCCTGCATACATACATACATATATGTATGTGTGTGTGTGTGTGTATTTGTTTAAAAGTAAATAATTTTGGAAACAATCAGTATGCTATAATGTTTAGTTACAGTTTATTAAAGAAGTCAGTGTTTTCAATGTTATAAAGTTTAGCTTAACATCCAGATGTACTGACTGCCCTACTTACTTTCCTTTTCTTTCAAGCTCCTTTGATCCAATGATCTTGAGCAGTGGAAAAAGACTCTTTATTTCTTTAAGGAAAGTATGGTGGAGAGATACTTGGCCACGGCCAACGTAGTCCTTGGATCTCTATCCACCAACAGATGGGGGACTATATTATCTTTTGATACAGTGGAAGATAATTTAGTTAAAATAGGGGCAATCCATAATTTGTGATAAAAATTATAATGAGGGCATTCAAATATCATATGGGATAGGGAGTCAACCTTTTTCAAAACACCTCCTTCGAGTCACTGACAACAGAATTTTTCTACCCTCAAATTTTATTTTTTCAAACCTCTCAGAGGGCAAAAATTAAAGATACAAGTGTAATGTACGGGACGGAGCTAGGGTTGCCAGCTTCCCCTTGCCAACTGGTGGGAGGTGGGGCTGGGAGACAGGGGTGCAGCATTTACGGATCCCCTTGTCATGTACACCAAATAGCACGCATTAGTGCATGCGTGCATGCTCCTACAGTGCGCCCTGATGATGTCACTTTTGCTGTGAACAGATGTTACCACCCAATACATGTTTTCATTATGTCTGGAGCCAATTCTGGCTTCATTTCCAGTCAGACTGCAAGTGACGCCATTAGTCTGCATGCAGGAGCACGCACATGACATTTCCCCAGCCTTCCTGTTAATGCTGGACAACTTGCCTTCTCCTGCCAATCACCATCAATTGGCTGGCAGAGACAGGAATCTTTGGGAGGTTGCCTGACACCTGTAGGCACCTGGGTAGCTTAGGTGCAGCAGTCTGCAACTCTTTTTCGGCTGTTGGGTATACTTGCAATTTTTCTTATAGAAAATGAAGATACCAATAAATTCCATAAATATGCCAAATAGTACACTTTCATATGCTAAGTTATAAATAATGCATTTTATCTTGTTAAATCAGTAAAAGAAGTTTAGGTTTGTTAGGAAAGTAAGAATTGCACGTATTTCAGTTTCCCCCCAAATAAACCATTTCCTCCCATACGTTCAGAATTACTGGAAATTTTATATCTCTACCCCCTCCCCAAGTCACTGAAAGGGGAGAGACTTTTTTTAGCTGGCAGAATCCTGTATGAAAAGTACTCCTCACTTTTGTTCAGCCTTATTTTATTGCAAAGAAGAAAATGTCAACAATTCAACCAGGGCCTTTTCGGTCCTGGCCCCCACCTGGTGGAACTCTTTTTCTGTGGAGACCAGGGCCCAGCAGGAATGTTAGCCTTCCACCGGCCCTGTAAGACAGAGATGTTCTGCCTGGCATATGGTCGTTGAGGCGGGTGGGCCATGGAACCAGCCTTCTGCCATGGGGGGGAGGCTCACCCCCTCTATTCTGCTAACATCTAACAGTTGACCACCCAGTCCTATGGATTACTGTTATTGTTCGGCCATGCAATACGTGTGCCACTGCCTTTCAGAAATTGTAATCTTGGTTTTAAATGATTTTTATATGGTTTTAAATTAATATATTTGTGTTACATTACATATATTGTGCTCCGCTCTGAGCCCACTTGTGGGGAGAGCGGATTAGAAATGCAATAAATAAATAAATAAATAAATAAATAAATAAATAAATAAAGAAAGAAAGAAAGAAAGAAAGAAAGAAAGAAAGAAAGAAAGAAAGAAAGAAAGAAAGAAAGAAAGAAAGAACAGGGGAAGTACAGAGCTGCGCTTAGAGAACCTGTTTGGGTGGGAACTAAACATGACCTATGCAGGTCTTTTATTAGTATCCAAAGTAGCCTATATATAATGGCGCCAGAGTATTTTAATATAAGTTTTTGAATCTGTTTTAAAAGTTGACTATTAATTTATTGTGTTTTAATTATGATGTGAGCCGACTTGAGCCCATTCGTGGGGAGGGTGGGATATAAGTCAAACAAACAAATAATAAACCTCTTCCTGGTGACCCCAACCCATAAGCATCAAACTTTCTCTTATCTGCATGACCCCATCCCTTCATCAGCTTCATTCACTGTCTTTCCGCACAGCAGACTTACTTCAGTGTTTTTTGTGCCTTCAATTCGCTGGGGGCCAATTCGCCTCGGCTTCCCATATTTTCCAGACCATCGCTGTTGCCCGGGTTTTGCGTCTGTCCCCTATTACCCCGAAGCCGCTCTCGCTTCGAGTTTAGTGGGCCTTCCTGTTAGATAGCTCCCTCCCACAGGAAAAGTCCTTACTTCAATGCAGCCATGTTGATACGTTCTGACGTAATCCGAACTGTGCTCCCCTCCCCAAAGTTTGAGTGTTTGTAGCATCTGATTGGTCACACAGTTTCAGGCTTGGGGGTGTGGGAAAGGCGGGCTTTTGAAAAATTGGAGGGAAAGATAGAGTTCTTGCTAACTTCCCACCAGTTTTTCCTGACCATTGCTTGAGATTTTATTGCCCTTGCAAGCGCATCTCAGAGTAAGATATGAGGGCGAGGTACATTGTCTTGTTGACTCTCATTAGGGTCATCCTTCTTGCCATGAAATCAACACTGGATGCATGCCTTTTGTACATGCGGAGGCTGTCCCGCAGAAGACAGTTGCTTTTTAATGACAACTGCGTCCTTCCCCGGCGGTCTCAGACATGGTTACTGCTTCGTCATCGGCATCGGATGAAGCGTCAGGCACGGAGAAACTGGTTCATACTTGCAGGCATCCAGGTGCCACGTCGTTACTGGGTGTACCTGAGAAGTGTACACTGGTGGGATCATTTTGTGATGAATTTCTAGGATGATGAACATTGGCTCTCGAACTTCCGTATGACTCGTGGAACTTTCATGGACATTGTCTCTGTCCTTCAAGGACATTTAACCAGAAAAACAACTGTGATGAGGGAACCTGTGTCTGTAGAACAGTGAGTGGCCGCCACTATCTGGTACCTTGCTAACTCAAACACCTATAGACAGGTGACAGAGCAGTTTGGTCTTGGTATCTCCACCGTGGGAGAGATTGTTTTGTGTCAGCTTGTGGCTAGATAAGGCTCTTCCTACAGGTTCCCTTTCAAAAGCAAACAGGAGTCCATTGATTGAACAAGGAAACTTTACTGCAGAAAAGGTCCATTATAGTCCACTGTCCTGAATAGGAGACTCAGGATGGTACACAGTCATTGTTACCAATGAAGGGCAAAGCATGAGGTACAAAGTAACAATACCCATCTGGATTTGCCTCCCCCCACAGTTCTCAAAACAACATCTCTCAGTCCTGGGAAGCTGCTCTCCTTCAAGGCCAATGCTTGGTGGAACGGTGTTAGACAAAACAGTCGCCTCCGGTGGGAATGCTGCCTGGGAACTGGTGCACCTGGGAAGAAAGCACTTAAACACTAGAAGCATTAGAAAATGGAGTCAGTACAGTTTAGATATACACTGGACCTGACATTCTGCCCCCCTTAAAACAGATCCCCCCCTGGTTTATATGGGTAGCGAGTATGAAAAGCTTTGGTTAATCTAGGAGCATGAACATGTACAGAGTTCACCCACTCATCGTACCCAGAATCAAAGTCCTTCCATCTAATGAGGTAAAAAAGCTGATTTCGTTTGAGTTTAGAGTCCAAAATTTGTTGTACCTCATAGTGTATTTGGTCGTCAATCAAAGTTGGAATGGGTGGAGCTTTGATGTGCCACTTGTCATCGGTAGGAGCCCTTTTTAAAAGACTGACATGGAACGTATCGTGTACGTGGCGTAAGTTCTTGGGCAAAGTTACAGCAACAGTCACTTTATTTATTATTTTGCGCACAGGGAAAGGTCCCAGGAATTTCAGAGCGAGTTTGCGGCTTGTCTGAGCTAGTTTCAGGTTCTTTGTGGAAATATACACATGATCTCCAGGTTGTAAATCCCATTCGGCCACACGATGGCGATCTGCGTATTTTTTGTAATCCAGTTTGGCTTTTTCAAGATGTTTCTTAATAAGAGTCCATTGTTGCGCCGCCTCCCCCCACCACGAAGATACATCTGGCAAATTAGAGGAATGGAGAGGGGGAGCGTCCAACGGGAAGGGATTGAAGTGAGCTCCATAGACAATTTTGAAAGGGGCCTCTCCAGTTGAAGCGTGTACACTGTTATTATATGAGAATTCGGCCAGAGGGAGAAGGTCTACCCAATTATCTTGTTGGAAATTAATGTAGCAACGAAGAAACTGTTCTAGTATCTGGTTTGTTTTTTCGGATTGTCCGTCGGTTTGTGGGTGGTGGCTTGAGCTGATGCCTTGCTCAATATTCAACATTCTCAAAAGCTCCCGCCAGAAGTTGGCAACGAACTGTCCGCCGCGATCCGAAATCACCTTGGACGGAAAAGAATGTAATTTTACGATGTGTTTTAAAAATAAATCTGCTAGTTTTCGAGCGGTGGGTATAGCACCGAATTTATTCAGACACAGAGGGAGAACATATTCAAATGGTACAGCGCTGCAAAACCTCCAGCCGGAGGCTGTCTGGGACATAAAACTTGCTCCCAGCTAGCCAATCCCCCTGTGGGGATTGGACCAGTTTGTTTCGCGGAGCCTTATCCCCCTCCTTTTCCACCTCAGTTTTAAGTTTCGATTTCCACTCCTGGTTGGCCGGGAGGGGCTGTTTGGCTCGACTGCGAGTAGTCACCACGCCCCCAAGTTGCGTAGGCGAGAAGACCGTGTCGACGGTCTCCTCCCGTTTGCTCCTGTGTTGGGGCATGCGCGATAGGGCGTCCGCCAAAAAGTTAGTCTTGCCCGGGAGATAATTTAGAGTGAAGTTGAATTTGGAAAAGAATTCCGCCCATCGCAATTGCTTGGCATTCAGTCTGCGTGGGCTTCGGAGGGCCTCTAGATTTTTATGATCTGTCCAAACCTCGAAGGGGTATCGCGCCCCCTCCAGCCAATGTCTCCAATTAGTAAGGGCTGCTTTTACTGCAAAAGCCTCCTTCTCCCACACATTCCAATTCCTTTCCGCCTCCGAAAATTTTCTAGACAAGAACGCACAAGGCCGCAACTTTCCATCCTCCCCCTTCTGCAGTAAAACTCCCCCTATTGCCGTATCGCTGGCGTCGACTTGCACGACGAAAGGGGACTGTTCGTTGGGGTGGGAGAGGATGGGTTCCGTTACAAATTGCTTTTTCAGGCATTCGAAAGCAGTTTGGCAATCGGAGGTCCATTGTAGTTTGGAGGAGGGTTTTTTAGCTTGGTCCCCTTTATCTTTTGTTTTCAACAATTCTGTTAAGGGGAGCGTGATTTGGGCGAAATTTGCTATAAAGTCTCTATAGAAGTTGGCAAAACCCAGGAAGGATTGTAGTTCTTTACGGGTGGTGGGTGTTTGCCATTCTTGAATCGCTTGTATTTTGGTTGGATCCATTTTTAAACCCTCTTGGGAGATGCAATACCCAAGGTAAGTGAGTTCGGTTTTATGGAATTCACATTTGGACAACTTGATGGGCAGTTTATTATTCATCAAGGTGGCCAGGACCTTTTGTACCATTTGAATATGTTCTTCCTCTGTGTCTGAATAAATTAAGACATCATCAAGGTACACCACCACCCCTTTGTACAGAAATTCGTGCAGAACTTCGTTTATCATGGACATAAATACAGACGGGGCTCCCGTCAATCCAAAAGGCATAACTAGGTATTCATATTGTCCGAGGGGCGTATTAAATGCGGTTTTCCACTCATCCCCTGCCTTGATACGGACGTGGAAGTAAGCATCTTTTAAGTCTAATTTTGTAAAGATCTTACCTTGGGCCACGACGTTGAGAAGGTCTCGGATGAGTGGTATAGGATAGGCGTTGTTGGTGGACACTGCATTAAGTCCTCGAAAGTCCGTGCACAGTCGTAGTCCCCCATCCTTCTTTTTCACGAAGAGAACCGGAGCGGCGTGGGGGCTGTTGGCTGGGCGGATGAACCCTCGTTGGAGGTTGGTGTCGATGAATTTCCGGAGCTCTTCTCGTTCATGGAGACTCATGGGATAGAGTCGTCCTTTGGGCAGTGAGGCTCCGGGTAAAATTTCCACCGCACAGTCCGTTCGTCGGTGCGGGGGTAGAGTATCAGCTTCCTCCTCGGAAAAAGCGTTTAGAAAAGGCCAATACGGTTCGGGTATTTGGTTGATTTCTTCTTGAGTAAGAAGGGCCTTTTCAGTATGAGTTGGATCATTGCCCCAGTTTTGGTTCCAACGGTGATTTTTGCAGTTGGCATGACTGAAGGTGATACATCCTTGTGCCCAGTCTATGTAGGGATTGTGATCACATAGCCACTTGCTGCCTAGAATTAACGGGTATTTGGCAGTGGAGCTGATGACAAAAGACCTCTTTTCCCAATGTTGTCCCATGCCTGTGATCACTGGGATGGTCTCAGTGGTAACAGGGTTCATATTGGTGCCATCCATTTGTTCAAAGATTACTGGATTTTGTAATTCCCGAGTTGGTAAGACTAGTCCATTGACTAGAGCTGGGGCGATGATGTCTCTCGAACAGCCCGAGTCGATAAGGGCTTGCACTCGGATGTGCATTTTTCTCTCTGGGTTGATTAGAGTTACTGGCATGAATAAGATGGACCCAGGCGGCCGGTTCCGTGCAGGGACGGGCTTGGGGCGGATCTGTCGTTTGGGCCCTTTTACGACAGATCCATCTCGTTTCCCGACTGGGGGCTTTCTGGATTGACTTCTGCGTTTGGGGAAGCGGGGTCGTATTCCATAACTTCTTCCGCTTCCAGTCCTCTCTCTGAGGCGGGCCTTTGGGAAGCGCCGCGGCCTCTGTTCGTGCGTGGCGCGGGAATCGGGCGTTGGAGAGTAGGAAATGGAGCAAGGGTTGGGCGCCGTAGTTGAAGCGGAGGTCTTTGCACAGGCCGGTAGGGGCATTGTGCTGCAAAGTGACCGGCTTGTCCGCATTGCAAACACAGCCCTTGTTGCCATCTAGCCTCTCTCGCTCCACGGGTGGCGTACCCAGCTCCCCGTCCTCCCTTCTGTAAAGTCAAGGGTCTTCTTTGTCCCGTTTGTTGTTGTTGTTCAACCAAACGGACTTCCAAAATGCGATTCTCAACTTCGCATGCAAGTTGGATCCAACCTAACAACGTAGGGGGATTGTCCTGCATGAGGGCTCTGTCCAAAAGTCTCGGGTTTAGTCCTTGCTTGAACAGAATGATTTTGGTGGACTCCTCACACCTAGGGCATTTGGCGGCCAATTGTCGGAATTTCGTGATATAGTCTCTCGCTGACATGCTGCCCTGTTTAATGGCTTGCAATTCTGTTCGGGCCCTGGTTTCCTCTAAGGGGTCTTCATATTGCGCTCGAATAGCATCCACCAACCCCTGGAGAGTATTAAGTTCCGGGGCCCCGATATTGTATAGTCCTACATACCAGTCCGCTGCTTTGCCTTGTAAGCGGGAGCCGAGATGTTCAATTTGACTGGCCTCGCTGCCGAAGAGGTGTCCCCACCGGTTGAAGAATTGCACGACTTGCACTAGGAAAAATCCCAGTTTGGAGGGATCCCCATCAAAAGTAGCTTCCAGTTTCACCCAACCCATCGGGAGGTCTTGCCTCGGAGCCGGTGCTGGGTAGAAGTCCGTCGGAAGCATCAATGGCACTTGAGGTATGGGGGGACCCGGTTGTGGTAGCGGTGCTGGTTCCGCTGGCGGCGGCATCACCGGTTGAGCCGGGGGTGGCGGCCTCGGCTGGGCTGGCGGTGGTGCTCTCGGCTGGGCTGGCGGTGGTGCTCTCGGCTGGGCCGGTGGCTGCAGTCGTGGTCGGACAGGCGGCTGCAATCTCGGTCGGGCTGGTGGTGGCAATACAGGAGGTGCTGGCAGTAGCGGTTGAGGTGGAGGTGGCCGGTGCGGCTGAGTAATGACCGGCCGCTGAGGGACGGGTTGGTGGGGTCGTAGTGGTGTAGGCCCCACCGGTTGGTTCGGAGGTGGTATTACGGGCTGCTCAAGTGGCAAACGTATCGGTTGCTGCGAAGGAGTTAGTTGCGGTCGAAGCGGAAGGGGCCGCAGCGGCGAAGGCCTGATGGGTGGTGGGCCGCGCGGGCTTGCCCCTCTCGGCGTCGTGTCTCTGGGACGCAAAGGCTGGTCTTGTGGCGTCGGGGCGCTCGGGGTTTGTTGAATGGGAACCACTTCTAGCGGTCGTTGCGGTAATTCCTCCTCAGAAGGGGCCGGAGGCTCTTCCGTCTGATCCGACCGAACTGTCGTTGGAGAAGCGGGAGGGGGTATCACCGTCGTTTCGGTTGGACGGGTTGGCCCTTCTTCCTCCTCTCTAGGCTCCTCCGCTGGAGTCTCCTTGGGAGATGGATCCCCGTCCGATTTAGGGGTTTCCGTCGGAGTCTCTCCAGGTACCTCAGCTGGAGTATCCCCGCGCGGCGGGGTTTCGTCTTTTCTAGGGAGTTCCGCGGGCGACTCTCCCGGTTCTCCAGGATAGTATTCCTCCTCTCCCGAAGGCAGCGGCTGCTGCGGGGCGTCCTCCACTGGATAGGACATGACACTTTGGAGGGTGGCGATTTGTACCGCCATTTCTTCAGGTGAGATTCTCTCCCCTGCCCCCATCGCTGAGATTAGGTGAATGGCATGAGCCAAACTTTCCTCCATATCAATCAGCCTAGCTTCCAACTGTTGCATTCGGCTAGGACCCGGTTGCCCCATCACGGAACCTCCTTCGGTTGTACTCACCGGGGAAAACGGACCCCAAGGCGGAGGATCTCCTTGATCGACTCGTGATCTCGCTGCTAGAATTCCTTTGGCTAGGCCCGTCACTGCCGAGATGCCGGAATCTACAGCATGGGTGCGACTTTGCATTTGCACCCAACTATGTTCAGGAACTTCCGTTGGCTCTTTCCATGGGGCAAGTTCCGAATAATCCCAACT
This sequence comes from Eublepharis macularius, assembly GCF_028583425.1. Classification (NCBI taxonomy): domain Eukaryota; kingdom Metazoa; phylum Chordata; class Lepidosauria; order Squamata; family Eublepharidae; genus Eublepharis; species Eublepharis macularius. The sequence continues at coordinate 93,398,719 of NC_072798.1, forward strand.
CAGGGCGCCGCGGCGAGATGTGTTCCCGTCCGTCTGTTCGGCCGTCCTGTTCCAAAACAGCCACGGTTGGCTGCTATCCGGCTCAGGGACAGTCTCTAGGCTTCGGCGTCCGTCCATCGAAACTCTTGGATGAAGCCCTCCGGCCCTGCGCTCTCGCGTTTCTCGGGGTCTGGCTCCCCACTCCGACGGGGTGGGTAGCGAGATCAAGGGGAGAGCGGTAGCCGTCGGCCTTGTCCCTTCACTGCTGAGGTCGGTGAGAGGCGGTGTAGACGTCGAAGCTCCAGCCCCGGCTGGCACATGAGATTCTTGGGGTTGCACTGTTTGACTGTCGGGGGACGCATACGGATCAAACAAAGGATCCCTGTCCGGGACTACCTTGGATTCCGCTGGGCCCGACTCAGGCATGATTGGTAACAAAATGTCAGCTTGTGGCTAGATAAGGCTCTTCCTACAGGTTCCCTTTCAAAAGCAAACAGGAGTCCATTGATTGAACAAGGAAACTTTACTGCAGAAAAGGTCCATTATAGTCCACTGTCCTGAATAGGAGACTCAGGATGGTACACAGTCATTGTTACCAATGAAGGGCAAAGCATGAGGTACAAAGTAACAATACCCATCTGGATTTGCCTCCCCCCACAGTTCTCAAAACAACATCTCTCAGTCCTGGGAAGCTGCTCTCCTTCAAGGCCAATGCTTGGTGGAACGGTGTTAGACAAAACAGTCGCCTCCGGTGGGAATGCTGCCTGGGAACTGGTGCACCTGGGAAGAAAGCACTTAAACACTAGAAGCATTAGAAAATGGAGTCAGTACAGTTTAGATATACACTGGACCTGACAGTTTTGGAGGTTTGCTTCGCCATGGAAAAAGAACTCCTTCGAAAGACCACCTGCCTGGGCTCGGAGGTCGGCTTGGTAAGTGGTCTGCATGATCCCAGCTTATGCCAGAACACCCTCTGTCTTATCTTGCTCCCCTTTTTTTTCAACAGGCGACATTGCTCTAGACTGTCTTAGCATCGTTTGAAGAAATGACTGATCTCACAGCCCATCACTTGCTTCCTGTCATACAAATCAGCACGGCGCTCACTGTCTTTCTCTGTTCTTCTTATCACTTAGATAACGGATGGCTTCCTGCACCTTGGATTCCCCCACTGTGTGGGAGCGGTTGACGGAACCCATATCCCAATCAGACCGCCGCATGGAAGAGCGGAGGAGTACAGGAATCGAAAAAAATTCTGCTCTATGCTTCTGCAAGGAACAGTAGACCACTCTGGCCGCTTCATAGATGTTGAAGTCGGCTGGAGTGGTCGTAATCACGCCGCGTTTGTTTTTGTGAATTCAGGGCTGTGTCTTGCGATGGATGCGGGTGTTTTGGTTCTTGGAAACCCAACTATTACCTTGAATGGTGTTTCTGTTCCCCCTCTTGTTATTTCCGATGCGGCATATCCATTGCGTAAATAGTTGAAGCTGTATGGAAAAACTGCAAACTCAGCTGAACATTTGTTTGACAGAAATTTGTGCCGGTCCACAATTGTGGTTGAACAATGTTTTGGACGACTGAAGGCGAGATGGCGTTGCTTACATTCAAAAATAAACGTTAGGGAGGAAAATGCTGTTGCAATAATAACAGCTTGCACCATACTTTACAATATTTGTGAAAAAAAAGGGACATGAGGTTCCCCTTGATTGTCAACAAGCTGTTGAGGTTGAAGAGGAGGATCGGGTGTATGACAGGCATGACACGCACCACCAGGAGGAGGGGAAAATTGTGAGGGATGCGTTAGCACAATATATATTTTCACACAGGGATGTTTTCTAAATGATTGCTGTACTGGCCATGCAACATTTTCCTCCTCTAGTGTAAGCATTCCAAGTTACAGGTTTTGGTTCTCAATGACCAAGTGGGGGAATTGCCCCCGCTCAAAAATAGGTGGTTAATACAAAGAACCATGTTTGAAAATGTTGGTTACTGACAAATGTGTGCGGTTTATAAATAAAAAAATTGTTCATGTTGAGCCATCCAAAAATTAAAAGCATTAGTTAACCATCCAAACATGCTATTGATTTGTGTGGATTTTCTGTTTTCATTGAAAAAGGAGTGGGGGCCACTCTGCGGGTTTCATGACATTTGAGGATTCTCCCTAGAGGGCTTTTGCGACACCTTTTCTGAGCGCTTATCTAAATCTCTGCTGTCAATTCAGTAGACGATTCCAAAAATTCTTTGAATCATAGGGCTGCCTGAGGAAACCTTGGGCAACAGTTGCGGAGGTTGTTTGGGTCACGTGCGAGCGATGTAATCCCGCCCTAAGGCTGCTGGGAAAGCATGGCCTGGGGAGTGCGTTGCTACGTGGCAACATGGCGGCAGAAATGTCTGCGCAGCGCAGAGGAACTTTTTGGCAATCGGAAGAAATATCTCTTCTTCTAGACACCATCCTGGAAGGTGGGCATGCTGTTAAGCTCATGTCGAGCACTCATTTCAAGAACAGGATGATCTACCGTCCTCTGTCGACTGTCCTTCATCGCCATGGCTTCCTGAGGTCCCCTGAACAATGCCGCACCAAGTTCAAAAAATTGAAGAGTGACTTCCTGGGGTCTCTGGAGGCCTGGCAGGGAATCCCTAGAGCGAGCGGACGTGTTCGGCACCATTCTGCGATGATGCGTCTATGGGAGGCTGCAGGCCGACCAAGATGGGAGGACAGACGCTTCGAAGGTGCGTATCTTAGAGCCAAGCTAAAAGTGAGGCCTGATAGTGGTTGGACACTTGTCAGCGTCCCTCAAGTTTCGACGGGAAATGTAGGCATCCTGGCTTTACAGCTTGTCTCTCAATTAAAGCTGCAAGACCAGGATGCCCACATTTCCAATCAAAACTTGAGGGAGGATAACAATTGTCCAACCTGTGTCAGCCGTCACTTGTAGCTTAGCTCTTAGTGTTTCCTAAAACCACTTTCCCCGACTGTGCAGACTCTTCATGGCACCCATGTATGATCAAGCATGCTTGTTCCCAGCAGCTCCTGTCTCACCGAACTCACAGAACATTCCTTGCCTCACTCACACACATATTCACTCCTGTCACGCTCCTGACTTGTGGAGGTGCCAACAGTGGATTTTTATACTCTTATGTATTTTTCCCTTTCAAACAATGCACAGCAAGGGATGCGCCCTTAGGTCACCAAAAAAAAATTCCCCAAGTTGCCAGAGTGGGTTTGTCTTTGTGATTGCAAACTAATGTTTGGTTTTAGGACTATTCAGAAGACAGTCAGTGGAGGAAAGAGCTACACAGTCTGATAAGGATGAGTGTGATGGTCCCATCAATGTTGACTCATCAGAGATGGGAGAGGAGGACGAGTTAGATGCACCAAGCACTACTGCTGACCCTTCAGAAGAGTGTCAGGCAGCTGCCTCGCTCTCAAGTGCAGGTTTGCATATTTTTCCAAGACATGACTAGTGATGTTCTAAATGTTACAGGAATCATACTAGGATTTGTGATCGTTTAAAAAAATTATTTTCCCCTTCTTTACTTGAGGAACTTCACCAGATAACATGTTTGCTGGAGAAGCTAGAAAGGGGGATAAGACACCATGCAGGGAACTGAGCATGCATGGAGCAACGTTGGATGATGCACACCAGACAGGGATTCTGGAGGCCATCAGGAAAAACCTTTTTGGGAACGGTGAGCACATCATTAACACGATGGACCAACAGGCATTCTGTCTCATTTTTTTAATAGTCGTTAACCATTGGCTGTGAGCCATCATGCAGAGACAGTGTGGAGTAACATGCAGAAATCCATGTCACCGCCTGTTTTACTGCACAACTCTTTCTGTTCACAAACTCTGAATTGCTGGTTAGACAAATTGCCACCCACCCACACCAGTCTTCCCAAAAATTTTTGGTGTTACTGGTTCAAATCTTTAAAAAATTTTAACCTTCTGTCTTTATAATTGTATTGCAGGAGCGAGTACAGAGAAAGCCATCCCGACTGCAGGATCCGAGCATGGAAGAGAGGTACAGGAGGGTCCCATTTATATTGACTCATCATCGACCCCAGAGGAGGAGGATTGTCGAAACATGTTGAACAGGGCAGGACCTTCGGGGATCACCTTTAGTAATCAACAGCAATCAACCTCAGGTGTGTATGGGAACCCGAAACCCCTATGAACACAGAATTACATTTTCAGTATTGGTGAGCATCTGCTGAGAGTTTATCAACCCCTTCCACTCCTTTGCATCATTGGTAGGTGCAGTGGGCGAGGGAACACCTGTCAAAGCAGAGAAAAAATCATGTGGAACACAGACCATAGCAGAAGCATCACTGGGTGATGTCTCCATATTTGCTAATCTTGAGGCAATTAAGAAAAGCTGCTTGGAGACAAGTAAGAAACTATTGAGCATCACTTTCTCATGCAATTTAAACATTAATGTGATTATTGCCCCCTCACAGAGTAATTAAATATACAGAGGACACAGCACCGTACCTGTTAAAATAACATAATATGCATCCTCAGCCTACAGCTATGTATTTTGGTAAACAAATGATATTTGTGGCATTCTGTGTACTGCTGGTGCCATGTAAAGGTTTTTTTAAAAGTTACCTAAACATCAGTGTCAGAGCATCAGTTTAAATAGGTTTCTCAGTTGCTGCATGAAATTCAATCAGTAATTGGTGATTTCATTTTCAACAGTGAGAAAATTCAACGAAAGACAATGCACCATCGAGAAAAAGAACCGGCAACATCAAAGAAATATTGCCAACCTGAAAAGAAGACTTTTATCATTGGAGAAGGAGCTCAGGAGGCTGAGGGATGACTTGAAAAAAAAACAATGGAGAAGAATGAGAGTACAAGACATACGCAGGTCACCACCATGGTTTTATGGAGAACTGGAAGGTGGACTTCCGTTAGGACAATTTTTCTTTTGAGGATAACGAGCAATCTCCCCCCTCCCCCAAAAAAACACAGAACGCCTGTGTGAGACTCAAATTTTAATTTTGTGGACTTATGACAATTATTTGGTGTAAAAAAAAATTTCAAACTAACATTTATATGGAAAAAAACCTAATTTTCATCTTCGTTCTTCTGTGCCTCCACACATGGGTACTGCGCACGCGCAGGCCAGCCGCCGGAAGATTTTTTTATCGCTTTCCCAGCTCCGAAGGGGCCGTTTGCCACGCGCCTCAGCGACCGTTTCCCGCCCAAACGGTCACATGCTCCTCCAGCGGCCAACGGCCCCTTCCCTCAGTTCTCTTCTTGCCGCCGCTTGAGGAGAACGTTCGCTTGTAGCTCCGTGCTTATTTGTGTCTTTGGATTGCTTTTCTCGTGACTTGACTTGGATCTGGATTTGACTTCTCTTCTGCTTACTGATTTGGACGGACTGATCTTGGTAGAGTATTTGACCCGGACTGTTTTTGACTTCGCGTTTGTTTTGCCCCTCGGAATGGCTTCTACAGCCCTGTTTAAGCACTGTGCCCAGTGCCGTGCTAAAATGGCTCAAACGGATGGGCATAGCCTTTGCCTGCTTTGCCTGGGGGAGGAACATGTAGTCCCCACTTGCAAGGTCTGCCAGGGCTTTACGCATAAAGCCAGGCAGGAGCGGTCCGCCCGCCTCAAGGCTTCACTGTGGCAGCGGGTCTTGGACGCCCCTGGGCCCTCCGAGGCGGAGAAACCTGGGGCCGCGGAGAAGGCTGGCCGAACCCCCACCCATGCCGGGAGCCGGTCTCGAGCGGGCTCTGTAACCTCTTCCAAATCGGTGGCTACCTCCCGCCCGGCAGACAAGCCGGCGTCGAGGGCAAGCTCGGTGGCGAGGTCTGCGAAGTCTCCGCACAAGTCGGCGTCGGTGAGGTCGGAACCGGGGAGGTCGGTTCCGAGGCTGGAACCGAGCGAGTCGGGTCCGATACGGTCAGCCCCGGCGTCGATCGAAGGGCCTGTGACAGTCCCGGGACCGGAGGCTGCACGGAAGGCGTCGACCAAGAGGACATCGGTTCCGAAAGCTTCCTCCGAATCGGTTCCGAAGAAGAAGGCTAAGAAGACCAAGCATCGCTCTCGGTCCCCTCGGCGCCGTTCTACAGAAGAGGTGGTCCTGGTGTCTCCACCTACGCCATCACCTCACCTGGACTCCCCTGACCGTCCCCTCCTTGAGGAAGAGATGCCGGATCCGGGGGCCTATGTGGTCCTGTCGAGTGGACGGCGTTCGCCAACACCGGAATCGAGCCCGGCTCCGCGTCATCGAATCCGAGAGGCGACGAGGGATCCGTCGCCTGCACAGTCTGCCCGTAGCCAGTGGTGTTGGTCTGAGGGGAGTGTCGGGTCCGAGCGGTCTGTGGCTGCGCGTCACCAGCAGGCTTCAGGTCTACCGGAGGCCTATCGGTGCCTGTGGAAAGGGGCTCCACCTGGCTTCAGATCGTCGGATCCGGGGCCGTCGTCGTCTAGCCGTCGTGAGTGGTTGCCTCCACCCTTCCCAGGAGAGGAAGTGTCAGCACCTGCGTCTGATGAGGATGACGAGGATGCGGGGTCCGACTACCGCTCTGAGTCATTCTCCGAGCCATCTCCGGACGACAATGTTGGCCCTTCCACCAGCTCTCCCTTCGAGGACCTGCGGATTTATGCAGACCAAATGGCCCGCATGTCCAAGGCCTTGGAGATTGACGTGTCTTCTGTGGTCCCGAAGACGAAGGACAAGTTGCTGTGCAGAATCTATGGGGAGAACCCGGCTACAGTAGGTTTTCCTATGTTGGAGGGCTTGGAGGAGATCATCGACAAGGTCTGGAAGTCACCATCTGACCTGCCTGCCACGTCCAAACGCATCGAACAGATGTATAAGATTAAACAGGGGACATGGCAGTCTCTCATCAAGCACCCTCCACCGTCGTCCCTGATAGCCGAGGAGATTCAGCACAAGAGGTCGGGATCCTCCTCCGTCCCACCGGATAAGGAGGGAAAGAAGATGGACGCACTGGGTAGACGTCAGTACTCAGTTGCTGCTTTAGCCCTCCGGATAGCCAACTATCAAACGATTATGGCGGGCTATCAGCTCTACCTATGGGAAAAGTTGGCGAACTATGTCACTGACCTCCCTGCTGACGAGAAGGCGGTGGTGTCGTTGCTGCAGACGGAGGCAGTACGATTGTCGAAGCAACAGATGAATGCCGGGAGTCATGCGGCTGACACGGCTGCTCGGGGTATGGCGTCAGCGGTGCTTCTGAGGAGGCACTCGTGGTTGCGGTCGACTGCCCTCCCGCAGGAGGTGAAGGCCAAGATTGAACGTCTGCCCTTCGAGGGTGACTCCCTCTTTTCTACCACCACCGACGAGGCGCTTAAAAAGAAGAAGAAGGACCGGCAGACGGCACGCTCCCTGGGGGTCACTCCGGCGAACAGGTCCACGTTCAAGCCTCGGTACTCTTCGAGGTATAATCCCTACCAGTACCGCAGCAGATATCAACCCCGCCCATACTATCAACAGTACCCTTCCTCGCAACGCCAGTACACTCCAGTGCAACACCAGGGCAGGCGGCGTAGGCCATTCAAGCCCCGCTCGTCTCAACCTCCGCCCCAGCAGAAGGACTCGCAAGGGGCTGGAAGGCAGTTCTGAAGGCCCGGCCCTGCGGCAGCCCTGAACTTTTCGGACAGACTCAGACCTTTCTTGTCTGAATGGGAGTCAATAACATCTGACTCATGGGTCTTAACGATTGTTGATACGGGGTACGGGCTGGAATTCACTGAACTGCCGATGTGTACTTCACCGCTAAGTGCGGTGAATAATACTTTAGTTGAGCTGGAGGATGAGATTAAGTCCCTCTTGGCTAAAGGGGCGGTGGAAGAGGTGCCCTTTGTGGAGTCTGAGAAGGGTTTCTTTTCCCGCTTCTTCCTGGTCCCCAAAAAAGACGGGGGCCTACGTCCCATTTTGGATCTTAGGGGCTTAAATTCCTTTTTAAGGGTGACCAAGTTTAAAATGATCACACTGCCTGCTGTAATTGCCCTTTTGAAGAGGGGGGATTGGTTCGCTGTCCTGGATTTAAAGGACGCTTATTTCCACGTGGGGATCTTGGAGGAGCACAGGAGATTTCTGTGCTTCGTTTACAAGCAGCGGGTATTCCGTTATAAGGTTCTCCCCTTTGGCCTTTCCACAGCCCCGCGCGTGTTTACCAAGTGCGTGGCCCCTGTGGTTTCCTTTCTTCGAGAGCAGGGATGTACCATCTACCCCTATCTCGATGATTGGCTTATAACGGCGGGCTCGGAGGTTAAGCTGCTGCAAGATGTGGCATTGGTGCTAGACACTTGCGAACGCTTGGGCCTCCTGGTTAACTTTGAAAAATCTAAGCTGACACCTAGCCGTGTTGTGCCTTATATTGGGGCGGTGTTCGACTCATTGGAGGCCAAGGCTTTATTGCCTCCAGAGCGGGCACGTTCCTTGAAGGGCCTGGTGTCCTTGTTTAAACGAAATCGTTTTCAGCCAGTGCGCATGATTCAATGCTTGCTAGGGCATATGGCTGCTGCCACCCCGGTGGTCCCCTTTGCGAGGCTGCGGATGCGCCCGCTCCAGAATTGGTTTGTGAGGAGATACAATGCTTTACAGCATCCTCCGACTGCTAAATTCTCGGTTCCCAGAGCCGTTATATCCTCTCTTGACTGGTGGTTGTCGGATATTAATTTGTTTAAAGGGACCCCATTTGGTTTCCATCATCCCGAGTTCTCCGTGACCACGGACGCCTCTCTGCAAGGGTGGGGGGCTTTCTGTGGGGAGCTATGTGTTCAGGATGTGTGGTCTGAGAGAGAAAGGGGTCTCCATATTAATGTGCTTGAACTGAGGGCTGTTCGTTTTGCACTTATGTCATTCACAACAATCTTGCAGAACCATCAGGTGCTGGTGCAGACGGACAACACTACCGCCATGTATTACCTGAACCAACAGGGCGGCACGGTGTCCATGATCCTCTGCAGGGAGGCCACGCTCATTTGGGAATGGGCGATCAGGAATGGGGTGACGCTTCGCGCCATTCATGTGGCTGGGTCGGACAATGTGCAGGCGGACACTCTCAGCAGGGTGCACATGCTGAATCACGAGTGGGGGCTCCACGCAAAGTACGTTGGGCCGATCTTTCGGAAATGGGGTCGCCCGAGCATAGACGTGTTTGCGACATCGGCAAACACCAAGGCCGAGATCTTTTGTTCTCGGGCAGGAAGCGACCCCCTTTCTATTGGGGATGCCTTCCAATTTACTTGGGCCCGGGGACTACATTACATGTTTCCGCCTTTCCCTCTCATACCCAGAGTGCTGTGCAAGGTGGAGAGGGACAACACGGACTGCATCTTAGCGGCTCCGTTCTGGCCACGGCAGCTCTGGTTCCCGAAGCTGCTAGAGATGTCCGGCCGTGCTTACGTGGCCCTTCCGCCCCGGAGGGATCTCCTCCTACATGGGAAGCTCTTCCACCACGAGCCCAGGAAACTACACCTGACCGCTTGGCGGATTCGGCCCCGTCCCTAGGCTTCTCTGAGCCAGTCGAGAAGGTCCTACTGAACGCTAGGAAGCCCTCCACACGGCGTGCCTACAAGGCGAAGTGGAGTAGGTTTGAGGCTTGGGCCGCCTCTAGGAGGGTGGCGCCTCTGGATAGCCCCTTGGGGATGGTTTTGGATTATCTTTGCGAGCTGAAGGACCAGGGCCTTAGTGTGGCATCTCTGAAAGTTCACCTTGCGGCCATCTCGGCGTTCCATGATCGGGTGGATGGCTGCACGGTTTTCTCTCACCATAAGTCCCGCCAGTTTTTGAAAGGGATGCTTAATCTTTACCCGCCTGTGTCACCCCCTGTGCCCCAGTGGTCTCTCTCCCTGGTCCTGGCTAGGTTGATGTTGCCCCCTTTTGAGCCTTTGGCTACGTGCCCTCTGGACTTGCTCTCCTACAAGGTGGCATTCCTCGTGGCGATCACTTCTGCTAGACGGGTCAGCGAACTGGCCGCTCTTAGGGCAGACCCCCCGTTCCTTCGCTTTCATGCGAATAAGGTGGTCTTGCGACCGTGTCTTTCGTTCCTGCCCAAGGTGGTGTCAACCTTCCACCTCTCACAAGAGATTTCTCTGCCTGTATTTTTCCCTGAAGCTTCTACTAAAGGGGAAAAGGCCCTCCACAGTTTGGATCTGCGGAGGGCTTTGGCTTTTTATTTAGAGAGGACAAGGGTGTTCAGGAACAGTCCCTACCTTTTTGTGTGTTTCGGGGCGAAGGACAAGGGCCGCAGGGCGTCTGCACAGACGGTGTCCCGTTGGATTGTGACAGCCATTGTGAAGGCCTACGCCACGGCTAGGGTGGACTGTCCTTTGGGTGTCAGGGCTCACTCCACACGGTCCCAGGCGGCGTCTTCGGCACTGCTCAAGGGTATACCTTTAGCTAATATTTGCAGGGCTGCAACTTGGTCGTCCGCCGATACCTTTGTACGGCATTACGCTGTTGATGTAAATGCCAATGAGGATGTAGCTGTTGCTAGGGCCGTCCTCCATTCCTTGTTTCCCTAGGAGTATACTGATTAATATGCTCCAATGGGGGAGGTGGAGGCGCTGTGTATAGTGTATATTATATATATATTTATACTTGCTGGATGTTGTGGGGTTAGTATGTTTTCTTTTGCCACATGTGTATATGTGTATATATGTTGTTCTTGTTTCCTGTTGTATAATAAAATTGAGTTGGATTTCACCCCACCTTCCTTATTATGTGAAGCTTGGTACTCTCCCATGTGTGGAGGCACAGAAGAACGAAGATGAAGACAGGGTTAACATACCTGTAACTTATGTTCATCGAGTTCTTCTGTGCCGACACACAACCCTCCCTCCTACCCCGCTGTGAACTCCAACACAGATTGCTGTACTGTGGCTGGGCTATGGCCCTAGTCTTTAGTCGGGGTTATGGCTCTGTGTATTGGATGAGCGGCGGCAAGGGAGAACTGAGGGAAGGGGCCGTTGGCTGCTGGAGGAGCATGTGACCGTTTGGGCGGGAAACGGTCGCTGAGGCGCGCGGCAAACGGCCCCTTCGGAGCTGGGAAAGCGATAAAAAAATCTTCCGGCGGCTGGCCTGCGCGTGCGCAGTACCCATGTGTGTCGGCACAGAAGAACTCGATGAACATAAGTTACAGGTATGTTAACCCTGTCTTCATTATATAAGAATGGTTTCTCTTATCTAGGTGGACCTCTGGGGACTGAGGCGATGTCTTTTTTTTTTCCTTTTCTCAAAAAAAAGGTTCCTTTGGTTCTGTTTAACAGTTCAATCTTTGGCAATAAAAAAGGTTTTGCAGTTGGTTAAATTGCTGTGATCATTTGTCACCGTAATGAAAGGGAAGGCACCATCAAATTGTTGATTGAACACAGTGTTCAGGTAATATGATGACTGTTAAGTTATTGATCCAGAGGAGTTAGCCGTGTTAGTCTGAAGTATCAAAATCGAAAAGAGTCCAGTAGCATCGTGTAAGACTAACCGATTTTATTGTAGCGTAAGCTTTCGATAGCCACAGTTCTCTTCGTCAGATGCATGGAGGGCCAAAAGAAACTGGTCAGATATCTGACCAGTTTCTTTTGGCCCACCACGCATCTGACGAAGAGAACTGTGGCTATCGAAAGCTTACGCTACAATAAAATCAGTTACTCTTACACGATGCTACTGGACTCTTCTTGATCATGTTAAATTATAGGAAAATCTTGATTATTGTGGTGATTTAGCTCAATTTAATGTGTCTTTCCAAATGAGGAAAGTAAAGGGATTTGATTTCTGATTGCAATGAGTGGGAACGCCATGGGTTTTGGTTGCGGTTTTTAAGTAATTTGAATGGTAACGCAACAGTGCCCGAAGTCAGGGAGTACCTATTCTATGTCAACCTTTGAAGTTTTTCTGGAGGAATTTTTTTTTCCAAACAACCCTACCTCCCCTTTCTTTTAAAGCCTAGCCAGAACTAAGCAGTGATAAACACTGTTCATCCAACTTATTGCCATTGATGACATAACACTTCCAGTGGTTGGACTCTGTCAATTAATGACGTTTTTCAGTCCACCAGACATTTTAGCGTCGCCTTTTACGTGGAATGGCTGCTTTCGTTAATAAGCAATTTCCTACGATACCTGTTTTCCTGAGTCATGGTCTCAGGAGAGGAATCACCACGTTGTGATGTGTTTCCAAGCAGCAAGTCACCTAATGAATTGAGAGCCCTAACAGCATTCTCCATTGCATTGAGATTCTGGGTGAGCACCTCTCTAAACATCAACCTATCCTCCGTCACCTCATCCAGCATCTCTTTATGGTGGCGCTCAGAATGCTCTGTGAACAAATCCTGCCTGCGGGTCTCCTCGCACACAGACTCCATGATTGCACCTCTAAATTGTCCATCCTCTGATTCCGACTGCTGAATCATGGACTGTGCCACATCGGTCAGAATCGACACACAACGCTTTCTATTTCTCATATTGTTAAGGCGTGTGGCAGGAGATAGCTCTGCATTGGAGGAATGTTGAGACTCCACCGCATGGTCTGTAAATGGGATAGGGGGTGGGTAAGATAACAGAAAACATTGTCTTAAAAACAAACACAAAATGAACAGCAGCATAAAGAGTTGTAAACAATTCATGTATCATCCCGCTTGACCATGTTATGACCACTCATCGAGGCATGTAAAGCATGTCACTATTATCCACTCTACAAACTGCCTGTGCGTTGGATTTTGCTAAGAGAACTACAGAGAGCTGTGCCTCGACAAAGGTCATCAACCCAATATTCAAGGATGGGAATGGAAAATCAAAAGCGGCTCTCAAGATCAGAGTTATGCTATCATGGTGGATAGACGAAAATGACTGTGCTCTCATTCAGGTGATTGATCCCTAATTTCTCATATACTCACCATTTGAATCCTCAGAAGAATGATCAGTCTCTGCTGCAGAAGTACCTGGTTCCTGCGCTTCATCAGGAAAACCTGCACCAAAAAATAAATTAACCCCCCCCCCCATTTTTTTGTTAACTCACATCTCATTCAATTGAAACCAAAATAAATAGTTATAGTTTACATTTGTGGAAAACATGACGCTGACAAGTGCTGCCCTTTGAAAGAGAATTTCCACCAATTGCAGAAATTCATAACTCACCTCCCACGATTCTTCCTCTCCTTTCCTCAATGATGTCCTCCAGGTCAGGTGTTTGGTCTTCATCGAAGGGTCGCTCCTCAGGGCTGGAAGCTAAAAAAGAGAGAGTGATCGTTCCCATAATAGTACTGTCATGCAAAACCTCCCGGCGCACATCCCAATGACAGTCCCATTCTGCATCCTCTGTTCTCAAAGATGCATTGCTTTGATCTGTTTTCAGGAGCTGACCCAACATCCCTAATATCTATGTAAAACAGTTATCATCCAAGTCGCCTCACTGGTCATTTTGTGTGGCAGTCGGTGTCTTGTCCCAGTCCAAGGTCTGCCTATGTGCTGCACCTGAAAGATAACAACAGAACAGAACTCTAACATTGTCCCCAGTAATGGCCGCAATAAAACTCACCGTTCTCCGATGCTGAGGTTGTGCTGAGCTCCGCCACGTTTATGGTGGTGAAGTCATGTGAGAAAAGTTCTTCTGAGCCCTCCATGACATCGTGATTTTGCAGCATCGGTGCAGAGACAGTCCGGTAGGAAAGGCTTCGAGCCACATGTTTTGGCTTTATATTTGCGTCTCTGCGGAATATCCGATCCAACTCCCGGAAAAAAGGACAGGATGCCGGCGCGTTCCCAGATCTGCTATTGTGGACCACCACGCTTTTATACTCTTGTCTCAGTGCCTTTGATTTTGTTCTGCATTCAGTCGCGGTCCTGTGGTGACCCCTTAGCGTCATCTGTTCGGCGATTTTTATAAAGATGTCTATGTTGCAGTGGCACACGGAAAGCACCTCCTGCACTTTCTCCTCTCCCCATAATGCTACCAAATCAAGAGTCTCTCCCTCTCTCCATGAGACGCCTCGTCCACCACCAGCCCTACTGTTCCCCTCCATTTCAACTCCTAGTTAATGGTCATGCTTTCTCCTCAGTTCACTGTTCGCATTTTTGGCACCCGGAAAAAAAGGATCCTGATTGGCTACCTCCTGTCACGTGGGAGAATGAATTCCTGGATAGCGAGCTGTATATGGAGTTCTGTTTTCACCCAGATATCTGTTAAAGCCAAAAGCCCACTGAATGCCAATGTGGCCATGTATACCGTTGTTCAAAAATATTTTGAGCGAATGGATGGAGTCAAGAGTATTTAATTTCAGCGTGGCCCTTGTTTTCCCCCAACGTAAGAAAGATGCGTGTAGAGTCTGGAGGTTTCGGGGCAGTGTGTTCGCTCAGTTTAACATCAATGTGGTATTTATCATCACCATTCAACAACATGGCGATGTACTATCGAGTCAACATTGGGACAACATCATGATGGTTTCTTAAATTAATCATTCGCTGTGAGGAAAATATCCATTCAGCTGCAAAAATAGATAGTAGAGGAGGAGGGGATGGAGGGGAGGAGTCAGGCGGCTGTCAATAAAAACAGGACCAATCATTGAGCCAGGACACACCATCGCGTGAAACGCTTCGAAGGAGGGGGGAAACTGTGGAGAGTACTTTCCGCATCGGACATGTCCCGGATTGGAAGCGCTCTAAAATTTACTTCGGGTAAAAATAGCATTTGGAAAATTTGGCGTAACAGGGCATAAACCCTGAAACAGCGTCAAAATGTGCTCGTTGTCGTGTGGAACTGCAAAGAAAACCCGAATATCTTTTGCATCGAAGCCGCAGAAAAAGCTCCGTGCGGAAAAACAGTCAGTCTTGTCCTATGGGATATGCTATATTATAACAGACTACTGGGAGACCGTGATGCATATTATGTACACAGGTCTCTCATATAGACACACACACAGCCCAGGATAGCCCAATTGCATCAGATCTTGGAAGCTAATTAGGGTTGGCTCTTGTTAGTACTTGGATAGGAAACCACCAAGGAAGACCAGGGTTGTTATGCACAGGCAGGCAATGGCAAACCACCTCTGTTAGTCTCTTGCCTTGAAAACCTCAGCAGGGTCACCATAAGTCAACTGTGACTTGACAGCACTTTACATACACGCACACACACAAAAGAATGTAGCTTACACTAGTAGTATATTTGGAAGACTGGGCTGAAAATCTCCAATTCTCCACATTAAGTTCTACAACTGAAATTTGCATGCAATAATTGCAGTTGAAATGAAATGGGTGTGAATGGATATGAAAGCATGAATATGTCTATAAATCCAGTTCCATGTGAAAATAAGTCGTTAGCTGAGTAAATGTTTTTATAGAAACATTATCCAATCCTGCTAAGTAGATCCTTTATTTAAATGTTAATATGCTTGGTGCAGCATGTTTAAGCACCCTTGAAAATGGTGGGAGTGAAAAATTTGCATATACACAACAGGCTCGAAGCTCAGGTCATTAAACTGATCAAAACAGCCATAGTCCAACACAGTTGGGTATACTTAAGCCCCTTGATTTTAGCGGTTTAAGCATGTGGAACTCTCTATCGGATTGTGGCCAATATGCTTAATCTGAGTTAGTTTTCACAAAGAAAAGATTTGATTGCTTTGGCTTAAAGGGAACAAAATCTTATTATATTCACAAATGCACTGAGAAAGCATGACACAATTAATGCATTTCATTTTGTAAAAATTCTAGTATATGATCCATCTGAAAAACTGAAACCCATGGCTTATTTTTAGAGCTTCACCCTAGGATTAGTTGTTTGTGTTTTTTTGAATTTATTTTCTTAGTCTCAGGCTTCTCATTATGTATGCCATAAGGACAAAATCCCTGAAACAAAAAGGTTCCTTTTCACAGCTGCAAAATTTATTCTAATTGGCTTTAATTGTCTCCTGATTGCTTTATCTCTTTACTGGCTTGCAGGGTGCGTATGTGTGTGTGCACGCATGCACGCACGCACAAACTGTGCTTGAGAAATTTCTCTCCCCACCTCTCTGGGAACTGGAAAGCAAAGCTCTGTCTCACTCGCTGCTTCCAAATAAATGAATTTAGAAATGGAATCATTCTGAGCTGTAGAAGCAAACTTGTTTTTAATCATTTAAGAATTAGGTAAAAGATAGGCTTGTGGTTTTATGACACTACATCATCTGGTTTAGCGCTGTCGAACAGCCATTACCAATGTTGGCCACACAGCATTTGCCTAAGTAACAACAGCTGTTCATCAAGGCTTCGAAAATGTAACTGTAGTAAAGACAAATTTCTCTCTGGGTAGTCCTTATTCTCCTGCACATCTGGACACAGTTAAATAAATGAATTAGAGACTAGGTCAGTACAGATTTGTTATTGCGTTATGTCTATTACCGATCAAACCTATCCCTGAATTATACTCACTGAATGAAAATGGAATTGCTCCTAAATATTGCATTAGCAGAAGACAGAAACATGCCTGGCTTGTGTCAGTGTGGATCAGCTGTCATTCTGAAATGCTAGTTTGACACAACATCGCCAAGTGGGAAGATTGGGTGGCAGCAGGGTAAAGCAGTCCTTAGTTAGAATCCTATATTTACATTGGACCGACTCCCACCTCTGGCACTGAAGTAATGTTATGCCTAACTAAATAGGAAGTATGAGTAAAAATACTTCTGTTAGAGCCACTGTCCCTACCATCACCCCTCCCAAAGCTACTGTGCTGGGGGATAGGATACTGACTCAGGGCCAAACTACAAGTGACGAATGACAGGTTGGACACTTGTCAGCTTCCCTCAAGTTTTGATGGGAAATGTAGGCAGCTTGGCGGAATGTTGGACAAGTGACAGTTGAAAAGTCCATTGGACAGCAGTTGGAGAACCAAGCTGCAAGACTAGGATGCCTACATTTCCCATCAAAACTTGAGGGAAGCTGACAAGTGTCCAACCTGTGTCAGTTGTCACTTGTAGCTTGGCCCTTGGTCATTGAAAGCCACCAGAAGTATATAAAGTCTAGCACTGAAACACTGATCACATATCAAGACTACCTGTCTCTGTCCTCGCCACTGCAGAACAGTGAGCATGCAAAAGTGGGAACTTGATGAGAAGAATAGTGGTAAAAGGCATCGCTCTGCACAAAGAAAAAATGATGGGAATGGTTGTACACTCTCCTTTATGAAGCTGTTTCTATGCTTCTACTGGGAGGACAGGGACATGTGACACTGGTACAGTTTTATGTATGGCGTGCCATATAGGTCATATATAACACCCGTTTTGTACCAGCTGCACTGGCTTCCAGTGGAATGCCAGATCAGGTTCAAGATTTTGGTTTTAACCTGTAAAGCTCTTAATGGACTGGTACCAGCATAACTGCAGGACTGCCTCTCGCCATATGTTCCCTGGAGAGCGCTTTGATCGACTGATAAATAGCTATTGGTGGTCCCTGGCCCCAAAGATGTTCACCTGGCCTCAACCAGGGCCTTTTTGGCCCTGACTAGAGATAGGCACGATAAAAAAAAAAAAAAAACGATCCAGCTGATCCCGAATTAACGATCCGCACCGATCATCTCCCGTTCCCGAGCCATGGATCATGGATCGTAGAGGCCAAAGCGGGGGGCGCTGCTATTTCCAGCTATGTGGGAAGGTGGGTGGTGGCGGTCGCTGCCGGGCCTGGCGGGCACAGGGAGGCGGGGGGATTGGCTGCTTGCCGGCAGCACCCCCCATGTGCCCGCCTGGCAGGCCAAACTGGAGCATGCTGGTATTCCCAGCAAGAAAGGAACGGTGGGTACTGGCGGTGGCCACCGGGCCTGGCGAGCATGGGGAGGCAGCGAAAAGCTGCCTCCCCTCAGGGGGCAGGGGGTCTGGCCGCTTGTTGGCTGCTCCATGGTTGGAAGGAAGCCCTGCTGATCAAGGAAAGCTGGGCTTCCATTGGGGTTTCCAGGGCGACAGAAGGAGGGCAAACAGAGCTCAGGCATTCCCCTGGCTCCGTTGCCAGGGGAATAGATTGCTGGTGCCTGAGTATCTGGATCCCCGATCCGAGCCTGATCGCCCTGATCCAGGCCTCTCCCAATCGCTGGATTGTTGGCTGTGGCCGATCACGATCCGCTGGTTCATGATCGCGCGATTGCCATTATCATGTTTTTTTTTCGATTATAATTCGGATCGTGCCCATCTCTAGCCCTGGCACTAAGCTGGTGGAACTCTCTGTCTGTTGAAACCAGGGCCCAGTGGGATCTGTTATCATTTCACCGGACCTGTTAGACAGAGATGTTCCACCAAGTATATGGTTGTAGTTGGGGCATGGGCAAGGTATTCAGTCCACCCCCTGCTGAGGGGGGAGAAATTGGAACCCCCTTCACTCCAGATTCTTCTGACATACCTTAAATAGCTTTCCATCTCCCACCCCACGGGATATGCTTGTATGGGTTGGACAGTATGGATCATGCTACACTGAGGTGTAATTTAGCGGATCTGAGATTTTGAATGTATTTTATGTGGTTTTTTATTTTTATATATGTTGCTATCTGCTCTGAGTCCAGTTGCAGGGAAAGCAGACTATCAATTTAATTAAACAAACAAACAAACAAACAAACAAACAATCCCCCCTACCCTTCCTTCAAGGAACTCAGGACAATGCACACAGGCACCCCCGGGAGCTTTGGCGGGGAGGGGAGAGCAGCACTGGAAGCTGGTGTTGTGGGATACCACAAAATCACATTCTGATTTTTATCATAGAGCTCTAGGAAATTCCTTGAGCATTGTGTGGTACTAGTTCCCCCTCCCCTCTCTTTTGCACCTGCCGCTCCATTGAGCAGCAGCGAGACGCTGGGGGCCAGGTGTGAGCAACCTGGTCTCCCAAATGCCTCTCTTCTCTTTTATTTTCACAACCATCCACTGAAGTATGTTAGACTGAGAGAGAATAACTTGCCTAAGTAAGCTTCATGGCTGAGTGGAAAACGAACCCAGGTCTTTCCTGTCAAACAGCAACTCTCTCACCATTACTCCACACTGCTTCTCATATGCTGTGGCAAAACAGGCCTTTCCTCTCACTGGTAGACCCTGCTCTGCCTACCCCTCCCTTTTCACCTCTGGCCAGGCACCTGAAGGGGCTTTCCTGTCTCCGGGTAGTTGCTGCCACCACTGTCCCTGTATGGGGTCTTGGTTAGGCGGGACAGCCTCCTAACTTCCCTCCTCTGCTAGTGGGCCCAAGCGGTTGGGAGACTATGTGTAACAGAAGAGCTTTCTTCTTTCATAAATTCCAAAAATCATTTATTTAACATCTAACTATACACAGGCAAATATACAGTGAACGGAAGGAATAATAAAGCATAAACAGAAACCCCTACTCTATCTCCCTCTGTTTCTCTATACTCATGCTCTAATGAGATGTAGTGTAGAGCAGGCCCGATACTTTGATACCTGGGGTTACATTAGATCTACATCTCCCCTCAGAGCCATCTCTTCTTCTGCTCTCCAGCCACCAACTGTCCACTTTCAACTCCAACTGACTTGCTCTCCCTCCAATCACATTCTACTCCAGAACTGACCCCTCCCCTCTGCAGCCCATAGAAAGTTAACTCCACAAACAGAATGGCGTTTCTCCACATATGTACTGATGTTGTGGCTGTCGGTGACTCAGAACCATGGTAATTGTAGGGACTGGACCTGCCAATTTCTCATCAGGGGATGAGGACACCATGGTGGAGGATCCCATGGAGGACAAAACCATGACCAACCCTGAGATACATGGGGGCCTGTTAGGGGAATTTTTCTCATCATACTCTGCTGCCAATTCATAAGTCCCCTACTACCACTTACCCACATATATTTCAAGACACCAAACAGTGATTACAGAAGAAAAAATGGGTTTATTTATTTAATAAGCCCAGACACATTCTCCATTAGGGGGAGACATATGTAAAGACCAGTAGCATTGGAAGGTCTTATATACCCTTCAGTATTGATTGTTTATAGAATAATTGCTATTTATTTACAGAATAAAAGATCAGATGAAACGTGTCATTTTGACAGGGTTTCATCAGATCAGATCAAATGAAACCCTGTCAAAATGACGCATACACCTTGTCAAATGATGAAGAATGATGCATTTCCCCAGAGAACATGACTTCTGGCAAACTTGAACATTTGAGAAGCTGGAGCCATGTATCTGATATATTCCTTGGGAAGGAATTCATACAAGGGGCAAATCCACACGCCCTTGGCACATCCCGGCATTGCGCTAAATGTTCACTAAACACCCGAAAGTATAGCGTCTTTCTAGCGCTATTTCAGATATCGTGCTAGAAAGACGCTATACTTCTGGGTGTTTAGCGAACATTTAGCGCAACACCAGGACGCTCCAAGGGTGTGTGGATTTGCCCAAGGTTGAAATATTACTTATTTAACAACAAAATGTTTACACATTGCTCAGTGACCTGTCTCATCCACTGGAGACATATGTAACAAGCAAGGTATCTCAGAGGAAGGGATGTAACACTTAGAGCAAGGCTTTATTACTTGTTTACAGATTTCTGTGTGCTGGTAACTTGAATGTATGCTCAGAATAAGATTTTATGAAATGAGGCCTAAAAATTCCTTAACAGGGCCCCAGGGGCCATCAGGGAACTTGCAGCCCACGGTGGCTACCAGGCTAGAGGAGGCTCGGGACAGGAGCAGGAGCCACCACCAGAACCTAAGATTGCTGAGGGATCCATGAAGGAGAGTGTGTGATTGCCAAGGACCCTGTGGTTCCCTCCAGGACCCTGAGAGCAGTGAAAACAGAAAGCCCGGGCAGAAGCACAGCTCAGATGGTAGAGTGCATGACTAGCTGCCTGAGGCCTGCCTGCTAACCACAAAGCATCTGGAGACCTAGAACCACCATAAGGCTTTCCAGGATGCTGGACAGCTGTTAGTGCCAGAAGACTCCAGGCCACTTCTCCAGCTGCAGGCACTCGCACCTATAAATAGCCTCAGCTCCCCACTATTTGTGGGAGTGACAGCTGTAGTCAATGCTTGCCAGCACTCCTTTGGCACTTGCCTGGCTTGGGTGGCCCTGGATATGAACAAGACAGTATGGGCCTGCCCATGTCCTTAAAAGCCTCAAGAAGCAGCCATCCCTGGAAAGCAAGGACTCGGGAGTGTCTATTTGCCTGCACTATCATTTTAAGCGGCTGGTGCTATGATTTATGGAGAGAGGGTGGTTAGGGTAACACAGAAACTCACATCCTGGCCCCACCAATAAACACAAAAACTACGCTAAGGAAGAAACAGGAAGTCTCAATTTCTCTGGCAATTTTATGGTATTCTTTAGAGATACCCTTCCCGATAGCACTCCATGCATTCTAGTAAAACACTGGATCTAGTATGCCCCGCTGAGCAATTATTATGTTTCTGTATAAAATCGAACCGTCTGGCTGAAAAACAGCAAATGAAGGATAATGAATCATGCTAATGAGAAATGTTATTACTTTCCAGAGTGGGAAGCTGATGGACTGCTACATATTTCAGTGTAAAAAGTAGCATTATTTAACTTTCAGTAATTTGGAGACAGAAGTAGGAGAAAGTAACCATCCTGTTAATGATTTTTGATAATGATGCTCAAAATAGAAACCACTGTGAATTCCAGGTAAGGAAAAGAATCCATCAAGAAAACGATGAGACAATTTGAACTAGGGGGAAGGAAATAGCCAAAGCGGTAAAATTACGAAAGAGGTTAAAAAGGGAAGCCATAGAGAGAAGACTGGGATAAAAATGCCCTGAAAAGCATAATTACGTACAGTGCTATCCTAACTATCTTGTCAGCTTAAAATGTGTTAGTTGCCAAGAGGACAGTTTGATGCCAAGAAATGGAGTACAAAATGTAAATCGATCCCAAGAAAAAACAAGCTAATGTCTTCCCTGTGTTCAAACCAATCCATGGGGGTCAAGGGAAAATGCTCAGCCTGCGGTGATCCCCAATAGCATAAGATTGCATGAATACCACCATCATGTACTCAGTATGATTGGCTTTTGCAAATGCTGCATTTAAAGTTGCATACTAAAAGATAAATTTCCAGTGGAATTTAACATGCGGTAGGCGGTGTGCATCCGGCTGCCACCCCAGACAGTGCACTTTCTGACTGCCCAGCTACAGCACTGAAGGTGGCCAAGGGAATAGAACGTTCCTATTGTGGTGGCTGGGCAGGAAACCTTGATGGAACACATTCAGGTCAGAGGTCTTTCGTTACCTGCCCTGGGTGAGAACTTTTCAAAATTGGAGGACTGAGATTGGGGATATGCACTGTAAAAAAAAAAAAAGCTTTATTTTTGGATCTGGGATTCGGGGATGGCTCTGGTTCCATTACTCTCGATTTCTGAGATAGCTGTTTCTATTCCAGAAAACCATTCTGGGTTCTTTTTCTGAGTCTCGGAATTTTCTTTCGGGTGATCAATTTGAGTATCCGGGGTGGTTGTTTTTCAACCTAATGCCACCAGTTTTTGACAGCAGATTGTCCTTCCTGTACTCAAGAGCCCACGTTTTAATTCAAAAAATTAACACACACACACCCCCGAGGAAGGTTCCCCCCACTCATCCATCTTTCAATATTTCTTTTGGGGAGACGGTGGCTTTCATGAGAACAGGTTGTGGGTTTTTTTACTGGCCACAATCTTGTCTGCATTCATTACAGAACCTTAACATGACTATTTTAAAAAGGCTTTGCTTCTTTTTCTGTTAATCAGAGGACCCCTCAAAATGCATACTCGCTTCTCTTGCAAACCTGCATGAAACTCGGGGGACAGACCAGAGAATCACCCACGCAGAGAGAAAAGCAAATTAATAGACTCCCCTCCTCCAAGGGTGCCACAATAAAACCCAGGAAAGCCTGAAAAGGCTCAGCTCCCATGAAGTAAGAACACACTGTCAGCTGTGACGTGGGAAAATGGCTGCCTCTGGCCTCCCCAAGGCCTTATATGCTTTCTCCAAGGCTTGCCTTCGAGGCTGGACCCCTGTGCCTGGCTAACGGGGAAGGCTCTCCTCCTAGAAGGGGCAGCAGTTTCATTCCTGTTGCCTGGGAAATCAGAACTAAAGAAAAACAAGGCTGCATGGGTATCAAAGACCCAAAGATGAAAAACAACACAGTGATCTTTGGGATACATTTCCATAATCCTGAAAAAATTCTGGAATGCCATCAGCCGTTCTGGAAATCCCAGAACCAAGCCCAAAAGGTGTTTTCCAATGTTATTTTGGTTCAGAGATTTCTAGATGTACATCCCTAACCAAAAGCTCTAGCAGTGCAGGAAGCAATGGAGAAATCATCGTTACTACCAAAAAAGTCTTTTATATTGTGCTTGAAGGATCCACATCACAGAACAAGGTCACAACAGTCCGATAAAAGAAATCTTCAGGTTACTTTGCTGAGCAGAGTAAGGTTCATAAATGGTCAAAATTATAGGCTAGAGGTAACTTTGCAAGCTGTCTTTCATTTGTTAGCTGTCCCAGTGGTTCAGCAAGCTGCAATTTTAGGACAGTTGGTGAAGTGCCCTCAGGCCTAACAAACAACTAACAACCTAATACTTGCATTGTTTTTATGTGACCTCAGAATCCCTTCCACGTTAGAAAAACTTGAAGTATTTACTTGCTGAACTTTGGAGAACTTTGGGATATTTGTTTGGAAATTGTGAGAATTCTTCCATCTTGAAAAATTCATTTGAATCCTTACTCCAGGAGTGCACCTAGCAAGCCCGTCACAATTAAACACCTCTCAACAGGTAGAAGCGTCTATTCTGTGCTAAATTTCACTACAATGAACATTCATAAATTTGCAACAGAGATGAATTCCAGTTCAGATTCTTCTTGTTTTCCCAGATACTATGGGTAAAATGAAATTCTTTTAAAAAACCTTTGTTGTGGATTTTGACCAACTTTCTAATACCACTGATATAACAGTATTTTCTAATTTCCAAAAAAGAGAACATCTCCCCACAAAAACTGGAAATATTCTGAAGGCAGGTATCAGGACTAGTGGTGCATAGCAAAGTAAAACAGAAAACTGTTGTCTGTTATTAGAATGGAAGAGCTAAATGGTATAGAAATAAAAGGAACCACTCCCCCATATACACCACTTGCTTTTAAAAGCATTGACAGATTTGTATATGCCCAGAACTTTTTTTCTGGGAAAAGAGGTGGTAGAACTCTGTGGTGGAACTCAGGACCACACAATGACATCACTTTGGGTCAGCTGGAACAAGGGGGGAATTTTATAAAGTTTAAATTGCCCTTGGTGAAAATGGTCACATGGCCTCCAGACAGAGGGGAGTTTAGGTTGCCCTCTGCACCAGCAGTGCGGAGGGCAATCTAAACTCCCCTCTGTCTGGAGATCAGGGGGTGGGGCCACCGGCCATGTGACTGTTTACAAGAGATGCCGGAACTCCGTTCCACTGCATTCCAGCTGAAAAAAAGCCCTGTATATTCCAGGAGGGGATCAGTTGGTGCCTGCTGGTAGTTGGGAGTCTTGCAAAAATATTCTGGCTTAAGTGGACCATGACCTGAACCAGCAACACATTTCTTACATTCTGAGAGCCAGTTTGGTTTAGTGGTTAGGAGCAGCAGGACTCTAATCTGGAGAGCCAGGTTTGATTCCTCACTCCTCCGCTTGAAGCCAGCTGGGTGACCTTGGATCAGTCACAGCTCCTCAGAGCTCTCTCAGCTCCACCCATCTCACAGGGTGATTGTTGTGGGGATAATAGCACACTTTGTAAACCGCTTGAGTGTGACATTAAGTTGTCCTGAAGGGTGATATATACTGTTATTGTTGAAGTAAATGTTTGTTTTTAATTTCAGAGGAGTTAGCCGTGTTAGTCTGTAGTAGCAAAATCAAAAAGAGTCCAGTAGCACCTTTAAGACTAACCAATTTTATTTTATTGTAGCATAAGCTTTCGAGAATCAAGTTCTCTTCATCAGATGCCTGATCCGAACTGGTCTTCTGTATTTGACCAGTTCGGATCAGGCATCTGATGAAGAGAACTTGATTCTCGAAAGCTTATGCTACAATAAAATAAAATTGGTTAGTCTTAAAGGTGCTACTGGACTCTTTTTGTTTTTAATTTGGATCACTTAGCACAGCCTTATATACTTCAGCTGTGAAGATATCCTGGAAGTACACTTGTGTTTTGCAAATGTAGGGCCAAATTAGACATGCTTATTTTAAAACAGTTGAGTCCAGGTTCCTGAATCCAACTTGAGTTCCCCACACAGCCAGACAGCAGCTGCAGTGAGTGGCTTTTTAGAAATAAAGGACTTGGCATGCCACCTTGGGCAGGGAGAGTGCTCCTACCCTCCCCAGCCATTTTCCCACACGAAAACAGCCTGGGTAGCAGTAAAAATGGGAAGATAAAGACTGAGGAGGGGAACACCATGATTGTGTTCTAAACTCAAACAGCCTTTCATTTCTTCTAAAAAGCAATTCCACACAGTTGCTGTGTGCCTATGAGCTGAACTACACGAGACGAATTACATGAGGATGTTCAAATGAAGGGAGACTCAATGTTAGCCAAGAAACATAGTTTGAATTTCACCTCTCTTTACAGAGCCCGCAAAGATTGTACCTCAGAGGGTTTGTTAATAATTTATAGAACCTTCCAGGAGGCAAAGAGGAAATTAACAAACCCTCCGAGGAGCAGGGTGAAATTCAAACCACACTTTCCAGCTAACATTGCGTCTCCCTTTACTCATGTAATTCGTCTCGTGTAGCTTAGCTCTATGTAGCCCCCATGAGCTTGTTGTATTGCTCATTGTATTGCTCATTAGGGTGGAATCAGAGTCTGGAGCGAAGCAGCCAAGAAGGAGGCTTATTTCTGGGGAGCTTGACAAAAGACACTTGTTGGCCCCCAAAAGTTGGACTTTGCTCACCCTCAGGGCTCATTTTGAGGGGGAACACACAGGAACGCAGTTCCGGCAGTTCCCCAAAGAGGTCACATATCAGGTGGAACCGCCCATCTGACTCTTGGCCATTTGGGGCCTGTTTCGGCCTGGATTGGGGCTGAAATGGCCTGGATCGGACCTCTGATGGGTGGTGGATCACTCTCCCGCTCAGCAGCAGCCCGATCCTGACCATTTTGGGCCCCTTTCGGCCATTTTCAGCTCCTTTTTGCCATTTTGGGCCCAATATCAGCCCTGAATGGCCAGGACTGGGTCCAAAACAGCCAGGATAGGTGATGACAGGGGGTGTGGCCCATGCAAATAAGTTATACTAATGACACATTTCCAGTGATGTCAAGGGGTGTGGCATATGCTATTGAGTTATGCTAATGAGTTCCTTCAGCTCTTTTTCTATGAAATGACCCCTGCTCACCCCAAAATGGTGCCAAGAGACAAGCAGTTATTTGGCTGAATTAAAGGCATTCTCTTTTTTTCTTGTTTTGATTAATTAAAGGCATTCTTTGCTGCAAGAACAAGATTTGCGTCCAGTAACACCTTAAAGACCAGCTAGATTTCCAGGGTATGAGCTTTTGAGAGTCAGAGCTCCCTTTATCAGATACCACTCTTGAAAGGTCCTATCCTGAAAATCGAGTTGGTTTTTAAGGTGCGACTGGACCCAAATCTTGCTCTTCTACTACAGACCAACTTGGCCACCCATCCAAAACTATTTGCTGCAAGTTTCTGTTCTCTGTTGCACCTGTGCATTTGGTTATAAAATTCTAATTGTATTGTTCTGACTATTGAAAGTTTAGTTGTATTGTTCTGACTACTGAAAAATTAAGAAATTTCCATTTAAAGAAATTTCTTAATTTAATCTTAAATCTTGCATGTTTGGTTCCTAATTTAGCCCCATAGAACCCATACAGGAAAAGGTTATACCTACAGGGAAACCAAGTTGGTTTAGTTTGGTCCTTAAACGCAAGGGTAGACTGTGCATAATACAGTTGCTTTAATTGTACACTAGACTGATCAGCCCTTCCCTGATTTTAAAAATAACCCCACTGAATACTTTATGAAAAACCTGGTGATAAAAAGAATGTTCTCACACATGTATTTGCCATGGGCATAATACATCAAAATATTCTTCAGTGTAACTTCCATGGAGATGTATGTAAGGCTCACTTGTGCATCCAATGGGGCTTTTATGGAAGAACCTGCCTCTGAATTGTGCTCTAAACCATTTTCCCCATACAAAGTTACACATACGCTATCATTTTCTCCCCAGCACACCAGCACAAAAAACTCAGTTCTGTACAGTTTCCCCTTGGAGCATGCACGGCAAAAAAGAATATTCCAGTTCCATTTTGTCCTGGAAGAAACACATTGATATGGAACATGGCCTGATTCCAAGCTGAGCAATGATTTTATATAACCAGAGCAATCTGCATACAGATGTCTTTGCTCCACTGCTGTCAGCAAGATAGAGCAGGCAGGAGCTAACGTATGGAGTGATAGGGGAGCTCCATTTTGGTCAGGGCATAAAATCCTGAGTCTCGATTTATTATCAGAGAGGAACAGGCAACTGCACAGATGAGCAAGCAAAAAAGGAAAAGGTCCACTGACAAAGGGGTAAATTATGCAAAATATCTCCAGCAACGTTTTGATAGAGCAGAGTGGCGTTTTGAGAAGTCATAAAAATGGATGACTTATGGAGAAGGTACAGATATAATGAAGAACACAAGTGACAATGATTCTTATGCAATTGCAGTGACTGGGGATCAACCAGGATGTTAAAAACAGCCTGGGAGCAAGTTGAAACAAGTGGCCCCGCAGAGCCGACTCTGCTGGGGTTACCAGTCCCCCAGAGGAGTGGAGAATCCACCCCCTGCCACCATTCACCTGTCCAGCACGGGGTGGGGGGGAAGTAGGGTTGCCAGCCTCCAGGTAGTATCTAGAGATCTCCCAGTATTACAACTGATCTCCAGGTCACAGATATCAGTTCCCCTGGAGAAAATGGCAGCTTTGGAGGGTGGAGTCTGGCATTGTACCCTGCTGAGGCTCCTCCCCTCCCCAAACTCCACCCTCTCCAGGCTCCACCCTCCAAATCTCCAGGAATTTTCCAATCCAAAATTGACAACTTTAGGGGGAAGGCATGGGAATGGGCCTTCCGGGTGTGCTCCTGGGGCAGCATATCAACATCACTTCCCAGGAGGTACATCATCATGCTGCCCCGAGAGTGCTCAGATGCTTCACAGTGGGCCAAATTGGGCCTGTTTGGGGCCCAAATTGGAAGCGTTCCTGAGTGATGGCGTTGTCCGGAAGTGACATCATCACATGCACGAGGGACACAAGGTGAGTGCAGGGTACCCGTCCTCCTGCCAGGCGGGTAAAGGGACCTGGTAATCCTAGACACTGCTCAGACCTGGGCCACAGCAACAACTGTGGGTGTAAGAAGGCCTATATGCACAAGCCCTAAATGGACTGGGACCAGCATACCTGCGGAATCGCCTCTCCCCTTATGTATCCCGGAGATTGCTAATATTGGCAAATAAGAACCTACTGGTGGTCCATAGCCCCAAGGAGGCCTGGCTGGCCTCAACTAGGGCCAGGGCTTTTCTAGTCCTGGCCCCAACCTGGCGGAACTCACTGTCAGGGGACATCCAGGCCCACCGAGACCTCAGATCTTTTTGGTGGGCCTGTAAGACAGAGATTTTCGCCAGGCATACGATTGAGGCCAGTCTTTGATTGTATTAGGAGCCTCCCTACCAGTCTCCCACCAAGGGGGCATCGAAATCACCTTCCCCCCCGTACAAGTGCAGTCACAGAAATAATATTAACTGTGGCCCCCACCCACCCCCGTCTTTTGTTTATATTTGATTGGGGAAATTGGTAGGGGCTGCCATCTGAGATGTTGCTCTATATGCATTGGGGGGGGTGAATTTTAAATGTATTTATCTGTTTTATTGTGTACTGAGTATTGTACCCCACCCTGAAACCATTCACGGGGAGGGAGGGCTAAAAAATCAAATAAATAAATAAATAATAAAAATTGGCACTGTTGCCCAGGTGGACCCTACAGTGCTGCCATTTGGCTCTGCTTGCTTGTGACAACAAGCATCGCTGCACCCTCGGGCAGCAGCTTTCTGGGAACTTTCCCAGTAAGTTACAGAGGCAATCCACTCCTTGACTTGAAAAGAAGGGCATGTTGAAGGCTCATTGTGTACCAGAGCAGTAGATGATTACATGCAGGGGCGTAGACTTTCCAATTTCCCCAGAGGGGTGGGTGGGTGAGCCAGAGGCATTGCTATATCCGGTCCTTAAACGAACTGGGGCCTAGTGATTTCATAGGAAGGAGCCAATGACATCACAGGGAGGGGCTTCCATTGCCACCATCTATGGAGGAGGCATGGAGGATTTAGGAAGGGGCTCCCCAGAAATTTAGAGGGACCCGGGCACCCATGAGGACCCCCCTAACAATGCCCCTGGGCTTGGCCAAACCTACAAAAACTTGGCAGTTGGCCAGTGGTTATAGTGCTATCTCAGCGATTTCCTGCTGTGTCCTGTTTTTGAAATTCACTTTTAGGAGAGTCACAAATTTACAAACCATATGTACAGGACAAACTAATGGTCACAAATTTGACACTAAGAAAGTAAACACAAAAGCCTGTAGGGGAACATTTTTTTAAGTTTTCCTGGACGTTCATTTACAGGAGTCTTGATTCTGCCCTATTCATAAGGGTGACTTAGTACTGAAATTTACTAAATTGTGGCATCACAGGTGCCTTCATTTGGTAAATGTGTGGTTGAAGTCTGAACCAAGGCAGAATACAAAACAGTTGCTATGCACTCGATTTCTGAGCAATGTACAAAGTTCAGAGTAGTAGCAATCTCCTTCTTCTCATTTGAAAAATATCCTATAAGTGAGTACAAGCACATTTTGAGGCAATTCAGAACAGTGCTAGTCATGACCCCAAAGAAAACTCACAGTTATACTACCTAGAATTGTATATACCTTGCTTTCTTAGCACACTGCTTAAAACCTCCACCTTAAAAACACAGACATTCAAAACACATTATTAACAAAATCACATAATTAAGTGCACATTCCTTGCCAGTGTTTTCTCTGGGCTGCACACAGGGAAAAGGAATTTTTTTAAAAGGCCTCTGATCTGCATCCCCCCCGCCCAAATCTTGTCCATGAAGATGGGCTTTCTCATTGTTTCAGAGAGACAGCACTCAGGCTGCCATTTTTGGAATTGTCATTTTCTGCATCTCTCCATTTAAAAATTTCTACCACCTCTCTATTTAAAAATGGAATGGAAATTGAAAGAGGAGTTTAGGAGTGGCTGAAGCAGCTCCGCCCACTACCATGAAAAAACTAACTGTTCTCCCACACTGAGCCCACCCCCCTCAAAACAGCAAGCAGACAAACAAACAAAGCTATTTCAACAAGGCAACATAGGGTCAACCCTTTCACAGCATTCCATTTCCAAAATACAGTGTATTAGTTACTTTATACAATATAAAGTAACTGAAAATTAAAATAAAATACTCACTTTTCCCTATTAAAAGGAACAGAAACTGTTTCTTAAAAGAGTAGTATTGATTGCAGAGAAAATGTGATGATAGGTCATTGGAGCATGCTGGCTGGTGTGAGTGTGAAAGGGAAAGAGAAAATAAATTTATATTTGCCTTGGTTTTAGAAAAGTTCTTTATTATAGGAATTCTATACTTTTATAGGAAAGCGAAGAGATAGGTTCCTATCTAACGATCTATTCCTGAGCAGGAAGTTCTGAGATTAGCAATCTACACATCAAAGGATAGTTCAGGGCAGTAAAGGAGTAAACAGTAAACAGATGCCCTGACCTGTCTATCTTTCTAACTCTCTGGTTTCTCCCACTCTGAAACCTGAGGAAAGGGACAGTGTTAGAAGTGGAGTCTTGTTGTTGTTATGTGCTGTCAAGTTGCCTCCGACCTATGGCGACCCTATGAATGAAAGACTTCCAAAACGTCCTATCATTAACAGACTTGTTCAGATTCTGCAAACTGGAGGACATGGCTTCTTTTATTGAGTCAAGCCATCTCGTTTTAGGTCTTCCTCTTTTCCTACTGCCTTCTACTTTTCCTAGCATTATTGACTTTTCCAGAGAATCTTGTCTTCTCATGATGTGACCAAAGGACGATAGCCTCAGTTTTGTCATTTCAGCTTCTAGGGAGAATTCAGGCTTGATTTGATCTCGTACCCACTCGTTTGTCTTTCTGGCTGTCCATGGTATCTGCAAAACTCTCCTCCTGCACTACATTTCTAATTAATTCATTGTCATGTCTGTGTTCAGTCATGCCATGATTGTCTGTATATTGTAACCACAATACTCATATTAACCGGATGTATTCTCTCCTTAGTACAAGTGTTACTTTGAGACCCAGAGTGGGCGTATTCCGACGCAAGGAGGGAATCCCAACCCTTTGTTGTCAAGTGTCAACGCACACACACGGGTTATAAACTTAAATAGTTTTATTTAACTTCTTCATACACGTAAGGAATCTCTACTCAGTTCTTACTAAATAACGAAAGGAGAGAGGGCCTCTTTCATGCAAAGAGGCCCTTGGTGGAGCTTTGTAGGCCCAGTGAATGTGGTGAAAAAAGAGAGATGACTTGCTCCTCTCCCTGCCAAGGTGTGAATGAACAGAGGAAATAGCCCTAACAAGTTTTTGGTGGGCTCTGAATGCCCCAGGAACTGAAATCTGTTGGGTAAGGCACTACAACTCCCAAGATGCACTTCTCTTCAAACTATAGGCATACATTCTAGTCTAGTATATATTGATGAACTGAGTAATATATTCAGCTTGCTGCTGGAACAGTACAAGGCCTCTCCTGTTATTTTATAGAAATATGCTCCTCTAAGCTAGCACTGACCTTGGAGCTCTTGCTACTTTGCCCAGATGCTGGGAATATATGATTGTATACTGAATGTCTAGGCATAACTAAAAAGGGGTTCTCACAAGACCCGTATAGACTGAACGCGGGAAAATCAAGTATAACATAGAACTGCTTGCCTTGCCTTATCATGTCTACCAAGCTCTGTGCTGGAGTGCAGACCTGAACTGTAAAATCCTAAATAAAGCTTTTATACTGGAACCAATGTGTGTTCACTGGAGAGGGGCTGAGGGATCTACCTGCCAGGAATTGACATTCAGTTTCCTTCTGTCAGCTTTCTTCACTCCCCAACTTTCACATCAATACATAGTAATGGAGAATACCACAGTTTAGATTATCTTGATCTTGGTTCCCAGAGAGACATTTTTATCTTTAGGGATCTTCTCTAGCTCCCTCACAGTTGCTCTTCCAAGTCTCAATCTTCTTCTGATTTCTTCACCACAGTTTCCCTTTTAGTTGATGATTGAGCCAAGGAATAGAAAATCTTGGACAATTTCAATTCCTCATTGTCAACTTTAAAATAGTATAATTCCTCAGTAGTCATTACTTTTGTCTTCTTGATGTTCAGCTGTAATCCTGCTTTGGCGCTTTCTGCTTTAACCTTCATCAGTAGTTGTTTCAAGTCTTCACTATTTTCTGCCAGTAATGTGGTGTCATCTGCATATCTCAAATTGTTAATGTTCCTTCCACCAGTTTTCACTCCACTTTCTTCTAGATCTAATCCAGCTTTCCTTATGATATATTCTGCATAGAGGTTGAACTGGTAGAGAGATAATATACATCCTTGTCTGACACCTTTGCCATTTGGAAACCATTCTGTTTCCACATGTTCTGTCCTGACAGTAGCCTCTTGTCCAGAGTACAAATTACACATCAAAACAATCAGATGTTGTGGCACCCCCATTTCTTTTAACAGTCTCCATAGCTTTTCATGATCCACACAGACAAAAGCTTTGCTGTAATCTATAAAACACATGCTGATTTTCTTCTGAAATTCCCTGGTATGTTCCATTAGCCATCGTAAATTTGCAATGTGATCTCTGGTGCCTCTTCCTTTCCTGAATCCAGTTTGAAATCTGACATTTCTCGTTCCATATATAGTAAGAGTCTTTGCTTTAGAATTTTGAGCATCACTTTGCTTGTATGGGAAATTCATGTGATAGTTCAATAGTTGCTGCACTCTTTGGCATCCCCTTTTTGTGGTATTGTAATGTAGACTGATCGTTTCCAGTCTGTGGGCCATTGTTTTGTTTTCCAAATGTAAATTGGAGACCAGCAATTATGTTGCAATTATGTCCAACAGAGACCTTGCAATCTGACTGTTGCTATATTGAATGTGAGTGCAGCCAGCCAGGGTTAAGGACTAAGCCATGGGTAGCTCAATCCTAAACCCCGAGGCAGTGTCGTTGCTCATGTGTCAACGTAAATGGGGCACCACTCCACGGCTCCCTATACAGGAGAGTCCCACTGGCACCTGAGTGCGGCAAGGCAAGGCGCAGCCACCGCCAGGAGCACTTGCCCACTGTTCCCCTGACAACCCTGCTCACACCAGCCAATGGCTACACTGCTACCCTGACAGGCAGGTGAGGGGCAAGCAGTGGTGCAGCCAATGGGGAGGCTGTGATCCCTGCTGCTGCCAATGGGCCCCTCCTTCGGAGAGCAGGCATCCCTGCCAGGGAGGGGGTGCAGAGGTGACAGTGAAGGTCCGGATCAAACACCCACCCTCTCGCCCGTCCAGCCCTCATTTCTGATGAGGGTCAGGACGGTGGCTGCAGCTTGGTGCACCTGCAAATCCTCACCACCGCCACCACTACCACGAGAAACAGGTTCCCCCTCCCTGAAAAGTGGGACCAGAAAGCCTGCAGCACTTAGGAGCAGCCCCCAGGATCTGGAGAGGCAGGTGGGGGGGGGGGACGGGTTCTACAATGAGTGACAGGAATGCCCATTGGAAACCACGCGAGAGGCCAGAAGGGAGAGCAAAGCGCCCATAGACTTGTGGTGGCACCATTTGAACAATCACTGCATCACAATGATGCGAGAATGCAGGTTGGACCTTGAGAGACACGCCCCAGTCCAGCCTAGCGCCCCCCCCCCCCCGTGGACTGATGGCCCACGGGAGCAGAGAAACTGCTCCAGGGGGCGCCATTCACCCCCTCCCCGTGCCAGATTTCCCAAGTCCATCCCCGCTTCTGCAAACAGCGAAATGGAGTGTGGTCCATCCTCCCAGAGGAGGAGGAGATCCAAAGATGTTGCTCCACATCCCCTACCTCCCTGCAGTAACTTCTACCTTCCCCTCTGCCTGGCTTATCAGACACCAGTAGCTCAGTCTGTCAGAGAATGAACATCCTCAGTGGAGCCTCCCTCTGCCCTGCCAGACATTCATGGGCCACACTTCAATTCCCACCCCACTGCCTGAACTTACATTGAGGGGAGGGAAGGGGGCAAGGAAGCTGGACAGGGCGCCACTTGACACCTGCTTCTCCTGGCAGCAGAGCCCACCCCATCGATCCCAGCCCCGAGCCAAGAAAAATTTGCAGGGATGTGTGAGAAAACGTCCCAACAGGGAGTTGGGGGCAGGAGCAGCTACTGTCAATGTCAGGAGAGCGAGTGAACAGACAGCAGTTTCTTGGTTGTTGTGGGTTTTCTGGGCTGTATTGCCGTGGTCTTGGCATTGTAGTTCCTGATGTTTCGCCAGCAGCTGTGGCTGGCATCTTCAGAGGTGTAGTACCAAAAGACAGAGATCTCTCAGTGTCACAGTGAAAGCCTTCGACAATACAGCAGTTTCTTGTTTTACAACACTTATTTTATTAAACTGGAAAAGGCGCAGAGGTATTTCCTGTCAATGTGGCTGAGCCGCGGGCTGCCTTGGGAAACTGCTCCCTGGGCAGGACCTGAATGGCACTTGCGGAGGCGTATGAGGGGGCTTAGACAGCCATGCCCCTTGGTCTCCCAGACGAGTGGCGAGCTGCCTGCAAGGGAAACAGACATGTGTTGCGAGTGACCCAGGCCAGTGTGCAGTTGAGGCCAAGCCCAATCTGCAACATCTGGGAGAGGTATCCTTTGGTTAAAAGCTGTGGCTGCAGCTCCACAAGTGCAGCTCGCAACCACATGATGCTTGATCCTCTGGTGAAACAGCACTCTACCTTGGGATGATCTTATCCTACGAAGGAGAAAGTCAAGTGGCTGAGCACCCTCCAGCAACAGGGTGTTATAAACGCCCAGTCATCCCAACCACTGGCCACACTTCCTCCTCTCCCGGGAGGGGCCCCAGCTGAGGGAGTCAGCCACCTCCCCCCCACAATTGGCTGTGTCAAGAGTAGTTTTCTGGGCAACTGCCTCTGGGGCAGGCAGGGGCTGTCCTTACCACCCCCTCCCCCATCGAGCCTCACCAGAAGAGGCTGGCTGTCAGGCGAGTTCAGGTGAGGGGGGCAGCTGGCACATATCAGCAAGCCGGGTTAGCTGCTGTCCCAACTCCTTCTTACCTGTCAGTGCTCCCTCACTTCTTACCGAGCTGGAACTCCAGGGTCAGATAACCTGCAAGGAGACTTGGGTGGTTATTGTTAGTCAGACATTCTGGACTTTGCCCTCCTTCCCTTGAGCAAGTGCAAAGTTCTCCCTGTTTTCCTGCTAAGTCCTCCTAATGTACTCAGGGCCTGCCACCATGAGTACCCACTCTTCCACCTCGTGCACAAAGCCCTGTGGCAGAAGGCTGATGGGCAGAGCCTTTGGCCACGTGCTCCCCTACCTGACATTACTCCATGTCACGGACAAGATGTGGCAAGAGCAGTCTGGGACATTAAAACAGCCCAGGAGTTAATTGCAGCCCCAGTGGCAGTGCTAGTACCACATGGCCACACTTCGCTCAGTTTGCTCTTGCCTTGTGGCCACCAGTAGGGTTCTAAGGTGCCCACTGGTGGTGGGGAAAATCCCGGGGGGTTGCCCCTTTCTCACCAATTTGCCAGCGATTGGTGGATTTTACCCCTGGAGGTTGCTCACCACCAGTAGGCACCCCAGGAACAGGCACAGTGTACACATTCCCAGTGGGTGCAACTATGTCAGTTCCGGAAGTGACGTCATTGTGCCAGCCATGGGAACGCTCCCATGCTTTGTTTGGAGCTGATTTCAGAAGTTATATCCAGAAGTGATTTTTGGGGTCAATTTTGGAAGTGATACCCAGAAGTGATATAATCGAACATGCACCAGAGCACTCTGCCAGCATGAATTAAAGGCCAGGTCCGCCCCCCCCCCCCCACACACAGACCAGGAGGGTATAGCGACTTGGCCACCCTAGCCACCAGTGACCTTCCAGGGCAGCAGCCCACCAGGAATTTCCCACTAAATTAAAGTGCCAGTCTGCCTGTGGCATGTGAGCTGAGGTTAAGGTTGCCAATCTCCAGGTGATTCCTGGACATCTCCCAGAGTTACAACTGATCTCCAGACTACAGAGATCAGTTCCCCTGGAGAAAATGGCTGCTTTGTAAAATAGACTATTGGATTAATACCCCATTAAGGTTCCTTCCCTCCCTCTCCAGGCTCCATGCCAAAGGTCCAAGAATTTCCTTACATGGAGTTGGCAACCCTGGCTGAGATGGCTTAGGCTGCCAAAGAACTCCCACTTCTTCCCTGCATGCCCTGTTGCTATTTTTTACTCCTGTACTGGTTCTGGGATTACACCAGTACAGCATCAGTGTGGCACTAAGAGGGCATGTCTCCACATTGCGCCATGATCGCAGGATATCATTTGCCATCCTCAACAGTTCCAGAAGGGCTTTAGGATTGTGGCCTAAACATCTGTCATTGAAATGAAAGGGACATTCCGGCCACATTCATGTCTGCTGCTTGCACATAAAGACAACTTCTAAGTAGTTGTAGCTACTTCTCTGGAAACATCAATCTAATTTATGTTTCCTTAAGCTACCACTTTCTACTCAAAATTTCTTTAATTGCAGCCACAGCCACAGGCTGGCACCAAAAGCAATAAACACAAAGAGCAAATTTTGTATTCAGTTGCACTAGAACAACCTTCCCAAATACAATACATTGAAGAAAACATACGAGTATTTTCTGGGATTTTTTAGTAATTTTCATGCTGATTAAAAAAATCCTCTGCACATCTTTGCAACTCATTTTTAGAAAATATATATTTCTCAGCTCCTCCCAGAAGGCTAAGGATTATAGTCTCCTCTACATATGTATTTTTTCATGCATGTGGGAAAATTTAATACTCGCCCCCAAATAAAAATACCATTTTGCTCAAAGCCAGCCAAATTGATTTCGACACATTTGCCAGGTTCTAATTATAATTTCTTATATATGCCTCTTTCTTAGAAGCATATCATCTGGAGGGGGGATTGCACCAATAGTAACAATTCTTTTCTTTGCGCTTTCCAGAAATCCATATCTTTGATTTCTTTTTCTTCACTTAAATCTTTGTATAATCCTAGATCCTTTAGTTTCAAGTGGGTAGCCACTAGCCATTTTGGTCTACAGTCAAAGAGCAAGATCCAGATCCAATAGCACCTTGAAGACCAACTACATTTCCAAGCTATAAGCTTTTAAGAGTCAAAGCTCCTTTTGTCAGATAGGAGTGTAAGCGGTCGACCCTGGCCTTCACCATATTTGACATACCTTTAATACAGGCCTGTGATATAAAAGGTAACAGGCCCCCTGGATTAATGCAGATTGGAAATTCCACCTGCATCAGGGGAAATTCCAAGCTGGCTAGGCAGAATGTTGCTGGACCCAGCCCAAGAGATTCAGGTATGCCTGGAATGTGCATGCGAATTCAAAGGACCAAGGTGATTGGATTTACTATCTCCCCAGCAACTGGCTTGAGACCCCAACAATAGCGGGCTGTGCTGTGTCACCCCATTAGCACATTCCAATGCCTTCTTCCCGTGATTACATTTCCCACCCCAAACTTGTGAGCAATCAATCAGCATCCACAAGTTAATTTCTGTCTCTGGGAACCTATATTTTCTTATATCCATCAACTCAGCTCCGGTGGAACCCATTAAGAAACTGCCCCTTTTGTGCAGTTCCAGGAGAGACTTTGCATTTTCTTTCACACACCCCGACAGCA
This sequence comes from Eublepharis macularius, assembly GCF_028583425.1. Lineage (NCBI taxonomy): Eukaryota > Metazoa > Chordata > Lepidosauria > Squamata > Eublepharidae > Eublepharis > Eublepharis macularius. The sequence goes on from NC_072798.1 coordinate 93,436,573, forward strand.
AGTAATCAAAGTAATCAAACCTTTGTCATTCCCAGAGACTGACCTTTACAGTCTTTGTCGAAATGGCTGAAGGGACCCCCACAGCCTCAGGGCACATTTTGCCCTATACAAACCAGGGCTCTAGCCCCATTCAAGTGTGCACGCTGCGCCTCCAGATCTGAGTGTCATACTCTTGGGGATACTTCCCTAAGCCTCTCTCTCTCCTGGCTGAGAACACAGGACGTTTGAAGCTTCTCTCTTCCTCCTTGGACCACACTGCTCCTCTGATCGGTAAATATACTTCCCCTCCTTCATCCTATTCCACTTTTGCTTAGCTTCCTAGGACTCTGTGTGTGTACAACCATTTTATTATTTACTCCTGTGTGTATGTTTTCCTCTTTTAATGTATGATTGCTCTTTGAACCCAAAAGCGCCAGTCTCATCTGCTATCTTGGGGAAAGGACCCCGTAAACATTGGTGGAGATTTCCTGCAGTTACCCCTCTCATATAGCCTTACTGCTTGCTGCCAAGTCCCCCACAATTTGCTTACTCACAAGGAGACCAATTCAGGTAACAGGAGGAGTGGGGAAAGGAAGGAGTCTTTACAATCCAAGCAGAGAGTGGGAGAGTAATTGCAAATTGTGTCATGAAGATAGCTATAACAAGTGTTGTAATTAGTTTGATAGAGCAGGGGTCTGAAGTGCAGAAAATTAGCATCTGTAATGTAAGAAAAAATACTATGTCCCGATTCACCCCTAGGGAATCCTTTTTCCAAATTTGCAAATAAACTCAGCAATCTCGCATTGTAATTTTCCTTTCAAATTTCTTTCAGAACAATGGATCCCCCAGGATTGAATTGGGACATAGAATTTTTCTCACATTACTGATGCTAATTTCCTGCACTTTGCACCCCTGATCTATTAAGCTAATTACAACATGTATAAAGCTAGCTTCCTAACACTCTAATTTACAGTACCCCTCCCACTCTCTGCCTGGGTTAGAAAGACTCCTCCCTTTTCACATTCCTATCTTACTGGAGGAGTGCTGGAGGAGATGTTCTATATATTTTATTTACCTTTACTGTTGAGCTGCCTTAAGACCTTATTTGGTTCTTGAGATGAAGAACCCAAATGTTGCCTGAATATCTTCCAGTATCTGTCATGGATAGGGAGCTTTTAAAGAGAGTAAGGATAATAAGAATGTTTAAATATCTCGCCACTGCTGTTTTTAATGCAACCCCCCTTTGAATTTTACTTCCCCCTTCTGCAGATTAAATGGGTGATTCTTAATTTTTCTATTTCTCTCATCAAAGCTTTCCCACAAAATATTTCATTCTTATTTGGGCATGAGTGAACCATGTACAACTATGTACACTGTATATACAAATGCCATATAAAACTATAAAACTATGCAGTGTGGGCCCATAATACAAATGAACCTACTAAACCAAAAGCACAAGTCAGAGAACCAAAATGGCTGACAAAAATCCTAACAAAATATAAAACAAAATGACAGAAGAAACCGTTACAGAACCAAAATCTATTTATTAGAATTAACACAAAATAACACAATATTTTGTTTAACTTTTGTGATCTCCGGAGCTCTTCATTCATTGGTCTGGGGGGGGGAGTTTTGTTTGGATTTAGGTTTTGGATTTTGCTATGGATCAATATGGCTTCCAATTTATTTTTGTCTGCTAGGGACTACTGGAACATTTATATTTAAGCATAATCTCTACAGCACTTGTGGTCAGTGGTCACCTCTTCCACATCTCTTCCACATGAAATTATCCAAGATTTCCTATTCCTTGGCTCAATCATCAACCAACAGGGAGAATGCAACAAGGAAATCAGGAGATTGAGACTTGGAAGAGCAGCTGTGAGGGGACTGGATAAAATCCTTTAAGATAAATATGTCTCTCTGGGGACCAAGATCAAGATAATCCAAACTATGGGGTTCCCCGTTATGATGAATGGATGTGAAAGTTGGACAGAGAAGAAAGATGACAGGAAGAAAATTGATTAATTTAAAATGTGGTGCTGGAGGAGAGTTTTGCGGATACCATGAACAGCCTAAAAGACAAATAAGTGGGTACTAGATGAAATCAAGCCTGAACTCTTCCTAGAAGCTAGGAAACTGAGGCTATCATACTTTGGTCACATCATGAGAAGACAAGATTCTCTAGAAAAGTCAATAATGCTTGGAAAAGTGGAAGGCAGTAGGAAAAGAGGAAGACCTAAAATGAGATGACTCAATAAAAGGAGTATACCGCATACCCTGCAGCTGTGGACAAATTTACATCGGGACCACACAGCGTAGCATCCAGACAAGAATAAAAGAACATGAAAGACACTGCAGACTTGGCCATCCGGAAAAATCAGCAGTGGCTGAACATAGCCTAACTCAAACAAGACACAGTATCCTATTCCAGGACACTAAAATACTGGACAACACTTCCAACTACTTCGTCAGATTGCACAGGGAAGCCATCGAAATTCATAAGCATAAGCACAATTTCAACAGGAAAGAAGAGACCTTAAGAATGAATAGAGCATGGTTTCCAGTCCTGAAAAACACCAGGCTAACAAAATACTCTATACCCGACAATAGCCCTGCAGAGAAGATTAGCATATCAAGCACCAATCCATATGCAAAGGAACCTCCTCAGGATACAGTGAAGCCTCCCTCCATTAGCATTCCACACCCTGGGAAACTCTTACAGGATGACTCAGCCCAACCCTACCTTCCTGAGTAGATATAAATTATCTGCCAACTTCTTTTCCACACTGTGACACTGAGAGATCTCTGTCTTTTGGTGCTACACCTCTGAAGATGCCAGTCACAGCTGCTGGCGAAACGTCAGGAACTACAATGCCAAGACCACGGCTATACAGCCCGGAAAATCCACAACAACCATCGTTCTCCAGCTGTGAAAGCCTTCAACAATACACATTGACCACTGAATAGCTCATCCAGCTTGACACCTATTGCTTCCTGATTTTGCATCCCACACTATGCTTAGCACACAGTCCACCTCATTTTTGCTTTATGTGTAAAGACACTCTGGCATCATAAGATACATGTTTATTGGTCAAAGCCTCCTTTGGTGAGAGTTTTGGGTGGTTTGTTTAGTGTAAGAAGGGAACTCTGCACTCCAAAGATAACCCAGAAAAAGGCCAAAAGGGGGGCTTTGTCATATTTTGCTAAACCCACATACCTGCTGGGAGTAAACTTGATCCGTCTCTCATGAAAGGAGAAATTGCAAAGTTTTAGTTAGCTAGAAATTGTGTTTTTACTTCTATTTTCCTGTATGTGATATTTTTCACCTTTTTGGGGGTCGATTTGTCCCGATATCTGTTTTCTGTGTACGTGCATAGAATGTATATTAAAAAAAACTTTTCTAAATTTAATTTAATATTTTGGACTGGGAGATACTTTCTAGATTATCTTTCTCATCTCACAAAGGATAGGAGTTAAAGAAGAAATAGTGGAGGGAGGGGAAAGTGAGATGACTCCCTTCAAGTTCTTGCAGGTTCCCCACTGTATAACTTGGCCAAGGAAGGAGGAAAAGCTGAAGTGAGGAGGGCAGATAAATGTTGGTTTGCTGGTGGATGTGAAAGAAAGAAGGAAACAGGAAAGGGGGCTAGGATGTAGAGGCTTTCAGGGAAGAGAAAGAAGAAACCGTAGGGGAGGGGGAAATGAGGAAACCTCTCCCTCCCCGCATGGCCTTGTGGGTCTCCTGCTTGTATATATTTAATTCTCAACAGAGTCAAATGTGTGGAGATTGTAGCCATGAACAGGCAAGATGAATAATTCTACAAACTGAAAAATGCTCTAGGTTTGCAGAGAAATCTAAATTTTTTTAAAAAAAATTGGGGTCCCCCCCCCCAATAATGGAAGCAGTACCTGCAGCTTTAAGAAACTAATGTTCTCAGTGGCATTTCCTAGGCAACCACAACAGTATTGACAGCCTTGGTTTTTGTCAGTGAAAGGCAGGGGAAGGGGAAAGGGCTTTTTCCAGGGCTGTTGGCCTTTGAGGGAGTACCCATCGGGCACAGCAACAGCCACCAGGCAACTTGCTACCATGTGAGTACATGACTCAGCCATTCCCAGCTGCTCACTACTGTTCAACAGCTGCCACCTCACCAATGTGGTGTAGTGGTTAGAGTTTCAGACTATAATCTGGGAGACCCAGGTTTAAATCCCTACTCTGCCATGGAAACTCACTGCATGACTTTGGGCCAGCCATGAACAATCAGCCTAATCTCCCTCACAGGGTTGTTGTGAGGATAAAATGGAGGAGAGGAACATGATATTAGCTGATTTAGGTCCCCATTAAGGAGAGTGTATAAATATGGCTGAAGTTGGGGGTCAAATAAAATGTTGGTGGGTGGGAAGGGGAGAAGGTAGCAGGAAAAGGGCATGAGATACGGCACCTTTCAGGAATGTGAAAGAAAGAAGAAACTGAGATGCCCTCTACAACTCCTTGCAGGTCCCTCACTTGCAAATATATTTTTTTCCCCTCTCTCTGTAGATTATGTAATAATTTCCACAATTGTTTGCAGCCCATTTTTCATTTCTTTCTTTCATCTTCATTAAAAAACCTCATTTGCATTATCTTTTCTCCCTGATTTATGGGTGTGCTATGAAAGCTCAAGGGTACAGATATGCATTACATGTTAATATTCCTTGAATTAATTGTACAGAAATAAATGCTTTCGTCTGTTTTATGTTAATCAGAGCTAATTAAACTTTGCAATATTATTCCAGTGTCAGTGAGTTTTACATTCTTTTATCGGGAGCTTGTCAAGAAGACACAGAAACACTTCTGAATGGAGGCTCAAAGTCTCATTTTAATCTCTCTTTTGGCCCTGACCCACTTTGTGGCTGCACATCTCCCCGCATCTGGCTGGCATGCTAAGAACAGGAACCAATGCCAAATAAATCAATCAGTCCCATGTCTAAAATATTGACTTGCCTTCCTTGCCAGCCTCCTATCTGCTTTTGCTAAAATGTTGCACACCAAGCTATATTCATAGCGAAGGATACCATCCATCGTCCACGACATCAGGATAACTGGGGAAAGTCTATGATGTCTTCTCAACTTGTCTATATAAACTCAAGTGAAATAATAATAATAATAACATTCAATAACATTCAATGCCTGAGGGACATCTGGCTGGCCTCCACCAGGGCCAGGGCTTTTTCTGCCCTGGCCCCAGCCTGGTGGAACACTCTCCCGCTGGAGATCTGGGCCCTGCGGGACCTATTACAGTTCTGCAGGGCCTGGAAAATGGAGATGTTCTGCCAGGCCTTTGGTTGAGGACCAGCGGGTGCCCCCCCTTTATCCTATCTAAGATCGCTGCCTCTTCTATGACTGCCCTCAGCTATGCGTTTTACCCACAGCTATGACCTATGCAGGTCTTTTTAGTATTCAAAGTAGCCTATGTATAATGGCACCGGAGTATTTTAATATAAGTTTTTTAATCTGTTTTTAAAGTTGACTATTAATTTATTGTGTTTTAATGATGTGAGCCGCTCTGAGCCCATTCGGGGGAGGGCGGGATATAAGACAAATAAAATAAATAAATAAATTTATATACTGCCCTTCAGGACAACTTAATGCCCGCTCAGAGTGGTTTACAAAGTATATTGTTATTTTTTTTCTCTCCCTCTATTAGGGTTACCAGGTACCCCTGTCCTCCTGGTGGGAGGTGGGGGGCCCTACACCTACCTGCTTCATTGTCTGTCGCATGCGCACAAAGCACGCACACTCCCAGGCCCACACAATGACATCATCAGGCCTGCAGGAAGTGATATCATCATGTGGGCCGTGGCCACCCCTGAGAGCGCTCCCACACGCGACAGGGGGCAAATTGGGCCCAATTCAGCCCAAAATGGGCCAGAATCAGGCAGGATTTGGGCCAAAGAACTCTCACACTCTGCAGTGGCCCTATCCAGGCTGATTTGGCCCAGATCAGCCTGGAATGGGCTACTGCAGAGCGCGGGAGCACTTCCACACTCTGCAGTACCCTGATCCAACCTGATCTGGATTGTTGAAGTGCTCCCACGCTCCACAGTGGACCAATCCAGGCTGATTTGGGCCCAATTCATGCCCAAATCAGCCCAGATCAGGCCTGCGGGAGTGCATCCCCCCTCCCGGAGGCCTATGCCTCCCCCGCCAGCCAGGTAAGCAGGGGCAGAAATGGAGTGTGGGAGTGGGGATCTCCCATCCCCAGTGGAGGACTGGCAACCCTACCCTCTCTTGCCTTTCCTCCTGTTGCTTTTCTTCTTGTCTTCCTGCAAATCAGACATTTTTCTTCATTCCTTTAACTTCCATAAAGTTCTCCTGCGCATCATAAATGTATCTCACAACAGTAATTTGCAATAGCAGGACCATGATCCAGTGATTTAAATAGCATCTGGACAGCATGTGGAAGGTCCCAAGTTCAATCCTTGGGATCTTCACTTAAAAAGGATCAGGTAGTAGGTAGACTGAAATCTCTGCCTGAAACCACAGAGAGCCATTGCCCATCAGGAGGGCTTTTTTTTCAACCCACTCAGTGGGTTGCCCTCGGAGAAAATGGTCACATGGCTGGTGGCCCCGCCCCTAATCTCCAGACAGAGGGGAGTTTAGATTGCCCTCCATGCCGCTTGTGGCAATCTAAATTCCCCTCTGTCTGGAGATCAGGGGGCGGGGCCACCAGCCATGTGACCATTTTCAAGAGGTTCTGGAACTCCGTTCCACCACGTTGTGGTGAGATGTGACCTGACAGAGCCCTCGGTTCCAAGGCTTTCCCCCAAATGCTTTGCCTGCCAGCCAGCCTGAACAACAGTCCCTCCACTCCCTTGACTGTGGGCTCTGAAAGGAGAGACCTGGAGGTGTAACTTTACTTGGCTTTTCCGCAAGGCCTTTGTAAATCTGCCTGCCTGGCTCAAGGAATCCCTCCTCCTCCCAGGCTGTCCTCAGTTCCAAGGTGAGGTCCCTGGAGACAGGTATTAATAGAGCTAACACAGTGACATCACAGTCTGGAACCATCTATATAATGATTGGGACTTCTCAGCTGCTTCTCTTTTACAGAGATGATAAACCTGCACCTCTAAACCCAATGCTTTTTTGAAGACAGTTTTTTCCCTATCTGTTCCATGTAGGCCCGCACTCCCTTTTTCCTGTTAAGGAATGGTGCTGGTTCTTCCCACAGTTCTCAGTCTCATTGCAGTAAGATTCAGCAGTCATTTGGGAATGTGCAGAGGATCTCTTTTAATCAGCACAGAAACAACGAAAAGAACACAAGGCCTAGGTCAGGCCTTCCCTAGCAGTCCTTCAGTCAGTTTACACAGACATGAGTAAAACCTAGACTGGAACTGCTCCCGGTTTTAGTATCCTGGGCCTAACACAAAGCATGAAAGAGACTTCACAGCATTACAAGTGCCACTGCTAGGAGAGAGTTCTTATTGCAGCTGTATCTCTGGGCTCATTCCTGTATGACACCATTTCTAACAATAGCCAGTTTGGACTGGCGTTTAGAGCATTGGGATGGGATCTGGGATGGGATCCATATTCTGTTGCCATTCTGCCTGAGAGGCTTGCCTGTGGCCTTGGCCTGTTGTATTCTCTTGGCCTGGCTTGCTTTGCAGGGTTGTTGTGTGGATAGAATAGAAAAGTATAAAATGTTATAGCCAGTTTGAATTCCCATTGGGGCTGAACGTTTGGGTTTAAATAAACTCCACACCTATCTTTTTCAAGGACGTCTTATGTTTCTACTCAGAAAGGGTGTCCCAGGAGAAGTCCTTGGCACAGAAATTTTCATTGAATTTGCTACTATCAGGGCCCCTGCTGCAACCCTTCAGCAAATGTATACTTTATTCCAGCGGTGGTCATTATTGTTGTTGAAAGCATTTCATCTCTCATTCATTCACTGTAGACTGTGAATGCTTTAAGCTGTTAGCCTAAGTGTGAAGCTAAATTCCCTGCTGCAATTTTTCCTTTAAGCTGCAAATCAACAAGTTATTATGATCCTTTTACCATCCCCTTTGAAGGGCACATGAAACACATTTTAACCCCATCCTGGGGCATAGAGGGTATTGGTCAAAGTGTTATAAATTGAGGCCACTGAACATCACCAATAGCTTTCATGCTTTCACAGTGCTCTGTGCTTCCCAGGGCACTCTCATGATGCTGTGACTCTGAGATCTACAGTGAAATCCTAAGCAGAGTTACTCCAATTTAAGCCCATTGAAATCAATTTAAGCCCATTGAAATCAGGCTGCCCCTGATGTGTGGAGATCTTACTATGAAGCACTGCAGCTAAGCTGAGCACTGACATAGAAGATGTAGTAGAGTTGTCAGCTGATTGGACCACTAAGTGAATAATTCAAGATGCAATATAATCTTTAAAATATATTGCACTTATACATAAATTTAAAAGGTGAAAGACCCTGAGCAAGTCTACTAAGAAGTAAGTCCTCTTTTATTTAGCAAGGCTTACTCTCAGGAAAGTATTTGTTAGTTTGCAGCCTGGATGTTTCTTCCCCTTTAAAATTTGTCTGGGGCAGTTGGACATAAGGAATAGCAGCTTCTTCACATGTTGCGTCCAGGTCTGTTCAACATATATATAAAAAATCTGGAGAGCCAGGTTTGATTCCCTGCTCCTCCTGGTCTTGCAAAAAGCTAGACACTTTCCGCAGAGTTCTCTTGTGCAAGCATGCTAGGAGGTGTGTATGTACATACATACATACATACACACATATATATATGTATATACATATATACATACATACACACACACACACATATATATATGTATATATATACATATATACATATGTATATATGCATGTATGTATATATAAAGTAATATATATATTACTTTATTCTCAAAATGGTGCCTAATTCCAGATTATTCACGCACCTAACTCTGTTCACAACAGGCACGTTCATACTCTGATTATTGTAATATCAAGTGATGGATTTGCATATGGGAATGCCTCAGAGCACATTTCACCTTGTCTGGTGAAAACAAGGAGATTTCTTCTGTATCTCTTCTGGTAATGGCCTGCACAACATGGCTGCACCCTCATTCAGATTATATGTGAGGCACTGTTAAATGACTGTTTCTCTGCATAGCTTCCTTTGAATTCATTGCATATTCAGTTTAAAATCATTTGGTTATGTACAGTTCCCAAATACAGCAACAAAATTCTACAGAAATAAATACACCCACAAGATATGCAAGACAGATTTGTATTTATTGAACTCAAAAACTATAAATGCATCAAATTAAATTTAATTATGTCACATATAATTGGTTAGCTTCATTGCTTCACTGAAGTATAATATCCACTGCTTCACCAAGTGGAGCATAAATGTGTAAGGTGAGTTTCTATTTCCAAAAGAGAGAGAGAGAAATAAAGCAAATTAATGATATAGTTACTGTTGAAAAAATTCCTTCAATATAGTTTTCACCAGGTATATTTGGGCACAATTCATCCAAATGCTTTAAAGTCTCATAATTCTCCTATGGAAATCATATAACTAAAATGCTTTAATGTAACAGAATTATATTCATTAAATGCTGACCAACATAATGCTTGCAACCTGTCCCATACAGGGAAGTCTAAGGAATCTGAGTTCCAAGTCAAAGTAAAGCTCAGTCCTTATTTTATTAAACAAGATTCTTACATTTTGCAAAACTCTAATGACCATTTGGGATTTCTTGGGCATTTCCAGCTATATAAAACAGTACTACTGAATTCCACATGAAAAAAAATGAATAGCTATTCATGTTATTCTGAATCATTCTAATTTATACTGCCACTGGTAGCAATTTGGACATTTATATATTGTCTGTGATATTTAGGGAGATGTTACTCAAGCAGCCCAAACATATTTTGGTAAGAACAGCAAATCATACAACAAGAGGCTAGTGAATACAATCACTAGAGCAGGGTCAGTAATTACGAAAAGCCAAACTGACAAATTTCAGAGCAAGAGATCAACAAAGAGCCAGTATAACAAGGCCCATTAGCACAACTGAAACTATACATCTTAACATTACTGATAATTGACACACTGATTCAAGTATCCCCACCCCAGATCCTGTTTGTTGCCAGACCTTTATTAGGCACACAAAATTAATACACACAAGCAGCCACATAATAATTTTACTGCACTATACTGCAGAGAGAAACATCTGTGCATTTTTTTCTTTTGGATTACTGTTCACATCCATCATTTCCCATTCTGTTCAGCATCTCTATGAAGCTCTTTAGCTTCTTTGGCTGCCATTCCTGTCTCATACTGGTTATTCTAGCATCCCACCTAACTCTCCAATATACTTGAATGTAAAACTTCTATTTTCTTTTTAAACAAGCCATATTTCATTCCACAATATGCCCCATTTGGCTCTAGAGTCATAGGCTGAAGACTCCTGCTTTAGATTCTCATGGTTTATCTCAGGATGTAAAAGATGGATTACAACCATCATAAACCTATGTCTTCTAAGCAAGTAAATATTACCTGTTCTAATTTTATTCTGAGAGCCAGTTTAGTGTAATGATTAAGAGCAGCAGGACTCTAATCTAGAGAGCCAGATTTTGATTCCCCGCTCCTCCTGGTCTTGCAAAAAGCTAGACACTTTCTGCAGAGTTCTCTTGTGCAAGCATGCTAGGAGGTACATCTCTCACTCCCATACATCCAGATTAGCTGGCCACTTGTAATAGGGAATAGTGTTCTTTATATTAGATTTCTACACCAGTTTGGTGTCACGGTTAAGAGTGGCGGGACTCTAATCTGGAAAACCGGGTTTGATTCCCCACTTCTCCGCTTGAAGCCAGCAGGGTGACCTTGGGTCAGTCACAGCTCTCTCAGAGCTCTCTCAGCCACACCCACTTCACAGGGTGATTGTCATGAGGATAATAACAACACGCTTTGTAAACCACTTTGAGTTGGTGTTGTCCTGAAGGGTGGTATATAAATCAAATGTTGTTGTTGTTGTTATAAGCCTAATAAGGCCTTATCAACATTATCTACTGCTGTTGTGGCTGATGGATAAACTTATGCATTTTGCCAACTATCTGACCGAATTGCTCGAATTGATGCTGGTTTTGCTTTAAACTTGTTGTAATTTTAATGATTGTTATAAAATTGGAAGGTATATTAGAGTTTTTACTGTTACTGTGGTTGTTGTATTATAATCCTGATGTTGTGGATGTCAATGTCTAAGGCTGTGAGCGATCGCAATAAAGTTTATAATGATGATTCTGATAAGCCCTGAGTGTAATCCTAATCAGAGTTACACCTTTCTACATCCATTGAAATCAACTGGCTTAGAAGGACCCAACTCTTCTTAGGACTGTACTGTATATCTCCTTCCAGACATACTTTCCCAAGGACTCATCCTTGCTCTGACAGTTGGCAAAGCATCAGCTTTGGGTAGTTTGCACATTAGGCAATTTTTCACCCTGGGTGAGTTGTGTGTGTGTGTGGCAGTGTGTGTGTATGGACTCCCCTTCATCTCCGGGCAGCTTGCTTTCCTCCGGGCACCTTGGCAATCTCACTCTCTCGCCTGAGCTACTGTGCTAAGAAGAGAACAAGAAGGTAACGAGGCAAGTAAAGGGCTCATAGGTTCAACTGTGATGGGGAGAGAGAGCTCTACATGCCAAGATAACATTTAAAAGGCTATCATTGTAGTTATATATAATATGAAGAGTTATGTCTTATATTATTCTTATTGTCGGTTTGGTGGGGAGGTGCACAGGCCACACAGCTTTTATGTGGCTCTTTGGATTGATGGTAATGGCAAATGTGAGTTGCAGAGTTCCATTGCTTTAAACTAATTATGATTATGCCTTCTGACATTTTCCTTTTAAAAAAGAGAATCCCACCCCCATGTTTCCTCCAGGCAGAACTTCTCATTCTGTCATTTGCTTCGCCTAACCAATTTGTTCAATGAGGTGAACATTAGAAACACTGTCAGATAACGTAGCATCTTTGTTTGACTATATTTCTCAGCTAGAAAGCGTGGCAAAAACCATCACGAGTGCCCGCACCTTGGGAGATTTTATCTCTGGTGAAATAGGACTATGCACTTGGGGGAGAATTCTTGCTTTTGCCTCTAGATTGCTTCAAGGGCTGTTGGAGGGCGGAACAATTTTAAAGGCTATTGGGTCTGAACACACTCGATATCAAACCATGAGAACTCTTTGGAGTGAAACAGGAACTTGAGAAATTTTGAATGCAGTAGTCCACATGGTGAGAAGTTCTTTATCTCTTTTGAAAATGCTTCTGCCCAATTCTGTAACGCCTTTCTCCCTAAGGAAAATTCCCCACCGTTGCCCCCTTTTGCAGTCTGCCTATGGATCAACTGAGAGCCATAATTCCAGCTAGATGGCAAGTACATTTTCCAAAGCCATCGCTATTACATTGCCATGTTGATATTAAAATGATTTGCCTTTAAAAAGAGAGAGAAACACTTCTAATGTTTACAGACTTGACAACCGTCTTCATCCAAACTGCTTTGTGTTCTTCTGCTTGCTCCCCCCCCGCCCTGCAATGTACTTAACTCTGGCCGTTTCCACGCTACTTACCTTCCTCCGGAACACGGAGGAACATCGCAAAAAAAACGTGGAAGATAGCATGTTGCACAAAACTCGTACAAGAAGACGCTATCTTCTGCGGTTTATTCGTGATGTTCCGCAGCATTCCGGATGAAGGTGAGTAGTGTGGAAAAAGCCGCTATTAATTTCTTTTTTCCTCAGTTGCTAAAGAACATGGTCTGTTCTGGCAGGCTGTGTGTGTGTTGTGTGTATAATGAAACATCCAAGCTGCAGACCAGGCTTTTTTCTTAGCCTGAACGACACAGTTGTAGTAGTGATCTGTAGAGGGTTGCAGTTTTATGTGTATAAAGTGTGGTCAAATGCAGCTGGTTCATGGCGATCCCTCATGCAGTTTTCAAGGCAAAGAACGAACAGCTGCCAGTTGAAGAAAGCTGCCAGTAGTCAGAATGGTGGCACTGTATGGGATGGAATCTGTAAGCTTTTCTGTTTTTCCAGACTAATAGTGAAATCCTAAGCAGACTTGCTCCAGTCTGCTGGAATCAATGGGCTTAGACTGGAGTAACTCTGCTTAGGATTTCACAATACATTTCTTAATATATGGAAAAGATCATGGGACAAAAATATAAATACCTGTTTGTTTGTTTTTTCCTTCATGTGCAGCTAACACTTGGGAGGGATTAAGATAAAGGCATCAACAAAAGTCTCTATCCTTGCGCTACTCCCTGATCTGATTGGCAGCCACCAATTTCAGGAAAAAACAAAAATGGTGGGAGATCCCAGCATGAACCTACCACATCATGCATTGTTTGACCCACGGCCATCCACCATCATGACCGGTTCTGCTAAATGCAGTTAATTCCCATATAACCAACTTGGATCCAAAGCACTGTCAGTGAAGTGAAGCTTTTGAAGCAGGGTTTCCCTCATTTCTCTCTCCTGCCCTGTGAAATTCCTGAAATTTTGCTCTAGGGGAGGTCAAGAATAGAGATGGACACGAACAGAAAAAAACCCAAACATGATGTTCGTTGTTTGTTGCCATCCATGAACAGGGACTCACGAACAACCATGAACATGGCCCTGTTCATGAACATGTTCATGGTTGGCTGTTTGTGGGGGCCAGCAGGCTGTCCTCCAGCCATCATCCAAGTCAAGATCCCTACTGCACCACTCCCAGAAACCTGACCTGAGCAGGCAGCAGGAAAGATACCAATAATAAATAATAGCTTGGCCCCAGAGCCTGGCAGCAGCCCTGGAACTTGAAGGGGTAGATCCCTATCCCACCACACACAAAGAAAATTCAAGCTCCAATGCACTCTCTCTATCAAAATGCCAACAGCAACTGCCTCTCCACTGTCTGCAAAACCAGAGCCTCCCTTGTAACAAATTTGGAGCTCCACACTTGAAAGGAAGATGTGCCTATCAAGCTAAATTGGGCTTAGATTGGGGTTTCCAGGGCAAAAGCAGAAGTTCAGACAAAGTTCAGACAATCTCTGCCTAAGTTGCCAAGGGAATTGATTGCAGGTGCTAGACTGTTTGGCTTGACGAACAGCAACGAATCAGGCTTGCAACAACCACCTGTTCGTTTAGAATGGGGCCTCATGAACAGCTTGTTCGCAAACAGCAAATCGGGCTGTTCATGGCTTTTTTTTCTGTATTGCTGTTCATGCCCATCTCTAGTCAAGGAAAGGGAATCAAGGGTCTGCAATATGCAGAGGACCAAAATTATCCTTCCCTCCTCCCCCCATGGAAGTGCTGTTCTGTTGATGGAATGGCCTCTTTGGATCCAACACACTATCTTTTTCAATATATTGAGGACACAAAGGTAATCTAATTCTGAGAATATATTAGAGTTTGAAGATTATGAACAGGGCAGGGACATAGAGTTGGAGTCCACAAAGGATTTCTGCTGATGGAAGAGGGGCAATTTTCACTTTGTCCACTTCTATAGCACTCTGCCAATTCCTGGTGTTCACAAGGGGTCCCTTGCCCTCCATGAAAAGCATTTCAGGTGGCATTTGGGTTGCAGCAGGAGCAGGGAGTTGAGATATTCATACAGGGCCGGCTCCGGTGATGAGGCGGGGGCCGCGGGCGCCGTGGTGCCAGAGGGGCCGCCAGAGGGGGTGCCAGGGGCGGAGGTGCACGTCCCGCACCACTGCCAGCCAGTCCCGTGCCACCACCGGCCAGCCTCGCGCTGCCACCACCGCCACCGCCCACCCCTGGGCAGGCGCAGCAGCCACGAGCCAGGGACTACAGACGACCGGGGCAGCGCACGGCATGCGGGCGGCCTCCTCGCTCTGCCCCAGCCACCCACCGGCGGCACTGCGTGATAACCCCATCATGTGATGATGTCATCATGCAGTCCGGGGCACACGCGCAAGGCGCGCGCACAAGGCTGGCCTCCAGCGCCAGAAACCCTGGCTCCGGGGCTGTATTCATACTCTGCTGACAGAAGGATATCTGTCGGGGGATATCTTCAGCAGGATTTAAGTCACAGCCTTGGCTGAAATGAAATTAACCAAAAGGTAGTCCGTCCACATCATAGATCCAGAGGAGTTAGCCATGTTAGTCTGTAGTTGCAAAATAGTAAAGAGTCGAGTAGCACCTTTGAGACTAACCAACCTTATTGTAGCATAAG
Organism: Eublepharis macularius; assembly: GCF_028583425.1. Lineage (NCBI taxonomy): Eukaryota > Metazoa > Chordata > Lepidosauria > Squamata > Eublepharidae > Eublepharis > Eublepharis macularius. Next base: position 93,451,745 of record NC_072798.1, read on the forward strand.
CTTTTGAGAACCACAGCTCTCTTCGTCAGATGTCTCCACATCACTGAGCAACCCTTTTGGTGGGGAAAATTTGGATGCACATCTGCAATGCCTCACACGTCCGGTACCCACAGTGCCCTTGATGCCCGCACCTAGCTTATTTGCATTGCCTGTAAGTTTGTAGACAAGCACTGCGCTCACAGTCTAGACAGCCTGCTGAGCACAGGATCCTCTCTTGCATTTATTGCTCCTATTTTTTAGAGAGAGAATCTCTAACACTAAAAGCCAGAGCAGGAATAAAAACCACCCCACTGGGAAACGCTGCCAAGAGCCGAGTAGCTTTTAAGTGTTTTTCAAGCAGTTAACAGACTTCAAAGCTCAATTTAAGAGTGGATGAATTGCCGGGCTGCATCTGACCAAGGTTCATACACTTCCAATTGCAACAAGTAATATTTTTTGGATTAGGGATGCCAGCCTGGGCCTGGCAACCTGCGGGGGCAATTAAGGGGGGGAGGTGTGACAGCAATCCAATGACATAACCGGCAACATGCCGATGTCACTCTCTGTGTGCCCAAAAGTGTCTTCAGGGCATTGTATTATATTTAGTTTTTATTTTGTGTATGTGTTGTTTTTAGATATTTGTATATGGTTTTAATATATGATGTATGATGTATTTTCTTGTTGTTAGCCACCCTGAGCCCGTTTGCAGGGAGGGCAGAGTATAACTCTAATAAAAATAAATAATAAATAAATAAATTGCCTGGGGATGCTGGAGATACTCAAGTATTTGGCAAAACGCTATGGGGTTAACGGTAGAGCATTCCTGGTGTCCCCAGTGACACAGGGCCAAGCTAGAAGTGACGAATGACACTTGAACGGCAAGTGAACAGACTCGCGTGTATTCCTCCCTGTTCACTTGCACTCCACTTGATCACTCCCTGTTCACTTGCACTCCACTTGATCACTCCCTGTTCACTTGCACTCCACGTAGTGATCAAGTGGAACGCAAGTGGAGCGCAAGTGAACAGGGAGGAATGCACGTGAGTCTGTTCACTTGCCGTTCAAGTGTCATTCATCACTTCTAGCTTGGCCCACACTGACATCAGTTCCAGGCACATGGGGAATGACGTCAGCATGTTAGATCATGTGTCGGATCCCTGGAGTTTCTCACCCACTCCCCAGCTATTGTTTGTTTGTTGTTTTTATTGTTACAGTCCTTAGACCAGACACACATAAGAAATACATAATTAAAAACACAATTAAAACATTGAAAACATTTAAATAAGACAATAAGAATATAAAACAGCTTAACAATTAAATTACAGTCTAAATACCATAAAAATTCCTTAGCCTGAGGACTGCCATAGAGAAACTAGCCACTAGGTATGTAATCTTGGCATCTCTGTCGGATAGAAGAAACTCAAGTCTACCTTTTTCTGAGAGGCCCGTTTTTTTTCCTAGCACTCATTATGTGTCACCTTATAGTCCAGGCATGTAAAAAACATTCCCCAGCTGACTGGCAGCAGGAAGCACCAACTGTAGCAGGTGGGGCTTTTTTTCAGCAGGAATGTGGTGGAACGGAGTTCCGGAACCTCTTGAAAATGGTCACATGGCCGGTATCCCCGCCCCCAATCTCCAGACAGAGGGGAGTTTAGATTGTCCTCCGCGCCACTCAGTGGCACGGAGGGCAATCTAAACTCCCCTCTGTCTGGAGATCAGGGGGCAGGGCCACCGGCCTTGTGACCATTTTCTCCAAGGGCAACCTACTGTGTTCCACCACCTCTTTTCCCAGAAAAAAAGCCCTGGTAGCAGGTGATTCCCCCATGGTGGGGGCAGCAGGACCTGTTCTGGATACAGCTGGCAGAAGCAGAGAGAGACTTAGGGAGCAATCCTAAGCAGGTCAGCTCAGAAATATATCACATGTACGGCTTACTCGCAAGTTTTAGGTTTGCAGTCTTACAGTGCCATTCCTAAGCAGAGTTTTATTCTTCTAAGCCCTTGAAAAGTTGCGATGCTCTTAGGGCTGCGCTGATAGCAAGACCCCCTCCACTGATGCTTGACTTCTTGTTTTCTATTATTCCACCAAATGGCCAGGGAACAAGAAGAAAATCCTACTCTGTGTTTATATGTATTTGCTTTTATTTTATAGTTACTGAATTGCTTAGCTGTCTTAGATATTTTTCTTTCCAAAAAGGCAGGATATGAACGGATAAATACATTTAAGTAACACTTCTTTAAACAGCCTTACAAAGGAAACAGTGTTCAGAATATAATTAAGGTAATTCCAGGCACAAAAAAAGATGAGTATATCACATTAGAATTGAACAAAATAGTCCATAAGAAGCTTAAATCAATTATGAAAGGAGGATAGAATTTTTTTTGAGTTCATTAAATTGGAGCAATTTAAAGATTGTCTTTAAAAAATAATCAAGAATATGTATCACATCCAGAATTTAGGCACTAAATTTATGGATAGAAATGCAATCAAAGAAATGAAAAGCCGGGTTTATCACTGAGCTGGCAACCAAATGGAAAGTGATTTCCAACTTGAGCATAAAAGTGGTTACTGTCTTTCTGTAGTTAACACCTGCAATTTGCTATACGCCAAATACCAGGAAAAATGAGCACCATCTTTCTGCTACTTTCCCACTGAGACTATGGCATTTTTCTCTAAGACAGGAAGATTAAAAGGGAAAAACGAGAAGCCTGAAACGCTGGGCAGAGTCTGCTGTAGTACAAGGAAGAGCTGACATAGAGATAATCACACACAAAAACAGTCTTCCCCACTCCCATTCCCTGTCAGTGCAGGAAGCAGCAGGTCTGGAAATGGCACCACAGGAATATTAATGTCGTTTTGTTCCTCTGAGTCGCTCCTATTAATTGCATTCTTGGTGGCTGAATGCCTTGAAAATCTTTGCCAATGTTTTGTGGGTGTCTTTTTTTAAAAAAGGAAAATGGCTTCTAGCTAGATCTTTCTCAGTTTTATCCATCAGTAAAAACTTCATTAGTCTCTAACTGATGTCCAGGATTTTCTTCCTCCGTACTGAAATATCTGATAATGATATACTCTGCATGCTGGCATAAAGTGACAGTAATGCTTGTCACGAGTATGAACAACAGGAAGCTGACGAGGGGAGACTTTTAAGAAGAAATGCATGGACCAGGGCTTTTTTCCTGGGAAAAGAGGTGGTGGAACTCAGTGGTGGAACTCAGGACCGCACAATGACGTCACTTTGGGTCAGCTGGGACAAGGGGGGAGTTTTTTAAAGTTTAAATTGCCCTCGGTGAAAATGGTCACATGGGTGGTGGCCCCACCCCCTGATCTCCAGACAGAGGGGAGTTTAGATTGCCCTCCGCGCAGCGGGGCGGAGGGCAATCTAAACTCCCCTCTGTCTGGAGATCAGGGGGCGGGGCCACCAGCCATGTGACCACTTTCAAGAGGTCCTGGGACTCCGCTCCATGGTGTTCCAGCTGAAAAAAAGCCCTGGCATGGACAATGTCCAGATATTCACAAGGGTGTTAAAAAGAAGATGGGCACTCGTTTTCATATCTGCCAAGACAGTTTTGAACAGAAGGAGCAGGGTTTTTGTTTTTTTCAGGAGCCTCCTAACCATTACAGCAATTCACTGCACTGAGCTACAATCAGGAGAAAAGTTAGGGCCTTCCCTTCTCAAGGGCAATCAAAAGAAAGGTGGGGCAGGGATGTCATGTGATATTGCAGGCAGCTGTACTAGAAAGATGAGTTACTGTGTGTACAAGACTGCTGCCAGTTACTGAGTCTCTCTACACAAGACTTTTGACACATGTTCTTCACATATCCGGAGATGCAATGTTAGCCAGGAAGTGTAGTTTTAAATGACATAGCCGGCAGAAATCACTCCTTAGTGGATAGATTCTCTCATAAGCCAAGGCTCGGTTAATTCGAAGTTTTAAACAGTGAGGGTGGAAGGGCAAAGGCTCTGGAAGCGGACAAAGTCCAGCATGCCACAGGTGGCAGAGGACTGTGAGAGAATTTGTTCCCTCTGGAGCGATCTCCACCGGCTCCGTCATTTAAAACTACCCTTCCTGGCTAACATTGCATCTCCCGGTACGTGACAAAAATGTGCCCAGGCATCTCATGTAAAGAGGCTCACTGTCTAGCAGCTGTTTCTGGAAAATCCTTAAAATGAACACCTCGATAGGAGTGTGTTCCCTTAGAAGAAGGATGCTTCTGCCCTTCCTTACCCACTACTCCTTTCTTCATTTGTCATCTATTGCTACTTCCCCTGCTATTTTCACTCTTTTGTCTTTGCTTTCTTCTTTGCTTCCTTTGCTTTTCCTAGCCCGTCTCCTACCAACAGCTGTGGCACATGCCCCTCATTTGACAAGTTTCTGCTCACCAATCCCTGTCCAACTTACTTCCGCATATGTATATTTGGCCAGGAAATACATTCCATTCTCTGTCCTATCTGCCAAAACAAAAGTCTGGGGTTAGTATCAGGTTATTCAAGAAGGAATTGTTTGATTAGAGAACAATTCCCCAAAGCAAACACAATGAGTCAACTTGGACACTTGCCCGTTCGAGCTTTCCTTCACAAACTTAATTTCTTTCACACACTCAGTAAAGGGATTTTGTGGCTGTCAGCTGCTGTTTACTAGCAATATGAAACAAGACGGGAGCCTGCAAAGACAGGAAAATCATATTGCCCCCCCCTCCCCTTGGATGCTGTGTTGCTTTCCCCTTCTTCCTACTGCTCGTCCCATTCCCCCTGCTCTGGAACCGCACCCCTTCCCCCTAACTTCCTTCCTGTTGCAGAAACTATGGTGTCCACTGCTGGCATGTCATGTACTACTTTGGATTTGTCAACCTTATTCTACGATGATTATTTTTTTACCTTGTCTTTGCATGTGCATACATCACTCTTACCAGGAGACATGGAAAGGGCCATGGCTCAATGGTAGAGCATCTGCTTGGCATGCAGAAGGTCCAGGGTTCAACCCCCGGCATCTCCAGTTAAAAGAATTAGCAAGCAGGTGATGTGAAATTCCTCTGCCTGCAAACAGTGAGAGCTGCTGCCAGTTTGAGCAGACAATACTAACCTAGATGGAGTAATAGTCTGATTCAGTATAAGGCAGTTTTCTACCCCTCCTTAATTTTTTATAAAGCAGATTTTCCTGCAAACCTGTGTGTTCCCCATGGGGGTGTGCAATCCAGGTCTGGAATTTGGGGGTGGGTAGGTTTACCAATTCAGATTTCTTGAATCAACTCAGAGAATATGGGATCCAGTCCAGGAACCCTCATCCAGACCCTGGGCTGAATCTGGGTAAATCTGGGAAATATGGCTTCAGCCTCTGGCTGGTTGCTTTCTGGGCTTCTTCCACCTTTTTCCCAAGAGGGGAGGGGGAGAAGGGAGGGAGAGTTAGGCAGGGAGGGGGAATGAGTGGCCCACCCATGCAGAAGCTCTCCTTGCCTGCCTGGCTTCTGTGAGTGACACTCGTTCAGTTGGGCTACTGAACAGTTGCAATAGTGTCCCTTGCTTCAGTTTGATTTGGGTGGAATTCTGTGTTTTGACCTGATTCTCTGGTTTGATGCTGGTCCCCCTGATTCACTTTGGTTCTGTTGGGCTCCCTTTTGCATTTGGGAGTGCATCTTTGGCCGCTGGCAGCCTTGCCTCTATGTGTTTCTACCTGAGAGCCTGCTTGGAATTGTTTCCCACATAGGAAACAATGGAGAGTGGCTGAGGACACCTTCTCCAGAGGCCCATAGAACTGGACCTGGCAGTTCCAGAAAGTTGCTTGGTCTTTAGAGGATATCAGGAGTAGGTTCCCTGAAAATTTGTTGGAGTTTGCTTGAAAAATTCCACCCCCAGCCCCAGACAGTTTTTCCCATAGGGAATAATGGACAAATAAATCTGGGATTCTCTGATCTATCATAACTGGCACAGAGAATTTTTCCTGGATTTCAGGAATTCCTGAAATCCATATTTCAGGGGGTGGTTGTGGTGGTTGCTGCACATTCTTGGTTCCCCCAGGTTTGCAAAACCCTAAATTGAAACCATGGTTGTCCCTAGTGTGGGGGGGTCTTTTAACTACATAGGTAGAAAAGCTTTTATCTATTAGATAATGGAATATAACAGTTTGGGATACAAAATTTAGGCTAGTGTTGTCTGTATATGCACAAGCCCCTGTTCTCCTGTCACTGCTCCAAACACACAGCATAAATGTCTAGCCTGAGAAGATCAGGAATTGATTGCATTACAACAATTTTCACTCACCAATAGATTCAGCATCATCCCAGAAGACAGAGCCTGAAGCTTCACCTTGTTGATTCAGAGCAACAATGAGTCCAAATGGATTTAGGCGGCTGTTGATTAAAAGCATTATTGACATAAAATGTAGGTAAGGTGATTCATGAAACAAGGAAGGCCAGATCCAGCAACATAATAAGCCCTGAGAGCAGGGCTTTTTTTCAGCAGGAATGCAGTGGAATGGAATTCTGGCACCTCTTAAAAATGGTCACATGGCTGGTGGCCCCACCCCTGATCTCCAGACAGAGGGGAGTTTAGATTGCCCTCCCCATTGCTTGGTGGTGCGGAGGGCAATCTAAACTCCCCTCTGTCTGGAGATCAGGGGCGGGGCCACTGGCCATGTGACCATTTTCACCGAGGGCAACTTAAACCTTAAAAAACTCCCCCCTTGTTTCAGCTGACCCAAAGCGACATCATTGTGCAGTCTTGAGTTCCACCACTGAGTTCCACCACCTTTTTTCCCAGAAAAAAAGCCCTGCCTGAGAGCAAATGGGAGCTCTCTATCCCAATGTCAGCAACTGAGGAGAAAATACTTATCCATTCCCAGCTTACCCTATTTGACATCAATAAGAACAAGAGGACCATGTGAATGCAGAAACCTAGACTGAATTTAAAGGTGGCAAGTGGTAATCATTTGAAAAGCGAATCCCTCCCCACCAGCACAACAGCAGAACTGTGACCTGAGGGTACTTCTGAATCACAGAACAGACTTTCTTGTTTACACTGTTAAGGAAACTGACACCCACTACAATTATTTAGCATCCATTTAACACTCGTAAGTGACAGGGTTCCATTCAAATCATGAAGGCCTATCATAGAAAAGCTAGAGTTCTGTGTATACTCAGAGGACTGCCCAACTATGTAGGGAAATATTATTGCATAAATTAGCAACAAGAAAGGGGATGGGGGAAATCAAAAACAGCCTGGTACTACCTGAATGTGTTCCAAGAACAGAGAGGGTAGAAAGCAATTAAGAGTCAGTGCGGGGGGAGGGGGATAACTGCTCATTCCCCTGATAATTTATAAAACCCTAGAGAAATATTTGAGTGGGGTATAGATTTCCAATTTGTCACACACAGGTCACCCAGCTGCAATTCCTCAGAAGTCCTGCTTGTCTACATACTAATATCATACCTGCTAATATGATTGTGGCAGAAAGCTAAACATTTCGAGAGGTGACACAAACTTGGTCCAGAGTTCAAGGGATGGGCAGTAGAAATAAGTGGTGAGGGGAAATTGGTTCTCGTGATTCCTGAAACACTCACATCCACACACACACAAATGCAAATTACACACAAGAGCAAATTACTGCCACAGCACCAAAATGAGTTTATTCAAATGAACCAGGCAATCTCTGAGCACAGCAACTGGAAACCAGGCAGAGGTATTCCCTAGTGAAAAAGGAAGGCAGTAAGAACACAGATGGGCATGCTAGATGTGGGTAGCTGGGTCTCAAAAGGACCCAGAGGTTAAAAACCGAGAGAAACCTCATCATAAGGAGGAAGTCTCAAAGCTACTCTCAAAGAGGAAAGTATCTAACCCATTGCATTAGCAAGCATGCAGTCCCCAAAAGTGACTACAGAAAGCAGGGGACACGGTTTTACATTACTAGCATTTTAAACGGTCAAAAGTGGAGCTAATTTCTTTCCCGCTGCAAACTGTAAGTGATGTTTTGTATACTAAATCAACACATTTCAACATAGTTCCAACGTCAACACATACTTGACTCTCGTGCGACGTTGCGCAAAACTCGCATGAGAAAACGCGATATTTCGCATTTTCCCCGGCATGATCCACAACATTGTGGCATGGAGTGGCTTCAGGTAAGCCATCTGGAAATGACCCAGTTCTTGTGGCTGGTGCTTGTGTTGGCAAAATATATCCTCCTTGGATAAACAGTGGGATCTTTTCCAATGGGGCAGGAATGCGGACACGTGTATTGTGCCAGGAGTTTGGTATTTTATCACCCTACCAAAATATTGGATGCGGTGGAAGAATTCTTTAGAAAGCAATCTGGTCAGAGGTTTTTAAAATATAACTCGTTTTCACAAGCTTCACTCCCCTATCTCTCTGGTGATGCAGATCATCCATCAGGGTGCCCCAAACACTTAAAAAATAATGAGGACAGGAAATGGGTTTAAATGAGTCAAGATAATCAATATTATGACAGTTTTTGAAGCTGAGTTGCCACTAGATCACCAAGGAAAAGTGGGGGAGGGATTTGCCAGTGGTTGATAGCTGGACAAGCTTCGCACCCAGAGACGGATTCTTTGAGGCCAGTATCATAACTGGCCCCGTTCAAGATGACTAGAACTGTTCTTCTTTCAATGAAGCTATTGCTATCTGAACCCAGTGAGCCACTCCCTGTGTTGGACTGGATGTTGGATATCATCACTAGAGATGGGCACGATCCAAAAAAATTTAACGATCCAGCAGATTGTGAATCGGCGCCGACAACGATCCCAAATTAACGATCTGCGCCGATCATCTCCCGTTCCCGAGCCATGGATCATGGATTGTGGATCGTGGAGGCAAAAGCGGAGGGGCGCTCCGCTGTTCCCAGCGATACAGGAGCGGTGGGTGATGCCAGCGGCATCTGTGTTTTTGTTTGGCCGTCTGTGTTTGGCTGTCAGAGCTGCCTATCAGGGTTTGCAGGGATGAGATTGGAGTGCCCATGGCTACAGAACACCCCCTTCCCCCTCCCTCCCCTGGGTGTCTTCTCCCAACTGGTGACTGCTTTGCTGCTCTGTGGTTGGAAGGAAGCCCTGCTGATCAAGGAAAGCTGGGCTTCCATTCAGGTTTCCAGGGCGACAGAAGGAGGGCAAACAGAGCTCAGGCATTCCCCTGGCTCCATTGCCAGGGGAATAGATTGCTGGCGCCTGAGTGTCTGGATCCCCGATCTGAGCCCGATCACCCCGATCCAGGCCTCTCCCGATCGCCGGATCGTTGGCCTTGGCCGATCACGATCCGCCAACTCACGATCGCGTGATCGCCATTATCGTGGGGTTTTTTCAATCGTAATGTGGATCATGCCCATCTCTAGTCATCACCAAGAGAGACAAAGGTCAAGCAAACGGGTAGTAGGTAGCCTTCCATCAACAATAACAACAATTGTGCTTATATACTGCTCTTCTAGACAGATTAATGCCCCACTTAGAGCTAAACTACATGAGGCGCCTGACACGTGTCGGGTTCCTGCAAGTTTACCTGGGAAGTGTAGTTGAGCCAGCAGCAGCAGCAGGGCCAGAAGGACAGGAAGGAAAGAGTCAGTGGGGGGAGCCCAAAGCTGACAGGTGGCTAGCGGCGGCAGAAGGAGCTGCTGAGGCTGCCACCGCTGCAGCTGCTAGACTCTACCATCTTCTCACAGAGAAGGGCCGCTAGCCACCTGTCAACGTCAGGCTCTCCTCGTTGACTCTTTCCTTCCCATCCTTATGGCCCTGCTGCTGCTGACCTGACAACACTTCCCAGGTAAACTTGCGGTAACCCCACACGTGTCAGGTGTCTCATGTAGTTTAGCTCTCAGAGTGGTGAACAAAGTCAGTGTTATTATTATCCCTATGATACAGCAAGAACCCTGTGTCTTCATGATGCAATAATGGAAACTCAATCAGACATTTCTGGCTACATGGTGCCATGGAAACCTGTTGTATTTATGCTACATTTAACCTGAAATCCATGTCAAAGCAGACATGGTGGCCATTTTGAACCAACTGCACGGATTACCTGACTACCTTAAATATCTTACTTGTGGAATCAGCAGAGTTTTAAATGCAAAGTGCTTAGGAAATGTCATATCCTTTTATGTCAAATTAAATGAGGAAAAATGAATTTGCCCTCTGAAAAGAACAAGGCACAATTTGACCATGGCCGATTCCAGACGGCCCTCCCCATCCCGAAACGTCGCGTGTCGTCGCACGTCGTCGCACGGAAAACGCGAAATATCGTGTTTTCTTGCGCGAGTTTTGCGCGATGTCGAGCAAAACTCGCACGAGAAAACATGATATTTCGTGTTTTCCGCGCGACGACACACGACGTTTCGGGATGGGAAGGGCCGTCTGGAATCGGCCCATCTTGAAATTTCAACTTTTTAGGGTTTAACGGAGCATAGAAAAAAGATGGACACTCAAATATTTATGAAAACAGGCCATTAAATGTGTTCATTGAAAGACACTTCTCAGTTGCCTCCAAAGCAACAAAAAGTTGATTATCTAGAGGCCAATGAAATTTTATCTAAAACTCTGAATGACTCATAGAAAGAATGTCATCTTTACAATTACGTGCCGTGTGGTAATCAAACCAGGGTGCTGCTGGGAAATACAGAGCCACTGACCTCGCTCCCTGTAAACCTCATGAAAGCATTGAAACCATACATTTCTAACACATCCATTTTAACACAAATTTGATTTTTGCACAATTCTAATACAACATGGGTAGTCAATTACAATGTGATGCAATTCTACATTTTACGTACCACCGATTTTAGTTAGAGAGTTAAACACCTGTTTTAATCTATCCCATGAAATCAATGGGACTCAATAGTGCTTAACTTTAGATATGTGCTGGTGAAGAGTGCCCTCAAGTCACAGCTGACTTATGGCGACCCCTGGTGGGGTTTTCATGGCAAGAGACTAACAGAGGTGGTTTGCCATTGCCTGCCTCTGCAACCCTGGTTTTCATTGGAGGTCTCCCAACCAATTACTAACCAAGGCCGACCCTGCTTAGCTTCTGAGATCTGATGAGATCAGGCTCTAGAATATAGTTTTCCATGGTTCAGGATCTGTGTGAGGTGAGTAAAGCAGGAAAACTTGTGCCTTCCTTTTATTGTTCTGCTGAATTTCAATTAACACACTGATGGCGTATCCTAGACTCATATTATGTCGTATGCATGGATATGGAAATACATGGGAAAGAAGTCAGCATGGAATGAAGTCACCGATACATCTAAACATGCACACGGGGATTCATATCCATGAGATTCTTGGGTCTGTTAGTCAAGGAGAGGGGAATAGGTACAAGGACCATTGAACGAAAACAATTAATTGGCTTCCTATATTCTGTACCCTCTAGGATACTCATTAAGAAGTAGTTTTCATTATATACAAAGGCTAGGATCAGACGTCATGCAAACTAATTAAATGGTTAGTGTGATCATCTGAATGTATCACTCCGCTAACAATAGTTTGTTAGGGTCTATCCAATCAGGATCATAAACCATCGTTTGAAGTTGGCTTATTAACTCCAGTTTTGCATGATGGTATGAACATGGAAATCTGGGCTCAAAAGAGACAGGATACCAGCTAGGTTCCCATGGAGGTGGGGTTCTTGGAGATTTGGGGGGGCAGCCTAGCGAGGAATCTCGGTTGGCTATAATGCCACAGACTCCATCCTCTAAAGCAGCCATTTTCTCCAGGGGAACTGATCCCTGGGGTCTGCCACGTGGAGGATGGCAACCCTCTGGGGAGAAGGTGGCAGAAAGTGTGAAGCTGACGAAACCAGCATTGGTCAAGGATCTGAATGAATGTCTGTGAGCCAATGCTTGGTTTCACAAACTAACCATAATTAAAACAAACCAGGAGTTCACATATCCAGTGGAGTTAGCCGTGTTAGTCTGTAGTAGCAAAATCGAAAAGAGTCCAGTAGCACCTTTAAGACTAACCAACTTTACTGTAGCATAAGCTTTCGAGGATCACAGTTCTCTTCATCTCTCCATTCCATGCTGCTTTCTTTCCCATGTATTTCCATGTCCATGCATACTACATAGTATGAGTCTAGGATACGCCATCGGTGTGTTAATTGATGCTCTCATCTGATGAAGAGAACTGTGATTCTCGAAAGCTTATGCTACTGTACAGTAAAGTTGGTTAGTCTTAAAGGTGCTACTGGACTCTTTTCGATCATGAGTTCACATGATTGTCTGAAACAAGCCAAAGATAATTTATGCACTAACCATTAGTATTCCTTGTAGTTCAAACATTTTCTCACAGCCTAGCAAGATTAGACATTTTTTAAAAAATAATGAATATTTATATCTCCTTCTTACCTTTGCCAAGCCCAACAATCTTATAACTGTCTCCAAGGGAGGCAAGAGTTGCAGGAGAATTTGCAAACTGTTAGATAAGAACTGGATATGTACTGCTTTACTTTCCTCTTGGAGTCAATCTCTTTGGATAATTGACTAGGATCAATTTATGATTAACTAGCTCTAAAAATCAATCCCTTTTTGTAATTGACTGGATTTCACAACAGCATTGTCAGCCTGGGGAAACAGAGGTTCATCCTGCAGCTAAATGAAAATCACAAATGGATAGCCTTTGAAGGAGCACCATACTTGCCTGCTGAAGAACTGGAGTGATCATAAGAGCAGACCCCCAAAGGAAAGCGGTGTCTATTCCATGAGTCTCCTGGTCAACTGTTCAAAAATGAAATTGCTTAATGCAAATTGTATTCTTTCTAAGGATTGGTAGAATGTCTCAATCCCTGTCACAAAGTATCTTGAAGAACCTCTAGATCTTCAAAGAGAGACCCCAGGCCCAGTTCACAAGAGCAGGAGGAAGCCAAGTGCAGACAGTGGCTGTTTTCACACTGCTTATCGGCCATGGAACATTGTGCCAAGCTCTCGGAATGAGAGCGTCTTCCTGGCACGATTTCACCATTTCACGCGAGAATTGCTGTCATTCCGGGAGCTTGGCACGATGTTCCATGGCCGGTAAGCAGTGTGAAAATGGCCAGTGAATCAGGGATCACCTAATTGTACCCATCTGCCTCCAGAACCCTCACAGTCCGTACCCCAGAACCCTCATGGAACCTCAGGAACAAAGAAAGCAGTGCTATACTATGAGTCTTGGCAGGATCACAGTTCCACTTTTGTACTGGGGATGTTGGTGAGTTGTTGTAGCAAAGTTGCAGTAAAGAAAGTATGGAATCATGCATGCTGCTGAAACATTCTCCAAGCCAGTATATTGCAATAAATAAAACTTACTTTTATTGAAGCTGAGTCACATTCACTTGCATTTTAGTAGTAGTAGTAGTAGTAGTAGTAGTAGTAGTAGTAGTAACAACAACATTTGATTTATATACCACCCTTCAGAACAACTTAACACCCACTCAGAGCAGTTTACAAAGTATGTCGTTACAACAAAGTATTATCCTTACAACAATCAGCTTATGACGTGGATGGAGCTGAGAGAGCTCTGAGAGAGCTGTGACTGCCCCAAGGTCACCCAGCTGGCTTCAAGCAGAGGAGTGGGGAATCAAACCTGGTTCTCCAAATTAGAGTCCTGTGCTCTTAACTACTACACCAAACTGGTGTAGAAATCTAATCTAAAGAACACTATTCCCTGTTACAAGTGGCCTGCTAATCTGGATGTATGTGAGTGAGAGTAGAGATGTACCCCTGGCATGCTTGCACAGGAGAACTCTGCAGACAGTGTCTTGCTTTTTGCAAGACCAGGAGGAGAGAGAAAACAAAATGCACAGAAAGAGGCAGCTTGATTAGATAGAAGTTTCTAGATCAGACAGGGAGGACTCACACAAATACACTGTTATATAGTCTGGTTCTAGTAAAAGGGGAAAATAGTGTTCTCCCATAATAATAATAACAGTCGATTTATATACCTCCCTTCAGGACGACTTAACACCCACTCAGAGCAGTTTACAAAGTATGCTATTATTATCCCCACACCAACAAACACCCTGTGAGGTGGGCAGGACTGAGAGAGCTCCTAGAAGCTGTGACTGACCCAAGGTCACCCAGCTGGCTTCCAAGTGGAGGAGTGGGGAATCAAACCTGGTTCTCCAGATTAGAGTCCTGTGCTCTTAACCACTACACCATAGGCAAGCATGCTGACTCACTTCTATTCCAACACTTTGGTGATAAGAAGGGCAGATCTATCAGATCCCTACAAATCACTTCAATTGGGATTTGACCTCTGCTGGTGCACCAAATCCATAAAACCAGCTAGTGCCCCAGCCAGGAGAGCTGCCTGCTTAAGATAAATAGATATCCAGTCCAGCTCTGCTCTGCCTCAGCTGGTTGATCATTTGCCTGCCAGTCAACCTGCAACCTTCAAACTTTTGTACCCAGGGCTTTTTTTCAGCTGGAACGCGGTGGAACAGAGTTCCGGAACCCCTTGAAAATGGTCACATGGCTGGTGGCCCCGCCCCCTGATCTCCAGCCACGTGATCATATTCTCCAAGGACAACCCACTGAGTTTCACCACCTCTTTTCCCAGGAAAAAGCCCTGTTTGTACCCATGTTGACTGGGTGAAAAATGAGATACCTTGCAACCTCTCCTGCTGTGTGCATATACAGAATGAGCTACATTTGTTTCTGAAAATTAAAAGGTGGTACCACAGAAGGGTTAAAGGTTAAATGCGATTGCAGCAAGTGATAAAGAAAAAGAAACCAAAGTATATCTAAGCTACTCTGTTTTCTAAAACAACTGACAGTCTCACGAGGCTAAAGCAAACAATGGATAAATGTGCTTGAGGGCTTCCTTTAAGCATCCTTCTCTACTTATCTGTGGCAAAATAAGCTTTAAAGACCAACCTGAATGAAAAACGTTTAAAGACAGGACGCTTTTCTTTATCAGCCTTCTATGTGAAGAAGAAACATGTCATCCCCTTCTCCTCCAGTCACCCAAACAAGTTTTTCTTCCAAGAAGGAAATGAACCGAAAGTTATCATTTGTTTTTATACAAAGAAAGGGGTTTATGAAAAATGGCTTCAGTGGAAATATGAGCATAGATTAACCATTTCAGGATTTTCCCAACATGCAGAAGAGAATGGCTGAAAATTCAGATCTCCCACATGTGAACAGGTCTAGACTTAATTTGGAAATAACCAATCATCATAATAAATTACGATGTCAAGGATGCATCTTTACAAGCAGGTAAAGGGAGATACTTAATTTGGGGGCTGGTCTGTACCCTTTGGTACCACTAAGCATAGGTCTTTTCTATTTTGGTATCTCAAGTGAGCCTGATCTCATCAGATCTCAGAAGCTAAGCAGGGTCAGCCTTGGTTAGGAATTGGATGGGAGACCTCCAACGAAGACCAGGGTTGCAGAGGCAGGCAATAGAAAACCACCTCTGATTGTTTCTTGCCATGAAAACCCCACCAGGGGTCACCATAAGTCAACTCTGATTTGAGGGCACCACACAGACATTTCAAGTGAAAAGTTGAAGGAGATGATTCACATTAGCTTTTTCTGCCAACCCCTCCCCCCAAATCTGCTGTCCCTTAAGGGTACCCAAAGGGGAGAGAGTTGCCTCACATTACCTTTGATTACTGCTATTTCAGCAAAGCTATCTGCCATGACGTTGGCCAGACATTTCCATGCAGTTGTGTCTCCAGAACACCACAAAAATGTGTTGTTTGTTGGCAACCCTGGATTGACAATGCTGTTATGGGGGATGGATTTCATAGGAAGCTCCTATACACAAACACCTCTAGCATAGAATCGCCACCATGTGAATTCAATTTTAAGAGATCGCCGCACTCTTACTTGTATGAAGCACGCCTTATCATTCGAAAGAGCAAGAGTCCAGTAAGACTAACAAAATTTGTGAGATGGTATGAGCTTTTGTGAGTCACAGCTCACTTCTTCAGAAACCTTATTATTTCAGTTTCTTCTAAGACTACATGACTCTAGTCATTCCATTGTTTAAAAAGAAATTTCAGTGTCACCATACCTCAGACAAGGCCAAACCACCAGAATTTTGGTTCGATAGCATGGGACGCTTGTACTCCGTGCTCTGCCTAGAGGCTGCTAATTTTAACTTCTAGAAGCTTTTTAAAAAATCTTTCTCCTTATTCTCTGCTTGGTTTTCTTTCTTTCTTTTGTTATTCTTTTCATTCCAAAGTAGCTATGTAGCTACATAGGCTTGGTTTTAGTTCTCCTCTCCACCTCACTTATTTATATTAGTAGAGTGAGGGAGTGGAAGCGGGAGTGGAATTTAAATTCTTTAAAATAAAAAAAAATGAACAGTGTTGTGGCTGTCCTCCTCTGCCCAGAGTGTTATTCTTAGTTTTAATTTTATTATCTCTGCCAGGTTTCGCTGGCTGGTAGCCACATTGTTAAGAAGGGAGTTGGTTATTGGCATTTGCTGTTTTGGCTCCCTAAATTCTTCCCTAAAATACACTTCAGCAAGGCTGACGCTGATGCAGACGTTGAAGTCTCTTGCTTGAGAGGTGGCCTTAAAGCCTGAGGGGGGAAGTAAAGCCATTTTGTATGAGAGATACTTTTTCTTTGTGTTCCTCCCCTCTAAGAGTCTCTCTATATGAGACACCTCAACATGTGTTCATCAAGTGTAGGAAGACGCAATGTTAGCCGGGAAGCGTAGTTTTAAAAGACAGAGCTGGCGGAGATCATTCCTTGGAGGATTTGTTAATTTCCTCTTTGCTTTCCTGAAGGCTCTGTCAATTTCACTTCTTCAGTCTAAAACTGTGTGGGATCACAACCAGAGGGCAGCAAGGAATGGAAATGGGCTGGAGCTGCCTTCCAGAGCCAGTCTTGGACCTGTAGACGTTATAATGGGCTGAAGTTTCCTTTCTATTAGAAATCTAACAAACAAGAGAAAAGTCTCCATATAATAGGACAAATGAAACAAAAGGAGGGAACCTTCAAGGAGACCAGAAACAATCTATTTATTAATCTGATTGTATAATTATTATCAAAGTGCAAGTGCTCAAGTGTAATATAATTAAAGTGCAATCATCAACATTATACATTCAGTACTGATCACATTCAATCAAGGTAACAACTAATCAAAATCCAATGCAAGATAAGTCCATATGAAAGGCAAGTCCAACTGTTCATATAGTCCAAGTAATCTTTATCTTTCCTTTTTGTTTTGCAGTGGTGAAGAAGACACCGCGGTGGATTCTCACCCCCGTCTGACGTATTATCAGGGGAACAGAAGAGACCCAAAGAGTTGGCAACAGGCCTGCCAGCTAAAATTGCCTGTTTCAAAAATCTTCGTCATTGGCCATATTCATTGCATCTCTCATCAATCATTCAAGTTAAGGCACTGGTAGAAATCCATGTCCCCGCTGGCTCTGCCTTTTTAAACTACCCTTCCATACTAACATTGCATCTCATGACACAAGTTCTTCACATGTCAGATGTCTTGTGTAGAGAGACTCTGAGAGCGGAACCACAAGTGACGAAAGGCACAGGTTGGACACTTGTCAGCTTCCCTCAAGTTTTGATGGGAAATGTAGGCAGCTCGGTGGAATGTTGGACAAGTGACAGTTGAAAAGTCCATTGGACAGCAGTCAGAGAGCGAAGCTGCGAGACCAGGATGCCTACATTTCCCATCAAAACTTGAGGGAAGCTGACAAGTGTCCAACCTGTGTCAGGCGTCACTTGTGGTTCTGCTCTAAGTTAAGACTTTAACTCTTAATTTCTTTTCTCTTTTTAAGCTTTTAAGCCATAGCTTTAAAGTTTTAATTTATGTTTTTAAAGCTGACTTACCACCCCTGCAGCTACTCAAAAAGTTGATTAATGACCCGCTAGGACGTCGTCTCAAGCAGGTTTGGAAACTCTTGAAAGCTGTGTGGGTCAATGATATAGTGTAGAACTGACCCTCAACTTCAGGCTGCTGCTGCGATAGCTATTTTATAACAAATGTATATTTTATAACAATTATAACCAAATTTTTAACATATAAGACCAACTTAGTCAAATTTGGGCCCCCAAGTTTTTTGTCTTTTCTTGGTACCACCATTATTGCCTTATGATTTTATTGTTTTATTATTTTAAATTAATCCTTATCTATTAACTTCAGTTTATATTCATATTTAACTTCAGCTAACTATTACACTCTTCTTTTAAGGCTAGGATGTGGATCAAATGCAGATATCCCGGCCCACACTTGGCATGGTGGCCAAGGGGCCCCGGCAGTGGCCTCGAGGGGGCGGTGGTGATGCTGTGGTGACCCCAGCAGTGAGAGGAGGCACCAAGTAGGTGGTGGGCGAGGGAGGGAGGAATGAGGAGAAATGGAGGGCTGTGTGGATGAGGGTCACCTGAGGTGAATGGGGGCTGAGGGAGGGACACCCCTCAGAGGAATATGAGGGCTGGGCTGGGGCAGGCTAAGGCTTTAAAAAATGCAGCTATCCCCTTGAAGAAGGAACACAATACATAACAAAACAAGCTAGAGGGTTTTTTTGGAGATAGAAACAAAAAATCATTTCAGTGTTTTGGACCCTTCTGAAAAGGAATTGCTGCAAGATTGTGATCAAGAGTTGGTGGAGAGCATAGGACTTAGGGAAGCAACCAAGGGAAGAAGCGAGCTGCCATGCAGTGCTACCTATTAGGTGATATAGATGCTGAAACAGGCGATCAGGAGTTGGAGGAGGGCATGGGACCTACAAAAGCAGCCAAGGGAAGAAGGGATATATACAATAATATATACAACAATAAACAATAGAGAAGATAACTTTAGTTTATTAACAGCCCAAACGTATCTTATTGCCAAATCTCTTGATAAAATTTACAAAAAATTAAATGTACTCGCTTCTTATATTAATCATAATAAGAAGCAAGGGAAGGAAGTAGCTAGTGGTTCCTTAGATTCTTATCTAAGGACTCACAACTGGGAACCAAGACAAGCCAACAAAATTTGATTGTTAAACGAAGCAAAATTGCAAAAAGGCATGCCTTATTACAAGTTTCCTGAATATAAAGGAGGTGAGAACAGTGGCTTCTACCTCCATTTGTGAAGTTTTTAGCCCTTCCAACAATCTCTTGTTTGTTTGTTTGTTTGTTTGTTTGTTTGTTTGTTTGTTTGTTTGTTTGTTTGTTTGTTTGTTTGTTTGTTTGTTTGTTTGTTTGTTTGTTTGTTTGTTTGTTTGTTTGTTTGTTTGTTTGTTTGTTTGTTTGTTTGTTTGTAGTCCACCTTTCTCACTGAGACTCCAGGTGGATTACATACTGTGAGATTAATACAATCAGTATCAAGGACATTTCCATAGTGTTAAGGACATTTCCATAAACAATGCCATAGGGTAAATAAATACAACTTTACAAAGACCATTATCAAGAATCCAATACAGAGTTGACAAATTGCTGAAATAGAACATAATCAATTCTAGGACTAACCTTAAACAACATGAAGCACAGGTAGTATATAGGAGGACATATTTAAAGCGACAAATAATATATAAGACAACATAGTGTTGAAGTCTATGGTCCCTAACTCATTAGCAAAGCATCTGAGACCCCCTCCCTATAATACAGCCCTCCTATCTGAGAAAAAAGCCTTTTTGAATAATTTGGCAGATATAAGGGCAGAGCTGGCATCTGGGTTTAAGGTTGGGGGGCTGTCTGTAGGCAAGGAGAGGTTCTTGCCTACAGACAGCCCCCCAAACTTAAACAACTTCTCACTTACAATCATGAATCGGCTAGCAGAGTCACCAGCACAGGTACCAGGCCCTGCAACAGACCCAGATGCCAGCTCTGCCCTTATATCTACCCAGGGAATGCAATTACAGGACCCAATGGCATCAACTACGCTGTCTCTGGCTCTTACAGCTGCTCATCCTCCAACGTGATATATGCCCTCATGTGCCAACAATGTCCATCTGCTCTGTACATTGGACAAACCAGCCAACCTCTGCGCAAAAGAATAAATGGACACAAATCTGACATTAGAAATGGCAACATCCAACACCGAAAAATAGCCAATAAGCAGCTACCTAATAAGTGTTGGAAATGTAAGGAGCATGAAGGTTCTCTATTTCATATGTGGTGGACTTGCCGTAAGGCTAGAGACTTTTGGGCAAAAATATGTGCTGAGATGTCTTTGATACTCCAGTATAATGTGGTTAAAAATCCAGAAATGCTGTTGTTATCTTTGCAGTTAGAAGATGTTAATAGAAATGATAGGACACTGCTATATTATATGATAACAGCAGCAAGAATATTCAATACTAGAAGAAAGAAGAAACACCTGAAATTGAAGAATGGACAAGTAAATTGTTGTACATGGATGAAATGGACACATTAACAAGAAACCTGAAGGATCAAGAACCAAAAACATTTTTGGAAGATTGGAAAAAGCTGAAAAAATATATGGAAAAGAAATGGGACGTTAAGGGACAATTATGGTCTTTTGAAGGGTTTTAATGATACTAAGTAAGATAAGATATAGTTAAGATCTTTACCAATAAAAAGATAAGAACAACTATAATATAGAAATAATGTGATATTAATAGCGGGGGGTTCGCGTGCTGTTGGAAGTCAACATTGAAAAGGGGGAGGGGAGGGGTGGGGAAATATACTTGTGGGAATTGAATTGGATTGTATTTGTGTTTTAATTTGAATATATATTGACCCATCCAATAAAAAACGTATTAACAAAAAAAAAAAACCCAATGGCAACATCCAGAAACCAGTGGGAGAACACTTCAATCTACCAGGACATTCCATCAGTTAGTGTAATTCAACAGAAACCTTTCAAAAACAAAATCCAACGGGAGGCTGCTGAATTGGAATTCATATGTAAATTTGACTCAGGCTGGGACTGAATAGAGACTATGAATGGTTATCTCATTATCAGAAGTAACTGATTTCCTTAACAGAAGCAAACTGATCTCCATATCAGAAGCAGCTGTTTGCATCTACTCCTCCCTCCCCTCTCCTCCTCTATATCTGACCAGTTTCTTCTTGCCCTCCATGCATCTGACGAAGAGAACTGTGATTCTTGAAAGCTTATGCTACAATAAAGTTGGTTAGTCTTAAAGGTGCTACTGGACTCTTTTTGATTTTGCCTTCAAATAAGAATGAGAAAACCAGATAACAGAACTTGCCCAAATCAAGGAAACAAAGAGAGTCAGTGCTAAATGGATAACTTTCTTCGACTCTTAATGCCATTCCTTCAAATAATAAAGGGCACTCTAATGGTGGATTAACACGTTTGATACTGAATGTACTGAAACTTCGCTGCAATCTCTAGAGACCTTGGCGGTGGCTTGCCTTCTGATGTTTCAAAAACAGGCAATTCTAGTAATTAACCTTTATATTCCTCCCTTTTCCTCTTCTCTTTTGCTATGAATGCAGTTGGCTCAACTCGGAAGATAATCTTTTTGAATTTGAGACCAAATGTCCTAAGGCCAAGATTGTATTGTTAGAAGATTTGAATGCCCATATCAGTGATTGCAGTACGGTTGATAATTATGACACGGATTTTTTATAATAACAAAAGGAGAACAAAAGATACCTTGTTTAATAAAACGGGGGTAAATTATCAATTGACTAATATGGTTATCATTTAATATTAAATGATAATATGGAAGGAGGTATGGTGAATTCACTTATTTTAGTAAGGGGGTGCAAGTGTTATTTATTACTTACTAGTATCACTCTTTTGGATGATAACTCAGTTAGGATAACTGGCGTCCTACCAATACCTCAAACTGAAATCACAGCAGATATTCAATTGCAATAATTCGCCTCTGCTGTGAATTATTTCTTGAACTTAGGGCTGGAATCCTTGCAGCATAAGATATTGATACTGCAGTGCCCTGACCTTATATAATAACTTGGTTAGATCTTTGAATCATTTCTTGGTTAAGAATATAAGAATATTAAATGAAAGGTGAAAGGAGGAAAAAGCTTATTTCACAAAAAGAGCTGTGGCAGGAACTTTGCCCAGAAAGATTGCCCAGAAGGATTGCCCAAAGTGTTGGTGCTTCCTTGCAAATTTGGATGGAAGAGTATGTTGTTAGCAGGTCTCATTTCGAGGGGAACGTGCAGGAACACAGTTCCAGTAGTTCTCCCAAGAGGTCACATGACAGGTGGCCACACCCACTTGAATCTCGGCCATTTGGGGCCTGTTTTGGCCTGGATCAGGGCCGAAACGGCCCGGATCAGGCCTCTGACTCTCCCGCTCAGCAGCGGCCCGATCCTGACCATTTTGGGCCCAATTTCGACACTGAATGGCCAGGATTGGGTCCAAAACAGCCAGGATAGGTGATGTCAGGGGTGTGTGGCATATGCAAATCAGTTATGCTAATGACACATTTCCGGTGATGGCAAGGGGTGTGGCATATGCTAATGAGTTATGCTAATGAGTTTCTCCAGCTCTTTTTCTTCGAAATGACCCCTGGTTGTTAGACATATATCTAAGAAGATTTTCCCAAGTTATTCAATGATCTTGAACAGAAAGCTGATATAGTTGAAACTATCACAACAACCCCATCAATTTTATCACTTCCTTGGCCTCCTGTGCCTTCTGGTGAAATAAAGTTCTTAATATCTATAATTAAACATAATACGGCTCCTGAGGAAAATTTTAGCCTCCTGATATTCTTAGAGCTATTCCGGACTGGTAGGCACCACTTCTAACCAATTTGTTTAGTCATATAGATAGAAATGTTGTTCCTCCAGAAGTGGACTTCTTCCATCATTGCACCTATCTACAAGAAAGAGGAGTGAAAAGAGCCATTAAATTATTGACTAATAAGTTTACCTAATGTCAGGGCTTTTTTTCAGCAGGAACGCAGTGGGACGGAGTTCCGGCACCGCTTGAAAATGGTCACATGGCTGGTGGCCCCGCCCCCTGATCTCAGAGGGGAGTTGAGATTGTCCTACATGCAGCGGTGCGGAGGGCAATCTAAACTCCCCTCTGTCTGGAGATCAGGGGTCAGGGCCACCGGCCATGTGACCATTTTCGCCGAGGGCAATTTAAACTTTAAAAAACTCCACCGTTGTTCCAGCTGACCCAAAGTGACGTCATTGTGTGGTCCTGAGTTCCACTACTGAGTTCCACCACCTCTTTTCCCAGAAAAAAAGCTCTGCCTAATGTCATAGAAAAACTTGATGCAAGGTACCTCTTACTGAAGTTAGAAGAATGGGTGTTTGAAAATGATTTAGATTTCAACCAGGACATTCAACTTTAGACCGCTGCTTTTTCTTACATTTTATTATTAAACACGTGAAATGGGTTATCTAGGCAATTATCAGTGAAATCCTAAGAAGAATTACTACAGTCTAAGCTCATTCAAATCAATGGGCTTAGACTGGAGTAACTCCCCTTAGGATTGCACTGTATATGTGGCATTTATTGATCTTAAAGCTGCTTTTGATTCTATCCCAAAGCAGCACCTATGGAATAAATTAAGGTATCTGAATATGGATATTGGATCAAATGAAATCTCTTTTGGTTAGATCAGGTATTTATAGTCAACCCAGCTGCAACTTTGAAAGAAGTGCACTGGGGCTGTATATGGAAAAGATTGCTTTTCAATCTATATATAAATGTTATGGTTAAATATTTGGTAGGAGCACAATTTTTTCCAGTTAGGCTTGGAGGGGAGGCCGTTTCAATACTTCTTTACACGGATGATACATTACTTATATCCCATACACAAGTTGGCCTTAGAAGGCTTTTAAAAGCCTTTTACTGGTGGTCCCTGGCCCCAGGGAGCCTCAGCTGGCCTCGATCAGGGCCAGGGCCATTTCCACACGGCTTACCTGAAGCCGGGCCATGCCGCAACATTGCGGATCATGCCGGGGAAAACGTGAAATACCGCGTTTTCTCGTGCAAGTTTTGTGTGACATTGCGCAAAACTCACACGAGAAAACGCGGTATTTTGCGTTTTCCCTGGCACGATCCGCAACGTTGTGGCATGGCCCGGCTTCAGGTAAGCCATGTGGAAATGGCCCAGGGCTTTTCCAGTCCTGGCTCCAACCTCGTGGAACTCTCTGGGCCCGCCAAGATCTAATATCTTTTCAGCGGGCCTGTAAGACAGAGATGTTCCACCAGGAATATGGTTGGGGCCAGTCCTAGATTGCTGGAAACCTCCCTACCGATCTCCCACTGGGGGGCCATGAAATCATCTGCTTCCTTATATGTGAAGTCACTGAAACGATATCAACGATGGCCCCCGCCCTCTCTTTTTACTTATATATGATTGGGGAATTGGAAGGGGCCACCATCTGATTAATGATTGCATATGTACTGTTGTCCTTGGTTTTAAATCTATTTAAATGTTATTTTGTATTAAACATATTATTATAATCCGCCCTGAGCCTGCTCATGGGGAGGGTGGGCTAAAAATCGAATTAATAAATAAAACAATTTCGTTCTTGTTGTAGAAGTAATTTAGTAAATGTAAACTTTAACAAAACGAAGATTATACTTTTTAGTAGAAAGATTCACCTTCAAAAGTGGACAACGGATGGGAATTCATTAAAGCAAGTGACCTCTTTTAAGTATTTTGAGGTAGTCTTTCATAACTTTGATTCCTGGTAAGTACATACTGAACATATGAAGCAGGATTTTGAAAAGGTCATGTTTGGTATTCTTAGATTTTATAGAACAAGGAAAGGCTATTTGGTGTCTCCAGTACTAGAAATGTATAGAACACAGATATTATTACAGTCGTTATATGGAGCTCCAATTTGGGGAGTTGGAAATTTATGGACATTAGAAGTTATTCAAAATAAATTAGCTCACATGTTATTAGTTCCTAATTCAATGGCATCAGTTATAGTTAGATCTGAGTTGGTTTTGCTCCCAATATTGTCCTTAGTCCATAAAGCTGCCATTAATTTTTGGTTGAAAATACTCTTTGGTCCAAGTTTAGATTTGGCTTACAAGGAGAAGAAAGCTAATTCATGGCAAAGTCATATATTAAATCTAGTAGCCAAACTTGGATTTTCAGAAGAATATTTAAGGAGGGTAATTTTTTTTTTTTGCGGAGTAACAATTAACAAGATAAATACTGTTAGATATAAGTGTTCTGGTGGGTGCTACATTATTGGGTACCCTGAGATCAGCCTTTCTATAGTCAGCTTCCATTCTTCCCTTTAATCCTTACATCTTATTTTATTTAACTATTAAAATTTGAGCATAGAGCAGCATTTACTAAAGCATGTTTGGCTATTTTACAATGGACAATGTTAAGAGGTCCCATATAATGAATGAATCTGCTCTTGTGATCAGAGATCTATTGAAGACCTGGCCCATGTGGGGTTTTAGTGCCCAAGATTTGCAGTAGAACATGAAAGATATCTTGGGAATATTTTGTTACAATATCCAGGGAGGTTGGACCAGAATAAACTTGTGATATTGCTTGCCGACAAAAACAAATGAGTAACATCACAAATGGTAACATTTACCACCTTGGTTATAAAGACTCTGTCAAAATCTTCTGTTGCTAATTTGGTTGTTGGATTAACTATGAGTTCTATGTTGGATCTGATGTGTTAATATAGGAATAGCAAGTTACTATTAATTTTGTATTTCTTGCTATTAAGACTTAGGCTTTTGATTATTATCATATATTTTAATTTTAATGGACATTATAGGCTTTAACACGGTATGGAGATCTGGATTGTTGTTTTCTGTTGGAGTTGTTTGCTAAAGTTATGAGCTCATGCAAAGAAGTTTATGATGATGACCTTGGATTAGTTGCTCAATCGCACCTTAATCTACTTCTCAGAGTCTATCTACACAAGATAGATATCTTACACGGGGCTGCTCAAGTGTAGGGAGATGCAATATTAGCCTGGAAATGTAGTTTTAAAGGACAGAACCAGGGGAGATTGTTCCTCAGAGAGTTTGTTAATTTCATCTTTGCTTCACTGCAGGGTTGATGAAATTGACAGAACCTTCTGAGAGGCAAAGATGAAATTAACAAACCCTCTGAAGAGCAATCTCCACTTGCTCTGTCTTTTTAAACTACACTTCCCAGCTCATTGTGTCTCCCTACAGTTGAGCGTCCCATGTAAGATGTCTCATGTATAGAGACTCTCAGTGTTGTTTGTGAGGATAAAGTGGGGAGGGAAAGCATACAAACAGCTCCTTGGAAGAAGGACAGGATAAAAATGAAAGACATTTCAAAATATTATTTAAAAGCTCACCATCATTTACCATTTTAATCATATTTGTGATTCTTAACATCATCCTTCTATATCTTAAGCTTTAATTTCTGAGGCAACTATATTTGACAGCAGTTCTATTCTCCCAATCAGCTGGCATTGTTCAGCCATAATCAAAGCTCTCTTTGTTTTTGTTAAGATTGCTTATTAACACTGGAGAGCCAATAGATGCGCGTAGGTATTTACTTCTCTACAATATCAGCAATGTTCAACAACTTCTCCCAGGCATGATGTGACCGAGATGCTAAATTTTCTGGGGGGGGGGCGTTATTAAGAGTTTTATTAGAAACAAAAGAAGACAAGACATAAATATACAATAACCTAAAAACTAGCCAAATAGAATCGGCTAGCAGACAAACAACAGTAACAAAACATACAAGCAGAACAGAAGTTATATACCTATAAAGAAGAAAAGAAGAAACTATATAAACTAAAAGAAGACTTCCAATTTTCTCCATGACAAATAGTATTTTCACATTTCCTCTTGCTCTATATTAAAGATAAAAGCTTTTCTCATGTCCAAGTTCTCATGTCCAAGTTCCTTAGTCCAAAAATTTAAATTTAGCAGGATGCTAAATCTTCTTCCCATGAGCTCCATATTCCTTTATATAAGCAAAAGGTAGCTCGTTTGCACCAAATTTGTTTCTTTAGAGCAGAAAAAAGTATTTGTTCCACAAGACTAGTGACCTGTCATGTTAACTAGCATAATGTCCACTCTCTGAAAAACATACACGAATATTGTATTGAGGATGTATTCACAACCCCAAGCCAAATTCCAGCTGTCACCAAGTAAATCCATTGTGGTGGCAAAATAGTGTGTTTCACAATATCCAGACTTTGAATCCACAGGTATTAAAACACCAACATATACTGTAAAGGATAATAATCTTCATTATTCAATGTTGCTGGTATTTAGAGGGGGTTCTGTCTCTAGCACCAGGGCTTTTTTTCTGTGAAAAGAGGTGGTGGAACTCAGTGGGTTGCCCTCACGAGTGGCGCAGAGGGCAATCTCAACTCCCCTCTGTCTGGAGATCAGGGGGCGGGGCCACCAGCCATGTGACCATTTTCAAGAGGTCCCAGAACTGATTTCCACCACGTTCCAGCTGAAAAAACCCCTGTCTAGCACCCATCTGTCTGTGGTGAAGTAAATTTCTTGAATTACCAATTGTTGCACCAACTATGGATAACTAATATTTTTCTTCCATGATCCCTGGGATCAACTTTCCTTTGCAAAAAACCATAGCACATTTTTATCCATTTACTAGTGTAAATAAAAAAATCACAAACGCAAAATTAATAGGTATTTGTCTTATGCTACAAGTTGTTTTCTATTTACAGAAAAAGGTGGTTGTATTCTATACAGGAAGAGGTAAATGGTTGCATTTTCGAGACACTGTTTACTAATGTGCAGGTGACAGTATCTTAACAGGAAAAGTTATGCATTCTGACAAAAAGCTGCAACTTGAATGTGTCTCCAAATTATTTACAGTGTTTTTAAATATTGAAAATCTTTAAGATCATTAATCACACTGACTTCATGACTGATCGAAGGATTCCTATTTTAGAAATGGCTTTCTAGGCCCATCCCGAAGATTTGCCCATTTGGAAGACTCACAACCACGAGAAATCATCAACATTTTGAACAGCGCAGTGATGTTGATGGAATGCATTTTCCACGTACTGGACTCCAGAACAGGGGGGTTATATTAGAATATTACCATTATTCATTCTCCTATAATCAGGGCTTTTTTTCTGGGAAAAGAAAAGGTTTAAATTGCCCTCAGCGAAAATTGTCACATGGCTGGTGGCTCCACCCCCTGATCTCCAGACTGGTGCGGAGGGAAATCTAAGCTCTGATCTGTCTGGAGATCAGGGGGTGGGGCCACAGGCCATGTGACCATTTTAAAGAGGTGCCGGAACTCCGTTCCACCGTGTTCCTGCTGAAAAAAAGCCCTGCCTATAATATTATTATTTATAATAATAAACTCCTTTCCTTTTCTTTCAAGCTCCTTTGATCCAATGATCTTGAGCAGCAAATAAGGAGTCTTTATTTCTTTAAGGAAAATATGGTGGAGAGAGATTTGGCCCAAGCTAGGGTGATCCTTGGGTCTCTCTCCACCAGCAATATTGTCTTTTGATACAGTAGGAAGTCATTTAGTTCAAATAGGAGCAATCCACAGTTCATGATAAAAATGGTAATGAGGGCATTGGGGATGGAGTCAGTGAAAGGGAACAACATATTTCCGGAGGATCTAGGGCAATGGCTCAGGTTGGCTTTAAGCTATCTGTGGGGTCCAAAGGCTTAAGCAGAGGCTTGGTCTTGGTGGTGGCAGGTTAGAAGTTCGGGGAAATTAATGGGCCGGTGAGCACCCTTGGCATATCCCCATTGGTGGGGAATTGGGGTCTGTCAGGAGCAGCTGGCTGCTGCTTTATGGCCCAGTTGCAAGGACAGATGTCCTGCCAGGGAACCCCTGGACAAGCTGGTCCTCCCCCAGCTTTACGGCCTGGTGGTGGAGCTTTAAGATGATGAACCACTTCACCTGGCCAGGCTGGGTCCCAGCCATGCGCATGGATGGCTCGCACCCAGGGCAGCAGGGGCTTGCCCGGACAGGTCAGGGCAGAGGTCCGGGAGTGACCCCAGGCCTGACCTGTACCATTAGTCAGGCCCTTGTCATGTTGACAGTCATGTTATTGATATTTAATAAAGTGGTCCTTTAGTTCCCAACTCTTGTGTCTGACTCTTCAGTCCAACTGGGGGAGGCAAAGAGTCAGCCTACAAACTAATTCAGAAACTCAGATAAACTGCCGTGCTGTTTTAACAGGGTTTCATTAGATCAGACTTTGGAGGACTCGGTGCTACTTCAGTTCAGATCCCATTGCTGGAAACATTCATTCATTTCAATGGGAACATCAGATTTGGACGTATTTCCCTTCAAGCATGAAGATCTGTACCCTCCTTTGGAATGAATGGGCTAGACAAGCAGGGTTGCCAACTTTTTAACCAGCCCCTTTAGCTGTCTCTTTAATATCAGTTGCATCTGCAGCTATCAGCAGGTGAGGTTTTTTAGCGCCATGACATGAAAAGCTACATTGGCCCATTAAATCTCTATTAAAAGGAAAGGATTTTTCTTTTCCTGGCCAGCTGGTAATTTCAGACAGAAGTCTTGATTGAGCATGTTGATGTATTGAGAAACCTGTGCAAAAGAGTGAATTCTGTTTGCTAAGTTTTTACATACTGTGAAGAGGAAGAGGAGGAGGAGGAGAGTGCCCTCAAGTCACAGCTGACTTATGGCGACCTCTTGTGGGGTTTCATGGCAAGAGAGTAACAGAGGTGGTTTGCCTTTGTCTGCCTCTGATACTGAGAAAATGCAATTAAAATTCTCATGAGATAGATTTGGGGTTATGGCTTGAGAGGGCTTCTTGGTGGAAGTAAAAGGTGATAGCCGTGAGAGGTGTGAGATGGAGTTGAACTGAGGGAGGGGTGGTGTGGTGAGCACTTTGGCAGGTTTATGTGAGAGGTTCACATTGAAATGCCCCCTAGAGAAGTCATGCACCATCTCCCCATTAACATTTCAAAACTCAGTTGCCATACTGACTTTTATATAACATCCCTATTCAGGAGTCTTGTACTGTCTTCAACTGTCTGCAGTTTCCTTTACCTAATTTTTACCTCAGAACACAGAGTTCCACAGCTGACCAATCAGGGAGGGGGGTGCGAGCAGGCAGGAGCCTGCCAACCACACAGGAAAGCCAGGCCCCACAGGGAGATTGGCAACCTTAGAGAGGAAGACTGGGAGGTGTATTTTTACCTCAGGACACATTCAATGACTCCCAACAGCAACTGCATACTGTTTAGAATGTTGGGGTGATAACCAAACCGGCTGCATATGCAAATGACCTCAGGGAAGAGTGGCCGATTTGTCAGTTGGTGGGTGCGAGGGGGAGAGCAGCCTGCCAGCCATATAGGGAAGCTGTATCCCTATGGGAAAACACATTTTATCCCTTTTTACCCCCTTAGGGGTTGAATTTCTTAAAAACTCTTATTAGTGAGCCTTTACATCACAAAAGGAATGTTCTCCCCAAATTTCACATGTCTAGGTCCAAGGGTTTGGGCTGGGCGTTGATAAGTCAGTCAGGATACTGGTCTTTATATATATATATAGATTATGTTCCCACGCAAAAAGACACCCACCTGGTTTGCCTTCTTTCCTTCCCCCATGCAATCAATGTAACATCTAATCATGCCGTCATCACACTTGTTTCAAAATTGAACACACACACCAAAAGGTGCTACACCTGAAGATGCCAGCCACAGCTGCTGGCGAAACGTCAGGAACTACAATGCCAAGACCACGGCAATACAGCCCGGAAAACCCACAACAACCATCGTTCTCCGGTCATGAAAGCCTTCGACAGTACATCGAACACAGGAATGGCTGGTGAAAATGATGGAGTTTGCAGAGATGGTCAAACTTACATCTTTGACTAGGGAAAACAGGTTGGCTTAATTTATTGTTACCTGGAAACCCCTTATAGATCTTTTGCAGGAAACAGAAAGAAATGAACTGATGGTTTGTGTTTTTGAAGATTAAGAGGCAAAAAATGTTCAGAGGGAAAGGAGAAGTATTTTCTCATGGTCATTTTGGAGTTAGCGTATAATATGTGCTACTTATATATCTTTCACAGAGAAAATGGGTGTTTATTTCTATTTTTTCTTTACATCTATGTGCTTTTTTCCTTCTTTTTTATTATTTTGTTGAAAATGCTTAATAAAAAATCCAGGGAAAAAAAAAGCTCAGATAATTTTGATACCTGCTGCTGAACAAGAAAAGCTACTGGATTGAAGGTCATCTCTATACATTGAAATAGGCTTCCACTTTTAGATGTAATTTAAAGGAATAGATTGTATTAATGACTAATAAAGCAATTCTTCGAAAACAGAAGATTGCCGGCACCCAACATCTATTGAATTGGAGGTGATTCAGGCAGCTGGTGTCTCTAAGATTTCATTTTTCACCACCAGCTTTAGAGCATCACTAATTTATTTTCATGATTAGATTCACCCTGCTTTAATGCAGCACATTCATAAGCTGTTGCATTGACATCATATAACTTGAGCTGATTTTAAATATCGTGGCTCATTTTCATGCAGGAGACCTGCATGAATATCAAGAAGGAAGATACAAAGACACCTCTTGAATAGATTCAACATGAATCCTTGACACTCCTGGAACGTTTTCTGACTTCCCATTTTTTCTTCTTCTGTTCACTCCCAACTTTGCAAACTCTTGACAGCCACTGTATTGTTTGCATCACTTTGTTATACTTCTCAGGTGCTAATTCACCTTTCATTCCCTTAGACCCCAGTTGGTTCGAATCCTGACTAGCTTACAGTACAATATAAACAAAGAGTCACTCTACACAATACTTTTGACCAGGGCTTTTTTTCTGGGGAAAGAGGTGGTGGAACTCAGTGGGTTGACCTTGGAGAAAATGGTCACATGGCTGGTGGCCCCACCCCCTGATCTCCAGACAGAGGGGAGTTTAGATTGCTCTCCGTGCTGCTCGGTGGTGCGGAGGGCAATCTCAACTCCCCTCTGTCTGGAGATCAGGGGGTGGGGCCACCAGCCATGTGACCATTTTCAAGAGATTCCGGAACTCCGCTCCACCGCATTCCAGCTGAAAAAAAGCCTTGCTTTTGACACGTGTTCTTCATGTGTCAGGAGACACAATGTTAGCCAGGAAGTGTATTTTAAATGACAGAGCTGGTGAAGATCGCTCTGGAGGCAACAGATGTTCTCACAGCCCTCCACCACCTCTGCTGTCTCCCCATCTGGAGCCTTTGCCCTGCTGAGGCTCGGTGAATTCAAAGTTTTAAGCAGCAAGGGCAGCAGAGTAAAAGCTCCGGAAGGGGCATGCCAGAGGTGGTGGAGGGCTGTGAGAGAAGCCGTCCCCTCTGGAGTGATCTCTGCCAGCTCTGCCTTTCAAAGGTACACTTCCCAGCTAACATTGTGTCTCCCGACACTTGACAGACATGTGCCCTGGCATCTCATGTAACTTAAAGTTACATTCTGCACTGCAGTGCACTGCAGTTACATTCTTACATGCACTGCATATTTGCCCCAAATGAGCTTAATTGACAATAATTTGCTCTTTCTTCCCAATAACCAAAGGAGAAGCTTTGCCCTCTGCTGTATCTGTGCCTCCTGCACTAGAAACCTAAGGAGCTCCTACCTAGACATGACTTTTAATGAACAAGTGTGGTCCGGAATGGGGGAACCTCACGTGCCTTTAGTTGCCTCGGGTAGTTATTGGGACACGGGCATGGCAAATGATCAAGCCAGTAGCAGGTCTGCCCATCTGATCATCCAGTTTCTTAAACATCTCTAGGTGGGCTTAAGAGGAGCCTTTCCACTGCAGTTCACAATCTAGTGAATCTTGTGAGGTGATATGATCCTTGTCAGGATATCAATAATTAAAAAACACACACACACACCAATGAACGGACAACTAAATTCTTACTCATAATTATTGGGCAAAGACTCACAAAACCACATGTGCATATCTATCCTTACAGCAGTGTTGCCAACTCTGGGTTGGAAAATTCCTGGGGATTTGGGGATGAAAGCCCCTTCCCGTGAGAAACAATCAATGCAGTCAGTAAAGCAGTTTATCCGAAGTATTTGAAGTGTAATTCTAAAGTGCAAAGTGCCAAAGTCATAAGCTAAGAATAAATAATTGAACAACTCTCCAGAATAAATAGTTATAAGTACAACATCCAAAATGAACTTATAATACATGATAACACGTGATGGTGCTGGACTTTCTTAGGGTACTATTCTTACTAGAAAATAACTGACGGACATTCCTGAACAGAGGTAAGTATACAAATCCGATGTTGCTCCTGCCAATAATGAATACTGTCCCTTCTCTCTTACAGGTAGCAGTCCCTGGAAAGTCCAAAGACTTTTGTTGCAGCTCTTATATCCCGTGATTGCCTCTCTTGTTTGGTTGATTTGGGAGTGAAGCCTAGGGAGGGTGGGATTTGGGAAGAGAAGATAAGCGGATGTGATGCCATCGAGTCCACCCCCCCCCCCAAAGCAGCCATTTTCACCAGGGCAACTGATCTCTTTGATCTGGAGATCAGCTGTAATTCTGGGAGATTGCCAATCCCCACCTGGAGGTTGGCAGCCATATCTTCCAGCAGGTCTGTTTTAAAAGTATTGAGTTTCTACTTGCAGCACACTCTGCCAAATTCTATTACCCAGCCAACTTTTCCTTTCCGATTCATTTTTGAAGACCTCTGTGCTTTGGGAATACTCTCCTTTATCCCAGCCTTCTCTTTGTGTAGCTCAATAAAGCAATTGTGTACGAGCGTAAAGCTGTGTCCCAGGGGAGCCAGAGGATCACTGGGAGATGTTATTGTGTAGTGTGTTTTGTGTCGGTCTGGAATGACACACACACAAATGAGAGAGGGTCAAAACTGACCTTTACTTAGCGTCTTAGACACAGTATGCGTGCTGGTTCTCTGTTTAAACCCTGCTGGTCAGAAAAACGTTTGGCTGCAAATGCCAGGAAAAGAGCTCAAAAGTGAAGTAGGGTCCTAACTTGAAAATTTTCAGACTTTTAAAGCTAGCTTTTATTAGAAAGAGGTCCTGCTTTTTTGTCTTCTCTTTCAAAAAAAAGAAAGCCAGTTGATTTCCATTGAATATGATACGCTGTTTGTGAAAGGTACTATAGAAATAGAGCTGGAAGGCACCCCCAAAGGTCATCTAGACCAACCCCCTTCAAAATGTAGGAAATTCACAGGTACCTCCCCGCACTCACTCCCCCAGTAACTGCTGCTCTATGCCCAGAGGAAGGCAAAAAACCTCCAGGATCCCCCGCCAACCTGGCCTGGAGGAAAATTCCTTCCCGACCCCGAAGCGGCAGTAGTACCCTGGGCATATAAGAAAGGGCCACGATCCATGTTGGGATACCAAGCGCCAGCTAATCCTTTCATGCCCTCCTTCTCATGATCTGCCTACATTCACACTGAGGCATAGAATCATCATTGTTGTCAGGTGTCCATCTAACCTCTTCTTAAATACCTCCAAGGAAGGAGAGCCCACCACCTCCCGAGGAAGCCTGTTCCACGGAGGAACTGCTCTGTCAGGAAGTTCTTCCTCATGTTTTGCCAAAAACTCTTTCGATTTAAATTATAACCCCTTGTTTCTGTTCCAACCCTTGTTACCAGAACTGCTATTTTACGGGAAAATTACCTGCAGTCTGGATTTAATTATTGCGGATCTTAAGCAGCTATACCAGAGTCCCTCTTCCAGATCACTCATGCAATAAAGAGGTGAGACTAATAAAGATAAAACGTGTCTTTACTAATAGTGTTGCGTATGCCTAAAATAACACACACAAACAAGGTACATACAAGAAACTAGGAAATAAAGAGTTGGAAAAATAGAGCCATTTGCATTAGCAGGAGGATCCACTTGAGATGGACAGAACTGGGTATACTCACCTGGTCATGGCGTGGAATAAAGATGTAGCAGCGAAGCGTGGCAGTATCTAATGCCTGCACTAGACACGCAGAGAGAGATGGCAGAGGTTCAGGATAGGAATGGCATGCACACCTCATGGCAGGGGAAGCCTGCTTAAGTACCCCAAAACGTACCCTGGGGCTAGTGCCTTCCATGTGGTTCTCAAAAGGGGAACAAAGGCTTGATGGTTCTACAACTATCCTTAATGGGCCACTTTATGATCTGATTGTGTGATTGTGACACCTCGGGAAGAGGGGGGAAAGGAGGGAAGGGGAGTGCTGGGCGGGTTGATTGGATCTGCCAGGAAGCTGGCGTTGTCTTGATGGCATCAGCTCTGGAATGCGGTGGTTGCATTGAGATGCGTCCATTAAGTGTCCTGGACAGCCGGCACGTAGCTTCCATTCCGGGGCGGCTTCCAAGATATGCATAACGGGGTGAGGCTGGCCGCTGCGGACATGACCGGTTCGCTTTCACGAAACGGCAGCCTTGAAGTGAACTGTCCAGGCTGGCTCTTTACTGCTTGGGAACATGGCTTCTTCCCAGGCACGGCTTGGGCTTGCTAGCAGGCTGCCCCGTGGTGAGGGCAGACCCAGTGACCGGCCTGCAAGGGGCTCTCCGCAGGAACTGACCAGGGGGTGCCTGGCCAGGCTCGTGGGGATTCCCTCCAGCTGGCACTGTGCTGCTGGCAGCATGGCTCTGGGCTCAGGTGAGGCAGGGGCCCAGGGAGGCAGGAAACAGACATAGATGGCACAGTCCATTGCAGCATAGAGAACAGGAAACAGGCATGGGCAATGCTGCCCCATAACAGAGTCTTTGGTGGATCTTAAGACAACAATGCAGGAAACTGACATAGTCCATGGCAGCCCTCATAACAGGAGGGGGGGTCCCTGGCAACACCCTCTGGGGCGACAGTAAACAACTCCACTCCATTCTCTATTCGACAGCCAATACTTGAAGAAGGCTATCATATGACTTCTCAGAGCCAAGCTACAAGAGACGAATTACACGAGGAGGAGCATGTGAAGGGAGTCGCAATGTTAGCCAGGAAACTGAGTTTTAAAAGAGATCCAAAGGCTTTGTTAATTTCCTCTTTGCCTCCCGAAGGCTCTGTCAGTTTCACCTCCCCTTCTAAGAGGGGAAGAGGAAATAAACCCTCTGAGGAGGGATCTCGCCTGGCTCTGTAGAGAGGGGAAATTGACAAAGCCCTCCGATCTCTTTTAAAACTCAGCTTCCTGGCTAACATTGCAACTCCCTTCATGTCCTCCTCCTCATGTAATTAATCTCTTGTAGCTTAGCTCTCAGTCACCTCCTCTCCAGGCTAAACATACCCAGCTCTTTCAACCTTTTCTCATAGGACTAAGAGTCTCTCTATACAAACCTTTTGACAAGTGTTCTTCGTGTGTTGGGAGATGCAATATTAGCTGGAAAGTGTAGTTTTAAATGACAGAGCTGACGGACATTGCTCTGGAGGTGATGGATTCTCTCACAGCCTTCCGCTGCCACTGGCATGCAAGACTGTCTCCCCTTCTGAAGCCTTTGCCCTTTGCCCTGCCACCCTCATTTCTTAAATTAATTGAGCCTCAGCAAGGCAAAGGCTCCAGAAGGGGAGACAATCCAGCATGCGTGAAAGAATCCATCCCCTCTGCAGCGATCTCTGCCGGCTCTGTCTTTTAAAACTACACTTCCTGGCTAACGTTGCATCTCCCAACACTTGACAAACACATGCCCAGGCATCTTGTGTAGAGAGAACTCAAAGACTCCAGACTTTTATCTCCATTAACAGTGCTGTCCCTAAGCAGAATTATACCTGAAGTTACCAAGGAGTCACAAGGATTTTAAAATCCCAACGTTTACAAATTAAATGTTTAATAAAATTGGTCAAATAGACTTGTTCTGTTTTGTGTATTGGCTGATGCCTCCTGCTCTCCCTTACCAGTTTGCTGAGTCATAGATCCAGAGGAGTTAGCCGTGTTAGTCTGTAGTAGCAAAATAGAAAAGAGTCCAGTAGCACCTTTAAGACTAACCAACTTTACTTTCGAGAATCACAGTTCTCTTTGAGCCAAACTACAAGAGACGCCTGACTCTAGTTGAACACTTGTCAGCTTCCCTCAAGTTTTGATGGGAAATGTAGGCATCCTGGTCTTGCAGCTTGGCTCTCCGACTGCTGTCCAATGGACTTTCCAACTGTCACTTGTCCAACATTCCGCCAAGCTGCCTACATTTCCCATCAAAACTTGAGGGAAGCTGACAAGTGTCCAACCTGTGTCAGGCGTCACTTGTAGTTTGACTGTTTGTCAGATGCATTTGACAAAGAGAACTGTGATTCTCGAATGCTTATGCTACAGTAAAGTTGGTTAGTCTTAAAGGTGCTACTGGACTCTTTTCCAGTTTACTGAGGAATGTGAGAAAATGAAATTCCCTTCCTAATGCAAATTCCTTCCTAAGTTTTGTCAAAAAAGACTCCTAGACTAGGAGCTGTGCGGCACCTTGCAAGACTAACACAATTGCATTCCAACCTAAGATTTCCTAGACTACTTCATCAGATAAGTGCAATGGGTCTTCATTAGGCAGGCATTTCGATTTGAAAAAGTATAAATAGTAGAACCAAAATGTTATGAAGTGTATGGAATGTCTCTCCCTTTTGCCAATCTCAGTTTTCTTCTAACGACAATTGGCTCAGTCGTTGGCTCAGTCATATGATTTATTCATAAGTTAGCTGCCTCTTGTATCAAGATTCACACCTTGTCTGCATTCTCCCCGTCTCATTACCTGTTTGGCTAGCTTCCATATTACCTTAAAGAGCATTTTATCCTTATTAACTAATGGAGGGATATTAACAGCAATGAATATAGCAGCTAGAGATATGCCACTGACAAATGCAGCCCAATAATAATTTAGACCAGTGTTTTTTAACCCGTAAGTTGTAAGTCTCAGGTAGGTCATGGAGCGGTACCTGCTGGGTCATGAGTCTCTCTAGAGCAGCCATTTCCTGGCTTTTTTGAGGAACTCCTGCTGGCGAGCATTCATAGAGAGCAAAGGTGCATTGATTGGCATGCTCACTGAGGTGCTACATGACAGCAAAGCAAGGACACTCGGTGGGGAGAGGATTTTTTTTTCAGCAGAGGCAGAATTAAGGACCCCTCTCAACAAATCGTCTCCCTTGCCTTCTCTCTCTTCTCCTGGCATGGCCATGCTCCCAACTCCTGCTCCTGTGGCTCAGTCCACATCTGCATACATATCCAACATGGTACTTCACCTCTGCATTGGTGACATAACCAGGGCTTTTTTGCAGCAGGAACGCGGGGGAACGGAGTTCCGGAACCTCTTGAAAATGGTCACATGGCTGGTGGCCCTGCCCCCTGATCTCCAGACAGAGGGGAGTTGAGATTGCCCTCCGCACCACCGAGCAGCACGGAGAGCAATCTAAACTCCCCTCTGTCTGGAGATCAGGGGGCGGGGCCACCAGCCATGTGACCATTTTCTCCAAGGGCAACCCACTGAGTTCAGCCACCTCTTTTCCCAGAAAAAAAGCCCTGGACATAACTATGGCTCCATCTCTTCCTGTCATGTGGCTCAGATGTCACATGACTTCTCTTATGTCTGTGGCTCCATATTACGCACACACTTGATTTTAGCCAAAATGCCAAGAAAATTCCCATATTAAAGGCAATTCCCCTGTCTGGAATAATCAAAGACCAGTGATCTATAACATCTTGCCTAGCTAGATCCATCTGAGAATCAACTCAAATCAAACCCATACCTCAGAGTGCATATGGGTGGTCATTTATTTAAAAGCAGAGACCCCAGATTTAGTTTATGTATACATGGAAAGTCAACATGCAAGTCATGGAGCTTTCTGTGTGCAATGAGATTTTGATATAGTAGTGCTTCTAAATGTCCTGACCCAGATAGCCCAAGTGAGCCTGATCTCATTGGATCTCAGAAGCTAAGTAGGGTCAGCCTTGGTTAGTAATTGGATGGGAGACCTCCAACAAAGACCAGGGTTGCAGAAGCAGACAGTGGCCGACCTGTGTTAGTCCCTTGCCATGAAAACTCCGGCAAGGGTCGCCATAAGTCAGCTATGACTTGAGGGCCCTCTTCATCAACAATGCTTCCAAATAATTGATGCCCCTCTCTCCATTGTATTCTGGGGTAGTATGATCTCTTGAATGGCCAACACTGCCCACTGAACTGGCCATGGGCAGAGGTAAACCAGGAACATTTTCGTCAAGAAAGTGATGTCTCTATGAACATTTCAGTTATTCTTTCTTAAAGAAAATATATTTTCCACCTAAAAATAAGGATTATTAATTACAACCCAACCACTGATTGCAGAGAAAGGTGTTACAAAATCATGCATTACATTTAAACGTGTGAACAAAGGCCTTGATTGGTACTTAAAAAAAAAAAACAGCTTCAGGGACCACAAGTTTGAGTTGAGAAGCGGCAAGGATTTGTATGCTCTTGACCTTTTCCCCACCAGCCATTTTGTTCTCTTCAAATATCCCCCCTTTGCTTCTCATATTCATATGCATTCTGCAGTGCTCCTTAAATGTATCTGCCTTCATATGTATGCATCTGAAAACCTGTCAGACTATGGAATCCCAGTTATCCAGAGTTCGTCTCCCCCCTCTGCAAGAAGCACAAGGTTTCTTGGTTTCAAAAGGTTTATTGGAAGATTATGCTCAGGATACAGGTGTCCACAATCCAAGGGCTTGAGACCCTTGGCTGAATGAAAACTTTGTTGAGAATGACACATGAAATGAAAGTAACAACACTTCAAACTCCCATTCCCAGCCTCCCCCCTTAGTCCTGTCTGCGAAGGCATGGGAAGACGAGGACGTCAAGGTCTTCGGCCGAAACGGGGTG
Source organism: Eublepharis macularius (assembly GCF_028583425.1). NCBI lineage: Eukaryota > Metazoa > Chordata > Lepidosauria > Squamata > Eublepharidae > Eublepharis > Eublepharis macularius. The sequence continues at coordinate 93,491,296 of NC_072798.1, forward strand.
ATAAGAACTCTGCGCTCCCATGCCTGGGCACCACCTGCGTTCCTCTAATGGAGGGCAATCTAAACTCCCCTCTGTCTGGAGATCAGGGGGCGGGGCCACCAGCCATGTGACCATTTTCAAGAGGTTCCGGAACTCCGTTGCACCGCATTCCAGCTGAAAAAAAGCCCTGCACGTGACTATATGAAATTCGTTTCTAAATGAAATGTACAGTACAGAAACACACAGTGAATGGTTGACTCTGCTATCTTTTCCAAGCAGGAGTTTTCATTACCAGGAGACATAACGAATAGCAAAGGATCTGTGGCGAATTATTTGCATGTGAAATAGCTTCATAGTCTGTTTTCGTATAACTTTGACTGACAGTTCACATACAGCTTGGGAGAGAGAACGACGGAGAGAGGAGTGCTGAATTCACTTACCAACCAAAGTCTTCTTCTGACACTTAATTACTGCCCTATATAAGAAATGAAGGAGAATGCTAAATGAGAAAATACCATGTATGAATTCTAATATTGTGGTTTATCCATATATTAAATTTAACACAGCTATCTTCACTTCTGCCTCAACCATTCTGCTTATTTCTATAATTACACATGAATGCCCAACTCTGTCTTTAGTTTTTTAAAAAATTAGGAGCTTCATTATATTGTCAGTTCTCACAGGTTCAAAAAGTACTCAAACTAGGATAGATATGTTTTCGTCCTGGGAGTTAAATCTCAAGAAAATATTATATATATCAAATGTATGCATCAAATGGATTTATATTTGATATTAATTTCAGGAATATGTAGAGTTTCACATATTAGTTAGAAGGAAAAAAATTAAGCATCAATCTTCCGACGCACGTTAGCTGTAAATCAGTATTCATTTCCTAGGAAATACTGAGGCCGTTTTCACACTGCTTACTGGCCACAGAACATCGCACTGAGCTCCTGGAACAACAACGTCTTCCTGGCATGAAATTTTATACTAGCTTGATACCCATGCTTCGCTATGGTATTTAAGTACTTTAAATCCAGTTATAATACTTATGGGTATGTAACATTTTTTGGTTTGTGGGGTTTTTTTAAGTTGGTTTTGTAGTATAATGGCATAGTACCTGAGCTTCACAAAGGTGTTTGAATAAAGCGACACATGTTATCCCTATTCAGGAGTCTTGTATCATCTTTCTTCAACTGTCTGCAGTTTCCTTTACCTGATTTTTACCTCAGAACACAGAGTTCCACAGCTGACCCATCAGAAAGAGGGGGTGCAAGCAGGTAGGAGCCTGCCAGCCACACAGGAAAGCCAGGCCCCACAGGGAGATTGACAATCCTAGTGAAATTTGAGGCGAAGACTGGGAGGTGCATTTGACCTCAGGACACATTCAAAGACTCCCAATAGCAACTGCAGACTATTTAGAATGTGGGAGGGTGAGAACCAATCAGGCCGCATATGCAAATGACCTCTGTGTTCCAACTGTCTTGGGGGGGATGAGGTGTGAGGCCCAATCAGCCCACATATGTAAATAACCTTGAAAGGCTGGCCCAGTCAGGGAAGAGTGGCTGAGCTGGTAGTGGGCGAGGGTGCACACAGGCAGCAGCCTGCCAGCCACACAGGGAAGCTGAATCCCTTTGGTAAAACACATTTTACCCCTATTTACTTCCTTAGGGGGTGAATTTCTTAAAATCCCTTCTTAGTGGATGTTTACATCATGAAAGGAATGTTCCTCCCAAATTTCATGTTTCTAGGTCCAGAAGATTGGGCTGGGTGTTGATGAGTCAGTCAGGACATTTGTCTTTATATATATAGAGAGAGAGATATCTCCATGGCCAACCCTGCTTATCTTCAAAACTCTGACAAGCTCAGGCTTGTCTGTTCTATTCAGGCTGTTAACAATAACATTATGTTACCATAATATTCATAGCCTTTGTGCTAAGTTCTTTGAAATGGGAAGGAAATTCTCAAATAATAGTTTACTGTTACAGAGCATTCAGGGTTACCAAGTGTCAGGGAACAAACAGAGAGCTAGGTGGCGGCTGTTGTTTTGTTGATGTTCATTTTGGATTTCCCCCAAATATTTCATTGACGAAAGGCACACAATAGCTACCCCGACTGCCTGCCACCAATTAGACTTGCTAATCTTGCAGGGTTTTGTTCAAAGGATGTTGACCAGACTAATTGCTGGATTGCTGACAAGGAGCTGCAGGACTTCAGCTTTCCCGGAATGCCAGTTTTAACCTCAGGCATTCGGAATCCTTTGATACAGAGAAAATGTTACAGCCTCTACAGGTGAACTGTACTCTTTACCCAGGCTACTAGGAGATCAGTTTGTACTCTCTCAAACAAATACCAAGAGGATTACTTTCCCTGCCAGATGATACAGAATATAAAATATTGAGAGCCTGTCAAAAGCAATAAAGTCCTGTCCTTTTTGTATTCGTAGGCAAGTTTGGTGACATAAACCCAGTGCTTTCACATTTGGACTGTGAGCGATACAGGTGGTTTCTAGAAGCACGGAACAGAGAGTGTGTTGGAGAGGAAGAGGAAAACCAGCAGGCCTCAGAAACATTTAACGCCCTCTAGGCTGCGTAGGGTTGCTAACCACCAAGTAGCGCCTGGAATTTTCCTAGAATTACAGAGCCAAGCTACAAGTGACAAATGACACTTGCCTGGCAAGTGAACAGACTCACGTGTATTCCTCCCTGTTCACTTGCCATTCACTTGCTCTCCACTTGATCAAGTGAATGGCAAGTGAACAGGGAGGAATACATGTGAGTCTGTACACTTGCCAGGCAAGTGCCATTCGTCACTTGTAGCTTGGCTCTGAGATCTGGGTTAGAGAGATCAGTTCCCTCGGAGAAAATGGCTGCTTTGGAGAGTGGACCCCGTAGCATCCCTGCAGAGCCCCAGGCTCCATTCCCAAATCTTCAGGAATTTCCCACTCCAGAGCTGGCAACCATAAGGTTGCACTCATTGGAGTCCTGTACTGGAAAAGTGGTGTTCGTGTTACCTTTCCATAAGACTGGAGGGCAGTGGTTGTGTGACATCTGCAGGCCCACTGCTACCCACCTCTTTCCCCTTCTCCCTGCCCAAACGTTAATGGCTGCAGAGATGTGAGCGGAAAAGAGATGGTGGGAGAGGACAGTGCCTATCTCAAGTTAACATTTTGCTTCTCTGTGTTGTTCATCTCATTCATGTGCAAGACTGGAATTCTATAGCTTTCCTTCCCAAAAGGCAGCCCAAGCTCTTCTGCCTTGAGGTACCATATCTACTGACACAAATGTGATTGACAAGGTCACGCTAAGAGACTACAGAGAAACACTGGCACATCACTTAAGCAAGCTGGGTTTTTTGCCCATGTGGACTAGGAAGAAGTGGGCTGAAATCCAGTGGTGCCCATAAGAAATGTGCACTAATAGAGCTGGTCGGGATCACATGTTTCTTTATTTTTTTACAGACAATCATCTATCCCATTGTGATCATGTCCTTCCTTACTCCAAAGAGCTCACAAATCTCCCTCTTCCCCTTCCTGCTCACAACTAGACATGGGCACGATCCAAAAAAAATACCGATCAAGCTAATCGTGGATCTGCGCCGGTGACGACCCTAGATCTCCTATTCACTCCGATCAAGTCCCGTTTCCGATCTGGGATCTGGGATCGGGGAGGCCAAAGCGGAGGGGCGCCCCCCCCACACACACACTTAGAGCAGAGGGGGGGAAAGTTTTTAACCCGGCGACGAGCCACCTCCCCTCAGGGAGGGGACGTTTTCACACACACATACACACACTTAGAGCAGAGGGGGGGAGTTTTTAACCCTCCCTGCCTCTCCAAATAGAGAGAGAGAGAGAGACACCCCATCAACAAGTTTCAGCCAGATTTTAAAAAAAAGCAGGGATAGAATCCTCCCCACCCGATTTTAAAAGCAAGCTGCCAGTCTTCCAAAACGCACTGAATGAACTCAGTCAGGAGGAGAGATCTCTTCTCAGTGTTGTTAACTCTTTCAACGCGCTGAATGAACTCAGGAGAGGAGCGCAAAACAGCTTCTGCTGTTAGCCGCGCTCAAAGCCAGGGGTTTTTGTTTTCTCTCTCTCTTAAGTCTTAACCCCTTCCTCTCCAAATCACTTTACTTATATTTTTCTCAGGAAGCCACCTTTTCAATCACAACTGTTTGCTTTTCCTCGCTAGGGGAAATATTATCAAGTTTCAAACAGAGCTCAGGCATTCCCCTGCCTCTGTTGCCAGAGGAATAGATTGTTGACGCCTGAATGTCTAGCTTCCCAATCCTATCACGATCACCCCGTCCAGCCCTGGTCCAGCCCCCTCCCGACGGCTGGATCGTTTGCCGTGGAAGACAACGATCCACCAGGTCCCGATTGCGCAAACGCCATTATTGTGGGGGTTTTTTTATCATAATGCAGATCGTGCCCATCTCTACTCACAACAGCCCTGCAGGGTAGGCTGAAAGAGCCTAAGTGGACCACAGTCACACACAGTAAGCTTCATTAATGAGGGCTCAGAGTTAGATAATACAATTTGTTCTATCCATACAATGTAAATGACAAGCTTGTGCAGCCTCGAGGGGAGAGCAAGGCAACCGAGTCCTACTTCAACTTGGCTTTGCTATTAAAATAGGCCATCCAGTTCCGCTACTAGTGTTTGAAAGGAGGAATTGGAACAGCGAAGCTGAGCAGAGGTTGAATTAACCTTCTTTCTTCTCCACATGGTTCCAAGGCAAATTGTGGCTTCATAAGTCTGTGATGAGCATTTCATGGCTGGAACATGTCTGTTTGAGCCCGGGCGGGCAGGGTCGAATCCAGGTCTTCCTGTCCAAGTCTTAAACATATAGGCTTCTTAAGGCTCTTCGCAAAAGACCACTTATGAATAGTTATATGCACATTTACTGCCGATAATGTGCATCCATGTTGTGATAAGTGGCATTCATATTGTGCAATGTTCTATTTTGAAGCCTCTTTGTAGTCATCATTGTCTGGGAAATGAACTGAAGGGTTACACAGAACCTACAAATATCCATGTAACCATTATAACCATATTATTATAAAACAGTCAGAGAAAAGGCTGTCCAGGTACATGTTTTAAATGACCTTTGAAAGTCGTAAAAAGTATGTAATACTGATGTTGCAAGTAACCAAAAAAAGGTCAGATTAAGTGCGCCTTTCCCCCTGAAGTTACTTACTAGGAATGGAAGGAGGGTTGTTGAAATTGTTGTGAGCGCAGCCTGGGACGTGGCCATTTGGAAAATTAGATGGTTCATTCGTATCCTAAGCATAACAACAACAAAATGTGAAATTAAAAAGGTGATTTTTGAGCTGTGTACTCGGGAGACAAAATGAAAATAAAAGGGAGGAGGTTTTTTTCCCAAACATACAAGCCAAATTCCATCATCAGGCAGAACTTTTTGGAATTCAGCACACATCTTGGTCCACCATTCTGCTCTGTGGGGGTTCAGGTAGTCAGGATACATTGAATATCCTGGAGCCAAGGCCTAGAGATGAAAGTGCGACGTATTAGAGTAACATATGGAAACTGTAATCATGCAAATGAGTGTGGGCAGGGCTTTTTTTCAGCAGGAACACGGTGGAACGGAGTTCCAGAACCTCTTGAAAATGGTCACATGGCTGGTGGCCCAGCCCCCTGATCTCCAGACAGAGGGGAGTTTAGATCGCCCTACACATTTTCTCCGAGGGCAACCCACTGAGTTCCGCCACCTCTTTTCCCATAAAAAAAGCCCTGAGTGTGGACAATTTCAGACTTCACAGAATCGAAGCTCGCAAAGAGCTGTTGCTCTCCTTTAAGGGTTGCCAGGTCCCCTGGAGCTCAAACCAGGAGATGGGGAGGCATGGGGGTAGTGTGCACATCGGGAGGACTTATGTCAAACACACACACACATTCCAAAACACTTCCTTGTTGCTCCGGGAATGACATCATTCCCAGCGTGGCAAGAAAGTGCTCCAACGTGTGAGGGGGCGCTGCGGGGGCTCCCATGCCTATTCCTCCCACCTTTCCCCTCTTCCGTCGGCCAAGTAAGAAGTGGCAGGGGATGGAGGCTGGGAGTAGGGCATCCTCCGCCCCCACCATGGGAACGGGATGCCTAATTTGAATTTATGCAACCATGCCATAGTTCATGTAGTTCCACTACAACCATTGCAAACCAGGGGGGAGTCAGTTTGTTTCTGTTGAGGTTGCTGTGTGTGGAGCTTGCATTTGAGAGTGTGCCTTGGCCATGGCAGCCTTGCCCTAGTGTGTTTCTGCAGTGGGAGTTGGCTTTGACTTTTTTCCCATAATAGGAACAAATGGAGTGGCTGGAGGCACCTTACTCAGGGGCCCATAGAATTGGACCCCAGGGTCCAACCTTCCTGAAACTCGAGGGGTCTTTAAGGGATGGTCAGGAGTAGATCCCCTGCACATTTGGTAGTGTTTGCTTGGAAAATGATGACCCCCCCCACCCTCTCTGCAAAAAATGACGGAAACTGCTGTTTCTTTGCAGAGAGACAGCAAAGGAAACAATTCATTAGCAATGCCTGAATTTATCCAATTTTATTCAGGTTAAAAATTTGGGTGCCCAAATCAGATTCTCTAATGTCATCCAGGAAAGTCAAATTTTGCCAAATCGGCAAAAAATCCAAATCCTGGACCTGAAATTGTACACCCTTATTCTGGAACAGCACCGTGCGCTCAATGTGTATGGAAGAAAGTATGGAATAGATGAAATAACGTATCATGGCATTCTGTTGAAGAAGCATGTTGATGGCCAATTTCTATTGGCTATCAACATCTAGCAGACCGATGTGCTAGAAACAATGTCATAACTGATGGGAGGTGCCAATATTGCAAAGAATTCACTATTGCTATGCTAGCTATTTTATACTGCTGCTATTATAACCTTTTACATTGTTGCTGGGAGAGCATCAGAAATCAACTAGTTACCTGCTGTAAATTCTGGCATGGTGGTAGTCGTTGTGACTGGACCAAAGGATTGCTCAGTTGGATACTTACTTTCCCAACAGCTGGAGTTCCATCAGCATTTTTCACCCAGACTCCCAATTGTTGTCCAAGTCCAGGGCTTTTTTTCAGGGGAAACACGGGGGAATGGAGTTCCAGAACCTCCAGCGGCACGGAGGGCAATCTCAACTCCCCTCTGTCTGGAGATCAGGGGGCGGGGCCACCAGCCATGTGGCCATTTTCTCCAAGGGCAACCCACTGAGTTCCACCATTTCTTTTCCCAGAAAAAAAGCCCTGTCCAAGTCCATAGGGTCTGTACGCTCCTCAAAGTTCATCTTTGGTTAGGAAAGGATCCTACGGGGGATGGGGGAAACCACATGGAAGCAAGTGTTAGTATGATGTCAAAAGCAACTGGGAAACTGTATGACAAGTTTAACAATACTACTCCCAATGGAGCTAGTCTCTCTTCATAGCAGTAAACTGTAAATGTATAAATTTGTTATAAACTAATCATATTTGAAGTTAAGATTAAATGCAAAAGAAATGCAAGTCCATGATGTTAAGAAGGCCTTTGATTTATAGACATGGTTAAAAAATTGAACAACAATTATGAAGTGTTACAGAACATCATTTCTAAACGGTGTAGATTTTCTATTGGTGGAGGCAAGCTAGTCCTGTTCCTAAGAAGGTGAGGTTGCTTATCTTAAGGAGCCAGTTTTGGGGTGCCACATAAATAAAATTAAAATTATTAATTTTGGCAAGCTTTTTAAAATATAAACAGTTGGCATTTCCATGTTTCAGGAATATAAGTGTTCATAAATAAAGCAGGGGTTTTTTTTAGAAAAGTAAAAACCTGCCCTTCTGTATAAGTTAATCCCAGCAAAATTCCCATTCTCAAGAGACATAAATACTCAACAAGTCAGCTTAATTATGTACACCTAATCAGAACCTTGGATACCTCTTCGCAAAAAATGGTTATTTTAGTGCTTAAATCTAATCCATTATGCAGTTCCAGTCACATCTCAAAAGAGAAGAAATGGCTCCAGTGACTGAGTTTGCATTCCAAACCTATTCCAGGTATTTTGGATATTCTTTTTCCTGGTTATTCTTTTGGAAATGAGGTTCAAATGAGAGATCAGCTCAACAGTTGACAAAACGATCAAGAGAATTGTCTGAAGAGCACAAGTTGTTCTACTACTGAAGCTAAAGGGATCTAGCCCTGTAAATAGGCCAGAGGGGAGATCACATAAACCCTATGCAAGTCTTAGTTTGAACTCTTTAGATGAATCATAGGGTTGGAAAGGAACTCCAGCGTCATCTAGCCCAACCCCCTGCACAATACAGGAAATTCACAACTTCCTCCTCCCCACACACACACACAGTGACCCCTGCTCCATGCCCAGAAGATGGCAAAATACCATCAGGATCCCTAGCCAAACTGGCCTGGGAAAAACTGCTACCTGACCCCAAGGTGGCAATCACCATTATCCTTGGCATGTAAGAAGGGGCCGTGAGAACCAAGCACAGATGTAACCCTTCCTGCCCTCCCTCTCATGATCTGCCCAGGTTCACAGAATCAGCATTGCTGTCAGATGGCCATCTAGCCTCTGCTTAAAAACCTCCAAAGAAGGAGAGCCCACCACCTCCCAAGGAAGCCTATTCCACTGAGGGACTGCTCTGGCTGTCAGGAAGTTCTTCCTTATATTTAGCCAAAAATTCTTTTGATTTAATTTCAACCCATTGGTTCTGGTCTGACCTTCCGGGGCAATGGGAAACAACTCCGCACCATCCTCTATATGAGGATGAGGATGATGGCCTGATCCGTACATGCAGCACACAGAGGCAGTAGAATTCTGAGGCAGTCTAATGGGCTATACCATTTCAGACTGAGTGGTGGATGTCAGCCTTGAATGTGCCTCCATGTAAAAAAAATTAAACTCCCAGCAAAGAGAAATGAACTAACACAGCACTGAGAAAGGGTTCTAGCCCAACTTTCCCCCCTGCACTGCTAGTTTTCTATTTCCAAAAGATTATTATATACAGGAGAATTTGGAAATATCATTTCCCACCTGCAGTCTAAAATGGTATGGGCCAGTCTACCACCTTAGTACTCTACCGTCATGCTGCCACCTAATTCTTCTGCATGTCTAGACCAGGTGTAGGACACAGTTTGATAGATATTCAATCATAAACAATCTGGTGAATTCTCTCAGTGCTCACATTAGTTACAATAAATAAATAAGGCCTAGGTTATGCAAGTAACCTAGGTTTCATCTGAGCAATAGCTCAGTCTTGAAATCCTTTTGCATTGGTGTGGTACTGGTAACACTTCAACTGGGACCCTTGAGCTAGGCACAAATAGGCATCAAATATCATGGAATATATGATTAAAATAATGTAATTTTTTTCTCTCTTCAGGTTTGTTGCTGTCAAGCAGGCCCTCACAGAAATCCAGAGAGGCTCAGTCACTTCCAGCTTCCCTAGGCCATAACCAGGGTTTTTTTTCTGGGAAAAGAGGTGGTGGAACTCGGTGGGTTGCCCTAGAAGAAAATGGTCACATGGCTGGTGGCCCCGCCCCCTGATCTCCAGACAGAGGGGAGTTCAGATTGCCCTCCACGCCGCATGGCACGGAGGGCAATCTCAACTCCCCTCTGTCTGATCAGGGGGCGGGGCCACCAGCCATGTGACCATTTTCAAGAGGTTCCGGAACTCCGTTCCCCCACGTTCCCCCTGAAAAAAAGCCCTGGCCATAACAATTTTTTTGAAAAAAAATGACCACGCATGGAAAACAAAATAAGGTAGCAACAAAAGTGTGATAAAATCTATACCAGAGAACACATAGATAAAATCTGTACCAGAGAACACACACACATTTTACTAAATCATATCTTTGATCGTGCTGGGCCTTGTTGTAGATTGTTATGGGTGCATGCTGGGAGGTTATGCAATTGTTGCTTTCTTCACCACAACTTTTATGTGGGGCAATTGGGTATGGGGCACCGATGCCTAAATCTATATTTCCTAATCCTGAAGACGGTGCCCTATCCAATGAGATCTCATCACAACACTGCTGTCTCAATGTGCCTGAATTCCAGAATATTGTTTGCAATCCCAGTCTCCTCCATCTAGCACATTGTAAATCCTTTCCCCTTGATTTTGCTTTCCTAGTGAATTCTCTTTTTGGCATGAGTTAACAAGCAGTAGGCAACCTTGCTCGTTAAAGTTCCTCAGCTGTAATAGATGTTTATCATTCCGCTTGAAAACCATTGTTGCCTTTAGAACATCTCTCTTTGTATCCAAACAATGCACTTGCTCTGACTCAGAATAAGTCACAGGCAAAAAAATGGGACCTTTGTTCAAGGAAGGCAGCAAGGAGGATGAATAAGTCCTGACATTCTTAGGGGAAAAAATTGCCAAGAGGCAATGGGGGTGAGAGGTGGTAGCCAGTAAATACTGACATCAAATACCCACAATCAGGGCTTTTTTTCAGCTGGAATGCAGTGGAACGGAGTTCCAGAACCTCTTGAAAATGGTCACATGGCTGGTGGCCCCGCCCCCTGATCTCCAGACAGAGGGGAGTTGAGATCGCCCTCCGTGCCAGCAGCGGAGATCAGGGGGCGGGGCCACCAGCCATGTGACCATTTTCGCCAAGGGCAACCCACTGAGTTCCACCACCTCTTTTCCCAGAAAAAAGCCCTGCCCACAATCATTATCTCACATGACCTCCATTTGTTCATGTTATTTTCATGGAATGAACATGTCTTCCAAATGCGTCTACACTTGATGGGATCAAAAATTCCATTGATCCTGAAGCAACTGTTCTGAGGGACTCAGGGCCAAGCTACACGTTACGAGTGACACTTGAACGGCAAGTGAACAAACTCACGCGTATTCCTCCCTGTTCACTTGCGCTCCGCTTGCGCTCCACTTGATCAAGTGGAGGGCAAGTAGACTGCAAGTGAACAGGGAGAAATACATGTGAGTCTGTTCACTTGCCGTTCAAGTGTCCTTCGTCACTTGTAGCTTGGCTCTCATAGTAATCCTTATTCTGCCATGGAATCTGGCTGGGTGACCTTAGACCAGTCACACACACACAGCCTAACCTACTGTTGCAAAACTAGCAAGGTTTGTGACCTGATGCTTTGCCCAATGATTTACACCAAGATTTGGAGAACTTCAAAGAGGAAAAACCTTAATTTCATGAAATAAGGAGGACAGAGTTTCAACAAGTAAAAACGCCCTTTTATACCTTTCTTCTTCTTGAAGCAAAGGCTTTATTCTGAGAAAAACCCACCTCTTTCTGTGCCCTAATGGACCTTTCCCTTCTCCTAATCTCTCTAGCTCAAACTAGTTCTCGTTTACAGCTACTGTCTTGCTGTCTAAGCTGTTCTCTTACATTGTTATACATTGAAGGCCAAGCAACTAAGCTGCTTTGTATTTCAAGCTAGCAAGAAAAAATGGCTGTGCTTTTGCTCACACTACCTCACAGGATTGTTGTTAAGAGAGTAAAATAGGTAAAGGTAGTCCCCTGTGCAAGCACCGAGTCATTACCGACCCACGGCGGGGGATGTCGCATCATGACATTTTCTTTGGCAGGCTTTTTGTTACGGGGTGATTTACCATTGCCTTCCCCAGTCATCTACACTCTACCCTCAGGAAAGTGGGTACTCATTTTACCGACCTCGGAAGGATGGAAGGCTGAGTCAAATTTAAGCTGGCTATTTGAACCCAGCTTCCGCCAGAATCAAACTCAGGTTGTGAGCAGAGCTTGGGCTGCAGTACTGCAGCTTACCACTCTGCACCATGGGGCTCTTAAGAGGGTAAAATAGAGGAGGGGGAAATGATGGTGTCAGCAGCTTTGGGTCTGTACTGGGGAGAAAAGTGGAGTATAAATAAATAAAAGTTTCATTTCTGTGCAATCTGTATATTTTTACCATTAAGGCTCCAAATCACTGCAAGCCCCATATCTTGTTACCGTTAATGCCCCAAATCACTGCAAGTCTAATATCTTTTTACCATTAGTGCCCCAAATCACTGCCAGTCCCATATCTTTTTACCATTAGTGCCCCAAATCACTGCCAGTCCCATATCGTTTTACCATTAGTGCCCCAAATCACTGCCAGTCCCATATCTTTTTACCGTTAATGCCCCAAATCACTGCCAGTCCCATATCTTTTTACTGTTAATGCCCCAAATCACAGCAAGTCCCATATCTTTTTACCATTAATGCTCCAAATCATTGTAAGATCAAATCATTGATCTCATACACATGTTCAGTGTGATATATGGCAATGAAATCAATGGGCCTTCTAGGTAAAGTGTTAGGAATCTCCTTTAAAGTTCAGTTTTAAAGCAAATGCAAACACATAAGAGTCTAAAACTTCTATTACTTTCCCTAACAACAAAGAGAAGGTCTTGTGGCACTTAAAATAACCAGCTTCCCACCACCCTACTGAATAGTTTACCAGATATATTCATACAGCTAGGCTTCCATTTTAGCAATAATTGCGAGAAGGGGAGGACATAGAACATTTCGCTTTATTTTTAAAAAACCATGTAAATAATTTCACTTGTTATTGGGTTATGCTTGAATATATGCTTTGGGTTTAGTTAGCCTGCTTTCTTCTTGTAAGCCAAACTTCCAAAGAATCATGGGTGGGCTTTCCCCCATAAAAATGTGGGAATGGCGAGTGGGAGACAAGAACAACCATCATTATGGGTCATAAAGAAAAGTGTTTCTAAGAAAAATGTATTTGTGTGTGCACTTGCATGCGCACAAATGTGTATGTGTAAAGTGATGTCAAGTCACAGCTGACTTATGGTGACACCCCCTGCCCTCAAAATGGGTTTTCAAGGCAAGATACAGTCAGAATACTGATCAGAGATCAGATGAGATTGGGTTAGCCTGGGCCACCCAGGTCAGGGTGAAATGCAGCTCAAAGGAAAACACTAGACAGGAATTCTGATGAGAAGTTACTAGGGGAATAATATGCTTTTTGGTTTTCCCAGTGAACAAAATCCTATTAGAAGAGAAAACCGAAAGGAGAATGTTGGATTTACAGCAAAATCTTAGGCGGAGTTATACCCTTCTAAATTCTTTGGTGTGCTTAGAAAGATACCTACTGCCCCAAATCATTGCAATCTTAGTGTAAAAAGAGAGTTTAGAGGGAAAGTTTACCAGAATAACAACATAATTCAGTCCTTTGTTCTTCATCTCCTGAATTAACTTTGGCAGCCCTGCGAATTCTTCTTTGTCGTAAGTGAAGTCTCGTTGCTGGTCCATGTAATCAATATCGGCATACTGGACATCCTGACGTTTGCAATAATAACTCATTGGAGCACAGTTGCTCAGATTAACATTTCAGTCCTAAGAAGAGTTACTCCAGTCTAAGCCTATTGAAATCAATGGGTTTATACTGGAGAATCTCTTTTTAGGATTGCACTTTTAGTATTCCACTTGCATTAACACCATAGTAAAAGCGGATACAGAAGTCTTCCCATATACTTCCTAGTACAGACGTCACCAAACTAAACTAAACGTATGTTCCTTGGAACAGAATCGATCTTAAAGTGTTATTTTAACATATGGCATATTTACATATTTTTTTTAAATCACCACTGTTATTTTAATCGAATTCTGAGAAAATATTAATTGTATTTATTAATATGTATACTATTAACATTATACTAATGACAGCAGAAATAGTAAAATAATATACTATACTATTCATGCTAATATTAATGCTAGCAGAATTGGGCTGCAATCCAAAGAACCCTTTCCTGGGAGTAAGCCCCATTATATAAAATGAGACTTTCAAGGAAATCTGTTTAGGATTGCTCCCTTACAATGGAATCCTAAATAAAGTTATGCCCTTTTAAACCTAGGGATTTCTAAACCCAGAGAAGGGTAAAATTCCATTTAGGATTACACTATTAGTATAATATTAATTGTACCAATACTATGAAGTGTGCTATAGCTTCTTGTTACTCATTCTTGCTACTTGGAAAACGAATTGAAATGCATGTTGCATAATGCACACTTACGAGAGGAATGCGTACTGTTCCATGCTCCAAACAGGTTTTTTTTACTGTAGCAATGTCAGAATATTCCCAGCGTGAATGCTGGTACCCCAAAGACCAGTAAAGAGGGAGATGTGGACACCCAATTGCCTTAAAGACAAAGAAACAGATTTTTGTTTTTCATTTTTACATTTGAAGATTCCATGAGGTAAACAAGAGAATTTTTGAGTCAAAATAGCAAAGTCATTTATGTTCTCTGTTAATACAAAACACAGGTCAATTCAACAGGGCCGTTTCCAGACGGCTTACCTGCCTCCGGAACGTCGCGCCATGTTGCGGGGAAAACGCGAAATATCGCGTTTTCTCGCTTGAGTTTTGCGCGACGTCGCGCGGCGCGCAAAACTCGTGCGAGAAAACGCGATATTTCGCGTTTTCCCCGCAACATGGCGCGACGTTCCAGAGGCAGATAAGCCGTCTGGAAACGGCCCAGGTATTCTAGTCACATCAAAATTTTATTTCTATCCAGTGTAGAACTGACCTTGGATCTATGAGAGAGAGAAAAGCTATCTTTACAGGTAACAAAGCAAAAAGACTCTGTGGAGGGTAGATTCTTCTATTCTTCTACTGGAAAGCTTTCGCTTTTTAAAAAAAATTTAGTATTTGGCTATTGATTGTTTTTAAAGAAAAATGACATCTTGTACTCCTAATCTCAATATCCTGATTGAATCCCCCCTTCCTCCAAATAATTTGGAAATCTATACTCATTGGGTCTTAGGTTTCTGATGCTTGATTGAAGACTATTGTTATACAACTCAGTTTGCCTTTGAACGAAATAATCTAATGGTTTACCATGCAGTAAACAAAAATCTCAAACTGTATTAAGGAGCCACAAGGACTTTTCACACAAGAATTTTTGAAGTAGAAAAGCAAGGCCATGATTACTGGGAAGTAGGGCTGCCAACTCAGGGTTGGGCCATGATGGGGGGGGCAGGGAAGGGTGGGATTTCGGGAGTGAACTCAGCTGGATATTATGCCATGGAGTCCAGCTTCCAAAGCAGACTTTTTCCCCCAGGAAAACTGACTTCTGTCACCATTTGTAATGCCAGGACATCTCCAGCTACTGCCTGGAGGTTGGCAAATTTACCATTAAACAATGCAAAGCAGCCATTTTGGGCAGAAGATTTCAGAATAAAAACCATAACCTGCACTCCAATCTACACGAGATGATTCGGCACATGTTTGTCAAGTGTAGGAAGACACCAGGCCCCTTTTCACACTGCTTACCTGCTGCCGCAACAACACGAAATAGCGTGTAAAAACCACGGAACATCGCGTTTTCTCGCACGAGATTTGCGCGACGTCGCGCAAATCTCACACGAGAAAATGCGATGCTCCACATTTTTTGCGCAATATTTCGTGTCGTTGCGGCAGCAGGTAAGCAGTGTGAAAAGGGCCCATGTTAATCAGGAGCATAGTTTAAAAAGGAAGAGGCTGCAGAGATCACTCCTCAGAGGGTTTGTTAATTTCATCTTCACCTCACCCAAGGCTCGATCAATTTCACCTCTCCAGTCTAAAACTGGGTGGGATCTCAACCAGAGGGCAGCGAGGAATGGAAAAGGGCTAGACCTGGAGAGGTCCTATAGAGACAGCCTAATCTCCTTTTAAAGCTATGTTTGTGGCCATCATTACATCATCTGGCAATGAATTCCACATCTTCTCCACTCGTTGTGTAAAGTAACTTATTAAAACTATCTTCTTACATCTGCTTCAGTTCATGCCCCCAGTTGTTTTGGTCCCCTTTGCTCATCATCTGTACCTGTTCTCATTTTCCTTTGCCTCGCTCCACACCTTGAGACACTAATACACGTCTAATAATTGAGTGATTAGTCTTCTTTCATAGACTGGCTCATTCCCCACCCACTCACCAAGTCCTTGCCAGTTATTCCAACTTGTAAAAAAAGCCGTCCTTTAATTAAATAAATGCAAGATTCTGAACTTTCCAGCCAGAATTATGCTATTTTTAATGCCGCAGTCTGCTAAGCTGCCTCATGAAAAAGCTTGGTGTTTATTCCAAGCACTCTACATTTTAAATTATTTGCTACACCTCCTCAGGTCAGGCACCCCTCGGAAACTCAGTTAATTGCAACTGACTACATAAGTGTGGTTTGGTACCACTAAGCCTCTGCAAATCTTTAAATGACAACACAACTGTGCACTCTTTGAAAGCATCACACACAGTGTCTTGCTGCCTACAGGGACAAACGGAGGATAGTGGGCCTCTAAGCCTGGTAAATGTTAAAGTCTTATTCTGTTTGTGAGATTGCCCTGGGGAGTCCTAGCACAAGTAGAGCAGGATACCACAATTTTTGCCATAACACTGGACAGGCAATAACAACAACATTCGATTTATATATTGCCCCTCAGGACAACTTAATGCCCACTCAGATCAGTTTACAAAGTGTGTTATTATTATCCTGACAACAATCACCCTGTGAGGTGGGTGAGGCTGAGAGAGCTCTGAGAGAGCTGTGACTGAGCCAAGATCACCCAGTTGGCTTCAAGCAGAGGAGTGGGGAATTAAACCCGGCTCTCCAGATTAGAGTCCTGCTGCTCCTAACCACTACACCAAACTAGTTCATGAATCCCTGACACTGACGGAAAGGAAGCAGGAAGAGCCCACCACAACATGAGTAAGTTAGGAGGGCTGAGATTGAAAAAAGTATTTAGGTTCACCCAGGATGAAATATCTGAAGCCCCTTCGAACTCACCAAACGATAGCTTCATGGTTCTGTGGATAAATGGAGTTTGTGAAATGTGGGGTCTAGGGGAAAGGGTTTAGAGCCATCTTCATACAGGAAACATTTTCTCTTACAAACCAAAAAGACATCCGTCTCACCCAGCAGATGCAACATTAACAGTACAATCCTGAACTGAAAGTCTCTCTACACGAGATGCCTCAATTGCGTGTTCATCAAGTGTAGGGAAACACAATGTTAGCCAGGAAGCACAGTTTAAAAAGACAGAGCCGATGGAGGTCGCCTATCAGAGGTTCGTTAATTTTATCTTCGCCTCCCCGAAGGCGCTGTCAATTTCACCTCTCCAGTCTAAAACTGGGTGCGATCACAACCAGACAGCAGCAAGGAATGGAAATGGGCTGGAGCTGCCTTCCAGAGCCAGGCTTGGACCTGGAGAGGTTACAATGGGCAGAAGTTTCCCTTCTGGCATCTCACAGCTCTTTTACACAGCTCCAGTGTATAGCAAAGCCTTTGCCCTGCCGCTGGCTCTGTCTTTTTAAACTACCATTGCGTCTCCTGCAACGTGTTCTTCATGTGTCAGATGTCTCGTTTAGAGAGACTCTGAGAGCCAAGCTACAAGTGACGAATGAGTGAACAGACTCACGTGTATTCCTCCCTGTTCGCTTGCCATTCACTTGCGCTCCACTTGATCAAGCAGAGAGCAAGTGAATGGCAAGTGAACAGGGAGGAATACACGTGAGTCTGTTCACTTGCCAGGCAAGTGTCATTCGTCTCTTGTAGCTTGGCTCTGTGTTGCTCACTTCTAATTCCACTGAAGTCAATTTGGCTTAGAAGGGTGTAACTCTGTGTAGGACTGCACTGCAGGGCTCTTTCTTGTGGATCAATGCGTAAAGAACCTCACTGCCCCCAATTTATATTGGTTGATGCTTGCCTGCAAGAACGTCCCAGCAGGCCCGACGGCTGTCACTTCCAGGCAGTTCATTCCCTACACCTCCCCATTATAGATTCAGTTATGTAACTGTTTTCTTGTGCTTGCTTGTAAACATCAGGTGTATCCCAAGGCAAGCCTGTATTTTGCTTGAGTCCCTTGGAGTCAATTGTGTTTCGGGATGAACAAATACAAGAAAATTTCACTTGCAAGGTAGGCTTAACTTTGAAAACAATTCACTCTCCCAGTTGATGAGACTGGAGCATCCCAGGTAAAACTTTATTTAAATCAGAAGAATATTCTAAAAGAAGGATTGGAAAAGAAGGACAGCTGGGAAAACAAATGTTCTTTGTTCTAATTATGCCAGAGCTGGTCTCTCTAATAGATCCCCCTGAAGCATCCCAATAAAGAAACTAACATATGGTACCTATTCCAGATGGATTCAGTGAAGCGAAGTCATAATTCTGCAGAACTGGGATTTATATTTGATTTGATATAATCGGTATAGAGTTTATTTCTCTGAGATGCATCCTTATAACAAAGCTTTCGATGCCGAATGCTCTTTGCAGAACTGCAAAGAATGAAAAGGGCAAGATTTGTGGAAACAGAACAGAGGGGGAGGAAAATATCTCAAAATCAGAGGCAGAAAAAAGAGTAGCTATTAAAAAGCTATTAATAGGAATGTGAAACCAGAAATGTACCATAAACTTGCACATAAATTTTAGGATTGATTGTGAAATCTGATTGGGTTGGATTTTGTGATCGGATCAAGGTTCTCCTCCCCCCTGCCACTCCAAACAGGTCATTGTATTGAAACCTGATTAATAAGGGAAAGTTTCTCCCTGGTATCCATGGAGACTAGAAGAGCTTGGTAAAAAATTTTAAGTGTTACGGATGCACACTGGAATGACCTTGCAATGTAGGGGTTATGAGGAAGGCACCCACTTGACTTTTTAAAACTCTACTAGAAAAATGTTTTTTCAGGTCCCAGAGTCTGCATTTCTAAGATTCAGGATCACTGGAAAACATCTCCAGGTGTTCAATAAGAATCACTAATGCAAACGAGGTGCCCTGTGATGACGTTACGTGTATCACAATCGCATCTATATTTATCTTAGACAGGAAATGCAGTCTCTGCCTGTAACTCCCTAATTAGACACGATGGGGCTGAGGGCTAGAAACGGAGAGCAATTGAAGTAAAATGCTACCTATTTGGTGGGGATAAAGGTCATACCAGGCCTGATCAAAATAGCGTATCTCCCAACAGGCACATTTATTGACTGTAAAACCCCAATTACCACCCACTGGTTTAATACTGTCCTAATAATAGAACCAAACATTTGAAAGTGCCAGGATGTTGGCTTCAGAAATAATTTCACACCCGCAGGCTTCCCACAGAGACATGTAGAGAAGTAGGGGGCACGGGCCAATATCAGTTACAGTTAGCTCTCTCCTATTTATTCAGGAAACCTTACGTAGTACTTAGGCTATTTTAACAGCTCCACCCTATATTTAGGGTAGAATTTAAGCTGCCAGAGGGTTACCAGCTGAGAGCGAGACCTAACTTACTATATCAGTTGCTGCTTCCCTGCTGAGCTGGGGAAATTATAATTTCAATAATTTCAGACATCCAGGCGTTGCGGGGGGGGGGACTGTTCATAAAGGTCTGCAGCTCGATCAGGTTTTCACTTGGGCTGGTGTGAAAATCTGAAATCTAATAAAGTCAGTATATACAATAGAAAGACCAAAGCTCTTTTTCTATATGAGCAACGATGAGGAAATTTCCCATTATCACATGACAACTGGTCCAACACCAACCCAGAATTAAAGTTCCCACAGCAGATAGATGCAGAGGAGTTAGCCGTGTTAGTCTGTGGTAGCAAAATCAAAAAGAGTCCAGTAGCACCTTTAAGACTAACCAATTTTATTGTAGCATAAGCTTTCGAGAATCAAGTTCTCTTCGTCAGATGCATGATACAGAGACTGGTCAAATATAGAAGAGGAGGGAGGAGAAGAGGAGGAGAGAGAGGAGGCAATTAGGGGGGGAGGGGCAATTAGGGCAACAGGGCAAACTCCTTTGAAGCCAACTGATCCACACAACAAAAGGAGATGTTTACATTTACTAGCAAAGGAATGTTTTGGTTGCACCCTCCCCCCCCAATTGCCTCTTCTCTCTCCTCCTCTTCTCCTCCCTCCTCTTCTATATTTGACCAGTCTCTGTATCATGCATCTGACGAAGAGAACTTGATTCTCGAAAGCTTATGCTACAGCAGATAGAGACAGCAGAAAGTCAGAGGTTGTAATGAAATAGAAGCAATCTATTATATAGAAGCAATATATTATATACGAGCAACAAAGCCCGTTGTGGGGGAAAATACAATGGGCTCTAGAAAGGGGAGGGTGAGCAGGCAGGCATTCCCTCCTCCTCCATCACTGATCCTGGCCAGATGAAGGCAGGGGGGCAAGCATGGCCACCTCCTCTACACCTGATCCCAGCTGGATGAAGGCGGGGTTGGGCATTGCTACCTGCTCCACCCCTGACCCTGGCCAGGTGATGGGGCAGGCCTTGCTGCCTGCTTGGTGCCTGATCCCAGCCAGGTGAAGCGGGGGTGGGCATTGCCACCTGCTCCACTACTGATCCCAGTGGGTTGAAGGGTTGAAGAAGGGACAGGCATTGCCTCCTACTCTGCACCTGATTCTGGCTGGGTGAAGTGGGAGGGGGGCATTGCCACCTGCTCCACTCCTGATCTTGGCTGCATGAAGGGGGGAGCAAGCATTGCCACCTGCTTTGCTCTTGATTCCAGCTGGGTGAAGAAGGGACGGGCATTTCCACCTGCTCTGCTCCTGATCCCAGTGGGTTGAAGAAGGGACGGGCATTGCCTCCTACTCTGCGCCTGATTCCCACTGGGTGAAGTGGGAGGGGGGCATTGCTACTTGCTCCACTCCTGATCTCAGCTGGGTGAAGGGGGGAGTGAGCATTGCCACCATCACCGCTCCTGATCCCATCTGGGTGAAGGGCAGGCAGGCATTGCCACCTGTTCTGCTTCTAATTCCAGCTGGTGAAGATGGGGAGTGGACATTGGCACCTGCTCTGCTCCTGAACCTAGCTGGGTGAAGGGCAGGGAGCGGGCATTGCCACCTGCTCCGTTTCTGATCCTAGCTGGGTGAAGGCAGGGGGAAGGCATTGCCACCTGCTCCGCTCCTCATCCCAGCTGAGTAAAGGCGGGGGAAAGCATTGCTGCCTGCTCTGCACCTGATCCCGGCTTGGGCTTTCCACCATGGCTCACTCTCTGGAGGTCTGGATGCCTCATCTGGGCTTCCCTTCACAGCAGCACCCTCTGGTGGCACACCAGGGTAGCAAGTGAGTTGTCTTGAATACGCTTAGCCTTTTATATAGTAGGATAATCACTGGCTGTGTCTATGAGTTCTGATTTAAAGACTAGAATGCACCTATCAATGAGAGCTGTGTGTATGTTTATGAAGTACATGCCAGCATTTTAAGTGCCTTAATTAAAAAGCATGTTCTTTAGTCTTGCTTATCTTGTGTCAGTTATTTAAAGCTTGCTGTAACACTAGGGGACCCATCTTTGTTCCAACAGAACAGCCACAGGTGATGGTTTGGGGTGTTAGGAACAGCTACATTTATTCAATTTCTGTCAAGAGGAAAAAGGAGCAACCAACCCCACCCACTAGAAGTCAAAGAAAGTAAAGTACAAGCGTTTTGCATCATCTCGGTGACTGCAACCATTTTTTTCATTGTCTTTTTACATCTCTTCAAACACACATCCGTCCTCTCCATTTCCCATACAAGATTGCAGTTATTGCTGTTCTTTGACCCTTGGTATCTTAGGAGTTAGCCGTGTTAGTCTGTAGTTGCAAAATAGTAAAGAGTCCAGTAGCATCTTTAAGACTAACCAACTTTATCGTAGCATAAGCTTTCGAAAACCACAGCTCTCTTCATCAAATGCCTGCATCTGACGAAGAGAGCTGTGGTTCTCGAAAGCTAATGCTACAATAAAGTTGGTTAGTCTTAAAGGTGCTACTGAACTCTTTACTATTTTGATATCTTAGCTTGTTCTAGTGGCACCACCTGATTTTGTCCCCTCATGGTTATCTCCAGAGATGCCTTTCTGGGCAAGGCCAAATGGAATCTTTGTTCTAACAACTGACCGTTCTCTCATCTTTCTCACAAGGGCCACTTCATATGTTAAAGAAATGGACACATTCCTACGAATCTCTGTCACATCTGGCAGAACCGATAAATAGAGCATGGGAAAAAAATGCTCTTTTTGCCCAGGCTTTTCACCGAATCAAGTACCATCTTTTCACATGTTATTTCAATCTCTTTTATGGATTTTACATCCTGCATTCCATCTTATTTTATGCTGGGGTATGGCCTGCTTCGACAGTGCTCTTATGCCGGTGTGCTCTTGATTTGACCTTCTCAAACAGAGCATACAAATATTTTCTTGATAATATTAAAATAATCCAGTTCATGCAATTGGCTTGGCACAAAATCTGTGAACGTGAAGAACCCAGGAGGAGCCACGCCTCAGGTCCTGGAGAATAGTAAAGAGTCCAGTAGCACCTTTAAGACTAACCAACTTTATTGTAGCATAAGCTTTCGAGAGCCACAGCTCTCTTCGTCAGATGCAACTTTATTGTAGCATAAGCTTTTGAGAGCCACAGCTCTCTTTGTCAGATGCAACTTTATTGTAGCATAAGCTTTTGAGAGCCACAGCTCTCTTTGTCAGATGCAACTTTATTGTAGCATAAGCTTAGAGAGCCACAGCTCTCTTTGTCAGATGCAACTTTATTGTAGCATAAGCTTTTGAGAGCCACAGCTCTCTTCGTCACATGCAACTTTATTGTAGCATAAGCTTAGAGAGCCACAGCTCTCTTTGTCAGATGCAACTTTATTGTAGCATAAGCTTAGAGAGCCACAGCTCTCTTTGTCAGATACAACTTTATTGTAGCATAAGCTTTCGAGAGCCACAGCTCTCTTCGTCAGATGCAACTTTATTGTAGCATAAGCTTTCGAGAACCACTGCTCTCTTCGTCAGATGCATCTGACGATGCATCTGACAAAGAGAGCTGTGGTTCTCGAAAGCTTATGCTACAATAAAGTTGGTTAGTCTTAAAGGTGCTACTGGACTCTTTACTATTTTGCAACTTCAGACGAACACGGCTAACTCCTCTGGATCTACTCTCTGGAGAGGCTGTGTAGATTTTTCCTTTCATGTTATACCTCCACTTATTTTTAGTTACAGATATGGGAGTGCACATGCAAGCACAATTCTGTATGACAGGTGGTATAGGGTAACAGCAATGGCATGAAGCGGGTTTTGATTTCACTTCTGCCATGAAGGTGGCCTTGGCCGAGCGACTTTCTCTCTGTCCTCCTGTGCAATCCTTAGATTAAGGGCCGGTCATGAAGACTACTCACTGTATGGCGCACTCTTGCAAAACTTTATGTCCAGGGGTCATTTCGTAGAAAAAAAGCTGGAGGAACTCATTAGCATAACTCATGAGCATATGCCACGCCCCTTGCCATCACTGGAAATGTTTCATTAGCATAACTGATTTGCATATGCCACACCCCGTGGCATCACTTATCCTGGCTGTTTTGGACCCAATCCTGGCCATTCAGGGCCAAAATTGGGCCCAAAATGGCAAAAGGGGGCTGAAAATGGCTGAAAAGGGTCCCGAAATGGTCAGGATCAGGCTGCTGCTGAGCTGGAGAGTGATCCACCACCTGTCAGAGGCCCGATCCGGGCCATTTCGGCCCCAATCCAGGACGAAATGGGCCCAACATGGCCGAGAGTCAGGTGGGCGGGGCCACCTGACATGTGACCTCTTTGGGGAACTGCCAGAACTGCGTTCCTGCATGTTCCCCCTCAAAATGAGCCCTGGTTATGTCAATGGTAAACACTGAAGATATGACATGGCAGCAGCCCTTAAGCTTGCAATTTCCTCAGGCCCCTTAGCCCATGTGCAAAGGCCATTTCTCTGCCAAGAAGAGGCTATGGATGTATTGCTTCAGAGCTTCTGCCTTTGAGCAGCTGCCTAAGATGTTGCGTCTCACTACGCAGAAAGATTAGTAGTTGTCCTTACTGAGGAAAAACTACTCCCAAATATAAATGTCATGTCTGTACCCCTACATCCATGCCATTGTTCTATGTGTTGAACCATTGCTAACGCTGTACCTTGTTTGCATTTTGCAAATGCTCGAACCAACACTTCCGTTTCTCCCTCTAGCAGCCTGAGAACGCAGCTGTCTTATCTTTTTTTCTTTGAAGCTCACAGAAGTGACCTTGTACTGTCTGCAGTGTTGCCGTTGACTCTTACACCTCTTTGTCCTGTCTAGGTTGAGGTATAAACTCCAGAAGAAGTTCCCAGACCTTTTCCTGCGCAAACCAGTGGTCTAAGTGGGAGGGGGGAAATGATTATTTAGAGCTGTGCTGTCTTCAAGTTTCTATTCCTATCAAGGAAACGTGTACTGCTTAGATGCTTTCTTGCCTCTGAGTAATTCTATGGACATATATATGGAAATGATTGGATTTCTGAATAAAACCATTTAATCAAGAGCTTGGACTTCTTGTTGCAATGGTACAGAGATCTGTCTACCATATCCTGTCATCCATAGCCTGACAATAACACCCAGGCAAAATGAGCCATCCCCTCCCCTTTGTTCACTGCCAAGCTCTGCTGTAGTGTTATACCATAGTTTGAGTTGGCAATTCTGGCCTGGGAAATTCCTGGAGATTTGGGAGTAGTACCTGAGAGTCTCTTTACATGAGACATCTGACACATGAAGAACGCATGTCAGGGGATGCAATGTTAGCCAGGAAGGGTAGTTTAAAAAGAGAGCCAGCGGCAGGGCAAAGGCTTTGCTGTACACTGGAGCTGTGTTAAGGGACTGTGAAATGCGAGAAGGGAAACTTCAGCCCGTTATAACTTCTCCAGATCCAAGCCCAGCTCTGGAAGGCAGCTCCATCCCATTTTCATTCCTCACTGCCCTCTAGTTGTGATCCCACACAGGCTGAATCCACATGCCCTCGGAGCATCCCAGCATTGCACTAAATGTTCGCTAAACACCTAGAAGTATAGCGTCTTTCTAGCGCAATTTCTGAATCATGCTAGAAAGATGTTATACTACCGGGTGTTTAGTGAACATTTAGCGCAACGCTGGGACATGCCAAGGGCATGTGGATTTGCCCACAGTTTTAGATTGGAGAGGTGGGAGGCAAATATAAAATTAACAAACCTTCTGAGGAGTGATCTCCGCCTGCTCTGTCTTTTTAAACTACGCTTCCTGGCTAACATTGTGTCTCCCTACACTTGACGAATATGCGCCGAGGCATCTCATGTAGAGAGACTCTGGTAGGAAAGGGAGCTCAGCTGGGATGGGATGCCAGAGAGCCCACCGTCCAAAGCTACTATTTCCTCCAGAGGAACTGATCTCTGTAGTCTGGGAATTAGTTCTAATTCTGGGAGAACTGCAGGATCCCAGAGGAAAGGGGAGTCCTGGGCCACTGTGGTGTCTGCATTTTTCACAAACATGACAAAGGGACAAGGGGTGGGGGCAGCTGGAGCAAGCAGTTCTAGAAAGGCCACGTGGCCACGTTTGCTATCTGCTCCAGTGATAGGGGGTGCATTTCCTCACCCCCATGTAAACCCAGCCTACGCAGTTGTGATCAGGAGTCTGAAATGTTTGCCTGAGAATGACAGTTGCTACGAATGTTCTTTGCAGACCATTTTGCAAGCAATGCCTTTCTCAATAGCGAGCTTTCTAAGCACAAAGAGGGAGACAAAAAACGGTAAACGCAGATTGCATAATAACAGTAGTAATATGTCTTGTAGAATCTGGCACTCTGCTCAGGAATGCAAAGATTCACAGGTGGCATTAAAGGGCCTGTAATCAGAGCCCCAGCATTGGCAAGGATAATATACTGCAAAGGGTTGTGCGCCTTGAGAAATGCCTTTTGTGCTTTGAGAAACCCTTGTTGCTATGTGCTTGAAAGATGCAGTGTCTTGAGGAGGAGGAAGTGAACAGTAGAAGAAAAGGGGAAAGAATTCAGACTTACAGTGCAATCCTATGGAGAGTTACTCTAAGCGAAGCCCATTGAGGTCAATGGACTTAGGCTGGCATAACTCTCCATAGGACTGCACTGTTAATGCTGGTTATAAATCTGGGGTTAAAAAGCGAGTGAATACATCATTCCAATACTTGATGGTTATTTCAGTTACTTGTCCTTGGGAACCATCCAGATGCTTCTCTGATAAGCATTAACATTTAGCAATAGGATAACTTGGGGGGTGTAATCATGTTCTAGAATATTGAATCCCTGCAGTAGAAGAGTCAAAATTCAGAAAGCCCTCTATAGATGATGTTACTTTCTACATCTTATTATTCCTATAGCATTTTCGCTTTTCCCAAAGAAAGCTTCTCTCTATTAAAATTCATAGGATTTTAATAAGGGTTGGTATAAAAGTTTTCCAATTGGTTTCTAAGGATGCATGATAAATCATTGAGCAGTTTTTGCAGGAGTGGCTTTAACAGCCAGCTCAACCCGTCTCATCTGTTCACTTCACTATCAAAACTGTTATGCCGACTGCAAGACCAAATTTTGTACCTACAAGTCAAAGCTTTACTTCACTTTCTCTGCCCTAGCAGATTTTGTAACTTACCTGTCATGTCTGAGCCCCATCCATGCCAATTTTAATAATCCTTTTGTGCTGAACCAATGTATCCTGCTGTAACTCAATATCATTTTACCCGTGTCATAACTATTTCTTTTCACAGGCTTTCACAGGTCTTTATCTGATGGACTGTAACAGCTTCCAGTGTTTATGACCTTGTACTCCCTCTCAGGCTTTGCTATGTCTTGTTTTCTAGTGACTCAACTTGATATTACAAATATGTGGAACGTTCTCACACCAGGAGAGCGCCAAAACCTTGTTTATGATTGGGAGGGGGGAAAGAGCAGACTTGAATGTTAAAAGAGCGGTCTCTCTCACATGATGTCATTCCTGTCAACTTTTACTCTTGCTGCTTAGATGCTTACCTTGCTTCTGAGTAGTCCTATGGACATATATGTGGAAATGATCTGATTTCTGAATAAAAACCATTTAACCAAGAACCGGTGTCTTGCTGCAATGGTCCAGGGATCTGTCTGCCATATCCTGTCATCCATAGCCTGACATTACCTCTGTATATTGTTGGACTACATTTTCAGGGGTTGGGCCAAGGAAAACATAAAAATCAAGGACTCCTCCAGTAGTGCGGAAGGTCAAAGATGGCTCTGGACCCAAAGTGACATCGGGAGGGAGACATTGCAGTTGGCATAAGTGCTCTCAGAGCCAAGCATCCTACTATGTCCATAACTGTTGTATTAGTAATTGAACTCTTATTAGTAATTGAAGCCGGCCATTCACAGGGCAATCGTATACAGAGTCGTGTGTCTGTTATGTGCCATCAAGTTGCCTTTGACCTATGGCAACCCTATGAATGAAAGACCTCCAAAACATCCTATCATTAACAGATCCTGCAAACTGGAGAACATGGCTTCTTTTATTGAGACAAGCCATCTCATTTTAGGCCTTCCTCTTTTCCTACTGCCTTCCACTTTTCCTAGTATTATTGACTTTTCCAGAGAGTCTTGTCTTCTCATGATATGACCAAAGTACGATAGCCTCAATGTTGTCATTTTTGCTTCCAGGGAGAATTCAGGCTTGATTTGATCTAGTACCCACTTATTTGTCTTTTTGGCTATCCATGATATCCGCAATACTCTCCTCCAGCACCACATTTCAAATGAATCAATTTTCTTCCTGTCAGCTTTCTTCACTGTCCAACTTTCACATCCATACATAATAATGGGGAATACCATAATTTGGATTATCTTGATCTTGATTCCCAGAGAGACATCTTTATCTTTAAGTATCTTCTCTAGCTCCCTCACAGATGCGCTTCCAAGTCTCAATCTTCTTCTGATTTCTTCATATTGTAGTCTCCCTTTTGGTTGATGATTGAGCCAAGGAATAGAAAATCTTGAACAATTTCAATTTCCTCAATTATGTAATTCCCAATAGTCATTACTTTTGTCTTCTTGATGTTCAGCTGTAATCCTGCTTTGGCGCTTTCTCCTCTAACCTTCATCAGTAGTCATTTCAAGTCTTCACTATTTTCTGCTAGTAGTATGGTGTCATCTTCAGTCTAAGCCCACTAAAGTAAATGGTCTTAGACCTGAATAACTGCATAGGATTGCACTGTTGGGCACTTAATGGCATAATCTCACCCATTCATTCTATTGAAAATACACAAGAAAATACTGGCTGTGCTAAATTTCACTAAACAGAAACAGGCATTGATACAAACCAATTTTGCTTCATATAAACTCCAATGAATATGAAAAAGAGGAAAACAGGATTTTATGAAATGGCGGGATTTGAGCTGCAATTTCTCAAGCACAGAACGATGTAAAGATTCTGTTGTTGTTTTAACTATCCAGAAAATCCAGACCCTTCAACAATGTTCAGATATAGATCCTGGTAGCCTGCCTGAGAAATTGTGTTCATAGATTCTCCCTTCTCAAAAATTAGAGAGCAAGATTAATACAGTAAGGTGACCATGGCAACAGGAAAAGCTATTCTCCATCAACAGAATACAGGACAAATCTAAATTGGCTTGTTTCAATTGCACCAACCCCTGAGGAAATTTCTATCAACTTCAGTTCTTTTTCTTTGCGTGCATCTATTTTTAAAAGTTAATCATGCTTTTAGTCAAAGAGGCACATTTTACTTCATTTAACAATAACAAGAGGCCAGCAGTTTTGAACAGATTATGGCAATTCCCGGGCACATGAGAGCGATTCTTTAGGAATGTGGTGATATAATCTTCGTAAAATTAAAATACTGCCACTGAAAAGAGATGTTTTTATGTAGGAGATTACAACTAACATCCTTTTCTAGGCATACATCATCTTTTAGAAAGTGTTAACAAGATTAGTTCTGAATCAATTATCTGGAATGAAAACCAACCTTCGGTTTTCTTCCAGTATTCACCTACAAACCATTCTGCTCTACACTCTTTGAGAGACTAAAAAGGTGTTGGATAAATTTAGTTTGCAGAGTAGAGAATTTACACAGCAGATAAAGAATCACAGACACATGTATGTTCAGCTTCTAAAATAAATGTTTACTACATATAGGGTAAAATAATAAAGATTACATTGGAGATAAAATAAAGAAGAGCTAACTTAGTTCCTACATCCTTACATCCTCGGAGTTAACGGTCTAACTCACTGGAGAGTGATGGCGTCCTGAGTAAAGGAAAGAATGTTAATTGCCCCCCAATAAACCTGGTCAGCCAACGCAGAATAAATGAGGACTTGTTACAAGAGGGAGAAAATATGGAGACGCTGAGAAGGGAGACTAAATTCTTCATACAGCACGATATGAACAGAGAAGTACCAACCAACAAGGTATGGGACACTTACAAGGCAGTAATTAGAGGCATTCTAATGGATCTAAATGGAAGAGCCAGGAAGAAAAGAGAAGAGAAGAGACAGGAGATTATGGAGAAAATAAAAGCCAAGGAGATACAATTAAAGAAAAGACCAGGGAAAAAGAAGATATATCAGGACATTAAAATCCTTCAAGAGCAGTTGATGGCAATGAACAATAAGGAATTGGAATGGAATCTTAAGAGAATGAATCAAAAGACGTTTGAAGGGGCAAATAAACCTGGGAAATATTTGGCGTGGCAATTAAAGAAGAGAAAGGAGAAGCGGACAATAAATAAAATATGTGATGACAATACAGTTTGCCTGGAACAGACCGTTATTAGCAGAGCCTTCTATAAATTTTATGCAAAGTTATATAATAAAAAAGAAGTGAACAAAGACTCAATAGCGAGTTACTTGGGCAAAATGAAGCTCCCAGTAATGTCGGAAGGATGGAGGAATAAACTGAATAGTGAAGTAACGGAAGAAGAGTTAAGGAATGCAATACAGTCAACAAATTTGGGAAAGGCGCCAGGCCCTGATGGACTTATAGCTAAATTTTATAAGGTCATGGCTAATGAACTGGTGCCATTTTTAAGGGAAGTGATCAATAGAATATTGAAGGATCAAAGGACTCCAGATACTTGGAGCGAGGCCAACATATCACTGATCCCTTGATCAATGAAATGGACAAAATGACAAGGACTTGACCAATGTTAAAAATTACAGACCTATTTCGTTATTAAACAATGACTACAAAATCTTTGTGAAGATACTGGCGGAAAGAGTGAAAGGATGGTAGTCCGAAGTTATTGCGGAGGAACAAGCTGGTTTTTTACCAAATAGACAAATTAAAGATAATTTAAGGACAGTGATAAATGCTATTGAATATTATGACAAACGCTGTGATAAGGAGGTTGGTTTCTCCTTCGTAGACGCTGAAAAAGCATTTGACAATTTGAACTGGGATTTTATGTTTGCCACCATGGAACAGCTACAAATGGGGGAAAGATTCATAAGAGCAGTGAAAGAAATTTACAAGGACCAGAGTGCAGCAATTGTGGTGAATGACGAGGTGACTAAGAAATTGAGTATAGGGCCGTTTCCAGACGGCTTACCTGCAGCCGCTCCATGCCGCAACGTCGCGGATCATGCCGGGGAAAACGCGAAATATCGCGTTTTCTCGCGCGAGTTTTGCACGACGTCACGCAAAACTCGCGTGAGAAAACGCGATATTTCGCGTTTTCCCCGGCACGATCTGCGACGTTGCGGCATGGAGCGGCTGCAGGTAAGCCGTCTGGAAACGGCCTAGGTAAAGGTACAAGACAAGGTTGTCCGTTGTCCCCACTGTTGTTTATTTTGGTTCTGGAAATATTGATGATACAGATTCGAGAAGACGATGCAATCCGTGGAATAAAAATAAAAGACTTTTCCTATAAGGTGAGAGCATTTGCGGATGATATAATGTTAATTGTAGAGGACCCAATTGAGAACATGCCAAGGGTAATAGAGAAAATTAAGGAATTTGGAGATTTGGCGGGATTTTATGTAAATAAAAAGAAGTCAAAGATACTATGTAAAAATATGACTAAACAAAAACAACAGCAATTAATGGAAATAACAGACTGTGAAGTAACAAATAAGGTGAAATATCTGGGAATTGAACTGACTGCAAAGAATATAGATCTATTTAAGAATAACTATGAGAAATTGTGGACACAGATAGAGCAAGATTTGATCAAATGGAATAGATTGAATTTGTCATGGTTGGGAAGAATTGCAGTAGTTAAGATGAATGTGTTGCTGAGAGTGATATTTCTGTTACAAACAATACCAATTATCCGGGATTCTAAGCAATTTGAAAAATGGCAGAGAAAAATATCGGATTTTGTATGGGCAGGCAAGAAGCCTCGAGTGAAAATGAAAGTATTGCAGGACTCAAAAGAGAGAGGTGGAATGCAGCTGCCCAATTTAAGACTCTACCATGATGCAATTTGCCTGGTGTGTTTGAAAGATTGGATGACGTTGGCCTTAGAGGGATACAAAAAAATATTCGGATGGCACGCATACTTGTGGTATGACAAAGTAAAAGTAGACTCTATGTTTTTGCACCATTACATTCGGAGAAGCCTCTTCACAATTTGGAAGAAGTATAGAAATTACCTACAGGACGGAATTCCTGCCTGGGTGGTCCCATATGAAGTAATAGATCCGAGAACTGTTGATAATGAACAACAATGTTTAACGTATAAGGAGATAACAAGAATAGAATCTTCTAAATTAAGAATTAAAACGCAGGATGAGTTGTCTCCAAGTTATGATTGGTTTCAATATAGACAGATCAGAGATCTTTATAACTCGGACTGCGTGAAGGGAGGGATAAGAATGGAGAATTCAGAATTAGAGGAGGTAATTTTGCGAGAGGATAAAAAGGAAATCTCTAAGACTTATAAAGTGTTGTTAAAATGGTTGACAGAAGATGAGATAGTTAAAGTTCAAATGGTGAAGTGGGCAATAAACTTTAACAAAGAGATAACAATGGGGGCGTGGGAGCACTTGTGGAAAAATACGATGAAGATCACGACATGCACCAATATTAAGGAAAATGTCTATAAAATGATTTATCGTTGGTATTTGACACCAAAGAAAATTGCGCTAGGGAATCTTAACATGTCTAATAAATGCTGGAAATGTAAAAAGCATGAAAGATCTTTGTATCACATGTGGTGGACTTGTGAAGTAGCTAGGCAGTACTGGGGGGAAATAACAGAAGCAATAAGTGAGATTTTACAATTTCAAATTAATAAGAACCCAGAACTCCTGCTACTGAACTTGGGAATGGAGGATATTCCAGCACAATACAGGACATTGTTATTTTACATGACAGCAGCGGCTAGACTTTTGTATGCGCAAAAGTGGAAAGTACAAGAAGTGCCAACTATGGAGGACTGGATTTACAAATTGCTGTACATGGCGGAAATTGACAAAATGACAAGGAAACTGAGAGATCTCGATCCAGGACAGTTTAATATGGATTGGGAGAAGCTGAAGCAATATTTGGTGAAAAAATGGGAGGTGGGAGGAGAACTGTGGCAGTTTGAAAATTACTGAAATACAATAAAAGAAGAGAGAAGTGACTTTACCGGGGGGAGGGAAGTTAAATAAGAAGTTCTAAGCAATTGTTTTATTAGATTTTTATATATAGTATTAAACTATAGAGGTGTTATTTTAAGAATTATAAGGAGATAAGTTAACTAAGTATGTTTCTGGTGGATAACTGTATAATAGGTAAATTATATAATCAAAATAGAATGAATATAAGAAAGGTGGAAGGAAGTAAATAATAACATATAGAGTATAAGTTAAATTGATTGACTTATATTGAATGTTTACAATGTTTATAGAAGTACTTAGATTCATGCAGAACAGGGGACAAATTGATTGTCCCATATTGATGAGACTAGAATGAGTAAGTCAGAGAATAGAGAATAAGAATCAGATAAAATGTTACATTATTACAGAATATATGTCAGGAATGTAATACTTAGTTTGATAAGTTAAGTGGGAAAGGGAATAGAGATAGCACTGTGTTATAATAGATAAGCTTAGAAGAGAATGAAAGTGTTTGTTTAATAGAATAAGGTAAGTCTGAAATGAGTAAGGGAAAAAATAGACAAGGGGTTGGCAAACTGTTGGAAGTCAACAAAAGGGGGGGAAGGGAGGGGGTTAGAACTGGAATATTTAAAGGGAATTGATTGTAATGAACATTATATTGATTTCTAATCCAATAAAAATTAAAAAAAAAACCTGGTCAGCCAATAATCAATCCTAGATCTGTTCATTAAGCATGCAACTCCCCTTTACCCTGGTGGGAAGAACAACTCGACATTTAACTGGCCTTATGCTAACTAGCTGCCTGTAACTAAACACAAACAGATTAACTCTTTCATGAAGAGTTAATGACACTTGTAAAATCCCAACAAAAGGTCCTTTTTTAAACAATACTTCACCCATTCGTTGTATGGGCAAAGTATTGTTTGTGAAGTCATAACTAGAGATGGGCACAAACCAAAATGTGAACCAAAATTCGTGACGAACCAGGCTGGTTCGTGGTTCGAGAATCAGCAGTTTGTCAGATCCCATTTCTGACAAACCGCCACGAACTTTAGGCTAGTTCGTTTGCTTCGTTTTTTGGTTCATCACTGCAGACAACCAATCAATCAATTTCCTAGGCAACAGGAGATGGACTTCTTGCAGACCTTCTGCTGGCCCGGAAGTGACCTCCTGTTGACCTGGAAGTGCCAATTTTCTGACCTGGATGTGCCGTTTTCACAAAACAAACGAACCACTTCATGAACCAGGGGCAGGTTCATGAAAGTTCATGGTTCGTGAAATTTAACGAACCACGAACCACGTGGCTCTTTTTTTTCCTGATTCGTGCCCATCTCTAGTCATAACTATATTGTAACAGCAGGATTTGAGTCCAGTGGCACCTTAGAGACAAATGAGATTTTCAGGGTATAAACTTTTGAGAGTCAAAGCTGGTATCTGAAGAAGGGTACTTCGACTCTTGAAAACTTATACCCTGAAAATTTTCTTTGTCTCTAAGGTGCCCCTGGAATCAAATCCTGCTATTCTACTGCAGACCAACATGGCTTGCTACCTGAAACTATTTTGTAACATGATCTATAATCATGCCACACACTAAGGTCTCTTGTACACCAGTGTTTTGGTCCAGCTTAGCTGTGAACATGAAGCAAGTTGTTTTCCTTTTTCCACTCAGCATCATGGTGCTTTTGGGCACCTTCCAGCTTTTCTTGGGCTTTGCTGTTTACCTATCCTAAACTTGCTTTCCTAAGAAGATCACAGCAAAGCTGGGTTTCTCAGGTATGAGTCTTCAAGAGTCAAAGCTCCCTTCTTCAGATACATTTAAAAGTGGAATGATGTGGGGATTTTAAATAAACTGAAGAAGGGAGCTCTGATTCTCGAAACCCTGGAAATCTTGTTGGTCTTTAAGGTGATACCAGACTCAAATGTTGCTCTTCTCCTGTAAACCAACACAGCTACCCACTTCAAGCAAAGCTGGGGGGATGCTGTGTGGACAGGAAAATGCAGATCTTTTGCATTCTCACACACTTTGGTGCTATTTTCTTTGCCCACATCGCGATTCCTCCACCCATGCCACCAGAATGTTTGGGGTAACCGATTCGTAACTCAAAATTGATATTGTTATCTGAGTTCAAACAGAACAGAGAAGTTACGCTGTGCTGATTAAAGAGGCAAAAAGTTGATTTGAGGAAATATATACTTGATAGTGAAGGAGAGACAGGGATAGGTTCCTTGCTATCTGACTACATCTTGTAGAGACAATGAATGAGGCAGGAGAGAGAAGAAGCAGGATATTGCCCTGTTTAGCCCAATAGGAGACAAGACAAGGAAATGACCCCCAGGAAACAAGAGAGATGCTGCTCTCACTGTCCTAACTAAGTGATCCTTGCTGCTCCCTGCATAGAAGGCTCTCCTCCCTTCTTGCTGCTGCAGGACGCCAGACATTCCAATTTCCAACACCCCTTCTCAATGTCTTGTGTACAAAGTCCACAAAATTCAGTCTTTCACGTAGACTTTGAAACTTCTCTTTGGCAAGTGGCTTGGTGAGAACATCTGCTATCATTTCTTCTGTAGGGCAGTACTGTAGCTCAACAAGCCCTTCTTCTTGCATATTTCTCACAATGTGATTCTTTATGTCAATGTGCTTGGTTCTTGATCCAATTCTTTCTGTATTTGCAAGTTTTATGCAAGACTGATTATCTTCAAAAAGTTGTATAGGTTTAGGTTCATCTATCCCAAAGTCTTCTAACAGTTGTACAATCCACTTGAGTTCTTGGCATGCTTCTGCTGCTGATATGTATTCAGCTTCTGTAGTTGATGCTGCTACAAGGTCTTGCTTTCTGTTTGTCCAGCTGATTGCTCCTCCACCGTAGAAGAACACTCAGCCACTGGTAGACTTTCTGTCTGTAATGTCTTCTGCCCAGTCTGCATCCATGAATCCCACCAGTCTGGGATTGTCGCTTCCTGGTAGCTTGAGCTTCAGTTGTGCAGTACCTCTCAGGTATCTTGCCACTCTTTTGACTGCTTGCCAGTCATTTACACTTGGTGATGCACTTTTCCTGCACAGTATTCCAACTGCTGCTGCTATGTCAGGTCTGGTTACTGTACTTATGTAGAGCAGTTTTCCAATTGCTTCTCTGTACACTTTGATGATTCTCAGAGGTTCACTGTTTCCATCTTGTTTCAGGAAATCTGTTTCCATTGGAGTACATGTTGGTTTTCCATCTTTCATATCCATGTAGTCTAGGAAGTCCATGATCTTTTGCTTTTGATTGAGAAGATAGCTTCCATCTTCTTCTCTCTCTATCTGAACGCTGAGGTAAAAGCTGACATTTCCAAGACGCTTTACCTCAACCTCTTGGTTCAGATGCTGAATTATTTCATCACAATCGTGTTGATTTTCATAACAAAGGAGAAGATCTATGGTTGTTGCGGGTTTTCCGGGCTGTATTGCCGTGGTCTTGGCAATACAGCCCGGAAAACCCACAACAACCATCGTTCTCCGGCCATGAAAGCCTTCGACAATACAAAGGAGAAGATCATCTACATAAATTAGAATAAAAGTCAATTTGTTGTCTTTCTTTCTTGAGTACAGGCAGCATTCTGCCCCACCTTGCTTGAATCCTTCTTTGATGAGCATTTGGTTCAGTTTCTGGTTCCAGGCCCTTGCAGCCTGTTTCAGTCCATAAATGCTCTTCTGCAGTTTGCATACAAGTCCTCTGTCTTTGG
This sequence comes from Eublepharis macularius, assembly GCF_028583425.1. Lineage (NCBI taxonomy): Eukaryota > Metazoa > Chordata > Lepidosauria > Squamata > Eublepharidae > Eublepharis > Eublepharis macularius. The sequence continues at coordinate 93,527,288 of NC_072798.1, forward strand.
ACTGTTCAAATCCAGGAGGCTGTGTCATATACACATCTTCTTTCAGCTCTCCATGTAGAAAAGCAGCCTTCACATCCAGATGCTCCACATGCATCTTTCTTGTGGCTGCTATGCTCAGTAGTGTACTTAATGAAGTGTGTTTCACTACTAGTGCAAAGGTTTCATCATAGTCTTCTCCATACTTCTGGGAATATCCCTTTGCAACTAGTCTTGCTTTGTACTTCTGTACTTCTCCATCTGCATCAAGTTTGGTTTTGAAGATCCATTTGCATCCTACTGACCCCTTTCCAGGTGGTAGTTCTGTGAGAAACCATGTCTTGTTCTGGATCAGAGAGTCAATTTCTTCCTTTGCAGCTTTTCTCCATTTCTCTGCTTCTCTTGCTGGCATTCCTTCTATGTCTTCCCAGCTAGAAGGTTCTGGTACAGCTTCTGCCTTTGCCAGGTAGGAAAATTTCATTGGTGGAGCTCCTTTGTTTGTTCTGGCTGAGCGTCTGACACTTGGCCCTGCTTCCCGTTCCCTTTCTGTGGGCTCTGCAGATGTCTCATGTGTCTCAGTCAGGTCTCAGAGTTGCACAATCTCTGGCTGCTGTGCTGCATCAGCTTCTCTTGATGTGGATTCTCTGGTGTCTGGCTTACTTGCCTTCTCTCTTTCATCAATAAATACCACGTTGTGAATCTTCACCATGTCTGTCTCTGGGTTGAGGATTCAGTATCCTTTGCATCCCAGTGCATATCCAACAAATATGCCTTCATCTGTTCTGAGATCCACCTTAGACCTCTTTTCCTTTGGAACATAAGTGTAGGCCTTTGATCCAAACACTCTCAGATGCCTTACATTGGGCTTGCGGTTGTACCACAGTTCAGATGGTGTGCTGCTTGCACCCTTTGTAGGCAGCATGTTCTGCAGATAGGTGGCGGTGTTGACAGCTTCTCCCCAATATTTTTGAGGTAGTCCTGCTTCTTGGAGCACACTTGTGCACATTTCTGTGAGATAACAATTTTTCCTCTCTGCTATCCCATTGAGTTTGGGCGTGTAGGGCATGGTCAGGTGATGCTCTATTCCTTCAGCTGCTAGGAAGCTTGTCATCTCCTTCCCCATGTGGTCGCCTCCATTGTCTGTGCAGATAGCCATTGGTTTTCTCTGGAATCTGTTCTGTACCATTGCTAGATACAGCTTGAATTTTTCTAGCACTAGGCTCTTCTCTCTGAGGAGATAAGTTACAGTAAATCTTGAAAAAACATCAGTAAAAGTCAGAATGTACTTACTTCCACTGGGTGTTCCTGTTCCTATTGGTCCACATAGATCACTGTGAATCAGCTCCAGTGGTCTTGTGGTTTGCTTCTCACTCTGCTTGGTGAAAGAAGGTCTTGTGCCTTTGGCTTGAATACAGCAAACACATTTCTCTGCATCAGGACATTTTCTCATTTGCAAATCATTAGTCAGATTCTGCCTTTCAAGCTGATATATATAATCTATATTAGCATGTTCAAGCCTTCTATGAAAGAGCTGAGAACAGTTCTTGTGATTGCATCCTTTAACTAGATGCACTCCCCTTTCAGAGAAATCCAGCATATACAGTCCATCCTTTAATGTGCCTTGTGCAATCAATTCACCTTCATTGCTAATAAAACATTTCTCTCCTTTGAACACAGTTTTTATCCCCTTCTGAGCCATTGCTGAGATGGATAGGAGATTGCTTTTCAGTTCAGGTATATAAAGACAGTCAATAATCTGCACTTCTCTAACTTGGCCACTAGGTAGCATACAATACACTGTTACATGGCCTTGTCCCTTTGCAATCAGTGCATGTCCATTCGCAGCATAGAATATCTCGTGATGTGTATTCAATTAATCAAATAACTCTTTATTTTTGCATAAATGATGGCTGCAGCCAGAATCAATTGTCCGTTGGAATACACTTTCATTTTGGGGGGCAACATTTAAACAGTTCTTATTTGATCTGCCATCATTAGGTCGGCTATTATCATTAGGTGAGCCATTGACTTTATCTGCATTCCTAAAGCCCTTTGTCTCTTTCCTTCATGGCTGGAAACCGCTGCTCGCCTTTTGTGATTCAAAAAAATGGCACTTTCCCTTTAGATGGCCCCTCTTCCCACAGAAACTGCAGGAGAAATCACTTCTTGAGCTAACTTTCAGGGCATGTTCATTGGATTGATTTTTATGAAACTGTTTGCTAAGTCTTTCCTCTTCCAATTTTGCAAGCATATAATTCATGCTTGAGTTTTCCTGCATTTCTAAAACATGCACAACACTTGCATGGGATTGTGGAAGGCTACTTAACAAAATTATTGACAAATCCTCATCTTGTATGTCTTTTCCAAGGCCTCTTAATTTCTGTGATAATTCCATAAAATTTGAAATATGGTCTCTTAGTTCTTGTTAAGGCTGCATTTGAATCCGATACAATTGTTTAATTAGCAAAACCTTTGTTTTAATTGATTCCTGCTTATTCATTTTTGCAAGAGATTGCCACATTTCACCAGCAGTTGGCTCATGAATAACTCTTAACAACTGTTTATCACTTAAAGCATTAATAATAATGGATCTTGCCCGGTTGTCGTCTTTTACCCATTTGACTTCTTTCTGCGGGTCCCTGGTAGGTTTCGCATCTTTGACTGCATCCCAGACTTCTCGTTCAACAAGTCAAGTCTTGATCCTTTCCGACCAGATTTGGTAATTCTCATCACTCAATCGGTCGACATAGAACCCCTGCTGTGCTCCCCAGGAGTCTGCCATCTTTCCTCTATTGTCTGCCATAGTACGCTTTAGCCTGCGGCTATTTGAGCTCCAGCAGAGTTAATTGCTCTCTCTAATTACGGTGCGCATGAGTCCTAGGCCCATAAACCCTGTTAGCTGAGTGCAAACAGAGCAGAGAAGTTAAGCTGTGCTGATTAAAGAGGCAAAAAGTTTACTTGAGGAAATACATACTTGATAGTGAAGAAGGAGAGATAGGGATAGATTCCTTGCTATCTGACTACGTCTTGCAGAGAGAATGAATGAGGCAGGAGAGAGAAGAAGCAAGATATTGCCCTGTTTAGCCCAATAGGAGACAAGACAATGAAATGACCCCCAGGAAACAAGAGAGATGCTGCTCTCACTATCCTAAGTGATCCTTGCTGCCCCCTGCATAGAAGGCTCATCTTCCCATTGCTGCTGCAGTACACCAGACATTGCAATTTCCAACAGATATATCTCTATAACATTACAGTGATAGGTCAATTACTTATTAAAGAACACACGCACACCCAAATCCTCCAGTGATGCTGTGGCGGAAGGAATGGCAGCTTCGGGGGGGGGGGAGGTCTGGAGCAAGGAAAGTGCAGGGAAACTTATCATGTGGAGGTTCCTTTGCCCCTGCAAATGCCTCTGGATTCATAGCTATGAGAGCCCCATCATCACGTGCAATCGGTCTAACACCCCAGTACAAAGCTCCAGGTGAGGTTCAGCGTGTCAGTCTAGCTTCTCTCCTTTAAAGGGGAAGCCATGCAGACAGGTGCGTCAGAGGTTTCAACGTGGAAAGCAGCTATAAGGTTGCCATTCTAGACACCCTCACTCAGAAGTCAGATCATGCTCAGTTCGATGGGATTCAATAGGAGGATGTGTTGTAGGAGACACCAAGCAGAGCCGGGGCCATATTAACCCATGGCCGGGCCCCTAGGCTTTTGGGTATTTTGGGCCCCCTCCAGCACTTCAACCTTTCACCCCACTACAGCTGACAGCCTGAGCCTGGTATGACTAGGGTTTCCAGGTCTGGGTTGGGAAATTCCTGGAGATTTGCAAGGTGGAGCCTAGAGAGGTGGGGTTTGGAGAGGGGAGTGGTCTCATTGGGGTATAGTGCCATAGAGTCCACCCCCCCCCCCCAAAGCAGCCATTTTCTCCAGGGGGACTGATTTCTGTCACGTGGAGATCAGTTGTAATTCCAGGAGATCTCCAGCCACCACCTGGAGGCTGACAACCCTAGGTACAGCAAGTACTAGACTGCAGTATATAACCCTTTATCCGTTTTGAGGGTCTCCTGAAGAATTCTATTCACAATTTTTCATATATTTTTATTGTGCGCGTAGAACTCTTCAGGAAAGCACATTTGGGGGTATAATTGTTCGATACTGTACTAATTTGAAGTGATTTTTTTTTAATTAAAAATATAAAATTTATGAATAATTGTTTTAATATAAGAGACAATTTGTTTCACTTCAATAAGGAAGCAGTTCATTATCTTATTAATAGAGGTTATATAAGATAAACAATTAATTGTAATTATATGGGGGTGTACCTCAGCAAAAAAAATTGACGGGCCTGCAGGGGCCTTAGGTTTCAACCTAGGCCGATTCCAGATGACTAACCTTAAGGCGCTTCATGCCGCCCTCTTCCGGATCGCGACGGGGAAAATGCAAAATATCGCGTTTCCTCGCGCGAGTTTTGCGCGACAACGCAAAACTCGCGCGAGGAAACGTGATATTTCACATTTTCCCCGTCGCGATCCGGAAGAGGGCGGCATGAAGCGCCTTAAGGTTAGTCATCTGGAATCGGCCCTAGTCAGCCTTATGAATACTACAGTCCTGAGCAGAGCACGCTGTAGGACTCCAGACATGGTCCATTCACAAACCACATTCATATCCCTGTAATTTCCAAAAGCAAAACAATTACAGGACTTGCAACAGGAGCAACTATTCGTACTCCGTTATTAAACCTGGATTACTTTGTGTGTTGGCATTTAGGAAGAGGACCCCGTGAGTGTTTGCATCATGCTCTATGCACATGTAGAAAGGACGGACTCCATACAGATTCGCATACATCTGAAACATCTTAAAAGTAGATTAGATGTGACCTTTTTCTGCTGCTTTTTGTCAGCTCATAAAACAGGAAGCATGTGCACAGTAAACAAATTTATTTCATCCAGTGCTCAGTTGGAACTCTTTTTCAGCCTAAAGGAAAAACGGGAAATAATTCTCTGAGATGTCGTTTTGTACAGACTTTGCATTTTGGGGGCAGACTGTAAAGTTGACAGACAGCAATATAGGCCCCAATGCTGCTGAGAAATGCTTCGGAGAAAACAGAAACAACTTTATATTTGTACAGAAATACTTTACTATATCCAGGGCATCAAAATATCAGCAACTGCCTTTACTGTCACTTTCACAATGAGTAAGCTCTGGTATGAAGATACCTTTGGGGGGAAACCCAATAATGTTGACCTTACATTGTTCTAGGAATCTGTCTTTCTGTATTTTAAGCCTTTAGTACTGTTGTCTGGATAATCAATAATGAATATCGAAGCACTGATTATTGCTTGAACTTTCCATTTCATTTTAATGAAATGTTAACATTGGCCCAACGTTGTTGCTGTACAAAGCAATGGATTGCTGTGGAGGTCCCCCCCTTAGAAGGTCTGCAGTTTAAGAGGGACTTGCAGAAGACACAATCAGTCAATGATAATGTGCCCCCCACTAAGAAATGTTCATAACATTATTAAAAAAAACCCCTTACCTTTACCCACAACTAGACATGGGCATGAACAGAAAAAAAATGAACTTGGTGTTCGTTGTTTGTTGCCATCCATGAACAATGAACAATGAACATTGACGAACATGACCGGTTCACGGACATGTTTGTTGTTCATTGTTTGTGGGAGCCAGCAGGCCCTCTTCACAAACAAACAAGATCCCTACCACACCACTCTCAGAAACCCTACCTGAGCAGGCAGCAGGAAAGGTACCAATAATAAATAATAGCTTGGCCCCAGAGCCTGGCAGCAGCCCTGGAACTTGAAGGGGTAGATACCTACTGCACCACTCCCAGAAACCCGACCTGAGCAGGCAGCAGGAAAGGTACCAATAGTAAATAATACCTTGGCCCCAGAGCCTGGCAGCAGCCCTGGAACTTGAAGAGGTAGATCCATATCCTACCACACACAAAGAAAATTCAAGCTCCAATGCACTCTCCCTGTTTCTCTCTCAAAATGCCAACGGCAACTGTCTCTCCCTCACCGTCTGCAAAACCAGAACTGGGAGCCCCCCGCCGGCCTGCTCCTTGCTCCCTTGTTGTAACAAATTTGGAGCTCCACACTTGAAAGGAAGTCCTGCCTATCAAGCTAAATTGGGCTTAGATTGGGGTTTCCAGGGCAACAGCAGGAGTTCAGACAGAGTTCAGGCAGTCCCTGCCTTCCGTTGCCAAGGGAATTGATTGCAGGTGCCACACTGTCTGGCTTGACGAACAGCAATGAACGAGGCTTGCAACAACCACCTGTTTGTTTAGAATGGGGCCTCACAAACAGCTTGTTCGCAAACAGCTGATTGGGCTGTTCGTGGCCTTTTTTAGTTTGTATTGCTGTTCGTGCCCATCTCTACCCACAACTTCTCAGGAGTGTTTCCAAGCAGGAACCTCCAGATTCAATGGAAGCTTCAGAACCCAAAGGAGCATGAAGCTCATTTTTATCTTAGCATGTAAATCAAATGAAATAGTAAATGACACTGTGACATGATCCTAAATACTATGAAAATGTACAAGGTCTGACTGGATATGGGCAGGGTGGAATCTGAGGGGGAGGCTCTAACTATTTGTTGAAGCTGTGATGGTGGTATGAAATAGTGCCCCCCCCCTCCCATCCATGGTGTCGCTGGGACTCACCAAGGTGGTCCCACCTGGTGCCTACTTTCTTCTTTACCCTCTCCACCAATGAACAAACCATCCTGACTTCAGAAGAATCCAAGGGTTCAGGAAAGCTTTGTGTGTGCAGGGAGCTCCCATTTGAAAACAACTGCCTCCATCATAGGAGAACCCTTGGTTTGGAATCTCTTGACATTTTGTTATTGGATCCAGCTCCCAGGGCAGCCATTTTGTGATGGCGCCCACTAATTGTTCTCAAAATTTGGAAGTGCTCACAAGCTCGGCAAGGTTAGAAACCTCTGGGATAAGGTTTGACTTCAGAGGTAGTCCTAAAGAGAAACTTGAAGGAACAGAGAAATATGGCTTGATCATTCAATAAAAAATTTTCATTAAAAAAAAAGGAAATTCTCTATTAGGTGAGTACAAATTACAAATAAATTTTTTATTTAAAAACCTAAATATCAATTTCCCCCCACCCTTTCCCTCCCCCCTTTTCCTCAGACTTCCAACAGCTTTCCAACCCATATCTTATTTTATTACTTACTTATCCATTCCCTCTATATGATATTATCCCGTATTTCCTTAATAAACTAATAGTATCCATTAAATTCAGATCTATTCAAAACTTAAACTTAACAATAATTAAAACTTCACTTTAAATGGTAAAGGTCCCTATCTCTAATAATTCTCCCAGTTAATAACTTTCAAATTGCCATAATTTCCCCTTCACGTCCCACTTTTTCTCCAAATATTCCTTCAATCTCCCCCAGTCCTTGAAAAATTCTTCAGAATTCTGGTCTCTCAGCCTTCTTGTCATTTTGTCCATTTCTGCCATGTACAGCAACTTTTGTATCCAATAGATGGTATTTCTTGCACTTTCCATTTCTGCACATATAATATTCTTGCCGCTGTTGTCATATAAAATAACAATGTTCTGTGCTGCATAGGAACATCTTCCATATTTAAGTTCAGTAGCAGGAGTTCTGGGTTCTTTATTATTGAAATCTGCAAAATCTTATTTATCGTTTCTAAAATATCTCCCCAGTACTGCCTAGCGACCTCACAAGTCCACCACATGTGATACAGTGATCCTTCATGACTTTTACATTTCCAACACTTGTCAGAGCATTTCCATAAGCTATTTTTTTGGCGTCAAATACCACCTATATATCATCTTGAAAACATTTTCTTTAATACAGGTGCAGGTTGAAATCTTCAATGTATTTTTCCACAAATACTCCCATGCCTCCATTGTTATGTCTCTTTGACAATTTATAGCCCACTTCACCATCTGGACTTTAACAGTTTCATTCTCTGTCTACCACTTCAAAAGTGTTTTATGAATTTTTGAAATTTTCTTCTTACTTTCTTGTAGTATAGCTTCTTCCAATTCTGAGTCTTTCCATTTAATTCCATCCTTTAAGCGATCCGAGTTATATAAGTCCTTTATCTGCCTATATTGAAACCATCCATAACAAAAAGCTAGCTCTTCTTCTGTTTTAATTCTTATCATATTTTGTTCTTGGATAAGAATCTTTTTATAGGACAGACATTGGTCTCTATTATAAATAGCTCTCAGGTCGATAGTTTCAAATGGTACCACCCACGAGGGGAAACCTTCACCCAAATGTCTTTTATATTTTTTCCAGATTGTGAAGAGACTTCTTCTAACATAATGATGCGGAAGCATAGAATCAGCTTTCAATTTATCGTGCCACAAGTAGGCATGCCATCCAAACAATTTTTATAGCCTTCCAAAGTTAGTAGCTTATAATTCTCCAGTGACATCCAATCTTTAAGCCAGACCAAACAAACTGCCTCATAATATAATCTGATATTCGGCAACTGCAGTCCATCTCTCTCTTTGGCATTGCACAAAACTTTCATTTTTACTCGGGGTTTCTTGCCTGCCCATACAAAGTCAGAGATCTTCCTCTGCCACTTTTCATATTGCTTACTGTCTCTAATAATTGGAACTGTCTGTAATAAAAACATAATCCGTGGTAACACATTCATCTTGACTGCCGCTATTCTTCCCAGCCATGACAGATTTAATTTATTCCATTTAATCAAGTCTCTATCAATATGCTGTCATAGCTTTTCATAATTGTTCTTAAACAAGTCAATGTTCTTCGCTGTAAGCTCAATTCCTAAATATTTTACTTTATGCGTTACTTCACAATTTGTAATTTCCATCAATTCTTGTTGCTTTTGTTTGGTCATATTCTTACATAATATCTTCGACTTTCTCTTGTTAACATAAAATCCAGCCAAATCTCCGAATTCCTTTATTTTATCTAGCAACTTTGGCATATTTTGTATTGGATCCTCAACAATAACCATCTCATCATCCGCAAAAGCCCTAACTTTGTAGGTAAAATCTTTAATTTTTATGCCTCTTATAGCATCATCCTCTCGAATCTGAATCAATAGCATTTCCAAAATCAAAATAAACAACAATGGAGATAATGGGCAACCTTGCCTTGTACGCTTTCTGATTTCCAATTTTTTTGTTAAAGACATTGGTCTTTAACAATTTTTTTGTTATAAAGACATTGGTCTTTATAAATCGCTCTTACCACTTGAATAAACTCTTTTCCCATTTGCAGTTTTTCCATTGTGGCGAACATAAAACTCCAATTTAGATTATCAAAAGCTTTCTCTGCGTCCACAAAAAAGAAACCAACTTCTTTCTCACAGTGTTTGTCATAATATTCTATCGCATTTAAAACAGTTCTCAAATTATCTTTAATTTGTCTATTTAGAAGGAAACCTGCTTGTTCTTCTGCAATAAATTCCACGAGCCCATCCTTTAATCTCTCCGCCAAAATTTTTGCAAAGATTTTATAATCATTATTCAGCAATGAAATAGGTCAATAATTTTTAACATTACATAAGTCCTGTTCTTCCTTTGGTATCAATGATATAGTGGCCTCATTCCAAGATTCTGGAACTTTTTGTCCTCTTAAAATTTCATTCATTACCACCTTCAAAAAGGGTACCAATTCATTTGCCAATGATTTATAAAATTTGGCCGTAATTCCATCTGGACCTGGTGCTTTGCCTAATTTAGTCGACTGAATAGCTTCCTTTATCTCTGTCTCTGTAATTTCTGCATTCAGCTTTTCCTTCCATTTTTCTGATACCAATGGCAATTTAATTTTATCTAAGTATTGTTCAATATCTTCCAAATTTACTACTTTCCTTTGATACAGTTTTGCATAAAAAATGCTCTACTAATCGCTGATTGATCCATCAATGTCATTCCATTTTCTTGAATCTTAGTTATCACCTTTTTTTCTTTTTTCTTTTTCAACTGCTACGCTAAATATTTCCCAGGTTTATTTGCCCCTTCGAATGACTTTTGATTTAATTTCTTCAGTTCCCATTCCAACTCTTTATTCTCCATTGCTTTCAATTGTTCTTGCAAGATTTTAATTTCTTGATATTGTTTCTTTTTCCCTGGTCTTTTCTTCAGTTGTACCTCCTTAATTCTTATATTCTCCACAATTTCTTTCTTTTTTCCCTCTTTTCTCTTTTTATCCCTTGCATTTAAGTCCATTAATACTCCTCTAATAACTGCTTTATAAGTATCCCAAACTTTGTAGGTTGGAACGGTGTTATTCAAATTATACTGTATAAAGAATTTGGTCGCTTTTTGTAACAATTCTAAATTGCCCTTTTGCTGCAGCAAATCCTCATTTATTCTCCATCCTCGTCTTTTGGTGCATTTTCCAAACTTCTACATAATTGGATTATGGTCCGAGCCTACTTTTGGCATGATCTCCACATCCTTTGTCCATACAAACAAGTCCTTAGAGGCCCAGATCATATCAATTCTTGATAATGTCAAATGTCTTGGCGAAAAATATGTATACTGCTTTACCTTAGGATTATTCCTTCTCCAAACATCCTCCAAATTCTCCTGATCCTTAATTTCCAAGAAAGATTTTGGCAAAAGTCCTCTTTTCTTTTGTGCACCCTTTGGTTTTTTTATCAACATCTAAAGCTGTAACTCCATTGAAGTCACCTGCCAAAATTATTTGTGAGTAAGTTAGTCCATCCAATTGTTTCTGTAGATCCTTGAAGAAATTATCCTTAGCACCATTAGGTGCATAAATCCCAATCAGCAAAATCTTTTCCATATTCCAAATAATTTCCACGGCTATGTATCTACCTTCCACATCGTTAAACATCATTTTAGGTTGCAATTCATCTTTAATATATAAAACGGCTCCTCTTTTTTTTTTGCTTCGATGTAGCTTCAAATTCCCTTCCCAATTTAGCATTTTTTAAGTATTTCACATCTTGTTTCTTAATATGGGTCTCCTGTAAGCAAATTATATTGCAATTCTGTTTAGATAGCCAATGGAAGATAGTTTTATGTTTAGAAGGTGAGTTCAGTCCATTTACATTCCAAGATATGATTTTGCATTCCATAATCAAATTCTGGATCTTTTAGGTAAGTCTTTTTCATTGTCCATAAAAAACCTCTCCATCTCATGACTGGACCTGATCGTTTTCTTGACTGTTTGGTATTCAAAACTCAAACCCTCTGGTATCTCCCATCTATATCTAATATTCAAATCCTTCAACATTTGAACCAATTCTCTGTATTTCTTCCTTTCCAACAAGACTCCCCTAGGTAGCTCTTTCATTATTCGCACTCTTTTTCCAGCAATTTCCAAAGGGTTTTGAAACTGCTTACTCACAATATCTTCTCTTGTTCTTTTTGTTGTAAATTGCACTATCATATCTCTTGGTAGATTTTTTTGAGCTGCATATTTTGAATTAATTCTTTAAGCCACATCCAGAAGAGCCGCAACTTCTTCCACTTCCTTGTCCAAAAATTCTGCAAGTATTTCTGATATCTGCTCTTGGGCTGATTTCCCCTCTACTTCTGGGACTCCGCGAAATCTGAGTTGTCTTTCCATGTGTTTACATTCCATCACGGCCATTCTTCCTTGCAAACCCTTGGTTTCTATCTTAAAAGAAGCAGACAATTTATCAACTTCATCTTCCATTACTTTAACTTTCAACTGCGTCATTTGTAATTCCTTCTTGACCTCATCAATACTCTTGGCTACTTCTGCCACCTCTGATTTAAGTGTCTCTTTAAAGTCTTTCGCCATATCCCTTATCATATCCTTAATCTCTTTATTTCTATCCGCCACTTTCTTATCAAGGCTCTCCAACACCGACTGCCACTCCTTCTTTGACATCGTGGGGCTAGCTTTACCTCACTCCCACAAGTCTGCTCTCTTCCGCAACTCCATGGCAAAAATTATTTATTATTTTCAAAGTTAAGTCCTCTATTTTAAACAAATTCTTCTCCAATTAAAAAATTCCGATGTCCAAAATGGCGGGTGTCTTTTCTCTATGGTTTTGACTCGAAGCTTCTGCCCTTATCCTTCTCCAAGATGGCCCACTTCCGCTTAGGTTGAGGTCTTGCCCTTTCCCTTTTCCAAAATGGTGCACTTCCTTTTCCAGGTTTCCTTTAGCCGCCGCTTCCAACCCGTTACTCTATTGCTTTGACGCACTTCCTGCTCCGTCACAGCCACACAGCAGTTCTTGCGTTTCTTCAAGTTTCCCACAGTTCACTATCTCTCTTAGACTGCAGGTATGTAAGCAATAATCACTTTTCCACTCTAATTCTTCTAAATAAATTCTTTTAACTCAGTCACTTTGCCGGAACATAGCCAGTAAGTTTTTAAAACTTAGCAATCTTTATCTTCCGAATTAATTCAGTTCCTCTTATCAAAATTCTTCTCGAAAAGAGAGATAGCAATCTTTACCTTAACAGTTCTACTTGTGGGTTGTAATCGCTGTTTCAGTACTCAAAATGTTCCAAATTAGTCCAAATTAATTGCTGAAGCTTGGGTACGATGATCTTATGTCAATTCAATGACTCCAAAGCCGCTGCAGAGATCTTTGCCATCCTTCATAGAGTGGGACCTCAAGGCTGGGTGGGCGATCATTGCGCAGATCACCCCCCACAGCCGAGATCAATGCACCCTCTGGATCCTGAGCGTTCATGCCTGTTCTCCGCCTAAGAACAGGGGGCCGTGGGCAATCTAGCACCCCACTAGCCCTCACAAACAGTGGCTCAGACAGCTCCATTCCTGAGCTGCGTCAGACCACCATGATCCCAAACCGGAAGTCCAATAGAGAATGTTTTCCAATGAGAAGTTATAATCTGCTGTGAGCTGAGAAGAAAGAAAAAAGAATATAGACAAAACACTACCACCGCAATCCTATGCAGAATTATACCCTTCTAAGTACACTGAAGTCCGTGGGCTTAGAAGGGTGGACCTCTGTTTAGGAACAGAAAAGAGCCAGAGTCCAGTAGCAAGTATAAGAATAACAAAATTTGTGGTAGGGCATGAGCTTTCATTAGCCGCAGCTCACATCTTCAAATACCAGAAGTGAGCTCTGGCTCACAAAAGCTCATATCCTACCACTAATTTTGTTAGTCTTATAGGTGCTACTAGACTCTTGCTCTGTTTAGGATTGCATTGTAAATGACTTAGCTTTGGAGACTGGTCCCTAGCATACATCCCATAAGTAATATGGTTCATATTGTGTTTAAAGGATGGGTGTTGATGTTCACCAAAGCCATACACAGACTTGGATGGGACATTCGTGGCAATGTGAAGATACTGGTCAGCAAAAATCAAGTTTGCAAGAGAGGTGTGCCACCTATGTCAAACACAGAGGGAGCATAAATGGGTTTCAGTTGCTTTTACTTGGTATTCATTAAAACCACAGCAGGCTCATATGTCTATTACAGTAATGTACTCAAGCCCAATCTATAACGATAAAACACATTTGTTAAAATGCATGATAAAAGAGAAATCATTGTTGGGGAAATTAAGAGAGATAATATGCAGTCTTTCCCCCAAAATAGCTCTGTGATTTTCATGCTGATCCCTATGATGCCCTATGGGTCGTTCACAAATTGCAAAAGCACACAGTGACATTTAGAATGTCACTAACAATAAGAGCATTATCTTAGTTAATGAGACATTCTTGTTGGTTTTGGTGGATTTGTTTCCCTTTTTTTCACAGTTATATCCCACATTCATTCTTAGAATTGACAGCAATAAAGAACTCAGAGTTGTAAGGTGAATAAAGCTATGTTGATATGACTAAAGTTTCAAGGACCTTAGCGAGTCAATTGATAATAGGTCTGGTAAACAAAAATATGATTAACATGATTAACATTTCTGAGGCATTGGAAAGAAGAGTCCCGCTTTATTTCTCAGAAAGTCAAAAGATTCCATTTGACCTTGACCAGAACAGGAACTTGCGGCTGTAAAAAACGTTGATGCGGTTAACGTTTCAGTGGAAAAATTGTTCTTTCTTTGAGCAGGAAAAGTTTGTGGGGAAAGGTCTATTTTCCTTTCCATTATACATTTTTCACAGCCCATGTTTCCATGATACACTGTTGCTTTGGTGCCTTGTTTTCAAAAAGAATGGAAGAGCTTTTTTTACGGTGTAATCTTGGGGATCTATAGTGAAAATGAGGCCCTCCTGGGCCTATTTTGTCAATCAGTTATGATGTCAAGTGGGTGGGAGAGAATGCAGCCCTGTTACCCAGGAATTGGGCCAATGATCTCGTGATCTTGTTTTGCTGATCATTTCATTGCCACAAGCTCTGCAGAGCATTACCTTCATCTGGATCCACCTCTAGGTGTGTGATGACTCCTTAATTAGATGGGGCAAAACGGGGCTAGGGCGCCACATTCAGTATTGCTGTGCAGACAGAGGAGATCCATATTCAGATGTTGTCATGGACCAGCCAAGCCCAGCAGAGCAAAGAGATCAGCTTTAGGCTGATCAGCTTTAGGCTGATCCTGCACTGGGCAGGGGGTTGGACTAGATGGTCTGTATGGCCCCTTCCAACTCTATGATTCTATGATTATATGAGATGTAAGGTGTGTGTTTCAGGGTTCTGATTTGGGATAAATACCCGAATTGGACCGGATTTGTAAAGATTTGGGATTTCTGAATCGGGCCCAGCATGCTGGCCCCGATTTGGAAATGCCAAATCAAAGCTTTCCAAAGTGATTCGGGTCACGTTGGAAAGCTTTGGGCCCCCTCCTCTGCTGGTCAGCTGGAGCCAGCCATAGGGTTTGAATGTAAAGCTCCCGAAAATTCAAACCCCGCTGGCTGGCTTCAGCTGGCCCAGTGGCTGGCTCCCTCCTCCATCAGTCAGCTGGAGCCAGCCATGGAGTTTGAATTTAAAGTGTTTGAAAGAGGCACTTTAAATTCAAAACCAACTGACTGGCTTCAGCTGACCAGCAGAGGAGGAACCCCCTCCTCCACTGGTCAGCTGGAGCCAGCCGCAATGTTTGAAAGAGCCCCTTTTGGGCACTAATCCCGCTGGCCACCTTCAGCTGGTTGGCAGAGGAGGCAGCCCCCTCCTCTGCTGGTTAGCTGGAGCCAGCCGCAGGGTTTGAAAACTACTGAAAGAGTACCTGTAAGATATGAATACTCTCAATGGTCATTGCTAGACAATCACAACAGTATTGTCAGCTTTCAAGCCTTGGTTTCTGTCACTAAAGGGCAGGTGGAGGGAGCAGGGCTCTTTAAAGCTCCCGAAAATTCAAACCCCGCTGGCTGGCTCACTCCTCCATCAGTCAGCTGGAGGAAAGGAGAATGATGTAAGTTGCTTGGAGCCCCCATTTTGTAGAAATAAATGAAGTAAATAAATAATAAATATATCTAAAGATGTGGGTCAGATAAAAGATAGGTTGGTTGATGGATGGAAAAGAGAGAAGGAAGCTGGGAAATATGAGGATATGGAGGTTGACATGATAAGGAAAAGAAGAAATAGTGTGGAGTGAGGGATACATGGGAAATTGAGGTACTTCCAGCAAGTCCTTGCAGGTTACCCACTGCACAATCAGACCATAATTTCACCCTGAAGAGGCTGCCACCTACTAATCCTAGCAGGTGAAAAAAATGTAGGCTGTTCCTCTCCTTCCATTATGCCTTGCAGTCTCTCAATTGTTCAACTTTATTTCCTTCCCTCACCTATAAAACATTCACTTCCTGAAGGTTTCTTCAGTTTGGTGTAGTGGTTAAGAGCACGGGACTCTAATCTGGAGAGCTGGAAACTTTGCAGTCACCCCCACCAGAATTCCTGTGGAAGACATCATTGCAAATGTAGAAGCTGCCATCCGTCATCTACCTGAAGAGGAAGCTGAGGAAATAAGAGGAGAGACAGCCAGGATT
This sequence comes from Eublepharis macularius, assembly GCF_028583425.1. NCBI lineage: Eukaryota > Metazoa > Chordata > Lepidosauria > Squamata > Eublepharidae > Eublepharis > Eublepharis macularius. Next base: position 93,543,156 of record NC_072798.1, read on the forward strand.
CTACGAAAGGCAAAGCTTCCCACCAGCAATATAACACGCAAGGAGAGAAATGCCATCAAGACCCTCAATGCAGATCCAGACATCATCATTCTACCAGCTGATAAAGGCAATGCTACAGTGATCATGAAAACGGAGGAATACAAAAAGAAGATTAAGGAACTCCTGGACCCCTCCACCTACAAAAAACTAAAACGAGATCCCACTTGCAAAATCACCAGGCTAACAAATGCGCTGATCAAGAATTCCTCACTACATCCCGACACGCACAGCAAACTATGCAAGACAGAAGCACAGCCACCTAGACTATATGGACTCCCCAAAATACATAAAGATTCAGTCCCACTCCGACCCATTGTGAGTGCCATTGGTTCACCGACATATGAATTAGCTAGTCTTACATCAAAGATTCAGCAGATTTCATCAACAAAATCAGTTCTCTGAAACTCAATCCACAAGACATACTTGTCAGTTTTGATGTTGTATCCCTGTTTACCAAGGTTCCAGTAAAAGACACTATTGCACTGATTAATCAGATTTTCCCAGAGGATGTAACAGCCTTATTCCATCATTGTCTGACAACCAGTTACTTCCAATGGGACAACGAATTCTATGAACAGATGGATGGGGTGGCCATGGGGAGCCCACTCAGCCCAGTTATAGCAAACTTCTACATGGAACATTTTGAAAAAACAGCTCTAGAATCAGCACCCCACAAACCCAGTGTATGGTTCCGGTTTGTGGATGATACATTCATCATTTGGAGCCATGGGGAGGAAGAATTGATGAAGTTTTTGAATCATCTCAACAACATCCACCTGAACATACAATTCACAATGGAGAAAGAAAGTGAGGGAAAACTCTCATTCCTGGATACCTTGGTCATCCGCAAAGCAAACTTTCAGTTAGGTCACAAGGTCTACAGGAAACCAACTCACACTGATCGGTACTTACACAAAAACTCCAATCACCACCCCCGACAGAAAAGAGGCATAATGAAAACATTAGTGGATCGTGCAAGACGGATATGTGAGCCGCGCTTTCTCAATGAGGAAATTAATCATCTAAACCACGCACTTCAGGCAAATGGCTACTCCAGAAATGAAATCCGAAGAGCAATCAAACCCAGGATGAATCAAACAACCAAAGAAAAACAGTCTCCCACAGGAAAAGTGTTTTTGCCATATATCAAAGGAATTACTGATCAGATGGGAAAGCTTATGAAAAAGCATAACCTTCAAGCAGTATTCAGACCCACCCGAAAAATACAACAGATGCTACGATCAGCAAAAGACAGCAGAGATCCCCTCACCTCTGCAGGAGTATACCGTATACCCTGCAGCTGTGGACAAGTTTACATCGGGACCACAAAGCGTAGCATCCAGACAAGAATAAAAGAACATGAAAGACACTGCAGACTTGGACAGCCTGAAAAATCAGAAGTGGCTGAACATAGCCTAACTCAAACAGGGCACAGTATCTTATTCCAGGACACCAAAATACTGGACAACACTTCCAACTACTTTGTCAGACTGCACAGGGAAGCCATTGAAATTCACAAGCATAAGCAAAACTTCAACAGGAAAGAAGAAACCTTAAGAATGAACAGAGCATGGGCTCCAGTTCTGAAAAACACCAGGCCAACAAAACACTCCACACCCGACAATAGCCCTGCAGAGAAGATTAGCACATCAAGCACCAATCCATATGCAAAAGAACCGCCTCAGGATACAGTGAAGCCTCCCGCCATTAGCATTCCACACCCTGGGAAACTCTTACAGAATGACTCAGCTCAACCCCACCCCTCCTGAGTAGATACAAATGACCTACATCTTTTCCACACTGTGACACTGAGAGATCTCTGTCTTTTGGTGCCTCACCTCTGAAGATGCCAGCCACAGCTGCTGGCGAAACGTCAGGAACTACAATGCCAAGACCACGGCAAGACAGCCCGGAAAACCCCCAACAACCAAAAGATGAACTGTCAGTCTATGGAAGACAGGATACGTTGAAGCTGACTCCTAACCATTGCAGCAAGAAATCCAGGCTCTTGAGTAAATGGGTTTTATTGAGATATCTGCGCTTCACCATACATATGTCCATAGTCTACACAGAAGCACTTAAAGACGCCTGGCTGCACACAGGTTCCTTGTTAAGAATAATGCATTGAATAAATGATATACTATAACTACCCCTCTACGTGTCCCCCACCTGCTTCACCCATCAAGTAGAATTGCAATCAGTATCAGGATGGGAGTATCAGGATGGAGCTGCCCCAAGGCCCCTGCGGCGAGCCATCCGAGAAAAAGTCTCCGCCTTACAGGAATCTGGAAAGCAACAGGGGAACAGGTGCACGAGGCTATTGCAACATCCTATCTATAATGTGTCACAGTATGGAGGGGCTGTGGGCAACAGTCCTGACATGAACCCTGATAATGGCTTCAATGTGAACGATCTCTAGGTCAATGAGAAATGGATTCCTTGCTCTGGTTGGGGCTGTGAAGGAGCATATTAAATACTTACCTAAGAACAAGACTGAGCTAACTTTCAGTCTGCGATCCAGGATATTAGCTATTCTTTGTTTTATTACCAATGTACCCTTTTTATCCTATATGTAATAAATCTTTATTTTAGAAATCAAATCACATGTGTCTGTGATTCTTAATTCCACTGTGCATATTTCATAACTCTGCCAACAGGGCTGGATCCAGGCAACTGGTGGGAAAGAGAGGAGAGGGTCACCTTTGACCATCAAAAATACTGTGCTGGGAATCATAGGAGCAAAAGGCATACAAGACAAGGGGATTAAGGAGGAGAATTAGCCAAGACTCTGGGCCAAGCTAGACGTGACGAATTACACTTGAATGGCAAGTGAACAGACTCACGTGTATTCCTCCCTGTTCACTTGTGCTCCACTTGCACTCCACTCGATCACTACATCACTAATTCGTCACTTCTAGCTTGGCCCTAAGTGGAATAGATGGACCTAATGCTCTGAGTTGAACAACATATGTATATGTGGCTGGCTTTCTCTTATTGAGCTGCGGATTTGATAAATAAATTAAGCAAAGTTGTCTAAAGGAAGAAATTGGCATTTGTCCTAATGGAAATTATTCACTATTAGTGTCTTTGATACAATGAAGCGGAAGATCAAATTAGGCATATATGAATTAAGTGGAATCTTCTCCCCACCCAAATGACTCAATTACCACAGCTATTTATTGCTTCTATTTTACATCCTTTCAGCACTGATGTTCATACCAGTTTGACAGAACAAAAACTGGGACAAATATTATATATGTGTGAGCAAATAATCTGGTTTTCAGTGATTTGCCACATGCCAGGCACCAAAAACTATGGTTGTTGGGGGTTTTCCGGGCTGTATTGCCGTGGTCTTGGCATTGTAGTTCCTGACGTGGAAAACCCGGAAAACCCCCAACAACCATCGTTCTCCGGCCGTGAAAGCCTTCGACAATACACCAAAAACTATCTTGTGGCAGAAACTTTCCTTCAAGGTAGAACAAAGAGTTTCCTTCTTTTCCCCAAGCTGTATCTGGATTATGTGAGCATTAGATATCATAAGATCTTAAAGAGGAAGTGTGTTTATAAAGTAAACAGTCTGATACAAAAAAAACCCTCATACGCTTATTTTACATTCCAACAGATTAGAAAAATGTCAACTTCGATGGTTGTTGGGGGTTTTCCGGGCTGTATTGCCGTGGTCTTGGCATTGTAGTTCCTGACGTTTCGCCAGCAGCTGTGGCTGGCATCTTCAGAGGTGTAGCACCAAAAGACAGAGATCTCTCAGTGTCACAGTGTGGAAAAGATGTAGGTCATTTGTATCTACTCAGGAGGGGTGGGGTTGAGCTGAGTCATTCTGTAAGAGTTTCCCAGGGTGTGGAATGCTAATGGCGGGAGGCTTCATTGTATCCTGAGGAGGTTCTTTTGCATATGGATTGGGGCTTGATGTGCTAATCTTCTCTGCAGGGCTATTGTCGGGTGTGGAGTGTTTTGTTGGCCTGGTGTTTTTCAGAACTGGAGCCCATGCTCTGTTCATTCTTAAGGTTTCTTCTTTCCTGTTGAAGTTTTGCTTATGCTTGTGAATTTCAATGGCTTCCCTGTGCAGTCTGACAAAGTAGTTGGAAGTGTTGTCCAGTATTTTGGTGTCCTGGAATAAGATACTGTGCCCTGTTTGAGTTAGGCTATGTTCAGCCACTGCTGATTTTTCAGGTTGTCCAAGTCTGCAGTGTCTTTCATGTTCTTTTATTCTTGTCTGGATGCTACGCTTTGTGGTCCCGATGTAAACTTGTCCACAGCTGCAGGGTATACGGTATACTCCTGCAGAGGTGAGGGGGTCTCTGCTGTCTTTTGCTGATCGTAGCATCTGTTGTATTTTTCGGGTGGGTCTGAATACTGCTTGAAGGTTATGCTTTTTCATAAGCTTTCCCATCTGATCAGTAATTCCTTTGATATATGGCAAAAACACTTTTCCTGTAGGTGACTGTTTTTCCTTGGTTGTTTGATTCATCCTGGGTTTGATTGCTCTTCGGATTTCATTTCTGGAGTAGCCATTTGCCTGAAGTGCGTGGTTTAGATGATTAATTTCCTCATTGAGAAAGCGCGGCTCACATATCCGTCTTGCACGATCCACTAATGTTTTCATTATGCCTCTTTTCTGTCGGGGGTGGTGGTTGGAGTTTTTGTGTAAGTACCGATCAGTGTGAGTTGGTTTTCTGTAGACCTTGTGACCTAACTGAAAGTTTGCTTTGCGGATGACCAAGGTATCCAGGAATGAGAGTTTTCCCTCACTTTCTTTCTCCATTGTGAATTGTATGTTCAGGTGGATGTTGTTGAGATGATTCAAAAACTCCATCAATTCTTCCTCCCCATGGCTCCAAATGATGAATGTATCATCCACAAACCGGAACCATACACTGGGTTTGTGGGGTGCTGATTCTAGAGCTGTTTTTTCAAAATGTTCCATGTAGAAGTTTGCTATAACTGGGCTGAGTGGGCTCCCCATGGCCACCCCATCCATCTGTTCATAGAATTCGTTGTCCCATTGGAAGTAACTGGTTGTCAGACAATGATGGAATAAGGCTGTTACATCCTCTGGGAAAATCTGATTAATCAGTGCAATAGTGTCTTTTACTGGAACCTTGGTAAACAGGGATACAACATCAAAACTGACAAGTATGTCTTGTGGATTGAGTTTCAGAGAACTGATTTTGTTGATGAAATCTGCTGAATCTTTGATGTAAGACGAGGTTTTCCCGATGTGGTCCTGCAGGAGATCTGCCAGATGTCTAGCTAATTCATATGTCGGTGAACCAATGGCACTCACAATGGGTCGGAGTGGGACTGAATCCTTATGTATTTTGGGGAGTCCATATAGTCTAGGTGGCTGTGCTTCAGTCTTGCATAGTTTGCTGTGCGTGTCGGGATGTAGTGAGGAATTCTTGATCAGCGCATTTGTTAGCCTGGTGATTTTGCAAGTGGGATCTCGTTTTAGTTTTTTGTAGGTGGAGGGGTCCAGGAGTTCCTTAATCTTCTTTTTGTATTCCTCCGTTTTCAAGATCACTGTAGCATTGCCTTTATCAGCTGGTAGAATGATGATGTCTGGATCTGCATTGAGGGTCTTGATGGCATTTCTCTCCTTGCGTGTTATATTGCTGGTGGGAAGCTTTGCCTTTCGTAGAATCCTGGCTGTCTCTCCTCTTATTTCCTCAGCTTCCTCTTCAGGTAGATGACGGATGGCAGCTTCTACATTTGCAATGATGTCTTCCACAGGAATTCTGGTGGGGGTGACTGCAAAGTTTCCTCCCTTTGCCAAGATGGAGGTTTCTTCTGGTGAGAGTTGACGGTCTGTCAGATTGATGACAATGCGTGCATTGTCGAGCATTGGGCTTGTCTGTCTTTTTTCCTGTAGTTCCTGTAGTTTGTTAAACTTCTGCTTTTGTCTGAATGTGTGGTTGGTAAACACTTGTTCCATCTTCCTGTAGGTGAGATTATCGACCTTCCAACACTTCCAACTACTTTGTCAGACTGCACAGGGAAGCCATTGAAATTCACAAGCATAAGCAAAACTTCAACAGGAAAGAAGAAACCTTAAGAATGAACAGAGCATGGGCTCCAGTTCTGAAAAACACCAGGCCAACAAAACACTCCACACCCGACAATAGCCCTGCAGAGAAGATTAGCACATCAAGCCCCAATCCATATGCAAAAGAACCTCCTCAGGATACAATGAAGCCTCCCGCCATTAGCATTCCACACCCTGGGAAACTCTTACAGAATGACTCAGCTCAACCCCACCCCTCCTGAGTAGATACAAATGACCTACATCTTTTCCACACTGTGACACTGAGAGATCTCTGTCTTTTGGTGCTACACCTCTGAAGATGCCAGCCACAGCTGCTGGCGAAACGTCAGGAACTACAATGCCAAGACCACGGCAATACAGCCCGGAAAACCCCCAACAACCATCGTTCTCCGGCCGTGAAAGCCTTCGACAATACATCGAACACCTCTACGGGGAGGAAACATTCCAACAGACCCGAAGATTGGAAACACTTCGGAACAAGAAAGCACATCTACTCTGTTCTTTGACCTTTCTTCTACGCTGCAGGGACACAAGAACCATTCCATCTTTTCTCATAACAAAAAGAATCTTCAAAACCACACAGGCGAACCGCATTTATGACCGTCTAGAACAGGCCCTCTTACGTGAGAGAATCCACACTACCCGCAGAGAACTTGCTGCCACAGACAAGGAGCTATTTTGCTTGCATATCAACACCAGCCATAAAATGAGAAGTCAGGATTGGGACAAGGTCGATAATCTCACCTACAGGAAGATGGAACAAGTGTTTACCAACCACACATCCAGACAAAAGCAGAAGTTTAACAAACTACAGGAACTACAGGAAAAAAGACAGACAAGCCCAATGCTCGACAATGCACGCATTGTCATCAATCTGACAGACCGTCAACTCTCACCAGAAGAAACCTCCATCTTGGCAAAGGGAGGAAACTTTGCAGTCACCCCCACCAGAATTCCTGTGGAAGACATCATTGCAAATGTAGAAGCTGTCATCCGTCATCTACCTGAAGAGGAAGCTGAGGAAATAAGAGGAGAGACAGCCAGGATTCTACGAAAGGCAAAGCTTCCCACCAGCAATATAACACGCAAGGAGAGAAATGCCATCAAGACCCTCAATGCAGATCCAGACATCATCATTCTACCAGCTGATAAAGGCAATGCTACAGTGATCTTGAAAACGGAGGAATACAAAAAGAAGATTAAGGAACTCCTGGACCCCTCCACCTACAAAAAACTAAAACGAGATCCCACTTGCAAAATCACCAGGCTAACAAATGCGCTGATCAAGAATTCCTCACTACATCCCGACACGCACAGCAAACTATGCAAGACTGAAGCACAGCCACCTAGACTATATGGACTCCCCAAAATACATAAGGATTCAGTCCCACTCCGACCCATTGTGAGTGCCATTGGTTCACCGACATATGAATTAGCTAGACATCTGGCAGATCTCCTGCAGGACCACATCGGGAAAACCTCGTCTTACATCAAAGATTCAGCAGATTTCATCAACAAAATCAGTTCTCTGAAACTCAATCCACAAGACATACTTGTCAGTTTTGATGTTGTATCCCTGTTTACCAAGGTTCCAGTAAAAGACACTATTGCACTGATTAATCAGATTTTCCCAGAGGATGTAACAGCCTTATTCCATCATTGTCTGACAACCAGTTACTTCCAATGGGACAACGAATTCTATGAACAGATGGATGGGGTGGCCATGGGGAGCCCACTCAGCCCAGTTATAGCAAACTTCTACATGGAACATTTTGAAAAAACAGCTCTAGAATCAGCACCCCACAAACCCAGTGTATGGTTCCGGTTTGTGGATGATACATTCATCATTTGGAGCCATGGGGAGGAAGAATTGATGGAGTTTTTGAATCATCTCAACAACATCCACCTGAACATACAATTCACAATGGAGAAAGAAAGTGAGGGAAAACTCTCATTCCTGGATACCTTGGTCATCCGCAAAGCAAACTTTCAGTTAGGTCACAAGGTCTACAGGAAACCAACTCACACTGATCGGTACTTACACAAAAACTCCAACCACCACCCCCGACAGAAAAGAGGCATAATGAAAACATTAGTGGATCGTGCAAGACGGATATGTGAGCCGCGCTTTCTCAATGAGGAAATTAATCATCTAAACCACGCACTTCAGGCAAATGGCTACTCCAGAAATGAAATCCGAAGAGCAATCAAACCCAGGATGAATCAAACAACCAAGGAAAAACAGTCACCTACAGGAAAAGTGTTTTTGCCATATATCAAAGGAATTACTGATCAGATGGGAAAGCTTATGAAAAAGCATAACCTTCAAGCAGTATTCAGACCCACCCGAAAAATACAACAGATGCTACGATCAGCAAAAGACAGCAGAGACCCCCTCACCTCTGCAGGAGTATACCGTATACCCTGCAGCTGTGGACAAGTTTACATCGGGACCACAAAGCGTAGCATCCAGACAAGAATAAAAGAACATGAAAGACACTGCAGACTTGGACAACCTGAAAAATCAGCAGTGGCTGAACATAGCCTAACTCAAACAGGGCACAGTATCTTATTCCAGGACACCAAAATACTGGACAACACTTCCAACTACTTTGTCAGACTGCACAGGGAAGCCATTGAAATTCACAAGCATAAGCAAAACTTCAACAGGAAAGAAGAAACCTTAAGAATGAACAGAGCATGGGCTCCAGTTCTGAAAAACACCAGGCCAACAAAACACTCCACACCCGACAATAGCCCTGCAGAGAAGATTAGCACATCAAGCCCCAATCCATATGCAAAAGAACCTCCTCAGGATACAATGAAGCCTCCCGCCATTAGCATTCCACACCCTGGGAAACTCTTACAGAATGACTCAGCTCAACCCCACCCCTCCTGAGTAGATACAAATGACCTACATCTTTTCCACACTGTGACACTGAGAGATCTCTGTCTTTTGGTGCTACACCTCTGAAGATGCCAGCCACAGCTGCTGGCGAAACGTCAGGAACTACAATGCCAAGACCACGGCAATACAGCCCGGAAAACCCCCAACAACCATCGTTCTCCGGCCGTGAAAGCCTTCGACAATACAATGTCAACTTCCTTTAACCACAGAGATAGCTGTTGCAAATCAAGCCTTTTCTCAGACTGATGCATTTAACGATAGGGAAGGTTGCCTGCTCCTTTCCTGACGAAGGCTCTCTCGATGGAGGTCAACAGAGCAAAAAAGTTATACTTCAGGAAAGGAATTGTTAACACTAAGCTATGGGCTTTTTCATGTTTCTGAAGTGGCACGCAAGGAGTTGGATCCCGTAGCTCCATTCCACTGATAGTGGTTCCTTCCTCTGCCTTCCCCCTGAATAAAGGTTCATGCATCAGGGGGATACCAACAACAACAACATTCGATTTATATACTACCCTGCAGGACAACTTAATGCCCACTCAGAGCGGTTTATAAAGTATGTTACCATTATCCCCACAACAAAACACCCTGTGAGGTGGGTGGGGCTAAGAGAGCTCCAGAGAACTGTGACTGACCCAAGGCCACCCAGCTGGCTTCAAGTGGAGGATTGAGGAATCAAACCCTGCTCTCCAGATTAGAGTCCCATGCTCTTAACCACTACACCAAACTGGCTTGCATCACAGGAAGAAGAGATCCTCCATATTCAACCAAGATATGACAACAGCAACAGCAACAGCAGCAGCAGCAACAACAATAACAACAATAATATTTTATTTATATACCGCCCTTCAGGACAACTTAACACCCACTTAGAGCAGTTTACAATGTGTGTTATTATTATCCCCACAACAATCACCCTGTGAGGTGGGTGGAGCTGAGAGTGCTCCGAGAGAGCTGTGACTGACCCAAGTTCACCCAGCTGGCTTCAAGCAGAGGAGTGGGGGATCAAACCTGGCTCTCCAGATTAGAGTCCTGCCGCTCTTCACCACTACACCAAACTGGCTCTCAGAACTTAAAATGTATTTATTTATTTTACCTCCTTTATATCCTGCTTTTCTTCCCAGCCAAAACAGCTTACATAGTTCTCCTCTCTTCCAATTTAATCCTTCTAACAACCCTGCGAGGTAGGTTAAGCTGAGAGTATGTGACTGGCTCAAGGTCACCCAGCAACCTTCCATGGCAGACTGGAGTTTGAAACCTCGGTCTCCCAGATCCTAGTTTGACATTCTAACCACTATATTATGCTGGCTCTCAGACCTTAAAAAGCAAGTGTTAATTAACGCCACAGTTTCTCAAAATACAACACTCATATTTTGGCGGTCTTTCATTCATAGAGTCACCATAGGTTGGAGGCAACTTGACAGCATATAACACAAACACACACACGCATGTTTTGTACCTGTCTTGACTCAGGACTAGAGATGGGCACGAATAGCAATACTAACAAAAAAAAAAAAGCCACAAACATCCCAATCCGCTGTTCGTGAGCAAGCTGTTCGTGAGGCCCCATTCCCAGTGAACATGTGTTTGTTCCAAGCCCTCTTTGTGGCATTTGTCAGCCATTCGTAAAGCCAGACAGTCTGGTGCCTTTCAATCAATTCCCCTGGCAACATAGGCACGGACTGTCTGAACTCTGTCTGAACTCCTTCTGGCTTGTAACCCCTCAAAGTAGCTTCAAGCAGACAGTCCGGTTTTTTCCACTGTGAAAAGAAAATGACAACAAAGGGGGAGACCCATGCATCATGCCTTTCCCGGGGTGCAATCTCTCTGAAACTTGGGGGGGGGGTCTTCAGAGGACAGTGAGGACTATGTCCCCTGCAAATTTGGTGGGTATTGGACATTGGGAAGGTCAGTTTGTAACTCCTCAATTAGCTTCCAGCTGATAGTCCAGTTTTTGCCACTGTGAAGAGAAAATGACATGAAAGGGGGAGACCCATGGACTCTCCTTTCCCCGGCTCAAGTTCAGCTAAGTCCCAAGGGGGCCATTCTGGCTCCCACGAACCTCCAACTACGAACATGTTCGTGAACATGTCATGTCCGTCGATGTTTGTGAATCCCTGTTTGTGGATGGCAACGAACAACGAACATCGTGTTCGGTTTTTTTCCTGTTCGTGCCCATCTCTACTCAGGACACTTAAGAATTGTTGGATGGATTCATTCAACACTTTAATGATTATCCAGTGAGTATGGCAATTGTGAACAGAATCCTTATGGTGTTCATTTTCTAAGGTAACCAATTAACTGGTTAATTCCTAAGAATGCCCACTTATGCTGCTGGAAATTAACCGAAAGGCCCTGTGATAACGATGTGAATGACTATAAGTCCCATACCCTAACCACTGGGTTTAATTGTATTTATGAAAAATGCAGTTCTGATGAGAGAGACTTCATCAGCTCACACAGTATTCCCATGAATAGCTTTGGGAACCATAATATTTTTCCCCCACTCATCAGTGATATCTGAAGGCCCCACCATTAAATGCTGACATTTATTTCTAAAGTGGTTTATGTTGTCATGGTAATTCACTTATTTGTATACTATGCAATATGCATTCTCTGTACCACTGGGTCTCGGGAGTGATTTGAATGGAAATGACATGGTGATTATTCCGCCCCATTGGAAACGAACACCAAAAACTCTGGCAGTAGTCTGCCCCCATATGTCAAAATTGCTCTCCCAGTTTGGCTTCATTGCCCCATGCCAAATTCCCGTTATCATTTACAGTAAGGCAATATCCCACCCAAGAGAAGATTAACTTATTCCCCAGAAGCAAACACCCGATTCAGTAATTCCTATTCATCCATCATTGTTCCTTTCGGATGTAAAATTCAGCTTCATTCTGCTGCCTGTGTTGGTTTCTCAGGTGATTGCAGGAACTTAGGAATCGGGTGCCAATAAAGTCAAGCATCAGCAGAGCGTGCAAGTGGCACGTAACTTATTCCTTTCCAGAGTCACGCTTATAAATATCATTTCTGAAAACAGGTGCTTCTCTCCAAACACTGTATTGCAGGCTTAGAAAGCTACAGTCCTATTTTTAACATCTCATCAGGAAGAGTGACTGACTCAGGAACCTGGCAGGGAAGTGGCAGCGTCAGGCTGGAAATGCCTTTCTGGCTGGCCAGGGGAAGTTAACAGCCCAAAGAGAATCTGCAGAAAAGCATCTCTTGGGTGTCCCAAACAGAGAGCAAGCATAACCTTACTCAAACAGTGAGTAGGCGTGCAAAACAAATAAGTGAAAAAAGAATTCCTTGTTTTATTTTTAGGAGGCGGAATATAACTAATTTAATTTGAGCATTTCATGGATGACTGGAAAGGCAGAAGAGCAAGTCTTGCTGAAACAACATGGACGCTTATTCCCTGAGCACTAAAAGATCACGTGGCTCTAAAACTTTGTTCCATTGCATTTTTTTGGCAGAATCTACCCAGGGTTCCGCACATTTTGCCTTCCCCTTTTTGTTACCTGGCTTGCTATGAAGCTTTAAAAACTTTCCTAAGCACGTGGCTTCAGTGACACGTGAGTAAATCACAACAATGCATGCGAGTTTGATATTTACATTATCCAGTCCTTTCTTGAATTGCCTCAATTTTTCATTTTTGTAAACCACCCAAATTGAAGGAGATTGTTTATTGCTCTGCAATACAGTTCTAATTTGAAATCTGTTTACATCACATCGGCCACCCTGAGTCCATGGGAGATGGGTGGGATATCAATATAGCATATAAAATAAATAACATTTCAAATGCAAAATATCTCAGGACTGGCTTGTGAATGCTCTCCTGTTCTTGTATTATATTTTCTTGCTAGGTTCTCAAACATCACAAAGAATTTCCGCTAGGCTAAGGGTCAAGGGGCATCCTTTCAACAAACTATGCTGAGTACCAAACTAGAGAAGGGGTGGGAGGGTCCTGGTGATTTTTCAAGTGTTAAAAAGAGTGTGGGATTAGTGGCAAAGTGCTGCTGAAGAGTTTTTTAAACGAACCCCCTCCCCTGCCATATTCTTGATTTAAATCACAAGATTTACAGATACAGATATCCGTATCTTTGTCTGCTGCAAGGCCAGGCAGTTCTTCCCTAGTTGCCAAGCAGCCCCAATCCCCTAATAGCTCGGATTTACCAAGGCAATGCTGTTATGAGGGCACCAAGAGATCTGGGATATTTAATGCTTAGTTCTGTTTCTAAAAGGGCAAAACTCAGAGAAACCTTATGTATGCTGAGCCAACAGCATGCGAGCAGTCCGTCTAGCTGCTGTTTTAATAGCTGCTTATGACATGAAATCATAAGCCACTGAATCTAATGTGCTTCATGCCACACAAGCCAAACTGCCCAGCGAGGCAGAACGTTGTCAGCTCCTGCCCAGGAGGCTGAAATGCATGTATCAAGCAAATCAAGTGCCAAATGATTAGTCACCATTGTCTCCTGCCTCCCAAAACTTGAAGCGGGCAGATCCTTAACAAGAAAGGCACTTGTAAGTCACCTCCCCTCGAACATTCCAATCTCCTTTCTCCCCATTAATTAGATCCTGTCCCGCAATCTGAGACTGTCAATCAACTCTGATAAGTTTAAAACATTTCCTGGGAACACTTAATCAAAACTCTAAATCCATCAGTCAGCTCCAAGGGAACATTAAATTATCTTTAGTTTCTTTGTAAAACACCATGAGCAGCCAATCTAATTCTTTTGTCACACCCCGGCAGCACCAATCAAGGTACTCAACCTTTTTGTCCTTACCAGGAGGCGACCCTTAGTGTTCTTTGTCTTACTTGCTCAAGTCACTCTCCAGCCCCAGGGTCTGATTTGCCCTAAGAGAATACTGCCTATGCCCCAGCCAATTGTACACACATACTTGGATCCAAGCGCTGTGCCCTCAGAATCTATCTGAGCCTCTCCTGGTCAAGAACACTGGCTGTTTGAAGCCCTCTTCCTCTGCAGACTACTCTACTCCTCTGATAGGTAATTATCACTCCACAAACCCCTGAAATTTATTTCCAATTTCACCAGTGCTTTCCTAGGAATCTTGTGTGCTTGTGATTTGCCTCTTGTGTGTGTGAGTTTCCCCCCTTAAATAAAATACTCTTTATTTGGAAAACACCCATCTCTGGTTAGTTTCCTTGGAGAGGGGACCTCGTAAAAATTGGTGCAGGATCTCACTTGTTATCCTTCTCACATAGCCATCTCCTTGTCTGCTAATTCCTCCCATCTCACAAGGAGACCCATTCTGGTAACAAGCAAGCCCTCACCATCCTCTGCTTAAGGGAAGGTGAGGGCACATGAGGGCATATATCACATTGGAGGATGAGCAGCTGCCAACAATACCCATCTGCTCTGTACATAGGACAAACCAGCCAACCTCTGCACAAAAGAATAAAAGGACACAAATCTGACATTAAAAATGGCAATATCCAGAAACCAGTGGGAGAACACTTCAATCTACCAGGACCATAGTTCATAGGACCATAGTTCAACAAAAACATTTCAAAACAGAATCCAACGGGAAGCTGCTGAATTGGAATTCATATGTAAATTTGACTCAGTCAGACTTGGATTGAATAGTGACTATGAATGGTTATCTCATTACCAGAAGTAATTGCCTTTAGGCATTCCATTCAGATTCAGCAATGGAGAGAAGGGGGTCACACCCAGCCTGGATTGTGCACTCCACCTCTTTCATGACTTTTGCAACTGATTTGCATTTACATGGCCCTCACTCCCTGCACCCTCTCTCCCCTCCCCTCCCTACTATATATCTCTGGCCAGTTTCTTCATACCCTCCATGCATCTGATGAAGAGAGTTGTGGCTCTTGAAAGTTTATGCTACAATAAAGTAGGTTGGCTTAAAGGTGCTACTGGACTCTTTACTATTCCAGATTTTTAAAAAACTATATTTCTTTTAAACAATCGGCTCCTTCTTTGCAAAAATCGAACAAGAAGAATGGCTGTATTGAGCCTGTACAGAAGGCTCTCTAAAATTGCTTCACTTTCCAGTGAAGATGGATGCTTAAAACAATGGCTTTTTACTCATTCTAACAGCTTTTCCTTGATGCAAACAGCAAGTAGGGTCTGTATTTGCCACCACAATCTATATAGAACAAACAAACTCTGCAGCAGCTGATTAGAAATTAACAAGGACTTTTATTAGATTTGGTTATTTATTTCAAACATTCTCTGCTCCAACGTTTAATAAATGTTGCTCTTTGCTTAAAATAAGAGAGGAATCACTAGGCTTGGGCAAGCTTTTATGACTTGTGTTATAAATGGTGAGCCTGATTTGGATAGCCTGATCTTGTCAGATCTCAGAAGCTAAGCAGGGTTGGCCTTGGTTAGTAATTGGATGGGAGACCTCCACTGAAGACAGAGGCAGGCAGTGGCAAACCACCTCTGTTAGTCTCTTGCCATGGAAACCCCACTAGGGGTTGTCATAAGTCAACTCTGACTTGAGGGCAGCATTTCATTTCATTACAAATGGCACACATCCTTGGTTGTTAAAGGGGAAAAATTTATTTGGGCCCTGAAACAAGGGCATAGAATTAAAGAAACGCCCCATCTAATTTAGTTCTCTTTTAGTACTACATCATTGTAGTAAAGGATTTCACAACATAACACAGCAGTTTCACATTAATTGACTTTGCAAGGTGTTTTGTAACACGTAGAGGTCTACTATGACTTTCGGGCAGCCTTGCCGAGAAGAAGTCGGTCCCATTTCACTCAGCTTGCTAATAGAGCTTAGTGGAGTGGATCCAGCAACTCAGCTTAGCAAAGCTGAAGCCTCCATCCAGCTTTGGCCTTTAAGGTGCTACTGGACTGGAGTCTTGCTGTTCAATTGCAGACCAGCACATTTACCACCTGAAACTTCCTCCAGCTTGTGGTTCTTAAATCCACTGTGAAACTGTTTTGAAGCCTTCCTCCAACCTAAGGAGTCTTCCACCAACTTAAGCAGCTCTTAAGCAGGCAGTTTTGCAACAATTGTAAAGCCTTCCTCCAACTTCTGGATAGCTTTCAATGGCAGGCTGATTAAAGCAACACCATCACCTCCCGTGGAAATTCTGTCGTGGGAGAGTTAATCAACTGTTTTACTGACAAATAGTAAACTCTGAAGCACTGAGTGTTTAACGGCAATCAATCTCCTACTATACTTACTTCTAAACCGCTGGCTCTGACACACAGGTGACAAATTGCCCCACTCTAACTCCATTATTGTTATAGAAACACAGCCTGTAAAGATTAAAGGCAGATGCTTATCTATGCTTTTCCTGCGTTCCCAAAGCTTCTGTGGGGCACAGTTGCATGCAACGAAAACAGACTGAGAAAAGACACATACCTTTTCTCTGGATAGCTTGCTAACACTTGGCAAAATTAGTCAGCTGTGCTGGAGTTTATTTACATTAGCTTAGGATCGGTGGTGGGCTGAAGATCAGATGTGCTGAAACAATGCACCCATTCTCTGTTTGTGACCTAATGGGCTCAGGAGTCATCTATTTATGTGCAGAGCATCTCACTGACATCTTCTCTTACTATCTAACTACCATATCCCTACAAGGTCATTCTCTGATGTCCGCCCAATTTGACACTGCAGCCCTGTCTACTTAACTGATGTGACAGAGCTGTGGCCTATTAACCTCCAAGTACCGCCTGATGCTCAGGAGTTTTGGTGGCTGCAAACATAGCCTGTGTGGGAGCTGCAGGACTGACTGTAAACAACAATTTATCAGGAATGGGTTCTCCCTTGAGGCTACCTTGTCCTCCTCCAGCACGCTGCCTTTTTATCTCAAGTACGGCATTTACTGAGCAATCCTAAACAGGTAAACTCAGAAGTAAGTCCCATTTTATGAAATAAGACTTACTCCCAGGAAAGCGTTCTTAGGAATGCAGCCGTTGTAACTCTGAATCAGCAGATTTGACTTAGGTATAAAATGAATACAAACATGAACCTGCCTTCTACTGAGGGCCAAGCTACACATGACGAATGACACTTGAATGGCAAGTGTATTTCTCCCTGTTCACTTGCCCTCCACTCAATCCACTTGCCAGGCAAGTGTCTTTTGTCATGTGTAGCTTGGCCCTGAGTGAGACCGTTGCTCAATCCAGGTAAATATTGTCTGCTCTTGACTGGCAGTGGCGCTCCAGGTGGTGGGCATTCAGGTAGGGACCTTCCACATCATTTACTATATGATCCTTTTAACTTGAGATGCCAAGCATTGAACCTGTGACTGTCTGCACACAAAGCAGACGCTGTACCATCAAGCCACTGTAGTGCTGCTAAAGAGATGTATCAAAGAGAACAACAGGGTGTAACATCTCTCCGAAGGGATTTGTTCATTTTCATGTATATAGCTCACATTTTTCTCTCACCTTTCCTCCAAAGAGCTCAGGGCCACTATGACATTCCCTCATCCTTAAACAACAGAAACGGAAGCAGAGGCATTTTTAAAATCCCAAAAATAACTAACTAGTTTATTTTCTTTAGAGGGGAAATTTTTTTTTAGAGGGGAAAGGTCAGGTGAAATCAGGGGTTGAAAATTTCTGAGGTATTTCAACATATATATGAGGTAAAATCAGAACATGCACAGACTTCAGTTCTTATGCTCTTTGCGGATACTGAAAGGCTTCTGTTTTGAGGCTGTGGTTCCCTTGTATTTCCCCAAGCGCTCTAGTATACTTTCTTTTTGTACTCTCTTTATCTTCTGGGGTTAGGAGGGCTGGTACGCACTTTCTAGTACCCCAATCCCCTTCCCTTCACGCACCAGTGCTTTCCTTCAGTTGTTAACTGACTCTGAAGGTCTCCACAGGCAGTTTCCAACCACACCTGACCAGAGATCTCTCCACTCTCCAGAGCTACCTCCCTGTTTGACTGAGTAGGGAAAATCTTCTTTCTTCACAAGATCCATCCCTTTTCCCTTGGCCTGCCTGGGAGTCTGCATTCACTTGCCAACCTCCTTGCCAACTTTCTCCAGTTCTCCTGCTGGTATTAAAACTGCTTTCTGTTAGGTCTCCGTTTCCCAGTTCTTCACACTCCATTCCTCTCTCTGCTAGGACTGAAAAAAGACCAGCTCATGCTACTCAATCCCTTGGAGTTGCCTGTCACTCAAAAGTCTCTGATTCTGTGAGGGATTAACACTTAATAGTTGTGCAGCTGTGCATGTATAGCACTTCCAGGCTTTTAAAGACATGCAGTCTGTCACAGCAGTATACACAATTCTCGAATCCCCATTTTACACCATACCAACCCTGTAAAGTAGCTTAGGCTGAAAGAGTGAAACTGACTTGTGTCTACCATGTGAGCTTCATGGCAGAGTGGGGTTTTGAAGCCACGTCTCCCAGATCCTAGCCCAACACCCTCACCACGATACTACACTTGACACTGTGTGTGTGTATAGAAAAAGAGAGGGTATGGGCACTTTACCAAAATCTTAGCACCCTGATTCCCATGAGAAATCTGAGGGCCAAACTACAAGTGACGCCTGACACAGGTTGGACACTTGTCAGCTTCCCTCAAGTTTTGATGGGAAATGTAGGCAGCTTGGCAGAATGTTGGACAAGTGACAGTTGAAAAGTCCATTGGACAGCAGTCAGAGAGCCAAGCTGCAAGACCAGGACGCCTACATTTCCCATCAAAACTTGAGGGAAGCTGACAAGTGTCCAGCTAGTGTCAGGCGTCACTTGTAGTTTGGCTCTCAGAAACATCCGTATTTGCTAGGTTGCTTGAAGCAAGGATGACAGTACAGAAAGACGGAAGAATGATACAACCTCGTATACCACTCAGACCAACTCTGCTATCCGGGAACCCTTTTACAAACATTTCAAACTTCTGCTCAGAACCCTATAAAGCTGGCATTAGCAGCAATGTATTCCCTGTGCTATTGCCAGAAGACTCACAGGATTGAAATGAGCATTAGGCATTTTTCATGAGGTTATCCAAAAATAAAGGCTGCTCGGCAGAGATAAAAGGCTCTCTCTGCGTTAAAAAAAAGGCTTTCGAAAAATCACGGATGACAGAACAATGGGAGATCTTCTTCCGCGGCTCTTAAATTGTACAGGTGGTATAGAAGGATTTGTGTTACAATTTATCGCCTATTCAAATATTCTAATGCAGCTGCAAAAAACTGTCAGGCAGCCTCATTTGCTGCTTATTGAGTACGTTGAGCTGTATTCCAGAATATATTCAAAGATCAACCATCACTTCTGCTCTTTATTGGGATATTATGGCCTTGTGCGGCTGCAGCTGGTTACATTTTTTTTCAAATGTTTGATTTCTAGTATATTTATTAATGGCTCCAGTTTTTCAAGATCTTCTAAAATGTTCTACAGAATGCCCAACTTCTGCTGAGCCCGGAAACAGATTTGTTCAGAGTTTGACTGGGGGGAGGGGGGGAACCCTGAAGAACAGCTGTGGTGGATCGAACCGGTGGGTCCATCTAGTCATCTTCGCAAGTAACCATTGATGGAACCCTCCTCTATGAATCCGTCTAGCCCCCATGGATGGCCAAAAAGACAAATAAGTGAGCACTAGATTAAATCAAGCCTGAATTCTCCCTAGAAGCTAAAAAGACAAAACTGAGGCTATCGTACTTTGGTCACATCATGAGAAGACAAGACTGTCTGGAAAAATCAATAATGCTAGGAAAAGTTGAAGGCAGTAGGAAAAAGAGGAAGAGCTAAAACAAGGTGACTAATAAAAGAAGCCACATCCTCCCGTTTGCAGGATCTGAGCAAGTCTGTTAATGATAGGATGTTTTGGAGGTCTCTCGTTTATAGGATCGCCATAGTCGGAGGTGACTTGACGGCACATAACACATACACAGCCCTCCTTTAAAGCCATCTATGCTTGAGGCCATTACTACATCCATGGACAATGAATTCCATGATTTAATTCCTATTTATCAAATAAGTATTTCCTTCTGTCTGTCCTGAACCTATAGCCCATCAACTTAATTAAGTGCCCACAGGTTCTAGTAGTATTGGGAAAGGGAGAAAACGTTTTCTATACTCTTTTCAACTCCATGGATAATTTTATAAACTTTAATTGTGCCTCCCCTCCATCCCAGCCATCTTTTTTCTAAACTGAAAAATCCCAGACTCTTTAGCCTTTCCTCATAGGAAAGGTGCTCCTTAATCATCTTGCTCTCTTCTATGGCCATTTCCGCATAGCCTTGTAGGGAGGACCCACTCACAAAACTCTGGCGACTTTTCCTCAGGAATCCAGATGTCTCCATTTTCAAGACAGTTGTGTGCTGTTTGGTTTCCGTTTTTTCAGTGCCTTTTCTGGGAACGCACTTTCCGTAGACCCAGAAAAGGTGCCGGAAAAAAACACAAACCAAACAGCCTGCAACCATTTTGAAAACGGAGACGTCTGGATCCCTGGGGGAAAGGCCCCAGCGTTCTGTGAGTGGGCCACCCCTATACGAGCGTGTTGAAATGACCTATCTTAGGTTTTAGAGGTGGAGCTGTCTTTGGTTGTCCTCAGCTGCCAAAAGGAGGCATAGAATCCATGTGATCTGGACTCATTGTTATCAATTGTTCATAGAATTCATGTGAACCAGGCTCTCAGTTCTAAACAATATTGTCATCAATTGTTTTCCAATTCCTGTCAGGTTTCCTTCTTGAAGGAAAGGGTTTGGCTTGCCTGCAAATCAGTTTGCTTGTTCTTGAACTTACTGTGTTTTATAAGATACCTTCCTTGGTGTGAAGGAAGCTTATTAAAATGTCCGGTGGCACATGGGCAAAAGAGGTCTGCTCTTCCTTGAGTCACCTTGAAATGAATTGGGGTGGTATGACAGCATTGCTTAATGGGGTGACCCCGTGTAAGAATTCTAATTTAACAGAAAATAGGTGCCCTACTCATTCATCATTGAAGGGAGCATAAAAAGTAAGTGTGGCCCCACAAAGAAGTGGGGTGTAATTGCCTGGGCTACCAATAAACCCAGGACTAGAATGTGAAAACCCAAATTCAAGCCTTGACTCATCCATGAAATCAGAAGATGATCTTGCCTCAGCTGCCCATCTGTAAGCAGAAACAATACTCATTTTCCTCACAAGGTTGTAGTAGTAGGAAACGAGGTCAAAAATTTAAATAGGGTAAGAAATGGCTACTTGCTAGAGCCACGGTTGGTTTTCCTACAACTGTTATAAATAATAACTGTTATAAATAATAATATTTATTAACATTTGATTTATATACCTCCCTTCAGGACAACTTAACGCCCACTCAGAAAGTATGTCATAATTATCCCCACAACAATAATCACCCTGTGAGGTGGGTGGGGCTGAGAGAGCTCCTAGAAGCTGTGACTGACCCAAGGTCACCCGGTTGGCTACAAGTGGAGGAGTGGGGAATCAAGCCTGGTTCTCCAGATAAGAGTCCTACACTCTTAACCATTATACCAAACTGGCTCACATAAATGGATTCATGTGATTATAAATGGATTCATATGATTTTCAGATAACGTAGGCTAATTAGTTGAATTGGGCAATAATACCCCAAGCAACATTCTTTGAAGGGAGCGAATAGTTTTATACAGATAAATGATAGAGATAGATGTGGAGGGGTAGAATCACCACACCAACTGGCCATCCTGTCACTGTCCCTGATAAAGAAATTCTGTTCTTCACCTCTGTGCACCCAGCTTCCCAGTTTTTCGCAATACTAATTTCCATGAGAAGTACAACAAACCATTTTTGAATTTGATTGGTCAAATGTCTACTTGGAGGGAATTTTGAATCTGTAATGCAAGCTCTGATTGGCCCAGGAAGTAAAACTCCCAAACTAAACAGAAATTCCATAACTAAGGGAACCGGGAATATGTTCGATTACACATTCACGGCAAAGCAAGACTTCCACAAACCCTTCGTCAAACTTCACTAATCTTTTCAACACGCAGCAGCAGCGCCAAGACCCATGTGTCAAAAAGGGAGAGATGCTTAGACATTGTAAATAGGTCTACCTCACAACTGCACTTTAGTTTGTTTTACGAATGTTCAGTATATTTCCAGCATGTATATAGATTGATCCCAAATATCCCTATTTTCTATATGCATAGTTGATAAATTTTTAAAAATATGAACTTTGGTTGTGGGGAAGCAACTCTTAGAGCAAACCTGTGTATGAGATGCTGGCTTTTAGGAGTGATGCAGAAGGCGCAGCAGCTAAGCGGAGCTTCTAAAAGGCAGTGCAAGAACAGTGCTAGGAATGGCACTCTGTATGGCAGGAGAGACTCCCGGCAATGCTGGTGGCAGTGGCTGAGTTCTAGTTTGTTTTTGGTGCCCCCAGGGAATGGGGCAGAAGTGCCTAGTGGGCCACAGGGTTATCCAACCACTGAACACTAACCCAAAGGAATAGGAGGGGCTTGTGAATCTGCTCCTTCACCCAATCTTTTATTTTAAATGGAGCCAAAAAGATAGCAAACCCTGCTGTACCTGTATGGATCCCATTTCCCTGGTGGGGGCGGGCGATACCACGCTCCCACTATTCACCCTCCACCACTGCCTACCTGGCTGACAGGGGAAAAGGCAGAGATTGAGCCTCCCGGTTACACTCCCGGGTCTGGCGCAACGACATCACTGATATCCTCGAGCCGCCCCAAGAGCACTCCCATGCTTTGCAGCCTTGCGCAATGATGTCACTTCCAGGAAGTGATGTCATCGCACACACAAGGAGCATCCCAATAGCACCAGGAAGGGTAAGCACTGGGTCCTCCCCTCCAACTGGGAGGGTAAGGGGACCTGGCAACCTTATGTACCTGACAGGTTCTCCGTGTCCCCGCCATCAGAACTGAGGCAAGTGGCAACCAGAGACAGGGCTTTTTCAGTGGTATCACTTTACTTGAGGAATACCCTCCCACTTCAATACTTGAGGAATACCTTTCCAAAAGTGGAAAGCTACAACATTGCCTACAGTGGAGGAATGGTTGACAAAAGTTTTGGAGTTTGCGTCAACGGCAAAACTGACTGCATTGATTAGAGAAAGGACATTAGTTAACTTCTTGGCTGAATGGAAACTGTTAATAGACTTTTTGCATGAAATGGATAACAAGGATTTGATGATATCCGCATTTATGGATTAAGAAACATGAACAATAGAAAAAAGAGGGGGTTTGTGACTAACCTAGAATAAGTGTGACTCTAGAAATGATAGATACTTGTTGCGGAGAAAATCGGAACTCAACCTGTAGTGTAATCTAGGTTTTGTTTGTTTTGTTTTCCCTTTTCCTTTTAATTATATAGATATATGTATTGTTAGCGTGTCATGTTTAGAATTGTGTGTTTTTCTTATTCTCTGTGTTTATTGTTTATTATGTTATGGTGTATAGTTTATAGTTTAAATAAAGAAAAAATGTAGAAGTAAAAAAAAAGGAATACGCTCCCGCTTGAGGCCCACCCAGCATAAACACTACTCTCTTTTAGAAGCTAGGTTTCTTTTTCCTCAGGCTTTTAATTAAGGGGTTATTTTTAATTGCATTTTTATAGCCTGATTTTTCTTGTGAAAACAGTTTAAAATTCATTTGAAGCAGCTTAATGCTTTATGTTTTTATGCTCTGACTGGGTTTTTAATGGGGTTTGATTAACAATATTTATGGGGTGTTAAGGTTTTACTATATTTTATTTTTTAAGCTGCCTCAGGCCGGTTCCCTGGAAAAGCAGCATAGAAATAAGTAAAGCAACAAGGAGGTGGGGCTCAAACCGATTAATAAATCATATGTTGGCCCCAGAAAACTAATTAAAGGATTCCATGTTTGCTAAAAGACTGCTAAAAGATAGAGTCTGCTAACGGCTGGTTCTGCTGGCTGGTGCTTGCTTATATTTAGAAAGAAAATAAGAGTTCTTTATTGTAGGAACTCCATACTCTTATAGGAAAGGAGAAGAGATAGATCCTATCTACCTATCTAGTCTAAGGATGGGCATGGATGCTAGGACAAATCCTGCATCCATGTGTCCAAGATGGAGGGAGGAGAAGGAGAGAGATGTTGCCTGGAACAAAGCCAGGATGAGAAGTAGCGAGAAGGAGGAAGTCAGGAGGAGGAAATCTGGAGAATAGCAATCTACATATCAAAGGGACAGTCAGAGCAGTAAACAGAGTGCCCTGAGACCTCTCTATCTTTCTAACTCTTTGGTTTGTCCCCCTCCAAGGAAAGGGACAGCGCTGAATCCTCCTCTTCCAACACAAACCTCCTTTCACTCATACAAGCACATAGCTGAAGTTTATGTTGCAAGTAAGGGAATACATGTTGGAAATAGCAATGCTGGTGTACAACAGCAGCAAGAAGGAAGAAGAGCCTACCATGCAGGGGGCAGCAAGGATCACTTAGTTAAGACAGTGAGAGTAGCACCTCTCTTGTTTCCTGGGGGTCATTTCCTTGTCTTGTCTCCTATTGGGCTAAACAGGGCAATATCCTGCTTCTTCTCTCTCCTGCCACACTTCTTCTCTCTCTCTGCAAGATGTAGTCAGATAGCAAGGATCTCTCTCTCTCTCTCCTCTTTACTATCAAGTATGTAACTTCCTCAAATAAAACTTTTTGCCTCTCTAATCAGCACAGCATAATTCCGCTGCATTATTTGCACTCATCCATCAATGCAAAGGATGGCAAAGAGCAGGAAAAATCAATACTGAGACCAATCTAAAGGAATAGTTAGTGCAGAAGTGAGACTGCACCAATACTGATCATATGGAAGACAGATCTCTTGGAAGTGGTCACTTACAAAGGTTGTTCCAAAGTTGAAAAGCTGAAAGGAGTTAGGAGTTAGATCTGTTTGGGAAAAAAACTAACAGCCTTAGTGGACCAAAGTGGACCAAACTTAAGGTTACCAACCACCAGGTTGGACGTCTCCTGGATTTACAACTGCTCTTCAGACTGCAGAGACCAGTTCTGCTAGAGAAAACAGCAGGGCTGTTTCCACACTACTCACCTTCATCCGGAATGCTGTGGAACATTGTGAAAAAACCGCAGGTAGTGTCTTCTTGCATGAGTTTTGCGTGATGTCTCGCAAAACTCATGCAAGAAGACGCTATCTTCCACATTTTTTTCACGACATTCCACAGTGTTCCGGATGAAAGTGAGTAGGGTGGAAATGGCCCCGCTTTGGAGGGCAGACTATATGACATTATACCTCGCTGAACTCCCTTGCCTCTCCAAAACCCTGCCCTCCACAAGCTCCACTCCTAAAATCTCCAGGTATTTTCCAGCCTGGAGTTGGCAACCTTAATGAACTGAGATTCTAAGATGGTGGGTGGAACAAGTGTCTGAGGTTTAGAGAGAGAGTTCATAAGAGTAACCTATCCTTTTTGGGATAAAAATTTCTGACCTATAAAGTATTGGGTGAAGAATTTATAGCAGCAGATACTAAAAAGAAGAAAGGAATTGTTTTGTTTATCAAACCACATTTAAAGCCGAAATTGATACTGAGAGATGAGCATGGAAGATATGTGGCAGTAAAAGTTGACCTACAGGGGATTAAAACGGTGGTGGTGGCTCTCTACGCTCCAAATGAGAATAAAGTTGGATTTTACAAAAAAAAAAAAAAAGGGTAATGTTTAACAGATTTATCGTATGAAAATTGTTGCTTGATGGGGGATTGGAATGGAGTGAGTGACCCAAAAATAGATAGATGCTCTAAGAATCACATTAAGATTCACCAGGGTAAATTGCCCAAAGGTTTTTTTGATTTGTTGGATAATTTGGGTTTGATCGATTTGTGGAGACAGAAAAATGGCAATGCAAGAAAATATACTCTTTTCCCCAAAAGGCATAGATCTTTTTCAAGAATAGATATGATTTTGATATCAAGGGACTTCGCCACTAAGGTGGCTAAAATAGAGGTTCTACCCAAGACTTTCTCAGATCATAACCCTGTATCTATGACTTATAGCGGGGAAATGGGTACTTTTAGGTGGAGATTAAATGAAGCTGCGTTACAGAATGGATTATTAAAGACTGTAAAAGTAAACGAAAAGAATTTTTTGAATTAAATCTAAATAAAGGTACAGGCATGAGAGTGGTCTGGGATGCAAGTAAAATGTTTATTAGAGGTCATTTAATCCAACACAATGCTCAACTGAAGAAAAAAAATTAAGAAAAAAGCAACATATTCTGGAGGAGATAAAGAGTAAAGAGGAAGAATAAGAGTAACCTATCCTTTTTTTGTGTACCCAACAGTTTCCTATGATAAAATTGCATGTGAAATAAAGACTCCTTATCTGCTGCTCAAGATTACTGGATCAAAGGGGCTTGAATGAAAAGGAAAGTATGTCCCATATGTCATTTCGGTAGGGTTGGCAACCCTACATACACCAGTTTGATGTAGTGGTTAAGAGCATGGGACTCTAATCTGGAGAGCCGGGTTTGATTCTCCACTCATCCGCTTGAAGCCAGTTGGGTGACCTTGGGCTAGTCACAGCTCTCTGGAGCTCTCTCAGCCCCACCCACCTCACAGGGTGTTTCGTTGTGGGGATAATAATTGCATACTTTGTAAACCGCATGTCAGGCTATGGGTGACAGGATATGGTAGACAGATCCCTGTACCATTGCAATAAGAAGTCCAAGCTCTTGGTTAAATGGTTTTATTCAGAAATCAAATCATTTCCATATATATGTCCATAGAATTACTCAGAAGCAAGAAAGCATCTAAGCAGTACATGTTCCTTGACAGGAATAGAAACGTGAAGAAAGTACATCTCTAAATACCCAATCATTTCCCCCCTCCCACCTAGACCACAGGTTTGCACGGGAAAAGGTCTGGGAATTTCTTCCAGGGTTTATACATCAGCCTAAACAGGACAAAAGGCATAAGATTAAACTGTAACATTCCAGACAGTGCAAGGTCGCTTCTGGGAGCTTCAAAGGAAGGAGATAAGCCAGCTGTGTTCTCAGGATGTTTGAGAAATGAATTCAAGGATCAGGAAATCCTTAGTGTCTAAGTGAATGATTTTATTGTACCACCGAGAATTTTAAAGTTTATACTATTGTATTATGAATGATTTTACCCATGAACTGTGAATGATTTTATTGATGTTTTATTCCCTTCTGCGGTACCTTCTATTGGTGTCTTTGTTAATTGCTGGTCATTGACCGTGAAAAATAAACTATCTATCTATCTTGAGAAATGAAAGTGATGGTCAGAGCATTTGCAAAATGACATTAAGATACAGCATTAAACACTGGTTCAGTGTTACCATTGGCATGGATGGGGTTCAGACATGACACCGTTCTGAGTGGGTGTTAAGTTGTCCTGAAGGGCGGTATATAAATCGAATGTTGTTGTTGTTGTTACTTGGCATCTACTACGGCCCTACCAGCATTTCTATAGTGGCTTGAACCTTGTGGAATGGGGTTCCTGAGGAAGGTGAGGAAGGCACCATCTTAAAAAAAATTAGGAGACACTGGCCGTTTCCACACACGTTGAATAATGCACTTTCAATGCACTTTAGTTATCCTTTAGAAGTGGATTTTTTGTTCCACACATGGAAAATCAGTTATAAATGTTCACTAAAGTGTATTGAAAGTGGATTATCCAACGTGTGTGGAAGCAGCCACTGTAAGAATGTATTCTTTTAATGGCATTTTAATAGCATTTAAGCTGGAGGCTTTTCCTTGGGAGAGGTTAATGGTGTTTTAAATTATATTTAAGTGTTAAATCTAGGCATTGTAAGCCACCATGAGCAGCTTACAAGAGTAAGGTGGGCTACAAATATTTTAAGAAATAAAAATAATCAAATGGGTCAATGTGCCATTTCTCAGTCATGTACATTTTTCTTTTTTCCATTCTGTCATATTATATGAAAACTTAGTGGTCTTTTCAGACAATAAATACTTCATTCATAACACTCTCTTTTTTCTTTGGTAAAAGCTATTATTTGTGCATGATATTAACAATAACTCTTCATTTTAAAATAAATAGATTTTAGAAGAACATGCCTAAGCAGTTGCTATAGAAAGTACGATTCTGTTTTCCTCACAGGCTATGTGACGAGATTCTTGTTTTATAACCTATAAACATATTATCCAAGGGTGCCCCCTAGTTTCTTCCATGCTGCTGGAAAATATCCTCTTTTTTTAAAGGTAGCAATGCCATCAAATACATATTTTTAAAAAATAATGTGCCATTTAAGCTGCTACAAAACATATGTGCTATTTTACATGTTTAATCTTACATATGTGCAACAATGACGTGTGTAAAGTCACTCTTAGGGAATGTTTGCTTGCATATATTTTAAAAATTGTCTAAAGGGATTGCTGAATCTAGTCACCCTAGGGCGCTAACGTCTTTGAAATACTAGCTATGGAACCTCAGCCCAACCTATTTCAGCTAGAATGGATACTGAGTTGCAGTGGTTAAGAGTGGTAGGACTCTAATCTGGAGAGCCAGGTTTGATTCCCCGCTCCTCCGCTTGAAGCCAGCTGGGTGACCTTGGGTCAGTCACAGCTCTCTCAGAGCTCTCTCAGCCCAACCCACCTCACAGGGTGATTGTCATGAGGATAATGATAACACACTTTGTAAACTGCTCCGAGTGGGCATTAAGTTGTCTTGAGGGGTGGTATATAAATTGAATGTTGTTGTTGTTGTTAAACTGTATATACTGCTTTTAACCAGAGGTTCTCAAAGCAGTTTTTAGCTTAAACAATTAATTTTTAAAAAAAAAACAGTTTAACCAACTTATTCAATAATTCATACTTGTTCAGCAGCTTGGAAAATCAGACAATTTTAAGAAGCAAGAAGTGTTTCATTCAGTCAGCCTTGGGAGGGACGTACTTGACTCTCAAGTGGCTGCTGGTGGTGACAGTTTGGCAGGGCAGAATGGAAAAAAGCGGAGCCACTACTACACACATGCTGTTGCCCAGCTAGGCTCCAATGCAGGCTGCAGAGCCCCTGCCTCGAATCCACCAGACCCAGAAGGGGCACCAGCATAGGAGGGGTGGCGCAATGCCTTGGGGTGGCGCAATGCCTCGAACTGCTATTGCTTGGCAACTTGCTCAAGTAACACTAACTTCAATCAAAAGTTAAATAACTTTTTCTGGATTCTGCCTTCAATATGTAACTAAATAAAGAAGGAACGGCTAAAGAGCCACAGGCCCAGATTTCTTTCAACACAACTATCACAATCCTTTCAGAATGTAAGCAGTACCCTACGGCTTTCTCACTGGATATGAACAAAACTGAACCCTTTCGCACATCAATACACTCATTTTCATTTAACTCTATTATGGTGTCAATTGTGTCTGATGTTAGGATCTTTTTTTCTCCTGGATTAGAGTTTATGAAAGAGTTTGAATTTACCCATGCAGACAATAGGCTTTAATTTTAATAAGCCACACATTGTTTTAGATATCTAGATTGTAATTGCTCTTTGTCATGCTTGATAGCTGTTAACTATAAAGTTTTCTCTCGTAGTTCATTACCGACTCAACTGTTCTGCAATGGCTAGTCAACCAAAATCATTTTCTTTCTCACATACGAGTAACGCTTATTAATTAAAATTATATTTAATGCTGTGATAAGAGAAAATGTAACAAGCAAAGGCAATCCCCAGTAAAGGCTGGAAGACAGAATGGAAAGACCACCCGGGGTTAACAGAATAAGAAAGTGTATTCACTGAAGATACTAAACGGTGTTTAAAGTGACAGTGCTCTATGTAAACATATTCAGTAAGGCTCACAATAAATACAGTAAATACAATTTACAAAAATGTAATTCATACAATAATTTCTCTCAAATTGGAGATCCTTCAAGGTGGTAGCCCTAGCTGAGGCCGGCTGAACGAAATCTGCCGTTCAGCCGGCCTCAGCTAGGGCTACCACCTTGAAGGATCTCCAGTTTGAAAAATAGGAAGATTCCTACAACAACAAGGAAGAGAAATATATTTGGAACATTGACATTATAGACTTACCTCATTTGAACTTGGAGCTTTTCCTCCTGTTCCTAGAGTTGTCGGAACGGGGCTGTTAGTCCTCTGGCACAGTTTTGAGAGACATTATTGTATGAATTATATTTTTGTAAATTGTATTTACTGTATTTATTGTGAGCATTACTGAATATGTTTACATAGAGCATTGTCACTTTGAACACCATTTAGTGTCTTCAGTGAATACACTTCCTTAATGTTCTGTTAACCCCGGGTAGTGATAAGAGAAGGCGAGCCCCCCCCGACTTACCGGGGGTCCCGTTTTGCCGCCGACGGGGCCGCGCGGGAGACTCGCGGCAGGACTTCCGGGCCGCGGGCTGCGCTGGGGCCCCTGCGCAGGCCGCGGCCAATCGTGTCAAACCTGGGCGCCCAATCGGGCGCCCGGGTTCGCTGGGAGGGGGCGGGGCAGGCGCGGCGAGCCAGTTCTCCCTCAGGTCCGGCGGCCGGGTATTTATCCAGCCGCCGCCCGGCTCAGCCCTCAGTCTGCGCCGGCCCCGGGACGTGCGAGTTTCCAGGAGCGACGAGGAGTGGAGCGGCGGCGAAGTCCGGAGCAGGGAGGCACGCGGCTGCAGCAAGGGTCCGAAGCTCGGCTTCTTCCCTTGCGAGCCTGATCGGGCCACATCCCTTCGGCTCCGGTGAAGACTCCGAAGCCCGGAGCGGGGTGACACGGGGCTGCGGCAGGGGAAGCTGGAGCTGAGCTTCGTCCCTGCGCAGCCTGAGCGTCGACCCTTCGGCTCCGGCGAAGACCCGTGGGAGCAAGGAGGGCGGCGCTGCGAGCCCGGAGAAGAAAGAGAGAGCTGCTTCGTGGGGGTGGGGGGGGGATTTTTCCTCCGTCCCGTCGCTGGGGAGTCCCTGATTCTTGGCAGGCTCTGCTGCCGTCCCCTCTAGCCGGCTAGGATGGCCCCCAAAAAGGGGAACGGGGCCTCCAAGAAGGGGAATGGGGCTGGGCCCAGCAACCCCCGGGGGGGCAAGACTGCGGGGCGAGCCCAACCGCGTGGCAGTCGCTCATCGTCAGGCAAACCCCCCCGCGGGGGGGCGGCCAAGGAACCAGGTGGCTCTGGCCAGGCCCCCCAAAAGGCCAGCAGGCCTCCCAGACCCAGCCAGGCTCCCCCGGGGGTAGGTCGGTCCAGGGGTGCCAAGCAAGCCAGTGGCAGGGGGGCCAGCTCCATGCCAGCACCCTCTGGGGCAAGGGCCCTCACCAATGGGAAGGGGCCAAACCCCCAGGCTGGGGGGGAAGTGGTAGCTCCAACCCCCGCATCCGGCGATGCCATGCAGAGCATTGCCCGCGCTCTGGTGCTCCTCACGGCGCGAGTGGATAGCCTGGGGGGCTCTGGTCAGGGGCGGCTCCTGCCCGTCCTGCTCCCTCACCGACCAGGAGCTCCCAGCCCAGAGAGGACAGAGCAAGGAAGAGGAAGGCTGGGCCTCATCACCGTGGTGCAGCATCTTCGCCCAGCTCTGAGGAGGCCAGCAGCAGCGAGCGGCGCCGTCCGGTCAAGAAGAGGAAGTCATCCCACAAGAGGCGCAGCCGGCGCGCGCGGCTTGAGGAGTCAGGCAGCGATTGGAGCTCAGGTGAGTCCTCGTCGGAGGAGGATTCCCCAGGGGACGATTACTGGGAGGTGGCGGCCAAGGTCCCAGGGCTCCCTGACTGGGCCCGCCGGCGTAGGTCGCGGGGCGGGAAGGGCGAGGGCACTCCCATTGAGGTTTGGGGATCCGAAGGGGAAACCCCGGGCCCTTCCTTCCTGGATGACGAGGACCCCCCCGGGATCCACCTCGCCCGCAAGGCTCGCGAACGTATTTTAAATGGGTTTTACGTGGACGTTTTCTCCTTGTTACGGCCGGAGGCAGAGGATGGGAGGTCCAGCCCCGCCGCAAAGCGCGGCAAGCGGCACGCGCGTAGGGAGTTGGCAGAGCGCTCATTCTCCAACTGGCTCGAGGGCTTCACGGTGTACATGGGTGTAGTCCAGGCAGCTTATCCAGACAGGGGTTGGCATCTATCGAACCATCTGGGTAACGTGCTCCGGGCCCGGGCCCTGGCCGGGGAGAGTGCGGCCATGGACTATGATGAGGCCTTCCGCAAAAGGGCCTCCCACAACCCCAGGGCCAGGTGGGACTTGATCAGCCAAAAGCTGTGGCTGTGGCTGGTGGGCCCCCACATCAAGGGAAAGGGTGACCCCCCCCGGCCCGGGCGCTGGGCTGCACGCCGGGATCGTTCCCGCGGCTTGTGCTGGGAGTACAATCAGGGCAGGTGTCACCGCTCGAAGTGCCGCTTCGAGCACAACTGTGATGGATGCGGGGGCCCCCACTCGCGACCTTCCTGCCCCCGTGGCCAGGCGGGGTCCCAGCCCTTTCGGGGGGCCGATCCTCCACCAGCACCTCCCGCAAGGATGGAGGATCGGCCCCTAGCACCTCTCAGGGCGCAGGTGCGGGCAACTGAGGCGCCTCCTGGGCATCAGGGCCTGGCCCCCACCCCGGTGCGGCTGAAGGCCCTTGCTCCCCTGTTGGAGCGCTATCCTGACCGTTCGGCGGCCAGGTACCTCTGGGAGGGATTTTCCTCCGGTTTCCGCATCCCCTTCACGGGGCCACGTGTGGCCACCACATCGGGCAACCTCAAGTCTGCCTCTGGGATGCCAGGCGTGGTGGCAGCAAAAATTGCTAAAGAGGTAGCGGCAGGCCGCATTGCAGGCCCATTCCCTCGCCCGCCTTTCCCTAACTTGAGGGTCTCCCCGCTGGGGGTGGTGCCCAAGAAGGCGCCAGGCGAGTTCCGCCTGGTCCACCACCTGTCATACCCCAAGGGGTCTTCGGTCAACGACCTCATCCCGCCTGAGCTGTGCTTGGTAAGGTACTCCTCATTCGATCATGCGGTCCGCTTAGTGCAGGGCTGCGGGGCGGGGGCCCTTATGGCCAAGTGCGACGTGCAGTCCGCTTTCCGCCTGCTGCCCGTGCACCCCCTCGATCACTCGCTACTGGGGTTCAAGTTCCAGGGGATGTGGTATTACGACAAAGCCATGCCCATGGGATGCTCTATCGCTTGCGCCGCATTTGAGACCTTTAGTACATTCCTGGAGTGGGCTGCCAAGGGCCGCATGGGTTCCCCCCATGTCTGTCACTACCTCGATGATTTTTTGATAATGGCTCCCCCCGGGTCCCCGGCCTGTGCTAACCACCTCAGGGTCTTCCAGGATTTGGCAGCAGAGCTGGGGGTCCCACTTGCGCAGGACAAGACCGAGGGCCCCACGACGCGCCTTACATATTTGGGCATCGAGCTGGACTCGGTGGCCGGGGTGTCCCGTCTCCCGGGTGATAAGTTGGCTCGCCTTGCAGAGCTTATTACGGGCTTACTGCACCAGAAGAAGTGCACGCTCAGGGAGGTCCAGTCGGTGCTCGGGCACTTGAACTTCGCCTGCAGGGTTGTCTCCCCCGGTAGGGCCTTTTGCGCCCGCCTTGCGAGGGCATGCAGGGGGGTCAGGGCCCCTCACCATTTCATCAGGCTTAACAAGGGCATGAAGGCAGATCTCTGCGTGTGGCTCAGTTTCCTGCGGGGCTTCAACGGGGTCTCCATTTGGCAGGCCCCCCTGGACTTGGGTTCTGACTTACAGGTGTACTCTGATGCATCAGGTAGCCTTGGGTTTGGGGTTTACTTTAGGGGTCGTTGGTGCGCCCAGCAGTGGCCCGCTGGCTGGGTTGGGTCGGGAATCCTCAGAGACCTGACCTTTCTGGAGCTTTTCCCCATCCTGGTGGCGGTCTCCATCTGGGGCGGCTTCCTGCGGAACCGCCGGGTCACTTTCTGGTGTGATAACCAGGCCTCCGTCAGGGTCATCAACAGCCAATCTTCTCGCTCTGAGCGGGTCATGCGGCTCATCCGCCGGTTTGTCTTGTGTTGCCTTAACACTAACATCACGTTTTCAGCACGTCACATAGCAGGTGTCGATAATGGCCTGGCAGATGCCTTGTCTCGCTTCCAGATGGAGAAGTTCTTCAGGTTGGCCCCGGAGGCGAGGCGCACTCCCGACCCGTTCCCGGAGGAGCTCTGGACGATTGGCACAGCACCATAATGCAGGGAGTATTGCGTTCCGTGGCCCCGTCCACTCTCCGGGCTTATTCCGCCGCGGCCACCAGGTTCCTGGCCTTCTCCAAGGGGGGTGGGGATGGGGGATCCTGGCCCCCGTCCCAGGCCGCGGTCCTCCGCTATTTGGCCCACCTGCGCAGTTTGGGGCGTGCCCCCCGGACCATGCGCAGGGATCTCGCGGCCATCTCCTTCTTTAGCAAAGCGGCCGGGTTCCCTGACCCGTGCGCATGTTTCCTCGCCCGGCGGGCGGTAGAGGGCTGGGCCCGCATGGCCCCTCCTCGGCGGGACCGCAGGCGGCCCATTACACTGGCCATACTGGGGCAGGTACTCCGGTCGGTCCCCCCCCTCTGCAGGTCCTCTTATGAAGCCCAGCTCTTCCGCACAGCCTACATCCTGTCCTTTTACGGGGCGTTCAGGGTCAGCGAGCTGGTGGCTGGTTCGAAGGGCGACCTGACCGGCCGCGCGGTGGCCCTCGAAGATGTGTCCTGGTCCCCCCGGCGGGTGTCCATCAGGCTCCGCCGCTCAAAGACAGCGCAGCAGGGCAAGGGTCACGTCATCCGCCTGCAGGCGGCCCGTCGGCGTTCCCTGTGCCCCGTGCGGGCGGTCGAAAGGTTCCTCTCGCTCCGGCCCTCCCTCTCGGGCCCACTCCTGATCCATAGGGATGGTTCCCCCCTCACCCGGTTCCAGTTCTCAGCGATCCTGCGGGCCGGCCTGCAGGCATGCGGCTTGGCGGCCCGGGACTTCGGGACCCACTCCTTTCGCATCGGGGCTGCCACAGTGGCCGCTGATCTTGGCCTCCCCGCAGCAGCCATCCAGGCCATTGGTCGCTGGCGGTCTGGGGCATTTAGGGCCTACATTCGCCCTGCGGGGGGGTCCTCTCTCTAAAACGGTTGTTCCATATGTTCCAGTTCCAGGTGCCAGGAAGTCGGTGTGGCTATGCGGCCACAGTATCGTCCACTGGGCGGGGAAGTATGCTGAGTCATCTGGCTGGGGCGCCCACCTGGGCCTGGAGGATCGGCTGCAACTGCGCTGGCTGGGAGTCCGCGGCATGCGATGGGCATCTCTGGTTCCAACTCTCCTGCGTCAAGCACACCACCGGGGCCCTCCGGACGCTATCATTATACAGCTCGGCGAGAATGACCTGGCCGAACGGGAGGGCCTGGAGTTTCGACAGGCCATGTGCACTGATCTGGACTACCTCCGGGGGGTCTTTCCGGACACTGTTTTCCTCTGGTCCGATCTGCTTCAGAGACGAGTTTGGCGGGGGGCCCGGTGTCCCAAGAAGTTGGATGGGGCGCGGCAGAGGCTGGCCCGCGCCATGGGCGAATTCATTGTGGCGGCTGGTGGCCGTTTGATCACCCACTGGGACATTTCGCACAAGCTGGCCCCCCTGTTCCAGCCGGATGGGGTACACTTGTCTTCCTGGGGCATGGACATATGGCTGCAGGACGTGCGGGACGGCCTCTTGGATTGGCTACAGCAATAGGATTGTTGGCGGGAGCCCGTGGGGCTCTTGTGGCGGTGGAGCATCGGATCAGATCCCATTTGTTGGGGAGACTGGGCCTGCGCGCACAGGCTCCCCATTAAGGGGACTCCCTTATGGAGTCTTGGGGGGTGAGCGGCAAGGGGCACGCCCAGCTCGGGGGCTGCCAGGGCACGCCACCCCCCAGGTGGCATGGGGAATCACCAAAGGGTGTACACCGGGTGATCTCCCTCCTTCATGCCACTCCTGGTTCCCTCCCTCAGCCTGGGGCCTGAGGGGGACGTGGTTCATCGGCTGACAGGCGGGTCACCCGATGCTGTGGATCTGATCCTCATGCTGCGCCAACTCTCCTCGTTTGCTGTTTATTAATAAAGTTGTGGCCTTGTTTCCTCCAGTCCAGTGTTCGCTTGTTTTGTGTCTCGCCGCACACTCTCCCCCCGCGGCCTTCAACCATAGGCGGCAAGGCGAGCCCCCCCCCGACTTACCGGGGGGCCCGTTTTGCCGCCGACGGGGCCGCGCGGGAGACTCGCGGCAGGACTTCCGGGCCGCGGGCTGCGCTGGGGCCCCTGCGCAGGCCGCGGCCAATCGTGTCAAACCTGGGCGCCCAATCGGGCGCCCGGGTTCGCTGGGAGGGGGCGGGGCAGGCGCGGCGAGCCGGTTCTCCCTCAGGTCCGGCGGCCGGGTATTTATCCGGCCGCTGCCCGGCTCAGCCCTCAGTCTGCGCCGGCCCCGGGACGTGCGAGTTTCCCCCCCCCCCGCCACTCCCTATGTTATTGTCTTTATCGCTCGTCACAACTTTGGCGGTGGAGCATCGGATCAGATCCCATTTGTTGGGGAGACTGGGCCTGCGCGCACAGGCTCCCCATTAAGGGGACTCCCTTATGGAGTCTTGGGGGGTGAGCGGCAAGGGGCACGCCCAGCTCGGGGGCTGCCAGGGCACGCCACCCCCCAGGTGGCATGGGGAATCACCAAAGGGTGTACACCGGGTGATCTCCTTCCTTCATGCCACTCCTGGTTCCCTCCCTCAGCCTGGGGCCTGAGGGGGACATGGTTCATCGGCTGACAGGCGGGTCACCCGATGCTGTGGATCTGATCCTCATGCTGCGCCAACTCTCCTCGTTTGCTGTTTATTAATAAAGTTGTGGCCTTGTTTCCTCCAGTCCAGTGTTCGCTTGTTTTGTGTCTCGCCGCACACTCTCCCCCCGCGGCCTTCAACCATAGGCGGCAAAAGGCTACATAATGTGCTTAAAAGATAAGGTATACAATATATAGTCATGAAGTGACACTCTACACAAATATCTTATTTACAACTACTGATTCCAAAGAAGGATTCAAAAAATTATGTTCTGTTGTTGTAAGGAAGTTTTATTTTAAGGGAAATTCAGCAGGGATTCCTGTTCCAGAACTCCGTGTATGCCTCGATATCCTGCAATAAGTTGGTTTCCCCATTGAATCGAAGGAGGAGCGTAGTTCAAGGCATGCTTCCTCATGTGCAGAGATGCTCACCTGCTCTAAAGTCATTGGAGGGAAGACCGTGCAGGTGAAACAGTGCGCATCAGACCATGCACAAGAGATCAATGGTGGAGGACAACTACATAAAGCAGTACACGACTTTGCAGTATTCACTCTCCAGAAAAGGTCAGCCATAATCGCCTTTATGTGCATATAACAGCTATTGTGTAGCACAATGTTCTCCAACTTGCTGCCTGTGAGTGCCATAATACCTGCTGATCTTTTTCCTGGTGCCCACGTGCTTCTCCCCCAAAGTATCCCATCCTCAGAGCAAAGAGTTTCCTATGCTTCCTCCCCAAAGCAGCACATTAACAACCTAAACATAAATTCTTAGTGGCTGTTCGAGATCACCTGGTTGAATGAACAGTAATAGAAAGAAAAAGAAGCAGCAGCAGCAAAGATGCCTAACCCTGGCTTTTATCATCAATGTAGGTGACGATTCAGAAAAACCAAGGAAGCGTCGCTTTTGTGTCTTCAAGGAGCACACGTTTAGAAACTGTTGCCTCCAGCGCAGGAGGATGCTTGGTTTGGAGCTCTTAAATTTTTTGAACTTTCCAACATGTGGTTGGACCTATCCCACACATCACCTGTTTTGTGGTAGCACCAGGGCTTTTTTTCAGCAGGAATGCGGTGGAACGGAGTTCCGGCACCTCCTGAAAATGGTCACATGGCCGGTGGCCCCTCCCCCTGATCTTCAGATGGAGGGGAGTTTAGATTGTCCACTGTGCTGCTGCGCGGAGGGCAATCTAAACTCCCCTCTGTGTGGAGATCAGGGGGCGGGGCCACCGGCCATGTGACCATTTTTGCCGAGAGCGATTTAAACTTTTAAAAACTCCCCCCTTGTTCCAGCTGACCCAAAGTGCGGTCCTGAGTTCCACCACCTCTTTTCTGAGAAAAAAAGACCTGGGTAGCACCCATTAAAACATTCCAAAGTGCCCACTCATTCAACAGTGTCAAGGACCCTAGGTTGGTAGCCACCGTGTGAACCACCTACTATTCTAAAGATAATATATAGCTTGTGGTGAAGTGTCCTTTTCAAAATTGGAAGTTACAGATTTTTCTTAATATTGGGCCCTTGAAAAATTTAAGGAACAGGAACTCAAACCCTAAAGGACTCCATTCATTGTCTTGGCACCTCTTCAAACATCTCCAGTTTCCACATGGAAAAAAATACCAAGCCACATCTAAACTCTCAGAGCACTTATGATTAGACATGGGCACGAACCAAAAAAATTTAATGAATCCGCAGTTCGTGGTTCAGTGCCAATGACGATCCCGAAGTTGCGAACCGCAACGGACATTTCCCATTGCCAAACTGGTTCACGGTTCATGGTTCATGGTGCTCAGAATGGCTCCCGTTGCACTTAGAGAACCCATATTCACAGGGAGTGTGTAGCAGGCTCTCCTCCACCCAGCATCCAAGTTTGGTCAAGATTGCAATAGGGATCTTGGAGTTATACCCTCTCCAATCTGAGACCCCCAGGAAACTCCCACAAAAATCCAAGCTCAATTATACTCTCTCTGTCTCTCCCCAAAGGCTAGCAAGTGGCAAGCAACAGTTCTCACACTCCACTGCTTGCTGAAAGTGAAAGCCAGCCTAGGAGCGCAGTGATTTTGATAAGCTGAGGTCCCATAGAACAATGCAGGAGGTCTGTGTTTGGCCGTCAGAGCTGCCTATCAGGGTTTGCAGAGATGAGATTGGAGTGCCCGTGGCTACAGAACACCTCCTCCCCCCTCCCTCCCCCGGGTGTCTTCTCCCAACTTGTAACCACTTTCCAGCTCCATGGTTGGAAGGAAGACCTGCCGATCAAGGTAAGCTGGGCTTCGATTCAGGTTTCCAGGGCGACAGAAGGAGCGCAGACAGAGTTCAGGCATTCCCCCAGCTCTGTTGCCAGGGGAATTGATTGATGGTGCCTGACTGTCTGGCTTCCCAAACCACGGCCAAACACACTGAACTAGGCTTCTTCCAAACGCTGGTACGTTTGCCGTGGACAATCTCGAACTGCCAGACTGCGATCGCGCGATCACCAATTTCATGGGTTTTTGAAGTTCGTAATGCGGTTTGTGCCCATGTCTACTCATGATTATCTTCCACACACCTGTAGCCTTACAGAAAACTTGTCCACACTTTGACTGAATACCCAGAGAGGGAGAACAGGCGCACATATGCTGGCCCCACCGCCAATACTTGATCCTTCACTTACAAATACACTTGGCGTTTTCCTCCACAGAACCCTACTT
This sequence comes from Eublepharis macularius, assembly GCF_028583425.1. NCBI lineage: Eukaryota > Metazoa > Chordata > Lepidosauria > Squamata > Eublepharidae > Eublepharis > Eublepharis macularius. Next base: position 93,582,409 of record NC_072798.1, read on the forward strand.
TCAGCAAAGGCACGGACTAATTTGCTCCATGCTATTTTGGAGACGCATAAAACTTGTGCTCAGTCCAAAAAGCATCATTGGTTTTTGTTTTTTCTTTCCTGCTGATCCAAGCAGTAATGCACGAGATATAGTGCTCATCTCAGCTTCATCACTCCTTTATACAACCCCCCCTAGGCCTGGCTTAATATATCTCGTACTCACGGCCCTGTTCCTGTGGATTTTCTAATGATTTTAAAACTCAGAGATGAATCATTCACAAATTCAATGCCGTAGCTTGTGTCGGCAGGAGCGTGAGGAGGGGATTCGATGTTGAGAGGTACGTCGAATTGTTGCTTCTTAGGATCATCAGTCTGTTTCCAAATATAAACAAGCAAAACCGCAAAAAGAAAAGTTCTTAGTAGGCTGCAGGGGTCATTTCGTAGAAAAAGAGCTGGAGGAACTCATTAGCATAACTCATCAGCATATCTCATTAGCATATGCCACCCCCCCTTGCCATCACCGGAAATGTGTCATTAGCACAACTGATTTGCATATGCCACACCCCCTGACATCACCTATGCTGGCTGTTTTGGACCCAATTCTGGCCATTCAGGGCCAAAATTGGGCCCAAAATGGCATAAAGGGGTTGAAAATGTCTGAAAAGAGGCCCAAAATGGTCAGGATCGGGCTGCTGCTGAGCAGGAGAGTGATCCACCACCCGTCGGAGGCCCAATCTGGGCCGTTTCGGTCCCAATCCAGGATGAAACGGGCCCCAAATGGCTGAGAGTCAGGTGGTGGGGCCACCTGACATGTGACCTCTTTGGGGAACTGCCGGAACTGCATTCCCGCACGTTCCTCCTCAAAATGAGCCCTGGTAGGCTGTAATGTATTAATTATGCAGCTGAATTACATTTCTGGTTTTTCCTCACCGTAAACCTGAGTCTGTCTTTTGTCTGGAACTCCACAAGCAACGCAATCTGAGAAATGTCGTTCTCAAAGCGTGACAGCACTCCGTGCCTTGACAGAAGGATCCTAGAAAATACATACACTCATTTAGTCTCAGAGCCTGGTATCCTTGTGAACCACCGACTGTCAAAAAACAGCGCAAACCTTTCAACTTTTGGAACCCAGAGTCAACACTCAGATCCAGTATCATGCTCTAATAAACCATTTGTGTATCTAAACATTTGCTCCGGCACCTCCAAATACGACACGAAACAATAAAGACAAAGACAACTTGTTGGATAAATTTAGTTGTTGCAGAGTAGAGAATTTGCACAGCAGATAAAGAATCACAGACACACGTGTGTTCAGCTTCTAAAATAAATGTTTACTACATATAGGGTAAAATAATAAAGATTACATTGGAGATAAAACAAAGAAGAGCTAACTTAGTTCCTACATCCTTACATCCCTGGAGATAACGGTCTAACTCACTGGAGAGCAATGGCGTCCTGAGTAAAGGAAAGAATGTCAATTGCCCCCCCAATAAACCTGGTCAGCCAATAACCAATCCTAGATCTGTTCATTAAGCATGCAACTCCCCTTTACCCTGGCAGAAAGAACAACTCGACATCTAACTGGCCTTATGCTAACTAGCTGCCTCTAACTAAACACAAACAGATTAACTCTTTTATGACTGAAGAGAATGACACTTGTAAACATCCCAACACAACTGAATGTGGGTTCAACTAGTTTTGTTTATTTATTTAAATTCATTTAAATGGCTGATCTATGTCACTGCTTATTTAAATAAGCCCGCCATTTTAAGGGTGGGCTGCATTAGGCAATCACTTGAAGTGCCCAATGGGCAGGTTCACCCTGGCTCCAAACTCAGCCTTATTTATCCTAGCCTGCACAGTCATTCTGTGCTGAGAGGCGCCCAGCTTCATCCACCTCCCCTGATGGGCCACAAGGCACCTACCAGGTTAAAGAGATGCCGCTCAGCATCTGGGGCACTCCTTCACAGTGCCACCCAGCCACATGACATGTGGTGGCCAGTTCTGAACACACACACACATCCGTCACCATGATGCCTTGGGGTGTTTGTTGATCAATCCTACCTATTCTAAGCAACCCAGCCTATTCCTGACAACTAGTTGTGGTCTAACCAGTATTTGAAATGACTCCCAACCCAGAGGCAGCATGGAGCAGGTGAAAAAAGGGGCTATACCTTTGCCAATCATTGCCATAAAGGCAACTAGCTAGTCCCATGCTATACCTTGGGAGGGAGGGCAGATTAGTCGACGTGGGGAGAAGGCGAAGGTAAGCAAGTAACTTCCTGTTGCCTTCCTCTAATTGGCTGAGATGCTGTAGCCCCCCCCCCCCCCCCCAGTAATGTCTCGTGTCCCATTTGCTTCAATGTGGGGCCGTGGCAAACTGAATCCATGGTGTTAACGCCATGAATGTCTCATCCTGTAGAGAGACGTTATCAGACACTAGTTGTATGAAACTTCAGCAATTATTTGCAGTCCAAGAGAACAAGACTGTGCATTTCTAACTACATTAAGTTTTGAATCCAGACCTTCCAAACCAAGATTCTGTGCACAAGATTTCATTGTACAACCCAGGGATTTTTTTCTGGGAAAAGAGGTGGTGGAACTCAGTGGGTTGCCAGTACGAGGGGCAACTCTTGGCGGGGGTGGTGCCCTGGTACCACATGTGTGCGTGCAAACTGTGTGCATGCTCCCAGGACCAATGACATTATTTTGGGTCAGCTGGAACAAGGGGGAGTTTTTAAATCGCCCTTGGTGAAAATGGTCACATGGTTTGGCTAGACTGTACGGTCTGATGTCACTATCATTCCTCCATGAGGGCTGTTGGCCCTGGTTGGGGAATTAACCATACACTCGCCAGATCATTGTGGGGAAAATAATAATAACACTAACTAGGCGAGGCACTAATCTGTCTGGAAGAGTGGTATATAAGTGCAGTTGTTGTTGTTGTTAAACAAATGCTTCTTTTTAAACTTACTGCACACATAGACTATAGATGCAATCTAACAAGAATATTCCCATTGTATTCAACAATACAATGAAGGGTGAAAATAGATATGGCTTGCTATTAGCATGATTAAAATTGGATTATTATCTGTACTGGGAGGCAGTTAACATTTTGCTGACTGTTTATTGTCCAGTAAAGGGCAGGCAGATTCAGTGATTCCCCATGGTACAGGAAGGTAAGTTTATTAACATCCTCTCTGATAATGTTCAGAATGTGGGTAAAAATGCCTCTCAGAAGTCATCCACGTGAGGAATGTTTTGCAAGATTAGTTCCTTCTTAGGGTATTACTAAGTAGCTATTGTTCCCAAATGTTAAAGAAAGCCAAATGAAATTATGGCTTACACAACATGTCTATTTGGACTATGCTTCTGGAAATATTAATTGCTGGCCCCTCATTAGAATTAAATAAATTATCAGCATTTAATTTAATGGTATATCAGTGACTGAAACTGTCTTAAAAGCCGCATTCTCTTATTAAGGAAAGCATATCACTCTTTCATTAAAGGAAACATGTCACATCTACAACAGATACTCGTTTGTGAAGGAAGCAGCGGCACGCATCCTTACTGGAACGCCAATCCGAGCACACATTCATCCTGTGCTGTACCAGCTGTGCTAGCTCCCAGTGGCATTCCGGATCAAGTTCACGGTGTTAACCTTGGTGTTTAAAGCCCTTCACGGACTGGGACCTGCATACCTGCGGGACCGCCTCTTCCATTACGTCCCCTGCAGGGTGTTGCGTTCTGCATGCAAGCAACTCCTGGTGGTCCCGGCCCGAAGGACATCCGTCTGGCCTCAACCAGGGCCAGGGCTTTTTCTGCCCTGGCCCCGGCCTGGTGGAACGCTCTCCCACTGGTGATCTGGGCCCTTTGGGCCCTGTTACAGTTCCGCAGGGCCTGTAAAATGGAGATGTTCCGCCGGGCCTTTGGCTGAGTGCCAGCAGGTCTCCCTCTTCTTCCATCTAAGACTACCACTTTTTCTGGGGCTGCCCTTGGCCATCTACTATGCCCATATACGGGCTCCCAAATATTTATTTCAATAGCCTGCGCCTGGACTATTTTAATGACTTTTTAAAGATTATTATTGATTTTATGGTTTTGCGATTAATTCACTGTGTTTTTTGAATGTTGTTAGCCGCCCTGAGCCTATTTGTGGGGGGGGGGGCAGGGTATAAATCAAATAAATAAATAAGTAAGTAGCTAACGAAAATTCAGTTTTAAAATGCCCTTTTCATTAACCTTGGATGGTTAACTATCCTACGTGAAATTTTTGTTGACTTCTGGATCCAAACCAACAAGAATTTATTTATGACATCTTTAGCTCGCCTTTCTCCTGTGAAGGAATCAAGGTAGCGAAAGCAATATAAATCCACACCTGTGTAAAATCAAATAAAACACCAACAACATCCATTTAGTAGTCAAATATCCTTGAGTAGCAGATGATACTGTATTTCTGGCCATGCTGTAATGTCTGCACTTTGCATCTAGCTTCCATTTCCTCAGAGCAACAAGGGGAAAGGGAGAAACCATGAAAGAGATCGTGACTCAATAGACGTGTGCCTGACAGGCTTATTATCCAGCCATAACACTTAGCCCATGTTTGTGTAGCACAGCACTGATTGGAGGAAATGTTTGCTACAGGAATTTCAATCAAGTTTCTGTTTCACTGGTTTGGAGATGACTCTGGCTGATGGGTTTTTCTGGCTGAGAAGCCTTAGACAGATTGTAGAAGCAGCCTGGGGGGGAAACAGGAATGAGAATGGGGGCAGAGGTTTCAGTTTTGTCTGATTCCCACCCCAAGCTTGTAACACTGAATAATGGTACAACAGAAAATGACCCCACATCCATGCTTAATTTCAGTTCTATGCATAGTTGAGAATAAGCGTCATGGGTATGGTTGCCGGGTCCCCTTACCCTCCCGGCAGGAGCGAGGAGGTCTGGCTCTTACCTCCTTCTTCCCCTTTTCATGGTCTACTTGTGCGTGCTGTGTGTGCGGCCCTGCAGCTGCTGGATTGTTGGGATTTAGCAAATGTTTCCATTCAGTCATGAAAGAGTTAAACTATTTGTGTTACTTAGTTAGTAAACTTTTTTGCATGTAACCACTTAGGCCTCGAATAAGGATTCCCACCGAAGAAAGGGGAGTCACTATTCTTAATGAAGTAGAATGAGGATTCTCTATTGGGCAACCGGTTTATTGGGAGGCAATTAAGTAAAGAGAGATACTGAAGTTTTATTGCTTTTTGTTCAGTCTTTGTCAGTCCAAGATCTAACAAGAATATTCCCATTGCGTTCATCAATACAATGAAGGGTGAAAATAGATATGGCTTTCTATTCACATGATTAAACAACTGGATTATTATTTGTACTGGGAGGCCCATTCCCACACCTTTCCCCTAGCCAACCAGGTGAGTGGTGCCGCCTCCAGTGGGGGGATGGGATCCCTAGTCACGGGGCCCAGTGGGGTTTTGGACAAATATGTGTTAATGTTCTTTGGGAACAGGGCGACAGCAGTTTGCTTGGGAATGGTTCTATAGTGATTAATTCTATCCCTGTGTTTAGAATACCATTCATTGCACACAAACCCCTTTGCTAGCAGAAATAGTTGGCTGTGAGCAAATGAAGTCATGTCCAATATTGTTTCTTCCCCCCAACTTCCAGTCTCCAATTCTAGTAAAGGAATCAATAAATTCTGCCAATTTCATAGCATTCTGTTTTTAGGTCTGAACTAAAGAAGAGACTTCTCTTCTCTGAAATAAACCAAAGCTTGTGCTGCCCACTGGTGGTTTCCAAATAAAAAAATCTCCTTTTCGAGAAGCAGCGGCCAAACGCCTAGGCTTTGCCCCAAGGTGAGTCCCGTTTGTTATCCATTATGGACTTCACATGAAAATCTTTTCATGGCTGAGGGCCACATGCAGTTCCCAAGTCAAAGTTTGGTCCCCTCCTTTTGAAAGTTCCCTATCCTTATAGATCCTCCTTCAAATTACGTAGGAAACATGACCGTAAATGGACTAGTACGTTAGTTTTATTTGTACAATTGTCATTACAGGAAAAAAAATACAGATTAAAACATGTCCTTAGAAGTCAATCCACTGAGTTTTCTGGGATTTACTCACAAGTAAATGTGCATAGGATGCGATCTATTTCTCTCTCTTATATTGTTCTCTGGCTTTATTAGAAGATTTTATTTCTTTTTAGTGTGTTTCGTATATTTTTATCCCGTCCTTTGTCGAAGTAGCTGAGGGTGGCAAGCAACAGTTTCTCTGCCTCCATTTCACTGTCAAAGGAGAGAGCTTGGTGTAGTTGTGTAAGTATTGTATTAGGATCTAGGAAACCCAGATTCAAAACCCCACTGTGCATTAATGTTGCACATAGGTCATTAATTTTGCATCTAAATTAAGCTCTGCTCATTTTTAAAAGGCCTGGAGTATATATTAGAAATGCTTCAGTAGAGCCGAACATATGTTTAACATCCTCTCTGTTTATGACACAAATAATCTGGTGTTAAAGTGCAGAGCTGAAAAACAGATGCAGGTGTATGGCACAGTACGCTGACTCCCCCCGTGCGCAAGGCGCAAAGGATATCAATTACAATCGCGTGTGCACGTGTGTCTGACATGATCATCTAGCAGAGTTAAATGATGAATTTAAATTATGCACTCCTATGCAGCTGGGAAATTACATTTTACAGGTAAACACTCGACATCATACACCTTTCCATCTTTTGCATCAATGCAGGCCACCCTTTCAGAAACATATTTAAACCATTTCACCAACCGGGATAAAAGAAACCGTTTTGCTTTCATTCCTCCCCACCCCAGAAAAAGCCCTGACTGCAGTGGATTCCTCTCCACCTTTGCTTGACCAAAGGTAGCTAAATGTGGTCAAGTGAGGGCCACCTTTACCTCCACACCTCATAAAATTAGACCTTTTCAGATGTTACAGCCATGCATTCTGTAAGGTCACACACTACCTGTGATAGTCCAGATACCCACAATCACCATTTTGTATGAAGAGGACAATATATGTATTTTCTTTGAGTGTACTGCTTTGGTACTTACTGCATGAAACTGGTTTCATAGAACGTTGTCCAGATCAGCTGCCAGCTGCCCCCGACTGGGAGACGGAGCCTCCCCAAAGTCCCGAGGACCCACTGCCCACAGTGTCCTCCCAGGGCCCTGACACCCTTACCAGCAGAGAGGGTGGGGGAGAATGGGTTAGGGCCCTGGAGGTGGTAGCAGCGGTGGTGCCCATGATGGAGGGCAGAGCGGAAATGGACCAGGCACAGGCCCGGCTGGTGGCATCCGGGTCCCACCATTCCAGCTGGCCAAGTTGGGGCCCAAAGATGATGTGGACACCTACTTGGATGCCTTCGAGAGGACGGTGGAGGCAGCCCAGTGGCCCCGGAGCCAGTGGGCCTTCATAATCAGGCCATACCTAACCAGCGAGGCCCTAGCTGCCCTAAAGGCCCTCCCACAGACGGAAAGCACTGACTATGACAAACTAAAAGAGGTGGTTCTCGACCACTATGAGGTCACGCCGGAAACATAAAGGCAGAAATTCCGGGCTCTCTCCTATCAAAAGGCAGATTGAACTCGTACTTTTGTGGCAAACTTTGACCTCAAGTAGAAGATTTGCTATGGTGGAACCTGGTGGTCTTCTCCAGGAGACCAGGTAGGACAGATGTAATATCCCACACAATCCCTACCCTCCGGGAAATGTGCCCCGTGTGCCCTGGCATCCCCTGCCTCAGAAAAGATGGGATACCGTGGCCTGAGAAATAGCTGACATGCTTAAACTCAGAGTTATAGAACCCTCCCGAAGCTCCTGGCGAAGTCCCATAGTGTTGGTGGCCAAGCCCGACAGGTTAGTGAGATTCTGTGTCAACTACCAACAGGTCAATGAGTTGGTGACCTTTGATGCCTACCCCATGCCCCGCACTGACGTCCTAATAGACCAGTTGGGTGCAGCCCGGTACCTGTCGGCACTGGATCTTACCAAGGGGTACTGGCAGGTGCTGATGAACTGGGGAGATAAAGAAAAGACGGCCTTTGCCATTCCCCAAGGGCTCTTCCAATTCAACATGATGCCTTTTGGCCAGCACAGGGTGGCCACCACCTTCCAGAAACTGGTGGACCAGGTGTTGGCGCATTGCCAGAGCTTCACCTGTGCTTACATAAATGATATTATCATCTTTAACCCCGACTGGGAGTCTCATCTGGAACACTTAAGAGATGATCCTACAGGCCCTGGCGGATGCGGGGCTCCAACCCAACCCTCAGAAGCACAGGGTAGGTTTCCAAGAGTTGACCTACCTCGGCTACCGAGTAAGCCATGGGGAACTCCACTCGGTTCCCAAGAAGGTGATGACACTGGAACAGAGCCCTTGGTCCCACACCAAATGCCACATGCGCCAGTTCTTGGGGCTTGTAGGGGGGCTTGTAGGGTATGATAGCAAATTCCTTCCTCACTTTGCCAGTCAAGCCAGCCCCTTGTCAGATTGCCTCAAGAAGGACTAGCCTACAATTATCCGCCTGACTCCCCAACGTGACTTGGCCTTTGAAACCCTTTGCCAAGCGCAGCAAGAGTGACATTTGCGAGTAAATGGAAAGAAGATGCCCAACCAAGGAAATTTGGAAGCCAAGATGGTGGAATATGCAGTGATGGCAAAACTGACGAGTTATATAAATAGAAGACCAATAAGAGAATTTGAAGAGAAATGGGGGAATTATTTTGCTTATAAAGAATAAAATAAATAAAATGTTGCAGTTTTATAAAGTAGAATACAATCACATACTGACTCACTGCATATAGCTTATAAGAGCTTATAGCCTAACAAGGGGGAAAAGGTATGAATATTTAATCAAATATCAAATATTTAATTGCTAAAATAGATTGTAGATTTGGAAACATTGATAAAGTTAGGGACAAGTAGAGAGGATAGTTTGGGAAGGCAAATGTGAAAATATACAGTAACTGGGACAGTATATGTATTCTTTATTTTAATATTGATTAACTCTGAATAAGATATGTTTTGAGTACTCTGTATTTTACCAGCTTTTGTAGCACAAAATCCTACCCCTCCTTTGACCCTGTATCTCCCCCTCTTCTTTCTGTACTACTTTTATTTTGAAAATATTTTTTTAAATATTTTTTTAAAAGAAAGAAACCCTTTGCCAAGCGCTGTCCTGGGCCCCAGTGTTGCACAACCTCAACTTTGAGAAACCCTTCCTGGTGCACACGGATGCCTTGGAGGTGGGATTGGGGCTGTTTTGTCCCAAGAGGTAAACGGGCAGGAACACCCGATCCTCTTCATAAGTAGGAAGCTACAGCTGGCCGAAAGACAGTATGCAATGGTAGAAAAGGAGGCACTGGCTATCAAGCGGGCCGTTGGAACTTCACCAACAATCCCTTCACCCTAGACCACGCCCCCTCCTTTGGATGTGTCAGATGTGCCCTGCTTATTTGCCATATGTGCCTATTAATCTCTGTACTGTATTTGGAGCTTCTGAGAATGTGTAAAGAACTACCTGTGTAGCTGTCTGTGTAGCCGTGAGTCGCTTATCTGTCAGGTGGCTGCTTTCACTTTCTCAACTGGCCTGGGAAAGTGTCCTTGAAGTGCTGGCTGGAGCCATATCTACCTGAGACATGAAATGAGTTCATCCTTGTCTTTCCCTCCCCTACCTCCTCCAACCTTCTAGGCATGTGCGCCTAAATTCTAATGGTCTTTATCCCAAGACAGGAACCGTGCCCTATAACTAACATTGCTTTCCCCCCTTACGTCACTTCTGCCAATGCTGCTGTCTGAGTGCACTGATACTGATGGATCTCTAATAAAGAAACTTTAACTGGACTCTTGAAGCGTCTTCAGTGAAGTAACTGGGGATCTCACTGGCAGAGCCTGACAGGATAGCCTGGATGGAGCATAATCCACGCATATTAAGATGGTCCCTGTCTCTGCTTCCCTTTAGCTTCATGATCCAACATCATCCGGGACGTCGACACGTGAATGTGGACTACGTCCTGGATCCACAAAGAAGCACCCCCCCTGTCGTCACCGACCCCTCAGGGGAGGGGTGTGTCCAGATCAGCCGCCAGCTGCCCTGGACTGGGAGACGGAGCCTCTCCCGAGTCCCAAGGACCCGCTCCCCACAGCATCCTCCCAGGGCCCCAACCCCCTTAACAACTAGGAGGGTGGGGGAGAATGGGTGAGGGCCCTGGAGGCAACAGTGGCGGCAACGGCAGGAAAGGCCATTCAACAGCTGAGCAGCGCAGCGGCGCAGCCATAATGCTCTAACTTGCCGAGGAGCCTTCCTTCGGCCCTGCAGGCAGAAGCATTCCTGCAGAGGCCCTGGAAGCCACGGCCGCCTACAGCCCCAATGCCGCAAGACCCGGCGAGGGAGAGGAGGGCAAAGGCAGAGACCCTGCTGGGAGGAAGGCCACAACTGGCACAAATGCCAGCAGGACACGCCCAAGCAGGGCGGAGGGTGGGGCTAGCCTGGGAGGTGGGGCCAAGGGCCCAGGGCATTGGGCCAGCCATTGGCTCTGGCCCCATGTGTGAAGGGCGGGGGAAGGGCCAACTAGGAAGCAGGAACCCAGGTGGAGGTGAGGGGGCAGACAAAGGTGGTGGTGACGTGGGAGTGGATTGGCTGCTCCACGAGGGGGTGGGAGGAGAGGTGCTATAAAGGGGAGGACTCCCTGTGAAGCAGGGGAGGAGTGTGCTGGCCTGAAGAAGAGAGAGAGACGGGGGGGGGGGGATAGCTTCAAGGCACAGCAGGCAAAGGAAGAGCGGGAGTGCATCAGCCCTCCCACTTCCCACCCAATTCTGAGGCTGAGGAAGCCCTTGCCCAGGAGCACCTAGGAAGACGGCAGAAGGCAGAGCCAATGGGGTGGGGGGTGCGGCGGCAGCTCACAAACATGTACTGAAGCTGTATGTGAAAATGTGTCTTGCTTTTTTCACACAAAAAGGTGACAATACAAAATGGAAGGCTGAACTTTGTTCAGATGTAACTGAATGGATAAATAAATTGTATGTTTATGCATCAATGGCTAAATTAACCTCTTATGTACATAACAGACCAACTTCAGAATTTCAGGAAAAATAAAAACTTTTTTTGACTATGTGGCTGAAAGAGAAGGAGTGATGTATGTTGTTATTATCTCAGGCAGTTCCTAATCCTGTTAGTGGGCACCTAATGTACCCAGTTGTAACATCAGGAAAAGTCTAAAGTCATTGTTACATCAGTCATTAAGGTCCGGGCTCTACTGGCTCAGCTTCAATAAAATCGTCAACCTTCAGAGGAGCTGAGAGCTGCCGTAGCTGTACGTGCCTTCAATGGCCCCTTGAATTTGGGTCCCTATCCCACTTGCCATGGAGATCCTGCCCACATCATCTGGGTTTGAACATACACAGATATCCTGTGCCCAAAGAAAGAGAGAGAGATGCTCACTCAGCCTGACCAGGGCACCACTCTGAGCTCTGCAGTTTAGGACAAAAAGTAGGATAAAATGGAAAATGTGTATGCCTCAAAGTGCAACCCATGTGGAGAATTTCTCCAGTCTAAGCCCACTGATTTCACTAGACTTAAAGTCAGCATAGGAGCACAATATTAGTTGCTTGTGTATCCGAACCTCTCTCACTTAGAATGGAAGCAAAAGAAAGAAAAACTGGAGTGGAGGTAGGGAGAGCTTTACTTCCCATTCATACATGGCTTCCCAGGTCATGACCTTCCACTCAAAGGGACTGACCTAGAAGGACGGCACTGCTTTCAACTTCCAATATCGCTTTAGTGTGGGGAAAGTCCGTGAGAAACTTCAGAGTGCTGTATCTTTCTCCTCTGAATTAGCTATATTGTTCACTATGCAAAGTGAAATACTAACAAATGAGAGTCAGCATAGTGTAGTAGTCAGAGTGCCCACCTAGGACATGGGAGACACAGGTTCGAATTCCCACTCTGCCAGGGAAGCTTGTTTGGTGGCATTGGGCCAGTCACTCACTATCGATCTAACCTACCTCGCAGGGTCGTTGTGAGGATAAAAGGAGGAGAATGATGTGATCCACTTTGAGTCTCCATTGGAAAGAAAAAAGGGGTATAAATAAACTAAGTGTAATCCTAAGAAGAGTTACTCCAGTCTAAGTTACTCCACTGAAATCAACGGGCTTAGACTAGAGTCTCTCTGCTTAGGATTGCACTGTAAATATATATAAAATAAATATGGACACTTTGCTGACTCCCAATTCTTAATTAGGAGGGATCTTTCTATTGTCAGCTACTGATGTTGTGAGAAACACCCGAGAACAGATGTGTAGGTTGCTTTTAGTATTACTGAGCTGCAGCTGAAAACAAGTCTCTTTCTACGATACACGGGGCCTTGGCCGTTCTACTGTGATCCGGATAATTTGTATTTATGTTCTTAGAAGAAGAAAAGCAAGGTCAAATAAAACTTTCACATTCACTTTTTTTTTTAATTTAAGCATCAACTACCACAAGCTGTACATTTACCGGCCCATATTCTCTGCCAGCAAAACCCAAGAAAATAATTAAACACTGTTCCTCAATCTATTATAAACTTTTAAAACTTGCTGAATTTACAAATTAATGTCTGCATAAGCTAGATAAATTATACATCCCTCCTGCTCAATATCCACACTCTACAACAGCTGTTTAAAAATCCACACAGGCACATTTTTAAAGAGAGTCTATTTTTACAACCCATGTATTTACACAGCCTTTGTTGACACAGGTGGTTTACAGTTCTTTTAAATAACTGCCAAGGTTCACAAGCAACATATTTTAAAAGGAATTTAGCAGCACTGTCAAATTAGAGTAAAAGGAAGAGCATCTTCTTATGTTGTGTTTCTTTTAAATAAAAACAAAAACACACGAGATGCTAGAAACAAGACCATAGGAAAAATAGATTAAAAGGGTGGGGTTTTTTTGTAAGGGTGTTAAGAATACTGCTGTAGGCAAAGCACTAATAAAAAGTCAACAACAATTCAACAACATTTTAGTTCTAGTCCTGAGCACAGAGTATATGTAGCTGCACAACTTTGGTCAACAAGAATACACGCTAACAGTAAATGGAGGTCCTACAGCATTCCCTGTTAGCACAACAAAGGTCAGTAATCAGTCTGAAAGATTCCCCCCCTCCAGTCTTAACATTTCTAAACAGCAGCCAAACAGAAGTAAACTTTTTAGGATTCCCAACTGTCTTCTATTGAAGGCTGTGGAAAGGAGGCAACAGAGACAACACTCCATACAACCATGAGATGAAGGCTTTTTTCACACTGTTTACATCGTGCCGAGCTCCTGGAACGACAGCGTCTTTCCTGGCACGATTTCGTGCTAGAATGCGTGGCCAGTAAGCAGTGTAAAAACGGCCGAGGTTTGGCTGAAAAAAGGGTCAGTGAGGTACGTTTCATATTCTCCAGTTACAGTTTTTATGACCACCATTCAAGCCAACAGACATCCAGTTTGTTTAATTTACAAGGCTTTACATGTGCACACAAATCCAGCCATTATACATGAGACAAGCATATATCACCAACAGAGTAGTGTTTTAAAATACAGTACACGTAGACAGTTCTTAAGGGCAGAAGTTTTAGCAGAATACAACAGACTTAACAGTAGAGATAAGCTGTATCTTCCAGTTTTCTCTTCCCGACTGCCTATTAAATGCAAAGCAAGTTGCAGGAAGAACACGCGCCATCTATTGCCGTAGCTTGAGATAAGTTGGAACTTCTCTTTAATTACTAGCCACCTCTTCACTCGTATCTCCAGGATCTGAGATCTGTCCATCCAGACTGCTGGGAGCTTTCCAGATCCTAACAGTCCGATCACTACAAAACATTGTTGAACAATTAAAACCATTATAAGTCAGTAGATGTATAGCAAAGCAACAAAGAGATTACACAGTCATGAATTAAAAGTCAATCTCTCCAGTGGAATCTTTCCTTAAAACAGGTGGCATCTGGATGTGAATATTCATCAGTATTAGGTAACAGAAGTGGTGGACAAGCAAGATTCATGGGGTAGGGAAGTTTCATCCTCTACGTTGGATCCCAGTTTGTCCCCTCTGGATTGAAGGAGAGCAGAGAGAGAAAGTGACAAGTGGGTGGGAAGGGAGAGGACTAACCAGTTTGTCTAACGTCTTGCTAACCAGCTGATGGGGGATGTAGAGAAATGCCCTCTACCCTAGAAGCTAATTGGATAATTTATTAATTGGGGCTACAACTCCATACATACTTCAACTTTATCATGATCATTTGGGGTTAAATAAAAATAAGGGTTCGAACAAGGCCACAGTGTATACAATTCAGAATTTGTCCATAAACGATAAACTGGAGGTGGCTAATAAGATTCCCAAAATTCCCTGGACGAACAGGATGCTAAGAAAAATGATGGCCCACACTGGTGTTGCTTTGTTCTCAGTTCCTTAAAATGCGACTTTTTTCTTTTTTAATTTCTCTGGTCAGGAATGCATTTCAAATGACAACTGAACACCAAAGTCCACACAACTTCAGTATGACTTGGGGACGGTACATGAAATACATGGAGGGTTTTTTCTTGCTCTTTGGTTTACTTGGTAATAAATGTTACATGTCTAGTGACCCCACCACCACTAACTAGAACAGAACATTTTCTTGAAATATCAAACATACCAAACTTTTCTTAAATGAGAGCAAGTGTTTCATATTATAACATCAGTGCATAAGTTGACATGTCAAATGTAACTCTTGTGAAGTTCAATGGCAATTCATTATCAAGACAATCACCAAATAGTTGGTTAAGTTCTTTTTGCTCCCTGCTGCCCCAAACACAAATCCTTATTTGTTTCAGGCACGTATCGATTCATAAACTTGCCCAGTCTGCTACACATCCCCACCACCATTATTCATATATTTGTTATACTTCTTTTCCCACACAAGTAGCTTACAAGATAAAACTATCAATACAAAATCAACTCATAGTATAAACAAAGAGCATAAACCACAGTTTGTTCAAAAAGTTCATTCTGCTGATATGCTATTACGGTGAAACAGACCTCCATTTCAGTCACACAAAAACAACAAAACAGTTTAGGGGTTGGCATTTCTATTTCCAGCATGTGGGGGAATGCAGATCACAAATACCTTGGCATGCAATGCTTCAGTTTTCCCTTTTGCTGAAGTGCTTGTGTTTTTTTTTTTTTTGTTTATAAACTTTTTAAGTGCTTGTGTTTTAAAAGCACACAATGGAGCCAATGGGAGAGGAGGTTGAAACACTACAGAACAACTGATCCCATTCATTGCAGCAGGCAGCGTGGAATATTAAGTGGCACTTACACATGTTTTTATACCCCTCCAGGGTCTGTTATAACCCCAATTGCGTAGGAGAGCTGAACCACCTAGCTGACAATAAGCCCTCTGGATTCCTGTATTTGCTGTAAAGCAGTGGAAATCCCTGCAAGTATTTAAGTGAAGTGGACAACTCATTTCATTCCAGCCTGGACAAACGGGTAGAGAACATGAAGATAACTCACTCTGATGCTGTGAATATCTGGCTGGAGTTGGTGCAGATGGCATTGATGGGACTCTCATGTCCTTTCAACTCGCTGACTAGTGCAAATGTATCTACATTCCAGAGCTTCAGAATGCCTCCACGGCAGCCACTGAGGAGGGCCGGGGAACCAGGCACGAGTCCCAGAGCGCACACCCAGTCCTTGTGGGCATTCGGAACTTGCTGAAAAGACACAGCACACAATCAGGTTGAAAACACCACCGCTGAGATTCAAGGTGGGAAACTGAACTCTGAAAAACCGTATCAGAAAATACGATGAAGTGGAGACTACTTTGTACAATTTACGTGCGTCCGTTTAAACAACTGACATATCCTTTATGAACAAGGTGGATCACTTACAACAGGAAAGATGTTTTTACAACATCCAGATTTAAAAACTGAAAACATCAATACGGAATACTCAGGTCATCTCTCAGTGGCATGGCTCCTATCTCTGTGCTACTACGCCAGTGATCAATACTTATTTATTATTTATTTTGTTCAACTTATACCCCGCCCTTCCCGCAAGTGGGCTCAGGGCGGCTTCCAACAAATATGCTGTTGAAATACAATAAAAAAACCTTATTAACACATTAAAATTAAAACTGAAGCTTCCCTCCTGCCTAAGGAGACTGCCTCCAAATTAAATGGCTCTTCCGCCAATGGAAAGGCCATTTCAGTAGAAGGAAGGCTCCTTGGAGGAAAGCTAGGTCCATGTCAGTAGACCTTAATACAGGATGTAACCAAACCACATTTAACTTGAGTCAACTGGCTATGTTGTGACCACTGGATTAGTCAGTGAATGTGTTTTTTCTACTTCTTTCTTCCAATCTTTTGACAGTTTTACTAGTGCATGATATATACAACAGTTCCATGAGTGTGGCACATATAATTGACAAGTCATTATGTCACACCTAACTTTTATCTAAGTAAAGTAAATTCTGTATCTGAAACAGAAAGCATTTCTGGATCCTAACATCATATTCTGGACACATGTTTATGGTGCTGTCCTGAGAAGAGTTACACCTCTCTCTGTCGGCTGAAGTCAACCGGCTAAGAAAGGTACAACTCTGCTTAGGACTGTACTGTTAAACAGCAACTTTTGTTTGCAAAATGGATTTTAAAACATGTACAGGCAGATTCTGGACATCTCCAGAATTCAGTTCTTGACAAATAAATAGTGTTGACCAGGGTTTTTTTTTCTGGGAAAAGAGGTGGCAGAACTCTCAAGAGGGAAATGGGGAAGAAACACATGGGATTCTTGAAATCATATTATTTTCAAGCACTATTGCCGAATATTTTCAAGAGGTGCCGGAACTCCGTTCCACTGTGTTCTTGCTGAAAAAAAGCCCTAGTGTTGACTAATTGATAGTGTACAGACTACAGAACCTATATATCTGATCACCCCACTTTTCTAGCAGTACCTGAATGAGGTCTTTTTGAGCCAAATCCCATTTTTTTATGCCATTATCTCTGGATCCGCTAAAAAGGTTATCTCCCGTAATAGTAAGAGCTTCGATGCCATCATAATGGGGAGGCTCGAAGTTGTGTGTAGGACTTACAGTTCCAAGAGCTCCTTCAGAGACATCAAACATCTGCAATAGTAAAAAATAAATTTCTGAAATCCCCAGAATGATCTTGGAATGAAGTTAGCAAAATATAAATTGGGAAACGTTGCCCAAAGAGTGCAGTACTGTTCCAATTCCTGCAAAATATTTGTGATAGTGCAGCAGTCTAGATTATTGAGTAGATTTAATAATTTACAAAGTCAATAACATTTGAAGCCTCATCATCTAAAATAAATCTACAGTGCATTTATGGCTCTCTGCATCTCAAATGACAGCTCTTATTTTTTTAAAAAACAAAACAATTACTATTATAATTGCTGTTATTACCACCAGCTTCCTACCACTGTATTATAGGGAATGGATGTCAAACTCTTGGCAAAGGAATTTGTCATGCTTTCATTTATCACCCAGAATACTGATTGTGGCATTTTCCCTACATAGATTTTGTACCCTTTTTTAGTTTCTCATAAGTGCAATATTCTCAACAGTCTAATAAAACTAGAGGCCAGTGTCGCCTTCAAAACTCAATACATTTATTCCACCCATCATGTGTTATTGATTCCACCCATGTCATGTGTTAGAGCTCACTTCTTCAGATGCACTGGACCGTTAAATTTCATTAAATTAAAAAGGACATCCAAGCAACATACATCTGAGTTCACAAGACATCCGTAGGAATGTTCCAAAGACCCCTCAAAAGACCAGCGGCATCCACGGCAGCACATGTTTTTGAGAACTAGACCTCACTTCGCTAGATGAATGTGAAGAAGGGAGCTCTGACTCACAAAAGCTTATATTGGAATGAATTGTGTTAGTTCCTGAAGTGCCACTTGACACATGTTTGATTATGCTATCACAGACCAAGTCAGCCCCTGGGATTTTCAGATTACTTGGAATCTAGCTGAGGATAGATTTATTAAATAAATGAGTCAATGCGGCAGAGAGAGGCTGCTTACTGTATTACTGAAACCCTAAAAGAGAATAGCCAGAAGACATGAGCAAGGAATTTGCTTTCCCCAGACACTACAGAAATGAGGACGGAAGATTGTCACAGTTTGACTAATTTTTGATCTCTAGAGGGAATACAGAAGCAACCTCAGAGTTATAAGAAATGGCTGATCTACATAGTTTGATCTGGGATGAAAGGAGAGAAAAGCAGGAAACAGAAGACTGTGTTGCTTTATTACCGATAAAGACAGCATTAGTGACAAAGATACAGGTGACAATACCTTTATATAGTGGTCCTTTGAGCCGGTAATGATGAGATCTTGTCCATTGGATATACGGTCTACAGTAAGGCACATGACAGGGCCCAGGTGTCCAGTTAATTTTCCTGTAGACTGAAACCTAGAAGTAGTTTAGGAATAGTCAACAAGTTACTCAGGCATAAAAGAATTTTAGTGAAAATTATTTTAATGAGAAAGGTCAACTCAGATACATAGCAGATATCAGGCCACTACCCCTACATACTGGTCGTGTCTCTGATTAAGGAAAAATGCTAACTGATAAAACAAACAGAAATTCTTTCAGGTCAGTGAGGGTCTCTTCAAGAGCTGATGAACTGACTTTCTCTTTCTCTTGTCTTCCCATCAGAAAAGCCAGAACTTTTAGAATATTTAGAAGGACTCAGGTGGACTCCCTCAAATCACTTAGAGATCCATCTGAAGCTAATGGTGCGAGTTCCCTACAGGATTCATAACTAGAGGAACATTCAGTTTCAGAGAAAGAGGATTACATTCCCGTTTTTCCCCCTTCCCGCTTAGACCAGGCACCAGTCTCTATGCTTCTATGCGCTGCACGCTGCAACACCATGGCTGCATGGCTGGTGACATCTTTGCGCATCAGCGAATGATCTGGAAGGGTTTACCTTTTCAGGTCCCACATCCTCACTGCATTTCCAGCAGCTGCATAGAGAAAAGTGCCAGTTGGATTTAGGGCTATCTGATTTATCTGGTTCTCCCCGGCTGGAATGGTCACTGTTCGGTTAGCACTCGCGGAGCAAGCATCGCCTGGCATCATCTGGCCTGAAGACCTTCATTTTGCAAAACACAAAGTAAGAGGAAAGTTAACAATTCTATATAGGAACAAAGAATCTCTCGGCGACCTTTATCATCCTTGCAAGTACATTTTATGCAATGTGAACAGAGGGCAAAAAGAACATCCATGCTGAGATGTTGCTTTCCCCACATATCCTGCAACTTCCTCAGAGAATCCAAAATAAAAGGCACATGCACCCTCCCCCCCCACATCCCGGCAAATCCTCGAATGGTTCTTCAAAGCGTCCCTCCAAACTACTGCCCAAGATACCAAACTTTTGCTAGTGTAATTCAGTAACAATATCCAGATATCTACTTACAGGGCACCTATTTCAGTATTAAAACAACAACAACAACATTCAATTTATATACCGCCCTTCAGGACTTAACATCCACTCAGAGTGGTTTACAAAGTATGTTGTTATTATTATGGGGCAAGAACATCTGAAACAGCTTTCTTGTACCTCCTTTCCATCCCACACTAGACAGTACTGTAATGTCTACATACTATCAATCTTAAATTAGTATAGGATTCAAATTAATGGCTGCAGTCAAATGAACAGAAATATGAGGATGAAGGGTTTTAGGCTAGAAATCTGCCATTTCCTCTCCTCCTGAACCATGTACTAAGCTCCTACGGGACATGTCCTATTACGCTGGCCCCTCTATACAGAAATTCGAGTTAAGACAATTCTTCCTCTTACCGATAGATCTGATATAGTGTCAGACAGTCAGGGCTTTTTTTCAGGGGGAAAGCGGCGGAATGGAGTTCCGGAACCTCTTGAAAATGGTCACATGGCTGGTGGCCCCGCCCCCTGATCTCCAGACAGAGGGGAGTTTAGATTGCCCTCTGCACCATGCGGCGCAGAGGGCAATCTAAACTCCCCTCTGTCTGGAGATCAGGGGGCGGAGCCACCAGCCATGTGACCATTTTCTCCAAGGAAAACCCACTGAGTTCCGCCACCTCTTTTCCCAGAAAAAAAGCCCTGCAGACAGTGTATGCTTAGATAAACTACTAACAGATGAAACTCTAACTATTACTAAGGCAACAGCCAAATTTTGTATGCAGGAGATTAAATTGCACAATAAATTCCAGTCAGGTGCACTTGAGCTCTGATCTAGATCATTTTAGGAGGCGATCACACTGTTGCTGTCTTTAGATCTCTATTTCCAAATTTTAAAATGTCTAGGTAGGATGCTAATTGATATTTTATACTCAATATAATTATATGTTATTTCAATCAGATATTTTAACATCTATATTTGTACTCTTTTAACCAAAGACTCTTTTAACTTGCCTATTGTTTACCAAATGATGAAATGTTTTGTTTTATAAGTTCACATCTGGTTGTGGACCGTAAACAAAAGAAACTGAAATTGTACTAAGCTCTTAGTCAAATTTTAAAATTAAAAATTTGTATTTCGGAGTTACAACTTACGTTAGTGTTCGGATGCATTTGGCAGAATCACGGATATCCCACACCTTAATATAAGATGTCGAGACTGTGAAGACTAGGCTAGTATAATTACAGTATTTTACAGAAACAACGTTGTTGGGATGGCCACCCAAAGACATTATTTCCTGTCCAGTCACCAAATTCCAGACTTTACAAGTGCGATCTAAACACATACACACAACAAGAAGAAATAAGAAAGTAAATAGCGCTGCAAAGTTATGCCCAATGCAGAGATAACCTTCAAGTTTGTGAAATGATCCAAAAATCAAGAAGCATTACTGAATTTACAGTAATTTACTGAATTTACACACAATTACAGTATCAATCTCTTATTTTTTTATATTATAGGTTATAATGGGCCTTGTGGTTTCTTAGAAAACTTGAGTCTACATTCTGTTTCCCAAAGGAAAACCTGAGAAGCTGTTTAGGATGAATAGCATATACTGAAGAGCAGCAGCTTTGGAGTTTTGGTTTAAGTTCCAAAGAGTGTGAGACCCAATTTATTTTAGAGGCTCTGCTAAATTTGAAAGCTTCCTTGTTCATCAAATGCCAGTCTGACAAAAAGATACTTTCATTGGTGAATTCACTGAGTTCGGAGAAGTTCAAAAAGCAAGGAGTCTGCTAAGAGTTGCAAATTGGTTGGACGTGTGAGAAGCTTATGAATTTTAGTTGTAACAAGTTCCCATTCAGAAATCATAGGAAATGTGGGGAAGTTGCAAATAGTGTTCAGAACTGATCTCAAGGCAATAGATGTCAAGAAATCGTCATTAAATTAGAACCCTCATTCATGGAAGGCCTTTGTCTAAAATTCCAAATGCTCACCAAAAGAAGCAAAACATGAACGTCACGAACAGGCTGATAGACACTCTTTACTGTCTTAAAAACCTTAGCTGCAAAAAATATTAAGGCCAAGATTGTTTCCTCAGAAACCTAACTTTTTTCATAACTATCTGGTATTTATTAAGGTTCCATTTTAATTGTATTTTCTGTTTATTATTTTAATAACTGTATTTTATGCTTGTAAGATAGATTCCTATTTTTACTGTTCTTAACTTTGTATTGTGACGGCCTTTGGCCATATACAATTAAACCTACTACTACTACTACTACTACTACTACTACTACTACTACTACTACTACTGTCTTAAAATAGATTTGCACAAATAGCTACATTAAGTTTAAGGATATACAGTTTGAAATGTTTCCCAGTTATCAAGCCCCTTGAAAGATTTTGGCCTTAATAGTCCATCCAAACCATGAGTTTAAACAAGACAATGACTTGAATTTCTATTTTGTAGTTTCTTGTTACATAGTCTTCACTGTCATGTACTCACGTTAAAAAAACAACAACAGTTGCCCCCGGGTTATCCAAGGCTACATCAATTTAATAATTTATCATGTGTCACACTATCTTGCCAGCTTAATATTTAACTTATTTTTAAAAAAAAATACCTTTAGAAAAAGTCAATGATTACATTACCTGCAATGCTCCTGCATGGACAAAGATTGATTAAATACTGCATTTTAAAAAGGCATGTCAAATGACTGCTTAAAATTCAAACTCAGATGACACAATACTACTTTAAAAAATAAACTAAAAATGGTCTGCTGTCATGGACCAACCTGGCCCAGCAGAACAGAGAGACTCAGAGGACTCTTCTGAGGAAGAGGCAGCTGGTGAACCTGACCCAGATCCACAGCCAGTGGCAGAGGCACTGCAGGAGGAGGCAGGCCCTGAAGGCTCAGATACTGATCCACAGCCAGGTCCCAGCACATCGGTTCCTCAGCTTCCCAGCCCTGGGCTGGCAACAGAAAGCCAGGGGCAGGCCAGCTCTCCCCCTTCCTCACCAGAGCCTCGGGAGCGCTGCCAGAGGAGGGCTAGAAGAGACCTCCAAGCCAGAAGGCGCAGTGCCAGGCTAGCAGCACAGCACTGGCCCAGCATCATTAGTGATGATGAGTGCTCGCAGGAGCAGGACTGAGATAGCTGGCAGGTGCTGAGCACTGTGAGGCTTAAAAGCAGCCGAAGAGGGAGTGGCTGCGTGGAAGCAATGAGTCTGCTCACTACTGACCTTGCTGCTGTGTTTGGAACTGATTCTCTTGTCCCTGACCTTGGCCTGTTCCTGTGGATGTGTTTTTGGAATCCCCCTTTGGACGTGAAGTCGTGAGTGTGCCCAATTGGTGCCTGAACCTTGGAACTGGGTGCTGCCCTGCTCGGACAACTTGGGAGTTATCCCTTGCCTGCTGCCAGTGTGAGTCTGCATCGGGACATCTGCCTTCCTGACTGAAAGGCTTCAGCCAACCACAACTCCACTAGTTCTGTTGCCTTCTCATCATAGTGCATTCATGAGCATTCCAATGGCTTAATCTAAATGAGCAAGTAATTAAAATCTTGATGAACACTTAAATTTTTTTGAGGGATATAAGAAAGGTCAATATAATCAAGATCTGTGCTAGCAACCTACAGAGTGATGGAGCAGAAAGCTGGAAGAAATCCCAGAGAACAGAAGTTCTCTAAAGCCAAAGGGATCTCTGAAACTTTGTAAACAATGGTACATGATTGATGAATCAGTTATGGGAAAAAATAGATGGAGGCTGGGAATCAATGGCAGTTAAGTCCAAGAAGCAGATAGAGTGGTGACTGAGCATTAGATATGGTAGACAAGGGGGACTGTGAGCAGGAAAGCACCACATTTGGCTGTGTTTCAGAAGAACTGTAAGACGAATATTGCGGGTAATGTTCGGGGATGCTGTTGTGTTTCTCAGTAGTAGAAGTGATTCTGGACCACTTACAGATATGATTACAAGTCATTCTGCTTCATGAACATTTTAAGGTTACGGCTACTGAATCCTCCTGCTTTGTTGTCATACATAAGCCACCTTGAGCTGCTGCTGATGGGGGGGAGGAGAAAGATTGGGATAAACAGGAAGGCAGGGCTGGGAGACACAGAAGGGACTGGAGGGGATCTGAAAGGCGAGGCAGAAGCTGGGAGCCGAAGGCCAAGAACAAAGCACATTTCTTTAACCTCGGGTATATATTACAGAGCAATAATACATCCTGTACCTCTGAAAGCTTTTTAAACCTCACCTTTAGAGCAGAACCACAAGTGACAAAAGGCACAGATTGGACACTTGTCAGCTTCCCTCAAGTTTTGATGGGAAATGTAGGCATCCTGGTCTCGCAGCTTCGCTCTCCGACTGCTGTCCAATGGACTTTTCAACTGTCACTTGTCCAACATTCCGCCAAGCGGCCTACATTTCCCATCAAAACTTGAGGGAAGCTGACAAGTATCCAATCTGTGCCTTTTGTCACTTGTGGTTCTGCTCATAGTCCGGGTGCATATGGTTAAAAAGAGAGAAATGTGCCATCTAATCCATTATTTTAGTTCAGTATGAAATATAGGTCCACAACTTGCCCATGCTAAAAATGTAACAGCGGCCATTTTCTCACTGCTTACCAGCCATGGAACATCGTGCCAAGCTCCCAGAACGACAGCACCTTCCTGGTGCGATTTCGCACAGTTCTCACACGAAATCGCGCCAAGAAGACGCTGTCGTTCCGGGCGCTTGGCGCAATGTTCCGTGGCCAGTAAGCAGTGTGAAAACAGCCAGCATTACATAACAGGCCTTAGGGGTATTAAGTTGTCAATTTTATGAAGAATGTTGACCTTACTGTGGTTCCCATTTGACTACATCCATTTTGAATGCTGTGGTGTGTGCACACGACGCACACACAGCACTTGATAATTCAGCTGAAATGTATGAACATCACAGAAAGCTCTGAAGTATGATCTATGATGTCCCTTTCCGTACATGGAAGTCTCCAGCTGATGTTCTAACCATCAAATACTACGGTACATATCTGGCCCCAGAAAGCAGAATTTCTCATCAGTACACCAACTAAATTCTTTTGTCTAAGCTTCCCACATAGACAGAGGAGTTGTACGGAACCAAATTCATACCACAAACTTAGGACTGCTGAGAATTTTGAAGGCTCTCCCACCAACTAGCAGAAAAATAGTTGGAGGACATCGAAATCATGCCTGTGGTAATGAAGAAGCCTCGGGCTGCTTTCCTTTGCCAGTTGCTCACCGTTTTTCTTTTGTTAATTCCTGCTAGGAACCAGGAAGGGAGAGAACTGGGGAAATTAGACACTGAAGCAATCGACAGAGACAAGTAGCCAAGAGTTTCTCCTCTGATCCAACAGCTAAGCGTTCTCCTCCAGCTCCTTCTGCCTACAGATGGCCTAACAGACAAAGCTTCCATTAGGACTGGATGGGTCTCCTTAGCCTAATTCACTGCCTGAGGACAATTTAGAAAGTTACACAGCAACAAAGCGAGAGAGACGCCATACCTTTTGATCCAGTGAAGAGGAGATCGTCCGTCGAATCAACACAAAGCACAGCCTTCATGTGACCCTCAGCAATGTGGATACACTGCAGTGGGGAAGTTCTGGCACACTTTGAAGAAGGGAACGGGTTGATCACACCTCTACAGAAGGAACAAAAGAACAACATGTGAGAAGGGCCACTCCTCTATCATGTCACCACCACCCCTTCAACTTTCCCTGCAGCCTCGCAACCTGTGCCAGACATAACGCTATCTTGTGAGTTGTGGATTCTCCTCAATTCCTGTGTGTGCACAGTCTGGTTAGGATCAGGCCCACAGTGCACAACCAGAAGAAGCTTCAGCCTTCCTGATTTATTTTCCCAGGCTGAAACAGTCCGCGCGCGTGTGCGTGTACGCACATACGTATCGAGGGAAAGGTGCTATTGGAAAATGGCACGGAGGGTGCTCAGCTTGGGTGCTGATTCTAATCCAGCTAACACATCAGCCACTAGAGGCCAGCCCTACCCATTTCGCCAGACCAACCACAGCCTTTAAGAGTTGCAGGGCAAGCACTCGGAATGCTCAAATCTCAAGAATATGTAGGGGCACTGTGCCTTCTGTAGCCCTACACCCACACTGTGCCCACAAAACATAAACATTATTTATTAGCATAGTTTATGCTTTTATGAGAATTGGGGGGGGGGGGTTGGAATAAATGCTAGGAAACAGAGTCCAGGCTTCTCCCCTGCCTGCATATGCTTCAGCAATTCCTTTATGGAGTCTGTGACATCAACTGCCTCTTAAGTACCACACGAAGCCTTACTCTTTGACAAGGGCTAAGCAAGGAACCTCAGTGCCACAGGTCTTTGATGAAGCAATGATGATGATTATTTACTTTTATTTATTTTAGTTTGTGACAGCATGACACAGGACTGATCCAGAGAGCAACACAAGGACCCTACACCATTTCTACAAGTGAAATTTAGAGTCCACTGACACATTATGGAGTACATAGGATGTGAGTTGAAGGTTGTCCCCAAGTGATGGTGTCAGCTCTGGATCAGGACAATGGTGTGCAAGGAGGAGGAGCTCCAGACTTCAAAGTCATTTTCCTGATCTGAGACAGCCCTGGGGGGTACCTGGTCCCTGGGGAAACCCACGTTATCCCAGGACCATTTCTGGTTGGATGCGGGGTGAAGCCCCTCTTCCGTTTGTATCATGGCCCCAGTCCAAATTAAGTGCCACATGCAAGGGAACCGAGGCGAATCTACAATTTATCATTTGACTCTGGACTAACCTACGTAATTCCACAATGTGTGATTTGGATTAGATGGTGGGAAAGATCTGGATTTCTCAGATGTAAAAGTCAAGTAGAGATGATGCATTGCTTAAAATCTGCTCTACAGAAATTATTTTCTCTCTTTTCTGCATCTCTAACAAAGAGATTTACTGGATACTAAAAGGCTCTGGTTAGCATCATGTGCAAAAGTACTCCTTGACTATCTGCTGGGACTAGAAATGGCAGAAAAAAAGCAAAATGATAGCGTCCCTAGCTCCTGTGGATTTACACTGTGTAAATAGTTTTTATTGGATTCTTCATCCTATTAGTTGAAAAGCAGCTAAATAAAACAAAGAAAAGCTTTTGATCCTGCAACAATGAAGACTAAAAATTACCCTAAAATTATTTAAAACCTGAGATTTTTTGTATTTTCAGTTTTGTCACTTCAGTGCAATTACACCTAATGAGCCTTTGTAGCAATTTTGCTCTTTTCTCAACTCCATGTCATGTATATTATTTACGAAATAACTGCCTATAGACTCAGGAAAGACATGGGAAAATCCTGATTTGGCATTTTACCAGGTTTGTGTATAAAAGACAGTTTATTTGCTACCTGTGGACAGCAGCAAAGTAAATGCTAGATATTAGAGATCAAGTCAGAGTGTCAGAACAAAAATGTTCAAAGAGATGCACTGGACTGTAGACTATACTACTATCTACTGTCTGTGGCTGTAACTATGATCCTGCAGGGTAGTTTTTTAATTGTTTTAATATGTTAGTTTTAAAATTGTGTATGGTCTGTATCAGTATTTCTTCAGCTCTGTATTAGATTTCTTTTTGTTTTGAAATTTCTGCAAATTTGCATTTGTATACTCTAAAAAAGGTAAACGTAGTCCCCCGTTCAAGCACCTAGTCATTACTGACCCATGGGGGGATGTCGCATCACGACGTTTTCTTGGCAGACTTTTTGTTATGGGGTGGTTTGCCATTGCCTTCCTCAGTCATCTACACTTTACCCCCAGGAAACTGGGGACTCATTTTACCGACCTCGGAAGGATGGAAGGCTGAGTCAACCTTAAGCCGGCTACCTGAACCCGGCTTCCGCTGGGATTGAACTCAGGTCATGAGCTTGGGCTGCAGTACTGCAGCTTACCACTCTGTGCCACGGGGCTCTTATTTGTATACTCTATTGTACTGTTTATCGAATGTCCCTGCTCTTGATCGTTTTGACTTACACTGTGTCACCCGCCTTGAATCTCAGTGAGAAAGGCCTACTTTAAATAATGCAAATAAACAGCTGAAATGGTGAAATGAGCACATCAGATTATGACAGAATATATAATTTAGTAGCATCTTCTCAGACCTTGCTAAAGAATGTGCAATACTGGAACAGAATATATGATCAAATTCTGTATCTAGTATTTAATACCTTGAAATGATCTATAATGCATGTCAGTATAAAAGGACAGATGGGTATGTATATGTTGGCACTGATTGATGATATCCACCCTTCTGGATTAGACCATACTGGTTTAAAAGCTCTGAAGCCAAAGGAGATTCAATTAGCAAAGAGTTCTGCATTGAACAGTCTGACAGTGCAGTTCCATCGATCGGAGTTTGCAGTTCCATCATGTTAAAAGTTGCTGTTCTTTATTACTGATTTGATAACCAGAGAGAATCAATGGCATATGAAATGGATAAAGGAGGTATGGCAAATATTTTCAATAGAACTGGAATGGAAGGGAATTTCAATACATTAGAAAAATACCCTGTAAACAAACAAAGCCCCCTCACTCATATAAAATGAAGGTTTATCAACTTTGGAGCAAAAGTCTTTAAACTCTTGAAGAAACCATCAAACACATAGGAAACAAATTAAGAGAAATATTAGGGAATTGCGGGTCAGAATCTGCAAACCAAAGGAAACAGTTCCTTAGTTTTAAGCCTTTGAATAATAGATTTGTATATTTATTTATGGGTGGGTAATATCCTCAATGTGGTAACTTTATTAGCTCAGTATCTTGTTAAGAACTGTATGGGTGAACATCAGCATCTGAAAGAGTATCCTGTAAGGACCCGGTAGATCGCACAAAAAACATGGAAGATCGTGTTTTCTCGCGCAAGATTTGCGCGATGTGACGTCGCGCGAGAAAATGCGATCTTCCGTGTTTTTTGCGCGATCTACCGGGTCCCTACGGGCACAGGTAAGCCCTGTGGAAACGGCCCAGGTTTCTCTTCCCTATTCCTTAAGATTTCCAAGCTAAGGAATAGATCCTTTTCTATTATGGTAAGGAAGCTCTGGAACTTGCTGCCAAAGGAGGTCCATCTTTCAGAGTGAGGAGTTCTGCCAGGTGATTTCTCCTATGATTATCTGGTGTTAGTTCTTTTAGGGAGGTTTTGGGTCATTAGTTGTCCTTGTCTGTTTGAGTAGGTCTTCTTTGTCCTCGAGAAAGCATCCAATTCCCCTCCTCCAAAGGCTACAATGGAGAGAGGTCGGGGGGACCTTGTTCAGTGGCGTAGAATCGGACCTTTTGATCCGATTCACTTGAAACTTGGAGGGTCTTTAAAGGACACTATGCTGCAATTTTGGTATAGTTTGCATTAAAACAAACCCTCTAGCCTCCACACACCCCTGAAAGATTCCCCCATAGGGAATAATGGAGCTGAATATATTTGGATTTCCCCACTCTGAATACTAAACTGGGATTTTTGGACCCTAATATCAGGGATACCAATATTTATCAGACGCTTGAAACCTGAGTCCAAAATACATTGATTTTTTTTTTAATCCGCTCCTCTAGTTCAACTAAGAGCTAGAAGAGCTGGGTTCCAGTCCCCACTCTGCCATCAAGCTACCTGGGTGATTCTGGACCAGTCACATTGTCCCTCAGCCCTCTCAGTACTGTAAGGATTAAAGGGTAAAAGGTGCCCTGAGATCCTTGGAGCAAGAGGGGAATCAAAATGGTGATGGATATAGACAAGAATTGGGAAAAATCAGGCACAGAAAAACAAGAACTGAAGCCTGGTTTTAAAAAAAAAAGGCAACAAGTAGAGCAGCTACAGATAGGATGGAATGAAGGTGCCTGAGGAAGAACTGCGCTGAAGAAGAAAGGCTTTGAGGAGGGAGCCCCCCCAGCCTCCACAGTGCAACCAATTCTGGAGCATTGGTCTCATGAAAGTGCGAGCTTTAACTTTGGAATTTAGAGAGAGACAGACAGATCTTCTCCATGATCATTTATGATCCTCAGCCACTGAAATGTACAGGAAGAAATCAGTTTCAATTATAAAGTGGTTAGATTTAGGACAAATTTTAATTTATGCTATGCTTACATAGTGTACACTCCCTCTTGGATGTA
Source organism: Eublepharis macularius (assembly GCF_028583425.1). Lineage (NCBI taxonomy): Eukaryota > Metazoa > Chordata > Lepidosauria > Squamata > Eublepharidae > Eublepharis > Eublepharis macularius. The sequence continues at coordinate 93,611,948 of NC_072798.1, forward strand.
CACCTTAAAAGGTGGTGAGGACATATGAGTATGGAATGTTCCAACGGTGATGGGGGCAGAGCAATCCTTGAAGGGTAGTTACTGTGCAGGTGAACACTTCATAGGCAACAGCAGTGATGTTTTAGCTAACTCTAGTTAGTACTAGGGATGTGCGTTTCGGCATTCAGAATGCCGAAAGAATGCCGAAACAAAAGTGTTTCGGCATTCTTCAAGAATCCCGAAACGTTTCGGGGAATGCCGAAACGTTTCGGGATTGCCGAAAGAAAAACCCGAAACGTTTCGGGATTCTTTCGGCATTCTTTCAGCATTCGAGAATCGCCATTTTGATTTTGCTAGCCGTTTGCCTTAGCAAGCGGCTAGCAAAATCCTGCTGGAAGCAAAGGCTTCCTGCAGGCTCTTAGAAGAGGGGAGGGGGGGAGAAGGAGTGAATCACTCACTCCTTCTGTCACCCCCCACCCCTCTTGCAAAGGAGGATAGGGAATCCTGCTTTGCCTTGCAAATGCAAGGTGCAAGCATTGCATTGCACTTTGCATTTGCAAAGCAGCAGAGATTCCCGCCAAAACTAACAGGTAGGGGAGGGGGAGCAGGAGGAGGGTGGCTCTTGGAGTGTGGGTGGGGAAAGGCAGGGGACTGGGGACTTTAGGAGTCACCAATCCCACTGCTGCATTCTCATGCCAGCCAATAGATTTAAATCTTTGGCTGAGGCTGCAGCAGGGGATTTAAATTTGGAGCAAGACTGTCTGGAACACTTCTGTTGCTGCTGCTGCTGAGCTGTGACCGAGAGAGGAGAAGAAGAGAGACTGCACCTGGAGCCTGGAGGACATCTGCCTGGAGGATCAACTGTGCTGGACATCCTGAGAGGACACCTGGTAGGCCTTTTTAAAATTTTTGTAAATTTTTTTGATGCTGGGCAATGTGCTGCTGTGGCCTGCCTCTGCAAAAAGGTGTTGCAGTTTATTCTTGGCATGGCCTGGGGGACAGGTTGGGCAGACAATGTTTGATGGTGGGGTGGGGGTTTCAGCATTGGTTGTTGTGCTTGCCTTCTTAAAGCTTGATCCACTGTTTTAAGATTAAAACAAGAGTGTGCCAGCTTTGGGCCTACACAGGCCAGAAGCCTTTCTTCTGGCTGGCTCTCACAGTTGTGCTCCACAATCTGGAATGGTGTGGCTTGCTTTTCTGTGTCTGGTCCCCTGCTTGCAAGGATTCCCAACAGGCTCCGTCCTGATCAACTGTGCCAGCCTGTGGGCCACACACAGGTATGGCCTGGGGGACAGGTTGGGCAGACAATGTTTGATGGTGGGGGGGGGGTTTCAGCATTGGTTGTTGTGCTTGCCTTCTTTAAGCTTGATCCACTGTTTTAAGATTAAAACAAGAGTGTGCCAGCTTTGGGCCTACACAGGCCAGAAGCCTTTCTTCTGGCTGGCTCTCACAGTTGTGCTTCACAATCTGGAATGGTGTGGCTTGCCTTTCTGTGTCTGGTCCCCTGCTTGCAAGGATTCCCAACAGGCTCCGTCCTGATCAACTGTGCCAGCCTGTGGGCCACACACAGGTATGGCCTGGGGGACAGGTTGGGCAGACAATGTTTGATGGTGGGGGGGGGGGTTTCAGCATTGGTTGTTGTGCTTGCCTTCTTTAAGCTTGATCCACTGTTTTAAGATTAAAACAAGAGTGTGCCAGCTTCGGGCCTACACAGGCCAGAAGCCTTTCTTCTGGCTGGCTCTCACAGTTGTGCTTCACAATCTGGAATGGTGTGGCTTGCCTTTCTGTGTCTGGTCCCCTGCTTGCAAGGATTCCCAACAGGCTCCGTCCTGATCAACTGTGCCAGCCTGTGGGCCACACACAGGTATGGCCTGGGGGACAGGTTGGGCAGACAATGTTTGATGGTGGGGGGGGGGGTTCAGCATTGGTTGTTGTGCTTGCCTTCTTTAAGCTTGATCCACTGTTTTAAGATTAAAACAAGAGTGTGCCAGCTTCGGGCCTACACAGGCCAGAAGCCTTTCTTCTGGCTGGCTCTCACAGTTGTGCTTCACAATCTGGAATGGTGTGGCTTGCCTTTCTGTGTCTGGTCCCCTGCTTGCAAGGATTCCCAACAGGCTCCGTCCTGATCAACTGTGCCAGCCTGTGGGCCACACACAGGTATGGCCTGGGGGACAGGTTGGGCAGACAATGTTTGATGGTGGGGGGGGGGTTTCAGCATTGGTTGTTGTGCTTGCCTTCTTTAAGCTTGATCCACTGTTTTAAGATTAAAACAAGAGTGTGCCAGCTTCGGGCCTACACAGGCCAGAAGCCTTTCTTCTGGCTGGCTCTCACAGTTGTGCTTCACAATCTGGAATGGTGTGGCTTGCTTTTCTGTGTCTGGTCCCCTGCTTGCAAGGATTCCCAACAGGCTCCGTCCTGATCAACTGTGCCAGCCTGTGGGCCACACACAGGTATGGCCTGGGGGACAGGTTGGGCAGACAATCTTTGATGGTGGGGGGGGGGTTCAGCATTGGTTGTTGTGCTTGCCTTCTTTAAGCTTGATCCACTGTTTTAAGATTAAAACCAGAGTGTGCCAGCTTCGGGCCTACACAGGCCAGAAGCCTTTCTTCTGGCTGGCTCTCACAGTTGTGCTTCACAATCTGGAATGGTGTGGCTTGCTTTTCTGTGTCTGGTCCCCTGCTTGCAAGGATTCCCAACAGGCTCCGTCCTGATCAACTGTGCAAGCCTGTGGGCCACACACAGGTATGGCCTGGGGGACAGGTTGGGCAGACAATCTTTGATGGTGGGGGGGGGGGTTCAGCATTGGTTGTTGTGCTTGCCTTCTTTAAGCTTGATCCACTGTTTTAAGATTAAAACCAGAGTGTGCCAGCTTCGGGCCTACACAGGCCAGAAGCCTTTCTTCTGGCTGGCTCTCACAGTTGTGCTTCACAATCTGGAATGGTGTGGCTTGCTTTTCTGTGTCTGGTCCCCTGCTAGCAAGGATTCCCAACAGGCTCCGTCCTGATCAACTGTGCCAGCCTGTGGGCCACACACAGGTATGCTGCTTTGGCCAAGGTAACCCTTTTTGGTTGCTGGCCTGGCACTCACAGTTGTGCTCCACAATCTGGAATGGTGTGGCTTGCGTTTCTGTGTCTGGTCCCCTGCTTGCAAGGATTCCCAACAGGCTCCGTCCTGATCAACTGTGCCAGCCTGTGGGCCACACACAGGTATGCTGCTTTGGCCAAGGTAACCCTTTTTGGTTGCTGGCCTGGCACTCACAGTTGTGCTCCACAATCTGGAATGGTGTGGCTTGCGTTTCTGTGTCTGGTCCCCTGCTTGCAAGGATTCCCAACAGGCTCCGTCCTGATCAACTGTGCCAGCCTGTGGGCCACACACAGGTATGCTGCTTTGGCCAAGGTAACCCTTTTTGGTTGCTGGCCTGGCACTCACAGTTGTGCTCCACAATCTGGAATGGTGTGGCTTGCGTTTCTGTGTCTGGTCCCCTGCTTGCAAGGATTCCCAACAGGCTCCGTCCTGATCAACTGTGCCAGCCTGTGGGCCACACACAGGTATGCTGCTCCGGCTTTGGTAACCCTTCCCGTTTGCTGGCCTGGCACTCACTGTTTTGCTTCACATTCAGGTTGTTTATCGTTGGTGGACCTCTTCTGGACTGGACTGCACTTGGTTGACATCGGCCTGCAGATCTCTGCGTGGAGGATCAACATTGCTGGACATCTGCACTGGTGGACTGGTAGGGTTGTTGTTAAATTTGGTTTTTGAGCTTATGTCTGCTGCTGTGCCTACCTGCAAGCATATGCTTTGGCTCTGTCTTTATGGCTTGGGCCGGGGGGGGGCATTTTCTGGTTGGGCAAGAGGATATTGTTTGGGGGTTAGGGGGGCCAGCATTGATCGCAGTGCCTGCTTTCTTTCATGTTTCATTTTTCAAGTTTGAGTGTGGGGTGGGCATGAACTGCTGTTTCACAGGACTAAAAAATGAGTGTGCCAGCTTCTGGCCTGCACAGGCCAGAAGCTCTGCTGGGTGGATGTGTTTTGTTTTGCTGCTGGTTGGCCCTAGCCTTTAAGGGGGGGGGCTGACTTGGCTTGTGCAACGGGGCCTTGAATTTTGGGGTTGCGTGTGCGGCGTGTGGTGTTGACTCTGCTAACATTTCCAATTTTCTTGACAGCATCGTGGAGGAGAGGAGGACCAGCTGCAAGACCGCCTGAACATCGCTGGACTGCAGGACTGGTGTTACTGTGAGCGAGTCCGGGTTCACATTTGGGTGGCCTTGGGGGTGGGTTCTTGCTAGCTTGGGAGGGGGGAGGCTCATCTTCAAAACACCACATCCACACCCCACACCGACATACCACAGAAACATCGGTCCCGCTAAATAGTGTCTCTTAGGTAGGTAGGCCAGTTGGTAGGTGATCAGTGGATAATTGCCCTCAACATAATTATTAGGGAAACCGAGCCTAGTTTTTTTTAAAAAACTAAATAGGGACTCAGCAGGGAAAGCATTAGTGAGTGAGTGTTAGGTTTGAATTCTATATATATATATATATATATATATATATATATATATATATATATATATATATATATATATATATATATATATATATATATATATATATATATATATATATAAAAATTTGTAATAGCTGTCAATAGGCTTCCCATTAGTGCCCCCATAACTAGGGTTCCACTGCCCATCTCTGGCACCCGTGGTGGTGCCAGGCCGGCCCGGGCATACTAGTGTGTGAGTGTTTAAGGCTTTGTCACCTGTTATTGGGGTTTAGGGCCAGCTCAATTCCAGAGGAATTCAGCTGATTGGCAGGCTCAGGTTCCCTGACATAAATAGGGTTGCTTAAAAAGGCACTTGATTGTTCATCTCCAAGTCACAGAGCCACTAGAAACACAGATTTATAGCAGGTTAGTTAGGTCTTGAAAACAAAGTTGACCTTTGTTTTCTAAATCTTTTCTGATTAGTTAGGGTTGAATTTGGGAGGGGAAAGTATGTCAGAGAGGAAAGCAGAGAGGGGACCCGGGGGAAAGGCTAGGGAGAAATCTAGAGGGGAGGAGGGGAGGGGGAGGGGGACTGCTGCGGCAGCCCCTCCATCTGAGCGGAGGAGGCCCTCCCCTGCGCTGCTGCCGTTCACCAGCCTGGCTTCTGGTGACAGGAAGAGGGTTCGCAAGACTCTCTTTCCTGAGGCAGCTGCTGGAGGGCCACCCCCAACCCGGGTGCGTGAGGCAGGGGCTGGCACTGGGCAGGGGCCTGCTGCTGAGGCTCCTCCTCCTCCAGTGGTTGCGAGCCAGCTGCTGGAGGAGGGGCAGCATGTGGTGTCTCCTGGGATGGGCGCGGAGCACATGACTTTCCCTGCGCTCCCGCTCACCCCAGGAACCCGGAGGATGTTGGAGGAACTGCCCGTGAGACCCCCCCTGGGGCGGTCCACCCCAGTTTCCTCTGAGGCCAGCAGCAGGCCTCTCGCGGCTGTGCAGGAGGAGAGGACGCGGGAGGAAGAGGCAGAGACTGTGGTGGAAGAGCCCACATCTCTGCCCCTTCAGCCTCGTCCATCCCCACCTGCCCGGCCGAGAGTGGGACACGGTGTGTCCGGCCAGAGCACCTCACAGGAGGTGCCGCAGGGTGGTCCCGAACGCGCTTCTCCTGGGAAGCGTGGGATGCCCTTTTCCTCCGAAATCTGGAAGCACTTCCAGACAACGGAGGATCCCCGAGCAGCCCTGTGCCTGCATTGTAGGCAGCGCGTCAGCCGTGGCAAAGATGTGTGGCATCTCTCCACGTCTGGGATGAGGTACCATATGAAGAGGCACCACCAGGCGGTGCTTCTTCGGGAGGAGGGTTCGAGTGGCGCCGCACGGCCGCCAGCTAGCCAGAAGGAGGCAGGCTCCTCTGGTGCTCTCCCCCCAAGGGTACCTGCAGGAAAGGGACGCCAAGCCTCTCTCCCGGAGATGCTTGGTATGCAGGGCGCTAGTGTGCCCAGAGAGGGGATCCGGAGGGCGAGCAGGCGCATCACGCGCCACATCGTCAACATGATAGCAGTGGATGGGCAACCGTATTCCGTAGTTGAAGACTTCGGCTTCTCAGGGCTGCTCCAAGATTGCTTTCCCTGGTACGCCGTCCCTGCTCGCACGTCGTTGAGCAGATCGGTGGTGCCCTCGTTTTACAGGGCTGCCAGGGATCATGTGAAGGCACAGCTGTCCCGGGTTGCCGGGAGAACTGTGCACTTCACATCGGACATCTGGACCTGCCCAAGTGTGCAGCAAGCGTACCTCTCGCTTACTGCTCACTGGTGGGAACCCGAGTCGGTTCTGGGTGGGGGCCGGGGGGAGGTGCCTAGCACAGCTAGACAGGGAAGGATGCGAGACCGCCAGGCCGGCTACTGCAAGGCCTTGCTTCACGCCGAGGTGCTCGACGTGTCCCACACGGCGGAGAACATCGCTGCCACCTTAAGGAGACAGTTGGACGAGTGGATAGGCCAGGGACCCGCCACCGTGGGATGCATGGTGACGGACGGTGGCAAGAACATGAGGGCAGCGGCGCATCTAGTGAGCCGAGAGAGCGTCTACTGTGCCGCTCACAAGCTTCACCTAGTGGTGAGAGATGCGCTGGGGTTGGGCTCCTCGAAGGAACCCGTGGATACCCGGACCCGTGAACTCCAGTTACTTGTCCAGAAATGTCGGAGGCTCACGGGTCACTTCTCGCGCAGCGTGAAGGCCACGCACGAACTGCGCCAGACACAGGTCAGGACAGGTGTGCCAGAGCACGCTCTGATCACTGACGTCAGCACTCGCTGGAACTCCACCTGCGCCATGCTTGAGTGCTTGGTGGAGCAGCAGGCCGCACTCCACGCGTGGCTCTCCGAGCACCGCGGTGCGAGTCAGGTGGGTGAGTTCAACCGGGAGGATTGGCTCACCATCACCCAGACAGTGGAGGTCCTGAAGCCCTTCAAGGACTTCACTGTGGCGGTCTCGTCAGACACGGCGACCCTCGGTCTGGTCATTCCCCTGGTGCACACGCTCCAGAGGAATCTGGCCACCCTTGCAGACCGGGTCGCGCCCCGTGCTGACCTTGTTCCAGCGGTGCGCGCATTAGTGAGAAGGCTGCAGCAGGGCATAGCTGCCAGGCTAACTCCTCTCACTAAGGAAGAGTCATACATGTTGGCGACCATGTGTGACCCGCGCATAAAGGGCACTTTCGCCGAGCGGGACGGGAACCTCACCCAAGCCAGAGACGGGCTCTGCTCTTGGGTGAGGCGCAGGCAGGCCAAGAGGGGACGCCTGTCGACAGGGGGGACGCAAGAGGGGCCCTGCCGTGCGGGTCCCTCTGACGCCCCCTCTGCGCAGGCCCCCCCCGAGGCCACCACCGGAGTGCCGATGGAGATGGAGATGCTCCGGTGGGCCCTCGTCCCCTCTGGGGTCGTGAGGACCGTGAGAGAGGATCCGGCGGAGGCGATGGTCAGGGACTACCTCGCGGAGCCCTGCGAGTCGCTCTCCACCGATCCGCTCAGCTACTGGGCCAGGAAGGAGTCGGTCTGGCCGGACCTCTCCCTCGAGGCGCAGCGGCTGCTCTCATGCCCTCCGACGAGCGTGGAGAGCGAGCGCGTCTTTTCACATGCGGGCGACATTGTCGGCCCACATCGCACTCGCCTTCTCCCATGGAGAGTCGAGCAGTTGACCTTCCTGAAGGTCAACTCTCGCCTCTTCGATTTCTCAGGACTGGACTTCCAGAGTGACTGAGGTGAGCCCAACTTGTGGCCTGCATCCTCTATGAGTCCAATCCTTTGGAATCGCGCTCTCCCCTGTATAAAACCCTGTATATACAGTTAAAACCGGCCAGTAGAGGGAGGGTGGTTAGGAACCAGTGGCAAAGGGAAAACACCCAGCAATTTGAAAGCCCCCCCCCCAGGGTATTCAAAACATCTCCCATCACTGAGACATACCCTGTGGGACCAAATTTATTATGAGAAATAATGCCCCAGAAACATGGATTGCTACTGGAGGGAGAAACAGGTTAGATAGGGATTGCTTAGGTGTTTTTATCAGATGAACTCCTTGTAAAAAAAAATTGTAGAAGAATTGTTGTACTGTTTTTTGCAAGTTGATGTTCCGTTCATGTAAAAAAAAGGAAAAAAAACCAAAAAAAAATGTTGTGATTATGTTTTTTAAAAGTTGATTGAATGTTCATAAAAAAAAAAAACCCAAAAAAATGTTGTGATTATGTTTTTTAAAAGTTGATGTTCCGTTCATGTAAAAAAAAGGAAAAAAAACCAAAAAAAAATGTTGTGATTATGTTTTTTAAAAGTTGATTGAATGTTCATGTTTAAAAAAAAAAAAATTTGATGTTAATGTTGGGTTTGCATGGTTGGGGGATGCGGGTAGAGTGGTGGATGGGCACCGGCCAATGATGATCTCTCACAGATGTTCCCAGGTAAATTCTGAGGCTGGTGTGGGGGTGGGGGGAGACCTCTGCAGAACTGCTCCAGAAATACCATTGTCCAGTGCCTTGGAAGTGCCCAGTTCAGCTTTGTGTGTCTGAACTGAAAGCACAGCCACAGGAAATGACATAGGTTCTGCTGGACCCTGTTGCAGTGGTTCCCCCCCCCCATTTAGTCATGTTATGGAGGGAGAGTTGTATTAGGCTGGTAGTTATGATCATCTTCTGTTTCCATGCCCTGTTGTGCCCGCTCACTATGTAACCTGCTGTAATGTTCAAAACTTTACTGTTTGTCCATTTCAAAAGAAAAATTGTGTTTAAGATTCTCTGATGTGTAGTTAATTGTGTTGTGTTGTGCTATGAGGGACAATAAGTGTAATATGTTGTGATTTGTTGACCACTTGTAATTTGAAAATGAGAAAATAAAGGTTTTTTAAACTTAATGATTGTGTGTCTGTGTTCCCTTCTTTGATGGGAGGTTGGTTCCCAGCATAGGGAACAATGGGGCAGGCTGGCCAGCCTGTTCCTGGGGTACTGGGTGTGGGGCAGCTGAGGGTGGTTTTGGTTCTGAGACGGGCTGAGTGGAGGATTTGGGTCTGTGTGTGGCAGCTGGGGTGGGGGAACTGGGTTTGTGTGGGGCTGTAAGGAGTGGACTATGGGGGATGAGAGCACTGGTTGTCCCTTGTGCCCAAGTAGGCCCCTGCTACTGTCCTGGTGTGGGCTTCCATGCCTCCATCAGTTGCTGGCCCTCCTTTGCCATCTTTTTCTGAAATTTTCCTAGGGCTGCCAAACTCCTGGTTGGGCTTGAGTTCAGGTTAGAGAGAGTAGTTCCCTACAGAGAAACTGGCTGCTTCCAAGGGCAATCTCTTTAGAGGGCAAATGCGGACCATGGATTCTGGGGGAGATCCCTACTCAGATTTTCCTTTCCACAAGTCCCACCCCCAAATTGCCAGTAACTTCCAAGGCCAGAGTTTGCCACCCCAGAGAGATCCCGTTCCCACCCTCTTAGCCTTGGCATGAAAGTTGTAGCCCCCATGGAACGCTTCCAGGTTCCTGATTCCAAGCCCAATGACACCAATGTAAGACAATCCAGACCTCCATCAAAAATGGATTTTAAGTAGCAGTGGGATTGGGCTGCATTTCAGTCATTCACATATCTGGTTGTGTTCCCAAACATTTAGCTTATGTTTTTTTAAATCAGCGTATGGCACTTAAGGACACTTTTAAATGGTTCTAAAAACATTTTTTTATTATGAAGTATTTAATGTGGCATTGATCAAGGGCAGGCCTTTTGGCCAAATGAGCAGTATCAGTACAGTAAAATTTAGACTAAGCTCATAGGAGGAAAAAGCATTCACACTGTGAAGTGGGAAGAAAGTTTCAATTTACATGTACCATGGACTCCGAAAAAGACATGTAAGTGGGATCCAGACCAAATCAGGCCTGCTTTCTCCCTTGAAGATATCAATTGATGATAGTGCTTATGTCACATCATGAGAAGACAAGGTTCACTAGAAAAGACAATAATGCTAAGAAAAATTGAAGGCAGTAGGGAAAAGAAGAATACCCTAGATGTGGTAGATTGACTGCGGTTTGCAATACATGGACAAGGTTTTTGGGATACTGTGGAGCTCAATATAATTCTAAAGTACACCACAAGTGATTTGAATGCATAAAACATACAGACACATACACATAAAATGTATATACCCCCTCCCCACCAAATTAAAGGTTTATCTTATGCCCCGGTTTTCTCCCCCATGGGAACCTAGAGTGGTTTACACATTGCTGTTCTCCCTTGATTTGTTTCACCCTCATCACAACCAGGCTAACAATAGACAGCTGCTCCATGCCTCACATTGGAGTGACTCCACCGATGGCCTTCTTAGTTGTTGGAGGGGGTGGAGGGGGGGGAGGAAGGAAACAACGCACTCCTGCCCACTCTATCTGGGGCCTAGGTGACCAAATTGCTTGGCCTTGGCAAGGAGCCAGTGGTGGGGCGGCACTGGTTCTGGGGCCCCGTCCAGAACATTTGTCCAGGGCCCCAAAATCACGTAGACTGCCTCTGGAAAACACAACACAATTGTTTACTTAGGCTGAGCCAAGAACATCCATCAAGCCTACAAGGCACAGAATCAGAGTCTGCCAGATTCTAGACCAACTCTCTAGCCATTGCACTACAGTGGATATCTAAAAACTGTTCATACCCCCACCAGCAACTTGAACATTTTTCTCCAAAAGGCACAACTTGGCTGGGTCTCAAAAAGGACTATGATGCATGGGCCTGTCAATGCATACTGGTACTAAGGCTCTGGCCGGGGGGAGGGGGGCATTGTGCCAATGCCACCCTGGCTTTGGAAGGGGACAGTAAAATAGAAGAAATAATCTAGCTTCAGTGCCTCCCCCCCTTCTCTGTCTCTCTCTCTCTCTATAATGTGAGTGAAAACATTACTATACCATCACTGAAGCCTACAGGATACTTAGGGTCTGTTCACACACGCATGATCATTTAATGGCAATGCTCTGGCATGATGATGTTTGTTCTAGGAGGTGATGTGATCATCACACAAGGCTGGGGAGCACGCACAATTCACAGCAGGCAGATTTGGGCCACAAGGGATCCTGCTTTGGCCTGTAGGGCCCAAATCAGCCCACTGCAAAGCACAGGCATACTCTCAGGGCAGCCAGATGACATCAGTGACATCACGGCAGCAGCCCCTGGAGCGTACCTTGAAGGCTCATTCACTGACTTTCCCCCTTCGGGGTGATAGGTGAGAGTGGGGGATCCCCCACCAAGGGGAAACGGATCCCTAATTGTGTCTGAGGTTGTGGAAATCAAATGGGTCATTACCTCCATATTGCTTCTGTCTTTGAGGGACTTACATGCACATTATATTTAACTCCAGATTTCTTGATTGTCAAGGAATGCATGTGGTGGGGGGTAGGGGGGAAGGGTGGGAGAAGGGCACCTGAGGGTGAGGGTGGCATTTGGCATGCAAAATGCCACCCCTGGCAAGACAAGCCTCTCCCAGCTGTCGGTGGTAGAGATGAGAGCAGAGCACCCACTTGGGGAGGCCATGAAATGGCCCCCCCAAGTGGGAGCAGGCTGAGCCTTGGTGGGGGGATGGGAGGAAGGGTGGGAGAAGGGCCCCAGAGGGTTGGGGGGGGATTTTGTTGCTGTGGTTCCCCCCCATTAAGTCATGTTATGGAGGGAGAGTTGTATTAGGCTGGTAGTTATTATGATCATCTTCTGTTTCCATGCCCTGTTGTGCCCGCTCACTATGTGACCTGTTGTAATGTTCAAAACTTTACTGTTTGTCCATTTCAAAAAAAAAATTGTGTTTAAGATTCTCTGATGTGTAGTTAATTGTGTTGTGTTGTGCTATGAGGGACAATAAGTGTAATATGTTGTGATTTGTTGACCACTTGTAATTTGAAAATGAGAAAATAAAGGTTTTTTAAACTTAATGATTGTGTGTCTGTGTTCCCTTCTTTGATGGGAGGTTGGTTCCCAGCATAGGGAACAATGGGGCAGGCTGGCCAGCCTTCTCTGCGGGTGGTGGGGGGGTCAGGGGGGTGGTTGTCTGTGTGCCAGGGCAGGTGCTCTTTCCCAGGGACGATTTGGCACTGCCACCATTGTGGCACCCCTTGTCTGTGCAGAACTGCCCTGGGAAAGAGAGTTTAGGGGTTCCCAAAAGGGGAGGGCAGGCCAGCCTGTTCCTGGGGTTATGGTGGGTGTGGGGCAGGTGGGGGTGGATTTGGGTCTGTGAGGGGCTACTGGGGGGATTTGGGTCTGTGTGTGGCAGCTGGGGTGGGGGAACTGGGTTTGTGTGGGGCTGTGAGGGGTGGACTTTAGGGGCTGAGAGCACCTACTTGGGGAGGCCATGAAATGGCCCCCCCAAGTGGGAGCAGGCTGAGCCTTGGTGGGGGGTGGGAGGAGGGGTGGGAGAAGGGCCCCAGAGGGTTGGGGGGCATTTTGCATGCAAAATGCCACCCCTGGCAAGACAAGCCTCCCCCAGCTGTCAGTGGTAGAGATTAGAGCACCTACTTGGGGAGGCCATGAAATGGCCCCCCCCAAGTGGGAGCAGGCTGAGCCTTGGTGGGGGGTGGGAGGAGGGGTGGTAGAAGGGCCCCTGAGGGCTGGGGGGCATTTTGCATGCAAAATGCCACCCCTGGCAAAGGAAGCCTGCCTCTTCATTTTTTCCCCATAGGAAATAATGAAGAGAGATCAGCAGCAGCATGCTAACAATATGCTGCTCCTTTGCTTTCTTATGGGGAGGATGGGGGGACCTGCTTTGGGGGGCCATAACATGGCCCCCCAAAGTCCAATCTGTCTGAAACTTGGGTAGTTGTTAGAGAAGGGTTAGAGGAAGGTCCCCACCAATTTTGGGCTTATTTGGTGGGAAAATGCCTCCTCCAGGCGTCCTGAAAGACGGAGGCATTTTCCCAGCAAAAAAACCCGAAAGAATCCCGAAAGAATGCCGAAATAATGCCGAATCCCGAATCCCGAAAGAGATTCTTGTTTCGGCTTTCGGCTAATGCCGGTAGAGAATCTTGTTTCGGGTAATCCCGAAACAAGAAAGCCGAAAGTTTTTTCCTTGCACACCCCTAGTTAGTACTGCACAGAAGAAGGTTATGTTAAACCACTTCTGATCATCTCATACCTTGAAAACCCTAAGATGCACTCAGTTAGCTACTGGGGAAGAGCAGAGGACAAGTACGAATAGCACTGTTCTTAATGACACAGTTGGACACGAGCTTGAAATCATAAAACAAGAAATGTTTAAACATTAAAATCCTGGAGGTGAGTCAACTAAAGTGGACTGGATTTGGTTCACTGCAAATATATGATTCAGGCAACTGAACCAACAATTGTATACAAGGATTTTATGGATGGCCAATATAGAAATTAAATAAAATACACAATCAGAAGCAGAAGATAGAGAAGATCAATTCTTTCTGATATCATAAAGAGCTGACTGTTGTACAGACCACAAAATGGTAAAATCAAAATTGAGAATAAAGCTGACTAAAACAGTCCTAGTACCAAAATGTAATCTAAATAATATTTCTGAAGATTTTAGACCATGTAAAAACAGATTTGCATTACTAAGATCAGACTACATCCAAGAGGCTGAAAGACATCTTTCAGATATTACTTTCTACAAACAACTAGCCTCAGACCACACTCAGGAATACCAAAGAGAACTAAACAGGATTTCAAAGGAATTACCCACACACATACAGGAACAAATCCATATGGATATACTCAGGGCCTTTTTTTCAGCTGGAACGTGGTGGAATGGAGTTCCAGCACCTCTTGAAAATGGTCACATGGCCGGTGGCCCCACCCCTTGATCTCCAGACAGAGGGGAGTTTAGATCGCCCTCCGCGCCACAGTGCAGAGGGCGATCTAAACTCCCCTCTGTGTGGAGATCAGGGGGTGGGGCCACCGACCATGTGACCATTTTCACCTAGGGCGATTTAAACTTTTTAAAACTCCCCCCTTGTTCCAGCTGACCCAAAGTGACATCATTGCACGGTCCCAGAAGCGTGTGCACACTTTGCGCATGCACATGTGGTACCAGGGACACCACTTCCCGCCAGGAGTTGCCCCTTGTGCTGGAAACCCACCTAGTTCCACCACCTAGTTCTACCACCTCTTTTCTCAGAAAAAAAGCCCTGGATATACCTCAGGAACCTCAACCAGGCACTTTCTATCTTCTGCCCAAATACACAAGCCTGGCAACCCAGAATGTCTTATTGTTGCGGGCACAGGGATCATCACTATTGGGGTATCTGGGTACACAGACTAGAGCTGCAATAAACCTCCTCTTCCTCTCCTATTTCAGTATTTTGGATGACATGTGAGCTTGGAAGGAGTTAGCAGGAAGAAATAATCTTTGTGCCTGAATACCTGTTATTGGCCAGCATTTACAGGAAGTGGCAGAAGAGAGGATCTAAGAGTGCGATATTAAATATATATGGAGAGCAGAAGATATTAAGCTGGAATGCCAGAAAGAAGGAGAAAGAAGATATCAGGGCCAGGCCACTTTGGGAGGCCAGGTGCTGGGGGGGGGGGCGTGTTAGTGACCAGACCTGCTCTCACGATATTGGAGGTACTTATATGAATATGGTTGTATCGTAAGTCCTTCCCTCTCATGTGTTTTCAACACAAGCGAGCTGCCCGGCTAGGCAGGAAATGGATGCCAGATCCTGGACAGGAGATGGAAAATTACTGGAATGTGAGGTGTTAGGTGAAACCACCCCCAGAGATGGGCAGAACTGTACAGTTCTCGAGTTAATCTCATTATCCCCCCTGCTGATCTTCCCTGATCCCATTTCCCCACCCGAGCCACTCAGGGACTGATAAGCCCAGGGCTTTTTTTCAGCTGGAATGCAGTGGAACAGAGTTCCGGAACCTCTTGAAAATGGTCACATGGCTGGTGACCCCGCCCCCTGATCTCCAGACAGAGGGGAGTTTAGATTGCCCTCCACGTCGCTGGAGCGGTGTGGAGGGCAATCGAAACTCCCCTCTGTCTGGAGATCAGGGGGCAGGGCCACCAGCCATGTGACCATTTTCTCCGAGGGCAACCCACTGAGTTCCACCACCTCTTTTCCCAGAAAAAAAGCCCTGGATAAGCCTCACCCATCCAGCCATCAGGAGTCATCGATCATCTTTTTATACCCTTAGTTCCTCTCAGGAAGGAACACTCAAGCTTTCCCAGTCCTATTGCCTCACCTCTGGAGACAGCCATTAAGCTATTGTTTTAGGGCAGAGACTCTAAGTCCCGCCTCAGGGCATGTTTCACTGTATATCTGACTGTCCTGCCATGTGCTCAGCGTGTGTTCTGGAATCTTCCCCCATGCGCAGGAGTCTGAGTCCCCTCCCCCCTTTCAAGAGACGCTGGCCGGCCATGCTGCTCCTCCGCGGAATCTTCTTCGTACTCCAAGCTCTCGTGGAACTGGTAAATATCACCCAGCCCTTGAACATCTATTCCCACTTTCCTCACTGGTTTTCTAGTGTGCTCTGTGTGTGCTGTGTGTCTATTGTATGCCACTGATCTTTATTATTTTATAAATTTAAAAAAAATCTCTTTTGGTTGAATATCTGTCTGCTTATTAAAAGACAGTTCTCTAGTGGAAGGGACCCTCATATACATAGGTGGAGATCTTACTAAGTTACTTGCCTCTCGCTGCCTCTCCTTGGACGCTAATTCCCCCAACTTGCAAGGAGACCCTCCCACCAGCATCTACGGCTATGCCAGCAAACAAAAGGGGAACGATGAAGACTAGGGCTGTACTTCGTCAGATACAACAAGGGCAAACTGAGTCCCAGCAGGGCTGCCATCACATGGTTGACAGTTGTTCAGGTTCAGGAGGTGACATTGCATATAAATTCCACCTGTTGCCTTCTGCCAGAGCCGGTGGTGCTATCAGCACTTCAAGGGCTCACCTTGGTGGCCTGAATGAAGAACCTGACATCTATGCTGAGCAAAATGCTTGGGCATGCTACACTGGAATTACTATTGTAAATATTCTGCTAAGACAGACGTAATCAAAGTAAGAGAAGCCAAAAGGATGGAGAACAGAGAGTTTTCTAAAGCTGAAGTGGCAGGCAAGAAAAGTAAGGCTCCTTTCCAAATATTCATTAGAAAATGTACTGTTTTAAACAGGAGCATCAACTGTAGATAAACTGGACTCCCCATCTCTTTTAAACAAATCTCAGATATACTACAAGCTTGCAAAGACATGGGCTGAAAGCATGATGGAGGGATAGATTGATTGTACGCAGTAGAAACCAGGTGTTACTAGCAGCAAAGCAGACAGAACAGAGAGTGCATAGAATAAATCCTGGGAAAAGGCAATCATTTGGAAGGTATAGGTGGAACTGATTTAGAATAAAGGGGGGGGGAATCACCCACCCACCCCAAAAAGCCTTCCAATGACTGCCGGAGAGAGTGAGTCAATCAATCAATCAAGTTTATTGTCTATAGCCATAGACGGTCACAATTCACCAAACAGAGAAAGTGAGTCAGTCAAGCAAACTAAGTGAACACCAGCCACAATCGGGGGGAATTCACAGGTGTACATGGGCTGCTCCATTCGCCCCAAGGGAAGGAGCAGATGTATACACCCTGAGAAAGGTACACATGGGTCTACTTCCTCAGTAAAAATGGAGCAGCTGTTGTAGACAGGGGAGTTCTCCTATGCACATCAAAAGGCATTATCCAACCACATGGGTAATAGAAACAGAACTCTCTCAAGTCAATTTGCCACACACTCAACTGAAAGTTGTCTTTTTAACATCCTCCTTTATCTTATGAAAAAGAACAGTTATTATTGTCCACTGCTTAAAGACATAAATGAAAAATGGGAGTGAAATGGTTGGAATTTGCTAGCCTCTGGAGTCACTTAGTTCTGTTCTCAGAACAATTATTTGATTCTACAATCAACAAATAACACGTTTCAAGTAGAGCATTTAGATTATTTCCTCACAACAGACTGAAGGGGAGGGGGAGAAACCATATCAACCAATCACCTCTACAAGAAACATTTGCCAAGGATTTTAAATTTTAAAAAATTAGATGTGCTTAATCAAAACAAAAATGAAAGAAAAACAATATAAAACATTCAGAAAAGTATGTCCCTTAAAAATTTCTCATGCCAGACAAATTAAAAAAAAATTACTAGATCAAATATTTTACTCTTCTAGCAAGAAGCCATTAAAAAAAATTAAAAAGTGCAGGGAATATATGAATGTATTGGTTGCACTAATTTTAAAAGCCATGCAGAAAAAAAAATGGTGAGTGAACAGAAAATAGAGCAGGAAGAGTATGAAAGCACTTCGATATGAGTCCAGAAGATGGAAAGGAAGAAGAGAGAGTAGAGTACCTGTGTACCTCCGACAGAGAGGAGTCACTTTCATCGGACCTACAATGACCCATGGTGAGATCGCGAGGAAAAAGAATACAGGTATCAGCATGGTAAAGATTCCATTAAAAAAGACTGAACAACAGCAACAGGTCGCAAAAGGAGGCACAGGCAGGCCAGCCTCCTCGTGGTTTAGCAAATTTAGAAAGAAAGAAAGAAAAATAAAACATGATGTCTTCCCCCGGACAAAAATATTGTTCCTGTTAGAATTAGAGCCTCTTGTGTCAGCCCCTTCCCGAATGAATTACAGAAACGCACGAGATGCGTGATTAAATGGCTGCTATCGAGATGCTTGATCTTGGGTTAATTTGTGTTTGCATTATGAAAAATGCAGAAAACATCCTTCAAGCATCTGCTTTGGAAGCATGTTCGAATCCCAAATTTTCTCGTCTAAAGCAGAAAAAAAAAATCAATCTCCAGCCAGTGCCAATAGTTTTAGTGCTTTGCCATCATTTTAAATCTCACAGATTTTTAAAAAAATGATTCATTAAGCATACAATTAAAAGGAAACCGCATTCTTCTCTTGCACAGTAACTCAAACCTGCTGAGCAGCTGGAGTTTGGTTTTCAACTGCAGTCACCAAAGCCTCCAACGATAACAATAGCCTTATATTTAAGTTAGTGTAACAATAACTTTAGAACTACCAATGCTTTTTTTTAAAAAACTGTCATGTACAGCCACAAGCGTAGGTTTGAACTACTGGAGGGTTTGCACGCAACTGTTAGGACTTTGTACAGCCACTGCAGATTGCAGGGGGAACGGTTAAATCAAGACAGCAGAAAAAACAGCAACCAGAAAGGAGAGCAAATCAGCCTACAACACTATCATCAAAAGTGCAGTGTTAAAGCACTGTTTGGTAGTATTTGGAGTTTGGCGAGCTTGCAATGGAGATTCTGGATCAACTCAAACTTGTCACCCTTTACTAAGAGAGAGGTTTTTCTTTGAAATATATTAATGCTATCGGTCTGTCCTTAGGGTATGTGTGAATCAAAGCACCAGATACCCATAATAACCCCCCATCTGCGTAGGTATGCCTTATGTGCACTAACACTGATGCTGAGCTGGTTGGAAGCACAACAACCCTGCAGGAGTCTGCCCATCTCAAATAACATGGAGAACAGATTTTGCTCATAGATTAGAGGGAACACAAGCGGAAGAAATAAAGTGTCAGCAGGAAACAGGCCTCCTAGGACTATGGGCAATTCCACGTCAGTGTCAAATCCATTTGGCAAATGGGGGCAGCTACAAGAGAAACAGCAATTGCGTTTTCCTTCTCTGACGTGAGAGGGCCAGAGCATTTATGTCTGCGGCTACGCATCAGGCCACTTTGTGCTGTGTGTGTATTCGTGCTGTGGGAATCTGGGTCTTTCCTTTGCGACTTACTTATCCTGCTGAACTGATGTGTTTCCCTGAGAAACAGCAAGACGGCTAAAAACATTCAGTTCATTACGGGGCCGGCTTGGTGGGGAGCAAGGAGGTGAGAGGCTAGCTTCTGAAGTTCCAGAATCTGAGCTACAAGAAAAAAACGGAACATTAAAAGCCTCTTATTTTTTAAAAAAAAACAAATTTAGAAAGGTAAAATGAATTGTTAGAGAGGTTAAAATGAACGAAAACATGCCTCAGAATAAACTCATTGAAGCCTGCTTGCTTAAATCAAGAAATGCAATTTGCATGCTTCCTTAGCAGAACAGACTCGTCATCCTTATGTGGTACGCCACTGGCCACAAGGTGGCAGCACAAACACATTTTGTAATTGCTTTTATATCATCTAAGCAAGACACAGAAAAAGTCAGTGAATGTAAAATGGAGTTCAGGAGCAGAAATAGTAAGTCTGGGGCTCTTAAAAATATTGAAGCTTATTTTGAAAATAAAGCCATTGCCAATGCTTCTGCTAACTGTGGGAGTGGCATCAAAAACGAAACAACCAATCACCTTCATTAAAGGTAATGATCAACTGGATACGAGTTCTAGGAATAAATAAAATATATTCAGGCTGGGCTGTACACAGTATTACTTAAACCATCTTACTGTTTTTGCTCTTTGGACTTTGGTTTGTCGGAAGATTTCTCAAAGGTCTTTCTCTTTGATAAGGGTGAAGGCTCTGGTATTTTCTTTTCTGTCAGAGATGACTGTCTCGACCTACGGCAAAAAGAAGATGGTTTGTCCCACAGCATCCGTTTAAATTTCCTCTGTTATAAAGCCATGTTCCAATTTTCTCTCCACACTGTGAATGGCCCCAACCCAAATCAACACTCCATGAGGTTTATATTAGACTTTTTGGAAATGCAAAGTAGGCACAAAGATACAATTTCCCAAAGGGCAGGAAATGAATATTCTTGACTTGATGCCATCATCACACGCTGCTTGATACCAAGTGATAATCTCAAGTTTTCAATGGAGGCACTGTATATGTATTAATCTGCAAATCATAAATGCATCATGTATCATCTGGTGTCTGAATATGCAACTGAGTCCACTGAAAAGCAGACATTTAGGTTGGTTAATATGACAGTTTGTCTTACGATGGTTAGTTGGAAGTACAGATGGGCATGAACCGAAATACGAACCAAAATTAAGCACGAACCAGTTCGGTTCGTGGTTCATGAACCACGGTTCATTAGATTCCATTTCTGACGAACCGCCACAAACTTTAGGCTGGTTTGTTTGGTTCGGTTTTTTTTGGTTCGTCACTGCAGACAGCCTGGTGCCAATCAATCAGTTACCTAGGCAACAGGGGATGGACTTCCTACAGACCTTCTTCCGACCCGGAAGTGATGGTTTTCTGACCTGGATGTGACATTTTCACGAACCAAACGAACCGGTTTGTGAACCAGGGGCAGGTTTGTGAAAGTGCATGGTTCGTGGTTCCTGAAATTTGACGAACCACGAACCATGAACCACATGGTTCAGTTTTTTTCCGGTTTGTGCCCATCTCTAGTTGGAAGTTACTGAGTGATAAATAATGCAGGTGTGAATCAGCCCAGAATGCTGATTGTGGCATACTTGTACGGATCAGCAGTTTTGTCACAAAGAAATAAGAGTCCAACATACAGCTACAGTGACCTACTTCAGGATTGCTGGAAGTTTCCATGCATTTAATTCAGGTTATATTCGTCAACTCAATGAAAACCTCGTTGGCACTGTGGCAGTAAAGTTATGTATTGGCTATACAGCTTTAGGCCGCAGGTGACTGACTTGCATCATGGAATTTTATAGTCTGCCTTTCTCACTGAGACCCAAGGCAGATTACACAGTACAAGTGAAATACAATATAACCAACAGATAGGATATTCACCAAACAAAATACAATAATGAACAACACTTAGGACATTCAGTGAGCAGATACAAGAGGGTATGGTAGAAGAAAATTTGAAAACAAGCTTAAAGCTGAGCACAGAGACGAAATCTTTCTGAAACAAAGCATGACTAATTAACATGTTATGTTTGGCAATGTGGAAACTCCCCACAGCAGACAGATAGCGTGGTCTATAGTCCCTGTCCTTTCCAAGGCGTCTCTCTGAGCTATTTCTTATGACCCAACCCTATAATCTGGGTTGAAAGCCCTCCTGAGTAATTCAGTTTTGCATAGTTTGCAGAAAGCCAGGAGAGTGGGAGCTTTCCTGACTTCCTCAGGCAGGCCATTCCATAAGGTGGGGGCCACCACAGAGAAAGCACATCTGCGGGCAGCTGTTGATTTTGCCCAATTGAAGGGTTGTATCCGCAGAAGGCTCTGTTCAGATGAGTGAAGCTGCCATGGGCAAACATAGGGGGAGAAGCGGTTGCACAGATAAGAAGGGCCAAGGCCATGAAGGACTCTGACTATGATAGCCATGGCCTTGATGTGAGCCCAGTAACTGATGGGCAGCCAATGGAGTGCCTGCAGAATGGGAGTGATATGCATGCTCCTTCTAGCTCCTGAGAATAAATGAGCTGCAGTGTTCTGCACCAGCTGGAGTCGTCAACTTTGAGGGGAGACCTAGGCAGAGTGCATGACATTAGTCTAGTCTTGATGTTACTGTGCCATGAATCCAGGTAGCCAGATCAGCTGTGTCAAGGTGGGAGGCCATCTTCTAGGCTAGCCTGAGTTGTGAGAAGGCCTTTCTTGCAGCTTCATTTACTTGTTTCTCCAGCAACAGAGCAGGGTCCAGTATAACCCCTAGGTTCTTAACGGAGCCATCCAGGGTCAACTGAACCTCATCAAAGGTCAGAAGTGTAATGTCCTTACAGATTCCTGCTTTTCCAACCAGCATTACTTCCATCTTCTCTAGGTTCAATTTCAGTTTTATTTGCTTTCAGCTAATTGGCAAGAGCTGTCAAGGAACAACTCAGTACGTCTACTGCATCACCAGGGGACTGGATAACAAGATACAGAGCTGGGTATCATCTGCATATTGAGGGCATCCAATTCCGTACCTACAAAGCATTCCACTCTAGCCTCCCAAACATGGTAACTGTCTACATCTAGGGAAGTTTTATGAACGGAGGAACATTTGACCACTTGAGGCCCCACCTGATGTGTGAACAGCCATCATGAGTTCTACTATCATGAGACTAAGATTCGGGCCAGCTACTTATGCGCTCGTACCTTTAAAAGGTGACCTAATAAAGTAACAGCAGAACATAATTTTCTAAATGTACACATCAACCTAATTTTCTAAATGTTAATGTTGCAGTAGTTTTGCTGTAGATTCAGGTCTGGTTAGCACCAGCAAGGAGCCCTATGCATGTTGCAATGCCATCTGTGGAAAAAAGGCAAAATGTACCTGAAATAAAATAAAAATATCCAGAAGTGGATAAATATGGGGCAGTAAATGGGACAGAGAAGCAATACCTATGATTGCTAAGCATGAATACGCAACAGTCTTTGTCCCTACATTTTTAGTTCAGCAACCAGCCGGGGGGCAAACTAGATTCTTTTTTTTAATGAATTGGGTCACCGGTCCCAACTTGCTGCATGTGCAACTTCAAAATGGGACAAAACAGCATGGGAAGAAAGCAGAAGCCCCTCCTCCCCTCGCACTGTGGTCCCGAGACAAATTGGCCCCCTTGCAAACTTTTAAAACAACATTCCCCACAGCTCTGACATGGCTTCTGGGAAAGCAGGTTGGGTCTGGGAAACCAGAATCAAGCTCATTAATAAAAGTATTGTGTAGTTTGCTTCCAGGATACATGGGCAGCTCTTTCACATGCACTTATTTAAAATATTTATACCCTGCCCTTCTATCTTGTACAGAATCCCCAGGGTAGCTCCTCTGAACTGCTGCCCACCTCAGAACTTCCCTGCTTCCGGTGGATTTATACCTCAGAATGGATTTCTTCTTGTGCTTTCATATACGAAGCAGAGTTTGTGTCTGCGTACATTGGTTTGTCCTGGGACAACAAAGGTGTGTCCCTAGAAATGAATCAATAAGGACAGTTCTCTCATCCAAGCCTTGACACTTCCAACTTTTATCTCCTACTTTTTATTTATTCTGATTTTTTTCTATTTTTATTCTGCCCTCCCCACATTTCCAGCAGGCTCAGGGTGGATAGCCCTGAGCCCTAAGAGAACTTGTGCTGTTTTGAAGCCCTAAGAGAACTTGTGCTATTTGCTCATTTACAAGCATCAAATGCGCTATTCGTTTAAATCGGGAATTTTTATTTGTATCCCTTATTTTTTTAGTATCTTGTAGCATCGAGGTTGAGAGGGATAAACAGGAAAACCAACACACTTCACTTCTCAACACAGACAAGGAAAAGTGAACTCCACGACATGATGGCTTCCACTCAATGATGCCCATGGATCCGATCTTGGTTGTTTCTGCCCATACTCACTTTTGTTACATAGCATGTTTTCGCTGTCCTTTCCATCAAGTCTATAGGGACAAGTTTATTTCCCCACTCTTAGACACACCAATTGCAGAGGCAAATAAGGCCTGCCTGGAGAAAATCCTAATTGATGAAAACTCAACTACCTCCAGGCAAATTGCCAAATTCTGTCTCCATTTGGTTAAATTCCATAATAAAAAAGCATAGCCATCCATAGTTTGTCCTGCTCTTTTTACGATTTTAACTATTTCAACGTCAGTGTTTTAAATATTAGAATTACTGCTGTTTCCAGAGAACAATATACATTTTAAGATAAGATTTTAAATTCTAAATGTATTTTTCTATGTCCTTTACATTTTTACGCTGGATTTAACTATTCTATTGATTGCTAAGGATGCATTGCCATTGTTATGGTCTCTGACCACAAATAAATTCATTCATTCATTCATTGCACATTTGAATCACAAGAGGTCTTTAAAATAGTCCACATTTTCAACACACACTAGATGGAGCCTGTTTATCAATTGACACTGTGGTCTGTGGCAAACGATCCATTTGCAAAACTCATTTGGTAACCATTAAGGTGGTTTTACAGAGAAAAGGTGTTTCTGTCACATCTCAGGGTGACCACTAAAAATAACAACTGAAAGGGATGTGCTCGTTTGTGAACATGGATAAATGTGGTAAAGATGTGCCGAGAAGCAACGGTCAGCGCAATGGCCAACAAGAGAAAGTAGATGCAGAAAATAAAACTAAACAAACTAAAAACTAAACCCATGCATAAACTTCCAAAATAAAGGTAATCTCCAGTTTTCTTGATCTACCGTTACGTTTATCAATGCATTAAAAACTGCAGAATTAAAATTACCTGAATCCTTGCTTCCGCTTGATTATTTTTAAGTCTTGAAGCTCCAGAAACCATATTGCACACTCAGTGCCGAGATAAGCAGAGTTCTCAGCCTCCGCGCACTGTTACACACATGCTGTCTAAAGCATTCCTTGCAGAAGCAGCTAAGCCAAAACTGTCCATTCTCAGTGCCAGCCAAGGTACTCTACGGTTTACTGCCACTACCACAAGCAACATGCATGGAAAGCTGCAAATTATTAGAATTTATTCTGAGCTGCCGCAAAAAAATTAATAGTTTTATTGCAGATGAAATCCAAGAAACTACATACATTACGCACTGCTTATCATTAGAATAAATTTAACAGAAATACACTGGTTTAGATACATTCTCCAAGTACATCGCACACATGGGGGAGAGGGGTTAAGTGCAAAGAAAGTGAAGTGCAATCACGGATGGCTGAACACTGGTAAGGTCAACACATGACATGGGGATACTCCCGGGGAAATCTAAGTAGCACTCTAAATGTTAGAAATAGTCCCATTTACATTAGGAATTTTAATTAAATATCATCAAGAGTCATTCCTTTTACAGAACATGACACGGCTCACAGGGTGAGCATGCTGTTTTCCTGAGCTACTTATCTGCACCTTTCAACTGCTTGAAGTATGACATCCATAGAGCCTTGAAATACATTTTCACTGGAGGCCAGTTGCATACATCCCCTCCATACAAAGCTTTTCAGATACACTTTAAAACAGTTAACTAATAAATTAACTATTAAATTTGAAATTATCATGATTAAATCAATTTAACCGAGTGTATTTTTCAAGTATACAAGTATTCTTTTTGTATATAGGCTCTCAAAAATGGGGATTTTCATTCCATAAATGGCAGTTTGCTAAAAAATTTTTTTAAAAAATATTGAAAATTTATGAATTTAGCTCTCCCAGAGAAGGCTGCACAATAGAAGGGGGATTTTTCTAATGTCCAGTGTCCTTTTTATAAAGGTGTAAAAGACTACCGGAAGATAGCAACATGCATTTTTAGGAAGCCACGGAGTAGTTAGCGCATTCTGCCGAACTTACATGCTGCCCATCTTAGAAGGCAAGCCTGACGGCGAAGGAGCGGCCTCTCTATCCCTAGACTCTCTCATGTCAGTGCTCATTCCACCTTCCTGAGCTTCTGCAACAGACGCAAGAGTGCCAGCCAAAGCCGCGTCCCCCGTCCCGGTATCAGAGGTTAAGTCACTGCTATCAGCATAAAGCAGTTCCATCTGGGTTGTGGTTCTACGACGTGCCTGAAGAAATTGGAGGGGATTAAAAAAATAACAACTTTGCAGGCAACTGAAAATGATTTTCATACATTTCAATCAGGGAGTGGGAACATTTTGAATTATTTCTCAATCTGAACAACAAATGCACTGGACCACAAGTTTATTTACACAAATAAAAAACAAGCAAGCACACCTTTCAGGCCTGTAGAGCAGTGAGTTGTATTTATTCAGCCTGACGAAGAGAGAAAGCCTAAGCAGGTCAGAAGTAAGTCCTGTTTTATTCAGTGGGCCTTACTCCCAGGTTTATTAGAAAGGCATCTAAAGTTATTTGCATTTGTTTGCAGATATGGGTACCACACTTAGGTCTCAAGCTCAGTTTGAATAAGCAGTTCCGATACAGCACACGGCACACCTGCGCTGCTCAACCGCGAACTGGGACAGCCCCGTTCTGCCCTTGGTGCATCAAGGATAACAGCTAACCAAAGAGAGATGCTTCTCTCCTCACCTAGTGAACCCAGCTACAAAGCCGGCTTAACATCAGCTTAACACATCCCCCCACTTTATTTGAGCTCAGGTTGACAAAGTTCTCATGCAAAAGGACAAAAGTAAGTAAAAGAAAGCAGGAAAAAATTGGAGTGAATTACAACAATTCGTCATAGAAGTGTTACCAGGCTTAAATAACTGAGGAACCCACAAGGACTGTGCAGGGGGGCAGATCCCATCCTTCCTCACAACTGGTCACCCACAACATCGTCCATCCCCGCCTGCAGCCACCGCCACCTCCATCTGATTTTCTCAAGTGGCAACAGCAATGGCTCCCGTTCCTCCTCCCGCACCCACCTGTCCACAGTGCCAGGGGCAGGGGGTGGGATTGCAGCATCTCCCACTCCTCTGCCCCTCCTGGCTTGAAGTGGCAATGAGTGGGGGAAGAAGAGGATCCTTTTTCTCCAGCCCCACCTGCTGCTGCTTCTCCCCTCCCCACTCATCTCCTCCCCCACTCAATTTAGACTTTTTTCAACTGAAAATACAAAGAACAACAGTACAACCACATACCTTGTTTTTAGATTTGACTTCCCCACAAAGCTTCATGAGGTCAGAAGACAAAGAACTGAAAATAAAAATAGGACAAGTGATGCCACGGTTCACTCGTTCGACAACATGGAGGTGTCTGCAAGCCAATGCTTTTAAACTGACAGAGCGATAGGTAAGTTCACACTGTAAGTGACTGGCCACAATATGGTTTAAGCCACAGAAACCATCCCTGTCAAGGGGGAAGAGATCAGTCATCAAGCTAAATTGTTCTAGAAACTCTGCAGAAATAGCCCTATAAATATATTTTCTCATTCTCCCACAGGTAACTGGAAGACCCTGCTGAAGCCAGGCATTCCAGCCCACATAAGACCATCCTGAATATACACATGGCTTTTTTTCAGCTGGAATGTGGTGGGACGGAGTTCCGGAACCTCTTGAAAATGGTCACATGGCTGGTGGCTCTGCCCCCTGATCTCCAGACAGAGGGGAGTTTAGATTGCCCTCCGTGCTGATCGGCGGCACGGAGGGCAATCTAAACTCCCCTCTGTCTGGAGATCAGGGGGCGAGGCCACCAGCCATGTGACCATTTTCTCCCAAGGGCAACCCACTGAGTTCCACCACCTCTTTCCCCAGAAAAAAGCCCTGAATATACATGAAGTTAACAGGCAAATGATTGAACCCAAAATACCTCTTATGAGTTTAATAGAGAACCTTGTGGGGATTGCCAACTGACCTTGTTAGCTTCTTCTCTTGACCAATTTTACTCCTTGACCCACTCCAAGACTCATTTACACCAAGAAGTGAGAAGAGCTATTACAGAAGCAGTCAAGGGCTAGAATTTGCACTAAGTTCTCACCTTCCGTCAGCCCCAGGGCTGTTCAAAGGAGCATCTTCATCTGTACTGTCTTCCATATTCTCTGGAAAATTTGCAATCATTATGTTGTTAGCCAGTTTCAGGTACAAGGCATGTTATTTCAAAGGCTATCTTAATTCTCCCAGAGTGAAAATCATGACGTGAAACAGCCTTCCCTTCATGAATACAACTGAACCCATGAGATCCTATTTCTCATAAGCTGATACTGTAGTCACAAATTTAAGGTTCTTTGCCCTTTCTTGAAATTCTCTGCCTTGGAAAGTGTGGCCACACTTCATTGCATACGATGACCATGGACAAAAAGAAAATCTATAACTAGGGCAGTAAAGTCGTAGAAAGAGACCTGTGCATCATATTCCTTAGCTGACCCCTTACACCTTTAGTCTTGCTCAGAATATTTAATGAAGCAAAAAAAAGTTTCTACTTTTCATTCATTTATCCCCCAAGTTGAGAATGACTGCATTTCATCAGCGGACAACCATTTTTGCCTTATAAAAGCAGGACAACTTTGCTATGCAACAGCCACTTAAACAGCTCTGTGCAGTGACAACGGTGTGCATCCCCTCTCACACAAGAGGAAAGCGAGCATGCTGGTCAATCAAGATCACAGTACTTCATACATATGATTGCATGCAAGGAAATGGCGGAGGGAGGAACCCATAATAAATGTGCCCACAGTCAACGAAAACGCTTCCATATACACCAAGGCCTAGGCAACAGGAGACAAAAAGGTCACATTTCACAACTGCTCTCCAAATGCAAAAACGAAACCTAGCATTCACGTTTGCACTAACCATTAAAATAGAAAGAGGTTATCTGCATAGAATATTGTAAGATTGCTCACAATTAATCGTTCTTCTTGAGGTAAAACCAGTCGCCATTACTAAAAGTATTCTAAGCTTTCTGTAAACCTGGGACTGCTGAACTTAAATGCAAACAAATTACACACAAGCGGCTCCTAAAACAGGAAACATGCATTTTATGTCCCAGCCTCCACTGCTCCTGTGATGAAGGGAACTCTCATTCTCGTAAGCTCACACTCTGAAAAGCTTTTTGGTCTCTAAGGTGCCACCAGATTCAATTCCTGTGTAACTTTCCATCCAGACCATATCAAGGATCAAGTGGATCTATTCCAGGGTTTGTTATTCTGCTATCTAAACTGAATTTCTAAATATAATTATCCTGCAAACATGCCCAACGAGTAATACATTTTTAATATACTTCTCTATAGGTTTTGTAAATGTACAACTTGCAATTCAGTAACCTCCATCCCAAAGACAGAAAGACATCTTTCTTTTATCGCAAGAATTTCCATGGGCCCTGGGGTTCTATCTCTGCACCACTAAATACAAGCTTACAAAGAGCCGTTCTCCTGACTAGCAGAGACATAAATTGCCTTTGATGCGACCGGGCAGAGAAGCTTCACATACTTTTTTTCTTTTAGACTATAAACATTTAATGTAGGAAAGTATCGGTAGCTTCACGAGTCACTTTCGTGGACTTATTTGTAGGGCTGGCATAACAACGTATTGTGCAAAAGGATACTGTAGAAAAGGATATTAGACATGCCACTGATGAAATATACCCATTTACATGCCTGCCTCCTCTGAAAAGACTTCTTTTTAGCCTCTGTAACAACATACTGATAAAACCAAGAAACTGAGCCCGCAATTGCTTGCACTTTTACATGAGCGGCACATAACTCAGTAGAGCTTGCTTCTAACTAATCGTGCCTAGTAAGAGACGGGTTAAAAATCTTCCAAAGTTATATAACCCATTACCCCAATTCAAAGCTCTGTATGTGCCAGAAGATCCCGTGCTAGCAGAAGAAAGTGTCTGTATGTACATTAAGTCTATGCTGTGGGATTTAGGTGGAGTAGGAAAAGAAGTCTCTTTAGGCAGCGCTTTAAACTATCTATTGATCAGTTCGCACATTGAAGGTTCCAAAAATGTCAACAGCATCATTTTTATGCTTTCTTTCTTTTTTTTGCAAAACATGCTGTATTTTTAAGGTGATTTATGTACTCTTATTTCCATCTTTTCCACCATTATTAAGTCGATAAATTCTCCAAAATGTATACAATTTGATTTCTTGTAGCTAGCTGGGCTGGGCGAGCAAGAATTCCCCAGCTACGCATTTCCTTGTTCTTTGTTATTATTTTTTTAAATGACAGGTAGTCCTAAGTCTACTGAATAAAAAAAAATTGTGCTAACCTGGAACAGGATGTCTCTGGAGAGATGATGTCCCTTCACTCTATTCCCTCCTCTCCCACACAGAGCATAACCTTCCACCTGAATTCCCTCAGCCGGAGGCCCTCAATATGGTGTCCAACACCTTTCCTGGCACTCACCACGTGTTTTCAGAAAACAAGTAGGGGCAGGGGGGGCTTCTGCCCAGCAAAGCTTTTGATTAGACAGTGAAGATTTAAATGGCTGTGCAGATTTTTAAAAACATTGCTTTGGCAGCATCTGCCACCACAGCACAAGAATCTTCACTGACTGAGTGAGGGCAAGCGGCAGCAGCCATTTTGTGGCTAGCCCACCACCACACTATGGGCCCTCAGGCTCAAAAAGGTTGGGGACCCCTGCCCTAAGGAAAGCCTACCAGGAACTTTCCCTGGGCAATGTCCTGTCTGGCAAGGGCAACTCTTAAGGCCCCATCTTCCACACTTCCAGCACTCCTAAATTATGACCTGGACAGCACTATTTTCAGTCCTATTGGCCTAAGTTTGCTTTCCCTTCTCATTCCTTCCACTATTATAACTCTCCTGAATCTCATCACTCTCATATGCACAAAAATCTCTCACTGCTGTTCTTCATTTCCCAACATGCAGAGAGAGGGAGAGAGGGAGAGGGGGGGAGGGAGAGAGAGAGAGAGAGAGAGAGAGAGAGAGAGAGAGAGAGAGAGAGAGAGAAGGCACCACTTGTTTACTACTTAGCATCATTGTTTTAGTATCAGGAGGAGTGACTGGGAGCATGCTTTCATGAATCAAAGCTCACTCTACTAGGTAAAGATGAAGTGAGTTTTGACTCAAAAACTTATACCCTAGAAAATTCTGTTGGTCTTTAAGGTGCTACTGTACTTGAATTTTGTGCTACTACTACAGACTAACATCCACTAGGGACATTTGTCATTAATCACTCTGTCCAAAAGGTACTGTGCCCCCATTTGAAATATTAAAGAGCTTCTGCCACATAAACTGAAATGGTTGGCAAAGCCTTTATTCAGATGGGAGCTCAGTCATTACTAGGGATGTGCGTTTCGGCATTCAGAATGCCGAAAGAATGCCGAAACAAAAGTGTTTCGGCATTCTTCAAGAATCCCGAAACGTTTCGGGGAATGCCGAAACGTTTCGGGATTGCCGAAAGAAAAACCCGAAACGTTTCGGGATTCTTTCGGCATTCTTTCGGCATTCGAGAATCGCCATTTTGATTTTGCTAGCCGTTTGCCTTAGCAAGCGGCTAGCAAAATCCTGCTGGAAGCAAAGGCTTCCTGCAGGCTTTTAGAAGAGGGGAAGGGGGGAGAAGGAGTGAATCACTCACTCCTTCTGTCACCCCCCACCCCTCTTGCAAAGGAGGATAGGGAATCCTGCTTTGCCTTGCAAATGCAAGGTGCAAGCATTGCATTGCACTTTGCATTTGCAAAGCAGCAGAGATTCCCGCCAAAACTAACAGGTAGGGGAGGGGGAGCAGGAGGAGGGTGGCTCTTGGAGTGTGGGTGGGGAAAGGCAGGGGACTGGGGACTTTAGGAGTCACCAATCCCACTGCTGCATTCTCATGCCAGCCAATAGATTTAAATCTTTGGCTGAGGCTGCAGCAGGGGATTTAAATTTGGAGCAAGACTGTCTGGAACACTTCTGTTGCTGCTGCTGCTGAGCTGTGACCGAGAGAGGAGAAGAAGAGAGACTGCACCTGGAGCCTGGAGGACATCTGCCTGGAGGATCAACTGTGCTGGACATCCTGAGAGGACACCTGGTAGGCCTTTTTAAAATTTTTGTAAATTTTTTTGATGCTGGGCAATGTGCTGCTGTGGCCTGCCTCTGCAAAAAGGTGTTGCAGTTTATTCTTGGCATGGCCTGGGGGACAGGTTGGGCAGACAATGTTTGATGGTGGGGTGGGGGTTTCAGCATTGGTTGTTGTGCTTGCCTTCTTAAAGCTTGATCCACTGTTTTAAGATTAAAACAAGAGTGTGCCAGCTTTGGGCCTACACAGGCCAGAAGCCTTTCTTCTGGCTGGCTCTCACAGTTGTGCTCCACAATCTGGAATGGTGTGGCTTGCTTTTCTGTGTCTGGTCCCCTGCTTGCAAGGATTCCCAACAGGCTCCGTCCTGATCAACTGTGCCAGCCTGTGGGCCACACACAGGTATGGCCTGGGGGACAGGTTGGGCAGACAATGTTTGATGGTGGGGGGGGGGGGTTCAGCATTGGTTGTTGTGCTTGCCTTCTTTAAGCTTGATCCACTGTTTTAAGATTAAAACAAGAGTGTGCCAGCTTTGGGCCTACACAGGCCAGAAGCCTTTCTTCTGGCTGGCTCTCACAGTTGTGCTTCACAATCTGGAATGGTGTGGCTTGCCTTTCTGTGTCTGGTCCCCTGCTTGCAAGGATTCCCAACAGGCTCCGTCCTGATCAACTGTGCCAGCCTGTGGGCCACACACAGGTATGGCCTGGGGGACAGGTTGGGCAGACAATGTTTGATGGTGGGGGGGGGGGTTCAGCATTGGTTGTTGTGCTTGCCTTCTTTAAGCTTGATCCACTGTTTTAAGATTAAAACAAGAGTGTGCCAGCTTCGGGCCTACACAGGCCAGAAGCCTTTCTTCTGGCTGGCTCTCACAGTTGTGCTTCACAATCTGGAATGGTGTGGCTTGCTTTTCTGTGTCTGGTCCCCTGCTTGCAAGGATTCCCAACAGGCTCCGTCCTGATCAACTGTGCCAGCCTGTGGGCCACACACAGGTATGGCCTGGGGGACAGGTTGGGCAGACAATGTTTGATGGTGGGGGGGGGGGGTTCAGCATTGGTTGTTGTGCTTGCCTTCTTTAAGCTTGATCCACTGTTTTAAGATTAAAACAAGAGTGTGCCAGCTTCGGGCCTACACAGGCCAGAAGCCTTTCTTCTGGCTGGCTCTCACAGTTGTGCTTCACAATCTGGAATGGTGTGGCTTGCTTTTCTGTGTCTGGTCCCCTGCTTGCAAGGATTCCCAACAGGCTCCGTCCTGATCAACTGTGCCAGCCTGTGGGCCACACACAGGTATAGCCTGGGGGACAGGTTGGGCAGACAATGTTTGATGGTGGGGGGGGGGTTCAGCATTGGTTGTTGTGCTTGCCTTCTTTAAGCTTGATCCACTGTTTTAAGATTAAAACCAGAGTGTGCCAGCTTCGGGCCTACACAGGCCAGAAGCCTTTCTTCTGGCTGGCTCTCACAGTTGTGCTTCACAATCTGGAATGGTGTGGCTTGCTTTTCTGTGTCTGGTCCCCTGCTTGCAAGGATTCCCAACAGGCTCCGTCCTGATCAACTGTGCCAGCCTGTGGGCCACACACAGGTATGCTGCTTTGGCCAAGGTAACCCTTTTTGGTTGCTGGCCTGGCACTCACAGTTGTGCTCCACAATCTGGAATGGTGTGGCTTGCGTTTCTGTGTCTGGTCCCCTGCTTGCAAGGATTCCCAACAGGCTCCGTCCTGATCAACTGTGCCAGCCTTCGGCCCACACACAGGCCTGCTGCTCCGGCTTTGGTAACCCTTCCCGTTTGCTGGCCTGGCACTCACTGTTTTGCTTCACATTCAGGTTGTTTATCGTTGGTGGACCTCTTCTGGACTGGACTGCACTTGGTTGACATCGGCCTGCAGATCTCTGCGTGGAGGATCAACATTGCTGGACATCTGCACTGGTGGACTGGTAGGGTTGTTGTTAAATTTGGTTTTTGAGCTTATGTCTGCTGCTGTGCCTACCTGCAAGCATATGCTTTGGCTCTGTCTTTATGGCTTGGGCCGGGGGGGGGGGGGCATTTTCTGGTTGGGCAAGAGGATATTGTTTGGGGGTTAGGGGGGCCAGCATTGATCGCAGTGCCTGCTTTCTTTCATGTTTCATTTTTCAAGTTTGAGTGTGGGGTGGGCATGAACTGCTGTTTCACAGGACTAAAAAATGAGTGTGCCAGCTTCTGGCCTGCACAGGCCAGAAGCTCTGCTGGGTGGATGTGTTTTGTTTTGCTGCTGGTTGGCCCTAGCCTTTAAGGGGGGGGGGCTGACTTGGCTTGTGCAACGGGGCCTTGAATTTTGGGGTTGCGTGTGCGGCGTGTGGTGTTGACTCTGCTAACATTTCCAATTTTCTTGACAGCATCGTGGAGGAGAGGAGGACCAGCTGCAAGACCGCCTGAACATCGCTGGACTGCAGGACTGGTGTTACTGTGAGCGAGTCCGGGTTCACATTTGGGTGGCCTTGGGGGTGGGTTCTTGCTAGCTTGGGAGGGGGGAGGCTCATCTTCAAAACACCACATCCACACCCCACACCGACATACCACAGAAACATCGGTCCCGCTAAATAGTGTCTCTTAGGTAGGTAGGCCAGTTGGTAGGTGATCAGTGGATAATTGCCCTCAACATAATTATTAGGGAAACCGAGCCTAGTTTTTTTTAAAAAACTAAATAGGGACTCAGCAGGGAAAGCATTAGTGAGTGAGTGTTAGGTTTGAATTCTATATATATATATATATATATATAAAAATTTGTAATAGCTGTCAATAGGCTTCCCATTAGTGCCCCCATAACTAGGGTTCCACTGCCCATCTCTGGCACCCGTGGTGGTGCCAGGCCGGCCCGGGCATACTAGTGTGTGAGTGTTTAAGGCTTTGTCACCTGTTATTGGGGTTTAGGGCCAGCTCAATTCCAGAGGAATTCAGCTGATTGGCAGGCTCAGGTTCCCTGACATAAATAGGGTTGCTTAAAAAGGCACTTGATTGTTCATCTCCAAGTCACAGAGCCACTAGAAACACAGATTTATAGCAGGTTAGTTAGGTCTTGAAAACAAAGTTGACCTTTGTTTTCTAAATCTTTTCTGATTAGTTAGGGTTGAATTTGGGAGGGGAAAGTATGTCAGAGAGGAAAGCAGAGAGGGGACCCGGGGGAAAGGCTAGGGAGAAATCTAGAGGGGAGGAGGGGAGGGGGAGGGGGACTGCTGCGGCAGCCCCTCCATCTGAGCGGAGGAGGCCCTCCCCTGCGCTGCTGCCGTTCACCAGCCTGGCTTCTGGTGACAGGAAGAGGGTTCGCAAGACTCTCTTTCCTGAGGCAGCTGCTGGAGGGCCACCCCCAACCCGGGTGCGTGAGGCAGGGGCTGGCACTGGGCAGGGGCCTGCTGCTGAGGCTCCTCCTCCTCCAGTGGTTGCGAGCCAGCTGCTGGAGGAGGGGCAGCATGTGGTGTCTCCTGGGATGGGCGCGGAGCACATGACTTTCCCTGCGCTCCCGCTCACCCCAGGAACCCGGAGGATGTTGGAGGAACTGCCCGTGAGACCCCCCCTGGGGCGGTCCACCCCAGTTTCCTCTGAGGCCAGCAGCAGGCCTCTCGCGGCTGTGCAGGAGGAGAGGACGCGGGAGGAAGAGGCAGAGACTGTGGTGGAAGAGCCCACATCTCTGCCCCTTCAGCCTCGTCCATCCCCACCTGCCCGGCCGAGAGTGGGACACGGTGTGTCCGGCCAGAGCACCTCACAGGAGGTGCCGCAGGGTGGTCCCGAACGCGCTTCTCCTGGGAAGCGTGGGATGCCCTTTTCCTCCGAAATCTGGAAGCACTTCCAGACAACGGAGGATCCCCGAGCAGCCCTGTGCCTGCATTGTAGGCAGCACGTCAGCCGTGGCAAAGATGTGTGGCATCTCTCCACGTCTGGGATGAGGCACCATATGAAGAGGCACCACCAGGCGGTGCTTCTTCGGGAGGAGGGTTCGAGTGGCGCCGCACGGCCGCCAGCTAGCCAGAAGGAGGCAGGCTCCTCTGGTGCTCTCCCCCCAAGGGTACCTGCAGGAAAGGGACGCCAAGCCTCTCTCCCGGAGATGCTTGGTATGCAGGGCGCTAGTGTGCCCAGAGAGGGGATCCGGAGGGCGAGCAGGCGCATCACGCGCCACATCGTCAACATGATAGCAGTGGATGGGCAACCGTATTCCGTAGTTGAAGACTTCGGCTTCTCAGGGCTGCTCCAAGATTGCTTTCCCTGGTACGCCGTCCCTGCTCGCACGTCGTTGAGCAGATCGGTGGTGCCCTCGTTTTACAGGGCTGCCAGGGATCATGTGAAGGCACAGCTGTCCCGGGTTGCCGGGAGAACTGTGCACTTCACATCGGACATCTGGACCTGCCCAAGTGTGCAGCAAGCGTACCTCTCGCTTACTGCTCACTGGTGGGAACCCGAGTCGGTGCTGGGTGGGGGCCGGGGGGAGGTGCCTAGCACAGCTAGACAGGGAAGGATGCGAGACCGCCAGGCCGGCTACTGCAAGGCCTTGCTTCACGCCGAGGTGCTCGACGTGTCCCACACGGCGGAGAACATCGCTGCCACCTTAAGGAGACAGTTGGACGAGTGGATAGGCCAGGGACCCGCCACCGTGGGATGCATGGTGACGGACGGTGGCAAGAACATGAGGGCAGCGGCGCATCTAGTGAGCCGAGAGAGCGTCTACTGTGCCGCTCACAAGCTTCACCTAGTGGTGAGAGATGCGCTGGGGTTGGGCTCCTCGAAGGAACCCGTGGATACCCGGACCCGTGAACTCCAGTTACTTGTCCAGAAATGTCGGAGGCTCACGGGTCACTTCTCGCGCAGCGTGAAGGCCACGCACGAACTGCGCCAGACACAGGTCAGGACAGGTGTGCCAGAGCACGCTCTGATCACTGACGTCAGCACTCGCTGGAACTCCACCTGCGCCATGCTTGAGCGCTTGGTGGAGCAGCAGGCCGCACTCCACGCGTGGCTCTCCGAGCACCGCGGTGCGAGTCAGGTGGGTGAGTTCAACCGGGAGGATTGGCTCACCATCACCCAGACAGTGGAGGTCCTGAAGCCCTTCAAGGACTTCACTGTGGCGGTCTCGTCAGACACGGCGACCCTCGGTCTGGTCATTCCCCTGGTGCACACGCTCCAGAGGAATCTGGCCACCCTTGCAGACCGGGTCGCGCCCCGTGCTGACCTTGTTCCAGCGGTGCGCGCATTAGTGAGAAGGCTGCAGCAGGGCATAGCTGCCAGGCTAACTCCTCTCACTAAGGAAGAGTCATACATGTTGGCGACCATGTGTGACCCGCGCATAAAGGGCACTTTCGCCGAGCGGGACGGGAACCTCACCCAAGCCAGAGACGGGCTCTGCTCTTGGGTGAGGCGCAGGCAGGCCAAGAGGGGACGCCTGTCGACAGGGGGGACGCAAGAGGGGCCCTGCCGTGCGGGTCCCTCTGACGCCCCCTCTGCGCAGGCCCCCCCCGAGGCCACCACCGGAGTGCCGATGGAGATGGAGATGCTCCGGTGGGCCCTCGTCCCCTCTGGGGTCGTGAGGACCGTGAGAGAGGATCCGGCGGAGGCGATGGTCAGGGACTACCTCGCGGAGCCCTGCGAGTCGCTCTCCACCGATCCGCTCAGCTACTGGGCCAGGAAGGAGTCGGTCTGGCCGGACCTCTCCCTCGAGGCGCAGCGGCTGCTCTCATGCCCTCCGACGAGCGTGGAGAGCGAGCGCGTCTTTTCACATGCGGGCGACATTGTCGGCCCACATCGCACTCGCCTTCTCCCATGGAGAGTCGAGCAGTTGACCTTCCTGAAGGTCAACTCTCGCCTCTTCGATTTCTCAGGACTGGACTTCCAGAGTGACTGAGGTGAGCCCAACTTGTGGCCTGCATCCTCTATGAGTCCAATCCTTTGGAATCGCGCTCTCCCCTGTATAAAACCCTGTATATACAGTTAAAACCGGCCAGTAGAGGGAGGGTGGTTAGGAACCAGTGGCAAAGGGAAAACACCCAGCAATTTGAAAGCCCCCCCCCCAGGGTATTCAAAACATCTCCCATCACTGAGACATACCCTGTGGGACCAAATTTATTATGAGAAATAATGCCCCAGAAACATGGATTGCTACTGGAGGGAGAAACAGGTTAGATAGGGATTGCTTAGGTGTTTTTATCAGATGAACTCCTTGTAAAAAAAAATTGTAGAAGAATTGTTGTACTGTTTTTTGCAAGTTGATGTTCCGTTCATGTAAAAAAAAGGAAAAAAAACCAAAAAAAAATGTTGTGATTATGTTTTTTAAAAGTTGATTGAATGTTCATGTTTAAAAAAAAAAAAATTTGATGTTAATGTTGGGTTTGCATGGTTGGGGGATGCGGGTAGAGTGGTGGATGGGCACCGGCCAATGATGATCTCTCACAGATGTTCCCAGGTAAATTCTGAGGCTGGTGTGGGGGTGGGGGGAGACCTCTGCAGAACTGCTCCAGAAATACCATTGTCCAGTGCCTTGGAAGTGCCCAGTTCAGCTTTGTGTGTCTGAACTGAAAGCACAGCCACAGGAAATGACATAGGTTCTGCTGGACCCTGTTGCAGTGGTTCCCCCCCCATTTAGTCATGTTATGGAGGGAGAGTTGTATTAGGCTGGTAGTTATGATCATCTTCTGTTTCCATGCCCTGTTGTGCCCGCTCACTATGTAACCTGCTGTAATGTTCAAAACTTTACTGTTTGTCCATTTCAAAAGAAAAATTGTGTTTAAGATTCTCTGATGTGTAGTTAATTGTGTTGTGTTGTGCTATGAGGGACAATAAGTGTAATATGTTGTGATTTGTTGACCACTTGTAATTTGAAAATGAGAAAATAAAGGTTTTTTAAACTTAATGATTGTGTGTCTGTGTTCCCTTCTTTGATGGGAGGTTGGTTCCCAGCATAGGGAACAATGGGGCAGGCTGGCCAGCCTGTTCCTGGGGTACTGGGTGTGGGGCAGCTGAGGGTGGTTTTGGTTCTGAGACGGGCTGAGTGGAGGATTTGGGTCTGTGTGTGGCAGCTGGGGTGGGGGAACTGGGTTTGTGTGGGGCTGTAAGGAGTGGACTATGGGGGATGAGAGCACTGGTTGTCCCTTGTGCCCAAGTAGGCCCCTGCTACTGTCCTGGTGTGGGCTTCCATGCCTCCATCAGTTGCTGGCCCTCCTTTGCCATCTTTTTCTGAAATTTTCCTAGGGCTGCCAAACTCCTGGTTGGGCTTGAGTTCAGGTTAGAGAGAGTAGTTCCCTACAGAGAAACTGGCTGCTTCCAAGGGCAATCTCTTTAGAGGGCAAATGCGGACCATGGATTCTGGGGGAGATCCCTACTCAGATTTTCCTTTCCACAAGTCCCACCCCCAAATTGCCAGTAACTTCCAAGGCCAGAGTTTGCCACCCCAGAGAGATCCCGTTCCCACCCTCTTAGCCTTGGCATGAAAGTTGTAGCCCCCATGGAACGCTTCCAGGTTCCTGATTCCAAGCCCAATGACACCAATGTAAGACAATCCAGACCTCCATCAAAAATGGATTTTAAGTAGCAGTGGGATTGGGCTGCATTTCAGTCATTCACATATCTGGTTGTGTTCCCAAACATTTAGCTTATGTTTTTTTAAATCAGCGTATGGCACTGAAGGACACTTTTAAATGGTTCTAAAAACATTTTTTTATTATGAAGTATTTAATGTGGCATTGATCAAGGGCAGGCCTTTTGGCCAAATGAGCAGTATCAGTACAGTAAAATTTAGACTAAGCTCATAGGAGGAAAAAGCATTCACACTGTGAAGTGGGAAGAAAGTTTCAATTTACATGTACCATGGACTCCGAAAAAGACATGTAAGTGGGATCCAGACCAAATCAGGCCTGCTTTCTCCCTTGAAGATATCAATTGATGATAGTGCTTATGTCACATCATGAGAAGACAAGGTTCACTAGAAAAGACAATAATGCTAAGAAAAATTGAAGGCAGTAGGGAAAAGAAGAATACCCTAGATGTGGTAGATTGACTGCGGTTTGCAATACATGGACAAGGTTTTTGGGATACTGTGGAGCTCAATATAATTCTAAAGTACACCACAAGTGATTTGAATGCATAAAACATACAGACACATACACATAAAATGTATATACCCCCTCCCCACCAAATTAAAGGTTTATCTTATGCCCCGGTTTTCTCCCCCATGGGAACCTAGAGTGGTTTACACATTGCTGTTCTCCCTTGATTTGTTTCACCCTCATCACAACCAGGCTAACAATAGACAGCTGCTCCATGCCTCACATTGGAGTGACTCCACCGATGGCCTTCTTAGTTGTTGGAGGGGGTGGAGGGGGGGGAGGAAGGAAACAACGCACTCCTGCCCACTCTATCTGGGGCCTAGGTGACCAAATTGCTTGGCCTTGGCAAGGAGCCAGTGGTGGGGCGGCACTGGTTCTGGGGCCCCGTCCAGAACATTTGTCCAGGGCCCCAAAATCACGTAGACTGCCTCTGGAAAACACAACACAATTGTTTACTTAGGCTGAGCCAAGAACATCCATCAAGCCTACAAGGCACAGAATCAGAGTCTGCCAGATTCTAGACCAACTCTCTAGCCATTGCACTACAGTGGATATCTAAAAACTGTTCATACCCCCACCAGCAACTTGAACATTTTTCTCCAAAAGGCACAACTTGGCTGGGTCTCAAAAAGGACTATGATGCATGGGCCTGTCAATGCATACTGGTACTAAGGCTCTGGCCGGGGGGAGGGGGGCATTGTGCCAATGCCACCCTGGCTTTGGAAGGGGACAGTAAAATAGAAGAAATAATCTAGCTTCAGTGCCTCCCCCCCTTCTCTGTCTCTCTCTCTCTCTATAATGTGAGTGAAAACATTACTATACCATCACTGAAGCCTACAGGATACTTAGGGTCTGTTCACACACGCATGATCATTTAATGGCAATGCTCTGGCATGATGATGTTTGTTCTAGGAGGTGATGTGATCATCACACAAGGCTGGGGAGCACGCACAATTCACAGCAGGCAGATTTGGGCCACAAGGGATCCTGCTTTGGCCTGTAGGGCCCAAATCAGCCCACTGCAAAGCACAGGCATACTCTCAGGGCAGCCAGATGACATCAGTGACATCACGGCAGCAGCCCCTGGAGCGTACCTTGAAGGCTCATTCACTGACTTTCCCCCTTCGGGGTGATAGGTGAGAGTGGGGGATCCCCCACCAAGGGGAAACGGATCCCTAATTGTGTCTGAGGTTGTGGAAATCAAATGGGTCATTACCTCCATATTGCTTCTGTCTTTGAGGGACTTACATGCACATTATATTTAACTCCAGATTTCTTGATTGTCAAGGAATGCATGTGGTGGGGGGTAGGGGGGAAGGGTGGGAGAAGGGCGGCATTTGGCATGCAAAATGCCACCCCTGGCAAGACAAGCCTCTCCCAGCTGTCGGTGGTAGAGATGAGAGCAGAGCACCCACTTGGGGAGGCCATGAAATGGCCCCCCCAAGTGGGAGCAGGCTGAGCCTTGGTGGGGGGATGGGAGGAAGGGTGGGAGAAGGGCCCCAGAGGGTTGGGGGGGGATTTTGTTGCTGTGGTTCCCCCCCATTAAGTCATGTTATGGAGGGAGAGTTGTATTAGGCTGGTAGTTATTATGATCATCTTCTGTTTCCATGCCCTGTTGTGCCCGCTCACTATGTGACCTGTTGTAATGTTCAAAACTTTACTGTTTGTCCATTTCAAAAAAAAAATTGTGTTTAAGATTCTCTGATGTGTAGTTAATTGTGTTGTGTTGTGCTATGAGGGACAATAAGTGTAATATGTTGTGATTTGTTGACCACTTGTAATTTGAAAATGAGAAAATAAAGGTTTTTTAAACTTAATGATTGTGTGTCTGTGTTCCCTTCTTTGATGGGAGGTTGGTTCCCAGCATAGGGAACAATGGGGCAGGCTGGCCAGCCTTCTCTGCGGGTGGTGGGGGGGTCAGGGGGGTGGTTGTCTGTGTGCCAGGGCAGGTGCTCTTTCCCA
This sequence comes from Eublepharis macularius, assembly GCF_028583425.1. Lineage (NCBI taxonomy): Eukaryota > Metazoa > Chordata > Lepidosauria > Squamata > Eublepharidae > Eublepharis > Eublepharis macularius. The sequence continues at coordinate 93,653,101 of NC_072798.1, forward strand.
GGGACGATTTGGCACTGCCACCATTGTGGCACCCCTTGTCTGTGCAGAACTGCCCTGGGAAAGAGAGTTTAGGGGTTCCCAAAAGGGGAGGGCAGGCCAGCCTGTTCCTGGGGTTATGGTGGGTGTGGGGCAGGTGGGGGTGGATTTGGGTCTGTGAGGGGCTACTGGGGGGATTTGGGTCTGTGTGTGGCAGCTGGGGTGGGGGAACTGGGTTTGTGTGGGGCTGTGAGGGGTGGACTTTAGGGGCTGAGAGCACCTACTTGGGGAGGCCATGAAATGGCCCCCCCAAGTGGGAGCAGGCTGAGCCTTGGTGGGGGGTGGGAGGAGGGGTGGGAGAAGGGCCCCAGAGGGTTGGGGGGCATTTTGCATGCAAAATGCCACCCCTGGCAACACAAGCCTCCCCCAGCTGTCAGTGGTAGAGATTAGAGCACCTACTTGGGGAGGCCATGAAATGGCCCCCCCAAGTGGGAGCAGGCTGAGCCTTGGTGGGGGGTGGGAGGAGGGGTGGGAGAAGGGCCCCTGAGGGCTGGGGGGCATTTTGCATGCAAAATGCCACCCCTGGCAAAGGAAGCCTGCCTCTTCATTTTTTCCCCATAGGAAATAATGAAGAGAGATCAGCAGCAGCATGCTAACAATATGCTGCTCCTTTGCTTTCTTATGGGGAGGATGGGGGGACCTGCTTTGGGGGGCCATAACATGGCCCCCCAAAGTCCAATCTGTCTGAAACTTGGGTAGTTGTTAGAGAAGGGTTAGAGGAAGGTCCCCACCAATTTTGGGCTTATTTGGTGGGAAAATGCCTCCTCCAGGCGTCCTGAAAGACGGAGGCATTTTCCCAGCAAAAAAACCCGAAAGAATCCCGAAAGAATGCCGAAATAATGCCGAATCCCGAATCCCGAAAGAGATTCTTGTTTCGGCTTTCGGCTAATGCCGGTAGAGAATCTTGTTTCGGGTAATCCCGAAACAAGAAAGCCGAAAGTTTTTTCCTTGCACACCCCTAGTCATTACTACAGACAGGCACAAACCGGCAAAATGGCAGTTCATTGCAGTTCGTGGTTCATCGTGTTTCACAAACCACAAACTGGCATGAAATTGTCTGGTTCGCGAACCAGTTCATTTGTTCTTGAATACGTCACTTTCGGGGCAGAAGAAAGGTCTGCAGAAAGCCCATCCCCCCGTTGCCTAGAAAATTGATTGATTGGCACTAGGCTGTCTGCAGCAATGAACCTAAAAATGAACCAAACGAACCGGCCTAAAAATCGTCGCAGTTCATTGCAGTTCATCAAAAATGCCCTCCGAGGAACCGCTGGTTTGCAAACCAAAAAATGGCCTGGCCCGTGACAAACTTTGGTTTATATTTTGGTTCATGCCTACCTCTAGTCAATACTTCCTCCCTACAGCTGTATGAGCAGAGAAGAGCATTAGCCCAAAGCTAAGGTACTACTATACTTGATATTTGTACCTGAAGATACATATGACATCCATACACAAGGCTGGTCATCTCCTATGATAGCACTAACTACTTATCTGTAAACAGAACAAAACTATAACAAAAAGGCCTATACATGGCCTGAGAACACTTAACAGACTGGTTGCTGATATACTGTTTTAGAGCTTGAAAGCTCTCCTCTTTTTCTAAGAAAGGGTTTAGCAAAGTTGACCGTCAGATTGCTCGCCCTCTTGTTGAAACTGCATGTTGGTCTTCCAAAGAAAAGGCATTCAAAAACAGGCATTTCTACAACTCAAACACAAACATGGATTCTACTCACTACCTATTGGACAAGTACTGCTACTGAATAATAATAGGCAGCCTTATCTCTGCAAAATGCAACTTATCAACTATAGCATACATCAGTTAAATGAATAACACAGCCTGCATTAGCTGAATTGCTATTAAGCACTTAGCTGCACAAGAAGTTGTTATCTGTGCATCGCTAGAATGAACTGAATGAATGTTAAGTGTTACGTTCTGTCTGAAAAAAATCGTTATGTAGGCTACAGCTACAGTAACTAAAGATGAGAGAGAGAGCAAACGTATCAGCGTCTCAGTGAATGAGCATTCATACTAGGGCTTTTTTTCTGGGAAAAGAGGTGGGTTGTCCTTGGAGAAAATGATAACATGTCTGGTGGCCCCGCCCCCTGATCTCCAGACAGAGGGGAGTTTAGATTGCCCTCCACACCACGGAGGGAAATCTAAACTCCCCTCTGTCTGGAGATCAGGGGGCGGGGCCACCAGCCATGTGACTATTTTCAAAAGGTTCTGGAACTCCGTTCCACCGCATTCCAGCTGAAAAAAAGCCCTGATTCATACTATATTCATAATTGGGTGCATTCGTGTCTGCCTCAATTGTTACCAAAGAATCTGCGTAGGAGCGGCATCCCTAAAGATAAAGGACTCTGTAAGCAGGTAATAATGAGTATGTTTCCCAAACAGGACATGCAAATGTCATACAAACTCACGTGTTATGATGCACCAGTTAGTGTGTACGTGTATCATTAGTATCATGCAGCTGTACAGAACACAGAAAGCTACATATACTTACCCAGTGGTACACTATCTAGGTCTGTGTAAAACAACAGCAAGGAGGAAACAAAAAGCAACACACCAATCAAAACAGATCCAATTTGCAGAGTAAGAAATATAGTCCTACATGATATTATAACAATCCATTAAAATCTAGCAGAATAGATGCCGTAGTATATGCGTAATACACACGAGAGAACGGGGATTTAAGTGGTGCGAATTTTCGCTTAACGTACTCCAATTCGTGAAGTCCTTCATTTTTGAGGAGGTTACATGGGCAATGAATACTGAATGCAGGTTATAACAGCGGACTATGTTGTGTCCTGCGTTTCATTGCTTTTGAACACAATATTTGCAAAAAACGCTTTTCTGTGCATAAATGTTAAGTTTTATTACCCCAAAGTACAGCATCTATTCACACAAATATTCTGACTGAAGAATACTTAATTCAACGTGCAAAATAAGCAATCTCAACATGCAGAATAATTCCATTTTGAAGAACGCCCAAATTACCTTGCAAAGCATGGCCCAGCAAGGCATCCAGTTCAGGATTCAATTCCGCCTTCTCCTTCAGCATGTGAAACAGTAACTGGTTTTGAGTAGCACTAGTGATCTCTGTTTGTTTAAGGCGTCCTTCAAGAACTTTAATCTGAGCCTCCTTTTGGGCTGCTTGGAGACCCTATGAAAGATGCAAAAAGCTTGGTTTTCCCCTTAGAATAAATCTGTAAATATTATATTAATTTACACCTTGACTGCTGATGGCTGTCATCCTAAACCAATGAATGTTTACTTGAGGGCCATGTGGTCTATGTTCTGTGGCACTAACAAAATTGGAGAACAGCTGCTAGTCTTCAAGAATACTGACCTTGACGGTCTATCTCAGTATAAGGCAGCTTCATGTGTGGCATTTGCCCTGTAATTATACCCACATTCTATGCAAAAACCCAAAGGTGCTTCGATGTTTAGAAAACGATGGAAAACAAACTGTAAAAAAAATGTCTGTTCTAGGTTTCAGGCAATCTCATTTCAGCTACTTCAAAATGTTGCATTGTCATGAATTTTGCTTAGTTCTTCCTCAGAAAAAACGACAGTACTTAACGAGATCTGTACAAACATTTATTTCACTGTAGAATATTCTCTTCTTATTCAACATCTTGACAAAACTAGCAGTGGGTATAGGAAATGTGTACTAGTTTCTTTCCATACAATGTGCTGGGTCCCGTCGCATTGGTCTGTGCGCATGGGAACAGGGAAAGATTTTCACCATTTCCAGTTTTTCCCACTGCACCTCTCCAACTCCCCCAACAATGTGTATTCATTACACTATTTGTATCCCATCTTTCATCTTGGCCCTGGGGGACTCACACGGGGTGTGGGGTGTGTGGGAGATAAAGTCATATTCCACAGGAAGAAATCCAACCACTCACATTAAATTTCAACAGGATCCCAGCCAGTATGTTGAATATATAAAGAATCTTTTCCCAAGAGTTTTTAAATAGTCTATGTTGAACCGAAAAACCTTTTAAGGTAAACACATGTTTTGTGAGGAACCCACTGTACCACCTATTAATCAATACAACTCAACAATAATCCAACAAAAGTCTCAATATGTTTCTATGGATGCCCAGAAGATTGTCTGCTGACAGATTCCTCATTCCTCACTAGACTTCATCAGCAGACTCTGGACTGCCATTGCAAACAAGTGGCCATTGTGCTCCTTTGTGAAGCGAAACACGAAGTGGCCATGATTCAGGAGTAGAAAACATGCCTTGGCTCAAAAGCTCCCCTGTTCAGTGTTCAAACACTACATGAAGCTTGTTGGGTGACTCTGTGCCAGTCCAATGATCACCAGTTAGAAGATCTCAGGCAGACCTTGGGAAGAATCAAAGACCCTGGAGTGCCACCTCCAATCAGAGCAGACAATACTTGTAGACAGGGCTTTTTTTCTGCTGGAACGCGGTGGAACGGAGTTCTGGAATCTCTTGAAATTGGTCACATGGCTGGTGGCCCTGCCCCCTGATCTCCAGACAGAGGGGAGTTTAGATTGCCCTCCGCGCCTCTGTCTGGAGATCAGGGGGCGGGGCCACCAACCATGTGACCATTTTCGCCAAGGGCGATTTAAACTTTTAAAAACTCCTCCCTTGTTCCAGCTGACCCAAAGTGACATCATTGGCCCTGGGAGCGTGCACGCACTTTGCGCACACACATGTGGTACTAGAGGCACCACCTCCTGCCAAGAGTTACCCCCTGTGCTTGCAACCCATTGAGTTCCACCACCTTTTTTTCCAGAAAAAAAGCCCTGCTTGTAGACAATACTAAGCTAAATAGGCCAATGTGTTGACTCAGTAAAAGATATAGTCATATGGTCACTTTTTGTGTTACCTTATTAATGCCCATGGTAAGAAAATGGTCAAGTAAATATCGAGCTTCTGTTAGAGTGCAGGCATTGATCACTGCTGTGACATCTAGAGTCTCTCCTTCCTCCTACACAAACAATGGAAGACAACAAAGTAGTTAAGAAAATCAACAGAATGCTACATGTTCCCATATGAGTTATGGGGAGGGGGAGAGGCAAGGGTTTCAGTGAGCTGGTTATTGTATGATTTATAATGTGGCTTAGCAATTCAGTTAGTGCATAGAGTGGTGCGAAGAGTGGTGGAGACAGGGTGGTAGCAAGGAGACAGGGTGGTAGTGCTCACTGCCTCTCTAAGCTCCATCTCATCCATCGAGATGTGGGTGGGAGATGCTCTCTTACATACCTCCAATTCAAGCTCAGTGTGGTGCAATGCCAGGTCTGTGAGAAATAAGAAACCTGTTGTGTAAAAAGCAGGCAGACCTGGGTATGCTTGACCCAAACCTGGATGGATGGATCAGATATGGTCACTCTGTCTTACCACCTGGCTATAATGTCCTTCCTCACTCCCGAGCTGGAGGGCGGATGGCCACTGGTTCCTTGATCAGCACATTCCTAGTGCAAACGGAGGCCAGATTTGACTATGTGTACTTTGTGATGAATACTAAGGATCTCTTTGGGATCCACTTAGCCAGCCAGTGGGCACCCTGGTTGAGTGGATAGAGGCAATCTTGGGAGCTGTATTAAGGATGATTGTTCTTGGATGTTTCGGCATACACAGCATGGTCACTTTGTCAGGTCATGTTCAGGACTCTGTAGCTACCACGACAGCCATGGGATTGTCTATGGTTGTTATGGGACCGACACATGCTCAAGTCACATACACACTCAACAGTCCCAATCCAGTCAGGAAGCCAATTCTTTAATCCTAACCTCTACCCACTTCAGCCAGGTTCCAAGTTTACTTTCAAGCATTGGTCCTTTCTGCAGAGCAAGCCTTGAGCTAGACTACTGATGTTCCAGGAAATGCTACGCCTTGTATTCCTGAGTACTTCCTCCTTTGTCCCGTGGAACTTCTGGGTTCTCCACCTACAAGACCTCAGGTCTGACTGGTTACTCTCCTTCTCAGCTTCTTGCCTATGCCAGCCAGCTGATTTTCCCTTCACTTCCTCCAGTCAGGGCCTTTTATCCCCCTTCTAGACCACTCCACATTCCTGATTCCCACAGCTAACTTCCTTTCTCCCAAAAAGACCTCTACAACAGAAGAGGCCTTTGCTCCACGGGGAGCTTGTACTGGCTGGCCTTCTGCCTGTCTGTTCCCCCCTCTGCTCTTCAGCTGGGCTACCTCCCCAACGGCTTCACCCAGGTCCCCCCTTTTCTCCCCAAGGTTAGGATGGGCCATGACAGGAAGCTAAAATGACACTGGTACGAATGGAAAGGAACAGCTATGGCCTTTCATAATCAGAAATCATAATCAACAAGTGTTAATATCTTCGAAAACAATCATCATACATCACAATCTGGCTGTGCTGTTTTAATTTAAATGTATATGTGAACTATTTACTATGTCAAAATAGCATTTAAGAACAATGCAGTTCCCGAGCGCAAAAATCTCAACAAACGTACCTTTGCTTCCTCCATCTGCATGATATTTGCTTGGCATTCAGAAATACTGTCATTGATATAATCTATATTCGCCGCCAGTGACTCCATTTCTTCATTGATGTTGTGAATATTTTTATCTGCATCCGGACCACTTTCTTTGATTACTCTCTCCCTTCTTTTTGAAAGCTTCTCTTTCCTTTTTGTAAGTTCTTCACGTTGCTAAATTTGAAAAAGTGTACAGGGCGGGAGGAGAGAGTTAGGGAACAGAAAATAAATAGCACAAAGTTGTTAAATTCATGATTGCATTTGCGGAGGACGGAGAATGAAAACGAATGCAATGCTATTTCTACCACAACTGGTCTTTATAAAAATTTATCTTTATAACGATCAGCTGTCATAGAAATAGCGTTGCATTTATTTTCAGTGCTGTTTCACAGACACAGCTACATCACAAGCAGTGCACTGCAATTCCATGCATACTGCTTTTTTTTTCTAAAAAAGAGGTGCCAGCACTTGTGATGGTCTCCCCCTCAGCCCAAGTCCCAAATACCCAAGAGATGCTAGTACTTCATAAAGAGGTGCCAGTACTTGGTTCGGGTGTGTACCCCATGAAAAAAAGCCCTGCCTATGCGTATTTATTTTTAAATCCAATTAAGTTTACTCTCAAGTTAGTACATATAGGATCACAGCCTTATCCTCCACTTAGTGGCTTAGATCCATAGAAATTCCAGCAGGTGGGATTTCTGTCCATGCAGTGTGACTGTCCCACTTCCCTCTGTCCACTGCAGCCCAGAATGCTACCTGAGATGATGCTCCTGACTAACAGGCGATGCCTACGAATAGCATTATGGGAGAAATTGGAGATCTTTCTTTCTCGTCACAGAAACCTCCACAGGATCCAAGCCAATGAGTGGAAGATGAATGTATGTACACTGAAGAAATTCTCAGGGTTTTTTTTCTGGGAAAAGAGGTGGTGGAACTCAGTGGTTTGCCCTCGGAGAAAATGGTCACATGGCTGGTGGCCCCGCCCCCTGATCTCCAGACAGAGGGGAGCAGCGCAGAGGGCAATCTAAACTCCCCTCTGTCTGGAGATCAGGGGGCAGGGCCACCAGCCATGTGACCATTTTCCAGATGTTCCGGAACTCCGTTCCACCACGTTCCAGCTGAAAAAAAGCCCTGAAAATTCTATTTGTGAGGCCTCATTCACTTTCTTCACATCATGCAAAGATTCAACTTATATTCTGGAGTCCAAGGCTGGGGTCAAAAATTCTAATAAAGGCTTTTTTAAAAGCAACTTTTGTATATGCCTTTCTGAACAGAGACGGCTGAAGCCAACAGGAATTCCACCCCCTCCAGTTTTCTTTGGAGTTTGACAAGAGCTTTGAAAATGCTGCCAGAACATAACAATGTATGAATGTAAACAGTAAATGATGAACAGCAAATAATTAATAAGTGATATCCTTCTCCCCAAAGTAAAAAAACCTATATGAACGGTAACCTACAAATTGCACTGTGAAAACTTTACCTTAAGTAATCTATTCATATCTGTCTCCATATTAGATATGGTCATTTTCTGCATAATTATCTCAGTGACTCTGCGTTCAAGTAGCTGCCACTTCATTCTGGCTGCCTTGGATGAATACACTCTTGCTGTCATTGGTTTTCTTTGATACTTGCTCCTGTACACAATTCAAAGATTTATGCTGTTCAAATCATATAAATTTCTATCATATGCAATATCAGTAATAATTTTTTTCCTCTTGGAGAGACAAGTATTTTTAATGTTGGAAATCTGGCAGGGTGAGGGAGACAAAAAGTGGACCATTAATTTTTGCAAAACTGAAATAATTGAGTTTAGCGGTATTATAAGCTTATCTCAGTGGGAATGCCCTAAAATACATTATAAGGTAACAATTTCCCCAAAGCTGGACAGCAGATTCCTGTTTGTAAGAAAATCCCAAATCATCTTCCCTTTTTATATTCACCGCAACTGAAAAGCTCCAGATCTGAAATCTGTTGAAGGTGAGAAAATAATGTTGAAAGTATGGGATAGGGATTTGTATGCCTCAATTTTAAGAATCCTGTAATTTTAGATTTTTCCCATTACTATCTCCTTCCAAAAGATGAATGTTCAAATTTAAATTTCCCTGTTACAGAACATCATTAAAACTGATGGATACCAATTTTCCTCTTCCATAAGCAAGAAACAGCTACTTTCACATACGATGGAACTGCTAAGAGATTTCAGTAATGCAGCTCAATTAGAATAGATCTAATTAGCATAACAGCTTTTCCCGCTACATCAGATTTGTCAATTCACATTCATCTCAGAGCTGTAAGATCAAAGTTATCAATTGTTGTTACCCTCAATCGTTTATGCACAAAGTCCCATTTACTAAAAAGAATACATCCACAAACGGTGCTGTTAGGAAATTTTCCAGTATCCTAATGACAGAAGAATGTTTATATCAAACTAGACTAAATTGTATTGAAAATGTCCCATTGCCTCAAAAAAGAGAAATCTATAGGGACCAGAAAATACAACACTAAAATAATAACAACATACTTTGTAAACCACTCTGAGTGGGTGTTAAGTCATCCTGAAAAGCGGTATATAAATCAAATGTTATTATTATAGTAGCTGCTAAAGAGTCAGGAGTGAAAAGCCGCATAACATGAAGCTTCCCTAATCAGCTTTTAGGTCTATATTTATTTTTTTAAAAAACTAGAAATGTTCCTTTAGCATTACCTAGTGCCATTGGTTGTGGCTGCTGGTAATGCTTGGACCCTGGCTACAGGTATGCGCATCTTCTGCTGTGATGGTGCTCTGGACCCATCATTCTCTACTGACGACACACTGGAATTTGGTTCTTGATTAGTGTGTTCCGGCGAACTCAGCTTCCGGCTCACCCTCCCTCCTGACACAGGCCTTGCTTGCCGTCTAAGTGCAGTCACCTAAAACAACAAAAGACAGAATATTATCCAGTTAATCCACAGCGAGTTTATCAATTAGAACAACACGATACCATAATTTGCTATAACAGTCATGCATTCCAAAATATTCTGGTACCTCTTCTGTTCTGCGGCGTAGAATAACTTCTTGATTCCTCTTCTGAGCCTCCAGAAGCTTGAGCTGATGCTGTAAAACAAAAGCCATCAAAAATAAAGTTCGCTCATGTGCCTAAGAACCAATCTAATATTTACAAAATAAACAATGGGTCAGATCCCATGAAAAATTTTTGCACGTACAACTGCACTTGCCATAGCGTTAAGTGAATGTGTTTGCCATCCTGTGAAACTCTTTATGAACCTGCTGTATCCATAGGATAAACCATTCGTAACCCACATGCAGAATCCAGAAACCTTTGCAAATGGCACAGCACAAATCACTTTAGATGACATAAACAGAAGAAGTTAGAGTCTGCTCAACTTCATCTATGCATTACCTCTCGTTTCCGTTGCTCCTTTTTGAGTTGTGCAATCTCTCTATTCCTTCTAGATTCATTCATCCTGGCTTTTTCTTGCTCTTCTTTCATTTGCTTCATCAGGCGAACCTGTATAAATACTTGTTACTCAATCACCTTTAACATGCAATTTTGCTTCACAAACAGACAAACAAAAAACCTTGCTGTAAAATATTTGCACTACCATCACAAAGAAAAATATCTTTTGCTAAAAGGCTATTACTGTTCCACCGCTCCTAGTGGTATCTCCATATTACTCTTCACCAGTAATGCTATAAAAATAGCATTGTTTTGTATTTTTCCTGCTTAGTATTATCTTGGAATCGATGAGCAGCTGGTGAACAAGCAGCTCACCGTATTATACATTTTTCAGGGTCTGCAATTATTCCAAGTGAACACAGATGAATGCTTACTAAGTGATAACTTGCTCCATTAAATGAACACCTGTTGGGGGAACAGTTGCATCATACACATGCTACACATGTGGACCCACTCAGAAAAATGGGGAAGCGCAAGTATGATGAAATTCTCCTTACCACCAATGGAATCAGTGGAGTGGATTCTACCAGCTTTTCTGCTGGATCCTATCCAATGTGGATTTTGTCCAATGTGGACTTTGTCCACAGGGGCACCATGATCCCTGGCACTGCTTTTTTGATGGTCAATAGGTGCTCCCCCTCTGCATTTTTCCAGCAAAAAGCTAGTAGGATCCACTCGCATATGTCGCTCGCATATGTCCACTCGCACTGTAAGTTGGTGGTGGCGGTGGAGAGTGCCCTCAAGTCAGAGTTGACTTATGGCAACCCCTAGTGGGGTTTTCATGGCAAGAGATGAACAGAGGAGGTTTCCCATTGCCTGCCTCTGCAACCTTGGTCTTTGTTGCAAGTCTCCCATCCAATTACTAACCAAAGCCCACCCTGCTTAGCTTCTGAGATCTCACAAGATCAGGCTCACCTGGGCTATCCCGATGAGGGCACCACAGTAAGTTATCACTTGCTAAATGGCAACCTGTACTCTCATTGGCTCCATTCTATCAAGACAATTAATGCTCATCTCAGAAAAAATCCAGTCTTTATTCTTTGCAGTGCTTATTGTTGACTTTTTCAACAGAAAAAATGAATGCAAACAACTGTAGTTCATCTTCCAGACTGATGCTATCTGTATACAAGTTTATGTAATTTTTTAAAAAATCACTACCTTTGTTTTCTTCATCTCTGACACATCCTGCTGCAACTTTTTCAATTGTTTTTCATACTGAGACTGATTTTTAAGCAATCGGGCGTGTTCTTTCTGTGCTGCCTGCAACCTCTGCAACTCTTTATTCATGGACTGGAGTTTCTTTTCATACTCGGTTTTAATCTTTTTTGCCTTTTCTTCTGAGCAGGATTCCACTGAACCTAAATGAGAATGTATTTTTATTTTTTAAAAATATCTACCATATGCTAAGCACCTAATTCTAACATCAGCATTTTTTTAAATCTCATTTGAGCATCAGTTTTCAGTTCTGCTGCTGTTTCAGACTTGTATATGAAAAGGAGACATCCAGAAGTTATGTTTCCAAGAACCAACAAATTTATATCCCTCCCTTCTACCAAGGAGCAGCACAAGGGCACTGATGTGGGATTATCCCCATTGAACTTTGCAATGCACTTAATAATAACATAATAACAACATTCAATTTATATACCTCCCTTCAGGATGACTTAAGACCCACTCAGAGCGGTTTACAAAGTATGCCATTATTATCCCCACAACAAAACACCCTGTGAGGTGGGTGGGGCTGAGAGAGCTCCGAGAGAGCTGTGACTGACCCAAGGTCAGCCAGCCTGCTTCAAGCGGAGGAGTGGGGAATCAAACCCGGCTCTCCACATTAGAGTCCTGCTGCTCTTAACCACTACACCAAATCTGCTCTCACAACTGACCCTTGTGAGTAGGGCTGGGGGCCGGAAATTCTCCTGGAATTCCAACTGATCTCCAGACTACAGAGATCAGCTCCCTTGGAGGAAATGGCAGCTTCAGAGGGAGGAGTCTTTACGGCATCCTATCCCTGCTGAGCTCCCTCCCTTCCCCAGACTCTCTCCTCAAATCTCCAGGAATTTCCCAAGCCGGAGTTGGAAACCCTACTTGTAAGGCAGCTTAGGGCAAAAGAGACCACAAAGTCAGTGAGCTGCACTACTGCAGGGAGGGTCCAACCCAAGATCTGAAGCACTATTAACCTTTTATCCTGCCATAATAAGCCCATGACCAAGCCCTCTTAAGAGGCATAGCTAACAAAGGGAGCTCCCCTGGAAAAGATAACACACATCAACAGGACCACAAGGGTCTCCTGGGATAGAACTAAATTGATATCGGCATTGTTCCGTCCGAGCAGATCTGGTGTGGAGTGATTATACTTTGTGTGTTCAATTGTGACCTCCTTTATTCAAATACAGCCGGTGAACAAGTGATAATACGAAACGGGAATTGGTAATCACGCTGGCAATATACCCGTCCGGCTGTGTGCTGGAAATTACCATCAGCATTTGTGCTCTTCAGCCCTTGTGCTTTTCTGCTTTCCTAGCGAAGCACGGAGGGTCACCTTCGTCAATGACTCATTAATTTGAAGCATGAACATTTGCACACACCTAGTTGAAGAAGAAACCAACAAAATTCAGTTCTTTTCACCAGAGACATTGGAGTTCCTGCGAACAAACTCACTTATACCAAGATTTTTCACATGTACTGACTGTATTTTTGTACTTGTCTATTTGGTGGCTTATGTATGACTTTCTTGTAAATTGATTTTCTAATGACTAATTTTGCACGTATTTAGCACTTAGCACTTTGGTTTTTGATAAGCATTAAATTTTTGATATCCGTTTAGTTCTATCCCCGGAGACCCTTGTGGTCCTATTGACGTCTCTTAAGAGGCATAAAGAAAAGCTTCGTCACAGTCTTCCTCTTACCCAAGTTTTGAAGGACCTGATCTCTTTCAAGCTGAGTGTCTTTGATCTTGTGCTGCAGCATCATCAGCTTCTCCTCGTACTGCTTTTTCAGGGTCTGAAGCCTCCTTTGGCTGTTCTCCAGCTCATCTATCAGCTTCTGTTTTATGGCGATTTCACACGTGATGTTTGCTAAATCGGCCTGATAATTTGCTGTGAATTAAGCAGAATAGGACGGGATTATCAACTGTGATGGTCTCTCTCAGGGGTCAAGTCACGTCAAGTTTATTATTACAGTCTGCGATCAACACATATAAAACCATTTGCAAATCAGTTTAAAAACAGTTGAGACTGGATACAGGAGAAGAACGATGAATAAATATAAGAGTAGAAAAATAAGATCATCATAAATTAGTTGTTTAAAAGGTTAAAATGCATTCAGTCTGCCTTATGCGATTTACGTTGCTTGTAGACCTGGGCACAGAATCTTGCTACTTGACGTGTTGTCTGGTGATTCCGATCAGACAAAAGATAATCAAGTTTGATTTTATTTGAACTTCCAGGGAATCTTTCTACTAACGGACTGATGGTTTCCGCTCTAATTTTACTGTGACTTGGGCAGCTAAAGATGTGCTCCATTGAGTCAATTTCTCTTAGGGGACAGGACCAAAGCCGAAGAGAGTAAGGGACAGCTTTAAACTTTCCTTCCAGAACGGCAGAGGGTAGAGTCGAACTTCTAGCTAAAGTAAATGCCCTTCTGGAGTTACTGGATTCAAGAAAGTAAAAATAGGCTGCAGGAGCGGCAATATATTTAGTAGTATCTGAAGAAATAAAACCTGGTGCTCTAAGTAAATCTGTTTGTCTTTCAATGTCTGTCACTCTCGGCTTAATGAGTGATTTTTCCCGGTCTAACCCCATGACTAGCAAACTCTGAGGGGAAAGACCCAATTTTCCCAGGGATTTCAGAGTCGCCTTTTGCCAATTAGATTGAAATTTGTCTTGGAATAACAAAGGGAGCAGACCTTGCGGGTTTAGACTTCTTGATTCAACAAGTATCTAATTAGGAAAAAACCTTACACGTAAGAAAGATGTAACATCACAGAACTATTTTCAGGGTCAAATCCACATTCACCCATTACCCGCATGTTTATCGGATATCTTCCGTTTGCCTCCAATCCATGATTTTTTCCTCTTCGTTCACATTCCTGCTTCTACTCCGTCTTTCTCGCGCATCCCTCCGGTCACACGGCCGCTCGAAAACCGCTTTTGGGGGCGGGACCTTTTTTTTCCGCCCATTTTTAAAAAATTTGTAGTGCACTTTTCCGTTATTTCGATCTTGCCTTATAAAGAAACATCATTGAAGATAATGGAAGATTTATATTCACTTACCGTGAAGCTTCCTTTCTCGGTGGTCTCGGAGTGGGGCAGTCGTCACTAATGGGTAGCTCCTCCTCCTTCTCTTTCGCAGGGCCGGCAAACTTGCAATCCTTCAGGGGGAGGGGCTCCCAGGCTTCCTCAGTTCCTTTCCAAGCCCTCTTCGGTCCCCAAAGCAGGTTCAATCCAGGTCTCGCCTGTCCTGTAACTTATATAACTAGAAAACAGCAAGAGTCCAACTCGGCCAAAACAACCGGCCACTAACCAAGGTGGAACTATTTACAACCGTAGACCCCTGACCTTAATGTTCCTTCTTTCCCTCTTGCTCGTTCTTCATTCCATTTCCCCTTCTATTAATATTAATATTTATTTTATGGGTGGGTTCCCGACTGCCCCACTCCGAGACCACCGAGAAAGGAAGCTTCACGGTAAGTGAATATAAATCTTCCATTCTCCTGTGGTCTGGAGTGGGGCAGTCGTCACTAATGGGATATATGCTAGCAGTTTACCCAAGGGGAGGGGCATTCGGTTAGTCCAGGACGTGCTGTAGCACCCTTCTACCAAACGCCGCCTCTGCTGAAGCCAGCTGATCAACCCTATAGTGTTTGGTGAACGTGTGTACTGACTTCCATGTTGCTGCCTTACAGATCCTGTCTAATGAGGGGAAGGCCCTATAGGCCGCTGATGTTGCCGCCCCTCTAAGGGAGTGGGCCTTGATCCCTTCGGGTGGGGCAAGGTTCCTAGATTTATAGGCTAACACAATGCATTCCCTTATCCATCTACTCAGTGTTGATAGTGAAACCTTCTTGCCCATGGAGCTGCTTTTGAAGGAGATGAACATATGTTCTCCCTCTCGAATCGATTTGGTCCTGTCTAAATAGAAGCTTAGGGCTCTCTTCACATCTAATTTGTGCCATTCTCTTTCTCTATCATTCTTGGGGTTGGCACAGAATGAGGGCAGAACGATATCCTCCCCCCTGTGGAAGGATGAATTGACTTTAGGAATGAAAGTCGGGTCCGTCCTCAAAACTACCTTATCCTGGTGAAAAATACATAACTCCCTATTTACTGATAGGGCCCCTATCTCCGATACCCTCCTGGCTGAGGTCAGGCCCACTAGGAAGATTGTCTTAAAGGTCAAGATCTTTAAGGAACAGGTCGCCATTGGCTCGAAAGGTTCTTTAGTGAGTGCCTTCAACACCACGTTGAGGTTCCAAGTTGGAAAGCGGTGAACCTGAGGCGGGTTCAGCAGCATGGTTCCCCTCAGGAATCTCTTGACGTGAGGATGCGAAGTCAGGGACTTCCCAGTCTTAGATCCTTTAATCGCTGAAAGTGCCGCCACTTGCCGTTTAAGGGTGCTGGTGCTCAGGCCCTTTTCCAATCCATCTTGCAGGAAGGAGAGAATCTGCTTCACTGATGTTGACATAGGATCTCTACCCCTTTGGGTGCACCAGTCCGTGAACGATTTCCATGTCTTACTGTAGCTTTTGTTGGTGGAACTCTTCCGTGAAGCCAGCATTGTGGTGATTACTGTTTCCGGGTATCCTAGTTCCCTGAGCTGTCGATGTTCAACCGCCAAGCTGTCAGCTTTAGGGACGACGGGTTCGGATGTCTGATCTCCCCTTGTGTCAGTAGATCCTCCCTGGATGGCAAGGTCCATGGTTCCGCACAAGACATCCTCATGAGGTCCTGGAACCACGGTCTCCTCGGCCAGAACGGCGTGACCAGGATAATGTTCGCTCTCTGTTCCAGAATTTTCTGAAGCACCTTGGGTATAATCTTGGTTGGAGGAAAGGCGTAGAGAAGTGTTCGAGGCCAATCCCGACTCAGCGCATCCACTCCCCTCGCCTCCAGTTCCCTGAACCTGGAGAAGAAGTGCGGAACCTTTCTGTTGGCAAGGGTGGCGAATAGGTCCACCTCTGGAGTGCCGAACTTTTGACATAGCGATAAGAACACCTGGCTGTTCAGTGACCATTCTGACTGGTCCACTTTGTTTCTGCTTAGCCAGTCCGCCACCGAGTTCATTTGACCCGCTATGTGGCTTGCCTTTATCGATTTGATGTTCTTCTCTGCCCAGAGGAAGATCTCGTCCGCTACTTCCCCCAGGCGCTTGGATCTGGTGCCTCCTTGTCTGTTGATGTAGGCCTTTGCTGTCATATTGTCCGTGTATACCATGACGTGCCCGTTCCGTACGACGTCTGCGAACTCCAGTAGCCCGTTTCTTATGGCCTTGAGTTCTAGGAGGTTTATGCTGGCCTCTTTCTCGCTTTGCATCCATTGCCCCTGGGCAAACCGGTCGTCGGTGTGGGCTCCCCATCCCTGTAGGCTGGCGTCCGTCGTGATTGTCATTCTGTTTGGTTCCCTGAGAGGGGAGCCTTTGGTGAATCTGTTCGGTGCCAGCCACCAATCCAGGTCCCTGGAAAGTGATTGGGGAAACCTCACTGTTATCTGCAACCGCTGGGCTATGGACCTCTGGTGGGGGCGCAGGAACTTCTGCAGTGGTCTGGTATGGAACCTGGCCCATTGCAGAGCATCCTGGCAGGACACCATCATGCCCTGTAATTTTGCCAGCTGCAAGATCTCCACCGACTTCCGTGACTGGAGATCCCGTATCAGTGAGAGAATCTTTTGTCGCCTTTCGAAGGACACGAAGGTCTTGTCCATAGCTGTGTCCACAATCATTCCCAAGTGGACAATTCTTTGCTTCGGTAAGAGCAAGCTCTTCTGTTGGTTTATGATAAATCCGTGTTCCTCCAGGCAGCCGATCGTCGTCGCTACCGCCTCCTCCGCTGAATGGAGGGAGGGGGCCTTTATTAAGATGTCGTCCAGGTACGGAGACAGGGCTACTCCTTGTACTCTGAGGAATGCCACTAGAGTGATTAGCACTTTGGTGAAGACTCTCGGCGATGATTTCAGGCCGAAGGGGAGGGCTCTGTATTGATAGTGCTCCCCGTCGTACGCAAAGCGCAGGTACTTCCTGTGAGCTGTGCAGATGGGAATGTGTAAGTAGGCCTCTGATAGATCTATGGACGCGAGGAAGTCCCCATGTTGAATGGCTGAGGTGGTGGACTTCATCGTCTCCATCTTGAACTTCCTGGACTTGATGTGGAGGCTCAACCATTTGAGATCTAAGATGGCTCTGATTTCCCCATTCTTCTTCGGGACGGTGAAGAAGATTGAGTACACACCCTGTTTCCTGCAAAGCCTTGGTACCGGTTCTATTGCTCTGATCTGCAGCAAGTGCTTGATGGCTCCTTTTATCTCCAGGTGTTTCCGATGGGAAGGATTTCGAAACACCTGGGTGAAACGCCTGCGTGGCGTCTTCTCGAATTCCAAGGAATAGCCCCTGGATACTGTTTCCAGTACCCACTGATCTGACACAGTTTGTCTCCAACGGGGCGCGAAGGCTTGAAGTCGGCCTCCTACTGGTCCTGTTGTCTCTCTGTGCGGATAGTCATGCTTGACTGGCTTTCTTCTGCCCTTTAGGTTGAAAGGATGATTTCCTGAAGGTGAAGGGTCTGCTGTCCGATCTATGCTTGGTCTGCCAGCGATTTTTAAATGGCCTGTCTGACTGTTGTCTGGCCGGTCTTTTGATGTCACGAAAGGACTGCCTTCCTTTGTACTTTGCGTCTCTCTTTTTGGACGGGAGCACCTTCTTCTTTTCAGAGTTCTCCACCAGGA
This sequence comes from Eublepharis macularius, assembly GCF_028583425.1. Classification (NCBI taxonomy): domain Eukaryota; kingdom Metazoa; phylum Chordata; class Lepidosauria; order Squamata; family Eublepharidae; genus Eublepharis; species Eublepharis macularius. The sequence continues at coordinate 93,671,020 of NC_072798.1, forward strand.
ACCTGTCCAGCGCCTCTCCAAAGAGCTTGTCCCCGGAATATGGGATCGCTGCCACCTTACTGCGTGCCTGGGGGTCCACGTCCCAGTTCCTCAGCCACGTGTTCCTCCGAGCTGCCACGTTGAAGCCCATGGCCCTAGAGGACATTTGAAAGGAATCCAGGGTGGCATCCGCTGCAAAGGCTGCTGCCAACGCTATCTTTTTAACTTCATTCTTGATTTCTTTTGGAACTTCCCTACCAGCCGCCGCCAGGTCCGATGCCCACGTGTATGCCGCTCTGGCGAACAGGGAGCCGGTAGCTGAGGATTTCAGCGACGCTGCCGAGGCTTCGAAGTTTCTGCGTAGGGCCTGCTCAATCTTCTTGTCTGAAGGGTCCCTAGGCATGCCTTCCGAGTCCATAGGGAGGACTGATGTGGTTGCCAGGCTGGTGACTGGGTCATCCACCACCGGAAGCTTGATCTTTTTTGCATCATCAGGACTTAGTGAGTAAAACTTGTGAAAAACAGATTGGTAGAGTTTAGGTTTTGCAGGGTTATCCCATTCCATCCTTAGGGTGTCATGGAAGATAGCCGGCAAAGGAACCCCTGAGTGTTTGGGGCCCATTTTGGGGAGTGCCCTCGCCAGGCCTTGCGGGTGAACAGGCTCTGTTTCCGCTTTTCCTGCCACAGGTGGAGAGATTTCCAGGGTTCTTAGCACTTTAGCAAGTAACTTGGAGTACATGTCCTGAGGAAAAAGCCTAGGTTGCGTTTGAATTAGGTCTGTCTCTTCTTCCTCTGACAACTCCCCTTCCTCGCTTCCTGATGAGTGAGGTGACTGTACAGAACTACCCTGGGACTCATCAGACTCACTGGAGTCCTCCACTAGCCATTCACTTAATTTTCTCTTTTTTGTTTCAGTTTGGGAACTAGGTTCCAGTTTCCTTTTCCCTTTAGAGGTGCTGGATTTCTGTTTGCATTTTCCCTGAGAGGCTGTCTTTAATTCCTTAACTGCACTATCAATGCCTCTTTTAATTTCTGTTTGAAGCCATGCTAAAATGTTTGCTTTTGCCTCTGGACCTGCAAGGTCAGGGTCACCAACCCCTGCATTGCCCCCTTGGTTGGGGTGTTGCCGACTTGAGCTCTCCAGGGAGTCCATGTTATTAATGTCTGACTCCCCTGGTTGTTTGTCACTCGTGCCAGCCTGGGCTGCCATTCCCGCCAAATTCTTGCAGCCTAAAGCGAAAGTAAGCGTGGGCGCGAATTAGAGTCTGGCCATAAATACTTCCCCCCTCCGTACCCTGTGGTTGGAATACTCAGGGAGGCCGGAGTTAATTTTCCTTGCACCAAACTAGGTCCGTAATCAAAAAGGGGCATGATCTGGGGCCTGCGCCGTATATTAGTGGCTTGCACCGGCCTTCTGCAACGAGCTAGGGCTGCTTTTAAGCCCCTGTCCATCCACCAGCCCTCCAATCCAATCCCCCCCCCATTTCCCCGAAGGCGCCAAAAGCCTCTCCTCGGGGCCGTTTAAAACTCACGATTCCTTTTGGCGCGTTCAGTAGAGTCCCCGCCGCTTTGGAGCCTCTGGGCTTCCTTTCGGCTGCGCTGCCGCGGCTCCGACTCCTGCCGCTTTCCCCTGGGTCTCTAAGCAGCAGCCGGGACCTAGCTGGCTAGGTTTCGTCGGCTCTGCGCTCGCCTTTGGAGGTTGAATGCAGAGGGAGGGAGGGGGGGGTTGGAGGACTAAGCCTTCCTTTGCCCCGGCGAGCCCGCGCCTGCAAAATTCTTCTTCAAAGGATCGCTGCTCCGGAGAGCACAAACTTGCATCCGCCTGCTGAGCAGGGCCGGAAAAAACTGAGGAAGCCTGGGAGCCCCTCCCCCTGAAGGATTGCAAGTTTGCCGGCCCTGCGAAAGAGAAGGAGGAGGAGCTACCCATTAGTGACGACTGCCCCACTCCAGACCACAGGAGAATGATGCCTCTCTTTCCCCCACTGAGAGCACTGATGGCTCTCTCCCGTTTCTTTTTTGGAAATTTGGAAGCATGTGGGAAGCTTTCGTGGGCATTTCCTATGCAGGACAGTTCAGTGCCTGAATTTTACTGAAGTTTCACTTCCTTGGAGTGTCATTATTTCAATATTTTGTAATTTCGATATTACAGTAATATAAAATAAAAAAAAATAAAAAACAGTTAAAAAGGAAGTTTCGCGAGTCCGTTCTGAGGATGGATTCACCCCAAAATGATTTTTCAAACTACCAGATTTGATTCAGAAACAGCATAATCAATAAATCCAATGCTATGAAGTCAAAAACAGTCTTTTGCAGACTACGGAGCACTTGCAAGTTGAATCAGCCAATAGGAACTCTCGGAACGGCCGGAGAGACAGGAAGGGGGGTGGTTTTTAAAAAAAACCGCGTAAATTGCGCATTGGCCCGTTGAAAACCTGTGACCACATATTCAGAAGAAATGCGAATGAAATGCGTCTGTTTAATGAGGTAATGCGACCGGCACTCGGGATTGCGTGGGGAATGCGGGGAACATGCGACTTAGAATGAGTAATGTGGATTTGCCCCAGGTGTCAAAACTGCTGAAAATACATTTAGACCAGTTGTCCCAAACATATTGATATTAACCCTTATTTCCGGACACCAGATCATCCAAGAGCAGAGGAAGTGCATAATAAAGATAGCATACCGATCAATAACTATCCTTATTAGTAATACTCACTGTTGTCAAATTCAAAAGAGTCTGAACTCAACATGTAGTGGGACCAGTACATTCACGTAACACAGCAGCAGGAAATGCAACTGAAGTGCATGATGGCACTTTATGTTTGCAGCGCAATCCTAAACTGCGTCTCATCCTTCTAAACCCAGTGTCTTAAGTCTGCTTAGGACTGCACTGTACGGTTAGTGGTGCTGGGTAGAAAATTGAGGAGTCCGATTTTGAAAAAGTCTGGCATTCAAAGTTACAGACACAGGAAACATTTTTTAGAAGTCCTTGTGAAGACAGTCTAAGAGAGAACATCTCAGAGCAGCAGAAGGACGTATGGAAAGAATCCAGTTTCTTTTTGGTTGCAAATATGTGGAAGTGTGCAGTTCCAAACTTTCTGACATTGCCAAACAAACCATGGCCGTTTTCACACTGCTTACTGGCCACAGAACGTCGCGCCAAGCTCCCGGAACGACAGCGTCTTCCTGGCGCAATTTCACACGAGAACAGCACTTGTCGTGCGAAATCGTGCCAGGAGTACGCTGTCGTTCCAGGAACTTGGCGCAATGTTCCATGGCCAGTAAGCAGTGTGTGAAAACGGCCCATATATTGGATCCTGCAACATCACAACAAATGGCACTAAAACTCTGGAATCCTGTCCCCAACGAGATTTGCCAATCCCCCCTCTGTTGCTCTCTTCTGCCAGCAGGTGAAGAATTTTTTGTTTCGCTTGGCAATCCTTTTGTTTTTATCTTTTGTGTTTATTTTAAATTGTTTTAATGATGTGTTTATGTGTTGGTTTTAATGCCTTTCGAGATGATACTTTAACTTGTATGTTTTATATTTGTTAGCTGCCTTGATGGTCCTGTAAGAGCAGAAAGGTTGGGTAAAAACCTTGTTAATAAATAATAAATAAGCATTTCACAAAATGGCAGGAAACTGTAACTGCCCCCTCCCCAATCTGTTATACCAATAAGCGTCACCTATTCAGCTCATTGGAAAAATCTGAGTAGCTCTCAAAACACCCCAATTAATTGTTTTTCATATTTGTAACCATGTTGAGATGTGTCACCTTTTTCATCTGAATCAGAATCTGATTCGTCTGAGCTTTCAACAACTTCCATGTCATCGTCATCTTCCTCCTCCTCTTCCTCCTCCTCTTCATGGTCACTGGGCTCCTGACCTTCTTCCTACAATAAAGAGAGAGAAAAACTGCAACTGATCCACAGATTCCTTATTTTATGACTACAGAGTCACGAAGTAAATATTAAGTATTAAATAAGTATCATAAAACAGTATTATTTTAGTTTAGCCAGTTCATGAAGGTGCATCTTCTTACGTGAAGAGACACAAAGCTTTTAAGTTTTAAGTGAAACTATTACAGGGCGTTAATAATGAGAGATGGATGAGCTCCCCGTAGCTTTCTCAGGGTTGAAGTTCAAGCAATCTAGGCTCTTTCCTGATGAATCTCTACACAAGACAGCTTACACGGGGATGCTCAAGTGTAGGGAGACGTGATATTCGGAAATTGCTCCTCAGTGGGTTTGTTAATTTCATCTTCGCCTTCCTGTAGGCTCTGTCAATTTTACCTTCTTTTCTGGGAGGCAAAGATAAGATTAATAAACCCTCTGAGTGATCTCTGCTACCTCTGCCTTTTTAAACCATCCTCCTGTAGGGAGATGAAATTGACAGAGCCTTTGCAGAGGCAAAGATGAAATTAACAAACCCTCTGAGGAGCGATTTCCGCCAGCTCTACCTTTTAAAACTACGCTTCCAGGCTAATATTGCGTCTCCCTACGCATGAGCGTCCCGTGTAAGATGTCTTGTGTACAGAGACTCTGAAATCCATCGTACTCCTAATGAACACTTGAACTGCTTATGACTTTTCCTTCCTCCTCTCCTTCCCGCATTATTGCTGCATGGTTATTCTGAAGTCTCATTGTGTACAGTGGGACTGCGCCTACTCATATTTCAGACTCTCCTGGTGTTTGCAGGAATTGGAAATGAATCCCTTTATGTTACAAACAGAAGAGCTCTTGGATTAGTATCAGCTCTCCTCAAATTCTTCCTCGGACAACCAATTTGGATTCCCATCTACAAAGCTGCCAAGCTCACCAGCAACTCTAGTTACAACAAACAACACCCAGCGATGACTATCATTTACTAGCCCTCGTTATGTCCTCTTCCTACCCTCCACCGTTTTCAGCATTTCCAAGGAGGAGCAATGTTTCCTTTATGTTTATGGTAACCTTGACTAAAACATCTGGCAATATAGTACATTTACCGCTAGCAAGAACTGACGTTGTTAACACTGTAATACTTACTGCTTCCAATTCATGGTTCTCTCTTTCAGAAATGCCTTTCTCATCCTTCTTCTCCTGTTCATTATCTGTGTTCTCCTCTTTAACAACACTATGAAATACAAAATGGAAGCATTAAGTAGCAAAAGAAGCTCCAGCCAACACCCTGCCTAAAGCACTGACCACAATCTGGTGTTTCATTGAAAGCTGAAAGTAAGAGGTAATCAATTCTACGAGTTTGAATACGAGAGTGAAAGGATACTGAAGCACTAACAAACAGTAACGAATATTGAAAGTCTCGGATATTCTACTACAGGGGTTCTTGCAACAGTTTTTGGAATGTTGCAAGATAAAGATCCCAAGGAATTTTTCATGCATAAAATCCTGGAATTTTAGAGTTCTGGAGATTCAAGTGAGAGGCTGAGAGAGAGGACTGGAGTGCTACAAATGGGAGAAGGGGCAGGCTTGTCAAGTGTTTATAGAGACACAGCAAAACCACCAGAAAAGCTCTACGGTATCGTACCATACCATGATTCTGACTATATTATGCCAGAGCAGCTTAAAGTTAAGGTGGGTGTAAAGATGAGCTGGGCCCACTGAAGCCCTTCAAGTCATAGTTCCACACATCAGGCATTTAAATATCACCCTCAGAGAAGGTTACCTAAATAACAAAAGGGAAGACACAGCAAAATCTAAATCTTTGGATCCCTTGTTTCCAGGGCCAGTTATTCCTTCCCCTTTTAAGTTTGCTATTTCTTACGGACACATGAAGGAAGGGCTGTCTTGGTGATTTTGGGACCCTGGGCAAAATATCCAGAATAGAGCCCCAGAAATACTGCCACACCCTGCTAGGCTTACTCCTTGCCACCAGTGTCCAAGCAAGGGATGGCCTTCACTTCCAACTCTTTCCTGTAGGGTTGTTCCTGCTGGCACCTAGTGTGCAGGATTTATGCCGTCCAAAATGTAAGGGGACGATCTTCATAAGACAGACCTAGATAAGAGGCCTAGATCAAAATTATAATGAACATTTCAAGTAAGCTGTCACTCTTGGCGGGCGGGCACGCATGTGGTTTCATGCAATACTAGGTGTTTCTCTCTGGTTTTGGCTCTCAAAGAGAGTTACAGAAAATGCAGTAAAATGGTGAAACCTCACAGCACTCTTCCAAAGGTCTCCTTCTAAGTTCTTCCTTCTATTTCTTGGAATTTGAATTAATGAACCTTAAAACATAAGTGGTCAATGAATAACACTTCTCACAACTGACTTGTACCTTGTAACAGAACCAGTATTGCTTTATTCTATGCTTACTAAATCCTAGGAGCCACCACATCACAGCATACAACTTCTTCCTCCTCTACAGCACACAGAAAAACTATTTATTAGTAAAATATGTGATCATGTGTTTATATACTATTAGGTCCATAATATTTCCACAACCACCACTCCAGCCAATGAAGAATCAGTTGATGCCACCTATGGCTGTCATTTTTTTAAAAATTGGATTTATAACCAGTCTCATCTTAATAGTTCTACCCTCTACCAAAAGCCAGTGCATATTGGGTACTAGCACAATCAGTATGTCAAAACATATAGATGATTAAGCTGGAAAAGTTTGCTTTAAAAGACCAAATCGTAGAACAGGGAAAAATCAAAGATCATTAAAAAAAAAATTCAACATTTTTTTTAATACCTTCTCATTTCTTTTGAAAGCAAGTTTTATAGTTACAGCTTGCTGATGAATTTCAATCTGGTTCACAACATCATGAACAGCTAGCTTCTTCTATCAGTTACTTGACTTCATAGCACATAATACTCCGTAAGTGATAAATGGACAGTGGCTCATTTGGAGATGTCTATGTGATATACTCAGTGCTAATCAGATCCCCCCAGTTCCATGCTGATTAGGATTCATTCCATCTTCAGCACAGGGACTTTGCTTCTTCCAGGGCCGGCGTGCCCATTGAGGCCAGGTAGGCGGTGGCCTCAGGGTGCGAGGGCACCGGAGGGGCGCTGGAGAGAGTGTCAGGGGCAGAGGCACATGCCGCGGAGCTGGCGTGGCTGGGCCGCAGCTGCTGTAGCCAGCCAGCCCCATGCCGCCACCACCGCCACACATCCCCAGCCGGGCGCAGCAGCTACAAGCTGCTGCCAGGGCAGCGTGTGGAGCGTGGAGCAGCCTCCGCCCACCACCCCAGCCATCCGCCGGCCAATGCCCCCGGCTTGCACTGCGTGATGACGTCATCACGTGATGACGTCATCACGCAATCCGTGGCACGCACGCTGCGTGCATGCGCATGGGGGGGTGGCTGGAGGCACCGGAAACCCTGGCTCCGGCAGTGGCTCTACTAGGGTTGCCAGCCTTCAGGTAGTGGCTGGAGATCTCCTGGATTTACAACTGGTCACCAGGCCACAGACATCAGTTCACCCGGAGAAAATGGCTACTTTGGCTGGTGAACTGTATGGAATTATGCCATGCCAAGGCCCTTTCCCTCCCCAAACCCCACTTTCTCCAGGTTTCACTCCCCAGATCTCCAGGAATTTCCCAACTTGGAGCTGGCAACCCTAGAATCTACATATTAGAGAAAAAACAAGTAGGGGCCCAAAACCAAATGCTGCGGGGGTTGTGTTGTGGTGGGATGCGGTGAAGCAGTTCCATGGAGGGCTACTCCCATTCTCCCCACTTTTGCTTTTACCCTCCAAAAGTCCTTCCCTGTCCCCTTCTTCCCAATGATCCTTCCTTTTTTCTCCTCTGTTACCCTCTACCACCTCCCTGGCAAATACTCTTACCCACTTCCCTCTCTTCCAGGAAAATACCCTAAACCCCCCTCCCTCCTTGGCTCCCTCCCAAACACCCTTCCCTTTCCCCCCTTACTCTTCAAAAAAACCCTCGTCTTCCCATTCCCTCCCAAACACCCTCCCCCCACATTCCTCCTTTTCCTATCTACTGGGGGCAGCTGAGCTCAGAACTGGCCCTCCCTGGCCTGTGGAATCCCACCATGCTGCAGTACTGGCCAGCTGAGCTGGGGCAAGTTGTGGCCCAACACCGGGTGGGCACATCCACACATTCCATGACCAAGCACTGGGTGGGTGTGGCACTAACAGGGGTGGGTTGCTGCCACCTTGCCAAGGCCTGAGGCAGCCTGTTACCACCACTTCTGAATGTTTAAGAGGCAAAGGGCCAGCATGCGGGACAGTTTCCACTTCCCTGGATGTGGCACACCACTTCATATTCGCAGCAAATGGGCAAGTAGTTTGGAGGAATTGAAACACGTTTGTGTTGAAGATTATTCTGCAACCCTGGGGTTGTTCCCCAAGGCTTGCAGAAGCATCTGATTTCTAGCCTAATGACCCCGATCTATGGATTTAAGTATCCACAGGGAAGGGTGCCACTTGGCTATTAGTATATACAAGTTGGAAACCCGCAAAAATTGCAGGGTGGAGATTCCAGGGACCAGTGCCAGGCCTCCAGCTCTCCTCCCTTGCAAACAGCCTCCCCCTTTGCTACCTGCCTTCCAAACACCATTAACCTTTGCACTCCCATTCAAAGGGGAAGGGTCTTTGGGAGGCAAAGGGGGAGGGTCCTTGAGAGGAAGGAGGCAAGGAGGTTTTGGAAGAGGGTGGAAAGGTGGGAAAGTGGCCCCCTGCCACCCACCCACCATTCTCTCTAATTCTCTTGCCCCCCACCCTTGCCTGTGACTCCCCCATGCATGCACTCAGCCACCTTCCTTCTCTCCCCACTGTAACTTGGAGCTTACCTTTTCCCTGCTGCTGCTGCAGCCTGATTACATTTTACAGGCAATTTTAGCAGTTTAAAAATTGAGGCCCCGATCTGCCTTGGCTGTGTGGATTGGGGCCTCACAGCAATTTTTAAGGAGTAAAAATTGCCTGTAAAATGGATTCCTGTGTTGAGGGGGGAGAAAGTGGTGGAGGCCCATGGAACAGTCTCCCCCCGCCCCTCGTCCACCATCAGCACCTCTGCTGCCTCCACCGGGACTTTGAGCTGCCACAGGAAGAAGAGCTAAGAACTGTCCCAGTGCTGTCTCCCTTCTCTGCCTGCCAGCCTATTCCATGTGCCCTGGAGCAGAGGCCCAAGAAAGTAGACCGGGCCCCACCATTCTGTAGGTGTCGTTGTGGCCTGCTGCTGCCGCCTAGGCCTCAATGGGCTGCTCTGGTACAAGCTGTAACACCAGACAGCTAAGGAGCACCTGCACACACAGTGTGTGGCTCTTTGGGGTAGGAATAAACCTCTAATACACAAATTGTATTTTTTTGTATTTTTCTGCAACCCTTGGGGTGTTGCCCCTGATTGCCAAGGCCTCTGTTGTGTTTCTGGTGGCCCTCATCTGTGGGTTTAGGTATCCACAGATTGGGGCCACTTGGCTATTAGTATATATATGTGAGGACCCACCTTAACCTTTCCAATCCTCGCGCATCCAGCATCAGCCTCTACTTGATGGCCCAGTTGGGTAGTGCCAACTGAGCTAGGCCCAGTTGTATGGGGGGAACCTGCAAGGACTTGCTGGGTGTACTTCACTCCCCCCTGTATCCCCTTCCTCTCACTATTTCCCCTTTCCCTCCTCCTGGCAGCCTCCCTATGCTCACCTTTCCCTACATCCTTCTCTCCTTCAAACCCACTAAACACCTTACTTTTTATCTGCCCCCTTCTTGATCTCTATTAATTTTCTTCACTTATATTACTGCCTTTCCCCACAATGGGGACCCAAAGCAGCTTACATTGTTCTCCTTGCCTCTTTATTATCCTCACAACAACCCTGAGAGGTAGATTAGGCTGAGAGTGCATGACTGGCTCCAAGTTTCCCGGTGAACTTCCATGGCAAAGTAGTGATTCAAGCCTCAGTCTCCTACATCCTACTCCAAAGCTCTAACCACTACACTACACTGGCTTTTGGGAGGGAGGGAGGCTGCTGTTGAACAGTAGCAAGCAGGCGGGCCTGGATGAGTCATGCAAATCATGTGGTACCAAGTCACTGGGTGGCTGCTTCTGGGCCTGGCCCCAGTGAGTCCTCCCTCAAAGGCCCAGACAGCCCGGGAAAAGGCCCTGCCTCCTCCCGCTGCCTTTAACTGTCAGAAAAGAAGCTTGGAATATTATTATGGTTGCCTAGCAACAGCCACTGAAGGCATCTGGTTAAAGCTACAGGCACTCCTTTTATCATTTTGGGTTTTTTTTAAACCCCCAATGTATTTTTTTTTAAGATTTCAGTTTTTTTGCAAACCAGTGGCATTTTTCAGGTGTGTAGGAAGATCTGTCTTGTCCGTTCATAGCTACAGTCTTCGGATTTAAGTATCCTCAGGCCAGGGCCACTTGGCTATTATAAGATGCTCCTCCTCATTTCTCCAGGATCCATGGAAACCAAAGACCGAGAAAATAAATCCCACTGGAATGCATTTCATCAGCCCTGAGAACTGGGGCTCCTATGAAAAAAGTGTTGCAACATCAAAGTAACAAAATATTCAAAGCCCCTTCAAAACTAAGCCTTGTTGATTCTTTTTTTAAAAAACTCTAAGATTATGGAACACAAAGTATTAGCTAGGTTTTACCAAAAGAAATGGGATTTTTTTGTTTTTGTGATTCAGAAGAGTGCAACCGAGCTTCCATGCTTCAAAAAATTAAAAACAAAAAGTGCTTTTCTGCACACAAAGGGGTAGTTGTGAAGGGATTTCTGTTATTTGTGTGTTATTCAAGGAATCTCTGATTTGCACCTACAGGAGAATTTTTGTTTTTACAATCTACAGGCACACTGCGACACACTGCAAACACCAATCTCTCTCAGGCTAATCGCTGAATCTCCCATTCATAAGGTTTTGATCTGAAGAGGATTCAATTTCAATTTCAAAAGTCACCCCATCCAATGTATTGTCGAAGGCTTTCACGGCCGGAGAACGATGGTTGTTGTGGGTTTTCCGGGCTGTATTGCCGTGGTCTTGGCATTGTAGTTCCTGACGTTTCGCCAGCAGCTGTGGCTGGCATCTTCAGAGGTGTAGCACCAAAAGACAGAGATCTCTCAGACTCTCACACTGTGACACTGAGAGATCTCTGTCTTTTGGTGCTACACCTCTGAAGATGCCAGCCACAGCTGCTGGCGAAACGTCAGGAACTACAATGCCAAGACCACGGCAATACAGCCCGGAAAACCCACAACAACCATCACCCCATCCAATTTCAAAATCCACCTTACTGAGATTTTACAATCACACTTACCAATATTGATACAAAATCCACCCTACCTTGAAAAAATGCTTACTTCCCTCTGATGGAAGTGAATTTAATGGACTAGAATATTTTCATGTGCCTTTCCTATTTTCATGTAATTGAACTGTATTTTTACTGTGCAAAGCAGAGAGTGGACACTGGGGTAAATTACCCAGGCAGATGACTGTGAGGTGCCTGTTATTTGAAGTCTGGTGAAAGGCTACCCACATATGTATACTGGCCTAGCTTACTGGTAGTAAGATGCCCCTGAAACCACTATGTACTACGCCATACGTAGCTGTAGAATAAGAATAGAGAAAAGAGAAGGACCAGCTGCGAGTAGGACAGCCGGAGGGAGTTTACCTTCAAGAAACAGAAATAGCAGGCACTGAACTTTGTTCTAGAAAAGAAGGACGCAAAGAGAAGGACTTGCATCTTTTCCCCTAGACCAGCTGGACGCGTCAAGGACTTGAAGAGCTCCCAAGGCCAGAAGGGAGCCTAAGTAGCTTCAAAGAAAAAATAGTATTTGCCTGCAAAGCACAAAATGTTCCTAACAAAAGAAGATGTTCCTTGACAAGATAATCTAGAGGTGATACGCCATGACGTCCAGAATTGTTCTTCCAGTGTGAGAGGGGGGTGGTCACTTGCTTGGACCAATGCAGTCCCAAGGTTGTAACTTATATAACTTATGCTAATTGACACAAAGGTATAAAATCTTATGTTGTAGCATTGTAGCTCAGAAGAACCCGATCAGTTCAAGGAGGCTTTTTTTCTCCTGGTAACTGTATTATTCTTCCTTTGCTTATATGCAAATAAAAAGGCCTATGCTTACTTCCCTCATTAGGACTCCTGCGTATTCTCCTTTACTAATTGAGCTAAAACAAGATAAGGCACTGAATTATTTGCAACACCTCTGCTAATAGCTGGGGTGGTAACGGCTGTGCTTACCTGAGTTGTATTCAGAAATGTTTCCCTGACGTAACAGTTGGGCACACTGGGGAATTAAATCTGTTATGCAGGGCCTTTTTTGTTTTTGCTTCTCCTGTTTTAGTTTTGTGATACGTAGCACTTTTATTGTTTTCAGAGTGTTATAAGTCACCCTGTGAATATTTATATGGAAAGTGGTGGGATCGGAATCATTTAAAGCAATAAACGTAATTTGGAAGGGGAAAACCCAACTCCTGCATGCTCAAGTAGTCCTCACACCAGCGAACTGTCCCTGTATCTGCCACTCTTTTGTTCCTGGCGAGGCTGCCATACGCTTAATAGTTGCAAAAAAAGAAGAAATTCTGAGAGAAATACCTCTACTGAATTTCTGTCCGCCCTGATGCCAAGTACCTGCCAGAAGAAAGATGCCAAGCCCTGGGGCTTTTTTTCTGGGGAAAGAGGTGGTGGAACTCAGTGGGTTGCCCTTGGAGAAAATGGTCACATGGCTGGTGGCCCCGCCCCCTGATCTCCAGACAGAGGGGCAGCTGCAGCGCGGAGGGCAATCTAAACCCCCCTCTGTCTGGAGATCAGGGGGCGGGGCCACCAGCCATGTGACCATTTTCAAGAGGTTCCGGAACTCCATTCCACCACGTTCCAGCTGAAAAAAAGCCCTGCCAAGCCCTATTCAATTGATGCAACTCCATATGACAAATATTCCATGCAAAAGAATGTGATATTAAATACACACACACCCTACCCACAAACAACGAAGATGACAACACAAAACATGGCATATACTCTGTGGCGCTTCCTGCATTTCTAATGTAGTAGTAAACCAGTTGTACCAACTCTTTATACAAGATGCCACTGGGATGGGGATGGGGCAGGCTCCTTCTATTATACCCTGAAGGTAAGAATTTGGCTAGCGAATATACTGCAAAGTGCTAGACTAAACGGATGCAGATATAACCTTCAAGAGTACATCTTAAATAAAACAAACAATATAGACCAGAACCCAAAAGGACAGCAGTTAAGAAAACATTCCATGTTCCAGATATGAATCACAAGCTGCTGCTTACAGATCTATTTCTAAGTGAGATATTAATTACAGACCAGAACTTTTATACTACCACATTATCTGATCTCATAGGTGTATGACCCCCTGTTTTAATAAACATTTTGAAATCTAGTTTACACCCAGCCCCATTTTAAACTGCTCTGGTTCATGTCAATCCAAGATGAACGCAACATGTTTTATTTTGGGAATTTTCAGGGTGCATATACACAATAACACAGAGCCAAGCTACAAGTGACAAATTACACTTGCATGGCAAGTGAACAGACTCAAGAGTATTCCTCCCTGTTCACTTGCCATTCACTTGTGCTCCACTTGATCAAGTGGAGAGCAAGTGAATGGCAAGTGAATAGGGAGGAATACACGTGAGTCTGTTCACTTGCCAGGCAAGTGTCATTCGTCACTTGTAGCTTGGCTCTGAGAGGATCAAAGTCTTGTTAAAAAAAAAAAGATAATCGGATAAATTGCTCTATATATCTAGCCCTATATCGGCAGCCAACGTGTATTTTTAAAAAATGACAGTTTAATTAAAAACCTGGGAAACATTCCAACCTTTGTTCTTCTTGACTGCTTTCCTCAAGTTTCTGCAGCCTTCAAAAGCAGGAGGATACAGTATTGGAAGGCCAAGCCAACGAAGGACAAACCAGACAGTGAAAAGCGAGAGCGACAAGAAGGTTAAAAAAAAGATATGACATGAGCTTGTGGATTTCAAACGAATTCTTTAAATGACACCATCAAAAGCCCATAAATAGTAAAAAGGCAATACGTTCTCCACAGCTGGACAAGGAACAGAAATGGAGGTTTGCTAGAAAGATATCCTGCAAGCCGCACAGGAAAGCTGCTCACTGATTCTGTTCCCTTGCCAAACAATTGGGGGGGGGGGCACTTGGTGACCTTTTGCTTCTACAGAAACGTATCTGCATTGATTTGTTTGTCCCCATCAGCATCTAATACAGACTAGGGGATGGTCTAAAAATACATGACATAATTCTCCTGTTGAGGTTAAGAAGCACTTGTGCTGTCGACTGCATGGACAGGATACTCTTTGGGGACTCACTGGAAATGATTTCAGTGAGAGAGCAGGATAAGGGCACTGTACAGAAAAGGCAGCGGTTCTCAAACTTTAGCAACCGGGGATCCTAATTTTGATTTAAACATTTTCACAGACCCTCTTCAGACTTTCCTATTTCCCTTGCTGGTCCCTGCTGTGTGGCAGACAGGCACCTTTCAAAGCGCACAGTAAACCAGACATGCCCCATGGAGATCTCTGCCTTCTGGGATCCACAGAACAATACAGTGAAGAACCACAGTATCTTGTATTGTCTCTGCAGCTGATTCTATAGGGCCACAACTCAAGAGCTCTCTCATTCCTTGACTGGAAGAGGCTCTCTGCTGCAGACAGGGATCAACCAAAACTTGAATTTCCAGTATTCCACCGAGAACTGCCACTGGCTATTATTGTCTACAGATGCAGAGTAGCATCTTCCTATCACTATTATGAAATACTTCGCATTGGAAAAGAGAATGAGCATTAAGACGGTACACCTCAGCGTCACTCAACCAATTAGAGTTCTTAGTGCTTTACTATTCATTAATCAGAAGCCACTGGCACATCTTCTGGCCAGCCATCTAAGGCGGCTGAAGGCAGTGGCGACTGTATTAGCTCCCACCCTTCAAAAGAGGGGGAAACAGATCTCTTTTCCTGAGTTCCTAGAAAACTGAGAGGGTTTCATTTTCACAGGATCTAGAGGAGAGGAGTTTGTGGCCCCCCTAAAGCACCCACGCAGGTCCCTAGTTTGAGAAATGGTGCAGAAGGAGTTTTGGAAACGAGGCTTCTGTGATATGTTTGTAGTTTACAGAAGAGATTTCCCTTTTGCTCCTTGAAGGAATACTAAACGCACATGAAGCTGCCTTATACTGAATCAGACTACCGGTCCATCAAGGTCAGTACTGTATACTCAGATGGGCAGCAGCTCTCCAGGTTTTATGTAGATTAGAGGTGGGCACAAACTACAAACCAAAGTTCATCACTAACTGGGCCGTTTTGGGGTTTGTGAACCAGAGGTTCATCGGAGGGCGTATCTGATGAACCACGATGATTTTTAGGTCGGTTTGTTTGGTTCATTTTTCGGTTCATCACTGCAGACAGCCTGGCACTGATCAATCAGTTTCCTAGGCGATTGGAAGGGGAGGGGGTGGGCTTTCTGCAGACCTTCAGCTGCCCCGGAAGTGACGTGTCACAGACCAAACAAACCGGTTCACGAACCGAGCAATTTCATGCCGGTTTGTGGTTCATGAAATGCGACAAAACACGAACTGCAACGAACCGCCATTTTCCCAGTTCATGCCTGCCTCTAATGTAGATGCCTTTCATATTACCTAGTACCTGATCCTTAACTGGAAATGCCAGGAATTGAACTTGGGACCTTCTGCATTTCAAGCAGAAATGCAGCTACACCTGAGCTATAGGCCCCTCAAATCAGTAAAATGGGTAATTTATATACATTTTTAGTTTCAAGAAGTACTGCCTTTAAACTGTATTATGAGAGCACATTGTTTACCTTTGTTCGGAGTACAAAAATAAATTGTTTTGTTCCCTTATTTTGCTACAAAGGTAACATAATAAGCAATTTTTGCAGAAAATATTCAGCCTTGATGTTAAAAACAACACATTTATAATTTAATCCACACTGAAAACCTGAAGAATTCAATTCTTAACTTTCAGAATGGGAAAAAAACTTAAGAACTCAGCGTATGTCAATGACTACTTATTAGAAACAAAAGAAAAAACACACTTCAGAAGCAATGGAAAGAAAGAAACACACGTGCCTACGTTTAATGACTACATAATAGTAGAAAAAGATGCACAGTAGCAGCAATGCATGTTTATTACTTCTTTTAACGGACAACTGGAATGATTAAAATGGCACTGAAATTGAGAATTGACTGAGATGAAGAAATTAACTGGATATATAGCAGCTAGAAAGAAAGAAACACACATGCCTACGTTTAATGAATGTATAGTAGTAGAAATGCATGTTTATTACTACTAGAATTTTTTAAGATGGCATTGAAATTGTTGACCAAGATGAAGAAATCGATTGGAGAGAATAGCAATTAGGAACAACAATCCCTGAATATTTCATAACAAATTAGTAGAGTTTTATAACAATTTAGTAGAATAACGGATATGTGATTTTAAAATAGCTTCAGTAAACTTTTTTATGGTTTTGTAGAACTTTTATTTTGCCAATGGCTAAATAATTCTAAAAATGTCACACCAAATATGCTAGGACCCGCGGAGACAAACCTCTTCCTTGCTCTCCAGGTTATAAAAGCCTTGCTAAAAGGTGGGGAGAAGAGATGGGCATGAACCCAAATATGGACCAAAAATCCCACGAACCAGCTCGGTTTGTGGTTTGCGAACTAGTGGTTCACGGAAGCTCGTTTCCATGAACTTCCACGAACTGGTCTAGTGGTTCGTTTGGTTCGTACTATAGTGGCAGTTTAAATGGCCATTTCCCCAGGGAAATGGCCATATAAACTTTTCCTGCCGTTTGCAAGCAGCAGGTTCCTTTAAACTATCAGCTGGCAGGTGGTGAGAGGGGGGGGGGATCTGTGGCAGCCATTTGAGGGGCAGGAAGGCCATTTTTGGCCTCTTCCGCCACCCTGCGGGCCCACGCAGCAGTGGAGGAGGTTGTTTTTGGCCTTCCCACCCCTCAAATGGCCACTGCGGCAGCCATTTGAGGGGCAGAAAGGCCATTTTCGGCCTCCTCTGATGTTCTATGGGCCCACACAGTGGCGGAAGAGGACAAAAACGGCCTTCCTGCCCCTTGCGGGAGGAGGGGGGATACTGCGGGCCCGCAGGGCAGCTGGGCAAGGTAAGTGTGGGGCTGGGGCTGGGGTTTGAGCCATTTAAAGGACCCTGCCACTTCCCCCCGCCTTCCAGCTAATAGTTTAAAGGGACCTGCCCCTTACAAGGCAGGAAAGGGCCCTTTAAACTGTCCAATGCTGGTTTCCCTGCCGCTGCTAAGCGGCCGGAAAGGGGCATTTAAACCCCACGAACCACAAACCATGAACTGGTTCATGAACTTGCCCCAGTTCATGCCAGTTTGTGGTTCCTGGTTCGTGAAATCCCATGAACCACGAACCTCATGGTTTGGTTTTTTGGTGGTTCGTGCCCATCTCTAGCGAGGAATTCCAGCCACTTTGAAGGAAGCCGTTTTTATACTCCTCCTGCAAAGGGTGTCCTGGACACGAGAGCGATAAACAGTGATCAGGTAGCTGTTAATACTCCTTGGCCCCCTGGTTGTTGATCTTTGCTGGGAGAAAAATGAGTGGGGGAAGTACAGTGTTGCTGATTTCGCCTAGACATCTTGACATCTTTCAGTACTATCAACCATAGCAATCCTACAGGACAAGCTGCCTGAGGCATCTTACGTATCATACTCTGGACAGTCTATTCCGATCTAGACAGTAGCTTCCAGAAAGCAGCACAGAGGGAGGAGGTGGACGACTGCTTGACCTCATTGCATTTAAGCTATGGATTCCTGCAGAGCTGTAGTCTGTCATCGATGCTGGTTAACATCTACATGAAACCACCAGAAAGAACTCCATGCATCCAGTTAGATGCCATCCATCTGCTGACATCGGCCAGCTTTCCCCCCCTTCCTATCAACCCCATTAACATGGGTCGGTGGAAGTCCTGACTGAAGTGTCTGGGAAACAGTAACATGACAAGTGAGGGCCAATAAACGGAAGCACCATACAGAAAAGAGGAGCGGTACCGGTGGTCAAGGACAAAGCCAACCAAGAAACAAGGAAATCAGTTTGTTATGGAAAGAACTGCACTCCCCTCTCTAGCAACAGACTTGTAGTTGAACACATGAAGCTGCCTTATACGAAATCAGACCATTAGTCCATCAAGGTATGTATTGCCTTCTCAGACTAGTAAAGGCTTTCCAGGGTCTCAGACCGAGGTCTTTCACATCACCTCCAACTAGATTCTCTTATATGAAGATACCAGGGATTGAACCCGAGACGTTCTACATGCCAAGCAGATGCTCTACTCACTGCGCTATGGCATGGCAGTGATACTTGATCCTGGCCTACCTTCAGAAGCACAGATTTCCTTCACAGCATGAAGCACCTTCTCCCAGCTTTGACTGGTATGCCAATTACAGAAATGTGACTTAACCACAATAATTCATGCTCTGATAACATCCAGGTTAGACTATGGTAATTCATGTGGGAGGACTGCCTATGAAGACCGTTCAGAAGCTTCAATAAATACAAAATTCTGCGGCCAGGTTGCTCTTGGTGGTTGGATATAAAGATTGTATCTCCCTCTCCCTCCCCGCCCCTCACACACACAACACCCAAAACAGAGAAAGATCAGCACAGGTTGCCTACGCACAGTTCAAAGTGCTGGTACCCTAACTGGCTTGTGACCAGAGTATTCAAAGGATAATATTCTGCCATATTGTTCTGTCCATCAGTTTTAATTCCAAGCCCTGCTCTCTTTGAGGCAGGTAGCAATCAAAGATGGGGCTCTTTCCCCGGTGGCTTCCCACTGATGTGACATTCTCCCCCTTGCTTTTAGGCATCATATTAAGATGTGTTTATTTGTGCAGGCTTTTATTTGAGTTTACCCATCTTTCAAGACTTTTTATTTGGTCATCTTAAGATTTTATTGTCCACTTTATTAGCTATTGTTTTATACAGGGCTTTTTTTTCAGCTGGAACGCGGTGGAATGGAGTTCCGGAACCTCTTGAAAATGGTCACATGGCTGGTGGCCCCGCCCCCTGATCTCCAGACAGAGGGGAGTTGAGATTGCCCTCCGCGCCGCTCAGTGGCACAGAGGGCAATCTCAACTCCCCTCTGTCTGGAGATCAGGGGGCGGGGCCACCGGCCATGTGACCATTTTCTCCGAGGGCAACCCACTGAGTTCCACCACCTCTTTTCCCAGAAAAAAAGCCCTGGTTTTATATATGAAGTTCTCACTGGACAGGCAGAAGAAAAGTGTACCGAATAAACAAGTATCTTTTAAATCATGAGGGCACTGTCCAAGTTTGCTAGAGTTCACTATTGAAGTGCACATCACACATAATGCGATTAGATCCTGCAGATTTGTTCCATCAATGGTGGTGCCTTCCCCAGAAACTAGATGCTCTTTACTGCATCAGGAGAACGCTCTGTCGTTAGCAGATGGACCCACAAGTTCTAACCCAATATGCTCTAGAACATCTGAATATCAAACCCAAATTTTCTGGACCTAATGACCTAGAATCCATACTAATTTCTGTCTGAAGCCAGGGCAAGATGTAAACCATTTTATGATCTAAGATCAGAGACAGGCTAATGCTAACTACTACTACCAGCATTTAATATTATGGAGTAGGGGTGTGCAGGGACAGAAAGATTCATTTTTCAGAAACAGAAATAAGTGACTTCCAAAGCGGCAAGCCGCTTCAGAAACTGCTTATTGCCCCGCTTTGGTATGCTCCGTGAAGATTTGGAGCACACTGAAACTTCTCCCCCACCACTTATTCCCCCCCTCCCATGAGGTGGGGAATAAGCGGCAACGGGGGGGGGGATCCTCCTCGCCTGCCAGCTGAAGTTTAAAGGGACCTTTCTATGCCGCTTGCAAGTGGCAAGGGCCCTTCCTGTGCTTCAGCTGGCAGGTGGGGGGATCCCCTAACCTGCCAGCTGAACTTTAAAGGTTTTGACAGTGCCCCAAAGCTTCCTGAAGCAATCTAAATCGCTTTGGGAAGCTTTGATTCAGCATTTCCCAATCAGGGCCAGCATGCTGGGCCCAATTCGGAAATTCCAAATTGGACATTGGGTTCCAAATTCCAAATTGGACATTGGGTCCAATTCAGATATTTATCCTGAACTGGAAACCTGAATCGCACACCCCTATTATGGAGTCTATCACTGTGATGCAGTAAAGCCCTATTCCATCAAGGGTTAACTTGACAACTAACAGCTCAGTCCTGCTAGCAATGCACACCCGAGCTGAAGGATTCTTGTTCCCAGTTATTGTTAATAAATGAATAGCCTACATGTTCATAATTAACTGACCATTGTTTTACTTATTAATACAACCTGAAATAAGTGTTGTTTTCTGCTTGGTGGTTATTTCAGTGAGTTAGAAAATTAAGAAAAACAAACAAAAGCAGCGTGATAAATGAAGTGATGATGCAGCAAAGCAGGCAGAAGCTGAGCAGGAAGAAAGCAAAACAAGCTGTTCAAAGGAAACTACAGAAGAAAATCCTAATAGTTGCTAAATGAGACCTTCCAGATTGGTACAAATTAAATTTTGTAACTGAAATGTAAAAAAAGTCCATGTAGCAGTTCATTTAAAACGCAGTTTCACAGTAATTGAATATTAATCTTGCAAAATGTATTTATAGTTTCTTGCGTTGCAGACATTAAAGTTAAGTACCTGTCAAAGCATCTGCAAGATTATTATGTCTAACTACACAAGAAGGTGGCCACAAGAAGATTGTGCCACATTACTTACAACTTTCTCATTAAATGACAAACGGCAAAACAACCACAATATTAAAATATAATTGTTTTTAAAAGTACCTCTTTTTCTTCTTCTTCTCTTTTTTCTTTAGTTTTTCTAAATCTTTTTTTGCTAAATCAAGGATCTCAATTGTTTCTTTTTCACAAGGAAGCATTGAAGTAGAGAATGCCGAGGGGCCACCAAAGAACGTTGACCTAGTTGAGGCTCTTGACAAGTTGCGCCGAAGGTTTTCATTCACTGCTTCACTTTCAAGAAGTTTTGCCCTATACAGAGGGAAATTAGTAAGAGAAAAAAACGCTGAGTGTGTTCTGATAAAAGTTTTGGATATTCAATTATTTAAAAAATCTAAAGGAAGCCCTAAATGAAACAGGGTTGTGGGACAGCAACGGTATTTAGCTCTATATGAATGTGTCACATTAGATCATTTGCACAAGTGATATTTAAAAAGTATTGTTTTTTACTCTTTCCAGAAAGGTAACCAATGTTTTCATAAACGTATTCCTTACAAAATAAGAGGGTTATTGGAGAAGAGATACTGAAAGTTGTTTTTAAGCAATAGTACGGGGGGGGGGGGGGGAATACACACCTAAGTACACAGAGAGACAATAAATTTAGGCTATGGTGGAAGATGTGCCACAGTCCTGTGCAAAGAACTGATTAATTCTAGAACCAGTGGCAGTCGCTGTATCTTTAGCACTTCCCGTCTCCTTTACATATGTCATTTATGAATACAGTTAATGCGACTGTAATAGAGGGACTATTGGTATCTAATGGTACTTCCTGGAAATTCAGCTGTTCGATTAAAACTATGTGGAGGACCATATTCTTTTTCACAGCTTTAGAAATACCCTTCAGTAAAAGGCCAATGCTTTCTTTTTTAAGTTTGCACAAGCATCTGGTCATAAAAATCTGTTGAAATACCAGGAAGGCTCCTTTGTGTTGCATACGAAGATGCTAAAGCTATGCACAGAACTGTCCGTATTTTGAAAGACACACCAGTGAGCCAAAACTGTAATAGAATGCCATGCAAATACCTGAGATCCTCAATTTCTTTGATGTAGTTATGAATCATGTTACTAATTTCTTCGTTTCCTTCTCCTTAAGTAAAAAGATAAAGTATATTTAACACAGGTAGAAGATAAGACATCTCAAAAATAATACTTTTTAAGAAGGTTTTTTTCCCTAAATGGCATGGGGACATAAACAGATTTGAATACCCATTTCCACGATCAGAAAGGGTGGTCATTTTCACCAACTGCCTCTTTTCCCCTTACTTTGTTCCCCAGGAAGCAACATGAGGGGAATTTTCAACTACAGAAGAGACAAAGAAGTCCCATTCCGCTGATCTTAAGTCCTTCCCATCAGCAGAGATTTCCCGTAGGATCCAAGCCACAGACACAGCCTGGACAAAGACTTTTAGAAACCTTGTATTATTTATGTATTTTAAACATCTTAATGCTGCCCTACCAAGCCCCCAAGGCAGTGAGTGAACAACCAAAACCATTAAAACAAGCTTTTAAAAATACGTAATATAAAAACAAATAAAAACAACTATTTAACAAAACACATAAACAGAAAAGAAGGACTGGCTGAAGGGGGACAGATGATTCCCCTTAGGGAGGGAACGCCATAATTTTGGTGCCATGAGCAAGAAGGCCCTTTCTCAGGTTGCCACCCATCTAACCTCAGGTGGTGAGGCCACCCAAAGAAGCACCACAGTGGTTGGGAAGGTTGATATGTGGGTATATGATCCTTAAGGTATGCTGGTACCAAGCCATATGGGGTATCAATACCAGCACCTTGAATTGGGCCCGGAGGTCTACTGGGAGCCAGTATACATGGAGCGAGACTGGAATGATACAGTGCCTCTAACACCATTGTCTGAAACCTACTTTCAAGGCAGGACTGAAAAGTGTCTCCTGTTCCCAACCCCAAAAGGAGGCCCAGAAGGATATCATCATTGATGGTATGAAAAGCAGCTGAGACCTCCATAGAGGGTTGCATCTCCCAGAGCAGGTCATTCACCAGGGCAACCAAAGCTGTTTCAGTCCCACAGCCAGGACAGAAAACGGATTGGAAAAGATCCAAACAATCTGTTTCATCCAGGAATCCTTAGAACTGTCCTGCCACTAGGCAATTAAGGTATAAGTATACCTTTTCTTTCCCTTTTGCTATCGTAGGAGAAGGACTGCTGTTCAACCAGATTTTGAACTACTAATTTTTTTTAAGATTTGAATGTCATATGATTTGATTTCTTAACAATAAATTTGTTTTTCAGATTTAACCCTCTATGCCCACCCACATTTAAATTACTTGGTTTAACTACCTGTTACGGACAGACAGCTTGAGCTTTTACGGGAGACCTGAGGCACCTCTAAATACCTAAATAGCAGCTACAGTATTACTAATTTTAAAATTAGGAGTTATTAATCACCCACATGGAAGAGTGGCTATGATTACTACCTTTGACTTGATTTCTTAACTCCAAACCAGCTGATGATGCAAGGCAAAAGAATATGAATCCCTGCTTGGCTTGGCTTTTTCCACGGCTGGTTCTAACTCAAGGAGCAATTAGACCCGGTATTCATTACACAGCTGTCAATAGGATGGCATATTCTGCCCTCCAGTCCAGCGAATGGTTATAAGCTCTTAGTGCAGGACCGCCTATCACCCTCTGACCTGACTAGTATCTTCCATTGCCATGGAGCAAAGATGGAGATCTTCTCTATGTGATGCTGCCACATTCAGTGGTAATAGCCTGTAAGAGTGAAGACTAGGAAAGAAGCATACGCTTCACTACCTTCAGTGGCATCCCTGTGGCAACCATAACATCCAGAGCTGCACTTACATAGCAACATATCAGTACAAGTAAGGAGATCGTAACAAGCAGGGCTTTTTTTCAGCTGAAATGCAGTGGAACGGAGTTCCGGAACCTCTTGAAAACAGTCACATGACTGGTGGCCCCGCCCCCTGATCTCCAGACAGAGGGGAGTTTAGATTGTCCTCCGCACCGCTCGGCAGTGCAGAGGGCAATCTAAACTCCCCTCTGTCTGGAGATCAGGGGGCGGGGCAACCAGTTATGTGACCATTTTCTCCGAGGGCAACCCACTGAGTTCCGCCACCTCTTTTCCCAGAAAAAAAGCCCTAGTAACAAGGTTTATCATATCGCTGTAAACACATGTCATGTGATTGTCACTATTGTATTTGAACGTAGTATCCAAGTTATAAATTTCAATGAATTATGATTGCTTATCTTTCTTGTAGGACCTTATTCACATGCCAATTTTCAGTAAAAGCCATGCACACTACCTGCTTTGGCAAGAACCTGGTTGGCCCGATCGCTCTCAAGCTGTGTGATTCGGGCTTTCAGTACATCAGCAGTCTCTTGCATGGCCTTGATCCTTACTCGCAAGTTGTTATTTTCTGTTTGTAGCATGGCATTTTCATGGAACATGTCATTAATACTTTCCACACCTTCCTCGTCGATAATTCTTTTACCCTAAGAGAAAATAAATATAATTATTTAGATTACCCACTAAGGGCTATTAGTAACAAGATTTGTGCTGAAATCTAAGTATTTCTGCGTTCACAAATTATAATTTCTCTGGAATGTACAACCATAATGTAATTATAGTTCACACGCTGTAAAATGCTTTATCAGTAGCAAAGATCATTGATGAAGAAAACTGGGATACAAATGGAGCACTTTTGAGGCCATGTACCCTGCATGGCACTTGTAAACCCTGTGAGGTCACATGCCATGTGTACGTGAAATCAGAAAAGACTGTGGTGGGAGTGTTTGGGGTGCGGGTATAAGAATCTTCTTTGCAACGTCTTTTAAAATTAATTTTTTAATGCAGCATCTAAAGATGAGGTAGATACCGAAGAAAACATGCACATTAAAGCAACAAGTATTACCGTTTTATATTCCATGAGCTCCATCTGAAGCCGCGTAATCTCACTCCGCAGAGCATTAATCTGCTGGCTGGCCCTGTCCTGGTTAACCATCACCTTGTTCTTAATGTTACGTGCCCGATTTGCATACTTTAAAGTATTCAAAGTTTCCATGAAATCTCTGTCTGAAGGGCTTACGCATGCTATCATGATCGTTTGGCTGCAAGTCAAAAATAACCCAATTTTATTAATCATGGCAAAATCCCAAAAATAGGCAAGAACAGTTTTGCATGCATTTATAAATATTTTTAAAAGACAACACATCTGACATTTCTCCTCCTAGATTTTTTTTTAAAAAAAGAAGTGTTTTAATTTTTCTTCATCAAAGATGCATGGATATAAAAATGTACTCAGGAGTTATTTTTCCTTACTCATATTGCCATACAAGGTTTTTTTTGTGCCTAATACACACAAATGCATGCTTGTAGAAGGGCAAAATGCTGAACACAGCTGTAGATCAAAACTGGCACATCAGAGGGTAAGTTCTGCCTCAAGTAGAAGGTGAAAAATATTCTGCAAAGTCAAATGAAGTTTACAAAGTGTTAAAAGTGAGAATCTCTATGACATCTGAAAAAATCATGTTGGTATATTACTCACAAAGATGGCATTCTAAAACTATTCCTACATTTTTAGTTTTCTCCCTGTTTCTGGATCTCTGGCTTTCCCAGGTGTTTTTGTTTGTTTTGTTTTGCTTACACTATTAACATTATGCCTACTGCTGTAAAGCAAATTTCAAGTGACTTTTCCTAAAATCTTCCACCTGCCCTTCAAGCAAAGTAATATTACGGCTGAAAGACAGGAATGAGAATTGTTTGTCTATATTATTAAAAATCAGTAGGTTGAACCCTGCAGATTTTCCACTGACAGATTTTCCTCCTCCTCCCCCTTGTGCCAGCAGAAAAACCGGTAAGATCCATCCGACTACATTTTTGTGTAGGCTTTATATCATGATTTCATTGCATGTTTTAATTTTAGATATCATAATCTGCAATAAACTCTCACCTAATGCCTGTCTCCTTTGCACTCTGATGGGTACATCTGCGGCTAATTTTAATCAGATCCCTTGTTCAGAACAAGCTTAGTATTTAGCAGGGCTTTTTTTCAGGGGAATGCGGGGGGAACGGAGTTCCGGAACCTCTTGAAAATGGTCACATGGCTGGTGGCCCCGCCCCCTGATCTCCAGACAGAGGTGAGTTTAGATGGCCCTCTGCGCCACTCAGCAGCGTGGAGGGCAATCTAAACTCCCCTCTGTCTGGAGATCAGGGGGCGGGGCCACCAGCCATGTGACCATTTTCTCCGAGGGCAACCCACTGAGTTCCACCACCTCTTTCCCCAGGAAAATTAGCCCTGGTATTTAGCAAAGTTATGTTTATGCAGAGGCAGAAGAGCTACCTGTACAGGACCAGATTTCCTCCTGCCTTATGGAAGCGCACACTATAGAGCTGGAAAGCCATATCTGAAAAATCAGCTCTTTGCCAGTAAGATTATCCAAGAAAAAGATGATTTAATGATAATGATTTTAAAAAAACAGAGCTAAATTGGCTGAAACAGGTCGCTCTTCTTCAAATAACCACAGAAACAGAACTGGCTTGCAAACCTTCCTAAACGTAGCCAGCGAAGTTGCCCTCTCCACCCACTCTGGCAGGCCATTCCAGAGGACTGGATCTACCACAGAGGAAGCCCAGGGCCTTGCTTGTTGCTGTGCAGATTGTCTGAAGAGCAGCCCCTACACAGAGAAGGCTGAGGAATATAACTGGCATGTGGAAGTATACAATAAGTATTAGGGCCCTAGGCCATAAAGGGCTTTAAAAATAAAGAGCAGCACTTCAAATTGGGCCTGGAAGCAGACAGGTAACCAGTGCAACTGACACAGCAATGGAGCGTTATGTTCCAAGCAGCTGATCCTTGGCGGGAGTTTTGCCACTGCATTTTGTACCAACTGAAGCTTCTGAGTATCGTAGCACATGTTAAAATAGTCCAGTCTGGAGGACATGGTAGCAATGGATCAATACAGCTAGGTTTGCAGGAGGAGCTTACAAGCAAGGTGTAGCTGTCATCCCAACAGCATCCACCTTTTCATCCATCGAAAAGGCCGGGCTCAAGAGCACCTACAAGTTCTTAACCTTAACCCCATCTAAGGGCCAAACTACAAGTGACGAATGACGCTTGAACGGCAAGTGTATTCTTCCCTGTTCACTTGCCCTCCACTCGAGCCACTTGCCACTTAAGTGTCATTCATCACTTGTAGCTTGGCCCTAAGTCTGCTAAATTAATGCCAGACGAACAGTCTACATTCCCAACCAGTGTCTACTCTGTCTTGTCTGGATTAAGCTTCTATCTGCTAATCTTCAGACATCTGCCTACAGCTCAAGACACTGGCCTAGAACCTTCACAGACGCTTCTGGAGATTTGGATAATTTGGATATATAGAGCTGAATGTCATACACACATTGGTGATAATCCACTCCAAAGCTTGTGATGATCTCTATCCAGAGGTTTTCCATACCAATTAAAAAGCACTGGGGATAAAACAGACCAATGGGGTACCCCATACATTCTGCCTCTCCCATGGGAACTGCTTCCTACCAGCAAGGAACGTTTTATCCCAAATGTGGACTGTAGTCAATCCACCAAAATATCAGGGTGGCCAGTATCAAATGCTGATGAAAGATTTAATGGTATCAGCAATGATAGTTTGTCCTTACCCAAATATAGCTGGAAATCATTCATTAAAGCCAGAAATGCTGTTTCAGTGTCAAATTGTGCCCTAAAGCCAGATTGAAATGGATCAATCTGTGTTGTGGATTTCCTTGCAATGAAATAAAATCACCAATATAAGAATTTATTTAAAATTTAGTCAGTGTTGATTTTAATGCAGACTGTTTGCTTCCACAGCAACAAGTGGATGAAAGTTCTTCCTCATCAAACCTGGATCAGTTCAACAGCATCCATCAACTTTTCTCATACCTGTTGCCTCCAAGAGAGTCTTGTAGGAGTCGTGTTAATTTTGAATCTCTGTAAGGTACGTGAGTTGCCTTCTTACTCTTATCTCCTAATGCACTTATGACATTGCCCAACGCCAACTATAAAAATAATCAATAGAGAAAAAACCTTTATAAAATATTTAAATATGCCCTTAGAAACTACTTGATGAAAACAAATGTGTATCAGAAGTAACAACACACTCGAGATTATCATCAACAGCTACACTGATAAAAGGAAAGATTGGAAACAGCATTCAAGCTTTTTTTTTAACACAGGACCAGTTGTCACAGCCTTAGAGATAAGTTAGTTGTAGAAGTGGTTCGCCTACGTAGCAGCGGAAACTGCTATTAGAAAGGCTCTGACAGGTGGCTCCTCTAGTAGCAATGATCCTCAACAAGGAACTGTTAAACAGAAGGGTTTTTTAAAAAAATAAATGCAACTTAAACATCTTTCCATTTCTCTTTTATATCAACCAACTACAAGAAATGTTTCCTGTTCCACCCCCCCCCCCACACACACATCTATGAAAAAGAAAGCTGAGCGAAGATGTTGTGGGTTATGCACTGGAGCAAGTTCTCTGGCCCTAGTGAAAAAGGCAGATTCAGGGCTGGCTCAGATGCTCCAAAATCCTCCACGGCAGGAGTCCCCATGGATGCAGGAAGCCGTATCTGTCTCAACATAACCATTAGGAGCTGCTTCTTGGAGGCAAGAAGAACCACCCAATCTCGTCTGGGATCCATGCAGTTTTAATTAATAATCCGTCTTGTAAAATGTATTTGTGCAGTATGTACTAACGAACTATAATGTAGAATCTGAAATCAAGTCCTTCCTATATGCTCTGTTGTAGACTTTAAGAGAATTATTTAATTCTGGGAAAATGACAAAATGGGCTACACCGCGAACCCTTCCTCATCAGCAAATCACTGCCTCTAACCAGGATAGTAGAATTTATTCTATGAAATGTACACCAGATGGCACTCATGCAATTAGTTCCTAATATATTTTAGAAACCAAGAATGAATTCCAATGTCAACAGATACATTATCAAAATCATACAGTTAAACATAAGAAATTATACATTTTAGTTTTGGGTGCCCTAACCTGGATAACCTAGGAAAAGAGCAAGAGTCCAGTAGCACCTATAAGACTAACAAAATTAGTGGTAGGGTACCAGCTTTCATGAGTCACAGCTCACTTCTGTATCTGAAGAAAGGAGCTGTGGCTCACAAAAGCTTATACTCTACTAATTCTGTTAGTCTTATAGGTTCTACTGGACACTTGCTCTTTTCCACTGCTACAGACAGACTAACACGGCTACCCATCTTGATCTATCTGGATAACCTATGCGAGTCTGATTTCATCAGATCTCAGAAGCTAAGCAGGGTTGGCCTTGGTTAGTAATTGGATGGGAGACCTCCAAGGAAGACCAGGGTTGCAGAGCCAGGCAATGGCAAACCACCTCTGATAGTTTCTTGCCATGAAATCCCCACCAGGTGTCGCCACAAGTCAGCTATGACTTGAGGGTGCTCTCCGTCACAGTGGGGTGGGTAAGTGGGGTGCATTTTTTCCACCTTTGATCACTGAATTGTAATTGTGGGAGCCATGTGGACACAAGCCATGTGACCCTGGGAGAACACGTGCGTACCTTCCTCCCATGCTATTTTGACACAGGAAACGGCTTGAGTGAGGACAGAGGAGCCCCTCATCCACCAGCAGATACATTCTGAAGCCATTTGGCCTCCCTTCTATTTTTAGCAGCCATTCCCCAAAGCTGCTGTGTGGCTGCGGGGAACTCAAGTTGGGTCTGGGGAACTCAGACCCAACTCTTTAAAAACCTGCCCATCTAGCTTGACCGTAAGGCAAACTTTGGTTTCTGAAAATGGTATACACTTCCTTTCTATGCTCCATCCAGCACTATATCCTTCTAGCTACAGGAAGTAGGAAAAGTTCTCTCTGCTTCTCACCACTCACCACGCCCATCATATGTGTTAACTGCACTCCATTTGCATAACATTTACCATTCTTGATACAAAAGCCACAATGAAAAGAAATTCTGTGATCTAGGGGCAAATTCTTAGGCAGAACCAGGGCTTTTTTTCAGCAGGAATGCGGCGGAATGGAGTTCCAGCACCTCTTTAAAATGGTCACATGGGTGGTAGCCCCGCCCCCTGATCTCCAGACAGAGGGGAATTTAAATCTCCCCTCTGTCTGGAGATCAGGGGGCGGGGCCACCACCCATGTGACCATTTTCACCAAGGGCGATTTAAACTTTTAAAAACTCCCCCCTTGTTCCAGCTGACCCAAAGTGACGTCATTGTGCGGTCCTGAGTTCCACCACTGAATTCCGCCACCTCTTTTCCCATTAAAAAAAGCCCTGAGCAGAACCCTATTGTAAATTAGCTCAAAATAAATTTCCTTGTAACAATAGGTGGGGGGGTCCTCCCCAAACACAGTGCAACAAAAGCAAAAAGATGTTCAGATCATGGGCAGAAAAGGCCTTTGTTTGTTTAAAGACACGGCAGATGTAAATTGAGCCAACTGTTAGCTACATTTAAACAATCAGTCGCAGGGACTTGAGATCACCTAAATTTCCCTACACAAGAGAAATCAAGAGCCTGATCACTGCTAGAGCAGCATAAGGGCGTCGACTTACTAGTCCACAGTTGATGGAAATGCCTTCCTTCGCCCTCTCTCCAGTAGCCCCAGTGCGCTTTAGCCGTTCAGACCCTGCCAGATCCACAAAATGAAACTTAGCAGTAAGGGTTTCAAACTCATTCAGCTGAGATGACTCTGATATTATTCTGTTATCTGTCATATTGTCCTGCAATAAAAGAAAGAAAAGCTGATGAAGAAGACAATAAAAACCACTTGGGCCCATTTATGCTATGATGCATAAATAATGTATGGAATACTTACTAAGATGGCCCCCTGAGAGGCGTTATTTTATTAAGCAAGACTCCTTGCTATTTTTGCCTTTGCTGTTATTTCTTAACCTCCTTATACAGGTTAAAACAACAACCCCAAAAGGCCACTATGGGAACCTTGAGATTCTCACATTGTCAAGCAGTTGCCACTATTTGTTTATTTGCTTCATTTATAGTCCCCATTTCTTACTGAGACTCTAGGCGGATAGCCCTATTAAAATAATGCAACAAGAACAGTACAATGCATGCAAGACAGAGACAAGGTATTTGTCTAGAATGGCGGTCCCGAGCCGTCTTGAGCCTGTGGACACTTGGAATTCTGACACACGTTGGAGGGCAGAACCTCAGAATGGCTGCCACACTATGCAGAGCCACACACACACACACCCAGAAAAAGTACAAGTGCAGACGAGAAGAAGGTAATTCTAAAAATACACAAGAAAAATGGAATGAAAGAGAGAATAAAGAGCCAACGCTGGTGGCAGTTGCTGCCAAAGCAATTTCCCCCCGTTTACAAAGCCAATCAGATCTCCAACAGCCTATCAGAAGCTGTGCTGGCAAGAGCCCCACTTTCTGAAAAAACTTGATGGGCAAGAGGTAAGGTGTCAGCAGGCATCGTGTTGGGGGGACCCATGGGCTAGAAGAACTACCACTCTTAAAAGGACAGGTTTTTATTTCTTACTCAGCAGGGAAGAAAGGAGATCCAGAAAAGGAGCTGCCTGTGCTCACAAAGACTGGCTAGAGGCAAATTCAGAACATCTTTCTGGGCAGACTGGATAATGTCACCTTCATCTTAATGGCTGTCTTAGTGCTGACGCATTTAAAGTCTTTGGTTTCCCAGAACAAATGCAATGTCATCCTCTTCCGTGGCTATCAGGACAAAAGATGATTCAAACTCAGGGACTGTTAAATGGCTAACCTGGCTAATCTTCGCACGCTAGTCACCTCATTTGTCACGTTAAAAATTGCAACTAGGTTTTAACAAAACAGCAACGAGGTGGTTTTAATTGGTCTGCAGCAGTCCATGATTTGTTCTCTGTAGTCAAAGTGAGGGAGCTTTTTATTCTGCAAAATAGTAAAGAGTCCAGTAGCACCTTTAAAACTAACCAACTTTATTGTGGCATAAGCTTTCAAGAACCACAGCTCTCTTCATCAGATGCATCTGACGAAGAAAGTGTGGTTCTCAAAAGCTGACGATGCATCTGACGAAGAGAACTTGATTCTCGAAAGCTTATGTTACAATAAAGTTGGTTAGTCTTAAAGGTGCTACTGGACTCGACTATTTTGCAACTACAGACTACCACAGCTAACTCCTCTGGATTTAATTCTGCACTGTTCTTCTGGACACACACACACAAAAAGACCTCTGTTACACTTTAAGACAAAGTGTGTGTTACACAATACTGTGAAAGATGACACAGTAAAAAAGAAGACACTGCAAGCATCTTGCTTGCCCATTTCCAGACTCATCCTGCCAAGGTGAAAGGAAGAAATACAGGGAACATGTGACACAGTAAAGGACAAACAGCCAAATATAAATAGCTTATCCTAGAAACAGCAAAAGGGTTTTCCCCTTGAGATTTGTAGTTAATATGAAGTGAGGACTGCTGCTCATGACATATATCCCTATCAAAGTTTTGCCTTGAGCTCAAACTCCTGCAAAGCTCTTCAACTAGAAGCAATGGGGGACAAAAAATAAGTGTGCGTGCAACACAGAAACTGAAGGCTCTTTCAAAAACAAACAAAAGTCTGAAATTACTGTCTGTATTCAACACGAGGAACATAAACCTTGCAATGGCTTCAGTTACCACTAGACAGAAGAACCAAAATGGTCTCCAAACGTGCTTTGGCAATCCTGGGACCAGCATCACAAGGAACCCTTTCCATTTAGCAGCCTCTCAAGAGAGCCAAGCTACAAGCGACGCCTGACACAGGTTGGACACTTGTCAGCTTCCCTCAAGTTTTGATGGGAAATGTAGGCATCCTGGTCTTGCAGCTGTAATGGAGAGCCAAGCTGTAAAACCAGGATGCCTACATTTCCCATCAAAACTTGAGGGAAGCTGACAAGTGTCCAACCTGTGTCAGGCGTCACTTCAGAACACATGCCTCATGTCTTCAAGAGCCTTACTACTGACCTTCCAAGATTCATCAGGAAAGGGAAATACACATTGTCCTGCCCTATAGACTCAAAAGCACACTCGTGTTTGGCATCACTGAAACATTCACATTTCCAGCATGCTGACCAACCTGCCTGTGTATAAATGTGTTCAGAAACAAATCCATATAAACATCCCTGTCCGAACATCTTAAATCCAACCTAAGATTTGTGGAGGCTTTACATCTTTTGATGCAGTTGTGAAGCTCTTTTGTTAGTTTTAAGCTAGGCTTAGCCATGCTATGGTAACATCAAGACTCGGTTATTGCAATGCTCTATACATAGGTCTCCCATCTAAACTAACTAGGAGACTCCAATTGGTGCAGAATGCTGCAGTGCGACTGCTATTAGGAGCGAGCAGGAGCATGAACATCACCCCCATTCTGCAGTCACTCCATTGGCTACCCATCAGTTACCATGCTCAGTTCAAGGTATCAGTTATCACTTACAAAGTTCTTCACGGCCTTGGTCCAGCATACCTATAGGACTGCCTCCCTCCCTATGCTCCGCCACAGAAGCTTCACTCTTCCGAACAGCATCTCCTGCAGGTGCCACCATGAACATGGGTGAAATCAATAGCAGCCCTACATGGGCTTTTTCTGTGGTGGCCCCCCACCCTGTGGAACGGCCGGCCTGAGGAGGTCAGGAGAGCCCCCACTCTCCTGCCTTTCCGCAAACGATGCAAAACTGAATTATTCAAAAAGGCTTTTTACTCAGATAGGATGGCTGTATAGTAGGGAGGGGGTCTGAGATGATCCGCTAATGAGTTAGGAACCATAGACCTACATTGTATTGGATTCTTACTAATGCTATGTCTTTGTGAACTTGTATCTATTTATCCTATGGCATTGTTTATGGAAATACTTCTGATACTGATTGTACTAATCTCACACTGTGTAATCCACCTTTGGAGTCTCAATGAGAAAGGCGGACTATGAATGACATAAATAAATAAAATAAATAATTTTCCAAACTGTAATATACTGTTACAAGTACAACTTGAAACAATGAAAAAGGTATCTCTTGACTGCCTTGTAGAGGTCAAAACTATCGAACACATTAAATACGTGGTCATTTTTAACTTCTTGAGCCACTGGAGTTAAGAACTGATTCGGAAATACCCGTCTGGAATCTGGGGCCGACTCAGAGGCCATGACGACCTGGGAAAAAGCCCCCCTTCCCGCTTCCCCCATTCATCCTGACAGCACATGGCTTGGCTGCATCACCAGGTGACTGGTGCAACAATGGCCTTCTCACCTGCCCAGTCTGATCAGTTTGCTCAACGAGGCTGCAGCTCAGCCAGATGCCTTCCTTGAAAGTTAGTTGGACACGCACGGGGACTGCTGCCACGCAACTTAGCTGGGCAGGCAGACAAGGTGGCCACTGCCACACAAATCACCTGGCCACCAGCCACCTGGTGGCCTCCCATGACACAGCTCATGCCCAGCCAGGCCGCACTCCTCCCAAGGCAGGGGAAAGGCTTGGAAGCAGCACCCCGCCCCACCCCCATCAGTTGGCCCACCAAGATTTTTTCCCAGTGGCCATACGGGCCAATCCATGCCCCCATTTATCTTTCAGTGTGAGGTAAGACAAGACTCAGTATCAAAATACCAAATGTTTATGTCACCCTACACATGGGCGAAATCAACAGCTGCCCATATACAACTGCTGCATTCTCTGTGGTGGCCCCTGTCCTATGGAACAGCCTGCCTGAGGGGGTCAGGAGAGCCCCCACTCTCCTGGCTTTCCACAAACAATGCAGAACTGAATTACTCAAAAGGGCTTTTTACTCAGATGGGACAGCTGTATTCTAGGGAGGTGGTGTCAAAGAGATGCCTCACCAAAGAGTTAGGGACCACAGACTTCACCACTACATTGCCTTACGTCCTATCTGTTGCTTTAAGTACGTGCTCCAATGTACTACCTGTGGCTTTAAAGATGACCCTGCTGGGTCGTCTAATGTTAGTCCTGGAATTGCTTGTGCTCTGTATCAGCATTTCTTCAACTCCGTATTAGATTTTCACTAATGTTATGTTTTAATAAAATTGTATTTATTGAATTGTTTATTGAATTGTCATTGATACTGACTGTACTACTCTCATACTATGTAATCCACCATGAGTCTCAGTGAGAAAGGCAGACTATAAATGACATAAATAAAAAGATGTAATACAAAATAACTAGCATCTCCAGTACATCACTTGAAGTTTGTTATACCCAAGGCAATTTGGTTACTGTGGGAGAGGTAGAACTATTAAGAATTGTTACGTTAAGAAAAATGAGATATTAAAAAATTATTATTCAAGTGTATATTTATACATCAAATATAATTGCCTGAATTATTTATATCCAGGATTTTTTTTCAGCTGGAACGTGGTGGAATGGAGTTCCGGCATGTCTTGAAAATAGTCACATGGCCGGTGGCCCCGCCCCCTGATCTCCAGACAGTGGGGAGTTTAGATTGCCCTCCACACTGCTGGAGCGGCGCAGAGGGCAATCTCAGCTCCCCTCTTTCTGGAGATCAGGGGGCGGGGCCACCGGCCATGTGACCTTTTTCACCAAGGGCGATTTAAACTTTAAAAACCTCCCCCCTTGTTCCAGCAGACCCAAAGTGATGTCATTGTGCTGTCCTGAGTTCCATCACTGAGTTCCACCACCTCTTTTCCCAGAAAAAAGCCCTGCCCAGGACACTCACAGAAGATGCATGCCCCAGTGGCCCCTGTGCTGCCCCTGCAACTCAAGAAGGAAACCTATCCCAATACTGCACAATGGCTGATTCCGCACACGTTGGATAATGTACTTTCAATGCACTTTATCAAT
The DNA here is from genome assembly GCF_028583425.1 of Eublepharis macularius. Classification (NCBI taxonomy): domain Eukaryota; kingdom Metazoa; phylum Chordata; class Lepidosauria; order Squamata; family Eublepharidae; genus Eublepharis; species Eublepharis macularius. The sequence goes on from NC_072798.1 coordinate 93,706,581, forward strand.
CGTTTGAGGTGGATTTTTTGTTCCACACACAAAAAAATCCATTCCAAATGATCTACAAAGAGGATTGGAAGTGCATTACCCAACGTGTGCGGAATCACTCGATGTTCCACAAAAACACATACTGCAACATTACCGCAAAGACTAGAGTACCCTGCACCTATGATACATACAGCATCAATTGGAGAACAAACTCTAGTTTGACACAAGTGGATAGTGAAGATGGCGTGTGAACGTGAGCTCTGAACATTCATCTGAGTACTGGCCGTGGACCGAGATAACGCTCCCAGCTTCAAACACTGCATCATCTGTATAATAAAAAAGAAATGTACAGATTTTTTTTGTAAAAAAAGAAAGGCGCACACTTCTAAAACTTGCATTTTAAAAAATGTCCCCTCGTAATAAATGAACACACTATTTTCATAATTTTTTTCTGATTCTCTGAAACAAAAGTGTAAGTCAGGGGGGCGTGGAGTTCTGTTCTTAGCATGAAGAGTCCCAGTTTGACCTTGGCATCTCCAAGTAAATTTGCTGGGAAAGAACTGAAGTGGCCTCAGATCCTGGAGAATGGCTGTCACTCAGAGGCCTGGACTCCGCAATTCACAGATGCAAGCAACGTGCCCTTCCCTTCTGATTGAGGGAACAATAGGTCAGGGGGCTGCGATGGAGAGCAATCTCTCCACAGCTCCTCTCTCACTCTTCCATCAGCAGAGCTGTACTGGCACTGTGCAAGGGGGTTGTACTAGGTGGGCCTGGAGGTCCCTTCCAACCCTACGATTCTACGAGACCCAGAAAGGGTCATTTCACCCTCTTCTCCTTCTCCACTGCAGCCTCCTGACCCATGCGGCTACTAGACCACACGGCTCCCACAGGAGCAAACTTTAGCACCCTCTTCTGACGGATCAAAGGCTCCAACTCAAAGTAGATTAATACTGAGCTAGAAGTATTAAAATGCTAAAATCTTAGCAGAATGCAATTAATCCGTTTACCTCCTAAAATTATGTATAAAATTCAAGCTAGCAGAAGGAGAATGCATGCCACAAGACTGCAAGTAATCTGTCTCCTTGGCAGACATATACTATAAATACGTAACACCCGTCTCGAACAAATAAAATATTTTTCAGATGGAAAAATGGAGGACACATTAGAATAAGCTCTAAGGGAACCGACTACAAAAACTGGCATGCATCTAATAGGAAAAAAACCCTGGTAACCAGGGCTTTTTTTCAGCGGGAATGCGGTGGAACGGAGTTCCAGCACCTCTTAAAAATGGTCACATGGGTGGTGGCTTGGCGGCGCAGAGGACAATCTAAACTCCCCTCTGTCTGGAGATCAGGGGGTGGGACCACCACCCATGTGACCATTTTCGCCAAGGGCAATTTAAACTTTAAAAAACTCCACCCTTGTTCCAGCTGACCCAAAGTGACGTCATTGTGCGGTCTTGAGTTCCACCACTGAGTTCCACCACCTCTTTCCCGCTGGCAACCTTATTAACTGGTATGGTGATCAAAGAGATATCAACAGAGTGTACCATTGTCTTATCTTCCCCTTTTGTTCCCTGTAGCAATGCTCTGAATATTTAATGCCACATTAGTAGTATTGGAGAAATGGTATTACATATAATGAGTCGAATCAAATAGCATCTGTTTTGGTCAATGTCTCAGATACTTAGAGACAAAAACGGAAAGCAAACTGCTTCCATTTTAAATGCTACCGAGCCTGAGCAGCACAAGACTTGGACGGTATCTATATTTAAGGTCCGGCTAGCAGCCTGAATCAACACCTCAATTATTCTGAATGCTCCTGCATATGAGTCATAAAGCGGCCTTAGGTGCGAGGTAGCCAAGGCTGCAGCAACTATGTAGCCCACGGTGGCCAGACCAGCCTTCCCCAACACCTTGCAACACTCTAATATAAGAGAAGAACTTAGGGAGATATCAGATCTGACAAAAAAAAAACCACAGCAGAAACCCGATTCTTGTAGGAATCCAGCCATCTAAAAATATTACTTATTATTCAGCATACTGGTCTGGTTACCTCTGCTTCCGCATTGACAGTCCGCGTCGTGACTCCCACAGTGTATATTCCCCCTGCGGAATCTTCATGGATTTTGATGTTGGATTTTTTGTTTTTTGAATCAATATCGCGTGTTGTGTCAAAGAGATCGAGCACTTCTTCATTGTAAAGCTAATACAAAAGAAAAGCCGTTATTTTAACTTGGACAATAATATTAAAATGTCCAACAGATAATCCCAAATGTACTGGGGTTTAACTCAAAAGTATTAAGATATAATTTGCTTGTCATGGCTACCAAATGAATGCTCTTAGGTCAGTTTGGTATAGTGGTTAAGAGCGGCAGGACTCTAATCTGGAGAGCCGGGTTTGATTCCCTACTCCTCTTGAAGCCAGCTGAGTGAACCCTGGGTCACTCACAGCTCTCTCAGAGCTCTCTCAGCCCCACCCATCGCCCAGGTGATTGTCATGAGGATAATAATAACATACTTTGTAAACCACTCTGAGTGGGCGTTAAGTTGTACTGAAGGGTGGTATATAAATTGAATGTTGCTGTTATTGCTATTATTATTATCTTTAGATGTTCTGATTTATGTTTCCTACCATGCAAGATATAGCTGGAAGTCACACAAAGGTTACACAACCTGGGAAGACTCAACCAGACTCTCGTAGCTGACTTGTAGGCACAACTGAAGCCCACTGAAAGAAAATGGTATTCCGGGGCTTCAAAGACCTCTCAACAGGCATCACGGCTGCTATCTATTATTTCCAGGCTTCAGCTGCTTTGTATATGAGTATACTGATATACACAAGTATATATCTACTTAGAGAGCAAAGTATATTATGCTTGGTTGATCTGTCAACACAAGGGCTAAGTATTTTTAGTGCTTTTATGTTCACAGAGATCATTTTATACACAGTCAACTGCTCGAAGTAAATTCAAGATGGTATCTTGTAATTAAGACTTGACCTTGCCATCTTTGTTAGTCGGGGAAACATTTTTGATAGGAATACTAGGCCTTTTTGTTTGTTGTTTTACTACAAAGTGTCTTTTTTTGACACAGTTGAAAGGAAATTCATTTTTTTTCTAAACAAACCAATTCATACTCTTCAATGTCTTTTTTTCCTAGGCAAGGATGCGCGCCCTCTGTTTCTGTGGCTGAACACATCATAGAAACATAGGAACTAATTTACAATTGCAGCTTTGTTCAAATGTTATTGGTAGCATCCCTGTTTGGGGATTCTTATAATTATAAAACATTTTATAGCTATCAGTATCACATGTGCTTACAGCCTGCAGTCAATTGTGTAAGAAAATGATTCTTTTTTTTTTTGCTCACAGCAACAAGGTGAAAACGCAGCAACTGTTTACCTCTCAAAGTACTCAGAAAGCAAAGTCCAAGTTAAGGGACATCAAAGGATTTAGCTTTTATACTGTGCAGCTGCTATGTCCGTAGATTCCCCTAGGCAAACATTAGCCACAGAGTTTTAATCTAGTGCCTTATTACACACAGCAAGCACAAGCCAGCCCAGTGCCACAATTCTGTCTGTTGATCTTTTGGAAGAAACAATCAAAGCTGGGCAGTAAGGACTCTGTCTTGGATCCTATGCAGCGCAGTGGTGCATAAGTGGTAACTTTTCTACCTCTCACTTTAGTCATTTATCCCCTTCCCCAGTACTGTGGCTCCATGGTTTAGTGTTCTGAGGTTCACTCAGAATTCTTTCTCATAGGGTCAAAGTAGAGCGATGCGATGAGAAGTAACAACTGGCAAAAATCACCCTCTTCCACAAGCAGAAGCGCTTACCCATGAGCAGAAGGGAACTTAGGATCCCAGCCTGTATCAGAAGCTACACAAACTTAGGCATCTCTTTTGAAATCCCTACCTGACATTTAAGGTTTTTCACCTGTACAGCAGATGAAACTACACCCAAGATACAGAATTTATTCGAGGCACAGTAAGAAAAGGGGACTTCCAATTAAGGGGATAGGAAACCCTTAAGTCTTTTTAAAAAGTAACACCTTATATATCTGAACACATGGAAGCTACTATAAATGTCAGTGAGGAAGCAATTCACCATCTTTATTCAACCATGTCTTCTTGAGAGAACAGGTCATGGACTAATAAAAAAAGCTTGCCTTTCTTTTCAAACAGGCCCCATCAATTCTATATCAGTGTGACAAGCCACTCCCCCCCGCCATGCACAATGTGCAAGTTATACCATTTGTCTTTGCAACATGAAAAATATTATTTTTCCACCATACAGAACATTCAGAGACAAGTAGATTTTAACCGACTGCCTAAAACAATTTTTAAAAGGTTAATGTAAGACTAACCTTGCTAAAAGCCACAAGGCTAAACTGAACATCATATGGACCGATTTGAGCAGGTCTACTCAGAAGTAAGTCCTATGTTATTCAATGGCACTTACTCCCAATAAATTGCCCTTAGGACTGCAACCATAATGATAATCATGTGACTGCTAGGTACATTTCAATTTAGAGTGTAAAACGTAAAGAGAATATGTATTAAATAACTATTTCCCAGGAAATATATTTGGAAATTCTGCTATTATCAAAGGCTTACCTCTAAGAATTGAGCATTCACTTTAAATTCTGGAGGAGGGACCCCTTGTTTAATGGCTGCATGCTTTTTTTCTTCAATACATTTGAAAAGGTGTTTTACAGCACGAGGTATAATGCCCTGTTCTTCTTCCATTATGTTGACATCAAACCCAGTTCCCATGGTGTATGTTTTGCCAGCTCCCGTCTAAATTTAAGGAAAAACAAATGGTCGTTAACATACAACAAAACATCAGATACACTGTCTGGCTCCGTGCCAAAGAAGGCAAGGAAGTGGCGATATAATATTGATCACAAGAGTCAGAGACCGTTGTGACTCCAAGAGCGCTCTTCTATACAGTTTCTGATGTTATGAAAGCCATACAAGGGCAGGCAACCTTCTTGGGTCCAAGTACTGAGAAAATGCAACACCTACTTGTGAAGATGTTGTGGAGTCAGCAAACAAAATGGGAGTGAGGGACAAGGGCTGTACTTGGAGCAATCCAAGCCTCAGCACCAATGGCAACATCTAAGAGATCCCTCTTTGTGCAAGTCCAGAAAGTAACAATGGGCATAAGTCATACTTGTTTCCCACAGTGCTGGTCCCCGCACTCCTACCAGTGCCTTGGTTGCTTGGGTGTGATCTGGCCTAAATGCCAAGCAGAAGGGTCTGGTGTGCTGCTGTTGGCACATGTGCCGGGGCTGCCAACCCCACCATCCACATTTGAACAGCAGAAATTACTACCAAGTGGAGACAAGTATGCACATTCCTCAGGAAACAAAGTGCAATATACTTCCTGGAGTCCAGTAGACTACTGCAGCATTATTAACTGGAATAGAATCAAACTCATGATAATCCTAAATATCTTTCCCAATCAGAATCCAGTTTAGACAAGTGGGCAGCTCAAGCTAGTTGGTGTGACAGAGGCCTGTGCTTGAAAAACCATAGATTGGGCTGTTCGGTGACCAAGAAAAAGCAAACACAAACATAAGGTAGTTTCAGGTGGGTAGCCGTGTTGGTCTGCAACAGAAAAGCAAGACTGGAGTCAAGTAGTATCAGGGCTTTTTTTCTGGGAAAAGAGGTGGTGGAACTCAGTGGTGGAACTCAAGACCACACAATGACATCACTTTGGGTCAGCTGGAACAAGGGGGGAGGTTTTTTTAAGTTTAAATTGCCCTCGGTGAAAATGGTCACATGGTTGGTGGCCCTGCCCGCTGATCTCCAGACAGAAGGGAGTTTAGATTGCCCTCCGCGCAGCTGAGCAGCGCGGAGGGCAATCTCAACTCTCCTCTGTCTGGAGATCAGGGAGCAGGGCCACCGGCCATGTGACCATTTTTAAGAGGTGCTGGAACTCCGTTCCACCATGTTCCTGCTGAAAAAAAAGCCCTGAGTAGTACAATAAAGACCAGTAAGACTCCCAGGGTATAAGCTTTTGAGACTCTCTGGAAATCTTGTTGGTCTTTAATGTGCTACTGGACTCAAATCTTGCTCTACAGACATAAGGTGTCAGCAAAGAAAGCGTACACATGATCAAGAGCGCTCTGGCCCATGAAAGTTTATGGCTCTATAAACTGGAAGTCCTTAAGGAGCCACAAGGCTCTTCGTGGTTAAAATACACTTACGCAATTTAATCTTGAATCTACCTGCTCTATCTTTTAAGCCTTGTTAATCTCTCTCCCTACAACTGAAATCTCTTTGCCTTCCCCTTTACCAAAATGTAAAGTCACACTCCTGCCTGAATTACCGTGAACCCTGCCTTTCCTTTTACTGGCCAGAAAGTTGTCCTTTCTTTGTTCAACAGCAAACAGCTCCTTCGGAAGCGTGCGTACCTGACCATAAGCAAACACAGTAGCATTGTATCCTTCAAAGCAGCCGTCAATCAGCTTCTCTATGCATTGTACGTAGATTTCCTCTTGACAGGATTCAATATCAAACACATAATCAAATGTGAAGGCCTTATCTTTCCCCAGGAACACCTGAGGCTCGCCAGGTGTGATAGATGTGCAGATGTGGCATCCTTCAATCTTCTCTTTGGCCAGCTGAGGTCTGATTCTGTTTTTAAAAAAGATCACATCATTAGAACAGAATAGAATATGTCCCTTCTCACTTCAGAATATGCCCAGTAAAGTTAAAGTGTTAAGTTGGTCAGGGAATTAAGCTGCTCATAATGCATCTGCGTAAGCTGAATATGAATGCTACTTTTCAGAAACTAGTTTGAACTTATCTAGAGATGTTACCAGTTGTCAGAAAGCAGGACAAACGAACAAGTCTTCTGCCCCCTTTCAGTAGCCAAATGGGGGAAAGGAAGATATACGCCAGCCTCTTAATAGAGCCTGCCCTATTCAACCTGATTTGTTACTACTCTAACAGTGCAAAGAGAATTACATCCTTTAAAGTCCACAGGTTTAGACAGGTGTAACTGTGTTTAGGAGTGTAAGACTGCAGTTCTATGGACATGTATTTGGGAGAAATTACCACTGTCTTACAGCCAAGCTACAAGTGACGAATGACTGGAGCGCAAGTGAATGGCAACTGAACAGGGAGGAATACACGTGAGTCTGTTCACTTGCCAGGCAAGTGTCATTTGTCACTTGTAGCTTGGCTCTTAGTTGGACTTTTTTTTAAAAAAAGAAAAAGGTAGTTTCAAGATGATGCTCAATATCCTCCAACTTCTTCAGCCCCCCAAAAGTTACTCCGTTTGGGGGTCATATAGTTCAGCATTGGGCTAACACAAAAGGCAGTTCAAACCTTTCACACTCATAACTAAATTGTACTCTTTTTTCTCATTATTGTAATAGATTCTCAAATGTTGACACAAACCTAAGGATTACTTTAAAAGCTGTGACTATATTTGCACAAGAACATTTAGCTGCCATTGAAATTATTTCAATGAAATTAACTGGCATAAAACATCATTTAGGGTCCAACTACAGTTACATGCAAATTGTAAGAACCCACAGATATTTGCTTAATTTCTCCTTTAATTTAAAAAAAATATCTTCAGGATGTTGCAAGTTTTTAAAAGAGCATGACTTGGCCTTTTTCTCTCCAACTGTTTTTTTCTTCCAGAAATCTCCTTCTCTAAGCTGCCCCCCCCCCAAAAAAAGTGTTTCAAATTCATGTTTACAAGCATAATCACTTCACTGGAACTGTGCTAGGGAACAGAACAGGTAGGAAAGAACTATTTTTACAGTAATAAAAATCAAGTGATAAATGTTTTATTTTCAGGCTGTTAGTATTTTATAGGAATCTCTATTATTGTATTACCAGTAATTCCGCTTCTTTGTTTTCATTAAGGTGGGTTTTAGTGCTGTTTTATTTGCTTTTATACTTGGTCTGTTTATAAGAGCCCCGTGGTGCAGAGTGGTAAGCGGCAGTACTGCAGCCCAAGCTCTGCTCACGACCTGAGTTCGATCCCAACGGAAGCCAGGTTCAGGTAGCCAGCTCAAGGTTGACTCAGCCTTCCATCCTTCCAAGGTTGGTAAAATGAGTGCCCCGTTTCCTGGGGGTAAAGTGTAGATGACTGGGGAAGGCGATGGCAAACCACCCCGTAACAAGAGTCTGCCAAGAAAATGTCGTGATGCGACATCCCCCCATGGGTCAATAATGACTCCATGCTTGCACAGGGGACCACCTTTCCCTTTTACTGTTTATTATTATTCTAACCTAATTCTATTTTAACAACTTTCCTTTTATTCACCTTTGATTTATATTGTTTGCAGTTTTACTTTATTTTCAAATTGTAGATGTATTAATTTTGTCAACTGCCTTAAATGCCACATTTATACTCGACCTTTTCCCCGAACGAGTATCCACAGTGGCTTATAATATACTCTCATCTCCATTTTATCCTCACAGCAACCCTATGGGGTAGGTTAGGCTGAAAGTGTGTGACTGGCCCAAGGTCACTCAGGAAGATTCCATGGCAGGTGAGAATTTGAACCCGGGTCTCCCAGATCCTAGTCCAGCACCCTAACTACTACACCAGACTGGCTTGGAGGCAAGACCCACACATAAGCACGGAGAGATCCAGGCCTTCAAGATGAAACTAAGTGATTCATATCCTGGAGCAGCAAAAATGGCCAGCAATGAAGATGTTAACCCTTCCATTCTCCCGCTGCATACAATCAAGCCTGAAGACTTCATTCATTTTAAAAATTCCTGTGAATCATGTTTAACTATGCTTAGGCCTATGGTCATATAAGCAGAATAAATTGATAATGATGAAAATCTCTGTTGTTGCTCACATTTGCTTGTAATGTGTGGCTTGTTACTTATTTTAATAGTTAAACACAAACAGTAACTATTTGCATTTCCAAAGGCAAGCTTGTCTTTCATTATGTGATATTAGTCAAATTCCAACAGCGCTAAAGGCACAAGGACCGCTGTTCTGAATGTGTGAAATTTATTTAAAACCAAACACACACATTTACAAGCCGTCTACAGTATCATCTATCAATCACTAACGCTGCAGATTTGCCATTCCTTTAAATGAGGCTTGCACAGAAATTTTGCTCTGTTAATGCCAGCTGTGCAGGCAAGCCTTTCCTCTGTGATACTGAACAAGATTCATTATTACTATTAAATAATTTACACTCAAATGTAAGACACTTTTGGATGATCTCCAACATTTGAAAGGATGGAGAATCCATGCACTGAAGGCATAGTACATAACAGGTGCAGCATCCCTGTTCTCTGCCCACCCCAGGTAAGCCCAGCACAGGTGATCCACAGATCCTTTTTTGCAGTTGTGACGTTTCTGTTATATCACATTTCATGCCTACAGCCAAGTTAAAACCCCTTGCAGAGGACACGAGAGATCATTGAAGTTAGGCACTTAACATACCCTACCTTATATGACAGGAGTAGGAGAATCATGAATCTTCTTAAGAAAATCATTATTTTAAATCATAAACATGCTCCAACAAATGTGACTGAAGTCTATCTTGCTAATTTAATATTCACATACATTTATATTGCAAGTACATATCTTCTAAAAGACTATTTTAGTCTGCAAAAACACCATGAAATTTAACTGGTGTCATGACAAACTGTCTGTGTAGGAGGCTTCAGAGAAGAACGGGCTTCTCAGCCATTCCATAAAATATCTGATAAAGAGTCCAAGTGAGTTTGAAAACTTGCTCCTTTGCGCTATATTAGTAGGTCCTAATAAAAAGGTATTACGTAGAAGTTCCCATAAGTAACTTGTTTCAGGAATTGTTTTTTTATAACATCACAGGTCTTATTTACAACAAATTTCCCAGAGATATTGCAAACATTGCTTATGCTGACAAATTTTTAAAACCAGGTGTGGAAGCAGTCACGTGAGATGCAAAAACAAATTCAAAACTCTGCTCACAGTGAACTCTAGCACACTTTTGCAATCCAGACTTATGGAGAACTCATAGAATTCTGTCCCACACCACCACCAACATGTTGTGGCAACAACTTGCTGGTAAAACAGGCAACAACAACTGTGCTCAGAATGATTGTCCACATGGATGCCCTTTAGGTGTTTTCTTTCAGATGCTTATGAACTTAATAATAACAACAACAGCAGCGCTGATTTACTTCTCTTCTGGACAGAGTAGTACCCCACTCAGACCAGTGAATAAATTCAGTATTATTATCATCCCCGCAACACAGCTGGTGAGCTGGGGCGGAGAGCGGTGGCTTAGCCAAGGCCACCTGCAGAGTTCATGGCAATGGAGGTATTCAGACCAGCAGAGTGCTGATTCACAGCCCAACCACTTAACTACTATGCTATAGCAGCTCCCTCCACAAACAGTTCTTGTTGCACAGACAAGAGAAAGTTCAAAATGGACCAACCATATGGGCGAGGCCAAACTGCTTGGGTCTTTCCCATGGAATTGAAAGGATGGGAAAGATCAATGAGATCTGCCCCCAACCCATACTGCTGGGGTATTTAAATGCTCCCCCTGTTGCATAGGGGATACTTACTGGTAAGCAATTTCCATACAGCCGGGAGAGGCACTATTGTCAAGTAAGGTCAGGATAAGAGATGGGCATGAACCAGAAAAAAACCAAACCGCCAACTTTCACGCACCACAAACCAGCCCCTAGTTCGCAAACCGGTTCGTTTGGTTCATGAAAACGTCACATCCTAGCCAGAAAATTATCACTTCCGGGCCAGCAGAAGGTCACTTCCGGATCAGCAGGAAGTCCATCCCCTGTTGCCTAGGAAACTGATTGATTGGCACCAGGCTGTCTGCAGTCATGAACCAAAAAAGAACCAAATGAACCAGCCTAAAGTTCGTGGCAGTTCATCAGAAATGGGATCTGACGAACCACGGTTCACGAACCACGAACTGGCCTGGTTCGTGCTTAATTTTGGTTCGTATTTCGGCTTGTGCCCATATCTAGTCAGGATTCTCTGCTTTAAATGTATATTTCAGCATCAGAGCACATATGTCATGTTTTGACTAAGAAAAACGCAAAAGATAATGTTTACTTAGCATGCATATAGCATCAAGAATACTTCACTGATATGGATTTCAGATGACCAAATGTGATATTTAAAGCAACCACATTTAATCTGCAATGGTTGTTTTGCATACACAGTTGTAGATCCAGACTAAATTGGCAATCTCTGCCAATCCCCTTTCCTTGTGCCACCTCCACCTACCATGGTATTATTCAAGGTCCCAGGAGAAGTATTCCATATCCATAGAGATCACTGGGCTGTAGCAGGAGGGGAGAAGGAAATGTTCCATTTTGCCATTAGAAAATTTAGTCTGAATCCAACCCATAAGTAATCATTTCATGTCAAAGGGAGCTTTGACTCTCAAAAGCTCATACCCTGGAAATCTAGTTGGTCTCTAAGGTGCTACTGGACACGAATCTTGCTGTTCTACTATAGACCAACATGGCTACCCACCTGAAACTATTTCATGAGGAAGTCCCTGAGAGATATACCAACACAGAAAACGGACACGTGATTTGTATGCAGGACTAAACTAAGTAACGGATGCTTTCTGCAAAATAGGTAGTCTCATAAACAAGCCTCAGGAGGATCTCAAGCAACTTTCTCAGTCTATAACAGTTGCTTTGCCCTGCTGAGACTCAGTTAATTCAAAGTTTTAAGCAGCGAGGCAGCAGGGTAAAAGCTCTGGAAGTAGAGAGAGTCTGGCACGCCAGATGCGGCAGAGGACTGTGAGAGAATCCATCCACTCTGGAGTGATCGCCACCGGCTCTGTCTTTCAAAACTACGCTTCCCGGTAAACATGTCACCTGCCACTTGACAAACATGTGCCCAGGGGTCTCGTGTAGAGAGACTCTGAAAGTATTCATTCTAGTTAAGTCAGGCAAACTGTGGGGAGCTTGAGAGAGTCTGTCTTTGTGTTTCTGAAAGAAAGTTAACCAGTCAGGAGATCCTGGTTAAGTTGGCCTTTTATATCTCAGAGAAAGGCTTCTGGCTAAATCAAGCAAATTGTGTGAGCTCCTGGGGCAGCCTGTGATCATCTGAGTGAGAGATTAATCTCTCTAGGTCAGGCAAGCTGTATGGAAAGGCCTGAATGAATATATATCTGTGCGGATGAGTTTAGTTTGCTAGTGAAGATCTGCGTGGAAAATTACTCTGTCTTTAAGAAGAGGCAGGGCTTTTTTTCTGGGAAAAGAGGTGGTGGAACTCAGTGGGTTGCCCTCGGAGAAAATGGTCACATGGCTGGTGGCCCTGCCCCCTGATCTCCAGACAGAAGGGAATTTAGATTGCCTCTCAACTCCCCTCTGTCTGGAGATCAAGGGGCGGGGCCACTGGCCATGTGACCATTTTCAAGAGGTTCCGGAACTCCGTTCCACCACGTTCCTGCTGAAAAAAAGCCCTGAGAAGAGGTAATTTATTTGTGAAACCACCTAGTTTAAGAAGTATTCTGGAACCAATATGCTTATTAAAACTCTGCATCCATCACACTTATGTACTTATAAATTTTACTTTTGATTAAGACAAAAAGAGCCCTTTTGTACCTCACAGTCATCCCCACATGCTGACTGTTCTGTCAAATTATCATTTATAACAAGCCTTCCTATATTACCACTTAAGCCAAGGAGGTCTAAGGCGAAAGCCTTTGGTAGCAGAGAAAACCTTTTGAGGCATTTAGGGAGGTAGTAATATATAGGTCACACAAACACAAAAGGGAAGGTGTCCACAAGGTAAAACGCTGGGTAAAGTAGACAACGCCTAAAGCTGAGGAGTGTGTGCATGTGTTGTTGTGACCAGATCCCTCCTGAGGTATAATGGTAAAGTAACATAAGGAGGAGCAGAATTGAAAGTCCAAAACCAGAGGTTTAAAAACAAATAAAAACAAGCAAACCAGTGCAATTGCTAAAATGTGTTTTATCTAGTTTCTAAATTTGGGCTATTCCCAGTATTTCAGATAAAAACAAGAGCAAGCTGCTGCCTATCATTGACATACATTTATATTAGTGTTACATTGTGTATAATAAAATTATCTGTAAGAATTTGGAATTTAGTTTCATTGTTTTGAAACATTTTGGTAACTTCTGTAATTTATGTAAATTCTGTGGTTTATATAAGCTTCTCGCTCTAGTCCTTTTAAAAATACTTTAACTAGGAACTGCTTAACAATAAGGGATCATATTTGATGGTATAAAGACATTTTAATTGACCAAGTGTTTTTTAATGAAACATCCAAACCAATAAAGATTTCAACAAAGCATAAAGGAAGCTTACAGCTCAATCACAGGAGTAAAGTTCCACAGAATTCATGATGACTTTCTCACTGGTAAATGTGTTTTGGCAAATTCAGAAATAGCTAAAAGATGGTGGACAGTAGGCAAAGTAACATGAAAATAAAGGAATAGTAATAACTGTACAAGTAAAAATGTGTGTTTGTAGCCAATACTCTTCGTTTAAAAAAGTTCCTGTAGTCATATACACGGTTGCACCAAATTCCACCAATTCCTCCCTCAGGACTTGGAAGAGCCCCTCAAAAGAGGCCAGTACTTGGAACCGGTGACCAGTACCCCCCAAAAAAGCCCAGTTTTATCTACACACAGAGAAACTGGAGGGAGGAAAAAATGTATTTGTGCAAGAAATGTGTTAAGAGATTATATAGACAAAAATGTTACTTCAGGCTGATGGAATTTAGAAACTACATGCATATTGGTTTTTTAGTTTTGCACTTCCTCAACAGATGGTAAAGCAGAATATAAATATGGAAAAATAAATGTATTTCTAATTAACTTTATATTGCCTTGTTCTGCTTTCCTACTGAAGGCACTAAAACTTGGAGCAAATTACAAAGACCAGCTAAACCAACTTCAAGACATTCAGTCATATATTTGATATTTTTAAAATACAGCTAGGATCCATTTAAAGAGCTAAATTTAAGAACCTGGAAATCTACAAGCTGCCATTTTTAATTTGCAAAAAAGATTGAGATAAACAATCATGGCAGCGTAATTTAATTAAAAGGAAAATATGGCACTGGTGTAATTGGATTTGTCTGGCGACAGCTCACTTATGTTGTCCGTCATGGGTTTGCTTTGCTTAAAGAGATTTATTTCCTTAAAGTAATTATCCTTTTCTGGGCTTCTCACTGGAGCAGGCTCCCCTAGCCTATGACTTAATGCTTAAGATTCATATTTATTCTCTTGCACCTGAATATAAGCAGCATATTTGCTTTCCCTTCTGCATTTTGATGGGGTTTTCTCGTCTCCATCACCAGACAGTTGCTAACATTACATTAGCCGGAGAGCAATCAAGCTGTGCTTTTATCCCTCAGCCATTCTTTGGTAATGCTGTACAGGGGTCTGCCAGACAGCACAATACAGACAGCATCTTCTTGCAAGCCTGACAAAATCTTTTGTGTGCTTGCCAGGGAAAGAACAAAAGGAAAAGGAGAGTTCACTGCTGGCTTCCAAGTAACTAGATCTCCCTCTTTAGCAGGTACCCAGCTTCCCCTCAAAAGCCACATACAATCACTCATCATGCAAATTCATTCCACGTCTCTCATTTTCCCCTATCTCCATTTCAAGCACTATTCAGGGACTTTTTTAAAAAAAAAAATTGCCTTTCAGCAGTGATAATCTGAAGTACTTAAAAATGCACCTTATTACTCATAATTAACCATAAGCTTTTGAACTGCTGACAAGGAGGAATTTGGGATAAACAGCCAGTTGGTGAGACAGAAGAATACCCTTGCTCCAGTCTCAAAATGGCTCAGGCCACTGCGTACGACGGAGCACCACAGGAAGGCCTGGTCTACCAGATGACTTTGTGAATTGTACAAAGAGCAAGCACAAAATTCTTCGCAGAATCCTTTCATAAGAAAAATTACCAGACACCTAAAATGAACAGGTGCTATTCAAATAATGGACATTTTTTAACAAATATATGCCTTAATGGTGTTTTCTGAGGCCCTCAAATAACCCCTGCGTAAGAAAGGGGTCCATTTCTAGCTGGTATAATAAAGCCATGAGTCAGTGTTAGGAGTTAGGAAGAAAATGAAAGTTGCACATAGACTCCTAAGGCAGAATGCAATGTATGTCCCCAAGATCTCTCGGAACCCACTGTGCACATCTAGGCTGAATGCACACAAAAAAGCCCAGCACTGCTGGCCAGCCATACCTTATTTCCTACTGCAGAAGAAAGCACGTGCTTGCAAAACTGAGGTCCACAGAGTAGAACGCCCAATATGGCAACAGGGTCAGAGCCTTTGCAAGGAAGTATGCAGGGATAACTGAGGGTTTTTAAAAAAAAATTCTCACATTGTACTTCAATCATGTGGCTATCCCCCCCCCCCCCGCCCAAATAAAATGCACACACACAGGGCTTTTTTGTGGCGGTACTCACTGGTGCTAAGTACCAATGCCTTTTGGGAGGATCTACAAGGTCCTGAGGGGGAATTAGTGGAAATCAGTGCAACCATACAGATGAGTACCTGTATCTTTTTAAAAATAAAAAAGTACTGTATGTGCACATGCATGCAGAGAGAGAGAGAGAGAGAGAGAGAGAGAGAGAGAGAGAAGGCCTACATGTGCAAAGCATTTTAAATTGATGCATTTTAAACATTGGGCTCTTACAGCATGTGTCATATACCAGATTCACTTCCCACTTGATGTCATGCATGGGATAAAATAACCCACATTACTCATTAAGTTTCTTGCCCTTTTGGCTAGCCCATTAATTGGTCCACCAAACAGCTTTTATAAACTGTTATATCTGAAATACCTTTTCCAAATGAAACTCCAGGATTGAGGGAAGGAAAAGACTTCCCATATTTAGTGTTGACTGTTTCAAGCGAACAGAAGTGGCTCTGTTTTGAGACAGAAAAGAGACTGTTCAGGCAGGGCTGGAAGGCTGTAAGCTGGTAAAAAACCTAAATACTCAGCAAGAAAGAAACACCACTTCATTTCAGGATCACAAAATAGTATAGGCAGAAAATTACATGCTGCTTGGCCACCATATACTTGGGGACTGGCTAAGTTACATTTTTTTTTTAACATTCCTCAACAGAAAAGCTCAGTTCTAGTACACTAAATAAACGGTTGTTTCTTACTAACTACACTGCATGTTACATTCTGGAAGTGGTGTGCTCAGCTGGAGGGAAAGGGAGCAGGAATGTGCTGCAATCTTCTTTAGCACGGCTTGGTGTTAACTGAGTGCAATTCTTGCTTAACCCACAGCTTTTGACAAATTAGAAATGAAAAGCCCAATTTGATGCTGGAATTTTAGAAAATTGCACTCATATTTAGAATAATGCCTCCATCGGGAATTGTATGTAATTTTGATATATCTTTTGAAGAACTAACAGTGCAATCTTGGGCGGTGGGGCACGAAAGCACCCTGGAAGCCGACTAGGAGTCACGATTGTATATCCTGGACATATGCCATTGTAACACCCCCTATGGAGGCACAGCAGCCGAGTGTTGCTCCATGTGGGTCCCCCACCAGTGCCCAGCCACAGAGGCTGGACGCAAGTGTAACCCGGGCGAAAGTCCCTGCACCAGCAGGCCAGGCCGCAACTTAGTCTACTTCCTAAGGCGTTTTAAGCATGGGAACGCCCCAAGAGTGGCGCAAACTTGTGCTTCAAAAAAAGTGGCATAGCCTATCGGCTCCCATTGTGTGGGAAAAGTCAATCCCCCCCCATGCCCGCCAGCGGTGCACAGGATGCCAACGACTGCAGCAGCTGAGCACCCTTCCCTGTTCCCAATCAGCCCCCCAGAGACTTTACATAACCTCTGGCCGGGACACTCATGACCCCAGATAAGTAGGAACATGGCCAGAGGCTCTGCCCTAGAGCCCCCAGCACGAGGTGAAAGAGGGTGCCCACAGTGGCAGGGCAATAACCCCCACAGATATCTCACCACGAAACTTAGGTGGGTTGCCTTCATTAGTTTCTTTCCCACAAACCTGACACATTGCTATATTCTTGTTTATGACTATCTACGCTTCACACACACACACACACACACCACAATTTTATACCACTTCATGTTTTGAGGCCATGGTTTTCCAAAGCATTCCAAGAGTTCCTTGGGCTTTAATAACAACAACAACAACAACAACATTTGATTTATATACCGTCCTTCAGGACAACTTAATGCCCACTCAGAGCAGCTTACAAAGTATGTCATTATTATCCCCACAACAAAACACCCTGTGAGGTGGGTGGGGCTGAGAGAGCTGCAAGAGAGCTGTCATTAGCCCAAGGTCACCCAGCTGGCTTCAAGTGGAGGAGTGGGAAATCAAACTTGGCTCTCCAGATTAGAGTCCCGCACTCTTAACCACTACACCAAATTGATGATCTCATTCATATTCATCAATGAGATCATCAGTAATAAGAGGACACAGCCTGCTGTCGCTGCTAACAGCTTCAAATAACTGTCTGTACTGGACTTTAGGCCACATGATCAGTTCATAAGCCTGACAGGGCGGCCCTTAGTCCACCCTATGAACCAGGTATGCTCCCCCAAATATTCTGTAATGAGCAGCTTCATTAGCAGACTGTAATGATCAGATGTAGAAGAAAACTCCTCAGTATAACTAATCACTCCACTCATATAACAGTCTTATCCAAGTTTTGTTTCTGTCAGATTAAACAGACTAAATATCAAAAAGCAGCAGTAAGAAGAAATAAACTGAGGCCTCTCCAGTGGGATGTTACTCTATCGCCATCTTGGCTCCTTCTCCTTCCAATTAGAAGTTCAGGGATTTCTTAGCAGATATGTCACTTGAAACTGAAATACTACAAAACTACAGTTATAGGAAATGATTAGTGACTCTTGGTAGGCAAAATCCTATTCTCTTTCTGCTTGGTCCCTCATACATTTATCCTCTTGCTCTTTCCCTCAACACTGCAAAATATGTTGGCAGGCAGCTGTACTGGAAGGGTAACGCTAACAGGGGCTGGAGGAGTGGGGGGAGGATCCCCCTGAAGAAGGACTGCAGGAAAGGGAGGGCTCCTTAACCAGCTTCTGAGGGCCAAGCTACAAGAGACGAATGACACAGATTGGACACTTGTCAGCTTCCCTCAAGTTTTGATGGGAAATGTAGGCATCCTGGTCTTGCAGCTTGGCTCTCCGACTGCTGTCCAATGGACTTTTCAACTGTCACTTGCCCAACATTCCACCAAGCTGCCTACATTTCCCATCAAAACTTGAGGGAAGCTGACAAGTGTCCAACCTGTGTCATTTGTCTCTTATAGTTTGGCCCTGAGAATTCCCAGTGAAGGGATTTAAGCAGAATTATAAAGAGAAGGAAGAGCAGCAAGACAACAAGAGTGTCATTTAGATGTACCTCGATGGCTAAGCACATGCTGTACTATCATAGGTTTGGCACGTGCTATATGTAGCTAAGGGCTCTCAAGTATACTAACCAGGAAAACCCTCTGCTCAAGATCTTAGAGAGCCTATAAGCCAAGCTACAAGTGACGAATGACACTTGAACGGCAAGTGAACAAACTCAGGGCCAAGCTACAAGTGACGAATGACACTTGAACGGCAAGTGTATTTCTCCCTGTTCACTTGCCCTCCACTCAATCTACTTGCCGTTCAAGTGTCATTCGTCACTTGTAGCTTAGCCCTCACGTGTATTCCTCTCTGTTCACTTGCGTTCCACTTGCGCTCCACTTGATCATGTGATCAAGTGAAGCACAAGTGAACAGGGAGGAATACACGTGAGTCTGTTCACTTGCCGTTCAAGTGTCATTCGTCTCTTGTAGCTTGGCCCTATGTCCGTAAGAAGAAACGGTACTGAACTTAATGGCCCCAAACTTTGGTCCAAAACAAGACCACTTCATACAGCAGTCTTTCCCACCCACCCCCCATTAACTCAGGAAGCAAAAAAGCAGCATTGGAAACAAGGAGTGTCTCCAATTCAGCTTAGCTAATGCTGATGTGAGGAAAAGGATCCTCCTGCGTGTTCTCTCAGACCAAAATGAATTCTCCACCCTTGCCGCAGGGCTCTTTTGTTTCACAACCACAGCAGGAGCCCCAGCTTGAAAAACCTACTCTTGTCATAGAAACTAACCTCTCTCAGATCTTGGAGGCATTCAAGGACTACGAACACGCTTCTCCTGGATACACGGAAGACATTACACGGGGAGGACAATTTGGCAACTTACTAATCAGGCTCTGTTATTGCTGCTTGTTTTTCAAAAAAACAGAGATGGCCAGGGAGTTTGCCGTTTAAGAACAAAGTTTAAAAGGGAATTTCAATTCTGAGACATTTTCACAAGTAACATTTGCAGCTTTTGTATTTCTCAATATTTATTTGTTTGTTTGTTTGTTTTAGATTTTTATTCCGCCCTCCCCGCAGATAGGTTCAGGGTGGATTACAACGATTTTAAAACATGTATAAAAATTTTACATTACAAAACAGTAAAAACATCTTTTTTAAGACATTTAAGACATTTGGTACAATAAATTAATAACCAAATGGCAGCCGATAAGTGCTACTTGAGAAGCCAAAAAGAAGATCAAGAACAAAATTCAAGATGGTGGACAACTCTAGGGGAGGGTTTAGATCTTTCAGTCTTCCTCTTTTTTATTGGCCGGCAGAAGGTCAATCCCATCCTCAATCATATGCCTGGTGGAACATCTCCGTGTTACAGGCCCGGTGAAACGATAACAAATCCTGCCAGGCCCTGGTTTCAATAGATAGAAAGTTCCACCAGGCTGGTGTCAGGACTGAAAACACCCTGGCTCTGGCTGAGGCCAGACGGGACTCCTTGGGGCCAGGGACCACCAATAGTTGTTTTTCTTCCTATCAGAGCATCCTCCAGAGTACAATTGGGAAGAGCGCTCTCTTCCACGGCCTATCCAGACGGAACAACATTCACATGTGGCCCATAGCCTGCAAAGCATCTTTTGCAGCATTTGTGGCAGGGGGGGACTTCCCAGTATCTAAAAGTAGCTTACAGAGGTCCACCGGGCAAGATACATATTCATTCTCTCCATAACCAGTCTTTGTAAAGGACATCCCACACTCTCCTCCGTCTTAACCTAACTCAAACATCACAACGGTCTTCTCTGAGGAAAGTCGGTAGTCCTCTTTTTCACTCTCTTGGAAATAAAGATGGCAAGATTTTAAAAAATTACCATCTTGAAATTTCAACAGTACGAAATGCTGGCACCATCGCAACCATTTTATAAGTCAAGATGGGTAGCCGTGTTAGTCTGTCTGTAGTCCAGTAGCACCTATAAGACTAACAAAATTTGTGTCAAGGTATGAGCTTTCATGAGTCACAGCTCACTTCTTCAGATAGGGTGAAGAAGTGAACTGTGACTCACGAAATTTCACACCCTACCACAAATTTTGTTAAGTCTTTTAGGTGCTACTTGGACTCTGGCATTTTATGTTTATAAAACACTGAAAAACAAGCTTTACTGTACAGCTTTGTTCTGAGGGCAATTTTGTACAACCAAGTGGAAAAGAATGAGCTGCTCCTCCGTTGTTTGCTACTGCAAGGTTCTTGTGGGAAGTGAATCATTCAAGCTCCAGAAATTAAAACAGCTTATCTTGCACAGCTTATCCCTACAAGCCTGTTTTTGTACTCATGGAGTAAGAAGTGCAATTCACCTGCATATCCCGTCCTGCCACCTTACTATGATGTACAAAACTGCCCTAATCGCTAACAAGAAAGACCAGCTCATTATTAAGATGTACAGTTTTTCCTCCCAGGTTTGTGGTATTGCTACAAACTACATAGATGGGCATATATAAGAATTCACATTAGAATTCCATGCACTTACAAATCAATTCTGGATTAGCTGATATCACAGCATGTATGTTTACAGAATACAAGGAGATGGGAGTTAATGCTGGAAGTCAAAAAGAGTCCAGTAGCACCTTTAAGACTAACCAATTTTATTGTAGCATAAGCTTTCGAGAATCAAGTTTTCTTCATCAGATGCATGTTACAGAAACTGGTAACATGCATCTGACGAAGAGAACTTGATTCTCGAAAGCTTATGCTACAATAAAGTTGGTTAGTCTTAAAGGTGCTACTGGACTCTTTTTGATTTTGCTACCACAGACTAACACGGCTAACTCCTCTGCATGAACGCTGGAAGTCAAAAGCAGAGAGAGAATCACAGGAAAGATTAGAACAACAGGTGAACCATGACAAACTAACTATGCAACTCGTTAACATGTAAATAAATACCATGTAACAAACATTCTTTTATCAGAATATATTATGAAGTCTTTGTAAAGTGCAAAAGTATACTACTACTAACGTGCTCAAGTATTCAAGGTTGCACAGTCAATACTTCCGGCTCAATTAACATTAACAAATTGCAGCCCCGCCAAAAACAAAAGTCATAACAAACATAATGTTTAACCAGCTTATAGATGGTTACATGCCACAATCTTGCTTCTAAGCAGTACAGACTAGCTTGTCCAAATTCAACACAAACAGCCTTTTAGTGTAGAAACAGATGGTACAACTGAAAGCAAAGGGCATATTAGGTTTCTAACTGATGCAATCACTGGAAAACAGGGTGGCTTCGTTGTCCTGACAGGGAGCCGACTTGCACACAAGTTTCAGCGAAGCCAGCAACAATTCATGTTGTGTATATCATATTATCAATCGCATTCACCCGGCAGGCTACAAAATGCCAGAACACAAATTTCCTTTAATTATGAAGGCACTTATATTTTGATATAAGAATGTTTATTATATGGTCTTTATCTTTAAGGATCCTTAAAGATAAAGATGTCTCTCTGGAAACCAAGATCAAGATAATTCAAATGATGGTATTCCCCATTACTATGTATGGATGTGAAAGTTGGATGGTGAAGAAAGCTGACAGGAAGAAAATTGATTCATTTGAAATGTGGTGCTGGAGGACAGTTCTGTGAATACCATGGGCGGCTGCAAAGACCAATAAGCAAGCCCTAGATCAAATCCAGTCGGAATTCTCCCTAGAAGATAGAATGACAAAACTGAGGCTATCGTACTTTGGTCACATCATGAGAAGACAAGATTCTCTGGAAAAATCAATAATGCTTGGGAAATTGGAAGGCAGTAGGAAAAGAGAAAGACCTCAAATGAGATGGCTGGACTCAATAAAAGAAGCCACATCCTCTGACGTGTAGGATCTGAGCAACTCTGTTAATGATAGGACATTTTGGAGGTCTTTCATTCATAGGGTCACCATAGGTCGGAGGAGACTGGACGGCACATAACTCATTACATGGTATTTATTTATGTGTTAATGAGTTGCATAGTTAGATTGTCACAGTTCATTGGTTGTGAAAGTCAGCTGAACACCAAACCAATGCCAATGCCTTTCTTTTACACTGGAGTGGAGAAATTGGTGCAACCATGAGGGCCTCATGACAGAAACCTCTGCAAGGACTGATATGATAGAAACGTCCAGATGGAGCAATTTAAAGCACTTCTGTGGGGTGGCCATGAGAATCAACTGGGTTGTAGGCATAGATGCGGAATTAATGATCCCGGCACATATTTTGTACCTATAAACAAAACGTCTTGTGCCGTCAACAGAAACTACTTCATGCGAAATTCATAAACAGCAGTTAAGGGGAACAAGATAGAAGTTGGTGTTGCCTGGATATCCAAGATACCATATTTCATATCAGACAGAGCAGTTATTTTTTGCTTCACTGGCAGAACAATTCTCTCCTTATTCACCCAGCTACAGCCAGCGCACTGCTCTGCCAGGCTCTTTCAGCCCCAGCGCATCATACAAAATGGTAACACCTGATCCTAGAGTCTTGCCTATCCGCTGAATGCCTTCCTGCTGCTCTTTGGGGACAGAGTGAAAAGTCTCTCTCTGGCTAGCTTTTCCAGGGACAAAACTCCTTTCTTGGTTTAGACAGAATTAAGTCAGCCCTTGGGCTGAGAATACCTCCAAATCATGCATTTTCCAGGGCTGTGAAAAAACCAAATTACTTTCACCTTGGCTGTATATAACAGAGCTGATATATGCCAAAGCAACAATACAGCCTTAACCTCCCCCTCCTCTCCACTTGTATGGGGAAGAACAGCCACCTCCCAGCACAGTCCAAGGTATCCACTAGGCTAACCAAAGTGATCTCTGCCCCAAACTCTGGTCAAAAGCGATACTGGCAAGGATTCATAAATCAAAATCAGCCCAGATGACTAGTTTATCCCCAAAGGGGACATTGTCCTGTAGTTCTTCAATTAACGGTGTACTGCCATTAGGTTAGGGGTCCCCAACCCCTGGGCTGTGGGCCGGTACTGGTCCGTGGCCTGTTAGCAACCGGGCCGCACAGGTGAGTGGCGGAAGAGCAGAGAGCTGGCTCCGGGGAGCAGGCAAGGTAGGCAGTCGCCGGGCCAGGAGACTCCAGGCAGCCCCTCTCTCCCTCCACGCACAGCAGGCTCACCCACTGCCCTCTGCAGACACCCCCTCGCAGCGCGCTGCCTCCACCGCCGCACTCTGGGGGGGCCAAAGTTTCCTGCCTCTTTGCACCAGGAGAAGGCAGCGGTGAGGCGCCTCTGAGAAGCGGTGCCATCCCGGATCCAGCACCCTGGCTCCTTCCAAGGCCAGGCAAGCTGCAATTCGGGTGCTGCTCGCACTGCAAAGCTGCAGCTGGCAAGCTCGGGGGCGGCGGGGCAGGGCAAGGCAGGAGCTAACCGGCGCCACACTTCCCTTTCCAGGCAATACTGAGCCCAGCCCTAGCAGGGGCGGAGGAGACATGGCGCACGGCGGGTGTGCATGCCAGGCGAGCTGGGAGGCGGAGGCCAAGGAGGAAGTGCACAAACTCGCCAGGCAACTTTCTTGCCCGGGCCTGGGTGGGCCACCAAACACGCATGCCACTCTCCTCCCAGCCAAGGTCGGGCACACCAGGCTCCCCACGCAGCCCTGCCGCAAGGGCAGCCCTGGCCTGAGCCAGCCCTGGCAGGCGAGCGCATTGAGCCCTCCAAGGAGGAAGGAGAGAAGGGCTTAGCGAGGAGCAATTGGGCCAAGTGGGATTTCCAGGGCTGATCAATGTGACCAGGGAAGGGGGATTGCAGTTGTATCATCCCAAAGCCGCCACCCCCCCCCCCCAGTCCATGGAAAAATTGTCTTCCATGAAACCAGTTCCTGGTGCCAAAAAGGTTGGGGACTGCCGCATTACGTTACTTCAGGACTGTTTTCCCTCTCAGACAGGGCTTTTTTCCTGGGAAAAGAGGTGGTGGAACTCAGTGGTGGAACTCAAGACCACACAATGACATCACTTTGGGTCAGGTGGAACAAGGGGGAGTTTTTTAAAGTTTAAATTGCCCTCGGCAAAAATGGTCACATGGCCGGTGGCCCCACCCCCTGATCTCCAGACAGAGGGGAGTTGAGATTGCCCTCCGCGCCGCTTGGTGGCGCAGAGAGCAATCTAAACTCCCCTCTGTCTGGAGATCAGGGGCGGGGCCACCGGCCATGTGACCATTTTAAAGAAGTGCCGGAACTCCATTCCACCACGTTCCTGCTGAAAAAAAGCCCTGCTCTCAGATATAACAGCCCAACAGCTTTCAGACTTT
Source organism: Eublepharis macularius (assembly GCF_028583425.1). Taxonomy (NCBI): domain Eukaryota; kingdom Metazoa; phylum Chordata; class Lepidosauria; order Squamata; family Eublepharidae; genus Eublepharis; species Eublepharis macularius. Next base: position 93,731,140 of record NC_072798.1, read on the forward strand.
CTATCTTCAAGAAAACCTGTTTGTCTATTGATGGACGCCCTGCACTACAAAACAGTATTTGCCTTTGACACAGCATCACAATGCCAACTTGTGTACTGCATGTGAGCCAAAATCTCTCTGCTTTGCTTTCAAGTAATCAGCCCCTTTATGTTACTTGTTTCCCTCCCCCAATAAATTTAGCTAAGTTCAATGTTAACTTGCTTTCACCCTAATTTATCAAGATCATTTTAATTCCAGACTGTTAGATGAAGTGTTCTGTCGTACACACACCATATTTTTGACTTGTTTCATCGGAAAATCTGTTTGGTATACTCTCCACTCAATCATCCTCAACTTAAAAGCATAAAATCCTAACGCTGTAATTTCACGCTTGTAGGGACAAGACTGTACAGAGGAGGGAAAGGAAGTCAAAAGAAAAGAACAAAGAAAATTATGAGAGTCCAGACATATTCATTTGGTTAAGAATGATTTCTTAAAGGTGAGCCATTGAAGTTACAAACACATAAATAATGTTTTATTTTTAAGAAGACGGAGACAATGGAGCCAGTATACATGACTAGGCACCACTAATGTGAAACAGTGAACCGTGCGAGTAAGGGAGTTCCCTGTCTTTTGAGAGAAGTACGCAATTATTAAAACTGCAATTCACTGACTCAAACCATTGATGCAACGAGCCAATTAGCAACAGCTCTCTAAGGGCTCAGGGTGCGACCTATCCCAGTCCTACTAGCTGTAATCTTTTTTAAAAACTAGGAATGCCAGGAATTGTGGTGGTGGAGAGTGCCCTCAAGTCATAGCTGACTTATGCTGACCCCTGGTTGGGTTTTCATAGCAAGAGACTAACAGAGGTGGTTCACCATTGCCTGCCTCTGCAACCCTGGTCTTCCTTGGAGGTCTCCCATCCAATTACTAACTAAGGCCGACCCTGCTTAGCTTCTGAGATCTGACGAGTTCAGGCTCACCTGAGCTATCCAGGCCAGGGTACCAAGAATTGTACCCAAGATATTTAGCAAACAAAGAAGTGGAAACGTGCCCACATTGCTCCCTAGAAATTCTTAGAACACCAACTGCTTACACAGGATCGCCTCAATGTTTTTGTTCAAACTGAACGCCGTGTCGAGCAGCTTGCTCCTGTACTGTAGCTGTTAATACTACTGAGCTTGCACAATTGAATGCACGCATATTGTCTGAACACAGAAGAACATTCTGTTATCGAAGGCTTGTGCTGCAGTGGAATTGTATGGTCTTGGTGGTGCTGCTGGACTCTTTTTGATTTTGCTACTACAGACTAACACGGCAAACTCCTTTACACAAGCAAACTGATCCCCACATCAAAAGGAGCTGTTTGCATCTCCATATCAAAGGAGTTGTTTACATCCCTCCTCTCCTCCTCCCCTCCCCTCTCCTCCTCTATAATTGACCAGTTTCTTTCTGCCCTCCATGCATCTGACGAAGAGAACTTGATTCTCGAAAGCTTATGCTACAATAAAATTGGTTAGTCTTAAAGGTGCTACTGGACTCTTTTTGATTCTGTCAATGTTGTGTCTGCAACTGATAAACAGAATGCAAGCCAAATAGTGCAGTTAGCAAGCATTCCTGCTATGACCAGCTATTACGTATGGCAACTAAAGTGAATTCTCTACAGCAGGGATCACCAGCATGGCACCTGTGGGAACCATGATGCCTGCTGACACCTGTCCTGGTGCCTGCCGAGCGGTCTTAGAAAGTGAGTTTGGCCAGGTGCGGCTCTTGAGAGCCAGTTGGTGTCGTGGTTAAGAGTGGTAGGACTCTACTCTGGAGAACCAGGTTTGATTCCCCACTCCTCTGCTTGAAGCCAGCTGGGTGACCTTGGGTCAGTCACAGCTCTCTCAGAGCTCTCTCAGCCCCACCCACCTCACAGGGTAATTGTCATGAAGATAGTAACAACACTGAGTGGGTGTTGTTATCCTGAAGAGCAGTATATAAATTGAATGTTGTTATTATTATTAAGTACTGAGCTTGGTGCTCAGAATGATTTCAGCCCAGAGTGATTTCAGCTCAGCACAACATGCTTTATCACAAGCCAGAACAGACAGACAACTTCAGTTCAACAGTACCTCTATATATACACACAAACCCCACCCCTGTGTTAACCATCAACCAATAGTAACAAGCATCCTAGAATACCATCATTTGCATGAACTATATACAATATAACCTATTTACACAATAGTGATTGGTCTTTATTTAGAGAGGTCCAATTGGCCTCTCTAAATAATTGATTTATTGTATTTTTACATAATTGATTGATTGATTGATTGATTGATTTTTACATATTTATTTTTACATAATTGAGTTTTAACATGATTGATTTAATTGATTGAATAATTGATTTATTGTATTTTATTGTTGTTTTTATTGTATTTTGTATTTTAATGCATTGTTATTCGTCCTGAGCCCGCTCACGGGGAGGGCGGAATAGAAATTTGAAATAAATAAATAAATACAAAAAAAATAAATCTTGTTTATTGGTTTTTGTATTGTATTGTATTGGTTTTTCTCTCACTGCTCCTTCCCAGCGTGTTTTCTATGTGCCTACATGTGTGGCTCTGTCTTCTACAGCAGCCAATTTGTGTTTGGCTCCACCTCCTATGGCAGCCATTTTGTGGTTATGTTCATCACCCTGTGTCAGAATTCCAAAGTTGCTCCCAAGCTCAAAATGGTTGTAAACACTTGCTTTATATGAAAGATGGATCTCTCTGAACATCTCATAATATGGACAAATAGATGAAGGGGTGCTGGTCCCGTCATCATTTTTTACTTGTGCGTTTCTGAGAGGCAACTGACTGGTCACTCACTGCTGGAAACAAGATAACAGACTGAAGACACCCACAGTAAGAATGTTGTTGGATCAAATTATATTCCTATCAGACTCTGCAATAACTACAAGGACACTGAGGGTACTATCCGTGGTACTATCCATGTGACATGTTTAGACAGAAATTATGAAGAGACGCTCTCACAGTCTGTCCTATGGCTATGGAACTTGCTTGGCAGAATCACTAAAAGTCTGAACATTGTCAATTTTTGGAAATGCTGAAAGGCAGCAACGCCTACTTGTTCTGCGTTTCCCCTATTCATCCTCTGAAGAGCATAAACCATTCTCCCTTCCTCCACATTATACACCCAACAACCTGGGAGGTGGGTTAGACTGAGAGAGAACAAATCATCCAACATCACCAATGAGTTTCATACAGAGCAGCAATGCGAACCTAGCTGTCCCCAGACTTAAACACTACACTGGCACCGTAGCGTTGGGATCAAGTTTTACTGGCTTTTCCCTTCTCTCCGTCTCTGATTTTGTCACACATCATAAGCCTTCAGGATGGGACAAGATATGAATTTAAAATATACAGAGGTCTATATTACAAGCATTCATGAGCACTAAATGAGACAAATGGAAAGACAGGGAAGTTGGTCTAGGCCAGGAGAGAACATGTAATTACCCTAGACACACCTCACCAGTATACTTTGCACAAATGGAAAGAATCAGGCTAAGAAATAGTTAATTAAGGTTCAATATAAGACTATCCATCTACATGCCAGAATGGTGGTTTAAGAATCTTGAGATTAAAACTACTCCTGCAAATGACGTTTCTGGCAATGGCATTCTGGAAGACTTTCAGTGAAATCCTAAGCAGAGTTACTCCAGTCTAAGCCCACTGAAATCAACTATTTTTGCAGCAGAGTGACTGGAAACACAGAGTATGTCCCTTATAATTCTCCTGGACATCACAGCATATTTCAGAGTAGTTATTCTGAATTATATCCTGGTTTACTACAACTACTACTACCACCACCACCAGACTTCCAAGTTCTAATGAGATCGGGCTAGTCTGGGCTATCCCGTCCAAAGCAGCAGAACAATTAATATCAATAAAACAGCAGACATTAAAAACATAACTAAAGCCCAACAAAAATATTAACAAAACAGATAAAATAATCATTTCAAGTTCCCAGAGAGGGGGAGGGTCAAAAAGAGATCTTGCTTAAAGGACTGGGAGAATGAGAGCCAAAACAGACTAGACACCTGATGTGTGGAGGACACGCATTGGTTTCCTGAAATGTTCCACGGGAAGTGTAGTGAGAAAGAACCTCTGCCAGGGAGAAGAGGGAGAGAATCCCTCTTCTCCCTGGCAAAAGTTCTTTCTCTAGGCATCTCGTCTAGTCTGCTCAGCTCCTTCTTGCTGCTGTCAGCTCCCTTTGCTCCCCTAAAAGCACTCCACGGTGGAGAGGGAGCCAATTGCGCCAGTGGCGGTCAGAGGGAGCTAGCAGTGGAGACAGGCTCCTTGTTCCTCTCGCCACCGCCAGCATGCTCAGCTTCCTCTGGCTGTGGAGTGACCTTGAGGGAAACCGACGTGTGTCCTCCATGTGCCAGGTGTCTCATCTGTTTTGGCTCTAATTCTTCACCTGATGCTGGAAACGTAGCAAATTCAGCACCAAGAGAGCATCAAAGGGGCACCCACAGCTGAAAAGGTCCTGTTCCTTGTTACTTCTTGTCTCACCTCTGGGAATGGAGGAAGACAGAGCAGGGTATCAAATGATAATCCCAATGGACAGGCAAGAACATACAGGAGGAGACTGGCTGTTAGATATCCTGGCCTGAAGCAGTTTAGGACTTCAGAAGTAATACATGGCCATTGAAGTTGGGCCCAGAAGCAAATAAGCAACCGGTGAAGTTGTTCTAATGTAGGTATCCCATGGTAGCCCAATGGGATGTTCCTGACTCCCCCCTTCCACGGCAACCCACAAAATGCTACTGCTGGGGGACAGGGGACCTTCAGGAGGATTTTTAACAGGAAGGGGGAAATGGATGGAAAATGTCAATTCAGTCAGGACCCAAATCATGGGCTTTGCAGTTAGTGCAGTCGAGTGTGTGTGTGTGTGTTTGCACGTGCACATTCACGCCCTCAAGTTGAAATCAACTTACGGCAAACTCCAGCAAGGGGCTGTCAAGACAGGTGTGAAGCAGAGGTGGTTTGCCAGGACCTTCCTCCGCAGAGTCTTCCTTGGTGGTCACCCATCCAATTACCGACCTTGCTTCGCTTCTGAGATCTGACAAAATCGGGCTGTACCGTGCCCCCTTTCCTCCCAACACAGTCCTATTTAGAAAATTTCTATTTCTTGCAGGAACACACGCGAAGCTGCCTTATAGTGAATCGGAACACTGGTGCATCCAAGTCAGTGTTGTCTACTCAAGACTAGCAGCTGCTCTCCAAGGTTTCAGGATGAGATCTTTCATACCGGGACTGAGCCTGGGACCTTTTGCAAGCCAGGCGTGTGCTCTTCCTCTGAGTCATGGACCCTCCCTGAATATTCTGCACCAACTCAAACCCCGCCATTGACCACTGTTTCCTAGTAGACCAAATGGGCCAGCTGTAGGATGAAGAACTACTCTGGCAGGTCTAATGGATGAATTACTGTAGAAGGTGGGGCTGAGGGATGACGGGGAACCCACCGGGCACTAGCTTATCCCCCCCGCAAACTGTTTAACATCTACATGAAGCCACTGAGAGAGATCATCTTGAGTTTAGAGTGGAGTGCCACCAGTATATTTACTACGAAAATGAAATCCTGCCCACAAGTCATAGTTGACTTATGGTGACCCCTGGTGGGGTTTTCATGGCAAGAGATTAACAGAGGTCGTTTGCCATTGCCTGCCTCTGCAACCCTGGTCTTCATAGAGGTCTCCTATCCAATTACTAACCAAGGCCGACCCTGCTTAGCTTTGAAGATCTGACGAGATCAGGCTCTCCTGGGCTATATTTACTCTACCCAGCCCTCCATGAGAACCATCAGGTAAGTTAGTGGATGTTCTAATCAAGTGTCAGGACTGCAGACAACTACGGGCTGGATGAGGGACACTAAACTGAAGCTCAGCCCAGATGAAACTGAGGCACTGTTAATCAATGATGAAGCCAACTGAGGACTGATGAGTCATCCCATTCTGGATGGGGATTAGCTCACACTAAAGGAGCAGATTTGTATCTTAGGGGTGCTAAGATGCTGGTATGTCCCAAATCAGCTCCACGCTCCAATGGTATAACCGCTGAAGCAAAAAACAAGAGACAACTGGTACGGTAGGAGAACTAATTTTAATTCACTCTGAGACCCTTACGTGTTCCACATATACTTCATTAGGGAGGATTGGTAAAATATCATAGTCTGAATACATCCCACAACAACAGTGTTTGAGCTCAGACTATGGTATTTTACAGATCTGCCTGAGAAAGCATATGCAAAATGCAAAGTGTTCTCTGCTCTGATCACACTTCAGCTACATTACTGGTGTGCCCTGTCTGAAGGGTTATGTCTAGAAGCTTCAGTTGGTACACAGTGCAGCTGCCAGGTGAGAGCGGGTAGAGAAAAAGTATCAACCAAGTTATAAATAAGCTTCAATAGCTGCCAATTTGTTCCTAGATACAGTTTTGGTTCTTAGAAGCACTGGGGCCAGGGAACTTAAAAGCCTGCCTTGTATCTAACCTTCAATCGTCCCACAACCTAAGATTGTCCTTCCAAATCCTGCTATATATGCTCCCCTCGGTCCAAAATAAATTAGCAGCAATCAGAGACAGGGCTTTTTAGTGATGGCACCTTACCTGAATAAATGAAATTCCAAATCAGCTCCATGCTCAGAATACCGTCACCATACAGATTTGCCCGGTGTCTAGTTTACCATCTGTTAGGTGCCAAGTAAAGATCATTTTATTTGCTCAGGCTTTCTGTTTGTTTTTAATCTGGCCTCGCTTTTGATGTAGAGTTGTTTATTCATCTACCCACAAATTTATGTTTGGCTGTTTCTGGTTTTAAGTAAGTTTTGGTTTCAATTTTCCACCAATCACTTGGACTGTTTATGAACAAGTGAGTTCATCATATGGTTTTAAGGCATTTTAAGATATCTTTAACATTTGCATGGGCTGTCATTCAGTTTTTGCAATCCTATTTTATTGTGATTTTAATTTCTGTTCTGAGCCACTTTGAACAGATATCTAGCAATATCTCAAATAAAATAAACAGCTCTAGAAGAGGGTTTGTGGCTGTAGATGCACTGAACCTTCTACTGTTAATCCTAGTCTGCAAGAATAAGAGGCACTACATACCTGGTAAAATTTCAACAAACAGGTTGTACCCTTCCTGCCCCCGCCCCCCATTAAGCCTCTGCACGCCGTAAGTAGAACACTACACATTTGCAAGCCATTGTGAGCTTCAAAAAGCATTCTACAGAAATCTCCCAAAGCCTCTACGCCTCTCCATTTGTTACACGTTTCCAGGCAGCTTAGCAAGAAGCTTGTCTTTCCCCACCCATTCATTATAAAGCCTAGATAACAGAAGCAGGCTCTCTCTTTTTTTTGTCCTCTAGATACAGATGTCCAGGACAAAGCACAACCCGAATGTGCTTACCTCCATTGGCACAAGAGGAGGGCTCAACTTGCTGACATATAAAGAAACTGTGAAAAGCCCGTTTGTTCGCTATGACCAAACAGTGGGTGAGAACAATGCTTGACACTAACAGTTATGATGTTTACAATTCAGAACGGCCTGAGAGGGTTGACCATCTATGTAACTTCCAGCCAAGGATTACTGTAATGGGATTCGCCTGAATGCTCCAAACACCTCTTTAACACCAAGCAATACTTGGCCTTTCCGCCCATATCAAATGTTTTAAAGAGTTTTTACCTAATACCAATTCACTCAGACCATAGACTAATGAAGATCAAAATGGTTCATGATAGATAGTCTTCCTAATTAAGTCAGACATAAGTGCAAATACTGTGGATTAGACAGGTGGCTGTTCCCCAACACAATGATTAAAATGGGGAGGGGAGTCTTGCAAAGCCTTCATTGTGTCAAAACAGGGCGTCATTTGGGAGAGAAAAGAAGCAGCCACGAATCCCCTCTCCTGTATTTCACACCACACGCTGTTATTCCTCAGGAGCATCTGTCTCTCAAAATGTTCTGAATATATATTGCATTTCTTCCATTTAAGTCTCCAGTACACCCAAGAGCAGGCTTTGGACCTCTGCTGCAGATCTTGCCCTTTTTTCATTGCGCCCCTAAATGGTCCTTATCTCCAAAACATAGCAAAACATTCAAGATTGTTTCATTTCTCCAACATTTTTTAAAAAGTATCTTCCTCTTTTCCCCAGAAACTCATAAAGATTAGTTCTCCAGAAAAGTATGAAATGAATTGAATAAAAATTTGTTTCTATTGAGATTCAAAAATCTATTTAAAGGTAGCATGTTAGTGACACTGGTCAATAACATACGGGCAACTCCTCATACAAAGATCTTTGGAAATCAGTAGCCTTATGGGAAGCATTATGCTACCAGATCAAGCTCTCATGCATTTTTATGAAACAGATCATGTCAACAAAAGCTAGTTTCCCAGTATCCACTACTTTGGACTAAGTACCTTTTATTCCATATCTTCTACTGGGTCAACAGTTTTCCGGCAGTCCTGTGGAGTTTAAAAGCTTCTACACAAACCTAAGTTGGCCTCATAAAGTAAAGTACTAATTTTTCCCCACTCTCTGTCTATTGTACCCTTTGAGCAAGTGTCTACACAGCTCAAATACTTCAGTCCACTTTAAATACTAAAGAACAGCTAAGCAAATAATGAAATGGTATATTTTAGAAAACAGTTTGCTAATAATTGTCTACGAGGAGCCCTGTTGCTCTAATATGTACTGTGAATCAAGGCAGAAATGAAATCTCTGTGTATTTAGTAAATGTAAATAATTAAATACCACAGGAAAAAATACTTTAAAGTACCTTGTCCTTATGATGCAACGGCCTTCAGCCTCATAGACCAAGGACCGTCCTTTCACCTGAGCTGACACAGGACCCATTTTTAATTTTTTATTGCATGTGTCTTCTTTTTTCCTTCTTCTGTGTTATGTCTGTGCCACAGGACTGCCATCTCTAGTTCTGGAAATTTCTAGACATTGCGCCAACTGCATTGGTTACTGGTGGAGTACCAAATCAGGTTCAAGGTTTTGGTACTAACCTATAAAGCCCTATGTGGACTGGGACCAACATATCTGCGGGACCGCCTCTCCCCATATGAGCCCCAGAGGACTCTTCGCTCGAGCGATAAACATCTAGTAAAGATCCCTTGCCCTAGGGAGGCCCACATGGCATCGACCAGGGCCATGGCTTTTTCGGTCCTGGCCCCAGCCTGGTGGAACGCTCTCTCTTATGAGACCAGGGGCCGGGAAGAATTGTTCGCATTTCGCTGGGCCTGCAAGACGGAGCTGTTCCACCAGGCATATGGTTGATGCTAGGCGGTGCCCCCCCCCACAGCCGGGGGGAATAAACTATATGCCCTCCCGTCCAATGTCACCTTCCATCTCCCACATATTTTTCTGGTAAAAACGCTTTAGAAATGGTGAAAAGGTGATTGTCTAAATTATGTGTTGCTATGCTTCTTGTTTCTATATATAGATGTGGTATTTTAATTTTTAAATTGTGGTATGTAGTATTTTATGTTTTTAATGTTAATAATGGTTGAATTGTGCAATGTGGTTTAAGCCTTGTTGTGATCCGCCCTGAGCCCGCTGGTGTGGGGAGGGCGGAGTATAAATTGAATAAATTAAATTAAATTTAAATTAAATTTGAGGCAGTACATGAGGAGGGTAGACCTTGGGGAGGGGAAGTAGTACAAGGGTCTGATGCCGTAGAGTTCACTCTCCAAAGCTGCCATTTCCTCCAGAGATACTCATCTGTATAGCCTGAAGATCAGCTGTAATTCCAGGAGAATCACGAGGTTGGTAACTCAACATCACTACATGCTCCTTTGTTTTCCCTTCTCTTTCCATATCACTTTGCTTAAGCCAATCAAAATGGTTTTGATATTTCTAGAGCAATACACCTTGATCTGGCTCTAGTCTCATCACACCTGATCAATGCTGTAGAGTACTCTTAATTTCCAAAATCACCTTTGTCCCTACAACATTACTACTACTACTACTACTACTAGGCAGGCAACCCAATAAAGGGTGATGCAGAGTTTCAAGTGGGTAGCTGTGTTGGTCTGCAATAGAAGAGCAAGATTCAAGTCCAGTGACACCTTTAAAACCAACAAGATTTTCAGGGTATAAGTTCCAAGCTCCCTTCTTTAGATAGGACGCATGGGATACACTGCACCGTTTCCTAGGCACTATGCTGCCTTCCTCCGCACCAAAATCTTTATCACATATTTTTTTTAAAATGCAAGCCAATTTAGAAAGCTGTCTTTTTTACAATCATTTGCAAATGTCACCCGTAACTGCCAACCCAATTATTATTTTAGACATGGAGGAGATCATTAATCCTCACTCCTCCCCATCTAATTATTTCTCCATCCCAGCCCCAGCTCCAGTGGATTCCTCAGCTGACCCACCTTACAGCCCTTTGGCCAGTGATTTGGCATTTCCTGTAACTTCAGGCTCTCTACTGAATTCCAACAGCAAAGTGGGCAGGCAAGATCTAAACTCACACAACTGGCATTATGGTTTCATGTGGTATGTGAACAAGGCATCCTGGCTTACTCTTAACTGGCTCCCTAGCAGTGCCCCTCCTGGTGAGAAAGAGAAGACAAGGAAACAACCAACTGCCAAGACAAACCAGGATTTGTGTGACTGTCTGAGTTCTGATTTCACAAACTTAACTTTAGATACAAGAAACTATGGTTTGCGTCATATCTGAAGTGAGCCAATCTAAAAGGTTGCACAGGGTTTTGCTACACTTCCACAAACAACAAAACACAAGACCAGTAATTTTAATGAAGCAAACGATGGGGTTAATACCATTTTCTAAATAATATAGCATCTAAAAATCAACTTTTTACACACACTGACCTCCAGGCTCCAGTTAAAAGTGACAGTAAAACCTGGCAGAGATCAGAACGGAAGATACATGCTGTCCTATACTGTGGAAGGAGGTGAATTCTTAGTTCTAATATGCCATAGCCTATCAACGAGAACTACAAGTGTTTAACAACCTCACTTTGTTTCCTGATTCTTAACTCTACATTTTAAATAAATTCTGTTTCTCACCCTTATGAATTTGGAAATAATGTTATCTTTACAAGCCAGATGGAGATTAATGCATAATGAGACCTTATTAGAATTTTAAAACTATGCTTCTCACTAAAAAGGTAAATTCCTGTTGAGGGAGAAGGAATTTCCAGATTTAATAATAAATGGCCAAAATATGTAAACACAACAGTGAGAGGCAATTAATTTTTTTTTTTTGTAATGTGGAGAACAAAATTCACATCGCACGGACAAAGCAGAATCACATGGGATTCCAATGGAATTAATGGCTGGCACCCAATACCTTGTTTAATGTTATGCTTCCTCTATTTTATTGTGGCCAGAACACAAAATGGAAAGCCTGCTAATTGTCTCAAACAACGTACTGATCACCATCATATATCTAAAAGTTAAGCTCACTGAAAACGGCAGGTTTTATTTAGCAGAATTCACAACGATCTCAGTTTGCTTACAAAATTACTTGCAAAATCTCCTCTCTTTCTATTTAAAAGGCAAGCCGTATTGGCAACGTCTCACTTTTTATCCTGGTTGTGCCTGTGCAGGAGCACCAGGATAAAAACTGAGTCGTTGCCAATACGGCTTCCTGAGGGCGCCACCGCGGTGGGAAGCCCAGGCAAGGCAGCCCGTCCCTCCAGAGGGCATTGCCATGGCAGGACATCGCACGGACAAAGCAGAATCACATGGGATTCCAATGGAATTAATGGCTGGCACCCAATACCTTGTTTAATGTTATGCTTCCTCTATTTTATTGTGGCCAGAACACAAAATGGAAAGCCTGCTAATTGTCTCAAACAACGTACTGATCACCATCATATATCTAAAAGTTAAGCTCACTGAAAACGGCAGGTTTTATTTAGCAGAATTCACAACGATCTCAGTTTGCTTACAAAATTACTTGCAAAATCTCCTCTCTTTCTATTTAAAAGGCAAGCCGTATTGGCAACGTCTCACTTTTTATCCTGGTTGTGCCTGTGCAGGAGCACCAGGATAAAAACTGAGTCGTTGCCAATACGGCTTCCTGAGGGCGCCACCGCGGTGGGAAGCCCAGGCAAGGCAGCCCGTCCCTCCAGAGGGCATTGCCATGGCAGGACATCCAGGAGAGGCGGTCCGTACCTCCGGAGCATGCTACCACAGCGGGAAGCCCAGCGTTGCTACGCTCTGTTTTCTAGGACCCGTTTTTTAAAATAATGGGCTCTGTTGCTAGTATATCCATAAACTTAGTAGTGAAAGTTCAAAAACTGATAATACTTGCAGCCAGAATCCCAATTATTTCTTGATCTTACATTAAAAAACAGGTATTTGGGGACCAAATTCACTTTTTCCTTTTCCCATGGCAACAAAAAGAAGAATTCCCTAGCAGAATTAGAACCTCTAGCCCTTCCCATTCTTCCTGTAGGAGAAAACAGCAAGGAGTGGGGTGGAATATCTAGATTCTCATCTATCAATGATCTCCAGGCATGACAGTATGTATCGTGTTCAGAATCTGCCCCCATTCTACAGCTAGAAAAGTATAAAAGGGGTGAACTTTACAGTATACAACAGAGCTCACTTAAGATCTGTCCCACCTCATTTGCGGTATGCCAGTTTTGAATACGCCGTTTTTCAAAGAAATCTGCTCAGAGCAGAGTTATAGTTCCACCCCATAGGGCATTAGTGCATTATAGTGCATTAACAAGTTCCCAGTTCCAATCTTGCCTGTGTCATGAGCTCACTATGTGTCCTTAGGTAAGCCACATCCTCTTAGCACCATCACCACACAATGCAGGGATCATAGCGACATCTTACAAAACAGTTGTAAGGATTACAAAATGAGAGTTTACGAGAAGCACTTGGAACACCTCAAAGCATTACATAAATGCTATTATTATCATGACCTAAGGCGGTGAGTAGACTCTCCCTCATCTTCCAAGCAGAGAGGCTGGGCAGTCATCTGTTGGTAATGCTCGAGCACTGGATTTGAGCAGGGAGTCCCCTGGATAGGTTTGAGAAGGGGGTTGGGCAAGATGGCCTAAAAAAGGCTCCTTCTGACTCTATGACGACGATAACCACGTTTCCTTTGAGAAAAATCAGGACTGTGGCCTTCCATCTGGAAACTAAACATCCAACCTGCTCCAAGAGCAAAATCTGAGTCAAACTCATCTACTATCCACTCTTCCTGCAGAACACAAGATCACACAACAGCATCAATAATCCTTTTTTTTCTAAAATTCTGGTGCTGACAAGTTGATCACTGCAGCATTTGATTATGCAGACGGCAGTCACAAGATGCTTGCCATTGGGCAGTGAGATCTGCAAAGTCGAGGGGGATCTGTCAAGGGTAGCAGGTACGAAGGTTTTGCAGTTTGTGGTGTTTTTCCTCCCCCCCCCGCCCCGCCTTCCTTTCTGGCCTACTGAATCGAAAGTGTTTCCTTCGAGAAAGAAAAGCCGAAACGAGTCAAAACTTCAAGAACTTCTGCATCTCGGTATGGCAATAAATAAATCAAGATTTCCATTTACAGAAAAAAAATAACTTATGATCATACTCTAATGCAGGGCTTTTTTTCTGGGAAAAGAGGTGGTGGAACTCAGTGATGGAGCTCAGGACTGCACAATAACGTCACTTTGGGTCAGCTGGAACAAGGGGGGAGGTTTTTTAAAGTTTAAATCACTCTTGGCGCAGCATGGAGGGCAATCTCAACTCTCCTCTGTCTGGAGATCAGGGGGCGGGGCCACCAGCCATGTGACCATTTTCAAGAGGTGCCGGAACTCCGTTCCACCGCGTTCCAGCTGAAAAAAAGCCCTGCTCTAAACAAGAGAAGTATACTGGTAATAAAAGCACCCCTAGTATTAAGATAGTGTCTTTTAAGCTGTGTTTCAGAAAGCCAAAAACACTGGGCCTGTATTGGGAAGCGATTTCAAATCCCCACTCAACAAGGAAACTTGCTGAGTGGCCGTGTGTGCCAGTCGCTCTCAATATAGTTTAACCTCACAGATTTGTTAAAAACTCAGAAAGGAGCTACACAGTGTGCCTCCTTCCCTCTTTTGCTATTTTCCCCACTGAGGAATTCCCCCAGCTGTTTCTCACCCTATGGAGGGGGGACGTATTTTTCCCTCTTGGGAGATAAAAAGCAGTCTGGAAACTGTTTTTAGCATAAAAATGGAGGAGGAATAAAGATAAGAACCCCCTTCCACTGGCTCAGCCTCCCACTTTAGATCACAACCTCTCCAGCTGCAGTTTGTAAAACAAAAGTAACTCAGTCCTCAAGTCCTTGGAGGCAGGGCATGACCCAAATACAATGCACAAATATTTTCTAGATTAAGAGTACTGTAAAGCAGGTTTCTTGACAGGTGTTCTAGAGCAAATAAAGACTAATAGAAGCAAGTTTTTATTTTTTCTATAAGTTGGAAACTTTATTTTTATTTACTTGTTCTCAGGTGGTATCATATGGAACTTCCCCAAGTTGTTGTTGTTGTTGTTGTAAATATGCATATCCCTGGCTGTGCAAGCCAGATAATGGGGAATGGCACTCTGTCTCGGGAGGAGGTGGCATGAGGAACTCCCTCACACTTTGAAAACCATGATGTTGCTTGATTTAATCCTGAAAAGCAGGGGTTCCAGTAAGCCAGTTATCCACAATCTTTAGCGTAACTGCTTGATTTGATACTACCCTGAAATGATTTGCTGTTTGCTTTTAAAACCTTTTTAAAATTTTGGCTTTGGACCTTAATTTCAGCTCCGCCTTCCATTATCTAAACTTGTGCCTCAGGAGGGCTCTACTCACAGCCAACACATTTTTTACAAATCCACTCACACTAGGCTTGCCATTCCCCTGCCGGGGGCGGGGGATCCCCTGCTCCCACCTCCCCCCCCCGTGCCCACTTACCTGGCCAGCGGGCCCCGCAACAGGCCCGTTTCAGGCTGAATCAGGCCTGCAGGGGGTGATTCAGCCACACAACAAGCCCATTTCAGGCTGAATCAGGCCCGTGGGGGCACCCTTTAACCCACATGATGACATCACTTCCCGGAAGTGACATCATCACACACATGAGAAACAAAACTCAGAAGCCAGCAAGGGGTAAGTACCAGGCTCCCGCCGGGGGACTCAAGGGACCTGGCAACCCTAACTCACACAGAGCTTCAGGTGTTCTCTATTTTACCCAAGCTTATACCTCAAGACTTCCCTGTTTTGTTTGTGCAACCTATATACTGCTACCTCCTCAAAAGGTTTTCACTGCCACCAAAGGCTTTCGCCTTAGATCTCTGCTACTTAACTGGAAGGCTTTCTTATATATGGTAGTCTGTCAGAATGGTCAGCACATGAGGGTGGTTGTGAGATAAAAAAAGAATTTTTAAACAAAAGTTAATTAATAGGTACATAAGCATGATGGTTGCAGAGTTTTAATAAGTGTATTGGTTTCAGAATAGTTCTTAATAATGATCTCTTCATATAGGCACTTTCACAGACTCAGTCACACAATTTTCCACACAGGTCTTCACTAACACAAAGATCTTTTCACATCCGCACAAAGATTCATTCAGGCCTTTCCACTCGGCTTGCCTGTATTAGATAGATCAATCTCTCACTCAGATACACAGATTCTCTCTCTCAGGGGCACACACAGTTTGCCTGAGTTAGATAAAGCAATTTCACTCTCAGATATACACAGACTGCCCCAGGTGCACACACATCTTGCCTGATTTAGCCTGAAACCTTTCTCTGAGAAACACTCTCAGGAACAGTTTCATTGATTTTGGCAGAATAAATATTTTCTCTCAGAAACACATACAAACAAGCTTCCACAGTTTTTTTAAAATTAATCTTATTTTTATTTTATTAGT
This sequence comes from Eublepharis macularius, assembly GCF_028583425.1. Classification (NCBI taxonomy): domain Eukaryota; kingdom Metazoa; phylum Chordata; class Lepidosauria; order Squamata; family Eublepharidae; genus Eublepharis; species Eublepharis macularius. The sequence continues at coordinate 93,747,034 of NC_072798.1, forward strand.
GCAAACCAGAAAATTTTATCTTAGTTTATTTTATTAGTGCAAAACAGAAAAAAATTATAAAGGAAACGGGAGGGGGGGGAGAAAACAGCGCTTGCTGCAAAAACCTATACATACATATGTATCTAACAATTTCCAGAAATTTCTAAAAATAAGTCCATATGCAATTGCCTTCTATATGTGATGCACTCAAATGTTAATAAGTATAAGGTCTTCAATCCACTGAATCACAGGAAGTGAGATTTTGACTTTCCAGTCTTTTTAAGTATACGTCTTCTAGTAACTATAAGGGAACGGAGGGTCCATTTCCATTGAAGGCTTCCACACAGGTTGTTTGCTTTGCCCATAATAATTGCTCTCAGCACAGTAACTAAAAGCTGCCGTTCATTCTGCCCCTTAGGGTAGAGCTACAGTCCAATCAGATTACATATCGCTCACCCATCCAGACCCTCTCCTTTCCTTAGAGGCCTGCGCTTAAACTCACAGCAACTTTAAAAAGCCCCAGTAGCAAGCAGAAATAAAATACTTAAACTTAAATCATATGCAAAACATTACATTTAGTTTCTGTTCAGTTCTCTGCCACAACTCACGTTTACTTCACACAATGTTTGTGTTGCCTAATTTGTGAAATGAAGCAACAGCTCGTCTTTCCTAACACTCTAGAGAAATAATCGTTTTCCAGCCTTGAGGAATATTTTTCATACCATTAGCAGGGACATTTCAAGCATGTTGCTGGAGCTGTCACTTGTCAGAAACCCCTACAAAGCCTCAGTATTTGTTCTGCTGCTTTTGGGAAAGGCCAGCTGCTGGTTCGCTTGCACGGAGAGAAGGGCCTCACACCCCCTGCCTCTCTTTACAGACATGTTGAGAGGAGGAGCCGTACGGTTAGGCAAAGTTAGCAGCGGAAATGATTCTCCCATGGTTGCAACTCTTGGCTTATTTTGCAGTATGGTAGATCTGATGCTTATTGGCTTGTGATTCCTGCCTCTGGCTTTCTTGATCTGCTGCCCATTGTCCACGCATTGATACCAGTGAAGTCACAACTTACTGGGTCCTTTCCTAACCTAGATGTTAAAAGTAAGTCCTGGGTATGGACTATCTAAAAACCGCCATCCAAAACTACTCAACATCCTCAACTACTCCCTTCTCTTTTTAACAGTTTTGAGACAACCATTTTCATCCCAACATTTTAGATAGGCTATCTTTCTCTATAATGTAAACTATAACTTACCATTCAACTGCATAAGAGGTCAATTTATCTATCAATACCACCAAGAGCTCACTCCAATATGATATCATCTTTGCCAATATAGTTTTTCTTTTAATAAGAAATCTTATACATAAAACTTGTCAAAGTAACTACTTATGGAATAATATAATTACAAATCGAAGATTAGACTTTTCCCATACAAAAGCTAAGTAAATATAATTAACAAGCATTAACAACACTGTAACTTTGGGAAGGTACTATCTGCAAATCATGACCTTTTTACGAAGTTTATAATTTGAGACCCATAGTGCAAAAGACAGAACAACATAAATCAGCAGGGCTTGACATATCACTGAACAATATAATTTTAGCAGCAATATGAAACTTGACAGAACACAATTCTTTAAAAGCAACTATATGTAACCAAGAACATTACCAGAAGTCTAATGCACATCCTTTTATACCAGACATCTCCCACCATTACTCCCACCATTACTCCATTAGCATGCATTTCATTGATCCATGCTACTTTAGAAAAATGCTCAGCGATTTCTTATAAACATGCAATGCACAGACATCTAGTTCAATATATGCTGGTTTGCAACTTACACAATGGCATACTGGCTATAGTTTTAAACCTCTAGTGAACAGGAGCTGGAATGGGGGAGGCAGGAAAAGAGGCATATAAAACAAAGTGGTAAAGAGCATATGCTGCAATAAAACATTTGCCCACTAATACAGAATCTCCCTGCATAATTCGGATGTTTTAAAGGGTCTGCCCCTTGCAAACACCTAAAAAGTATCCCTTTCACTATTGTTCATACTTGCAGGCTGCCTTTGTTTAAGGTCATTACCATAGTAACACCCTTGAAATCTAATTCCACAGTCATTCACGTTAAGATAACTCAATTTCACTCTCTAGGCTTACATCACTGGCTGGGAAAAGACTGGAGTCTAAGGTTCAATCACAGATCAGTTTTGTTAAAAGCACTGAATTCAGGAAGACTGAAAATTATAGTTGAACAGAAACACTGGGAGGAAGGGGAGGGGTGAGAAAGCATTTTACATGAAAATACTGAATCGTTTAAAGATTTGTATTGCCTTAGACAGACATAAAATACTTCCAGGAGAAAGCAAAGTTATGCCTGTAAAAGTCATATAACAAATACTGAGGATCATCAAATCCAAATACCTGCAGTTTTGAAGCAAGTTTAAAAAAAAAAAAAAACTCTGGCAGATGTCTATCCAAAAGTCACTACAGAGATTCCTTATACTTGCAGTGGGTTCTACTGTTCAGCTGATTTTTCACCTGAAGGGGAATTTTTCTGGATGCGTGTGAGTTCAAACAGTAAAGAATGAGAAGGAACACACTCTTCACACACAACATGTCCCAAATGCAAGTGGTGCTCTTGTTGTTAGTGGTTAGATTGCTAGATTAGGATCTGGAAGATCTGGATTCAGCCACGAAGCTTACTGTGTAACCTTGAGCTAGTCACCCTGTATCAGCCTAACCTCCCTCACAAGGTTGTTTTGAGGATAAAATGGAAATGGGTGGGATAACCACATTTATCATCCTGAACTCCCTTCCCGATGGTGCAGACAGACAGACAGAAATGTCCCATGCTACACACTGCTTGTGACACACACTCATCCCTCCACAATGCCAGTCCTGCTTCCATCACTGCCCACACGTCCCTTATTGATGCATCTTTGTGCATTCAGGCACACACAGCTGCCTGCATTAAAAAATTGCCCATGTACATGATAGTGTTCACAAGAGATGCTACCATGTTGTTTTTATTGGGAATTTTGTTGATTCGTCTATAGTTTCGTGAGTGATACCTTTAAGGAAACACAGCAAAGTTATTTAGGCAGAAGCGTTTAAACCCCAAACGTGATTAATTAGTCTTCAGACAAAATCACTTACAACTTACAGTTTTATTGAAGTAGATTCCTTCCATAGCAATATCTTGGAGAAAAGGGAAAGATCCTAATATAAAGAGTTACATTCCCTAAATCTAAACCATGGCCTGAAACTAGGCAGCGAGTCCAAGAGGTGCGAGTTTGTTTATTTATTTTATTTGACTTATATTCCTCCCTCCCCATGAATAGTGCCAGTGCCAGTTTCAGTGCCAGTTTCATTTTATTTACGGTCCACGACCAGATTTAAACTTATAAAACAAAGCATTTCATTATTAAGTATACAATATACAAGTTAAAAGAGTCTTCAGTTAAAAGGATACAAATATTGATGTTAAAATAGCTGGTTAAAACTGTATCATATAATTAAAATTAAGTACAAAATATCACATAGCATCCAACCTAGACATTTTAAAATTTGGAAATAGAGATCTAAAAACAGCAACAATATGGTAGCCACCTAATATGATCTGAATCAGAGCTCAGGTGCACCAGACGGGAATTTATTGCGCAATTTAATCACCTGCGCACAAAATTTGTGGACAAAATTAGTACTAGCTGGAGTTTCATCTATTAGTAGCTTATCTAAGCATATACTGTCTGTCACTATAGCAGATTGATCCATAAGAGGAAGAATTGTCTTGTCTCTGATTTCTTTATAAAGAGGACAGTGTAATAGGACATGTCCCATAGATTCCACCTCAACTATAGGGCTCAGGGCGACTCACATCATTTGTGAACAAGGCCTTCATGGCGGAGCATGGAGGGTTACATACTTCTCCTTGGAAAACCACAAGACAAGAGAGAGCTCTCCCAAGGGGCATAGAGACGAGAAGGAGTCAGGAGGCATTCCCACAGATAAAAGAATAGCAGCTTACTAGAGTTACACATACATAGACATGCAGCGTCCCCCGATGTCCAAGGCATGCTTGCTAAGTCACCCATTCCAACAGTTTTATGCGTATTATAATTGTAATGTTTTGCATGTAAGTTACTTAATTTGGATTTCATTTCTGCTTGCTAATGTGGGGTTCTTTGATAAGTTCAAATGCTGCAAGTTCAAATGTAGGCCTCTGAAGAAAGGAGGAGGGTGGGCTGGATGGGTGGACAGAGTGTGATCTGATTGGACAATAGCTATATCCTCAAGGGTGGAATGAACTGGTTTTTAGTCAGTGTGCTGATGAGAGAAAGTTCTTCAGTCACCCTTTATGGATCTTAGAGAGCGGGTATTCTAGTTAAGTCAGGCAACCTGTGTGGTTTGCGTATATCTGAGAGAGTGATTCTTCTGTCTAAATGAGGCAAGCCAAGTGGAAAGACAACAGTGAATCTATGTCTATGTGGATGTGAAGCCATGTGTCCCGGATTTACCTGGATTAACCCAGATTTGCCCAGGGGTCTCAATCCGGGTTCCCAAATGAAATCTGGCACTCTCTAATTTGATTCTGGAAAGCTGGATTTAGCCAGATGGGCAAAAATCCGGGACCTGAACTGCAAACCCCTAACTTTGAGTCCCTTGGGCGGAACTCCTTGTGTGGGTCCTTCCCACCAAGAAATGCCCAGTTGGAAAAGGCAGCTACCAACACTGATTTTAAATCAGATCTCGCCATTACTCATTGCGTGCTGCCCATGTGTGATTATAGAAGGGTCTGTTGATTTTTGTTACCAACTGCCTATGGACCATCTAACATAAGACTGTCAGCCGCATACTAGCCACTACACTCAAAATTTGAAGTTAGGTAAACATAAAGTGAAATGAAAGATGGTAGCTCATCAAACGTACGTCCAAGATATATCAAAACTCCAAACTGAGGGACAAAGTAAAACCAGGGGTCAGGCATTTCCTCCATGTCACAGGGCCTAATCTTCATCACTGCAGATGAGTGTTTCCTAACCTTTTTTCCATGAGTAACCCCTAAATTAATGTTTGAAATCCCGAGCCACCCTGTTATGCTAATATAGATTAAGATCATATGCCAATAATCAATACTGAACAATACTAGGCCTAGCTTCTATACTCTCTAGATGAACTTTTAAACTTTACATGAACTTTCAGTGTATTTTTTCTATGTATAAGGTAATTCAACAGGTGTGCTTTCATCCTTTGACAATTAATTAAAATAGTGGACTCTACTGAGATTGATGTTCCTCTATCAGAGATTCAACCAATGGTGATCGTCCAACTTAACTTTTCCTGACACTTGTTGGAGATTTGTAGTTTTGTTGTGAAGTTTAGATTATGACATAATTTTTTAACTAATTGGAAGGCTGTACTATGAAATTATGAATATTCAGTGAAGTGTCAAACCAATCAATATTTGTTTGTGCTATCATGTGAATAGACCCTAAATATTTGCATATGATTAGGTATATCATTGCAAACACAGAAAGAATAAGCAGGGTACTGATGGAAGAAATCTCTTGAGAGAATCTAGGTGAGAAACTATTTCTACCTATGTATTTCATAGAAACTTTGAGCAATGTTAAACTTAGGATTTATTGAGAAATGTTAGTGAACTTATTTCTTATTGCCGTTCTATGTTCTGTTGTTATAGGATTCATATTAATAGCCATTTATATTTTGATTGCTTGCTTCATTAAAAAACTAGGGTGTATTTTCAATAAAGTGAAATAAACTCTAGATTAGTGTCTGTGTGTTTGATAAGGAGTTGCAAAGCAATATTGAACCCTATATAAATAAATGTACTGATAAACAGCTGGTTCAAAGAACTTATCTGTTTGACAGGTCTAAAGACTAACTGCTTTCTGCTTCCCCGGAGAGAGATCCATCTTTCTCTTGGCAAGTTGAAACTTGGTTTTAGACACGGGAACTGACTCGTTACAAATGGCGCCCACGTGGTTTTTTTGCTTGCCTCCCTTTTAACATACAGAACTCCTAATTTATTTCTCTCTTTTGACCCCGAGTCAAGAGTTCTTGAAGGCCTTCAGTTTAAAAGAGATTTAAAAGTTCCCACTCATTGTTGGCTAAAAATGGCTCAGCAAACGGCTATCTTGCCGCCTGCCAGACTAGCCTTTTTGGATCATGTTACTCATTATGGAGCCAGAGCCGGTGCACATGTTACCTTTTTGATTAATGTTGCAGATGATGCCAGTGGCATTCATTATTCTTTTTATACCTTAGATGCTTTAAATGCTCAAGGACAGATAGAAAGTATGACTTTTCGTCCAAACATTCATTATGAAGCTTTTAGAGAAACAGAAATTCCACTCACCCAAGCTCAGATTCAAGCTTGGCTGGGAGGTAATATACACATTCCTACAGGTGTTTCTAGATATGGCCCGTTAGGAGCTCCGGACAGTTTCTCTTGGCCTCAAGGCCTGTCTTATTTCCCTCCCACGGGAACTCAAATTGCTGCTTTTCCTTTAGCTGATGTTCGAACTGAGATGAGGATTCTTAGGAGTCATTATCTAAGACTTCGTAGTCATGCAATTATGTTTGCAGCATTGACTGGTTCTACTCCTATGTCAGCCCCAACGGCCACATCTGTGGTATCAACACCTCAGAATATTAAAGCAGTAGCAGGACCAATTCCTCTAGACAAGGAGAAAATTCCATTCTGGTTTGCTTCTAAAATTCAAGCATTCCAGGCCTTTCTCCCAGATTGTGATAATGCACAGAGGCATAAGATTTTAGCTCTCTTGTTGCCTGAAGGGCTTATCCCTCCACGGCATGAGTGTTCCAGCTGGGATGCAATATTTGCCTATCTCTATAGTGCAGTTTTTGGGACTCCATCAATAGCTTCCCTAAATGACACTCTTCAGAGAATTTCCAGAGATCAAGGTCCAGCCCCAGCAATGGCTTTGGGTCTGAGAATCTTGAATAATTTTCCTGTTGTTTGGGAGATTCTTAAGTCTTATATTAAAGGAGACACTTCTAAATTTGCTATTCAGACTCGGCTAGATGCCTTGCAATCTGATGCTGAAAGAGCGGCCCGTTTTTCCGTAATCGTAAAAGAAGTCTATTCCACCCTAGGCAGAGATGTCACAGGACAAAAATTAGGTCAGAAATCTTCCAAAGATAATTCTGACAAGCAACACTCTCAGAGCAAAAAAAAGTCTAAGGATTTTTCTTCTCAGAGAGAGAAGTCCAGACAGTTTTTTGAGAGCTCAGATAAAACATCAAAGCCGGAATTCCATCCTAAGAGTTTTCCCCGTTCTGAAGCTCCTTCTCCCTCTACTTTCAGGGACAAACGCTTTTACAGAGAGAAGCTTCAGCTTAAGGATAGGAACTCTTCTCAGTTACAAGCGGAATACCCCTCCGCTTCTTCTACCCAGTCTCAGCCTCCTCGTGAAGGTCAGCAAAAAGTTTTTTCTAAGTTTAAAAAGGCAGCCGTTCATTCCAACATAAAAGGAAATGACCCTGCCGCAAATCAGAATTCTGTCGAAGAATGTTTGGCTCACAGCCCTGTGGGACACGGGAGCGGAACAAACAATAATTAATGAGACCCTCCGTTCTCATTTTGAAGCCATTCTTACTAATTCTGTGACAGATATTCACTTGGTAGCAAATACTTCTTTACCATCTTTGAAAATTTATAAAGTTCAGTTATTTTTTGAAGCATTTTGGCGTCAAACAGTGGAAGCAGTCTTTTTAGACATTTCTCATACTAATTATGATATCATCTTAGCTTATCATGATTTTCCTCCACTCTTTGTTAGGGATTGTCCTCCTTCACTGCCCATAATACAGCAAGCCTTCTGCCCAGAAGTTCTTTCTGGGGCACAGTATCTTTGTGACAAATGGGAAAAGATGGGTATTTGTAGACGCTTTCCAGAACATGCGGGGAGAGACTTTCAAGCCCCCCCCCATGTCATTCCACTCCTTGCCCCCCCTAAGCCACAAAAACAATATCCTATTCGGAGAGATTCCATTCCCTTCCTAGCTGAAATGATTTCCAGATTAGAAGCACAAGGCATCCTGACTTCTATTGAAAGTTCTATGAATTCTCCTATTCTTGCTGTTCCTAAAAAGGATGGGTCTTACCGTCTGGTACAGGATTTAAGAGCATTGCACAAGCAGGTTAAGACTTTAGCTGTTCAAAATCTGCATAGTTCAGGCATTCCTTTTTGGAAAAGCTCCTATTGCTTCAACCACCTAAAACTTTGAGACAGCTTCAAAGTCTTTTAGGCATTTTTAATTTTGCTCGGAATTATCTTCCTGACTTTGCACTGAAAGTCCGTCCCTTCTATGATTTACTGAAAGGAGGTAAATTTACTCCTTCGGCTTGGACTGACGAACACACTCATAAAATGCATCAGCTCATACAGGAGATAAATTCCGCTGAGAATCTTACTCACAGAAATAATTCTTTAGGGTTGACAATTTATGTTATTCTTCTTTCAGGTGGTTTCACTTTGAAACTCCACAATACTGGGGAAAAACAACCCATTCTTTTTGTCTCCCACACTTTTTCTTGTGCGGAACAAAAATTTAGTAGAGACGAACAAACTCTCACAGCTATAAATTATGCCTTGATTAAGTTTAGACCTTTAGCTGCTGGTCAACAAATTACTTTTATCACTTCAATTCCCTCTTTAGAGTCTTCTACTCGCTCAGGAGACCAATCACATAAAGCGCTTCATAGCCGCTGGATACTGTGGTCTTCTCATATTTCTGACCCGGATCTTCTTTTTTTATATGACCCTGCTCTGTCCTCTCTCCAAAACTCTCCAGAAGTTTTTCTTACGGGAGAGCCAGAGATTGACAATATTCCTTTTCCTTTATGGCAGTATAAACAAGTATTTTATACAGATGCCAGCTCTGTTCAGGCTATAGGAACAAAGCACAAATACTCTGCAGGATATGCTTATGTGAGAGGTTTTTTTTCTCATACAGAAGAATTTGTTTTACAAGAAAAACAAATCTTCCCTGCAGGTGATATGACGGCTCAACTAGCAGAACTTTTTGGAGTTCTTTCAGCCGCTAAGGCTGCAGATGCCACCGGCCCTGTGATAATTTATACAGACAGTTTTTATGTCTACAGGGGATTGACTATTGATCTTTCCTATTGGAAGCAGAATGGCTTCCGTGATTCCAAAGGCAAGCCAATTAAAGCCAAACGTCTCTGGGAACAGTTAGCTGCCCTCTATGATAGGAAGCTACTTTATATCGCTCATGTCAGAGCCCATCAATCCACTGGTTTACATGCCTCTGGAAATTCAGCAGCAGACCTTGCTGCCAAAGAAGCAAGATTAAAATCATTTGTAGGTGTTACTACACGGTCTCAAACCCATTTGGATGAAGACCTTAAGACTTGTCTAGATTCTACTAAGACAAATCCTACTGGCTATCCTCAAACGTACACCTATCTTCTAAAAGATGGTTGGTGTCATGTAATTTTACCCAAAGCTGGGGAAAAAATTCTTCCTCCAGTCTCCATGCGTCAGTCTTTGCTAAAAGAAGCGCATGAAGGCTTGGAATTCTTACACCTTGGCCGTAAAGGCACAACGCAGGCTCTACAAGCTAAATTTTGGTGGCCAGCCCTTGCTAGACAGGCTGCTCACTATGTGGCAAATTGTGAGCCCTGTTTATTAGTTAATCCAGCTAACATTTCCAAACCTCCTAAAAGGCCCATTCCAAGAGGCTCACAGCCTTTTCAGATCCTTTACCTGGATCACATCGGTCCTTTACCTCCATCACATGGCTTTAAATATGCTTTAGTCATTGTGGACTCTCTAACTAAATTTACATGGATCTACCCTCAGAGGGAGTTGACAGCACGTGCTTTAGTTATTCTGTTTTCTCCATTTGCTGCAGCGTACGCTCCTGTGATGGTCTACACAGATCACGGCCCAAGTTTTGCCTCAGCAGAATTTCGGAGCTTAGGTGATCAGTTAGGCTTCCAGGTTATGCACTCTTGCCCCAACTCTCCCAGGTCAAATGGTTGCGTTGAGAGGCACGTTCAAGTGATAAAGAACGGTATCTCTAAGCTCTTGCTCTCCACCACCCTCTCTTGGGTCAAGGTCCTTCCTATAGTTCAGAGAGGTATTAATAATATGTTAAAGGCTCCTTTGCAGAAAAGTTCCTATGAAATGCTGTTTGGTATTCCAATGCACACTGATTTGACTGTATGTCTTAATGAACGGACACGTGATGAAATTTTGGCTGAATTGCAATCTATGCGTTTGCAATAAAACACTCTCATTGAGATTCCTTCCACAGAACTCTCCTCTGGATGGCAGCCACAAGCAGGGGACTACGTTCTGGAACGCATTCCTGATTCTGCTTCCTTAGGACCCAGGTTCAGACCTCCTGCTCCGATTTTATCTGTGCCTTCCTCCAGAGTAATTGAAGTTCCTGGCTTGGGAACTGATCAATCCTCCAGATTTATTTCAGTAGACAATGTAAAGCCTGTTTCTCGTTTTTACAATGTTCCTTCAGACTAGGAATCCTATGCTGACCTCTTCTTTTTCACAGGAGACAGCTGTACAAGAAACCAGGTTTTGTCAAAATGCTGACCCTCAGCCTGTTCCTGATCTGCAAAATTCTGCAGAACAGGGCTCCAAACTCTCTTTTTCTTTTTCTGTTTGGAGTAATAGGCTTAAACAATGTTTTTCTTTTCCTATTACTTCCCTTGATAAGAAGATTTTTTACTTTATTCTAACATTGACTTTTTTGTTTTTTATTTTTTTCACTATTTTTCTCTTTTTTGTCTTCAAAGGCGTTTTTCTCCCTCCTGCTCACATCAACCCTGACACTCAGGTTGTAAATTTGCCCAGCCGCTCTCTCGGCCGAGACAGGAGAGAAATTCGGCAGGCACTTAACTTCACTTACTCAGTCATTCCTAGTGGCCTCTTACTTTTAAATCGGCCATACCTTTTTGTTGCTAATGCCACTTTTTTGGAAATTCCAGTTACTTTTGTGTATGACACACAAACTTTGTTTCCTCATGATGTTTTTTACAACAACATTCCAGCTATGCAGTCCGCTGTTAAGACTCTAGCTACAATTTTTTCAACTCCTCTGCCACTGACTTCTTTTTCAGTCTTGTCAGATGCTCCTGTCTCTTCACTTTTATGGCAGGAACAGACATGTTTTTTGCATTTTGGTCACCTTTATGCGGTGAGCCTTGATCCAGTTCGCCCCTACCCGAGCTATGTCCATTGGGAGCATTGCTCAGCACCCTTTCCTGAAGATTCTGTTTCTAGGCAACAGAGTTTCCCAATCTGGTCCTTCAGAATCCTCAAGTATCCCGGAGCGTGTAATTTTTCCACTATTAAACCGAGGAATCTTTTGATTTTTGAGGGCACGTCCCTTTATAATACTCAATGGTGGAATTCAGCTTTTTCACATGGGGATGCAGGTTTTCAGGCATGGAACAGAGCAATTCCTATCTCTGCTCCATGGGGAGGGATGGATACTGGAAATAAAATATGGAAAGTTGGAAATAAGGATTCCATGCAGTTAGCATGTTGGTATCCTGAAATACTTTTATTTTTGAATGAAACTATATGGGAAGTTACATGTTTTGGTTCAAATTATGAAGAATTTGGTGAACCTTGGAAATCTTTACATGCAAATGTAATGCAGGTTAATGAAACCTTGAGAAAGGAACTTTTAGCTAATGGTACTTTAAGACCTGGACATAAGGCAGGTGAAAGAATTCAATGGGATATTCAGAGAAATCTGTGTAATAAAAGGTTTTTTGGTTCAGCTACTGGACCACTTAAATTGTATACTAAATATACTGCTAAGAAAAAGGTTATCCTATACTCTTTGGGAAAACATTGTATCAATTGGTTAAGAAATGGTTATTCATTTCAGCAAGTACAGGATCATTTAAATAAATGGATTCCTGTCAATAATTGGTATCAAACTTATAATGCCAATGAGACAGACCTTTTGAATTTGTTCCCTGTCAAAAAGGTTAGAAAAACTAGACAAGCAAATGCTTTCATGAAACATTTTACATGGTCTGAAATTTTACGGTTCTTACTAGGGATAAATACTGGTTTTGCATTCACTCAGCGTAATTTTCAGGTCACAAAGCAAGCTATTTATCAGCTCAGAGATCAGCTAATAGCTGCTTTGCAAATAATCACAAGTGATCTATCTGAGATTCAGACTGAATTCTTTGCTCATGAAGTGATCCAATCTGTGCAAAGAGAAATTGACATCTTATTGAGTGGAAAACCTGTATGGGGACATATTAATTGGAATGAGATTTTTAAGTTATTGAACTTAACTCAATTGCAAAGGATTGCTTTAAAACAGAATGCTCAAGTGAGTATTATAGCTGTCTATGATTTAAATGGCAAAAAGACTAATTATTTTCCTTGGATCTATCCAAGAAATAAATGGATTGTTAAGACTCTTTACAAGGTTCCAATTTATGGGAAGATATATACATCTTGTCAAGAGATCTTAAACTGGGGACATTTTCAAACTCAAGATAATGTAACCTTACATATCTCTCTAGATATGAAATACACACACCTGTGTATGAATGAAGCTTATCAGTTTGAACTTATTCAAGTGGCAAAATGTACTCAGTATCCAATTGTTTTTTGTGAGGAAGTCTATCACTCTCCTTATTCTAATCTTGTAAATTTTACTGACTTTGCTGTCAAAGCAGTTAAGGTTTCCAATAATGTGACTAATCTGTTGCGTTTACCTAACGGATCTTATGCTTTATTATCCACTGATAGTTTTTGTTCAATGCCAAAGGGTAGAACTTTAATTTTAACCACACCTGTAAAGACAGTATGTAATGATTTTGTCTTCTATCCTCCTCTTCCTCAACAAACAACTAATGTGAGTTATGCATTTCTGCACTCATTAAAATTGAAATATCCACTTTTAGGTGCAATCATTTCTGCTTTGAAAGATATGAAAGTGATTTTGTTGCAGCCTTCAGAAAGCTTTGACTCTGCAGTCTACCGGCTTTCCCAGCTCCTGTCTGCTGCAATAACTACTGACTTTAACTTGTTGAACTCTATATTCCAACACAGTAATTTTTCTGCTTTTGGACCAGTTTTGAGCAACTTTCTCTCTCTTCCAGCGTATTTAGCCTCACAGATCCTGAATTTGGGAACTGGAATTTTTGGCTTTTTTACTGGAACTCTGCATTATTTTTGGCCGTTTCTCCTTCTAGCTGCTGTGTTAATTTTGATTTGCGTCTGTAAAAGATGTCCTCCCTGATGCTACGTGAAAGATGGAGCCTTTCCAGATACAGAGCTAATCTTGCTCGTCTTTTGGGATGTGACAACCCTGCAAAGCTACACCCATTTGGTCATTTTTTCTTTCAACAAGACCATGGAAGGGTGACGCCTGTCTTCAAATGCTTTACTTGCAACGAGAGAATTTTTCTCAGAGATGTCTCTCTAGCTGGAGATGCCTTTGGAACCCAGATGCGGTCTGCCTGCATGTCGTTAATCAGAGCTCACCTCGATGTCTGCTGTTCGCCTCGTTTCCTGCCCTGGCTGGAAAGCATCACCTTCGAGGAGCCTGTGTGTGTGCATTCTGGGCGGCATCTCCTGGATGCGCTATTTGCTCCGAATCGTGCAGAGCCTCGACCTGATGGCAGAGAAGCTGTGATTCAGCCCCGTGTCCTTCCTGGGCCATCTGGCCAGAATGGAATTGAACCTCGAGGGAATCCACACTCTGTCTAATTTATGACGTCTCTGCAAAGCAGCAGCATGCAGTTTTGTTTTTTAACTACGGCCTCACAGCGGAAGTAGAAGCTTCGCTCACAATGAAAGATTTTTTCCAGTGATCATGCTTTGCGATTTTTGTAGTCTAATAAAGTTTTTTTATGACTTACAAATATATATATTCACACATTATGCTAAGCATTTATATTTTTGCACCATTTTTATATTTACTGAAATAGTTAAGTTTTCCGATCAGGGGAGGGTGTTATGCTAATATAGATTAAGATCATATGCCAATAATCAATACTGAACAATACTAGGCCTAGCTTCTATACTCTCTAGATGAACTTTTAAACTTTACATGAACTTTCAGTGTATTTTTTCTATGTATAAGGTAATTCAACAGGTGTGCTTTCATCCTTTGACAATTAATTAAAATAGTGGACTCTACTGAGATTGATGTTCCTCTATCAGAGATTCAACCAATGGTGATCGTCCAACTTAACTTTTCCTGACACTTGTTGGAGATTTGTAGTTTTGTTGTGAAGTTTAGATTATGACATAATTTTTTAACTAATTGGAAGGCTGTACTATGAAATTATGAATATTCAGTGAAGTGTCAAACCAATCAATATTTGTTTGTGCTATCATGTGAATAGACCCTAAATATTTGCATATGATTAGGTATATCATTGCAAACACAGAAAGAATAAGCAGGGTACTGATGGAAGAAATCTCTTGAGAGAATCTAGGTGAGAAACTATTTCTACCTATGTATTTCATAGAAACTTTGAGCAATGTTAAACTTAGGATTTATTGAGAAATGTTAGTGAACTTATTTCTTATTGCCGTTCTATGTTCTGTTGTTATAGGATTCATATTAATAGCCATTTATATTTTGATTGCTTGCTTCATTAAAAAACTAGGGTGTATTTTCAATAAAGTGAAATAAACTCTAGATTAGTGTCTGTGTGTTTGATAAGGAGTTGCAAAGCAATATTGAACCCTATATAAATAAATGTACTGATAAACAGCTGGTTCAAAGAACTTATCTGTTTGACAGGTCTAAAGACTAACTGCTTTCTGCTTCCCCGGAGAGAGATCCATCTTTCTCTTGGCAAGTTGAAACTTGGTTTTAGACACGGGAACTGACTCGTTACAACCCCACCTATGAAAACATTTACAGATCAGAAAACTTATTTCTAAGAAAATAATCTGTAAGAAAAAAAGTGAAGGATTTTTCCTGTCTTTCTTGTATTATCTGATTTTTTTTTCTTTCAAATATCAAATCAAAATAAAGTTTACTTAAACATCAAAATTAAGTTTGCATCCAAAGTCAAATTTAACATTTACCTTCCGTGTGATATTTGGGCTTCTTTATTTTTGTACAAAAGTTGAATTCTTGACAGATTTCGTACGAAACCTCTGATGAAATCCTGCCGAACCCCAGAATTCCATGGAACCCTAGTTGAGAAATACTGACCTGGACGGCCCAGGCTACCCCAATCTCATCAGATCTCATAAACTAAACAGGGTTGGCCCTGATTAGTACTTGGATGGGAGACCAACAAGGAAGTCTAGGATCACTAACCTGAGGCAGGCAAAGGTAAAACACTTCTGTTCATCCCTTGCCTCAGGAACCCTACGGGGTCAACATAAACAGGCGGTAACTTGATGGCACTTTACACACAGAGAGATAGTTATCGCCTCTCTCGAAACTTCCATCCAACCTTCTCACTAGAAGATATATTTATAATATATACGCATGAAGGAGACTAAGGGGGAAACATATGGAAGTCCACAAGGTAAGTTTGCCAGGAAACAAACAGCACATTGATGTCAGACATGGAAACACAGACACTAGATCAGCAAGCTTTTAGACTATAATATAGTTAGATGGCTCTTTCAGTAGCAAATCCTGTTGGACAAACACTACCGTCAGGTCCCTGGCCAGATTATGCATACAAATTCTTTCACTGCTGACTGATCAACAGCCGGTCCACAAACAATGCTCGACAGGAACAATAGACCCATGCCACTGATCATAATCTTTGCTCTCCTGTGTTTATAACAGTGCTTTTATGATTTTATCTGAATTTATTATTTATGTTTAAATAGACTGTAAACCACCGTGAGGACTGTTTAAAAGGTATTCTAAAAACTGCTAAATAAATAAACCTTCTAGGTCTAAAGACTGCTTCTCAAAGAAGCGTCTCACAACCACCAAGGCAGCCAGCATGTCTATGTGAAACATTTACCACTTCAGAGACTCAGCCAAGCAACACCCTCTGGCTAAATACTAGAAGCCAAGATGGGCATTTGTCTCTCAGACATGATTGGCCTTGGCCACACATCTCCAAGCATCATCTTTACATTTTCTAACCCCAGCCAAAACAAAAACCCGTTAAGTTTGCAGTCCAATGACATTCTGAACTGACTTGCTATAACAACAAAGTCCAAGATGTCACGGATGAGAGGCATTTTATCTGCAGAATGCTTAGCAAAAAGGTTACCACTGGCTTCTACACAATCCAAGTTTATCATTACCATCCAGAATAGCTCTGCTGGACAACTATGCACAGTCACGATGGTAATAAAGTGCACACGGTTCACTCCAACCACTGCCACAGAAAAGGCATGATTAGGTATTTTAAACTGTGTGAAGCTGTTCTCTCTGTAAGCTTTCCTTCATTTGAGTTCCTAGATATCTACCAACCCACTTCACCAATACACCACTGGGAAAAGGCATCCAAGCACGATCGTGCTGACTAGCCAAGTCATCTCCCTGTTCCACAAGCTGATGAGAGCATGCACAAGAGGGCCAATCCCATCTGCTGGAAACTCCACAAGGGTTGTCAGCAATCTATCCAGATGTCTCTGGGAGCAAACTGTTCCAATAGGTCCTGTAAACCTGCAGAGGTTCTAAGCCTATAAATCTAAACCCATCACGAACAAATCTCCTCCACGCCTAGGGCTTTTTTTCAGCAGGAATGCAGTGGAACAGAGTTCCGGAACCCCTTGAAAATGGTCACATGGCTGGTGGCCCCGCCCCCTGATCTCCAGACAGAGGAGAGTTTAGATTGCCCTCCATGCCGCTCCAGCAGCGCGGAGGGCAATCTCAACTCCCCTCTGTCTGGAGATCAGGGGGCGGGGCCACCAGCCATGTGACCATTTTCTCCGAGGGCAACCCACCGAGTTCCACCACCTCTTTTCCCAGAAAAAAAGCCCTGTCCACGCCCAAACCATACTGAGTGGGAGCAGCACAGAAAACCAAACCAACCTTATGGCCTTAAAAGTACTCAGCCGTTTCTCAACCCAAACTGCCAGGTGATCTTTGTGTGACTTGTAAAAACACCCCCCATGGAATGGCATGTCAGCAAACGAGTGTTCAAGATAATACAAACTGCTACACTAAAACAATGTCACAAACCCAGCTGTTAGGCTAGCATTCAAGGGAAATTATGCCATCATTTCAGGCAACCACAACCCACACAAGAAGACAGAAAATGTTTTATTTTCAAACTACTACATGTATCAGCTCGACCAGAATATTAAAAACGGGAGGAGGAAGTACCTTTAGTAATACAGTAAGAATCAAGATTTGAAGATGCTGGATAATTTTTACAATGTTGGGGTAATTTTTACAGAACCTCTGGTAGCAGGGGGCAGAAGGGTCCCTTAAGTTAATTAAAGGGATATTGAGAGTTTAAGTAAAAGAAGGCAAAGTTGTTGAATGAAGTTCCCAACAGAAGTACAAACAGATGGTTTATTTTCACAAGCAGGCTGCAATAAGATACACACAGCAAGAAAAAAGATACAATCCCAACCACACTGACATCAGCTGGACATTTAATTAAAATAAATAAGGCACAGCGATTTATTCTGAAGGACATGTGTACTTTATTTGTTACAGTTTTTCAAGAAAAGACTCGTTTTAACACCTCCCCCCTCTGCTTTATCAGATCAGCTCCCAAATGAGCATTATTTATGTCTGAACTAACAATTCCTCCATGTTGGCCATCTTATTTTCTCTCCTTAAATTCTGTTTGATTTCAAATTCAAATTAACTCTCTTCCATAGCCTCAAGTTTTCAAGCCATTCTCCCTCACTTGTGGCATCTTGTTATTGGTGTTATTTATATACTGTGCTTACTTTTCCATCTATCATTGGAGGCTGCAATCTTTGGTGCAGTTAGTAGGGAATAAGCTCCAGAGGCTCAGCAGGACTAACTTCTTGTTTATCATGCATGGAATCTGATAGAAAGAAAGCCTTTTTGATCTCTGTGCAAATCCTTGTTTGCCTCTTTGACACACTTCTCTTATCACTAGCCTATTGGTAATGTAGAAAACCACCTAGAGGATGTGGAAAAGGACAGGCCAAGAGAGCTGTCAGCATGGCGGTGGCAGGGAATCCCCCAAAACATTCTTCTAAAAGTGTCCTTGAGAACTGAAAGCTGTGCATGGAAACTGCCCATTAATGTTGGCTGCAGAGAGCCGCTTGCTTCCCTTCAATCTCAGACGAAGAAGGAAGACAGAATTGGCTGTGGAGGATATATAACCTTAGGCACACATCCTCTGGGTCCAGTTCCTCCATAAAATCCTTTAAGCTGTAATGTGGGCTTCTCTTTTACAATTTGAAAGGATCAGGAAAACTGGGAAAGAAGAATCTCCACCAAGCAACAGCCTGAGTTCCCAACGGAGCATCCCACATGCCACCAGAATTTAGGGACGCCAGCTCCAAGTTGGGAAATTCCTGGAGATCTGCGGGGTGAAACCTGGAGAAAGTGGGGTTTGGGGAGGGAAAGGACCTTGGCATGGCGTAGTTCCATAGAGTCCACCCTCAAAAGTAGCCATCTTCTCCAGGTGAATTGATCTCTGTGGCCTGGAGACCAGTTGTAATTCCGGGAGATCTCCAGCCACTACCTGGAGGCTGGCAACCCTACACCAGACGCATGGCTGTTACCTGGCTTATTTGGTCCACCAACTCTACCACGTGAAATAAAATTTCTTCCAAGTGACCCTTTAAGACTCAAGGAAAATGCACAGAATACTCAGACCAGAATTTGGATTCTGAGAGCTTATCTGCCTTTACCTATGTACAGGGCTTTTTTTCTGGGAAAAGAGGTGGTGGAACTCAGTGGGTTGCCCTCAGAGAAAATGGTCACACGGCCGGTGGCCCCGCCCCCTGATCTCCAGACAGAGGGGAGTTGGGATTGCCCTCCGCGCTGTGGCGCGGAGGGCAATCTCAACTCCCCTCTGTCTGGAGATCAGGGGGCGGGGCCACCAGCCGTGTGACCATTTTCAAGAGCTTCTGGAACTCCGTTCCCCCACGTTCCCGCTGAAAAAAAGCCCTGCCTATGTACATTCGAGCATGAATCCACAGTACCAGGTGCCTTTTATATAAGAGAAAAAGCCAAGATCCTAAAGATACATGAATGTGCATCAGCCGCCAAATTATTCCCTTGTGCAGGAGTTTTGCAGAATCCTGAACACACAGAGATCTCTTTCTGCACCACCGCCTGCTGTCCAGGTCAATAAATAAGGAAAGCTACTGGCAAAGATGTCGCTGAAGGAGATGCAGGAAGCAGAGATGACAGAGCTTAAATATGATGGGGCAAATGTAGTAAGAAGCAAATAAGCTAAAGACAGGAGAAGGTGCAGGGAATACCTTGGGCGAGTCACAGCTCTCTGGAGCTCTCTCAGCCCTGCCCACCTCACAGGGTGATTGTTGTGGGGTAATAATGGCATACTTTGTAAACCGCTCTGAGTGGGCATTAAGTTGTCCTGAAGGGCGGTATATAAATCGAATGTTGTTGTTATTATTATTATTATTATTATTATTATTATACTAACAGAATAATATGATAAAATGCATTTACTGTAAGCAGACAATAAGCAGTCACTTTCAATGATCCTCTATACAAATTTGCTTATCTTAAATAGTTAATGAGCATACCATCCTATAAAGTAATTCGAACAAATCCCACAAAAGAAATAAGTTGTATCATCATATGCTTGGCAACCACATCTTTCAACTTCCCAACAATTACCGTCTTGTATTTGATAAGGAACAGTGGACTCTCATTATACTGAATCTGATATACCTTCCTGGCAAAGTTACAAAAAGAAATCTGGAGGTTGTTTTTTTTTTAAAAAAAAAAAGGTCAAGAGAATAAAATGTTTTAATAAGTAGGACTATACAGTTCTGAAGTTCGGTCCTTCATACAAATATAAAGTATACAACCAGTGCAACCCTAAGCAGTTGCTTCAGTCTAAGCCCACTGATTTCAATTGGCTTACACTGGAGTAACTCTGTTTAGGATTGTACTGAACATTATACAGGGCTTTTTTTCCAGCGGGAACGCGGTGGAACGGAGTTCCGGAACCTCTTGAAAATGGTCACATGGCTGGTGGCCCCGCCCCCTGATCTCCCGACAGCGGGGAGTTGAGATTGCCTTCCACGCCGCCGAGCAGTGTGAAGGGCAATCTAAACTCCCCTCTGTCTGGAGATCAGGAGGCGGGGCCACCGGCCATGTGACCATTTTCTCCAAGGGCAACCCACTGAGTTCTACCACCTCTTTTCCCAGAAAAAAAGCCCTGACATTATATAAAGGTTGAAGCATACAAGTATATAACAATGCAGATCTATGTCTGCTCTCGAGCCCTACAGTTCCCCCCTCCCTTTCCTCATACAAGTGAGCTGAAGACACTAAGGACTGGACTTTTTAGAAGACACTGAGATCAGCACCTTCCGTTTTTGTTGGGAAATCCTTGAAAAGGAATACAATTCGGATATTTTCGCCCCATAGATTTCACCAAATGCAAATCCTAACTTTTATACTGACAGGTCTGCAGTGACTTTGATCAAGTTCCTCCTACTCTTTATACTGCTCTGTACTGATGCATGAAATTTCAATAAATAGTTTTTCCAACATATCCCTGATGAGTCCATCAGGGAAAATGTTCCAGCTTTTCCAATTATTGCAACCCTCAAGCTATCATCTTGCATACTAATTATTCCAGAATATTGTGCATAATTATAGGGTAGTGAACAGAGTACCAGATATTCCTGCTGAGTGCAGCACTAAAGCCCTGAAAGGCTTTTAGAAAATAATCTTAGCAACTAACATCAAACTCTGCAGAGCAATAATCATTCAATATTGTCATTTTCCAGTATAGGGTAATAGCTTAATACAGTGAGTTGAAGATGAACCACAATTTCAGCTAAAAGGTTTGCTATTTCCTCTATGTGTCTTTGATCATGTTACAGTTCCAAGGCATAAATGGTTTCAGTTAGCCACAATAAAAAGTTTTCTTTGTTTTATCACAGCACTTAAAATACAAAATGGTAAACTCTGGGAGGCTAATGCTTGCTTTATAATTTAAGGGAAGTAATTGACAAATCAAAGAGGGATATGGAAGGTTAACTATGATGAATCTTTGACATCTGTGCTCTTTGAGAAAGAAGCTTGGAAACGGACCTTACAAGGATCTGGACCGTCCGTTAGAGAATGCAGTCACAGAACCAACTACGTGTACCTATGATTATAGGTCTTTTTGATCTGTGACATTCACAGTGTCTGGAATTACCCTTATACTGTACCTGTATTGTACCTGTATGCAAGGCAAATCGAGTTCTATATGAGAAATAGTGTCATAGGATGCCAAAAGCAATTGCACTTTAATAACATCCATGATAGCACTTTGAGCACGGGACACTTTAATGAATTGTTTTTAGAACGCATAAGATGCCTGTATAATTGAGGTCTAGGGAGGTTGCAATATATGGTGTAGTATATGGTTGTGTCAAGAGAAACAAAAGAATATACAAATTGTTTATTACATCCCTTACTCTGTATAAACAAATTTGTGAAACAGTACTCAATTAATATATCCTTTATTAAAACAATTGTGAAGACATAATACCACATGGGAGATTCTCTGTTGTGACAATTACATTACCGTGTTGCTCTATTTTGTTGTGCTTTATAATTTAAGCAATGTACACTCACATCTCGCTCCCCCCCCCCCACCCTGCATGCAACTTGTAGCTATTATCTTTGAGATGGCCTGCTCAAAATGTATTCTCTATTATTTGAGTCTACTGCTATAATAAAGTTTCAAGTTTTATTTCATCTGACAGTCTCAACAACAAGAGCTGTAAGCTCAAGGCCCTATTTACACGCACCTACAAGTGTTAAAGTAGCCACTTCCCTGTAAACCAAGGGTTCCCCAAAAACTAAGATATCGCCTGATTCCCACCTTCTCTATACCCCATTTATTTAAAAAAATACAAGCATGCAACATTCAAAAGCTGCATGTCAAGTTACTTTAAAGATATAACATTGAAGATTATGCACGAGCCTTTGGACATGCTCAGAAGAACTCTTTGGAGTCTGGTCCAAGTAACCTCTTTCAGTGCTAAAAACAGCAACAAGCCGCATAAAAAGTATCCTAAAAACCACAGAACATAGCTGGCTTCCACATTGGCCTCTATGTTATATCACAACTACTTTTGAAATATTCCTTAATTATTCAAGCAACAGCTCATCACATGGTGCTAACTTGGGGGGGGGGGGGAGTCCAAATCCAGGTGTGCAGGAGAGTTGCATGGTGGGTTTAATGATGAAATTTTACCAATAAGATTGAGAATTTGAGGCCACTCACTGGTTCCCGGCCTTGTTTCTAGTATAATTTTATTATTGTTAAAATAACAGAATCTTGTAACACCCTAAAACCTAATAGATCCAGAGGAGTTAGCCATGTTAGTCTGCAGTCGCAAAATAGTAAAGAGTCCAGTAGCACCTTTAAGACTAACCGACTTTATTGTAGCATAAGCTTTCGAGAACCACAGTTCTCTTCGTCAGATGCATCTGACAAAGAGGGCAGTGGTTCTCAAAAGCTTATGCTACAATAATGTTGCATCTGACAAAGAGACTGTGGCTCTCGAATGCTTATGCTCCAATAAAGTCGGTTAGTCTTAAAGGTGCTACTGGACTCTTTCCTAAAAGCTAATTTATTGCTGTATAAGCTTTTGTGAGTCAGAGCTCACTTTGTCAAATATAAGACTTATTTTGGCTGCAACAAACTAGCAGCTAACAGACACCCCTTTGGAATGTGTTAAGCTTATTTTAACTTCTAACTTGGTCTGAGGGTCTCTTTTAGGGGTGGAAAATGATTTTAATAATATTGCCACACGTTTGACTAACACAATCACCTCTCCAGCAGAAGCATGAACTGTGCAAA
The DNA here is from genome assembly GCF_028583425.1 of Eublepharis macularius. Taxonomy (NCBI): domain Eukaryota; kingdom Metazoa; phylum Chordata; class Lepidosauria; order Squamata; family Eublepharidae; genus Eublepharis; species Eublepharis macularius. The sequence goes on from NC_072798.1 coordinate 93,770,017, forward strand.
TACATTATACTGATTTTTTTTGGTACAAAAAGACACCATCCTACAGACTGCTGCAATGCATTTCCTTTATATCTGTCCAACTGCACTGAGGGTTATTTACCATAAGGTAAATGCACATGAATAAGGCACAGAAAGAAATGTGACATCAGCTTGCTTTGAAAAGTATTACACCCTCACATCATTCATATAGTTTCATGTCACTGTTCATGGGGCATTGTCCTGTCGTACACTAAACTCCCTTATGAGGCAACAGTGATCAAGACAGCAACTCACAACACACTCTGCATTCATCACAGCAGATGTCTGTACAGCCTTGTGAATGTGACACAGTTCCACAACGAAATCTAAATCTGTCGCAGCACAATGCCCCAGGAGCAAGATTCACTACATCATTGCAAAGCATTCATTTCATTCATTCCTCAGGATCATTATTGCATAGATACTGCCAGCTCTGTGTGCCTTATAACTGCATCCTTGCTACTTTTAGATCTTTATGAAAAACGGAAACAGTTTCACATGTAAAAATACGGTACCCACGTGGGGTCATACTCTGCAATGTCATGCCCGTGTTTCAGGAGGAAGGGGGGGGAAGCACTCTGGTGACCTGCCACCAACATGTTTAGGATAGAAATATCTGACACAATACTCAGAGAGCTTTAAATCAAGCACGTAAAAAACTACATCTCTGAGGCCCCGGTTTGATTTTTTGTTGACAGATTCATAGGCTCGTAGGGAGGTTTTGTTTGAAATGTTAATCCAAGTCTGCTCTTGAATTCTGCAGGCGCTAATTAAAGTGTGCGTCCTGTAAACATTCACACTAAAATCCCTCACAGGAAGTAAAGGTGTGGCAGTGGCACAGTATCTATAAACCGAAGCTTCTGCAGGATCACAGTTTTCATCGATTTAAATACAGCAGCACCAGGGCGCAACTCCGAAACCCCTGAGGGCAAGCTTAGGGAACGGCTGATACAAACTAGACTCTCGATGAATGCATTTTAATGGAAGAATTAGCAGTTAGATGGCTCACTGTTTCTCGCTTTCACCTGTTTGGAGACTTCCAGTGAGAAAAACACAACACAGAGAAACGCCTTTTGCAAAGGGGAAGGAGCTGGCGCAATTCTAGCGGATATGAACACGCTTCATTAATGTTTTAGTACAGAAGAATGATGTTGCAATTTTCCATCCCTAGTAACTCGTATTCAGCTCCCTGGTACCTTCCCCCCCCCAACTATAACTAGCCAATCCAGTTACAGCCTCAATTCGCCAATCCAGGACTGTAACAGTAGCCGCATCTATACAGCACAGTAGCCTCTAGAATGCGACATACCAAACAAAAGGGCTCTTTAAAAACATAACACTGCATGAATTGTCAGCTCTGTCTAACCCCACGGCTGGCGTTTTAACACAGGGCCAGCAGAGTGTAATGGTTACAGTATCAGACTAGAATCTGAGGGCCAAACTACAAGTGATGAATGACACCTGAGCGGCAAGTGTATCCTCCCTGTTCACTTGCTCTCCACTCAATCCACTTGCCCTTCAAGTGTCATTCGCGGCTTGTAGCTTGGCCCTGAGAGAACCAGGTTCGAATCCCCACTCTGCCACGAATGCTTGCTGGGTGACACCAGAGCAGTCATTTCTTTCTCAGCTCGCAAGGTCGTTATCGAGGGGATAAAATGCACGAAGAAAGATCAGTGTTGGAAGCTACTTTCAGTCCCCGCTGGGGAGAAAAGCAACGTGCAGATGTGTAAATATTTAAGTCCCCCTTCCAGACTGGAATCCGGGTCCTCCTGCCGCCCCCTTGGCCGCTGACACAGGCACAGGCTCATGCACGCCTGCAGGCGCATTCCCAACGCATCATTAAACATGAGAGATCCAATCTGCAGCATCTGAAGGAAACCAAATGCCTCCTTGCAACAGCTGCACAGGGAGCCCGTTCTGGGCCGAACCCGCAGCTGACGTCGAGCCGGGCTCTGCACAGAGTGCAACGGGCAACTTCGGCCGGGGGGGCAGCCTGTTAGGAGCGGGTGAGCAGCAGCAGCAGCGTCGCTTCGGGCACCTGCAGGCCGTTAGGCAGCCCTGAGGGCCCTCCGCCCCCTGCCAAGTTTGCCGCAGCCGAGCCCCGCGCGGCCCTCCCCGGGCTGGTCCCCCCTCCCCACGCCGAAGCCATGCCGCCGCCTCTCCCTTTCCCCGGGCCGAAGAGGCGGCCGGTCGCGGGGAGGCTTCCCCGCAGCCCCCGCCCCCCAAGCCAGCGCGGCCCTCCCGCCTCACCTGACAGCGACCCGGACGGAGCTCTCGTCTTGGCCCGCCGACATGGCTCAAAGGCTGCGGGCGCGCGTCGGAGGGGAACAAGCGCGCACCATTGAAGGGCTGCGGCGTCCGAAGGCCGAAAGCGGAGGAAGGCGCGGCCCGGCGGGGAAGCCCTGGCTGGCGGCGGCTCAGTGAAGGGGGCGCCGAGGGGAAGGGCCGCCGCTCGGCCGCCTCCGCCACCGTCTCCGCTCTCCAGCCATTTTAGGCGACTGGCTGAATGGAGAGGTAGCAGCCGCGGCGGCGAGCCTGCCTCACACTCCGCCCACTCGGGGCTCCTGCGCGGCCGGCCCCTGGAGGCGGAGTGGCGCTCGCCTCGCCCTCGCTGGCTGGCTGGCTGCGAGCGGGGCCCGCGCCCCTGCCCCTGCCCCTCCACGGGCGAGCGCCTCCGCAAGCGGCCGGCCGCAGCTCCTCGCCCGCCGCACTGCGCAACCCAGGCCTCTCGCCGCCGCCGCAGCTCCCCGGCACAGAGCGGGGCTGGCGAGGGCCTTAGTCGTGGCGCGCAGAGGGGAGAGGGCCCGGCCCGGGGCCGACCCCTGGGACTGGTTCCCCCCTTTTCCGAACCTCCTCCGCCTTCAGGGGAGGCTGCCGAAAAGGCCGTTGCAGCCCCTGTGCGCAATGCAGGTGGCCAAGAAGTCGAGCGCCTCACTCGGATGTAGCCACTTGGCTACTGGCAAGAGGGCTCCATTGTAGCATTGATACTGATTTAGCTTGAGAAACTGCCCCGGCCCTGAATACGCAGGGCTCCCGGCGCCGAACATGAACAACATCACCGTAAAACATACACAAACGGGTCATTTGGTAGAAAAAGAACTCCGGAAACTCGTTGGCATAAGTAATTAGCATGTGCCACGCCCCTTGATCCGGCCGAAATGGCCAGGATTCGGCTGCTGCCAGGTGGGGGACTGTTCCCCCACCTGGCAGTGGCCTGATCAGGGCCGTTTTGGCCCCAAGACGGGCCCCTTGGGGTACGTTTTAGCCTGAATCAGGCCCAAAACAGCTCAGATTGGGTCGGTTCCGGCAGGGGACAGGTCCCCTGCCAGACATCGACCCAATCCTGGTGGTTTTGGGCCTAACCCCAGCCAAAACGGTCCCCCAAAAGCCATTTGGGGCTCATTTGGGCCTGGATCAGGGCGAAGACAGCCCGAACCTGGTCAGTGCCGGGCAGGGGAGGGTTCCCCCGCCTGGCAACAACCCTGATCCTGGCCGTGGCCAGGATTGGGTCGGTGCCAGGCGGGGGGCCGTTTTCGGCCTGGATCAGGGCTGAAACAGCCAGGACCAGGTGCGTGCCAGGCAGGGGAGGTTTCCCTCGCTCGGCACTGACCCAATCTGGGCTGTTTCGGCCCCGATCCAGGCCGTTTCGACCCCAATCAAGGCTGAAAAGGCCCAAAATGTCCAAAAGTCAAATAACAAAACAGTTTAAAATAAACCATAATGAAGATTCTTAGTTGGTGTTAAAACTTCAAATACCAAATGTTAAAAATCAAAAGGGGCAGCAAGGTGTATTGTTGTTCTTGTTGTTGTTATCACTATCATCATTATTACAATTGATGATGATGATGATGATTCTATCCTAGCTCTTCCCAGGCAGAATGGGTAGATTAACCCCTGAAAGTGAAGCTGGTTTTGTTCCTTTTCAATTTTTATTGCTATTATCCTACCCTTTTGCCATGGCGCAGTGTAAATTATTCTCCTCTTCTACATTTTTATCCCCACAACAACCATCCTGTGAGGTAGGATAGGCTGATACAGAGCGAATGGCCCAAGGTTAGTTAGATTCATGGCCCATAGGAACTGGAACCCAAGTCTCTCGTGTCCTGTTGACTTTAAAGCAACAGTGCTCCATTTCTGCTCCTTTGTGGCTGTTACTTTGGCTATAAATCTTGTCCTACATTTTCAGTACTTGTAGTGACCTAAAACACCTGCTCTTTTCTCCTCTTTTTTATTCTATAACATCTGGCCTGCTGAAAAGGGGATGTCAAAAGTTTGCAGAATGTTGTGTGTCCTCAAGTTGGACCTAATAAAGGCGTTACACTGATGGTGTAGTAGTAAAATGCCCATCCAGGCAGGTGCGTGTGGAGCAAGAGGTATATTTTAAAGATCCAGTCCAGTGCATGTGTGCATGGAGAGTGCAACTCTGAGCATATGATTGCACTGCACATACAGAACACCCACTGCCAAAAAGCAGGCTGCCAGTGTCAATCGCTGCCCCTCCCCCAAGAACCATGCTTCAGTAGAGATAGCAGCAGGGCTTTTTTTCAGGGGGAACGCAGGGGAACGGAGTTCCGGAACCTCTTGAAAATGGTCACATGGCTGGTGGCCCCGCCCCCTGATCTCCAAACAGGGGAGTTGAGATGGCCCTCCGCGCCATCTTTTCCCAGAAAAAAAGCCCTGGATAGCAGTTATTCACTGACAAGGGAGAAAATGAAGGGGCCACTCGGTTGCACAGATAAAAGGAGGATTCTGCCCCGGTGTCCCTGGCCACTGAGCATCACACCTGCTCCTGTCTGCATGGCTCTTCATATGTACATATATTTTTATTCTGCTTTTCTCCCCAATGTGGGGATCTAAGAATAAACTTTTAAACAAATTGACATAAAATGCAGTATAAAAACAGAAGGAAAGTAGACAAGTCTTCCTGGGTTGGTGTCCATCAGCTTAATCCATCTGACCAAGGCCACAAAGAGCCCTTAGACTTTTGCCCTTCATCTTGTGCAGGGACGGCACCACCATTGACGCGGTAAGGCAGGCACTGAGGCGCCAAAGGGGGCACTGGAGGGGTTGCTGGGGGTGGAGGCGCACGCCACAGAGCTGGCATGCCTGGCCTGCAGCTGCTGCAGCCAGCCAGCCCTACGCCACCGCCTCCACCAACACATGCCCCCAGCCAGGCGCAACAGCCACGGGCCAGGCACGGCAGGCATCTGGGGCGGCATGCAGAACCTCACCAGCCACCCACCACGCCCGACTGGGAGCGCGGGCAGCCTCCACACGCCATCCCAGCCACCCGCCAGCCAATGGGGCCGGCTTGCTGCGTGATGACATCATCACGCAGTGATGTCATCACACAGTCCGGGGGGCGCATGCACGCATTATGTGCGCACACACATGGGACAGCCATGGACACCAGAAACCCTGGCACCGCCCCTGATCTTGTGCCCAAAAGCTTGCATCCCCATACTCCCTCTTTCTATATGAACCCATGTACCAACCCCCATGGAGCCCAGGAGATTCTAATGTTCTCACTGCCATTGGCATGTTCCACTTCTTTCTGTTCAAGAGCTTTTGCTGTTATTTCTCCCACCCTGTGAAAGGGGTCCCAAGTGGTTTGGAATGCTTCCATCCCGGTTGGTCTTTATATCTCTGCCAGAAGACATGTATAGTCATGTTGCTTGAGAGGGACTTTTTGTTTGTCAAGAGATGCTTTAGGCTGATCCTGCAGTGGGCAGGGGGTTGGACTAGATGGTCTGTATGGCCCCTTCCAACTGTATGATTCTATGATTCTATTGAGGGCTTGCACATTCGTATTTTGTGAAGGCTGTGTATATTTTTTCAGCCAAATTCTATTTTATACAAGTATTGGATTTATCCTGTTTATTGTAAACTAACCTGAGCTATTTGGGAAGGCAGGATGGATGGGTGGGTATTTTGTTTGTGTGTGTGCACATATAGACAGTCCAGGCTTGTTGATTTCGATGGGCATAAACTGGAGTAACTCCGCTTAAGATTGCTTGGTAATGTTTGGGGCATATACTGTTGCTAGTGTGTAAATCTTGCCTTCCGGGAGCCTGATTTATCTTCCTTCAGAGTCTCTTAATTCTTCTGTAACATTTATTTGTAAATTATTTATATCAATTATTTATATATTATTATAAATTCTTAATAAACACACAAATACATACTAGTAAATAGAAACAAATCCCCAAAGAATCTTGAAAATTCTAATATGATAAAGCAGGAAGGGTGGGTAGTCTTGTATTTCAGCTGCCATTGTAACTGAGTCCCTCATACGAGTTTGTTGTTGGTTGCCTGGGGGGCTCAGCCCCCCAGCCAAATCCTGGGGGGGCTTGAGCCCCTTAGCGCCCCCCTCCCGGTAGTTTACACCTATGCATGCAGTCCATGAATTTTCCACATGTGTATGCACATGGTACAACGTATTTTATTTTGAATGCTTAGAAAATATAATATTCTTGCAACAAAAGTCCGAATTTAAGAGACGTGCCATCTGTGAGCATCAAATGCCAAAAGCACGTTTTAACATTAAATGTTTATTAGACTTTTATATAAAACTCTCAGAGCAGCTCTTAGACTTCACAGTTTCATCCCCACACACTACATGTTGTCAGAAATTCTCTCTCATAATGGCGCACGTTCTTTTCAAATTTAATATATAATAATGTTGGTAAGCAAACTCCTAAGCTTATAAATGCATTAAATCAGCTTGGCTTTGCTGGAACAAGTGTATGCAGGACTGCAGCCAACGTGAATGTATTATGTTTTATGGAGCTTACATAACACTTTGTGTGCAAAGCACAAGATCTCACAGTGCTTTACAAACACTTACTTCTTAAGCCTCCACCCTTGTGTACACTTTTTTATACAATTGCTTAGATTTCTGTGCTAGGGGTTCCAATATTTGGAACAGATATACAAAGTTTTTGCCAGCTTACGAGATATACAAACATTCCAATATTTGGAACAGATATACAAAGATTCCAATATTTGGAACAGATATACAAAGATTTTGTCCGCTTACGAGAAGTAGGCGTGGCTCCTGCTCCTGTATTTTTAACAACAGCTGGATGCAAATGAATTAATCATGTCCAAAAAGCTTGTCTCTGTGTTATACAGCCTTAAAGGTATAGGAAGAAGTCCAGTAAAAGTGGTAGCCCTAATTGCACTAATTTGGATGAGGTTTATCGGTAAATGACTAAGACAGCAATAATTTGCACAACCGTGTGGGAGAAAGTTTCAGTGAACTCAGTGGTACTGACTTCCAAGTAAATGCACTTGGGATGATATTGCGAAATCTAGGGGCTGGACTAGAATAAATGAGGAATTCCCAGTTCCCCCCTTCCCACTGCAGACCTCCTTCATGTATTTCCGGGAGGAGGTCCCCTTTCCCCTAGGAGCAGCATTTTGTGGTGATGGGCTGCAGTGGGAGGGTGGAGGCAGGAAAGTTCTTTTCTGCCACTGGAAACTTTAGTCTGGATCCAACCCCAAACTAGCAGATAATATAAACCTGGAGTGGAGAGTGCCCTCAAGTCATAGCTGATTTATTTTGACCCCTGGCAGGGTTTTCCTGGCCAGAGACTAACAGAGGTGGTTTGCCATTGCCTGCCTCTGCAGCCCTGGTCTACCTTGGAGGTCTCCCATCCAATTACTAACCAAGGCTGACCCTGCTTAGCTTCTGAGATCTGACGAGATTGGACTTGCCAGGGTTATCTAGGTCAGGGCAATACAAGCCTATAAAGAGGCAAATATCTGTAGGATGCCCTAAAAGGAGTATTTGAGAAGTGCCTCCTGAGTTGAATATCTTCTGTCTGCAGTGTCCAACGTCAATTAGTTGCGGACTCTAGGCTTCAGGGGCATGTACAGATTACATTCATACGTCCAAAGAAGATCTATGCTCTTGTGGCTCATCCATTAAGCCCTTCTCCCCATCTGGCAAACCACTTTTTAAAAATTATTTTTTAATTATTATTATTTTTATTAATTTTTCAAATAAATAACAAATAAAGAGAGAGGAAAAAGCAAGAAAACAGTTAGGGAAGAAAAGAAGGCAAAAAGAGATACATATATCCATTATGTCCTACTTACAACAATGCCCAATATATCATTAAACATTTTTAGTGAATAACATATACTGTTAATAATAAAACATTTGAGTCCTTTTACATTCTTGGCAAGTTCAGATCTTTATGCTTATTTGTAATCCAATTGTAAAACAGTGTCCAAGGTCCGGCGAACTCTTCTTCCATATTCCCTTTTAATATCATTGTCAATTTACCCATTTCCGCTGTATCCATAATCTTTCCCACTAGTTCTTCTTGGGTTGGTGTTGTTTTATTAGCAATAAAATGCTAATAAAATTCTAGCTGCTGTCACTGCATGTATTATAAAATGTTTTTGGTCTTTGTTAAATTCATCTGGGATGCCGTTCAATAGAAACAATTCCGGCATAAAAGGTATTGGTATCTGTAAAATTGTGTGGAGTAGTGTATGTATCATTATCCAAAATCTACGTACAGCTTTACAGGTCCACCACATATGGTAAAAGGTTCCTGTACGTTCTCTACATTTCCAGCATCTACTTGGTGTACTCTTATACACTTTAGCCAATCTATCTGGAGTTAAATACCATCTATAGAACATTTTATACAGATTCTGTTTAAAGTTAACCGATTTAGTTATTTTCACATTAACCTTCCATACTTTATTCTTTTGTTCTAAATCAATTTCATATCCCAAATTTTGTGACCATTTAATCTTACAACTGTTTACCACTTCATTTTCCTTCTTCATTCGCATTAAAAATGCATACGTCTTTTTAATCAGTTTTTCATCAGAATCACATAACAATTTTTTCAAATTGGGTTTGTTCTGTGTAGAACCCTCCCAGCTTTTTATCTTTATGATATCTAGACTCAATCTGTGCTCTTGACCACCAATCTAAAATGATATTTTGCTTTGATAATTCTTCTTTTGTTTTTAAGGACCTTTTATCATCCAATAATTCTTTATATCCAACAATTTTATCTATTGAGAATACATTCAGTTGTGTAAAAGCTTCCAAAGGTGAGACCCATTGTGGCGTTTTGACATATATTAATGGTACAACTTTTTCCCATATTGAAAGAATCAATTTTCTTATCATTTGATTTTTGAAATATTTATGAACAGTAGCTTTACCTTACCAGACAAAAGCATTCCAACCTAACTTTATATCATTACCTTCCATTGCCAGCAATCTTGGATTATCTAACATGATCCACTCTCTCGTCCATACTAAACAACACGCTCCGTAATACATTTGCCAATCTGGAAGTGAAAAATCCTGCATTTTCTTTAAAGTCTTGAAGTGCTTTCAACTTAATTCTTGGTTTTTTCCCTTGCCATCTGAATTTTGAGATTAATTTTGGCAAACTACTTTTGAAACTGAGGCGATCGTTCAAAGGAATCGTGAGATAAGGCATAAGGGGTCTGCTTTTCAGAGAAAAGTACTAAAATAACAACAAGAAGAATAACATTTGATTTATATAACGCCCTTCAGGACAACTTAACACCCACTCAGTGCAGTTTACAAAGTGTGTTGTTATTATCCCCACAACAATCACCCTGGGAGGTGGGTGGGGCTGAGAGAGCTCTGAGAAGCTGTGACTGACCCAAGGTCACCTAGCTGGCTTTAAGCAGAGGAGTGGGGAATCAAACCCGGTTTTCCAGATTAGAGTCCTGCTGCTCTTAACCAGTACACCAAACTGGTTTTTAGGAGGCCAATAAGAGTTTATTGGGGGAATGCCAAATGAAATGAAATATTCACCTGCTGGCAAAACATGAAATTACATTGTGTTCTGAATAGGTCATGTCAACTGTCAGGGTTGCCAAGTCCTCCTACCATGAAACCAGTGTGTGTAGGGGGGGGGATGTCAGGTCTTGCCAGGTACTTCCACTAACACTTCACTGCATCACTCCGGTGTATGAGTTAAAGATGTTTTTTATTAAGGAAAGATACCAGAATCAAGGGCCGTTTCCACACGGCTCCCCGCTGCTCGTAACAACCCGGAAAGAAGATTGCGTTTTCTCCCACGAGATTTGCACGATGTCACGTGAATCAAGGGCCAGAATCAAGGGCCGTGTGGAAACGGCCCTTGATTCTGGTATCTTTCCTTAATAAAAAAACATCTTTAACTCATACACTGGAGTGATGCAGTGAAGTGTTAGTGGAAGTACCTGGCAAGACCTGACATCCCCCCCCACACACACACACACTGGTTTCAAGGTAGGAGGACTTGGCAACCCTGAGATTTGCGCGATGTCACGTGACGTCGCGCAAATCTCCCAGGAGAAAACGCAATCTTCCACGTTTTTTGCGCGATCTTCCGGGTTGTTACGAGCAGCGGGGAGCCGTGTGGAAACGGCCAAGATATTATGACAATGGAATTTACTGGAATGCCTAAAGGTGGGAAAGTCAGATCAGTTATAGGTCAATGACTCCTCCCCCTCCCAGTAGGAAGAGGAGGCAGTTAGGAGTTTTGGCGTGCATCGCCTGGGAAGGGGGGGAGGGATGAGCTCAGTTCAGTCTCTGTAGTAACTTCAAAGTCACATTCTCACGCTCCAGCAGGAACTCATAACCAAAACACCTTGCCTGGAAGATAAGCAGTTAGCAACAGGTCCACACGACTTTGGGTCTACACACACGCAGAGGCTCTGAAGTAATACCTACATCCAAAATACATATACTGCAAGAAGCATGGCAGATATGCTGAAAGCCTATCTCACAGGGGATTACCAGTTCTTGTTACCCCCATGTGCACTCTGTGGGGATTCTGATGACATCACTTCCAGTTCAAACTGGAAGCAACGGATCGCAGCAGGGCCAATTGTTTAGGAATTTCTTCAACGTTTTCTCTGTTTTGGAGCCAATTCCTGAAGAATTGGTCCTGCTGAGACCTCATCACGTCTGGTTTGAACTGGGAGTGATGCCATTGGAAGGCCCATAGAGTGTGCATGCATGCCATTCGCTACATGCTTCAGCCAGCCACTCCATACCTTTTCCCCCCACCAGCCCAGTTAGCATGAAGGGGCAACAGCTGGGAGCAGGTGATCCCTATCAGCGGCAGACCTATTCACCTATGCAAAGTGAAGGACCCAAAGTACATTGGATTGTATCCAACTAACCATTGGAGTGAAGTGGTGGTGCAGTGTCCCAGCATTTCTTCTCCCTGGCAGCAGTCCCTTTACACCTCTAGTACCAGCCTGTCAGCTGAAGCCAGCCCCGCAGGGGATACCCATTTCCATGCCTCTGAAACAGGTGCTTTAAATCCTGTGCCTTGCTTCAGCTGGCAGGCAGGGAAGTCCTGGACCGATGGATTGACGGACTGGCCCTGAAGTCGTGGCGTCCATGGACAACGGGCGGTCCCACGACCTGACGGTTTGCAAATGCCAAACTGGCTAGTCCGTGTCAAATTTAGGTCCGTTTTCCAGTCCATGCCCACCTCTAGTCATGGGTTAGAATTAAAAGGAAGAAAATGAAGAAAAGGGATCTTTCCTACCACAACTTTCCTCACTGCTGCCTCACCCCACCCCACCTGCCGCCTGTGATTTAATTCATATTGACCTAGTTGGGTGACCTCAAATGACATCAGACATTAAAATCCATTCTCAGTTAAATTAATTTGGTTCTCTAACCATGATCACGTTAAGCCAGTTTTGAGTACTAGCTTCCCCCCTCCCACAAAAAAATCAGTGGCTATTAGCCACAAGGTATAGATGGAACTCTCTGTCTAGGGCAGTGATGCTCTATATTCTTGGTGTTTGGGGGGCAACGAGTGGGAGGGCTTCTAGTGTCCCTTCCCCAAGGGCAGACCTCATGATGATGCCTGGTTTTTTGGCCACCATGTGACACAGAGTGTTGGACTGGATGGGCCATTGGCCTGATCCAACATGGCTTCTCTTATGTTCTGATGTTCTTAACTTTAACAACCTGAAAATGCTGAATTCTCATTGATTTGATTCCCATTCTGATCCTTGGTAATGAGCAGGGAGCCAGTTTTCACTGAGCAGTTTGTGAGCAGCTTGTGCCTGTTCAATGGATTACTTCCCGTGTGTTCAAACTGCACAGTCCAGTGCAACTGGTAGCATTTCGTACAAGCATGTTTTCACACAGCCGGATAACAGTCCCTGACAACCCTGTAATTTCTGTGTCCCACTCAGCAACTAGTCATTTAAATAAAGGATGAGCAACCAGAACTTCAAATGGTAGTCATAAATATACCCTGTTTTATTTGAAAGTCTTACCGTGTAGTGTTCATCTAAATCCATGTTGCTGTACATTCATATTTTTGCACAGACTCATGGGAGTCATAGCCCTGCCCCCCATTTCATAACTTCACCCGCTGCAGAGATGTAAGCCTACAAGGCAGAAGGAAAAATGAAACTCCACTGGTACAGCCAAAGAAGCTGTCAGGCAGCTATTCAACTTGGATGACAGTGGGGTGAGGTGACCACGGCTGATCATGGCTTTTGAAAATAGAATGTTCACTTCTACTGGAAACAAAAATTTATGAAAATGTTGTTCCTCAAGTACCCAAAGGCAGGTATCCTTTCTAGACGAGCTGCCAGGCTTAATAAGTCAATGCCAAGAATTTTACAAGGAGCCTTCCGAGAGAAACCCCTATGAATGATATTTGCTTCAAAATGTGTGTGTGGCACAGAACAGTTCTAGAAAATTTGATTGGCATGACGTGCTTAAAATACTGTGAACTAGTATTGGTTTTTTGTGGTAATCACCTCTAAAAGGATTACACTAAGTCAGTGAATGCTGAACAGTATTACTCATCTATATGGTTATAAACAATGTCACTCTCAGTAATGGCTAATGAACATGAAAGGATACACCTGTTCCTCCGTTTCACACAGTAGCTTTCAAGAGCTGCGTTGCTTTTTCTCTCCTGGATTACCATGGGCCAACTCCTTAAGCTTTCAGATCTGAAAATCGGAGTGTTCCACCTCTGTTAACTGTCGATTTTTAATTAGTTGTTTCATAGTTTGAATCATCAGAAATTCCAACCAGCATTGTTCTCTTGAGCTATCACCATCTAGAATGTATTATCAAAAACAAAGTATTGTCAAAAACAGTTCAATCCTAAATACACATTTTATTTCAGAATCCCAAGAATGAAATCAAATGACCGTATTTAATACGGTGGATCCAGCTATCCTCTAAGTAGCCTTCCTCCATCTCAAGTGGCTATTCCTCCAACAGAAGAGCTACTAAAGTTGGAGGAAAGCTCCTTAGATTGAAAGAAGGCATCAAGATTGAGCCAAAAGGAACAATGGGGTGTACATATTTTCAGGGCTTTTTTTCTGGGAAAAGAGGTGGCAGAACTCAGTAGGTTGCCCTTGGAGAAAATGGTCACATGGCTGGTGGCCCCGCCCCCTGATCTCCAGACAGAGGGGAGTTGAGATTGCCCTCTGCGCCGCTGCGTGGAGGGCAATCTCAACTCCCCTCTATCTGGAGATCAGGGGGCGGGGCCACCAGCCATGTGACCATTTTCAAGAGGTTCTGGAACTCCATTCCACCACGTTCCTGCTGAAAAAAAGCCCTGCATATTTTAATAAAAAGAAACTTTGCTCAGTGGAGTGGTAGTATAGGGGTAGGATACACCCCATTATTGCTTTGCAGAGAGAGAGAGAGAGAGAGAGAGGTAGTGGTTAAAATGTCAGGTTAGGATCTGAGAGCCCAGGTTTTACTTTCCAGTTTGCTATGGAAGCTTGCTGGATGACCTTGGGCCAGTCACAGTCTCAGCCTAACCTACTTCACAGGGTTGTAACTGTGAGAATAAACCAGAGAACAATGTTATCAATCATTTGGGGCAGATAAATAGGTATACATAAATAAAAATCAAATAATAAATATATTCGCATGTAGAATTGATTGTAAATCTTATTCCTTTATACTTAAAAAGCGTGCTAGCCTCTTACGTGTACTGCTGGAGAAATTCAGAAAGTTTGTAATTGGGTTTCTCTTATTTGTCACAGAAGAAGCCTCCGTTATTGAGCTAATCTTGTGAAATTCCTGCTGCCAGCTGAATTAGGGCTAAGACTGGCAGCTATCTGACTTCCTTTAAATTATTAACACAAATTTACAAGTACCAATAATTTCAGTGGTATTGACTTCTGAGCAGTGTGATCGGAATTAACTAATGCTAGTTCCTAGTCCGCATTGTCAATTAGAATATATAGAGTTAAGTTGAAGGGCTATTAGAACAGGAAGGCTTTGGTTATTTGGTTATTTAAAATTCTATATCCTGCACCCCCCACCCCCTGACTCATGGCAGTTTTCAAGAATTCAATAAAACAAAGTCCTTTTCCAAACCAGCATTCATGCCGTGTGTTGTGTATTGGGCTGAGCTAGACCAAACAAGGCCTCCAAGGTAATTGCTATATTGAATGTATTCACTGTTACACACTGAGCTTCAGTTTATGCCAGGGTTCCATATGCCTGCAATTCCCATTGATTACATTTGCCTGCACTTCACTATCATTGGTTATCCTATCTGCACATTCATTGGGTACTTTCTGAAGGCAGCAGCCAATCGGACCTCCAATAAAGACCAATCAGTGGCCTGCCTATCTTATACATTGTATATAGTTAATGCAAATGAGGGTATTGTAAAGCACACATTGGTTGCTAGCTATTCTTGGGGCAGAGTTTCTGTATATATATATTCAGGGCTTCTGTTCAGTCTGTGTTGTGTGTGTCTAATGAGTAGCGTCTGCCATCGTCTGTCTGTTTTGGCTTTCAGTAAAAGAGCATTGTTTTGGCTTAAATCACTCTGGGCTGCAATTATTCTGAGCTCCAGGTTCAGTACACAATACCATGTTTCTCTTTGATGCAAGGTATCTGTTGGAGGACTGCTAAGACTGCTCCCTCATACGGCATTGCCACTGCAAACCTGAGCTCTCTTTGTAGACCTTATCTCCTAGCAACAAATTAATGATGCAAAGAGAATGCTTTGCTTCTGCAGGCTATGGTGGGACTTTTCAGTGCATTCCTTGTAAGGGCTGCCACACACACCCTTTTCCTTCCTCCTCTTCTTAAACCTGGTCTAAAATCTTCTTCCTACCTCCCTTCAGAAGAAGAAGCAACAGCATCTGGGGGGAGATTGTGGTAAGGTAGAGGTGTAAAAGTGCCCCAAAACAGTGAAATGCCAAAGAAATGAGCATACACTCAAATATAGCCATAAACACTGTGGACTCAATCAAATGGACTGTCTCTCACAGTTTGGTATCTGATGAGGAAGACTAGGTGGTCACTATGCTCCCATCTGGCACTGAGATGCAGCACCAAATAAGATGCTCCATTCTCTGACCAAGTGGATCTCTGGCAACCATTGCTGCCTCAGCTTTTCATTATCAATACAAAGTGTAGAAACAATCAATCTGGAAACGATGTGAGAGGACTCATGAAGTTCCTTGTTCTTTGAAACTCCACTGTTCTTTCTAGCAACATACACAATAAGGGCAGTGTAGGATAGCAGGTCTTCTACTTTCAAAGGTCTCCTGCGAGCAGAAAGTAAAATCACCAGCTCTGCTCAAACTTCCTGCAGAGCTATGGCTTATTTTAACTGTGATTTGTGATTCATTTGAACTCTGGTGTGCCGCCGTAAGTGGTTTTCATTTGCTTTCTCTCTGTAGCCTGGGAGTGTGTTACCACAAGCACTGCCAGGTGTCTGGAGAAAAAAATATCCTATCCCTTTCATACAGGCTTAATAGAATGTCATTTATCTGGTGATCTTATTTACCTTCATACCATTAAAAGTTTCAACTGCCCATTACCGCACATTAATCCTCTCTTAAAAGGACAGGAAATTTTTCTTCAAGGCTGTTGGCAACTCAGCTCCTCAGTTAAGACATGCCCAGGGCTTTTTTTCAGCTGGAACGAGGTGGAACAGAGTTCCGGAACCTCTTGAAAATGGTCACATGGCTGGTAGCCCCGCCCCCTGATCTCCAGACAGAGGGGAGTTTAGATTGCCCTCCATGCTGCTCCGCTCCCCTCTGTCTGGAGATCAGGGGGCGGGGCCACCAGCCATGTGACCATTTTCACCGAGCACGACAAACTTTTAAAAACTCCCCCCTTGTTCCAGCTGACCCAAAGTGACATCATTGGCCCTGGAAGCGTGGGCGCACTTTGTGTGCACATGTGGTACCTCCTGCCAAGAGTTGCCCCCTGTGCTGGCAACCCACTGAGTTCCACCACCTCCTTTCCCAGAAAAAAAGCCCTGGATGTGCCCCTCTCTCACTCACAATGAAATCCTGTGCTGGTTTTTCACAGTGTGAACCCACAAATTTAAACAGGCTTGTGCTGGATTAAGTTGCTATAGGATTGTACAGTTGTTCCCTGTTTGCTTTTAGTTCACTGTTTTAGACAGATGAGTTGATTTTCCCTTGTTTTTCGGTTTTTTCTTCAGTATTTCGTTCTACGGTGTTTAGTTGAAAGGGGAATGATCTAACAGTTTGTATATTCCTTTTTTTTAGTGACACTTCATAGTCTTTTTAAGAACTACAGAAGACATTTTCTAATCCTCTCCCCCACCTGCCCTGCAGGATACAAGACATATTTCACTATTTTGCGAGGTACCCAGGTCTGTTGCAATTCTCCATAAAAAAGCACCTTGGGGCAATTTTGCATTCCAAACTCATAAATCTCAATGGTATTCTGTTTTTGCTTATCCGTTGACAAAATGGTTCCTCTAGGGGTTAAGCCACAAATTTCCTCAAGTTCATGCACCTGAATCTCAATGGACTTTCTCTCTTGTTCTTTTAGAATTAATGAAAAAGCTATCAGCCACTCTGAAGAATTTGCTGTTAATGTTTGCAGTCTCTTTGATGAAAAGAAGAAACACCGTTTTTTAAAAAAGCATAAGGAAAAGCTTATTTTAAGACCTGGTATGGAGTTTTTACTAAGATGGTGTTCCCATTTCCACTTCAATCCTTATATAATTCTGTACATGTTTCCCCACAACCTGCCAATGACAACGAATGTCCTTCGGCTGTCCAGTGGGCCAATGAGGAGCTGGCTAGCAAAGCATCCGTTCCAAAGTTCAAGAAGACAGTGTCTTTTGGTCTGTATATCTGGATGATAATTCTGTAACTTGTAATAATGTAATCTACATTGCCGTACTATTCAGGCTGTACGCAAGGACCCAAACATTTCAACTCTCTTGCAAGTGGGAGGGAAGAAGAGGAAACAGGGTGAGCTGAGAAAGGAAACCCTGAGAGGCTTCAAAGCAAATCCATCATGTGCAAAATGCCCTTGAAGAACAAACTGTTGCTCAGTAATACTATCTATTCATAAATACTAAACATGAAAAATAAAACATGAACTTCTTAATAATAATAATAACATTCGATTTATATACTGCCCTTCAGGATGACTTAACACACCCACTCAGAGCAGTTTACAAAGTATGTTATTATTATCCCCACAGCAAACACCCTGTGAGGTGGGTGGGGATGAGAGAGCTCTGAGAAGCTGTGACTGACCCAAGGTCACCCAGCTGGCTTCAAGTGGAGGAGTGGGGAATCAAACCCAGCTCTCCAGATTAGAGTCCTGCGCTCTTAACCACTACACCAAACTGGCTCTCACTGAGTGTCAAATGATGTTAGATCCATACATTTTACTATCTGTTGCTTTAAGTATGTGTTCCTATGTGCTACCTGTGCTTCAAGTATAATCCTACTGGGTAGTTATATGTTGTCTAATGTCAGTCCTAGAATTGCTTATGCTCTGTTTCAGCATTTTTTCAATTTTGTATTGGATTCTTGCTAATGCTATGTCTTTGTAAACTTGTATTTATTCAGCCTGTGGCATTATTTATGGAAATGTCCTTGATATTGATTGTACTAATCTCACATATAATCTTGAGTCTCAGTATGATCTTGAGTCTCAGTGAGAAAGGCAGACTATAAATGACATAAATAAATGCCACAAATAAATATATCACAGAGTTACTTTGCAAGAGGGTCCCAAATGTTAGAAGAATGTCACATTTCAAAAAGTTTGAAGGCCACTGGTAGATTGGCTCTGACTCTTTTTAATAAAGATAATATGCTGCTACCAACACTATTCTGTTTAATGAGGGACTGCAGGTGATGCAAAGAAGGGAAAATTGAGTTTAATTAAGCCTGAGCACACAGTACCAACAACACAAGGCCATTTTAGTGGTAAACACCACAGATTGTGTGAAAGGCAGCCATTGGTGTGAACAGTAGACATGGGCACGAATTGAAATACGAATCAAATTTCATGAAGAATTGGGCCAATTTGTGTTTCGTGAAACGCATTTCGTGGGGCCGCGGTTTTCACAAAATTCATGACTTTTGGGGCCGATTTGTTTGATTCGTGAATGATTTGTGATGCCAGACAGGCTGGCGCCGATCCATTGATTCCCTAGGCAACATAGGCCCGGAATGCCTGCAGACCATTGGAAACCCCAATCTCAGCCCACATAACCTTGACAGGCAGCTCTCCCTGCCAACCGGAGAGCTTCCATTCTGCCCTATACAGCAAGGAGCAGGGGGCTTAATCCCCTAGGCAACTAAGGAGATGGGCCTTCTGTAGGGGAACACCAATCTCATCCCTCCAAACTCTTAGGCAGGTCTGTCTGCCAACCAGGGGCCTCCTGTGCTGCTCTATGTGAGCATTTCTTTTATAAGGCACAGCTCTCTGCCTTGTGCTTTTCAGTTCCAGTAGACAGAGGGATAGGGAGGACCTGTTGCTGGGATTTGGAGTGAGAGAGTGGAATTGGGAGCTTTTGGCTGGATTTGCTGCTGCTTTAAAAGAGACTGAAAAACCTCTTTCTTGTTTTCAGCTCTTGGCCTAGCTGGGAAGGTCATTGGGTGAGGGTGCCTTCTTTCCTCCACCCCACCCAACTCCAGTCTCAGAGCATTGCCTGGGTCTGGAGCCTAGCTTGACTGAGGCCTACCTTTTTTTCTTTAATTTTCTTTGCTTATATTCTTATTTAGAGCATTTGTTCTTGCTGGCTTATTGGGTGAAGGTGAGTGGAGGAGAGCCTGCTGAAGTTTCCCTGCAAGTTTGGCATCTCTGAGTATGAAGGGGGGCATTGAAGTACCCTAGGTTCTGACGAATCACAAAACTAACGAATTGTTTCACAAAACGGGACAATTTAATGAAAGTTCATGATTCATTATTCATGGGATGCGACAAAACACGAAATGCTGGTTTCATTTTATCCCCATTTCGTGCCCATCTCTAGTGAACAGCCCTAAATACGCAGAGGTTATTTTTGCTGCTCATAAAGGTTGTGGCAGCAGAGTTAGGAAATGCATGCATACTTTTAAAACCTCACAATTCATTCAAAATTCATAATGATATAATAAAAATGTGGTAATCTCCAGTAAAGCCTGGGCAATGTTCTAAATGATCTAGCATACAATAAAAACACCCCCAAAAGGAACGGAATCACAAAATGGATTTTGTTTCTGAATCGTAGGGCTGCTTTCATTCTTTATGATCATGCCACAGTTCAGAAGCACTATGAAATATTACTGCAGTAATATTGTAAGAATAAAACAATACCACATTGTTGTTCTGTGTTATTAAGTGTCTCCCAGGAAGTGGCCAGAGGCTGCCATTACATATGTAATTTGGAAGAGCTCAAAATTAGCCTGATGCTTCTCAAACTCTTTTCATGTTAGATGATTCATCCCGTCTTTGAAGCTTCTGAAAATATATCTGTGCAAAGCAGGTCAGGAAGACCTGTAACAAAAGATGGAAATGGACTGCAGAATAACAGCCAAAGGAGGAAAGGACATACGGAGCAGTATCTACAAGGTTAGGCTCAAATTTTAATTTGCATTGGAGATGCCAATGTTAAATTCTCACTCGCCGTAAAACCTACTGGACGATGTGAACCAGTCCCCAGGCATAAATAACCTGGTAAATATTAGTTGTTCTTAAGCCCCTTTTCTGTCGATGGGACTTGAATTTATTGTGATTAAGACAGGAATCGAAGTATAGAGGTTTGGGGCACAGTGGACCTTATTCCTAAGTAAATATGCATTTTCCATTCCATTATTTTCTAGGGGATAGTTTCAGTGGGGAAGGAGATGGACGTTACAGGTGGGAAGCTTAATCCTGCCATGGTCAATTATTCTCTCCTTGTAGTGGGGTAGATTATACCACTCCACTGAAAGAAGCTTGAAGCCTTCCTCCAGCCTAAAGAGACTTCCTCCAACAGAAGAACTTCTTAAATTGAAGGAAAACTCTTTAGGAGGGAGAAAGGCCTCTTTGGAAGATGGTTAGATCCACCCCAATCTTTCTTCACAGCTGAACTTCTTGTCATAGGGCCAAACTACAAGTGACAAATGACACAGGTTGGACACTTGTCAGCTTCCCTCAAGTTTTGATGGGAAATGTAGGCAGCTTGGCAGAATGTTGGACAAGTAACAGTTGAAAAGTCCATTGGATAGCAGTCGGAGAGCCAAGCTGCAAGACCAGGACTACCACAACTGCAAGACTACATTTCCCATCAAAACTTGAGGGAAGCTGACAAGTGTCCAACCTGTGTCAGGCGTCACTTGTAGCTTGGCCCTCAGAAACTGTCTGGGACAAGAGCAAGTGTAACCCCTATGAGGTAATTGGTTTAGCTCAGTAGGGCAGAGTCAGTAGCTAAAGCAGGCAGCTGAGGAAGAAGCTGGTTGCTGGGGAGCTGAATAATAATTAATATGCTCTTATCACCTTGAATAAGATAATCAGAAATGTTGTATATGTGAACAATATGACTAAAAGTAGTGTTTGTGTATTGTGTTTGGCTGGTGTTACTGAGGTGGCATTATTTTTGCAGGGCTGTAATTCCCCAAGAAGAGGACAGAAGGCTCGGTTCCAGTTGCTTCAAATTGGAAAGATTGTGACAAAGGACTCTTATCACTTGGTGGGATCCAACAAGTTGAACCGTTTACCTTTTCAAAGACATTGGCCATCGTCACACGGCCATAAATTTAGCGCCAAACTAGCGCCATCTCCCGCTGAATTCTCACCTTATTCCGGCTCTCTTGCGATTTCGCCATTCTCCCCAATTCACGCTTTGTGACTCTTTATGTCGTCTTTATCCACTTCCATGTGAATGCCCTGGATCGACTATGAATGCTTTGCAACACCAAAATGCTCACTCTCCCTGATCATCTGTCTCACCTAACACTGATTCTCCTGCCCTACACTCCCGCAAGCCCCAGTGCGACCCGCAATTAAGCCTCAAAGTAATTTTTTAAAAAAAATACCAGCCTTATAGCGCTATAACGCTATAGCACTATTCTGCCATGGGTGGGAAACCTCTGCTACCTATCACGGTTGGCTTTTGGGTTGGCCCAGCACAACATTATAATAGAAGAGTGATATAATGCAAATATGCAGAAAAAATTTTTTTTAAAGGGGGTGGGATTTTTAGGGGCCCGTTTCTGGAGGCACTTTGACTGACCGTTGAATTGCGCTTTTTCCTTTTAATGTGACTGACTGGAAGCGCAAGCAGTCGTCAAAAGATGGGAGAATCCGTTCTAATAACGATAAAAGAAGAAACGATTTCTAGTGCAAAACTGACGAAATAAGGGCCCGTGTGACGACGGCCATTGTTGGCTGAAAATTTCTGTATGGTTGCACTTAGGAGTTTCGTCAAAGCGAAAAAATAGTTATATTTTATTTACCGTTAAACGTTTTTCTAAAAAATTCTTAATTTACAATTGTGTGAAAGTTTTCTTCCTAAGCCCCATAGAACCCATACAAAGAGAAGTTACAAAAGATTTGGGTCCAGCAGCACCACTGGATCTGCATCTTGCTCTTCTACTACAGACCAACATGGCTACCCACTGGAAACTGTCTGGGAAAAAAATGCATATAAATAGAGGAGGTGGGTGGGTGGGTAGGATTTGCAGTGGTGAAACAGCAGGCATTTGAAAAGTTAAGCATTCCTGCCGACCTGATTCTCCCTTGCAAGTGCTCCCACCTTAGTGTTTTTATGCAAGCAGAGGATGAGTTTCCCTGTTTAGGCACAGCTAAATGGTGCTGGATTGCATAGTTGACTTTAAAAGGGGATGAGACGGATTCATAGAGGAGAGAACTCCCTCAGTGACTACTGGTCAGGGTGACTAAAGGGAAAATCAGTGCCAGGAGGCAACATCGGGGGAAGTCTTGGCCTCTTATGCCCTACTTGGTGGCCCTCCAGGGCACCCATGTGAAACAGAATGCTGGATTAGATGGACAACTGTTGTGATCCAACAGAACGCTTCTTGTATTTTTATGATCACATTCTGCCCCTCAAAGGATTGTTGAACTCATAAAATAAGGGAGGGGAAGGATGCTGGCACCTTGAAGAAGGGTATAATCAAATAAAACGATAAACTTGTCTTCAGCCATACCCAAGTTTCCATTCTGAAACAACAAAAGACAAGTCAACCACTTGTCTTCACAGTCACTAATAATTGTTCAATTGATTAAGCTATCCAAATATCTTCTCATTTCAGTTTCTTAGCAAGGAAAACAACTTTTCTGCTGTATTGTCTTGAGCATGTTCTGGCAGTTACACAACCTCAAACTTGCCTTACGGGTACGGTTACCCAACACGTGAGATTTGTCACAAATGCCCCTCCCCTTAACACAAATATCTATGCATCATCTTGCTTCATCCACACCCTTGGCATGCTTTGTTGCTTGAAAAATTGGCTAATGACTTCCATATTTCATTGTGTCAGAAAGTTCCACAATGCTAATCTTCATAAATAAGAGACTTCTCCCCCTTGGAAGTGATCTAGCAGATATTACTTAGGCTCCCCCGAACAGTCTTCTGCTATGGGACAAGGAGAGAGAGATAAAACAGCTCCCATATTTGAAGAGTCTTATCATCCGATAAAACACAGTTGGATTTCTTCACCCCCTGCTTTTAAATAAAATCAAGATAAAACATCTGTCTGAAATTTGGCTGGAAATACATATTATTTTCCAAACCCACATATCTAACAGATAATGCTGATATATGTGCATTGCATACTACTACTAAGGGCTAGATCACTCTATCACACTGAATTCCCCTCCATGCTACATGCACATGCTGGTCCCATGAACCTCTGCATAGCTTCTTGGGGCAGTCATATGTGGTGGACATGCAAGAAGGCACGAAGATTTGGGATAAAAACACATGAAGAAATGCAGATGATTTTCAAACTTCGGTTTGAGTTAAATCCAAAAAATATGCTATTAAATATTCTACTGAGTAATATTACAAAAGAACATGGAGAACTCTTCAAATATATGGCGACAGCTGCGAGAGTACTATATGCAGCAAAATAGAAGGCAGAGTCTTGCCACAATATGTCCAAGTGGATCAATAAACTGTACGAATGGCTGTTGTGGGTTTTCCGGGCTGTATTGCCGTGGTCTTGGCATTGTAGTTCCTGACGTTTCGCCAGCAGCTGTGGCTGGCATCTTCAGAGGTGTAGCACCAAAAGACAGAGATCTCTCAGTGTCACAGTGTGGAAAAGATGTAGGCCATTTGTATCTACTCAGGAGGGGTGGGGTTGAGCTGAGTCATCCTGTAAGAGTTTCCCAGGGTGTGGAATGCTAATGGCGGGAGGCTTCACTGTATCCTGAGGAGGTTCTTTTGCATATGGATTGGTACTTGATGTGCTAATCTTCTCTGCAGGGCTATTGTCGGGGATAGAATGTTTTGTTAGCCTGGTGTTTTTCAGAACTGGAAACCATGCTCTGTTCATTCTTAAGGTTTCTTCTTTCCTGTTGAAGTTTTGCTTATGCTTGTGAATTTCAATGGCTTCCCTGTGCAGTCTGACAAAGTAGTTGGAAGTGTTGTCCAGTATTTTGGTGTCCTGGAATAAGATACTGTGCCCTGTTTGAGTTAGGCTATGTTCAGCCACTGCTGATTTTTCAGGTTGTCCAAGTCTGCAGTGTCTTTCATGTTCTTTTATTCTTGTCTGGATGCTACGCTTTGTGGTCCCGATGTAAACTTGTCCACAGCTGCAGGGTATACGGTATACTCCTGCAGATGTGAGGGGGTCTCTACTGTCTTTTGCTGATCGTAGCATCTGTTGTATTTTTCGGGTGGGTCTGAATACTGCTTGAAGGTTATGCTTTTTCATAAGCTTTCCCATCTGATCAGTAATTCCTTTGATATATGGCAAAAACACTTTTCCTGTAGGAGACTGTTTTTCCTTGGTTGTTTGATTCATCCTGGGTTTGATTGCTCTTCGGATTTCATTTCTGGAGTAGCCATTTGCCTGAAGTGCGTGGTTTAGATGATTAATTTCCTCATTGAGAAAGTGCGGCTCACATATCCGTCTTGCACGATCCACTAATGTTTTCATTATGCCTCTTTTCTGTTGGGGGTGGTGATTGGAGTTTTTGTGTAAGTACCGATCAGTGTGAGTTGGTTTCCTGTAGACCTTGTGACCTAACTGAAAGTTTGCTTTGCGGATGACCAAGGTATCCAGGAATGGGAGTTTTCCCTCGATTTCTTTCTCCATGGTGAATTGTATGTTCAGGTGGATGTTGTTGAGATGATTCAAAAACCCCATCAATTCTTCCTCCCCATGGCTCCAAATGATAAATGTATCATCCACAAACCGGAACCATACACTAGGTTTGTGGGTTGCTGATTCTAGAGCTGTTTTTTCAAAATGTTCCATGTAGAAGTTTGCTATAACTGGGCTGAGTGGGCTCCCCATGGCCACCCCATCCATCTGTTCATAGAATTCGTTGTCCCATTGGAAGTAACTGGTTGTCAGACAATGGTGGAATAAGGCTGTTACATCCTCTGGGAAAATCTGATTAATAAGTGCAATAGTGTCTTTTACTGGAACCTTGGTAAACAGGGATACAACATCAAAACTGACAAGTATGTCTTGTGGATTGAGTTTCACATACTTGTCAGTTTTGACATACTTGTCAGTTTTGATGTTGTATCCCTGTTTACCAAGGTTCCAGTAAAACTGTACGAACATGGCTAAATTAACTTCTTATGTGCATAACAGACCAATATCGGAATTCCAGAAAAAGTGGTTCTTTGATTGAGTAGCTCGAGGCTAAGAAAAATTAAGAGTAATTAATATGGAAGTAGATTAATTATAATATAGAGACCTTAATAATGTTGAATATAAAGTATAAAATAGATGACTGATTAAAAACTATTAATATTAAATCGTAGGTATAAGCAATTAAGGAGAGGGGAGGAGAAACATCCCATAAGCTAGCTGTGTTGCCACATATTTTGAATATACTTTTCTGTTGTCGTTTAAATTTTTGTATAAGTTTCTATGCACTTCCTATTGCTATTTGCATTTTTCTTTTTAGATAAAATTTAAAAAAGAAATCAAAAAGAGTCCAGTAGCACCTTTAAGACTAACCAATTTTATTGTAGCATAAGCTTTCGAGAATCTTCGTCAGATGCATGGAGGGCCAACAGGAACTGGTCAAATATAGAGGAGGAGTGGGGAGGGGGGAGGAGAGGGGAGATGCAAACAACTCCTTTGATATGGAGATGCAATCAGCTCCTTTTGATGGGGGGATCAGTTTGCTTCTGTAAAGGTTCGAAGGAGTTTGCCGTGTTAGTCTGTAGCAGCAAAATCAAAAAGAGTCCAGCAGCACCTCCAAGACCAACCAATTCCACTGCAGCACAAGCCCTCAAGAACCACAGCCCTCCCCGCCAGATGCATCTGACAAAGAGAACTGTGGTCCCCGAAAGCCCACACCAGGTGCCACTGGACTCTCCCCGACCCCGCCTATGTAAAGGAAATCAGTTCTAGGTGATAATGGCACCTGGCCATTATCAAATTGCCATTCCCACTTTCCAAATCAGTGCCACAGGGGAAAACAAACAGGTATCCATATGGTATGTTTATGCTTTTCCGCACAGGGCGAGTATCAGCATGATAATGCCTGAGTGAGGGAAATGGGAGGTGGGAGAAGAAGGATTAAGAGCAATCTCAACACACAAGATGCGGGTCTGCCTTTAGCTGCAGTTTGGATGCTTCATATAGTATAGAATGCGGCTGCTTAACTGCTAGAAATGACCGTGAGGGCACAGAACAGTACAGGGTATTTGCTTCCAGGATACAATTCACAGTGCTGCTTTGTTCATAATTAAAGCTCTAAATGGTCTAGAGACAAGGGACACAGTACAATCCTAAGAGTTACACCATTCTAAGTCCACTGAAGCGAATAGGCTTACAAGGGTGTAGTTTTGCTTAAGACAGCTCAGCTAAAGTACCATCTACTCGCCTAGGACCTGTCAAGCAACTTAAGTCATCCACCAAGGCCTACGCTGTTGTGTCTCTCCACCTTTACGACTGAGGTGGGTGGCCACTGGAGATGACCCGTTTCTGGCAACTTGCTTGTGGGACACTCTCCCCTCAGCTCTGCTCCGCCTGGGAATCGATCATCTTTGCTTCAGGTGCTGCTGGGTCCAATTGGTTTTATTCACCGAATTATTTTACTGATTGAGTTGGCTTTTTTATTTGACCCTTTCTCCCATCTCTGGATTAATAATTTTGTCTTAATTATGTTTTCATTTAGTTTTATTGTTTGTTGGTTTTGACAAGTGGTTTTCTGAGTTGGCAGTATTGTAATCTACTGTGTTTGATTGATGGATTGTTTTCTAGATTTGCAGTTAGCCACCCCAGGAAACCATATGGCTCAGGAAACAAATCCAAATCCTTTAAAGTAAAGAGATAAGCCCCCCTCCCCCAGTACCCCTCCCTTAATCTAAGTCCTCCCTCTTCCTTTAAGCATCAGCACCTCCCTCTATAAGAGGTGCTTTTTACCTGCAAAAAAATGTGTAAGACCTTAGTAGCTGATCTCCCATCCAGTTTGGCCTTTATAAATAGCACTTTTCTGCTTTCTGTCTCACGTCAACAGCATTGACACACAGACCATCAGTTCCACAGGAAAAGCTCAGAGGTGCTTCTAAAAGTCATTGGTGAAGACAACTGCCTTTCTGTGCACTCGTACAAGGGAGGAAATTCTGGCGAATCCGGTGGAATTTCTTCGGGGCAAACATGCATTGCTGCGATCTCAAGCATACGTACTTTGTTTCCTTCAAATGATGGAGCTGGCTTCTGAGGAAAAAGGATTTGAATCAATTTCTTCTATGGAAGTAAAGTGCACGGAAATTCATGGGACTTACAGCTTACACATAGCTCAATTCTAAGCATGTTTAATTGGATGGAAAATCTAGTGGATTCTATAAGACTTTCTCCCACTTAAGGGTGTAGAGGACTGCAGGTAGGGATGCCATACCCCCCCGGTGGGGGCGGGGGATTCCCTGCCCCCACCTCTCAAACCCTGCCCTCACTTGCCTGGCCGGCAGACGGGACGCGCGCACCTTCTGTGCGTGCTCCCCTGCAGCGCTGCACATTCCCATGTGCAGCAGCCGCCTGGATTGGCCCAGTTTGGCCCGGATCAGGGCTGTTGTGGAGCGTGGGAGCGCTCCTGTGCTCCACAGTGGCTCAATACGGGCCCAATCCGCACCCAAACAGGGCCGTTTTCAGCGCTGTGGCAGGCAGGAGCACTCCTGCACTCCACAGCAGCTCAAAATGGGCTCGATCCACACCAAAATGGGCTCGTTTTGGGCCCATTTTGGTGCAGATCGGGCCCATTTTGAGTCACTGCACAGGGCAGAAGTGCTCCTGCGCTCTGCAGCAACCCAAAATGGACCCACTCCCCCCGCCAGGAGGTTGAGGGGGCCTGGCAACCCTAATTGCAGGTGTTACATACTTACAGCGCAAATTTATCCTGGGTGATCATCCAGAAGTGACATCACAGCATCCGTGACACTTCAATCTCATAGGATTCACAAGCATGGGTCTGGCATCTCTACTCAGGCCACTGATTTCAGGGGGCTTCGATTGGAGTTAAGTTGGCACAGGATGACAGTAATAACTGTGAATAAAGCTTTGCCTCATTTTTGGCTGTGAACTGCTTTTCCCTGAGTAGGAAGGTGTTTAATATATTGCCCCCAATAGTGCGCACATGCAGATAAAAATCAACCATGTGCCATTGCACAGCTACACACCCATCCTCAACTTCTGTTGCAAAGCTCAGAAATCATAGAGCGTAGATGCTTGTAACCAGCCCTTGGCTAATAAGTTCCCTTGGGTATCTGCTTTATCTCTGGACTTTAGCCAATAGCCTTACCCACCTATCTAGCTTCCATTTGCCTAGTTACTGACCTAATAGATTTTATGTCAGTCTTATCTGGTGTGCTCCTCGGAGAATGGCTGTCCTTCAACCTGTTCATTAAACAATTATTTCTAGTCTCCTGATTGGAAATCATAGATGTTACTATAATAAGCCATTTGTTTTCATTAAAGAAAAACACTGGATGGGAGGTTTGGGAGGTTTGGAACCCAAGGGTGGATAAAAGAAATACAGAAGTATCTTGCCAAAAAACACGGGACTGCTTTTAAAAATAGCATAAAACAAATAGTCCACAGGGGAACAGACAGCTGCAAAGCGCCTAATGACCATTTCACTCTTCGTGTTTTGATCAATTCAGTTTCTATTGTCCTTTGAATTAATTACTGCCTGCAAGATGAAGAGAATGAAGAGCTGGGAGAGGTGCAGGAGAAAAATATCTAGTGGGTGGCCAGAAAGATCAGCTTTTAAGTCTGTTCTTATTTCCCAGAGTTATTACTATATGTGAAAAACATGTTCATAAGCGCAGAGCGCATTCAGCTGGGTGGAGTTGCAAGCATTGCTATGAAATGAACCAGAGTGTAAACTGAAAAGGCAATTAGAGAATTTGAACATTGTAGCCCGCTTGGGTGAGTGAAATAATGAGGTGGTGTCAGACTAGGGCTGAATCCACACACCTGCGGAGCGTCACGGCGTTGAGCTAAATGTTCACTAAACACCCGGAAGTGTAACGAATCGTGCTAGAAAGATACTACACTTCCGGGTGTTCAGCGAACATTTAGCGCAACGCCGGGACACTCCGCGGGTGTGTGGATTCAGCCCAGGATCCAGGAGACCAGGTTTTAACCCCCACTATGCCATGAAACCTTCATCCAGTTGTTCTAGCCTGCCTCACAGGGTTGTTGTAATGATAAAAGGGAAGAGGGAAAAATGATGTTGCAAGCTACTTTGGGTTCCCCTTAAGGAGAAAACCAAAATATAAATGTTTTTTAAAAATAGTGTCAGAAGATTGGTATCGTGTAAGTTAGTCCACGCTGAAAAGAAGAGCGGCATTTTGCAAATCTGCTTGCCCCAAATGAAAATGCCCACTGTTTGGGTGATTTTTGGTGTCCCCTCCAAGTGGGAAAACTTGTTCATGGCTTCCTACTCCTCTTCTTCTGACACACCGCTGGCAATCACATGAGGCAGAACATTATGCGTCACAGTGTAATGTTGGGACTTGTTTCAGGAAGGAACGGAGCCTGAAGCTATGGTGTGGCACAGTTCTTATGTGGCTGACCGCAGACATGGCAGTGCTACGAGCAAAAGAGGCCTCCACCTGTAACATGTGAAACTAGAGCAACGCTAGGTAAGTAGCAGGGGAAAGGTAAGAAAAAGCAGAAGCAGCACTCATGCGCGTGCGCACACACATTCCCATTGAGCTCTATCTGCAACGTGCAGGATCTGAGGACGTTTGTTGGGCAGATGGCAGAAATGTTCTACAAATAGCACAAAAAAGTTTCAAACATACCACCTTTATCACCAGTGGATCTTTTGAACTTCAGGAAAACAGGAGATAACATGGTTACATCTGGGCCACAAAAATGGGAAGCACAAATACAGGATGGGGTATACACTTCTGGGCAGTAGTATATGTGAAAGAGATCTTGGGGTAAGAGTGGACTGTAAACTAAATATGAGCAGTCAGTGTGATGCGGTGGCAAAAAAGGCTAATTCAATCCTGGGTTGTATCAAAGGGGCCATAGCATCGAAATCGCAGGAGGTCATAGCCTCTCTCTATACTGCCTTGGTCAGGCCACACCTGGAGTATTGTGTGCAGTTCTGGAGGCCTGACTTCAAAAAGGATGTGGAGAAAATCGAGAGGGTGCAGAGGAGAGCAACGAGAATGATCAGGGGTCTGGAGACTGAGCCCTACGAGGAAAGGCCTTGGGAATGTTTAGTTTGGAGAAGATGAGATTGAGGGGGGACATGATCGCTCTCTTTAAGTATTTGAAAGGCTGTCATTTGGAGGAGGGCAGGGAGCTGTTCCAGTTGGCAGCAGAGGGTAGGACTCGAAACAATGGGCTTAAATTACATGCACAAAGGTACCAGCTGGATATTAGGAAGAACTTTTTCACGGTCAGAGTAGTTCAAAAGTGGAATCAGCTGCCTAGGGAGGTGGTGAGCTCCCCTTCACTGACAGTTTTCAAGAAGAGGCTGGACGAATATTTGTCAGAGATGCTTTAGGCTGATCCTGCACTGGGCAGGGGGTTGGACTAGATGGTCTGTATGGCCCCTTCCAACTCTATGATTCTATGATTCTATGGTTTCAAAATGAATGTCCTGTCTTCCCTATGAACAAAACTCAGGACAGCAAGTTTGTGTGTGCACCATGAATTTCCATGATAACAGTTAATACCAGTCATCACACACCTTTAAATAAAACTTGTTCTCAACTAGTACTGGCACAATAGTACAATATGCCACTGAAAAAACTTAGAACACTATGGGAATTAGAGCACCCAAAACATAACCATGTGGAAAACTGTGGAATTGTGATGTCAAACAAGCATGCCATGCTAGGATAGAACTTTCACTGTTGGTTGCAAAACAGGTGCCTAGTCATTTGATAGAACTTCCTTTTCCCATCCCCACACATCTCTCCGTGGCCCCTTCCCCACTGAAAATCAAACTTCACAAAAGTTCGTGGCATTAATCATTCTTAACTACCAAGCTTTTTAGTTTTATTCACAACGAGTACAGTTCAGATTCTCCATACTTTGCAGGCATATAAGAAGAGTGACTCTGCTAAATGAAGGAAGCTGAGAAACAGTGGGAAACAAGTTCTGAAACCAGGGGAAACACATGAAACTTTTTTAAAAGGGTTGAATCCAGCCAGCAATTTTGCTCTGTCTCATAGAATCATAGAGTTAGAAGGGGTCTTACAGACCATCTAGTCCAACCCCTTGCCCAATGCAGGAACAGCCTAAAGCATCCCTGACAAGTATGCATCTCTGCCCAGTTCTCTCCTTACAACCAGGGCTCATTTTGAGGGGAACGCACAGGAACGCAGTTCTGGCAGTTCCCCAAAGAGGTCACGTCAGGTGCCCCCGCCCACCTGACTCTCGGCCGTTTTGGGCCTGTTTCGGCCTGTATTGGGGCCGAAATAGCCTGGATCGAGCCTCTGACAGGTGGATCAATCTCCTGCTCAGCAGTGGCTTGATCCTGACCATTTTGGGCCCCATTTTGGCCATTTTCAGCCCCTTTTTGCCATTTTGGACCCAATTTTGGCCCTGAATGGCCAGGATTGGGTCCAAAACCGCCAGGATAGGTGATGTCAGGGGGTGTGGCATATGCAAATCAGTTATGCTAATGACACACTTCCGGTGATAGCAAGGGGTGTGGCATATGCTAATGAGTTATGCTGATGAGTTCCTCCAGCTCTTTTTCTAAGAAATGACCCCTGCTTACAACTGTCTCTATACAACTTGGCTTTTGCCCATGAAGGTCCCATGATGCCTTTTTGGGTGGTCAAATGAGACCCTCTTTTTAACCAGCAGAAAAACCTGTTACATCCAACCTCCCAAACAGTTTTGGAGGGATACGCAAGCCTAATATTATTCGGCCTGGAAGTCTCAGTGCAAGTTCTCCTGCAACTTGCACAAGCGAGTATGATTGCACATCGACTTGATTGAGGAGTATGACAAGAAAGTGAGCTCATTATGGAATACCATTTTGAATAGCCCCTGTATGGGGTAGAACTGTGTGGCAATTGTTTATTAATGTAACTTTCTTGAAGATTATGCCATGAGCCACATCCTAGATTCCTGCTAGGTCTTATTACATGATGCTCTCTCCCAAATGTAGCCTTAACAGCTAGTTCTTCTGTAACTCTTTCATTAGTTTGCAAGCAGTCCCTTTAAGAAATGATCCTACTAGAACCAAATAGTAGCAGGGGGTTATAAATAGCTATGAATACAGGCAGGGCCAGTTTATAGATTGCTTCTTATAGAAATTGTAAGATTTGGGACCCAAAACCTGAGAATGACATCTTGTCCATTCGGACAATTCTGTATACAAATGTACCTGTAACTTGTTTAACATGTGCAATTCTACCACACAGAGTTGAAAGAGTTCTCCCATTAGATTATTTGTGTGTACAGTTGTATGCACGGTTGTTGAGTTCGACCCTGTAGTTTATATGGCACACATGACTAGACATGGGCACAAATGGGAAAAAAATCCTGAACACCCTGTTCGTCGTTTGGTGCCATCCATGAACAACGGACAACGAACATGGATGAACATGGACTGTTCCTGGACATGTTCATTGTTTGTTGTTTGTGGGGGCCAGAACCCACCCCACCCCACCCCACTTAGCCCCCTCCCCTCAAACCCACTTACGTGGCCCTTTAAAGATCCCTTTAAACTATCAGCTGGCAGGCGGGGGGGGTCCCCCCTGCCGCCTGCCAGCTGATAGTTTAAAGGGCCCTTTCCTGCCACATGCAAGGAGCCGTGCCATTTAAACATCCCACAAACTGACCTTCCAAATGTCCAATACCCACCAAATTTGCCGGGGACATAGTCCTCACTGTCCTCTGAAGACCCCCTATGTTTCAGAGAGATTGCACCCCGGGAAAGGCATGATCCACGGGTCTCCCCGTTGGCTGTCATTTTCTCTTCACAGTGGCAAAAATGGGACTCTCTGCTGGAAGTACTTTGAAGGGTTAAAGCCAGAAGGAAAGCCAGAAGGAGTTCAGACAGAGTTCAGTCCCTCCCTCCCTCCAGTTGCCAAGGGGATTGATTACAGCAGGCGCCAGACTGTCTGGCTTGCCAAACGGCTGCCGAAGGCAACAAACAAGGCTTTTAATGACCACCTGTTCGTTTAGGATGGGGCTTCACGAACAGCTTGCTCGCGAACAGCAGATTGGGCTGTTCGTGGTTTTTTCTGTTCGTAATGCTGTTCGTGCCCATGTCTACACATGACCCAGATATCCAACCTCATCATACAAAGGACACTATGGCAAAAGATCAAAATCTGAACTAGGCCAAAGACTTTACAGAGATAGTTATATTTAATTAACCTTTCCATGTTATATTTTTAAATTATTTTTTAGCTCTCATGTGAAGAAGTGGATTCTTTATTTCAGTTTTTAGTAATTTAAAAAGCATAAGCTAAGCCAGGGCCAAGAGATCTCAGTCAAGAAGACATGCACAAAGAAATGAACGAGGTTTCTTATTAAGTCAGTCTATCAAAAAAAATCACATTTGAATCAGTCCTTCACTTAAGCTTCGCCCCTGTAAAAACAGACTTCCCTCAGCATAATTAAGTGATTACGATGTCACTATCATAAACTGTCCAAAATGAAATCTGTTTCTTTACAACTTTGGGCATAGAATGTAGAAAACCTCAGTTAAAATGGAAAGCCAGGCCAATAGTACTCAGCAGGGCTGGATCGATGGGGGGGGGGCAGGGCATAGTCTGCCCCCGGTGCCGCCAAAGAGGGGGTGCTGGGCGCAGCTGCCAGCCACCGGGAGTGTGCCGGGGGCAGTGTGGGCAGCTGAGCGGTGGGGGGGTGGAGGCCGCCCGCACCATTCGCCTGCCCCGCAGGACAGGGAGTGCACAGCACGCTGGCCGCCCCCTCAGCGGGGCAGGCGAATGGCATGAGCAAGCTCTCAGCACCATGCGCTGGGGCAGCCGGCTTACCACGCTGGCGGCACGCTCCGCCCTGCATGATGCCACAGAAATGATGTCATCACGCAGCACCAGGAGCATGCATGTGCGCTATGCGCGTACGCAGGGGGGCAGACTCAGGTTGCCCTGGGTGCCCTAGATCTGGCCCTGGTACTCAGGGCCAAGCTAGGAGTGACGAATTGCACTTGAATGGCAAGTGAACAGACTCACATGTATTCCTCCCTGTTCCCTTGCGTTCCACTTGCAGGAAGTGACAAATTACACTTGAATGGCAAGTGAACAGACTCACATGTATTCCTCCCTGTTCACTTGTGCTCACTGAGTGGAGTGCAAGTGGAGCAAAAGTGAACTGAGAGGAATACACGTGAGTCTGTTCACTTGCCATTCAAATGTAATTCATCACTTCTAGCTTGACTCTCAGTTAAAGCTGAGAAGTAACCAAGCTTGGCTGCCTCTGAAGAATTCTCTGTTCTGTATTTTTTTTTTAAAAAATCTGTAATTGCTATAGCACTGTAGCATTATAGCGGTATAGCAATTACCATTTTTTAAAAAACGTCCTCTGTTGATGTAGTGGAGGAAATGGTGGCTGCAAGGAAAATGGCACGAGTGTGGGCAGGACACTTAAAATGTCATACCTTCCCATCCAGATGGAGCACTAATGTGCTTG
Organism: Eublepharis macularius; assembly: GCF_028583425.1. Taxonomy (NCBI): domain Eukaryota; kingdom Metazoa; phylum Chordata; class Lepidosauria; order Squamata; family Eublepharidae; genus Eublepharis; species Eublepharis macularius. Next base: position 93,804,595 of record NC_072798.1, read on the forward strand.
GACTATAATCTTGCAGAAAAGATTGTAGCAAGTCAGGCTTGAGACAGAGTATACCAAAGATGGGGAAAAACTGAAAAGTGAATTATTGGAGGATGACCTCTTGTTCATGACCCCAAAACAGCACTTCCATTTAAGAGCCAGGAGAGATTTTAAAAACATCAGTGCGGAAGCAGCCATTAAGAGAACAGATCTGGTAATATTTGGATTGATGGATTCTCCGTTATTTGACTTACTGTGGCCCAGTACTGGTGTAAGGCATATTTTTTTGGTTTTGCCATTTGCTCAGATATTCCACAGAAGTTTCAATAGTCTCCAAAAATATATAATTTATAGTGCTGTGTTACATAAATTACTTCCATACCAGTGTGCAGGGGGGAGGGGAATATATCTAACGAACTAAAACAGCAAAAGAAGAGAGGAAGCCTAAAGATTTAAGAAAATGTTATTTTTAAGAAGCCACAGAGAGACGCAATTGATGGGACATGAAAAGACAGATGGCTGGGTGTCTAAGACATTTGTATTTTTCTGTTAAACTTTATCAAATGTTATATTGATGCCGTAAGATAAATCCTCTTTCCAGACAACAAGAGAATTCACAGAAGGATAAGACAACAATAAACGGCTCAGTCAGCAAGTAGGCTTGGTGGAAATGATGGATGGCTATCCGGAGATAAAAAAGAAAATGAAATAAACATACATATCCTCAGGGCTTTTTTTCAGGGGGAACGTGGGGGAACGGAGTTCTGGAACCTCTTGAAAATGGTCACATGGCTGGTGGCCCCGCCCCCTGATGGCAGCATGGAGGGCAATCTCAACTCCCCTCTGTCTGGAGAACAGGGGGCGGGACCACCAGCCATGTGACCATTTTCTCCGAGGGCAACCAACTGAGCTCCACCACCTCTTTTCCCAGAAAAAAGCCCTGCATATCCTAGCTAATAGAGGAGTTTGGAGCATTATGGCAAGAGTCGAGAAATATTTGGATGGTACAAACCTGGAAGTGAAAGGGCGGAGACAGCAGTGTAATTATAACTAATAGGGCAAAATGGTAGCAAGAAATGCTGAACATTGCTAAACAGATTCTTGATCAAGAGATCTGGGAGCATGTGGGAAAACTCCCCAACAGGTTAATGCTATAAAACAGAGGCCCCTAATGTGGTGCCTGCAGGCACCACTGCCTGCTGACACTTTTCCGGGCACCTGCCAATGTTTTTAGAAAGTGGGTGAGGCTTTGCCCAAAGAGGCTTCTTACTTGCCGCTGGAGATCTGACTGGCTGTGCGAATGTTTTAAAGAGTTGCTTTGGCAACAGCTGCCACCACAACATAAAGATCGTCACTCTGAGATTGAAGAAAAGCAAGAAAATATTTTTAAACAGTATGTTTATTTTAAAAGGCATCCATTCTCAGGACAGACATGGAGGGATGTCCTCGGGCTGGTAGAAAAATGCACCAGCTCCCCCCCCATCTTTTTTTTTAAATGCAGCGGTAAAGATGGCAGGATCTAAATTTTCTAATCCTGACTTGATCAGAATGGACGGCATGATTCAGGGCCAAGCTACAAGTGACGAATTACACGTGATCGAGTGGAGTGCAAGTGGAGTGCAAGTGAACAGGGAGGAATACACGTGAGTCTGTTCACTTGCCATTCAACTGTAATTTGTCACTTCTAGCTTGGCCCATAGTTCAATCTAGTCAGATCTTGGAATCTAAGCAGAACCTGGACTGGAGACCACCAGGGAAGACTGGACTCCATTCTATTCTGTGCTTCTTTCTTCCCCTTCCTACGAAGGAAGCTCTGGTGCCAGTCTGCTGCCCTGAATTGGGACCAGCCGAATTCAGCATCACATAGGCAAAGTATCTTACATCTCTCTCTGAATTCTGGCACCAGCGGAAGCTGTACAAAAGCACACGGTGAGGGATTCTGCCTCCAGGGCCTTGCAACACTCTTTTAAACGCTCTAGGTTAGAAAGGTGTGTGGATGGAACTTGGGCGTCTGCAGGCTAAAGCACGATCCTCGTACGCTCACCCAGGCATTTGCTTCATGAATGTTACATTGTTTGTGCCACTGTGTACAAGCGCACGTTGGCTTCCATCCAGCAGCTCTATCATTAACTCAAGTTTCTCCAGAACAGCCTGTTCGTCTCCTCTTTATATGCCCAATCAACCAAACCTCGATTAGAATCTCTTCTGCAGCACGTTCCCAACCTAACTTCCCCTACTACTCAGAGGGCTAAGCTAGAAGTGACGAATTACACTTGAATGGCAAGTGATCCAGTGGCGTGCAAGTGGAGCGCAAGTGAACAGGGAGGAATACACGTGAGTCTGTTCACTTGCCATTCAAGTGTAATTCGTCACTTCTAGCTTGGCCCAGAGCCAGTTTAGTGTAGTGGTTAAGAGCGTGGGACTCTAATCTGGAGAGCCGGGTTTGATTCCCCACTCCTGCACTTGAAGCCAGCTGGGTGCCCTTGGGCTAGTCACAGTTCGCTGGAGCTCTCTCAGCCCCACCCACCTCACAGGGTGTTTTGTTGTGGGGATAATAATGGCATACTTTGTAAACCACTCTGAGTGGGCATTAAGTTGTCCTGAAGGGCGGTATATAACTCAAATGTTGTTGTTGTTGTTATTTTAAATCACCACTGTCAAAATTCTGTACACGATGTAATATGTCAGTCTTTTTAATACACACAGCCGGCTTTTCACATCCCACCTCAAAATCAACGTCAAGTGTTCCATCTTTCACACAGAATTTCCAGTTGCTTTTGGCTCTAGCTATTTTATAAATTAAAATGTAGCCAACTTAAGCCTACAAGAATGGGAGGGGGGATACGCATTTCCTTTCTGGAGACTAGCAGACAGAAATGTAGATGAGAGCGCCATCTAGTGATAAAGTGTATTTGTTGGCCCATAAATATAAAGAACAGCTACAGCACGGCTGTTGTTTACTGTTTTTAGGCAGCCTTTTTACTTCCCAGAAGGAATAGCCTCTAGAGTAGTGGTTTCCAATTTTTATGGTATGTTGACCCACAGGTCAAAATTTATTTGCTATGGTAATCCATCCAGGGCTGATCCAAGATATTTGAGTGCCCTAATCAAACTATCACCTTGATGCCCATGTGGTCCAGCAGTGCATTTTCTACAGTGGCCAGCCAATGCTTTTAAGGAATCAAGAAACATTGCACAAAAGGCGTGGCTACTCTGACACAAGTGGCATTCCGAGGTACATAGCTTTTGCATTTGCTAGGATCACCAGCCTCCAGGTGGTAGCTGGAGATCTCCTGGAATTACAACTGATCTCCAGGCCAAAGAGATCAGTTCCCTTGGGGGAAAATGGCTGCTTTGAAGGGTGAACTCTATGGTACTATATCCCACTGAGGCCCCACCCCTCCCCAAACCCCACCCTCTCTAGGCTCCACCCCCCAAATCTCCAGGAATTTCTCAACCTGGACCTGGTAACCCTATGTCCTGCCCCCAATCCCCAGCCTTTTTTGCCCTCCTTTCAGCTACCACCTTAAACATTGTTAGTCCCTGTTTATGACTTTGGTTGCGAAAACAGTAATTAAGAAGATTAGTTGTCCAACAAATTTTTACCACTCGTTGCTGTTGCAAAGGGAGGAGGAAGGAGAGAATTTGAGAAGCTGACAAGGAGAGAAAGAATGATACCCCCTCCCTCCCTCTCTCAGTAGCTGCAGTTTCCCCCAACTTCCTCCTGGACCTGGTGAGGATCCTGTCCTTTTACCCCAGGCCCTATCCACAGGCCCACTTTCCCAGCCCAGCTGCCAGGGTCTGAGCCAACCTCGAGGTCAAGGGCTGGAGCAGCCTCCCCACGAGCCCCTCCTTGTGGGGCCATCCCCCCTGGAGCCCATTAGTCAGGGCCTTTGGGGAGGTTGTACCTGCCCCTGCCCCTTCAGGGTCATCCATCAGCCGTTGCTGCAACAAGATCTCCAGGTGTGCAGCTGCCCATGGCTCCTGACAATTGGTTCTCTGTGCAGTGGCATTCGGCAGCGCTTTGGTCTCTGTGCTGCTGAGGAGCCTCATGTTCCAGCCAGGGCCAGATCAACAGGGGGCAGGGGGGTAGTCTGCCCCCGGTGCCGCCAAAGAGGGGACACCGGGCGCAGCTGCCAGCTGCTGGGAGTGCGCGGGCGGCTGAGCAGAGGGCTGGGAGCCTGCCCGCCCCATTTGCCTGACCTGAGGGCAGGGGGCATGCAGCAAGCCTGTCACCCGCGTGGCAAGCTGGCTACCCCAGCGCACCACGGAGCTGGCGGTGGCAACGCAGGTGGCTGAGATGCCACCCACGCCATTCGCCTGTCCCGCTGGGGGGGCAGCCGGCTTGCTGCACGCCCCCTGTCCTGTGGTGCAGGCAAATGGAGCGGGTGGCCTCCCAGCCACCCACACGGCTGCCACCAGCTCCATGGTGCTGGGCCAGCTGGCTTGCTGCGTGGGTGGCGCGCTCTGCCCTGCGTGATGATGTCGCAGAAATGATGTCATCACGCAGCGCCAGGCCCGGACTTGGGTTGCCCTGGCCGCTGGCAACCCTAGATCCAGCCCTGGCTCCAGCTGCATAGAAGTCTTGTACACAAGCAGTGGGAAGGCCCCATGCTCAGGTTGTGGGGTGGCGTTGTGCTTGGGCCATGGGGAGATCCTGAGCTCAAGCCAGGTGGCAGCACTATGCCTTTTGAGGCTGGCTTGCTCCCCTTCCAGCTGGGAGAGTTGCGGCTTGCCCAAAGGACCCTACACACTGGGTTTCTTGAGCTGCACCCCAGTGGGGGTGGAATGGCAGGCAACAGCGGGCAGTGCCACTGGGTGAGTGGGGGAAGGGGCTGCCAGCCCTTTATGTAGTCCCAAGCCTCAGGGGTGGGGGGGGCTGAGTCCAAAGCCCTGGGAGGTGCTGTCTCCAAACACATAGGATGCAATAAATATAACAAATAGTGGTGTTTTGTTGAGACTGCTATAGGTAGGATGTGTCTTAAGGGCTGAATTATAGGGACGAAGTCTCAGATGCTTCACTAATGAGTTAGGGACCATAGACTTCACCAAGTTGCCTTGCATACCATCTGCTGCTTTAAATATGTACTCCTATGCACTACCGTGCTGTTGTCAAATGTTAGTCCTAGAATTCATTATGTTCTGTTTCAGCATTTCTTCTATTCTATTGGATCCTTGCTAATGCTGTCTTTGTAAAATGGTTTATATTTACCCTATGGCATTGTTTATGGAAATGTCCTTGACACTGTATGGAAATGTACTTGATATACTGTATGGAAAGGTACTAGCTATTGATTGTACTCAGCTCATACTGTGTAATCTGCCTTGAGTCTCAGTGAGAAAGGCGGACTATAAATAAATAAGTAAATAAGTAAATAAATGGTGGAAGGATGGTAGGAATTGAACAAAGATTGTAGGAATTGAACAAGAATTGAAGGATTGTAGGAATTGAACATACATACATATATACATACATACATACATACATACATACATACATACATACATACATACATACAGTCAATCAGTCTGTCTGTCTGTCTGGTACATATGTTGCCAAATGTTCTGGGCAGAATAAAAGTATATTCCCATGCCCCGCTATGTTATAAGACAGAGGATATCAGAAGAACCATTCATAGTTTAGCTGAGAGAATCATCCCATCCCCATGATTACGAAGATGGCTGTCACTGGTTCACTGGAAAACTCATTCATTAAAAGAGCCCCTCCCCCCAAAACTTGTTGGCGCTTCTAGAATTTTAAAAGAGGGGTGGGGGCACCACCACAAAATCGTCACTCTGGGAGGCGACACAAATCAAAAAATGGATGCCCTGCAAAGCAACCACAAAATTCGTATTTCTTGAAAATCTTGATATCCCGTCTTATCTCCTTAGACTTAAAATTGCTTTAGAAACAACAGCAACTTGCAAAAACATACAAATAATATAGCAATCCATCAACAAGATAAAAACCACACACACAATGAACAAGGCAGAATTCCTGGGAAGGTTAATCCAAGCTCTCTTCTATGATAGAGGCAGCTACTTCTGAATGGAGGCTTGCTGTAGACATTTCCTGGTGTCTTCGTAAGCACTTCCAACGAGATACTTGCAAGTCAGGAAAGTAACTCTTTAGTGAAGATGCAAGCGGGCATCAGAAAACACATTAGTGGACACCAGGGCACCCATAAGTAGGAAATTGGTGTCTACTTGTCAATATGATCAGGAACGTCCTCTGTTATGTATTGACTTAGCTTCTGACTGAGACGTGTGGAAACGACCTTATTCTCTGAAGAATCCTGAAATTCTGACTATCCATAACTGTGGTGGATGACTAGAGATGGTTCACTCCAAACTCCTTTCCTTCACTGAAGACTTTCTTTAAAGACACTGATAGGAATCTGTTTAGATGTATGTTTCTAAGGCACCCGTGGGGGAAAAAAAACCAATGCTGCTTTTGAGGCTCTCAAAAGGGTAAATTTATGCTCTAGTTAATTACTGACCTGAACACCAACTTAACTATAATTTGTGTGCCTGCTTATTCTGCTCAGAGTTTTATTGCTCAACTAAACTAATTTCAGTTGCCCTGCACTGAAACCAGAATTGTCCGTTCTCACCTTTTAAACTTTTCTGTGCTATTTATGGTTCTGCCCTGCTCGTTCTTCCTCCTGTGTTTTTTGCCTGAAGAAAATTAGACAGGAATTTCTGCCACGCGGCTGCTAACAGATTCAGAGCGGCGGCAGCTAGAGCCCCAATGTGGTCACATGGAGGCTTTCCCTTCCTGCTTCTTTCCAGCCATGAATATTCAGGGATGGTAAGGAAGGAGAGAAAACCATCTTCTTACTTGCTCAGATCTTTATGCTTGGAAAATTTGCAAAAGACGCGTCATAGGGGTAATTTTCCTAAGCAAGTTGTAGATGTAATAATTAATACAGGTTTGCATAAAGAAAATCCTGAGCTAGAAAAACCACAGTAAAAAACCTGTTTTTGAGCCTTACTTCCAGAATGGAGATACTCATCTGGCCTGCTCGGTGGTCATGGCCCTCAAACATTCCATGATTTTTGTTTGTTTGTTTCAAGTGTTTTCAACTGTGCAACCTCATAGCAGTGCACAATCATGTCTTAATTTTTTGGCAGGGGGTGTCAATCCCCCCCCAGGCAACCTTCCTTATTTTATTCCTTCCATGAGACACAGGGAAGGTGAGTAGGGGGCAATGCTTGCGAGGACAGCAGAATATAAATGGAAGAAAATAATAATAATAATAATAATAATGCAGTCGGTGGTCGTTTCATTCCCAAAATGGATTGCTTTTCTCCACGTTCTCAATTGTTGTTGTGTGTTTTCAGCTGTTCTGTAATTGCTACCACTTAAGCAGCATGATTGGGCACATACAAACCACACCTTTAGCATATTATGAGTAACAGCACACGTAATTGCTCAATCACTTTCCCAACATAAACAAAAATATGCTACACACACATATGTACACACACTGACACAAGCAACTGTAATTAAACGTCTTTAACATGTCACTTTCCTCTCCCTGTGAATCTAAGAGTGCTGTGTGGTTCCAAATCCTGGACTCAGTGATGACCTAGTTGGCACTGAATAGCATGAGACTTAATCCAGATAAGATGGGTGGACCATTGGTCAAGAATGGAGATGATCCTAGAGTAGATGTCCACAGCTCGGGCACAGACCTGGATTTTGTTCTCTTTCTGAATGTCCCGGTGACGGTGGGAACAATTTTAAGCAAGGTCGACGTGGACGTATGTCCCATTCTTTTCAATAGGACTTACTCCCAGGAAAGTTTTCATAAGATTGCAGCCAGTGGTGGCCAAGACGATTCTAGCAATTATTGCTGATTCATCACCCACTGTAGTGTATAACTTCTATACTTCTTCCCTCCTACTGCTGCCTAAAATAGCCACCAAAATGTGCTCTTGGTGCACGGGGGACCCTCCAGGAAAGCATGTGGGGAAGCTGGGAGTTTCGGTGGGAGGAGCAGCCAGTGAAAATCACTCCTCTTCCATGAATGGAAATGTTTGATAGGATCCAACCCTGTAAAACAATCATTTTCAATGCAGAACAAGTGCTCTTTATTTTGTAAAATGTTGGGATAACAGTTATTTTCTGTATAACTGAAGTAGCCTGTGTGTTTACATGCTAGCCTTCAAAAACTGATCAGCAAAATGCTACACTATCATCTCAGATTAGGCAGACCTGGTAGCTAATAGGCTTCATGTCTTTTCACACAGACAGACATCCAATATAGTAGCCTCCAAATTTATGATTTCAGTAGTAATTACTTGCAAATAAAGATGGGTGTGTCAGATGGGTGCTGAAGATGATAGGTAAATTTTCTTTGTCAGCTGAAGATAGTCCAGGCACTGCGAGGGCTGACCTAGAGCCAAAACACACGTTAAGAAAAACCTAGGTTCAGCACGTGTTCTCTTACCTCAAGGTTTGCCGGGATCTGTAGGAGTCCTGGAAGCTTAAAGATCTGTAGGGGTCCTGGAAGCTTAAAGTCCTGGAAGCTTAAAGGATCTGTAAGCGTCCTGGAAGCTTAAAGGCGTCCTGGAAGCTTAAAGCTTAAAATACAGGCGCCTGTATTTCCCTTTCCCTTTTTGCTGCTCTGTAAATGCTAAACTTTAAGCTTCCAGGACGCCTACAGATCCCAGCAAACCTTGAGGTAAGAGAACACGTGCTGAACCTAGGTTTTTCTTAACGTGTGTTTTGGCTCCTAGAGGGAAACTACATGAGACGGCTGGTCGCGTGTCAGGTCCTGCAAGGATTCCTGGGTAGTGTAGTTTTACAAAGATCAGCCACTCGATGTGATTCTCTGCCGGGGAATTTCTCTCTCTTGCAGTGGGAAGCTTGTGGTATCCTTCACTTCCCATCAGGAGGGTGGAGTCCCTGGCACTTACCTTGTGCCAGGCATGAGCTCTTTCGTGCACGCACTTCCAAAAGTGAGATCACCACTCCGGCTGCGTGAGCACTCCTGCGCTCTGCACTGGACCAATTCGGCCAGTTTGGGGCCCAAATCAGCCCCAAACGAAGCTCAGGAACATTCCAGCAGGCAGCGCAGTGACATCATTTCCGACATGCGCTCTTGAGGCACCTGCCACTGGGAGATCAGCAGATGAGGGGGCAAATCCCCAGGAGTTTGCCCGCCACCAGCAGGCACCTAGGAACCCTAAGTGAAGAGGTTGGAACCTGGAAATCCTTCTCAGGCCACAGTGGCAATGATGTAATAATCATTATTCTATTCCTTGTTTTAGTTTATTTCTGTGTACTAGAATCTGGAACAATTCTAGAGCAGGTTTTGCTTATGGCTCTGGATTAGCTGGATCTAGGCAAGAAGTTGTAAGGACTTGGGTAGGCCTCAATTTCTATTCTTTGCTTCAGGCTGCTTGATTGAATAAAGTTGAACTTTGTTTCCCTAAGAAGACCGTCACCCTATTCCTCAATGACAGCATCTTATAGATAACACTGGGTTAACAATGAATTAAGCTGGCCATGCCATTCCACTTGCTCCTGGTTACCCATGGCCCTGTAGAGCAGCATCTCACTGGGAACTCGCCCACTAAGTTACAGAGCCAGCCCACCTAGAAGATGTATAAATCCATGGTTTAGAAAGCAAAATAAGAGTCTGAGCAAGGAGGAAAGGCATACAGGAGCAATAGGAGGGAGTAATGGAATGGAGACATTTGAAAGGGAATAAAATCTTGAACTGATAAAGAGAAAGCAGCAACAGGTGTCAGAAATCAAATTTATGGGCCACACTGAACACGTAAAGCAAGGAGAGGAATAAATGACGAGAATAACAGGCCAAAGATGTGACAAGGGCAGATCGACAAGGATGGAATAAAAATAATCCAACCAAGACAGAGAAAGGCTGAGACATGACAGGAAAAGAAAAGAACAAATCTCAGAAAGATTAAGAAGATGAAGGCAATGACCATTAACAGACTTAATGTAGTGAAAAAAGAATTTTAAAAAACCCTTCCACAAATTTTTAGCAAAGGATAAGGAAATAGAAATAAATGAAACAGAAGGAGCAGCCAAAGTGGGAAAAATAAGAAACTGTTTTAGTTCATTAAGAGTGCAACCCTAAACTAGTTACACCATTGAAGTGAATGGTTTTCCAAGGACATACGCCTATTTAGGATTGCACAGTAAGCTTGTAAAAATGAGCAGATAGGCAAGAGGGAGCAGAAAACACAACCAAGGAGACCGCTGATGCAGTTGAACCAAGAACGGAGTTGTATGTCTCCTGATCTCTGGCAGAAAGGAAGGGGTGTCACCACTAGTACACCAGCCTAGCCTGCAAGACCTGCCGCCAATTCACAGTGGACAAACAAGTCCTCATTAGACAGTAAGGCTCAGAAGGATTTTGGATTCATGATCCACAATTGGGTCATCCCCTGGCCTCAGATGGGTAGAACCAGTGTGATGTCCAAGCCACTGGACTTGCTGGTGATGGCTGCCTGGGCTGGTGGCCTGCAGAGGTTCTGCTTCTGGGGCCTGCCTAACCCAGCAGAGATGGCCATGAAGGAGAGTGCTTGAGGCAGTGAAATACCTTGAGCCATCCCAGTTGGGAGAGGAAAAAGAGAGAAGGTCAGAGAAGAATAAGCCTACAAGGGTGGACAGGTAGATAAGAAAATTACTTAAGGTGGATTATATGTTGCAGGTTGGAGGGGAAAGGTGGGTCCTGGGTCTTGAAGAAGCTGAAGCTCAGTGTTTTAGGATATGAACAGTGAAATGCTAAGCTGAATTCCAGCCTCCTAAGCCGATGGCCTCCCCTTAGGATTGCGCTGGAAATAGGGTTGTTCATTTGTGGTTCCATAGGTGTGGAATTCGCTCTCTAGAGAAGATCTTGGGAGCCCAGCCCTACAGATCTTCAGCAGTCAAAGAAAAATGCTTTGATTCAGATAATTGTTTTCTTATGTTTTTATTAGAATCGTTACCAGTGCTTTTATGATGTTCATATTGCTCTGGTGGTTGATTTTATTAGGCCATTTCACAGGCACCATAAAACATCTATGAACGCCACCATCTACCACTGTAGGAGACCAAGGCGTAGTGAGATGAGGCTTATGGAGGGGCAGAAACTCCAAGCAGGTCTTTTGCAGTTTCCTGCTCAGTCCAGATCAAGTCACAGATGGTAGATTTTATTTTATTCATTTATTTATTTAAATGTATATTCCTCCCTCCTTGCAGCAGCAGGCTCAGGGCGGATCACATTTGTATACATTAAAATTACAACCACAGTTTAAAAACATATATATGTATTTTAAGCTGTGTAAATTTGGATGTTTTTATGGTTGCTAATTTATAATAACTGTTTTATCTATTTTAACCTCTATGCAATCTGTAATCCGCCCTGAGCCTGCTGGAAATGAGGGTAATAAAAATCAAAAATAAAAATAAATAAATAAAAATAAAAATAGATACAGTATAAATATTTTAAAAACAAACACAAGCAACACAGAACAGTTCATTAATCCATTTCCAACCGTCATTGAAAGGAGGAGGAAACTTATTTTTTGGAGGTGGATATTCAATAAGGAGGGCCCTGTTTTACCCTATTCTAGCCGGCAGGGGCTCTACTGAGCATCAACCAAACACCTGGTGGAACAACTCTGTCTTACAGGCCCAGTGGATTGATAGCAAATCCGTCCAGTCCCTGGTCTCATTAGACAGAACGTTCCACCACATTGGAGCCAGGACCGAAAAGGCCCTGGCTTTGGTCGACTCTAGGTGGGCCTCCTTGGGGCCAGGGATCATTAGTAGCTGTTTATCAATAGATCAAAGCGTCCTCTGGGGCACATATGGGGAGAGGTGGTCCCAAAGATACGCAGGTCCCAGTCCGCATAGGGCTTTATAGGTTAATACCAAATCCTTGAATTTGATTCAGTACTCTAGTGGTAACCACCAATGCAGCTGGCGCAATACCGGTGTGATGTGTGCACTTCTTGGCACTCCGGTGATGACATATGCTGCTGCATTTTGGATCAGCTGCAACCACCAGATCAGATTCAAGGCAAGCCCTGTGTAGAGCACGTTACAGTAGTTTAACCTAGAGATGCCCATTGCCTGAATTACTGTTGTTAAGTCACGGGTCGAGAGATATGGGGCAAGTTGCCTAGTCTGCCGAAGAGGGAAGAAATAAGACCGGGCAACCGTAGCTACCTGAGCCTCCATATTCAAGGAGGCATCCAGGATCACTCCCAGGCTCCTGACTCTTGGGGCCAGTACAAGTAGGATGCCGGTAGGATCACATAGAAAACACAGTTGCAATGTCAGTTTTTGAAGCATCTATACAGTAGCGTAGAGTAGAGTAGAGAGGGCTGGTGGAGAATGCCCTCAAGTCATAGCTGACTCATGGTGACCCTGGTGGGGTTTTCATGGCAAGAGACTAACAGAGGTGGCTTGCCATTGCCTGCCTCTTCATAACAACTCTGGTCTTCAATGGAGGTCTCCCATCCAATTCCTAACGAAGGCCGACCCTGCTTAGCTGCTGAGATCTGACAAGATCAGGCTCACCTGGGCCATCCAGGTCAGGGCATAGAGTAGATAACTTTTTACAATTACTCCATTTAAGAAGTACATTTTTTCTCTCTGCAGAATCTAATGATAATGCATTAAAAATTAGTACTGATTAGTACTGATGCCAACTGAAGAGCAAGGTGACACCAGCACCCTAATCCTCCTTTTGACAACTCTAAGTACACTGGGTACTACGGCCCTCCCATTAGACAAATGGGACAGTTCTCCTGGGTTCATGGACTACAATGGATGTCAGTCAATCAGCTGCGCTGCCTCTCCCAGTAGTAAGGCTACTACACGTGTAGGGGAGGGGCAGTGTGAGCACTGGTACAGAAGGGAGGAGATCCTCAGCTTGTTCAAGGTAATTCTGTGCAAAACTGTCTTTGAGATTGATATGGTCTCCACCATGAAACTGCCAAGCAACAAATATATGTGCATATATTTTAAGGCAGGGCCGCTGCAGAATGCAGAAGTCCATTGTGGTTTCTATATCTGCCAAGTGGTGCGTGATCAGCCAAGCTAAGGAGGGTGGGGGAAATGAAGCCAAACTGCAGATAAACTGAAAATGTAAAGTGCTCCCACAGGAAGTACTCACAGGCACAGATACACAAAGCCTAAGGGGCCACAGCCAGCCAGAGAACTGCTTGAAAGCCAGGATTTTAATGTTACTTCTATCTTTGAACTAGTCGTATAAAATGTCAGACAGATAGCTACTCAGATATGCCGTGGCTGGTAGCCTCTGTCCTCTGTGAACCTGTCTAATCCCCCTTTAAGGCTGTCTATGCCTGTGGCCCTCACTACATTATCTGGCAGTGAATTCCACATTTTAATCGCTCATGGAAAAAAGTATCTTCTTTTGTCTGTCCTCCTGAATCTACGGCCCATCAGCGTCACTGAATTCCCTTGAATTTTCTAGTATCTTGCAAGAAGGAGAAAATGTTCTTTCTGTCCTCTCCCTCTGCCTCATTCATAATTTTAAAAACCTCTATCATGTCCTCCCCCCTGCCCTTTAATCATCTCTTTTTTTTAAAGTGAAAAGTCCCAGCCTCTTCAGTCTTCCCTCATAGGAAAGGTACTCTGGTCCCCTAATAATTTTGGGTGCCCTCTTCTGTACTTTTTCCAGCTCAGCAATGTCCTTTTTGAGATAAGGTAACCAGAATGGCACACAGTATTCCAAATGAGGTCATACTACAGATCTATACAGCATTTTTAAATTGCTGTTTTATTTTCAGTCCCTTTCCTAATAATCCCCATCATAGAGTTTGCCTTTTTTGCTGCTGCAGAACACGGGGTTGACATCACTTTCATTGTGCTATCCACTACAACCCCAAGGTCTCTTTCCCTTTCAATCTCACCAAGTTTAGACCCATTAGCATATACTTGAAATTGGGATTTTTTGGTCCCAATGTGAATCACCTTACATTGGCCTCCATTGAGCTTTGTCACATTTTCGCTCGCTCACCCAACCACCTCACAGGGTTGTTGTAAGGATTAAAACAGAGAAAGGGGGACTGTTTTAAGACATTTGGGTACCCATTAGGGAGAAAAGTAGGATACAAATGAAGTAAATAAATAAAAGCAAACTCTTCTGTGCTTGTATGGGTTTCACCATATTACATATCCATAATTTTGCCTGTAACTCACTCATAAGATGTGACTTAGGCATAGAAGGTAGTTGAGAGTCCAGTAGGGGTTAACCTCATAGGCTTTAATTCTGTACACCCCAAGATACCTTCTCTTCCATGGCCAAATCAATTTATGCCTGTCCTAACTTGGCCTGCTATTTCCGTTAACACCTGTCCTTGATGCTCCATCTATCAAGCGTATATATTCTTACCCTGGAACTGAGTTTTCTTCATTCTCCTTCTTTTCCTCTTAGCCCTTCTCATTCTGCCTTCTAAAGCACATAAAAACAAAAAGAACATAAAAAACATAAAAATATCACACATAAAAAGCTGGTTTGAAATGGATGCACCTTGAACAATCTTAGCAAAATATAGCCCCTTCCCGGCATGCAGCTACGCTGCTAAAGCTGGGGGCCATTAGTCGCCACCCTGGAAGGAGGGAGGCAGCACCCCCCTTCCTTTCAATCCAGGGTTTGGCTGGGAGGGCAGAGACAAGGGCCTTAGGAGGCTGCTCCACCCTGCCCAGTCGCAGTTGGGAAGAGTTGCTTGGTCTAGGCAGAACCCATCTCAAGCTCTCTCAGCCAAGCTCCTCTGAGGCTGTTTTACCAAAGGCCCTCATGGTTATGCAGTGCTAGCTGCCTTGGAGAAGTGGTGCTATTCCCCTGCTTGCTACCTTCCAAGAGGAAAGCCAGGGCCCAGCGCCGGGCTCAGAGGTTTGGCAGAGGCTTTTTCTTATTTACATTTGGGGCCTGTTGTCTATCAGTCAGGAGGGCTGAAGCAGGGTGAGGCCCAGCCCCTATAGGCCTCTGGCCTACCTAGGCACCTCCCTCCTTCCCCCCATTTTACTTTGTTGGGAGAGAGGACTTCTAGCAGCAGCAACAGGCTTTGCTGTAGGCCACAGGGGTGAGATGCAGCCATCTGGAGGGTGGATTAATTAGTACTTTATTGCTACTGGCCTAGCAGAGTGGAGGCTGGTAGCCCCCCTCCCCCGTCTAGGTTTTTTCCCTCCCCTGCTGTTACACTTACTTGGGAGGGAGTATTGCCAGTGGCAATAGCTTGGCCTAAGACCTTCAGGCAGCAGGGGCCATTTTGTGGGAGGGCTTGGTAGTTTATTCAGTGGGTGCAGCCATTTTGAGAGTGGCACCCGGTGGCCTGCTTAGCCTCCTGGCAGTGGTGGCCATGTTGTGAAGGCATCTATGCAGAGCTCTGAGAGGTGGCCATTTTGAGTGGAATTTGTGTTGCCAGATTTACCTCTTGCTTACTGGCAGTAGCAGCCATTTTAGTGGGGCTTTTGCAGCTTGCCCTGTGCTATGGTGGCCATTTTGAGAGTGGCACTTCTGCTTAGCTTCCTGGCAATGGCAGTCATGTTGTGAAGGCATTTGTAATATGCATAGCACCAGGGTTGGCCATTTTGAGTGTGGGCTTTGTGTGGCCAGATTTGCCTCCTGCTTTCTGGCAGTAGCAGCCATTTTAGTGGGGCGTTTGCAGCTTATCATGTGGTAGGGTGGCCATTTTGAGAGTGGCACCACTGCTTAGCTTCCTAGCAATGGTGGCCATCTTGAGAAGGCATATATAATATGTATAGCACCAGGGGTGTCCATTTTGTTTCTGGGATTTCTGTGGTCTGATTTGCCTCCTGTTTACTGGCAGTAGTGGCCATTTTTGTGGGCTTTTTGCAGCTTATCCTGTGCTGGCAGTGACCATTTTGAGTGTGTCTCACGTCGGCCTGCTTAGCCTCCTTGCACTGGTGGCCATTTTATAGAGGCCTCTACAGGCTACACAGTGCTTGGGCTGCCATTTTGGGGGTGCTGTGTTCCTATTGGGCTTTGAAGCTCTAAAAGCAGTTATTTTACATTACATTACTGTACATTTCCATCATGCCACCCAAAAAGGGTAGTAGCCCTGCTAAGAGCAAGCAACCAGAAAACAGGCCTCCTGCAAAGCTGCCCTGCAGACTCTTCCTTTGAGAATGATGAAGTGGCCAAGGGAGGAGGGAAATACTGGGCTATCGGTAGGGTTGCCAGGCCCCCTCAAGCTCCCAGCGGGGGATCAGGGCCTGGCTCTTACCTCTGTGCTGCTGGGGGGTGCGCTTCTGCAAAGCACAATGACATCACTTCTGGTAAGTGACATCATCATGCTGCACGCACGCGCACACACACACACAGCGCGCCCACACTCCACAGGGGCTTGCGTTGGGGGCTGCTGTGGAGCACAGGAACGCTCCTGCACTCCACAGCGGCCCAAAACATGCCCGTGGATTGGGCCCGTTTTGAGGCGCTGTGGAGCACAGGAGTGCTCCTGCACTCTGCAGCGCCTCAAAATGGCCCCGTTTTGGCCCGGATTGGGCCCATTTTGAGCCACTGTGGAGCGTGGGAGCGCTTCTGTGTGCTGCAGCATCCCAAAATGGGCCCGATCCGCACCAAAATGGGCCCAATCCATGGCCATTTTGGTGCAGATCAGGCCCATGTTGGGACGCTGTGGTGCTCCCGCGCTCCGCAGCTTCCCAAAACAGGCCCAATCCACAGCCGTTTTGGTGCGGATCAGGCCCATTTTGGGACGCTGCGGCACACAGAAGCGCTCCTGCGCTCTGCAGCGGCTCAAAATGGGCCCGTTCCATGCCAAAATGGGGCCATTTTGAGGTGCTGCAGAGCGCAGGAGTGCTCCACAGTGCCTCAAAACAGGCCCGATCCACAGGAGCGCGCAGCTCCACAGGAGATTGCGCACGGAGGGTGCGCCCCCCCCCCGCTGGCCAGGTAAGTGGGGACTGGGTGTGGGAGGTGAGGGCGAGGGATGCCCTGCCCCCACTGGGGGTCTGGTGTCAGATCTGTGGCTAAATAATAATTGTAGTCCAGACTACCTTCTGCAATCAGACAAGAGTCCGTTGTTTCCAAAAAGATTTACTGAAAAAGCAATCATTATAGTCCACTGGCCCAGATGCAATATCTGGGTTGGTACACATGTATTGTTACGAATGACAGGCAAAGCATGAGGTACAAAGTATCAGATCCCAGCAGACCCAACCTCCCCCCCTAGTTTTCAAAACAATCTCTTTGAAGCTGAGAAAGCGAAAGTTTCCCAAGGCTGGAAAAGCGATAGCCAAAACAATCCTCTTCTGTGAGATAGCTGCTTGGAACATCTTGGCACCTGTGAACAAAGCACTTAGAATACTGAAAGAATTAATATGGAGTCTCTTTGGTTACATACTCAGGAATAACATTCTAACCCTGACATCTGGCACCCCTAGCTATCAGTGTCTATCAGTCAAGAGGGCTGAAGCAGGGTTAGGTGCAGCTCCTATAGGCCTCCTGCCTATCTTGGCCTCCCTAACTGTTTTCACTTTATTTGGAGAGTGTACTTACAGCAGCAGCAGCGGCAGTGAAGGCCTGGCTGAGGCCAGGGTGGGAGGGCTTGCAATCATCTGAAGAGTGGTTTGCTGCACACTTTATTTCTACTGGTGTAGCAAGGATATACAATCCCAGAGTGGTGACTGGTTAAGCCCCTTCTCCTTTTTCCCTGCTCAATTTTGCAGCCTTGGTGGGCCTAAAGAGCTGTTTTTTAGGTTTTGTCACTCAGGCCACCTAATGACATGCTGTGTTATTGCATCTGCTGATATCTGCAATGCTGTCACGCAGGGCACTGAAATCTAAGATGATCTGATCTTTCTACTAGATTAGCACAATTGACGGCCAGTAGCGGATCTGCCCTGGGCTGCTGTAATCCAGTCAGGTTGAGGTGACAGTGGATGATTGACAAGGTAGGTAATCCACTGGTCCCCTAGTGCTTGGCTGTGGGGGCTCGGGGGGGGGGCGGTGTCAGACAACAGTCTTCTGACTCCCATGTTCAGACTCCTGAGTTGTATCATCTTGGGTCTTGCTTTTGAGTTTCACATTTTGGCCACTGGGTTGCTACTTGACTCAGTCCTAAAGGGACAGCCATAAAGGGAGCAGCTTGTTGGGGGTTAACTTTCCTCTTCAGGAAGTGAAGGAGAAGGATGAGGTCGACCTGAGGAGGGAGACAAGTAAATGAGACTTAAGAAGGTTACTGCACCTGGGCCAGTCGGCTGCCGGCCAGCCTTTATGGGAGCTCCAGCAGCTGGCGGGGCACCGAGCCTTGTCTCCAAGGAGTTGGCACCTAGAAGAGGAGTTTCCTTAGAGTCTATGTGGCCTTGGGGCCCAATGGCTTCTGGGTTGGCACTTAGAAGTGGTGTTTCCTTGGAGTTTCTGCTGCCTTGGGGCCCATTGGCTTCTGGGTTTAGTTCAGAGGCACTGGTGGGCTGAGCAGTGGAGTTTCCTTGGAGTTTCTGCTGCCTTGGGGCCCAATGGCTTTTGGGTTTAGTTCAGGGGACTGGTAGGCTGAGATGTGGCCCATTTACCAGTCAGTACGGGAGTCTAACTATAAATCATATATGATTGGAATTTTCCAGTCTTCATGGCAGTTGGATTGTGGGGGAGGGAACTAGATAACCCCTCACCCCCCTTCATGTATACAATTAGGCAATGGTGCCCATACCTAACCCTCTTTCATCTGAGTGGCATAGGATTTTGAGATGGGTCCTGGTGGGTTCTGGAGACTGGTCCCGGCGTTTAGGTTTTAAGGCAGTGCCCAGTATTGCCTGCAGATGGAATGGTGCAGCTTGTCCCTCGGATTTCCTCTGAACTATGCCTCCAGGGCGGGCTATTGTTGCTTGGCAACCAGGTGGATCACCCCCAGCATCTGGTGAACCTATGACCAAGTGGCCAGCAGTCTCTAGGCTGGGGTACCAGTTGGTCTGTAGGAGTTCTGCCTGAGCTGATAGATCTTTCCCACAGTTTCAGTGAGCCAGTTTGGTGTGAGAGCCAGTTTGGTGTAGTGGTTAAGAGCGTGTGACTCTAATCTGGAGAACAAGGTTTGATTCCCCACTCCTCCACTTGAAGCCAGCTGCGTGACCTTGGGTCAGTCACAGCTCTCTCAGAGCTCTCTCAGCCCTACCCACCTCACAGGGTGTTTGTTGTGTGGGGATAATAATGGCATGAGTTTGAGCCCTTGGCGCTTCCCTATTGGTGGGAAGAGGGGCCTGCCTGAAGGGCTGGTACTGCTTTGACGGCTGCCAGCTGCAGGGGCAGGCTGCCTTCGGGAACCCCCGCGTGCAAGTCCTTCCCTCACTGCTGTACAGCTGAGGTGTTCAGGAGCTTGAAAGGGGGGTGAGCAAATAGCTCGGCCGGCCAGGTCCGCACTATCCATGGATGGGTCGCACCCGGGGCTTCGGGGCGGTCCAGGGTGGACCCTGTGGCTTGACCTGTTCCGCTTTAGGCCCTTGCCGCTGTTCTGGCTTGTTCTAGTTGTATGAAGTTAATAAAGTGGCCCTTATATCCAGACTTCTTGTCTGTCTCTTCATTCCGACTAGGGTGACAATCAATATACCCCCAAATACCACAACAGGTATAAAACAATGTCTGACAACACAACCTTCAAACAGGAAGTCAGATACATTTCGATAACAAAGTCTATGTCAGTGGGCAGTTGAATATTAATAGTTTCAAAATTAAAGCTTCCACTAAACCAACGTCTCCTTCTGAGAAAGGGTGTGGGTGTAGCAGCTAGAAGTCCAGCAGTGAGCCAGAAGAGTCCATTCAAAACTTGATTACTCCAGGACTTTACTAGATGGCCTAAGGCAAGACATTATTTCTCAGCCTCCCATCTAAATATAGACATCCTATGACTGGTCTGTCTTACAGGGTTGTTGTAAGGACACTAAGATAAGGCATGTGTTATCAAAGCTTTAAATGTTACAAGTTGTAATTGTAGATTCTTTATTGTTACTTGCTATTTGTTACATGTTTTTATTGTTGTAGGCCAGAGTAGGCATGCCACACAGCCTGCATTAGCTGACTCTTTACATTTCTACAGTCCTGGTCTCCTGGTCAGTTGGCATGCCACACAGGGAGACTCAGGGAGTAGTTTAAATGTTTCACAGTAAGTCTCTCATCCTTCTCAGAGCACAATATTCCCATACACTCTAAGTAATATTCTTACATGTCTTAAGGTCCACTGTGTTCCTCTCGCTATGCTTCATAGATAAGACAAACGCTGATCACAGCATGTTTGCCCGGTCGCCTGTGACTGGTTGAGAATATGCTCTTGTTGTTGTAACTGTTGCTATAGACATATTTGGGCATTGCTCTTTTCCGGGTTCCTGAAAGCTTTCTCAATAAAGCTCTCGCCTCCATGTTGGAGGGACAGACTTTGCATCCAGATCTCGGTCTTGTGTCGTTACTACAATTGTTATATTTTAAAAAATGGAAAATTAATAAAAATATTTTTTTAAAAAGATAAGGCATGTGACACAATCTGGGTTTTTTGAGCCTTCAAAATTATTATTAATGCTTGCTCATTGTTTATGTGCATTGTTTCATGGCTGCTGTCCTCTCTTCTCCATCACTCATGAGGCAAAAAAATACTTACCAAAAATGTTTTATTTTGTTATGTGACAAAGTCTCCCGCCTCTCCTCCATATCTCTGAACCAATCCTGGTGATTTAGGCCTCAGGCAAATCCCAAAGATTGCCAGCCAATCAGAGCCCCTGAAACTTCACTGGATAGGAAGGGGTGAGCCAGCCTCAGCATAAGAAGGGAGAAGAAAGATCTTTTCCCTCAGACCAGGGAATTGCAGCCCTGGATAAGGACATCAGCTTAATCAGGCTTTTTATTTTGGCTTTTAGTTAGGATTTCGGGTCAGGTTAGGGAAGGAAACTTGTTTTTGGTGAAATAAACAAGAAATCTGTTTACGGGTGCATCAGATCTAGCTTTCTGTGTACCGATCCTATGTCCAGGATCTCTGTGAAGGTCAAAGAGCAGCCTAGAACTTGCTGTCAGCTGTAGTAAAAAAGGTTAGAGTTGAGCCTTAAATGCCAAGGGATCCTGTATCGAGAAAAAAGAATAAAATCCCTCAGTGTTTGTGTTTGGTTAACTAAGAGTCTCTTTACACAAGATATCTTACAGGGGGATGCTCAAGTGACTGAGGGTCGCACTACAAATGATGAATAACACTTGCCTGGCAACAAGGGGGAGTTTTTAAATCGCCCTAGGCAAAAACGGTCACATGGCCGGTGGCCCTCCCCCCTGATCTCCAAACAGAGGGGAGTTTAGATTGCCTGCCGTGGTGTGGCGTGGAGGGCAATCTAAACTCCCCTCTGTCTGGAGATCAGGGGGTGGGGCCACCAGCCATGTGACCATTTTCAAGAGGTTCCGGAACTCCGTTCCTCCACGTTCCAGCTGAAAAAAAGCCCCAGTCATAGAGCCCGCCAGCCTTTAAAGGAAAGTATTAGCACCGGTATGTATTATTATAATCTTGATTTCATGAGAGGAAGAAAATGCTTCCGAAAAGTAAGTAGGAGGGAACTGTTGGAGAAGAACCTGTCTGAACTTATTCAGTCACAGATTTCTCATAGAGATGAAAGCTGATGGCAGGTGATCAGTCTGTGAGGGGAAAAAATAATGGAGTTTTCCCTCTAGGTTCTTTTCTTCAGAGACTTCAAACACTTTGAGGTTAGGAGGCGCTTCTAAACAGAAGAGCCCTGTCAACTGAGTGCTGGATAAGAAACTGTGGAGATTTAATGCCTTTGGTGGCATTCATGCCTTCTTGCCTCTTGGTGAGGTTCTAAAACAATAAATAGCATATCGATGACGGTTTACCAATAGCACACTTTCCATAATGTGCATTTAACCACATTATACATTGGCCATCTGTATACTTTAGCCACACACTTAATGATATGGAGAAATATCACCCTCTTATTTCCATTATAGGTAGGATATTCTTTATTACCAGTTTATCAAGTTATTTGGGTCCACAGTGTGTTACGTCACGTCATGATAATTCAGTCAGTTACTTTATGGTCTTTACATTTCCTGAAGTTAAGGACAGTCAAAAAATGTTGTGTGAACCATCTTTAGTCACATGCAGATATCATGTACCAAGGTACATCTCATAGTGGCTTCCCAACCCTCAGTCAGCCATGTAAATGTCATGCCAATTAAAGAAGTGAAGAGTTAAAACCTCATTAGCCCTATACTGGAAATCAAAAGGAATCCCTATGATCAACACCTGGTTTAACAAAATTCGGGATCTACTTTTAATGGAAAAAAACACAGAAAAATTGTATCTCCAAATTAACCCCACGGGTATCTCAGATTCTATACTAAATGGGAATCTTTTTTAGAATTCCTTTCTAAAAATGAGCTTTTGTTAACAAAATTGCCCTATCAAGATATCCTAGATATGGAAATGTGGGGTTTGTGGTAGTCTTACCCAGATAAAGTTCAATTTAATACTGCTTTTGCTATAATAACATTTTACTTGTTAATTTAATGTAAGTTAATAACTCATAATATGGTTACAACGAACTGTTTTAAATATCTGTCGAAATTTGTTAATGTTATGTTTTGTGAGTTATATGTTGTAAACTAATTCAAAATTAATAAAAAATTAAAAAAAAAGAAGTGAAGAGTTTATGACACATTGCCATGGGACATCTGAACAACTCATTCATTGCTATACTTTTATATGTGAGACTGTGCCCAGAATGTCCTTAGGATAGTTTGAAAAGTTCTTGTGTAGCTCACTCTTACAGTTTGCTGGTGGCCTGGGCTCAATAGATCATAATTCTGAAGTCACGAGGGGCAGCCCAGTTTTCGTTTGTGCTGCTAGAATATTAGAAAGCCCGAAAAGACTTTTTGATCTTCATAGTCTGAAGAAGACACTTCACAAGATGGGAATGCTCACTAGAAAATGTACCTTTGGTTTTCCATTAATCATTTTGTGATTAAATAACAATCTTTTATGTTGGAGTAATGTGAAGTGCCTTGAAGGCACAATTCATAGACATCTAGGACACGTTATGGTAAGGAATTGTCTCCCTTCCTATGACCAGTTTGGGTTCAACTGTATTGTGGTGCTGGGCACGCTACTTGTAGCTGGGCCTCCCAAAACATGGCCAGACATTAAGCAGCTAATCTGGGACCAGGATAATAACAACAAAGTAAAACCAACTACAGCCAGTTTGGTGTAGCGAGCGATTATGAGCGGCAGGACTCTAATCTGGAGAACCGGATTTGATTCCCCACTCCACCGCTTGAAGCCAGCTGGGGGACTTTGGGCCAGTCACAGCTTCTCGGAGCTTTCCTAGCCCCACCCACCTCACAGGGTGATTGTTGTGAGGATAATAATAACACAGTCGGGCATTAAGTGGGCATTAAGTTGTCCTGAAGGGTGGTATATAAGCACAAGGTTATTATTATCATCGTCATCTTCGTTCTGGAAGCCCTCAATGTGGAATTGCTACATATATGCCAAACCATATCATAGCTTCAGAAAATCCCCCCAAAATTTAGTAAATACTGTTCATATGCTTTAAAGTAAGAGAGGGATTTTGAGTTTATTTAGCTGCGTGTCATTGTGCTTCATTAGCCTCACGTGTTTCATTATTTTGTGACAATTTATTTACAGGGATTGCAAGCTGATTCACAGACTCTTAGACACCAAGTTGCTCATCCATTCTTTAGCTAACAAGTTGTTTCTCATCAGCAAAAAGCTGAAAGGCAGGACTTTCCAAGCAGTTAGAATGGTAAAAGTGGTGATTTTGCCACTGACTCAGAGGTATTTGAGAACTCACTTTGGAGTCTATGGACAGAGACCGAGTTCATAGACACAGCAGACAAGGGGCTGAAGCTGTTACTGGACTTCTTTCAGATAGCAGGTGTGAACACATCATAATATAATAGTAATAATATTTGATTTATATTCCACCCTTCAGGACAACTTAATGCCCACTCAGAGCGGTTTACAAAGTATGTTATCCCCACAACAAACACCCTGTGAGGTGGGTGGGGTTGAGCGAGCTCTAAGAGAGCTGTGACTGACCCAAGGTCACCCAGCTGGCTTCAAGCAGAGGAGCGAGGAATCAAACCCAGTTCTCCAGATTAGAGTCCCGTGCTCTTAACCACTACACCAAACTGGCTTACATGTACCAGCCTTATACTGAATCAGACCATTCGTCCATCAAGGTCAGTATTGTCTACTCTGAGTGGGAGGGGCCCTCCAGGGTCTCGGGTGGAGGTCATTCACGTCATGTGCTACCTGTGTGGGAGACCACATGGCTGAAAACATTCCCATGAAAAAAGTTTTCTGTACAGGAAAACCAGGATGTTTGTGCACCCTGAAATCATAGAATGTTATAGAGAGAGGCACTACTTTATCAGAAAGGAAAATATTTATGTGAATAATAGCATTAACTCCTGATTTGGTCATTTGGGGGAAGGAGAACTAAACCGCAGTTCAGCACTAATCATGACTTGGATTCAGTGGAGTGTTTCCATTGGTAGAAGGATCTCTCCTCACGGAGTATGGCCACGCTTACCATTCCCCTGCTGGGGGCGGGGGATTCCTCACTGCCAGGGGAGCTTCCTGCCGTCACTCGGTTAGCCGGGGAGGGGGGATGGTAGAAAATGGGGGTGAACATCAGTAGTGTCCCAACATGCTGACATCATTTCCTGCGTACCCAGAAGTGACATCCGCCAGGGGATGCCGAGGGCACTCTGTTATTTGGACAAATAAGTTAAGGCCAAATAGTAAAGTGTCCCTGGCATCCCGTAGCAACATGCTGATGTCACTTCCAGGCACATGGAGAGGGAGATCAGCACATTGCTGGGGATATAACGATGTCACTAATGAGTCCTCAACGTCATGGCAAGTTCCCCACCCCGTGCCACTTATGAAGTGGGACCTAGCAACTTAAAGTATGGCTTTCTCACATTCCCTTTTTGGCTACAGCTCAACACCCACATGCTGCTCCTTGGGAACAGAGGACCCCCCCAGAACAGCATTTGGGGGGCATTTGGGGCTGCAGCAGGAGGGGGCAGGTGAAAAAGTCATGCTCTGCAACCAGAAATCCTTTCATCCATGGAAATGGCCCATTAGAGCCAAGCCCATGTGTAAATATAGCATTTTTGTGGTTATATCAGAACGTGGATAGAAACATGCATTTGAAAATATCGTAGAGCTGATAAACAACATTCCCATCTGAAAGGCCATCAAATTCTTGGTTCAGAACATAGTACAAATGCAGACACTTGTTTCTTGCTTAGGTATACCCATCACTATTCTTCCTGAAAAGTTTAACTTCTGCAGGTTACCTTGCTCATAAAGTAACCGCTGCTTAGCGTGAACGTGACCTGCCATATCAGGCAGCGCTCAAGTGGAGAGATTTTTCCTCTCGAACCGGTTCTCTGTTTTCATAAGCCAACTGCTATGCACCTGTTTGTGCAGGCCCAACTGTGGGATTTGTTTCCAGCAAGGCACACCTGCTCTGATCTCCAAACATTTCACATTTCTACGGTACATTTGCAGCAGCCATATTAGGAAGGGCAGAGTTGGTGTGAACACCTGGTTTGCAACAAGCCCGTACAAGGGGAAGCAAGATTTATCTTGCACATTTAAGAAGGCCACTTGAATACTTCCTCTGAATGTAAGTTTGCACAGAACCTGTCTCTCAGGGCCAAAGCAAATAAGATGGGGGCATCATCACACCTCCTGATATATGTAAGAAGTGTGTGGGGTGTGTATGGAATACAGAATATATGAATGAGGGGGAAATACTGTCCTGACCTAGCTGGAATTGATATTATTCCCACTTGGCTTATGGTGTCCAACATGGCCTAGGAAAACAATGCGACAGCAAGGAAGGATTCAATCCTCAGTCTGTTAAAAAAAAGAGAAATTCCTCTGCCACTCTCGTGTGAATAGGTGGGCACAGGATTCTTCCCCCTCAAAGGCTGCTGTTGCCTTTCCCTCACAAATTTAGCTCCAGGTATGGTCAGCTAAATATTGATCAAACCAATCCAATGAACTCCACTGGATGTTTCTGATACACAATGCCAGCAGTATTATGAGTCCCCTTTGAGTAACTGAACATCATATAATTTCTATAGTTTACATACAGGTTCTAAATTTGAGGATTTCATACCAGAGTTATAGATTCAGAGGAGTTAGCCATGTTAGCCTGTAGTCGCAAATTAGTAAAGAGTCCAGTAGCACCTTCAAGACTAACCAACTTTATTGTAGCATAAGCTTTCGAGAACCACAGCTCTCTTTGTCAGAGGCATCTCTTCATCTCTCCCATTGGTAGAGATTCTCTATGCAATAATTTCCAGAGGAGTTAGCTGAGTTAGTCTATAGTTGCAAAATAGTAGAGTCCAGTAGCACCTTTAAAACTAACCAACTTTATTGTACCATAAGCTTTTGAGAACCACAGCTCTCTTTGTCAGATGCATCGCAGCTTTCGAGAACCACAGCTCTCTTCATCAGAGGCATCGCAGCTTTTGAGAACCACAGCTCTCTTCATCAGAGGCATGGCAGCTTTCGAGAACCACATCTCTCTTCATCAGAAGCATCACAACTTTTGAGAACCACAGCTCTCTTCATCAGATGCATCGCAGCTTTCGAGAGCCACAGCTCTCTTTGTCAGATGCATGGAGGGTATCCATGCATCTGATGAAGAGAGCTGTGGTTCTCAAAAGCTTATGCTACAATAAAGTTGGTTAGTCTCAAAGGTGCTCCTGGAGTCTATACCAGAGTTAGAATATGGCGCAACAGCACCATCACAGTATCCTTCCTGATCTTGTTTGGCCTTTCTCTAACAGACGTGGGCTCAGCCCCTGTTGTTCTCTACTTACTCCCTTTTAACTGACATAGACAAGAGCAGGCAATATATGTGCGAAGGCTAAAGTTGAAATCCCTACTCAGATGGTGAATTTCAAAAGCCACCCATGATTATTAGACCAACCTAATTTTACATTTTTGTCATATCCATGTTGTGCTGCTCAAAAGTAAAAATGTTTAATTAATGTAATTAAAATTATTTTTTAACATCTATTAAAGTGTCCCATCATGAAGTCCAAGAAAACAATGCATGTCCAGTTCCCAGACAAAATAGCAGTATTGAAGAACACAGTCTTAGAGTTCATTTCCCTTATATACCTACAAGTATGTGGAAATTGGAAAAGAGGCAACTTTAGTTTTCTCTCAGACCTCAAAATCACTGCCTCTTATAAATCACTG
Organism: Eublepharis macularius; assembly: GCF_028583425.1. Lineage (NCBI taxonomy): Eukaryota > Metazoa > Chordata > Lepidosauria > Squamata > Eublepharidae > Eublepharis > Eublepharis macularius. Next base: position 93,831,841 of record NC_072798.1, read on the forward strand.
CCCCAAATTCTGCCCTCCCCATGAAATTTCCTCAAATCCACAGGAATTACCCAAGAAGGAGTTGGCAGTTCTAGACTGCCATATTGCATGCCCATGGCCAGCGTGATGACTTTGCAATGTGGTCCTGGATGCTTCGGCTTATGTTCAACCCAGGAGCAGTGGTCCAGCATCCTCAATAGCATTGCAAGAAGACTAGACCCCTGGATTTCAGACGTTCCAGTCTGGTATGCTTTCCACTGAACAGTAATCACCGAGATATCCCTGATTTATTTTCAACATTTCAGCATCTAACAATTCCCCCATTCCCATGGCATTGCTACAAACTGTTAAGGAGGCAGCCATCTGGCCGCTCTTTCTGCCCCCAAGACTCATTGGTGTGTCCATCCACATACTTCAAGAAGTGACACTTTCCTGCTACCTGCAGTGCTCAAAATGTTGTTCCCGAGGAGTCCGTGAACCCTCAGAAACACCCAAGGGGGCAACACAAGTGTCTGTGATTGGAGGGGGAGTTTGCAGAAATCACCACCCCTTCTACAAACAGAACCTCCATGGTCAGAGGCAGTAAACCTCTGAATACTGGTGCCAGGAAGCAGCACCAGAGGAGGGCCTTCACCTCTATGCCTTGTTGTGGGCCTCCATAGTAACTGGCAGGGCTTTGTTTCAGGGGGAACGCGGGGGAACGGAGTTCCGGAACCTCTTGAAAATGGTCACATGGCTGGTGGCCCAGCCCCCTGATCTCCAGATAGAGGGGAGTTGAGATTGCCCTCCGTGCTGGAGGGCAATCTCAACTCCCCTCTGTCTGGAGATCAGGGGGCGGGGCCACCAGCCATGTGACCATTTTCTCCAAGGGCAACCCACTGAGTTCCACCACCTCTTTTCCCAGAAAAAAAGCCCTGGTAACTGGTTGGCCACTGTGTGAGATAGATGGTGGACTAGATGGACCACTGGTTGGATCAAGCAAGGGGTTTCTTATGTTCTTATGAAATGCTGTTCTTCTGGAAAAACTGCGTAGTTGGATATGAGCCATTGTGGTTATCTCAGGAATAACATGGAGAGTTTTTCTAATGGCAGTACTGACAAAAATGGATGAGCTGTCTCCTTGAAGCTTTGATAAGGAATCTACATGACACTAAGAAATAGCTCAGAAATAACAACAACAACATTTAATTTATGTACTGCCCTTCTGGACAACATAATGCCATTTCAGAGTGGTTTACAAAGTATGTTATTATTGTTCTCACGACAATCACCCTGTGAGGTGGGTGGGGCTGAGAGAGCTCAGAGAGAGCTGTGACTGCCCCAAGGTCACCCAGCTGGCTACAAGCAGAGGAGAGAGGAATCGAACCCGGTTCTCCAGATTAGAGTCCTGCTGCTCTTAACCACTATACCAAACTGACTCTCAGAAGTAGACATAGACGTTCATAAACAAAAATAGACCTTAACAACAAAAAGAATATACACCCACTAAGAAATAAATCTCCAAAATTCACTCTTTGAGAAAGTATACTCTGAAGGCAAGGGAACACACCTGGCTACTTCCACATGACAACTATTTTGACAGAAGATGAGACAACCCCCCGCCCCCCAAGCAATTATAGAACTTTGTCACTTGCCCTGAATAATTTTGCGACAAGGGGGACTGCCCCAAATCCTGTTGCCCAGAAAGGATTCACATGTCCACTCCTTACATTTTCCTATCAACAGCAAATATTTAGACTCTGATGTCACAATGCAGTCATAAAGGTCATCCTTTTCATCATCTCTGAATTTTTGGGCGACTGGACTGTAGGATTTGGGTCATATCAGGAATGATAATATGGCAAATTTGTCAGCTGATCCTGCTTTGCAAAGTATTTGCATATTAAAGAAGTGGCAATATAGAGCCTCCTCCATCCCATGACAAGGACCTTCCATTACATTTCCTTGGTGATTTAAGGGAGAGAGTAGCGTATGCATATTTTAACTAAATGGAGGAAAAAAGCAGTTTCAGGGCTTAGTTAAAAGGTAAAGGTAGTCCCCTGTGCAAGCACCAAGTCATTATTGACCCATCGCATCGCATCACAACGTTTTCTTGGCAGACTTTTTATGGGGTGGTGTGCCATTGCCTTCCCCAGTCATCTACACTTTGCCCCCAGGAAACTGGATATTCATTTTACCGACCTCGGAAGGATGGAAGGCTGAGGGCCAAGCTACACATGACGAATGACACTTGAACGGCAAGTGGATTCAGTGGAGGGCAAGTGAACAGGGAGAAATACACTTGCTGTTCAAGTGTCATTCGTCACTTGTAGCTTGGCCCTCAGTCAACCTTGAGCCGGCTACCTGAACCCAGCTTGGTTTGCCATTGCTATCCCCAGTCATCTACACTTTACCCCCAGGAAACTAGGTATTCATTTTAGCAACCTCGGAAGGATGGAAGGCTGACTCAACCTTGAGCCGGGAACCTGAACCCGGTTTCCGCCGGGATCGAACTCAGGTCATGAGCAGATCTTGGGCTGCAGTACTGCTGCTTACCACTCTGCGCCACGGGGCTCATATTTTAACTAAATGTTTTAACTAAATGGAGGAAATAGCAGTTTCAGGGCTTAGTTATATAAATAATATAACTTGTTTAGTTATATTGGTTGCAAATCATATAAAATCAGTCATAAATAAATGCTGTGTTTAAAACCATCCTACCATTTGGTGTTTGCCTGTGTACTCCTTAGAGCTCTTTGGATCGACAGCATTTTTACAAATACAGTTTGCCACAACTCAGGGCAAAGCTGCTTGGCAAGTTTTAAAGTAACTTTGAGCTAAACAAAGTGACCTGGAGATCAGCTCATGTCTGATTGACACAGTCAAACAAGATGAAGTTCAATTGCCAAATATAGGCTGTTTTCACACTGCTTACCAGTCACGGAACATCGCACCGAGCTCCCGGAACAACAGTGTAAAATTTGCTTTATCCCTACTTTTTTACCATATTATATATTCATATATTAAATTTAAAAGTGTAACCACGGGAGCCAGTGAACATTTTCATCTTGCATTTGGGGGATTTATTTTTGTAAAATGGCAATACTTTGTTTCATCACCACTATCAAATGGGGGGGGGGGAGGCAGCATGGTATAGCCCAGTCTCGGAAGCTAAGCAGAGTTGGTATTTGCATGGGAGGCCATCAAAGAAGTCTCAGCAGAAGAAGGCAATGATAAACTGTCTCTGCTTCTCACTGCCTTGAAAGCCCCGTGATGGTGTCACTATAAGTCGATTGACAGCACATTTTCAGGTAGGTAGCCTATAAAGCCCTATGCAGACTGGGACCGGCGTATCTACGGGACCATCTCTCCCCGTATGAGCCCTGGAGAACGTTTCGATCCAGTGATAAACAGCTGCTGCTGGCCCCTGGCCCCAGGGAGGCCCGTTTAGCGTCGACCAGAGCCAGGGCCTTTTCGGTCCTGGCTCCAACCTGGTGGAACGCTCTGTTCTAAAGAAATCAGGACCTGGCTGGATTTGCTATCCTTCTGCTGGGCCTGTAAGACAAAGCTGTTCGGTCAGGCATATGGTTGAGGCTCTGGGCCTCCCTGCCAGCCACCTAGAGATAGCCGTGCCCCTACAAAGGGTATCTACCACCTAGCCTTTGCCATATATCTCTGGAGGTGGTTGGGTGGTCGTCGCTGGTGAAATCTGCTGCCATATGTCATTTAAAATCTGCTGCTGTATCGCTTGTGTGTGTTCTTTTTAAAAATATTTAAGATGTTTTATTGGTTTTAAAGGTATTTGTATTTTTATTGTATTAATTGGAATCCGCCCTGAGCCTGCTGATGCGGGGAGAGCGGAATACAAATTGAATTAAATAAATAAATAAATAAATAAATAAACAAACGAGGGTCTACAATAGACCAGCAGGATTTGGGTCAAGTAGCACTTTAGAGAACAAGATTTTCAGGGCATAAGCTTTTGAGCATCAGTCATGTACAGAAAGGAGTGGAGACCCCTGAGCTTTTATGTAACAGTCAGGAGGCGGGTGGAGTGACGCAAAGAAGGGGGTCGGGATGTAGCTGGATTAGAGCAGAAATTAGCATCTGTAGTGAGATAAGAATCCTGTGTCACTATTCCTTCCTGAGAGTTTCATTGTTCTGAACTTGTAAATTAACTTTATCTCACATTGTGATCTGCCATTGAAGCTTCTTTGTTTGAGGACAGCCACTTTTAGGTCAGCAATGGAATGCCCTGGCAGATTAAAATGTTCTCCCACTGGTTTTTAGTGTTGTGATTTTTAATGTCAGATTAATGTCTATTTATTCTTTTGTGTAGGGGCTGGCCTGTTTGTCCAACGCAGACTGTGAAAGGGGATTGCTGTCTACTTGATAGCATATATAACATAGAAAGATGAACAAGCGAATGAATCCGAGAGGTAAAGCTGGTGTCGTTAGGTCCGATTATTGTGTTGTCGGAATGAATGAGCGCGGAGTTGGCATCTTGGTTTGTTGCGGGCCCTGATCCCAGAGTTGAGAATAACGGACTCCCCTGGGGTTGAGCAGCGAATTCTTACCTATAGATACTCAGAGCCCAAGTTTTGATGGGAAATGTAGGCATCCTGGTCTCGCAGCTTCGCTCTCCGACTGCTGTCTAATGGACTTTTCAACTGTCACTTGTCCAACATTCCGCCAAGCTGCCTACATTTCCCATCAAAACTTGAGGGAAGCTGACAAGCGTCCAATCTGTGCCTTTTGTCACTTGTGGTTCTGCTCTCACTTGAAGGATCTGCAACAAGAATTTTTGCAACTACAGTATCCCCCTAACATAGCGAGAACAATGACTGGGAAGGCGAGAATGACACCCAGAGTCTGCCTGCTACAAAACAAGCCTGAAGAAAACAACAATAGAACACTGCTGGTGATCACCCACAGCTGATCAGCTAAGCCAGTTCAACGCATTATTAATGACCCACAACCCATGCTGGATTGTGACACTTCCCTCACACACGGGGAGGGGGGCAACCTTTTCTTACTTACAGACAGCCTGCCAACCTAAAACAACTACTCACCTATAACAATAAACTACTTAACACTAACATAGACTCTGGTACCAAGGCTTACAACAGACCAAGATGCCAACTTTGCTCTCATATAGATCCGAGCAACACCATCAGTGGACCCAACAACATCAGCCGTACCATCTCGGGTTCATACTCCTGCTCACCCTCCAATATGATTTATGTCATCACGAGTCAGCAATACCCTTCCACCCTCTACATTGGACAAACTGGCCAGTTCCTCCGACAAAGAATTAATGGACATAAGTCTGATATCAGAAACCAAAGCATTCAAAAACCAATGGGTTTTGAACCAATTCAAAAACCATTTTAACCTTCCAGGACATGCAGTTGCTGACCTAAAAGTAGAAGTTATCCTGCAGAGGAACTTCAAAGGGAGATTAGAGACTGCTGAATTGCAACTGATAATGAAGCTCAAGACAATGCATCCGCCTGGACTGAATCAAGACCTAGGCTTCCTGTCTCATTACCAATACTGATTTCTCCACACCCACCACCCCTCTGCTTACCCCACCCAATTCAATCATTCACCAGCTTTTGTCATTTACCTGCTATTGTCATTTGGCTTCTGAAATCACTCCACTCTCCAAGATATAAGGACAGATGGACTCACATTCTAGCTGTATCTAAAGAAGTGCTATGTGGCTCATGAAAGCTCAAACCCTACAATAAATTTTGTTAGTCTTAGAGGTGCTACTGGACTCTTGCTCTTTTTTTACTGCTACAGACAGACTAATACAGCTACCCATCTTGATCTAGTTTGTATAAGGGTTTTTTTAAATTTAAAAAAGGCACATATGCAAAAATGTTGTCAATCCAAAGACGCTGTGGCAACTATTAAATGTCACTAAGGACTACTTAGACATACATAGACCTGTAAGGTGACAAACAGATGATGTGACAAAAACTCAGTTGTCACCCCCAGCAAACAGGACATCAGCTGAACCAGTGGGTGTTTGAGCAAGCCCAGTTTAGATGTAGCAAAATAATGGTTTGCTACACATGTGGAAATTTCATTATCAATCTACATGGGAGGGGAGGCAGATGGCGCATGCGCAAAAGAGGATTCCTCAAGCCTGCTCACGGAACAACAAACCATGGTTTGCCATGGCGTCTGAATCACGCCAGAAACTGGGGGTGAAGTGCTAACTTAAGTGTAATCGATCGTGGCAATAACATTAGTAAACATTGTGCTTTGGTAAGCAGTTACTTCCAGAAAGCACTTTAGAAATAAAAAAGTGGTGTTATTACCTGCCTTCCCATATATTATTCCATTCAAATCATTCTCTACTGGGGTAGCCATTATGGAAGAAGGACCAAGGAGTTGAGAAAATTGTACCACATGTGATATTCTTGTAAGCACTAAGTAATTCATATTTTTATAGTGCTTTTAAAAGCATTTTGCATGCATCACCGTCACAGGAATCTTTACGATCTAAGTGAGCCAGCATTATCCCCATGGGAGTACTGCATTATCCCCATGGGAATACAGCAAAATCCTGGAAGGAAGCCACAGAGTGAATGTACAGCTGAGGTTAAGATTTCAACTAGAGATATCCCAGTTCATGGTTCTTTCTCTCAACCACCATATTAATCTGAGATCACATACTACGGCTGCAATCCTGAGAACACTTCCATGGAAGTAAGCCCCACTGAATAAAATGGGACTGACTTCTGAGTAAGTATACAGAGGATTGTAGTGTAGATAACGGAGAACCATCTTCTGCTCAGAACTTTCCTACTTTTGTGTTTTTATAAGAACCTGGACAAGTATCACTGAAAGATGGTAACATTCTCCGTAGCGAGATCCTAAATACGAAGATTGTCCTTGTACAAAAGATCACAGGCAGGGCTTTTTTTCTGGGAAAAGAGGTGGTGGAACTCAGTGGGTTGCCCTCGGAGAAAATGGTCACATGGCTGGTGGCCCCGCCCCCTGATCTCCAGACAGAGGGGAGTTGAGATTGCCCTCGGAGGGCAATCTCAACTCCCCTCTGTCTGGAGATCAGGGGGCGGGGCCACCAGCCATGTGACCATTTTCAAGAGGTTCCGGAACTCCGTTCCACCGCGTTCCCCCTGAAAAAAAGCCCTGATCACAGGATTTATCGTACATAAATACCAAGACTGTATTTGTGTGTTATGTTCTTGGTCCAGTAACAAATGGCTAAGCAACTTGCTATCAGAATACGCATTCTGCTCTTATGTGCAGCCACATCTGGGTAAGTCGGCTGACGCCATATGCTATATTGTGGTCACTGTTACATTGTGCAAGTTGCAGGATTTCCTTACCCACTTACAAGAACATCCTATGAATGTAACATTTAAAGTCAAAGAGGAAAAAAATGGAACGTATTTCCTGTGTTTTAAATGCAAAATAACAGAAGTCAGGTTAAAGCCTTCTTCCCATGTACCCATTTACCAACCACTAACGGTCTCCCCAAATCTGCTCTTGCCTTGATGGAAAGAGCTTACAGGTTGTCTGTGTCTTTTGGGTTGTTGTGGCCCCCACCGTTTGGAATGGCCTGCCTGATGAGGTCAGGAAGGTTTTCGCTCTCCCGGCATTCCACTAACTATGCAGATCTGAATTATTCAGGGCATTTTTACAAAGGTGATATGGCTTTATTATAATGCAGTGGCTCAGGAAGATGCTTTAATAAAGAGAAACTGTGGACTATAAAGGTAAAGGTGCAAGCACTGAGTCATTCATTACTGACCCATGGGGGGACATCGCATCATGACATTTTCTTGGCAGACTTTTTGTTATGGGGTGGTTTGCCATTGCCTTCTCCAGTCACCTGTGGACTAAAATCCAGTCTTTTGGGATTAGTTACAAACTCTCTATAGTTCTGCTAATAGAACTTGTTCTCTCCTAAACTTGGGGATTGTCCCTAATGTAAGTCTCCCAGCAGTATACCTTTACCAACTCCTGGCTCCCAATTTACGTAGAGCCTTTTCTCTGGCCAGATTTAAAGTTCTTCCTTCAGCCATTTTATCTGGTAGATTTCATGGGATTCCTTATTATAGCAGGTGTTGTCCTTGTTTGATGGACTGTGTTGAAACTGTCTCCCATGTTCTTCTCCAGTGCCCTTTTTATCTGGCGCCACGCCGGGATCTTCTACGTCCTATATTAGCCCAACTTGCAGAATTTTCTGATGATTTTAAGGTCAAGTTTCTGCTTGACCACCCAGATGGGGAAATAACTGAAATAGTAGCAAAGTTTCTCTACAGTGCCAGGGCTATACGCCCTGACAATATTCTATACTGATTTTGCTGTACTGCTGACCTGTTCCTATCTGTAAATTTAATCTTTCTGTATGGACTCATTTCTGTATTTAAAACCTTATATTTTTTATATATGCCAATAAAGGCTTGCTTGAGTAGACTATACTACCGTGTATTCTCTCTTGCTGTATGTATTCTTCCATTATGTCATTTCTGCATCTTTTAATATGCCGTGTTAATACTTAATGCTTTGTTCCAGATTTTAACTTGGGGTTTAATTTCCGCAATCCTAATCCTATTACGTTGCTTACTGGATGTTCTATCCTGTTGACTGCATTGGTTTACGCTTTGTAATCTGCTTTGAGCCTCAGTGAGAAAGATGGACTATAAAAATTGTAGATAAACGTATTTCCCTCAAATAGGGCAAATAGTAGTCCTAGGGGGATGTTTGGTATTGGGAAAATGGTACAGGGACAGTTAAAACCCCTACCCAAGGCCACAGCCACATCTGGGTCCCCACAACTGCTATTTAGCAATTTAAAAAACCCTGGAAATCCATCAGCTACTCTTCCAGTGTTTTATCGAGTATGACTCTTAGGTAATAGTGAATAATGCCACACGATACTTCCAGTCTACCTTTGAATTGCATAAACAAATATATATATTTTAGGACATTATTATTATTACTAATAAAGCCCCATCAGACATCATGACACTTTTAAAAGTAGTATAACCATTGGTCTTCTCAATTTTTATTCTGTCTCCTCTGATCTGGATTTCTTCTTTTTTGGGGATTCCCTTCGAGTCAGTGGCCCAAGTAGCATCAGTTGGTTCATTTACTTGATCTATCTGCTGACTCGTTTCCTTAATAATCCAGAAATCTCTGTTCCATCCTGCATTTGGCATCTGGCATCTTAGCCTCTTTCTGGCAGGGCTTGTATGACTTAGCAGTTGTACAACAGGCAGAAAATCAAAAGGTGTAGCCTGACCCCCCCAAAGGACTCCTGGAGATGCAAGAAATTAGTGAGAAAAGTTCACCTCTGTATTACCCTGTGATGTAGCTACTAAAGGCAGAATAAACTCCACATTTGGGACATGGTTCCAAATAAATATATTTTAGATAATGTAAAATGTCTGGGAAGATAACGTGAGATTCTTGGGAGGTAAGCTCTGCCTTTCCCCTTCTTGGTCCACCCTATCGGCCTTTTTCCCCTCCTTTTTTCTGCTTGTGCATTCTAACAGAATTACACTCTGTTACAGTAGCTCTGTACAGAGTTTCACTCTTCTAAGCCCATCAAAATCTATGCACTTAGAAGAGACCAACTCTGCTTAGGATGGCACTGCAAGAAACCTACAGTTATCGCAAAAAAGGAGATGAGCCTTCCTGGGCTCTACCATATTGTATGCCATAAAAAAAAATGCATAGAACGTCGTGGGGACAGATGCATCTCGCTCCCAGTGATGCATTAGGCAGAGTTTGGCAATGACTTCCTAAAAGTAACTTAGGACATCCATTGAAAGAGGCAAGGAGTCTTCTAACTTCATGTTCATTGCACCAATGAGATTACATGTTGAGCAGATGACACAGAAGAGCTTCTGCCCTGAATTCTGCTTCGCGGCACATTGGCCAGTCATGCATACCTCATGCCTTCCTTGTCATCTTTCCGTATGCGCAGAATAGGAGTCTGGGCCGTTCCTGCCAGGACAGCTATCTTCTAGGCCACCTGTCACTTTATTATTTTCCTAGGCAAATACAGCTACTGACATGCACATGTTATCAGTTTCAAAACAAGCGGTAAGTTTTACATGGATTAAAAAGAACATTCTTTGGTTCCCCCAGCCCCATCCATTTTTGCATGCGCCTGAATGCTCACCCCAGCCCTGCCCTTGTGTTGCTCCATGCCTGAGTGACACCCCCGATTTGCAGGACACAGCAGGCATATCATATGCACGTGGCAGCAGGGTGGGAGAGCATGTTTTGCCTGATGGCTTGGAAGCAAGTATCTGTTGAGATAATCTAAGCACACAAATAGCTTCCCAGGAGCAACTAGAATTTGCTTTGCTTGATTGTGATACTATGAACACATACAGCATGCTCCTGGGGTGCAGAGCCAAAATTCAGGGGAGTGGGTTTGTGTTTTCCACCTGCTCTTGCACACTTCCACAAACACAGCCTATTTTATCAGTTACCTTTTTTTGCACCTTTTCCAAAAAAAAAAATAAGCAAGAAGCTGGTCACAATGCAAAGGATGTTGGGTAGAGGAGAGGAAGCATTACCATTTTCAAAGAAACTGGTGACACTTTCTCCCCTGGTCCAGTTCATCTACCTGTGTGTGTAAACTGCCATCAGGTCACAGCCGACTGATGGCGTAGAGTTTTCAAGGGAAGAGAGGTGGTTTGCTATTGCCTGCCTCTGTGTAGCCACCCTGGATTTCGCTGGTGGTTTCCCATCCAAATCCTAACCAGGGCAGAACCTGCATAGCTTCTGAGATTTAACGAGATTGGGCTAGTCTGGGCCATCCAGGTTCCAGATGCTTTTTTCTTCCCCCAAGTAGCTCTTGGTGCCACAAAAGATTCTCCCTTGCCTGTTCTTAAGGCTGAAAGAGTGACTGGCCATCAAGATCACATAGTGAACTAGATGGTAGAGTGGGAATTCAAACTTGGGGCTTCGACCCTTCCTTTCTGCTGCGCCTGCATGCAGAAGAGAAGAAAATTTTGCAGATTCCTCTCAGTACATCTCCCCCACTTTGGCCCCCCAGAGTGTTGTGTGGAGCTCCACTGACTCACAGGACCACAGTTTTGGGGTCACAGAAGACTACAGTGGAGGATTTGCCATTTAACAACAACAACAACATTCAATTTATATACCGCCCTTCAGGACAACTTAATGCCCACTCAGAGCTGTTTACAAAGTATGTTATTATTATCCCCACAACAATCACCCTGTGAGATGGGTGGAGCTGAGAGAGCTGTGAGAGAGCTGTGACGGACCCAAGGTCACCCAGCTGGCTTCAAGCGAAAGAGGATCAAACCTGGCTCTCCAGATTAGAGTCCTGCCACTCCTAATCACTCCACCAAACTGGCTCACTACATTCGCGCTGCATAGGATCCAAGATGGAGTCTGCCAAATTCTAGTCCAACACCCTTACTACCATACACTAGTATAGCTATTCCTTTGGAACAAAATGGGATGCAGATACACATTGCTGTGCACATCTTTATGCGTGTCAGTTGAATGAAACGCAGTGCAGATACACATAATCCACATGCGGATGGGCATACCAATGCTAATGACATCCATTGGCATTATATTCTGACACACGTCTGAATATTCCCATTCCATCCCAACTAGTCAAACATCACTACTGACAACTAGAGCTAGCCTGGAGTGACAGTTCTTGCAACACAAATGGTGGTGGGTAGCGAAGCAAGCACCGCAGTGCAACAAGGCAAGGAAGTGCTGACCTGGGCCCTGAGCTAATGGGATGTGCTCCCCTGCCTATATTCAGAGTACTGGCAAAAAGAGGGGGTTTGTTTGTCTTCAGCAATAGTGTCATGCAGCCACATCTGATGTAATACATGTACACTGTGATCCCCGGGGCTTTTTTTCAGCTGGAACGTGGAGGAATGGAGTTCCGGCACCTCTTGAAAATGGTCACATGGCCGGTGGCCCCGCCCCCTGATCTCCAGACAGAGGGGAGTTGAGATTGCCCTTGGGCAATCTCAACTCCCTTCTGTCCGGAGATCAGGGGGCGGGGCCACCGGCCATGTGACCATTTTCGCCAAGGGCAATTTAAACTTTAAAAAACTCCCCCCTTGTTCCAGCTGATCCAAAGCGACGTCATTGTGTGGTCCTGAGTTCCACCACCTCTTTTCCCAGGAGAAAAGCCCTGGTGATCCCCAATTGGTTGGGATCACATGGGAAGCAACAAAAATGGTGTCAAAGCAGCAGAACACTGGTGCTGCAAACCGATGCAAAAAAAGGCAAGATATGACAGAGGGGTGGTGGGGGTTGGTTTTCAAGTTACTTCAGACAGTCCTCGAAAGCCCACTTGTCTTGCCATGACTCAAACCTCACTAAAATTCGGCTCAGCACCAACTCGGACCACTTCCTTCCTTCCGACTAGGTGGCTGCAGGTACAAGAAAGCTTCCTGCTGGTTGTCTTGCATCCTAAGCTGCTCACAACGCATGCAAACCACCGGGCCTCTCAGAAATCATATTGCGTTTGACTTTTAAAAAAACCTTTGACAAATATAAATTAAAACATTTATTCCGCTTTGACCATGGCTTTCAGCACAGAGTCCTCCCCTAGGATTTTGCAAAGTTCATTCAGTCTCTGCTGCATTTTTGGCATTCCTGCAAGCTGGGATTCCAGTCTTTGTTTTTCCTCGCTGAGGGTCAAGCGGATCGCAGCGTCCAGCTGTTCAAAGCGCCAGCCTCCTTCCCCATCAAACTGCAGCAGGTGGGTGTGATACTTCCTGCAAAGAGACAAACGAGAAACACCGAGAAACTCAGCAATGGGATTTGGAATAGCTGCAGGAGGGTTGGTAAGCAGACTCGTGGTGGGGGAAAGCAAGCAAGGAACGAGAGAAGACGACCTCATGAATGCATGAAGCTGCCTTATACCGAATCAGAAATCCAAACAAACTGAGTTACGATAAAGCACCGAAAAACATGTAGGAAATTCCCACCGTAACCAGCTGACTCTTGAGAAGATGCAAAAATAGCATTCGCATTAAAATAGCAAAGAGTCCAGTAGCACCTTTAAGACTAACCAACTTTATTGTAGCATAAGCTTTCGAGAGCCACAGCTCTCTTCGTCAGATGTATCATCAGCTTTCGAGAGCCACAGCTCTCTTCGTCAGATGCATTGTCAGCTTTTGAGAGCCACAGCTCTCTTCGTCAGATGCACTGTCTGCTTTTGAGAACCACAGCTCTCTTCGTCAGATGCAACTTTATTGTAGTGTGAATGGTGAAAACAACAGCATGTCAGCTGTTAAGAACGACACTACATCATCATCAGAAAGCTAGCCCAAATCCATTTAGATCCATTTCTTCCTCAAAGATGGTATTGACGGGGTATATCCAAACATCTCTGGACTTTGTGAAGTGGGATTTTCCCTTTCCTCCTCCTGCCCCCTGAAATTTTGTTCCATGGAGGACAAATGGGGGGGGGGGGGACTGCAGTGGAAGGAGGCAAAAATCTATGCCCCCTCCTTCCACAAACAGAAATGCCATTCTGTCAGAAGAGCTGTATGGTTGAGTGTACCATGATAATCCATAAGTCAAGACTTCCAGCATCAAGCACTGTGCACTTCTGCCTATAATACCAGGCCACAGTTTTGTCACAAATCCAGGGAGAATAATAAACAAAAAAGGCGTTTTCCTCATGGTTAGTTCAGGAGATACTTCCAAGAAGGCATGGCAGATACAAGAACCACTCACAACTTTTTATCTACTGAAATGTCCACCGAGTATGACTGGGGGAGGAATTAAGGAACCAAAGAGAAGTGGTCCCGTCCATCTCCCTCCCCTGGACAACAGCATTCAACAGATTGCCTTGGCAATAACATCCATTACCTGGTTGCAAGCTCAAAACATGATCCTCGTTTACAAACTCACCAAAGAGACGGTCTGTGCGTTATCGAGAGCAGGGATATACCAGCTCCTTTTGCAGCCTGGAATATCTTCCCTTCAACATCAATGCTGACAGCACTCGTACATTCATCAAGTAATGCGTACTTGGGCCTTGGAAATCAGAGGGATAAAAACTAGGTTATTCATTCCTTTGTTTACATACCACCTCTGCTTAAAGCCCATGGTTTAGGGAGCCAAGGCTAACAGCCTGTGATACGTTCACGGTCTGGAGTTCTATGTATGTGCTGGATCTCCAACACATGCGCGGCAGCCACTGGGTGCAGAGTGATTATCTCAGCTACACTAGATACAATGCACACAAAACAGGATGCCCAAGATCACCTTCGGAGCAAAAGAAGATAAACAGCCCTACATTAGATATTCAAACCTTGTGCGTCCACAACAACTCCCCCTACCCGGTCCTTGCGTATGAGACAGACTGCCCGAGATGCTGTAAAGGGCAAATAAGATCGCTGGCATCCAATGGTTCGCATAAACAAAGCAGGAAGACACCCTTCAAACCGGAAAACTGATTTCAAAGCTCTTACAGCCAAGCCGACCACCCCGAAACGCCACTAATAAACACATGTACTATGAAGAATGGAAACAGGAGCGCACGGGCGGTTTCCCCTTATGTCTCAAGCCATGTCAGTGTTTTTGTACCGGTCACCGTCTCTCTAATTTTCCTACGTACGTATGCGCTGTCAAGTCGCAACCAATTTACAGTGACCCAGCAAGGTGTTTTAAGGCCAGCAAGATGCAGAGGTGGTTCGCCATCGCCTTCCTCTGCAGAGTCTTCCTTGGTGGTCTCCCATCCAAGTACTGACCCTGCTTAGCTTCCGACATCTGACGAGATCGGGTTATACCATGCCGCCTTCCCTCCCTCTCAGGGTAACTGTATGAATAAAGGGAGAGGGATCGGACATGCTGCTCTGAACCCCTTGGCTGGAAGGTGAGATAGAGATGGATCGACGGCCAAACTTCCCAAGGCCTTTCGATCACCCCATTTTCTGCCATACCTTGCGACACGCAGCATTCTTCCGTAGTAAACTTCATCCCCCTGCCCTCTCACCAGGATCTCAGACCTGTTCTGTGACTCTTCCTTGACTCTCTGGAGATCCTATATCCTGCCTTTGTGGAGGGGACAAAATCCACCCACACCTGACAGTTGTTTCAAACACAAACGTTTAGGCTTACTTGTGGTAAAACATCCGGGCCATGCCCATCCGCTGCTTTTCTCCTCCGGACAAAACATCTTTCCAGTCTGTGACGGCGTCCCACCCTTCAGAAAGACAGAGAAGAAACACGACTGGTAAGAGTTGAGCACCACTCACAAGCGAGAACACACAGTAATCGAAAGCTCGTCTCAAGCAGGCCCTAGAAAAATCCAGCAGTATGACGCGGAAGTACTGGGTACAACGTCACCTGTGCCCAGATGTGTTTCAGAAATGTTAATCCAATATTGTTTCTCTCTGCCACTATCCCTGTTCACAAGTTACAGTGAGTGCATGTACAATCTGTGTACAGGGCACACTTGATTTTTTTAATATACGAGTTAGCTAATTCTCAGGTTACATTCAATGCATACATAGCTGAATGCAGGGCTTTTTTTCTGGGAAAAGAGGTGGTGGAACTCAGTACTGCACAATGATGTCATTTTGGGTCAGCTGGAACAAGGGGGGGTGTTTAAAGTTTAAATTACCCTCGGTGAAAATGGTCACATGGCTAGTGGCCCCACCCCCTGATCTCCAGACAGAGGGGAGTTTAGATTGCCCTCCGCGCCACTGTGCAGAGGGCAATCTAAACTCCCCTCTGTCTGGCAATCAGGGGGCGGGGCCACCAGCCATGTGACCATTTTCAAGAGGTGCCGGAACTCCATTCCACCGTGTTCCAGCTGAAAAAAAGCCCTGGCTGAATGTGTGATTTCATCTCCACATTTATCCTGGCACTGGTCCCCGGTTTCATTTGTAAAGTGAACATGCATCGGCTCTAGGCTCTTCCTTACATGTATATGTAGGATATACGGGCATTCACTGTAACCAGTGACCAAGGCTATGCTCATGTTGTTGTGTAGCTTTCCTTAGTGAGAGGCAATGCGATGTAAAGGATTAGTAGCAAACTTGGACCAGGGGTTAAATCTCTGCCTACCCATGAAGCTCACTCAGTGACTTTAGGCTAGTCACATCCTCTTGGCCTATCCTCACTACAAAGTTGTAAGAATGAAATAGGGGGAACCTCCCCCCAAAATGTGATAGGGCCTTTTTGATAGTGGCACCAAGGCTGTGGCACTCTTTCCTCAAGGACATCCATCCCATTCCTTTTCTTTAGACACTGCCTAAAATGGATAGTTTTTTCAAGGGGATTTGAAATAAAGGTGCCAGTTTTAATCTGATGCTAATATACTAAAGCTTTTTTTTCTTTTTTTACTGAATGGGTTTTATTTGGCTTTCTGATTTGTTTAATTATGGCTCGTTCTTGTGGTTTGTTCCTTTTAAAATATAGTTTCAATTTTAACTTAACCCAATAGGTCAAAAAGCAGGACGAAAATATTTCCAAGAAATATATGCTTCCCAGGGCAACTTGGGGAATAGGTAGGATGCAGAACAAGATGTTCAAAGAATGAGTTGCAGATGATAAAACTATAATTAAAACCCATACTGTAGTATTTGGAAGATTTATTGGGCTCACAAATTATCGACAACCAATGCCAAACTGTAGAACTGGAGCCGAGACCGTGGGTAAATCAGTTTACTGTCTTCCTTCCAAACCAGGATTCCCTACCAGGATTAATCAGAATTTAGAATCTCGGTTTGTAAGGACAAGAGTAAACCGCTGATTATGATTTAGTGGCATGCAAGGGGCAGAAAAGGAGAAGGAAGACAGCCCCACAGGCCAATCTCAGACCTTGTTCCCAACCAGCAACAAACTCTGCCTCCTTTTAAAAACAAATGTATCAAACACTAATTTTTTAAAAATGTGGTATTTGTACTTTTATGGCTTTCTTTTTCTAACTCTTAATTCTTTGTTTCACTAGGAATCCTAAATTGTTTATACAATTCTATAATGATGTGTGATACAGGCAGTAGATTCCAGCCAGATAAAGGCATGTGATGGTCGCATAGTGCACAATTACTATTACTACTACTAACAACAGCAACAACAATATTCCAGAGGATGCCAGAGTCGAAGAAAAAGAACAAGAAAAAAATGATTAAATATAGAGATCTGTCAATACAAACCACCCAACTATAGATGAACACTACAGTAGTCCCTATTGTCATCGGGACACTGGGAACTATTTCGAAAAGCTTCGCAACTCATATGGAAAAACGGCAGCTTTCTGACATAACACCTACAGAACTGCAAAAGATGGTGTTACTTGGAACAACGTACATATTACACCGATACCTGGCTGACGCTTAGGTCTCTGGTGGAAACCTGTATTAGCTCAGCAAGGCCAATCAATGATAACATGTGATCTTTATTTATTATTGATTGTGTTGTGTGAAATTCGAATAATAACAACAACTTTCAATTTTTATACTGCCCTTCAGGACAACTTAATGCTCACTCAGAGCAGTTTATCCTGTGAGGTGGGTGGGGCTTGAGAGAGCTCCTAGAAGCTGTGACTGACCCAAGGTCACCCAGCTGGCTTCAAGCAGAGGAGTGGGGAGTCAAACCCGGTTCTCCAGATTAGAGTCCCGCGTTCTTAACCACTACACCAACCTGGCTCCCACTACACCAAACATTAAGGAATTAATTGCCACAAGATAAAGTGACAGGTTACAAGTGCAGACGGCTTGCGAAAGATCAGACAAACCTCACAAACATGTGCAGGGAGACGGGAAGCAATACGAAGTGTCTTTCCAGGACACAAAGCAGGAACACTGGAGAGCCTCTACCCCACAACCTCTCCGAGCACTGACAATGTGCAGATGGGCTGAATGCATGGAGAGGGAAAGCGGACACAAGAGGGTTAGCTCTACCTCTGCCGCCGCACGACCTCTGACTCAGGAGCCCATTCCTATGTTCGGAGGCTGTATCCGTGCATGTGCTCCATCCTTAGGGATCAGCAACGTTCTAAAAGCAGCACCCCCAATCACAGGAAGGGAAGGTGGGAGTGAACACTGCCTCCGTATCTAGGCACCGTACTCACAAGCCACACGGAGGTGGGGGTACGGCCAGAGCGCTAGTGCACGCTCTCCCACTCCACGTGTTCAGTCAACATGTAGATGGCCATGTGTAGAACGCTCACAGGGAGGGAAGGTTGGACCTGCCCCCAAAAGTCAAGCTGGCGTGCATCCTCCCACGCCAGTGGGCAAACTTTGAAGCCTGCTGCCAATTAAGTGGCTCCCCTTCCAATGGAAGAGCTACTTCAGGGGGAGGAAGGCACCTCAGGAGGGAGGGACTTCCTCCCACAGAAGTATGACTACATGCCTCTGTGTCATATATGCCTGTCTGCATATCTGTCATGCATGTATTCTTCTGTGTTCCTACATGCCATGAATGTATTCTGTGTTATGTACTGGTCCTCTGAGGGCATGAGAAGTTTCTTATTGATGTGAAGGCAGTAGGTTCTCTCTCAAGTATTTACTTTCTCTTTCCCCGCTGCCTCCAGAGAGTGTCCTTGAAGGCTGGCTGTGGCCAGCTTGAAATGTATCTTTCTTGGGAACTGACATGATTTCATTCTTTGTTTTGTCTAGGGCTTTTTTTCAGCGGGAACGCGGTAGAGCGGAGTTCCGGCACCTCTTGAAAATGGTCACATGGCCGGTGGCCCCGCCCCCTGATCTCCAGACAGAGGGGAGTTGAGATTGCCCTCCACGCTATGCGGCGTGGAGGGCAATCTCAAATCCCCTCTGTCTGGAGACCAGGGGGCGGGGCCACCGGCCATGTGACCATTTTCTCCGAGGGCAACCCACTGCGTTCCACCACCTCTTTTCCCAGAAAAAAAGCCCTGGCCTAAATGTAGCTTCTCCCTGACAACCCCCCTGGCTCTTTTGTGCTCAATTCTTTAATGGCCCTTATCCTGATGGTGGGAACATTCCCTATAACTAACATCCCCAACTCCAGTTACATCACTTCTGCCAATTTCACTTGTCTGAGCACCTTGAACTGATGGGTCTCTAATAAAGTTACTTCAACCAATACACCTGCGTGTTTGCTGTGGAGAACTTGGGGATTCTACCTGCCAAGGACTGACACTCTGTCTCATCAGTGGAAGTGATGTTATTTCAGTAGGCCACTTCCAAGTCCCTGGTTGTACGGCTTCGGGTGCTCTCACATCATGCACATTTTAGAAGGGTGTTTAGTTCCAGAAAGTCTGGCCATGCAATAACTGACACATGCCAACAAAGGTGTTGTGAAGGACAGATCCGGAAAAAGGAAGGAATCAAATACATGAAATTCTGGAGGAACCATTAGAAAACCGCAAGAGTCCAGTAGCACCTATAAGACTAACAACATTTGTGGGAGGGTATGAGCTTTCTGTACCTGAAGAAGTGAGCTACAGATCACAAAAGCTCATACCCTACCACAAATGTTAAGTCTTATAGGTGCTACTGGACTCTTGCTCTTTTCTTCTGCTACAGACAGACTAACACGGCTACCCATCTTGATCTATCTCCACCAGAGGAACCATGTTTTATTGCACTGTACATGCTGGGTGTCCCTGGTTATCGATTCCCCTTTCCATTAAAAGACAGGTACCTCCTTCTCTCTGAACGATGTGGTTCAAATGAACGATCTGCAGGATGCACTCAAGATTGCGGTCTTGGTACCCCTTTTCATGCATGTCCTCCACCGAGTCCGGATAGATAACTTGATCGCGCAGCGTTCCAATGGACATGTAGGGCCTGCAAAGCAGTACATGAAATTAGTCATCTCACACGGAGTAGCAGCTCTACCCTGCTATTTAGGGCTGCCCGCTGATGCTCTGTGAACAGCACATAATGGTCTAAATGCTGTGTTTCTAAATACTATAATTATTTGAAGATGAATGTTTTCCTAAATTTATTCTAGAGAACAATGCATTGTTTACTGAAGAACTGATTAGTGTGTGGCAACGGAGATAACATTGGTTTGAGAATAATATATGTATTGAAGAATTCATGTTATCCCATGCACAAAATCCTCCTTATCTCAGCAAGCAGATGAGAAATATTAAACTGGAAGTGCATTCGACTCCAGTTTCGCACAGGCATAGTGGAATTTTCAGCAATCTATACTTTTCAGCAATACCATACCTCCAGGGCTTTTTTTCTGGGAAAAGAGGTGGTGAAACTCAGTGGGTTGCCCTTGGAGAAAATGGTCACATGGCCAGTGGCCCCACCCCGATCTCCAGACAGAGGGGAGTTTAGATTGCCCTCCGCGCCGCTGTCTGGAGATCAGGGGGCGGGGCCACCAGCCATGTGACCATTTTCAAGAGGTTCTGGAACTCTGTTCCACCACGTCCCAGCTGAAAAAAAGTCCTGCATACCTCTAATTTTACCAGCTCATCAGTTGTGTTGATGGACACCACCATGGTTATAATAATAGTGGCACAGAGAACAGCATTATCTGGCCCAAAACTGCTCACAGGGGACTGGGACTCAGGGAATGACTTGAACGCTATACAAGAAAACAGAGCACATTTACAAATCTACAACAGAGATTGCTGTCCAGCGGGGATGGGCAGCAGGAAGCGACGGTGACAAAAACCACAGTCACAGCAGCTGGAGTAACAAAAGGCCACAACTTTATTGATTACAGGGACAGCAGCATTGGCGCACACAGGGATCGGATCCCACATCGGCTGACCCGCCTGTCAGTTGATGCCCTCCAGCCCCCACAGACCCCGCGGTGGAGGGGGAAACCGAGGGATGACAGCGGGGTCACTAGGGTGTACACCCCTTAGTATCCCCCTGCCACCTGGGAGTGAGTCTTTACTGGCAGCCCCCTGAGCTGGGCCTGCCCCCTGGACTCACTCCATGGATTCCTTATGGGAATCCCCTATAATGGGGTTAGATGTGGCCCACACACCCCATCTCCCCTGAGGGATCGGATCGCAATGCAAAGCCCCCCCCCCCCGCCCAAAGTTGTGACGAAGCTGCTTAACAAACACCCAAAGTAAAGGGAAAAAACCAATTGCAGGGAGTGGTGGGTGGGACTTTGCTTGCCAGCATGCAACTGGGGCCGGAGGTGCGGCTGCCCTGTTAAATAGCAGCCCACTGGGCCAGAGGGAAGACTGAGCTCCTCAGGTCCCGGCCCACGCCCCGCCCACTAAACCCGGCCCTCCCCGGCCGGGGCTGATTGGCCCACAAGGATTTGAAGCCTATTGGGCGTGGGTGGACCGACGGAGCCTGGGAAAACAT
Organism: Eublepharis macularius; assembly: GCF_028583425.1. NCBI lineage: Eukaryota > Metazoa > Chordata > Lepidosauria > Squamata > Eublepharidae > Eublepharis > Eublepharis macularius. The sequence continues at coordinate 93,853,086 of NC_072798.1, forward strand.
GGCGGCCACCACGCTTTCTGCCCCCTCCAGCAGCCCCGCGGACAGCAAACCAGCCGCCCAGGAGTCTGGGAACCGTTGCTTGTATCACATATGTGATGTCTCCAATTTCTTAGAAGCCGCACAGGGACAAGATGGTTCGCCAAGGAAGCTCCTACCTAATAATCCCACAGACTGCATAGTTTGCATCTATATTCTGAATGGAAAAAGTTAGGCTTTTTTGTTCAGCTATTGATTTGGGGGAGGCTTGGTCTAACAATATTTGAGACTCTTTAGTCTAGCATTCACAAGGCTTGCCGTACACTTCATATAGAAGCAGATATTTAAAATACCTTTTTCATTGGATCAGATGGTAAACACACCATGGGTCAAACACTGTTTATAAGTCCAAGATGTCAATTTCAGCTGACATCTGACACACGGTGTGTGTGTGTGTGTGTGTTATGTGCCATCAAGTCGTCTCCGACCTATGGTGACCCTATGAATGAAAGACCTCCAAAATGTCCTATCTGTAACAGACTTGCTCAGATCCTGCAAACTGGAGGACGTGGCTTCTTTTATTAAGTCAAGCCATCTTGTTTTAGGTCTTCCTCTTTTCCTGCTGCCTTCCACTTTTCCTAGCATTATTGACTTGAAGGCAAAGCCAAACCACCCCGTAACAAAAGTATGCCAAGAAAACGTCGTGATGCGACGTCCCTCCATGGGTCAGTAATGACTCAGTGCTTGCACAGGGGACTACCTTTCCCTTTACCTGACACACGGAGAGAGGTCCAAAACAAAGTCCTGCTATCTACTTAGTGATGTTACACGTGCTATACATTGTACAGATGACCCAAATGGTTTATATTATCTAGACTACATGGTAAAATTATGGCACAGCACAGGGAGATGTATCAGAGATCTGTCAATAAGCTATGGTGATAAGAACCAGTACAGTGCTCAGGGTGCCAGACTAGGCCCAGAGAGGCCCAGGTTCAAATTCCTACACAATCTTGAAGCTTGGGCCAGTCACATAGTCTCAGCCTAGTTTCAAGTGGGTAGCCATGTTGGTCTGTAGCAGCAGAGCAAGATTTGGGTCCAGTAGCACCTTAAAGACAAAACCAGCAAGATTTCCCGGGTATAAGCTTTTAAGAGTCAAGCTCCCTTCATCAAATGAGGTAAGGGAGAATAAAAAAGCAGGGCTTGTTGCTGTGGTTTTTTTTAAACCTTATCACCCTCCAACTAAAGACCCCTGCTCCTCTTTTCTCCTGTTACACACAAAGCCCCAATCTGCAGCCAGAGATCCTTCGGCTTCGGGGAAGTCTTCCCTCACTAAGGGCATTTTAAAAGTAGAGTGAATACAGTAAATGTGCTCTGAATGTACACCTCACATGTAGCACTCGGAGTATCACACGAGAGTTCCATGTGACACAGCAAGTGAGAACCATAACTCACTGTGGAGACAGAGACCAGCAGGTGGAACAATACAAGACTTGTAAACTCAGAGCGGTCCAGCAAGATTTCCAAACAACTCTGGTTCTAAACAACGGGTTACGCTCCGTGTCTCTTGGGCAATTGCAGGTTTACTCATTCTTTTAGTCACAGAGAGAATACATACGTGGTGTTTAATTAATGATATCATTGTGTTCTTTAGAGAAATGGTAGCTCACAAGGAACAGGTCAAAAAAATCCCTTCCCTGATTCAGAAAGATATACTTCACATTAATCAAGTCTTTAACAACTATGTGGTCCGAATCTGTTCTTGATGTTCTTACAAAGAGGTTTAACATCCCAATAATGGGCTATAATCCAACGAAAGAAAGAGCTGTCAAGCGTCACGTGTCCATGGAGATTTGCCTTCTGTTTTCACCACAACCGTACTCACAGCTGAGGAAATCAGCGATGCTTCTGTCTCAGCTATGCTTCTATGTGTGAGACCACTGGGTTGAACGAACAGTAAGAGAAAAGACTATTTCACAAGTGGCTTGCCTCTTCGGCAGCAGGAACGGCTCCAGCACAAACTAGAAACCAAGCTACACAAGTGTGACTCTCCAAATAGGAACTGCTGTAGTGAAAACTTCCAGAGCTCTAGCTGCGTGTAGAAGATCTCAGCACCGATCTAACTAAATCCGTTGAGGGAAAATCACTACAAAACCTCCCACAGCGCTTGGAAAGACCAATATTGGCTAACGAAGTACTGCATTCTCTTCAAAATGCCAACTAACCGCTGTAAGGAGACAGAATTTAATAAGCTTTTGCTGGGATTCCCAAGGTCAAAGACGTCTGCTGAACAGCACAACAGAAGATTTCTGTAATGTATATATAGCCTGAATTTCATAACCACTATAGCTATTTACTTCTCACAAACAACAACAAAAAATAAACAACAATGTTCAAAGAATGTAGAGTTTTCTTGTCTTTCCCCCCCTTTCTTTGGAAACTAGTTCAAGGGTGTTTTAGGGCAAGCTCCACTTTCTGCAGCTCTCTCAAGATATAAATAATTGATTTGAGCCTAAAATAACCTACAGTAAGCTTTCCTCTCCAGTACCCAAGAACGTCTGTTAAATATTTCAAAGAGATCAATTACGAAGCCTGCGCATAATTAGCTTACACCCGCTAACATAGTTTACAGGGCACAAAGTGTAGCAGCGCTTCCCTACCAGGGCATATAATTAGAAGCTGCCGTCGCAGGCAGAAATACTATACAATAACAGAGATCCGCGGAAAGCGCAGGAATGCTTACTGTGGAAAGAAAACAGGGAAGAGCCTGTAAGCCAGGTTGAAAAGCATGACAGCTTTTAGCAAAATGGCTCTCTCGGAGCACTCAAGTCCACCAGACGTATACAGGGACTGCAAGCACCTGAGATTCAAGCCCAGCAGGGAACAAGCTGTCACTCAGGCTGCGTCAGCACTGTGGCACCTTGAGCAGCTGCTGGCACACTTCCTGCCCTTCACGAGACCTCCGACAGAGGGCTCATCCCACAATGGCACAACTACAGAGTTAAGAAAAAGACTACAGCGACACACAGCCTGGCTTTCTGGTACTACATGAAAAATCTGGCGTCCTTCAGATGAAGACGGAAACCCTTTGCCTTGTACATCTGGTACTGGCCACTAGAAACTGGATCCAGTGGAATGCCAGAAGTGGTACTGATCAGGAGTTCATAGGAACCAGACACCCTTACGGAAGAACAGGCTGGAATAGCATATAGAAGGATAGTGACGGATGGTTAATAGTAAAGAGTCCAGTAGCACCATTAAGACTAACCAACTTTATTATAGCATAAGCTTTTGAAAACCACAGCTCTCTTCGTCAGATGCATCATCAGATGCATCTGACAAAGAGAGCTGTGGTTCTCGAAAGCTTATGCTACAATAAAGTTGCATCTGATGAAGAGAGCTGTGGTTCTCGAAAGCTTATGCTACAATAAAGTTGCATCTGATGAAGAGAGCTGTGGTTCTCGAAAGCTTATGCTACAATAAAGTTGCATCTGACGAAGAGAGCTGTGGTTCTCGAAAGCTTAAGCTACAATAAAGTTGCATCTGATGAAGAGAGCTGTGGTTCTCGAAAGCTTATGCTACAATAAAGTTGCATCTGACGAAGAGAGCTGTGGTTCTCGAAAGCTTATGCTACAATAAAGTTGGTTAGTCTTAAAGGTGCTACTGGACTCTTTATTATTTTCTTACTACTGACTAACACGGCTAATACTTCTGGATCTATGATGATGGTTAATAGTCACCGTCAGTAAAAATAAAACAGGGCGCTTGTGGAATAAAGACTAACATGATTTTATTCCAGCATAAGCTTTCATGGACTAGACCCAGTGACGTGGGTTTTGTGGGGAAAATTAAATCAGAACACATCCCTATACAAATGAAATACATAATTTAAGTATTTAAATAGCATTAGCGAAATTCAAAGAATGCTAGCAAAAGAAGGCAGATACAGCATATATAAGCACGGGGGTTTGTCCATACTTCACATTCCACATTTAGCCCATCTAACATAGAATCAGAGGGTTGGAAGGGACACCCAGGGTCATCTAGTCCAACCCCATGCTCAATGCAATTACTTCCCCCCGCCCCGCCCCGCGCACACACACACCAAATGATCCCTGCTCCATGCTTATAAGATGGCAAAACACCGTCAAGATCCTTAGCCGAACTGATCTAGGGAAAATTGCTACCTGACCCCAAGGTGGCAATTGGCATTACCCTGGACATGTAAGTAGGGGCCATGAGAACTGAGCATTGATGTAACTCTTCCTGCCCTTCCTCTCATGATCTGCCCAGGTTCACAGAATCAGCATTGCTGTCAGATGGCCATCTAGCATCTGCTTAAAAACCTCCAAAGGAGAGCCCGCCACCTCCTGAGGAAGCCTGTTCCACTTGAGGGGCCGCTCTGTCAGGAAGTTCTTCCTAATTCATTTCTAGTACAACAGCCCTGACAACTAGAGATAAAGGGACTATATTCATGTATGTTGTGGAAATTTCTCCAAGGAAAAACACAGCAGTTAAATTTTCTGCCTCACTTCACTGACTAGACCCACTTGGATCAGAATATCAACAATGAACATTTATGAGAACAGCAATGAACAAATGCCATTCATTCATTCATTCATTCATTCATTCATGCAGCTAGAAACTGTCTCTTCTCCCCAACTCTCCTGGCACCCCTTTCAAACTCTTCGGGGCCACTGCAGGCGGGCCTGGGTTTCTGGTATGGTTCCCATAGCCACTGGCCAGGTAGGTCAATCCAAGAGAGAAGCTCTTCCTTGACCACCAGCTCCTCTTCTCTGACTTGGGTGTGCTTTCCAACAGCCCCTGCCCACTGCCCAGCCAGAAGCAGCCCCAGCCCAGCTCACAGCACAGTAAATGGAGGGAGAAAAGAGGGGAGGAAGCATCACTTCCATTGGGAAATGAATAATTATATAATAAGTCAAATAAAATAATTAATGGAACAAAAACAAATGGTACTGAAAAAAAAAAGCAAAATGACTGACAGACCAACAGATGAACAGCGTGCAAAGCAGCTTTTAAGACTCAAGCCATTCTGGATATAGATATGGGTGCTGGAAACAGGGTGGGTCAGGTTATATCATCTCTAACTGGGGTCTGGCCTTTCTATGTTTTGTTTTTCCTTGTGAAGTGCCTGAAGTCTGAGAACAGGTGAATGATGATGGTTAAGTCTTGCTTACCCTCGAGCTTTCCCAGCCAATTCTTAATCATCACAGGTTCAGAGTTCTTGGATGCAAATGACAATTTGATCTGACAATGACACGTTGATCTTTCCCTAATAAAATCCAAAAAGCACGATTTTCCAAAGGAGATGCACAGTTTTGTGATGTGAGATTGGATCCAGCTATCTACCAGCAGAAAGTGATGATGGTCAGAGATCTTTCCTCCCCCCCTCCCAAACAATCCTTTTCAAACCAGTTTGACGCCAGTTTGGTGTAGTGGTTAAGAGCGCGGGACTCTAATCTGGAGAACTGGGTTTGATTCCCCACTCCTCCACTTGAAGCCAGCTGGGTGACCTTGGGTCAGTCACAGCTCTCTCAGAGCTCTCTCAGAACCAGCCAGCTCACAGGGTGCTTGTTGTGGGGATAATGATGACATACTTTGTAAACCTCTCTGAGTGGGCATTAGGTTGTCCTGAAGGGTGGAATATAAATCAAATGTTGTTATTGTTGTTATTAAACCTGGGAAAGTGGATTCCCAGGTATGCAGGACCTACATGGACTAACAGCTATAAGGGTTGGGTGGAGACAAAATCATCCTCCCGGCCTCTTCTGTCAGCAGTCGCAGTTGACTGAAGTGGAGCGAGTGATTTTAGCTTCTTTTCTTCTTTTACTTCTTTTCCGTCCTCAGGATACCACTCAGGCCTGGATGGCTATTGGTCCACATGGGACCTGCAACCTGCAACAATCCCAGGATTGGAAAAAAACTCTTAGGGGAGGAGAACTTGGAAAAGACGTGTGATCCTTGTGCTCAAAGGAAAGATCCAACCCATCCTTGCTACACATATTTCTTTATCCCCTTATGAGCCTCCTTCCTATTTATGTTTTAAATATTTGTATTTTTTAAAGTTTGTTTTAATATTTCACTTAATTGTGTGATATGTGCCATCAAGTCACCTCTGATCTATGGTGACCCTAAAAAAAAAAAATCGTTCAGCCTCCCAAGCCGTAGCTTGTTCTCTTCTATTTCTTTACACTGGTTATTATAAGAGATTTCTTTGGCTCTGCATGCAAGTTGCTGAAAAGCTGCATTTAGAATTCTGACTCTATTTCTGTCACCTTTTGCTTTTGCTTCTTGTCTATCTTTAGCAATTTTAATAGCTTTCCTCCGTTATCTATTTAGACTTCGCCTTTCTTTTGGCTACAGGAATAGTCTTTGCACATTCTTCCTTGATAATATCTCTGGTGTTAGCTCATAGTTCTTCTGGCTCATGATCAATTAACTTAATATTGCAAATCTGTTCTATACATGGTCTTTAAATTCTTCAGGAATATTACTTAGATTGTATTTTGGCACTATGATTCTTTTACTGTTCCTCTTCAGCTTTATTCTAATTTTGGTATTAGCAATTCATGATCTGTATCACAATCAGCAAGATACAAATGCTATCAATCAATCAATTAATTAATTATAGAAATTAATGAAATCTGTAATTTGTATAAATTAAATGCATTGATCTTTATAAATTAAACTAATTAATAACTTTATAATTAATGTATATACTCCAGGGAGGCAGCCAGCTAAAGTTCCACCAGCCTTCACAGAGAAAGCAACCTTGTGATGAAATCCCTGCTGGTTAAGGATGTCTGAATAAATGAAATTATCCGTTAACTTACCAAATACCTAGAAAGCCAATCTGGGAAAAGTGCATAACTTGCATCATACCAAACCAACCCTGGATTTACATACCTTTACACAGGAGTCATTTCGTAGAAAAAGAGCTGGAGGAACTCATTAGCATAACTCATTACCGTAACTCATTAGCATACACCACGCCCCTTGCCATCACTGGAAGTGTGTCATTGGCTTAATGATTTGCGTATGCCACACCCCCTAACATCACCTATCCTGGCTGTTTTGGACCCAATCCTAGCTATTCAGGGCCGAAATTGGGCCCCAAATGGCAAAAAGGGGTTGAAAATGGCCAAAAAGGGGCCCCAAATGGTCAGGATCAGGCCGCTGCTGAGCGGGAGAGTGATCCACCACCTGTCAGAGACCCAATCTGGACCGTTTCGGCCCCAATCTAGGCCAAAACGGGCCCAAACTGGCCAAGAGTCAGGTGGGTGGGGCCACCTGACATGTGACCTCTTTGGGGAACTGCTGGAACTGCGTTCCTGTGCGTTCCCCCTCAAAATGAGCCCTGCCTTTACAAAAGCTAAGCTTTAAAAATGTAGGCCTGCTTTCCACATGCAGCTGAATGGGTAATACGATAACAGAGGCATGAGGCAGTGGAATGGACTAGACCACTTCAGACAACAGGGTGTTTTTTTATGTTTTTCAAAGTTCCCACACATTAATGTATAGAAAATAAGCACAGCATGTGAGGGCTCGCTCTCCTTGATGTGCTATTTTTTACTGTTTGCGAGGAGTTTACAGCTAGCAATTAAAATGTGACACTGCCACCTGCAGTCTGAAGTGGTCCAGTCCGTTCTACTGCCTTCGGGATGAAGTAACTCCATTCTTGATCAGTCCCTCAAGACTGGAGTCCTCACAAGAAATGCTTATTTTCATTTAGTGAGAGATTGATTTCTGTGATGATATTTTACCACAAGGAAGAACGGGAGTTAAAAGCCTTGGTGGGCATTAGTCTTAAGATACTTGTCTGTGGTCAGCCATCAGTTAAGAAACATGTACGTTTACGTCACAACTGGGAGTCACATTTGAGGAAACTCCAACCAAATGTGGAATGAAACTGACTTTCAGAACCATTCTAAATTATGTGGGACAGCGAACTGGAAATCGCCAGCTGCCCTGTCAGTTTTATATTAGACCTTTCGGGCAGAAAATATGATAGCCCGGCAAAAACTGGTAGCCAAACTACACAAGAACTGGAACTTCTGACATATTATTTGCCCTAGAAATTATCTGGGAATGGGGCTAAGTCTGTGCGCTTTCCCCAATCAAAAATGGCTCCCTAGAAGGTTTTTCATTCCACTAGGGAAAGAGGCAGGTACCAATATTGTGCCTGTCTTTTCTCTATATGAGGGTCTAAAGCAACCGGGAGGAGGGGGCATTTTTGATAAAGGAGAATTCGTGGGGGGCTCAGCACCTCAATTCATATCAGGTCTCTCTATCATCATTCTTAGGGCCAAATCATACGGGGGCGGGGGTGCAGTTAAGCAAGGAACTATGCTTTCATGAGTAATTTGGCCCAAAGTAAACCCAAATATTAGATGGCCTAGAAGACAAGAGGAAACAAGTCTGGTTGCACAGGCCCTGTTTCCAGGGCTTTTTTTCAGGGGGAACGTGGTGGAACGGAGTTCTGGGACCTCTTGAAAATACTCGCCAATAGTGCTTGAAAATAATATTATTTCAAAGAAACCCGTGTGTTTCCTCATTTCCCTCTTGAGAGTTCCGCCACCTCTTTTCCCAGAAAAAAAACCTGCCTGTTTCTAACATTTGGGGGCAAACAAAAACTCTTAAGTTGCAAGAAAAATAAATAAATCTGCAGCTGAATTAGTTTACAGTAACGTTTTCTGTTAAGTTTAAACGTTAAATGGGGAAGGGATGTTGAGTCCAGGAGTCTGCAAAACAAATGCAAGAGATTTGCACAAAGTATTGCAAAATGTTTTGTATAATATAACATAGTGAACAAGCTGTAGAATCAAATTCATTGAGGACTTCAAGATTATATAGGGTTATGTTTGTTGGATGAAACATACATCATATTAGGAAAAATAATGTCTAAAACATTCTCAAAAGGTATCTCCACACACTCTAGAACACAAGTATTAAGTTGTATGCCTTAACTAGGATCACTCTGGCTCTTTTTCAAAATCTCCCAAGCAAAGGGGAGCTATATCAACTCTGACATTCTGCAAAGTATTTCAGGAAAAATAATCCTTGCATGTCAATCTAAGATTTACTGTCTGGTATACCTACAACTCTAAGTCCCTGTTCTAATTAGTGGGCACTCCAAGTGTCTGGTGCCTTGGAGAGCAGGAAAGAAAATATCAGCTAATCTCTAAAGCCGATATTCCCTTCTGGAGTCTTGCCTAGGTAACTCCGACAGATTTCACAAGGGCAAGTAGTACTGCCATCCTTATAATCACCTCCTATGCTCTGCCACCAATATCCATGAGGCTATGAGGTCATTTGCTGTTTAAGGATATCGGTACACCCTCTGCATAAACAAAGAGTTCCTCCAGCAACGAAGGCAAGCAAGGTTGCCAGTTAAATCATACGGAATCAAAGCAATATCTGTTCCAACCGGGTTAAAACCGGCTAGGGTTTCATTTAATTCGACTAAACAGTGCAAGAGAATGGCTTGGAGGGCTACCTTCCAATTCTGAAAATTCCAATTTAAAAAGTGGCATTTGTAACTATTCTGAATAATTTACGTAGCTTCAAATTATGCAGGGAGGCTCTCTGCAGACAGTGGCACAATACTGTGGAACGTTTTCCTGCCCCCTTCACTTCAGTGATGAGAGCTTCCCCGGGGGTTCGGCCCAGGTGATCTCAATCCAAATAAAGATTGTTATGATCAAGTTGTAATGCACAGTATTTTATTGCTTTTTAGCTACCTCAACAAACTTCTAGAACTGTTGCATTGCATTTTGGTTGAATGAATACCATGGAAATGTAATTGGTGAGTGTTTATGACATCACTGATGACCAGCTCCCCTGTCCCTGAAGTTTTTGAAAAATAAAAAAGTGCCATAATCAACAACGCTGCTCATTTTGATTATTTTTTCTTTTTAGGAGTTTCCTGCTGTTGTCTCTTAAAAAAAAAAGTCATGGCTGTCATGAGTAACATTGTTTATTATGGGCACTTTTTATCCCCCCCCCCACTAATCCAAAAAATGCCCAGTTTATTTCAGCCTTGCAGCCTTTCCATTTATCTCCCTCCAAACTCCAACCCTAAAATGATAATTATGGGACAAAACATAGAACAAATAAAAGAAATCAAAAAAGTGGAGCAGTGTGAAGGAGATAGGGCACTGAATGGTGTTAGCCAGTTTGGTGTAGTAGTTAAGAACTGTGGGGCTCTAATCTGGAGAGCCGGGTCTGATTCCCCACTCCTCCACTTGAAGCCAGCTAGGTGACCTTGGGTCAGTCACAGCTCTCTCAGAGCTCTCTCAGCCCCACCCATCTCACTGGGTGTTTTGTTGTGGGGATAAAAGTAACATACTTTGTAGACCGCTCTGAGTGGGCATTAAGTTGCCCTGAAGGGCGGTATATAAATCGAATGTTGTTGTTGTTATTAAGAGGGTGGGACTCTAATCTGGAGAGCTGGGTTTCATTCCTCACTCCTCCACTTGAAGCCAGCTGGGTGACCTTGGGCTAGTCATGGCTCTCTGGAGCTCTCTCAGCCCCACCCACCTCACAGGGTGTTTTGTTGTGGGGATAATAATGGCATACTTTGTAAACCTCTCTGAGTGGGCATTAAGTTGTCCTGAAGGGCAGTATATAAATCAAATGTTGTTGCTGTTATTATTATTAGTCAACTAATAATGTATCTGCTAGACCAGGGGTCCCCAGGTGTAATAGCGCCCTCAGGGTATCTGAGGGTGTCCTAGTGCCCTCACACGTCTTTCCTGGCACCTGCCAAGGGACTGAATCTCCTCTGCCAATTCATGTAGGGAATTATTTATCACTATAGCGGGTAGTATACACATAGGCAATTCATTTGCTATTTTTTACTATGTCTAAGACCTGCATTCATCTGCTGCTCCCATTCAGAGAAGCAGGATGCCAATCTGTCCGGATAATAATAGTCAGCGTTCAAGGGATCGGAGCTCAGTCAGAATTGCTTAGAAGGGCCTTGAGGGATCTTGTGCTGTTGAGAATGCTGAGAGGGCTCGGACCTATAAGGAGTCCGTTTTCCTGACTGGGACTGTGGCAGTGAGCTGAAAGGACACTGTGGTGTGGGATGACTCTGCTGGTATTGCTGATTAGAGCTCCCATAATACTGGTACGAGTAGTAGTGGCATGGGAAGCACTTGGGCTTGTAAGAGTGTTGCTCAACAATTGTCTCACCCAATGTGACAATTTTGCCATCTGTCTGTTCTTTTTCTTTTGAGACAGCATCTCATCTGCCTTTGAAGAAAATAATGATGCACCCTCAAAAGGGAATTCCTCTATTCTGGTCTTGGTTTCAAGAGGGAGAGCGATGGATGTAAGCCAGGAATGACACCGCATAAGCACTGTTCCTGCCATACCACTGGTTGAGATGTTGACAGCCTGTCTGCCCGCATTCATCTGCTGCTTTGACAGTTTGATGGCCTGTTTACAGCAGATCGACCAGGGATTTCTTGTCCTCCGGGAGATCAGAGATGCAGGATGACAGTTTATCCCAGAGATAAAACTGGTAAGCACCCATGATAGTCTGGTAATTACCAATATGCAAGTTTAAGACAGACACAGAGTACTGCCTTCGGCCCATACCATCAACAATAATAACAACATTCTATTTATATACCGCCCTTCAGGACAACTTAATGCCCACTCAGAGAGGTTTACAAAGTATGTCATTATTATCCCCACAACAAAACACCCTGTGAGGTGGGTGGGGCTGAGAGAGCTCCAGAGAGCCGTGACTAGCCCAAGGTCACCCAGCTGGCTTCAAGTGGAGGAGTGGGGAATCAAACCCAGCTCTCCAGATTAGAGTCCCACGCTCTTAACCACTACAACGAAATGGGTCAAATTTCCTGCCCTCCTTTTCAGGAGGATCAGAGAGTAGGCCCCAACGGTGATGTTGTTGCACCTCCTCTGTAACAGGTGATGAAAGTGATGGGTGCTACACCAGGGATGGCCAGGTGTTGTGCTTTATCTTATACATGAGCTCAATCTTTTTCGATGGGAGCTCTGCAGGCTTATCCTAGATATCAGTAATCAGTTCCTTCAGGCCTTCAAGAATGGGGAAAGCTATAGCTGAGGGTGAATCTGAGTAAATGAGGCTTAGAGTCTTATCTTTCATCTTCGTATCTGATGAAGATACATCTAAGTCTAGTGCCTTAGCCATCCTGGACATCCGCTCTGAGAAGATCCAGAGATCTTCATAGGGGGAGCCCGAGTGTTGGCCTACATTGTCGCCAGGCAACAGATCCGATGCTGTCTCAGATCCGACCTCAGATATGGGGTTGCAACAGGTTCATCCTCATCCTCAGGAGTCATACTGGGTCTGCAATTGGGAAGGATAGGGCGGAGGTTGCCGGCTCAATGAGGTTGAAGGCATGAGATCCAAAGCAGGGCTCCCTGGACCTTCTGGCCACTGGCAGTAGTACTGTGGAGGAATACAGCATGAATAATGATGCTGGTGAGAATAAGGATGCCAGTTCCGAAGAAGGGCGTGGATCCAACCAATGATGGCTACGGTCTCTTGGATCCAATTGATAGTAGGATCAAGGGGTCTCCATTCGAACCCTGGCGGAATTTCTTGGACCCAGCAGTGGTGCAGGGGATCTCTGAGATTGTTGCTTGGGTCCAAACTTGGATCCTGGCCACCAGACCTTTTCTTCGAGTTGATCCGAGCGGTGAATCCCTGAATCACGGAGTTCAGTCCTGCTCTCAAAGAAAGACCGTTCCAGAGAATTCGTGTGAGGCGAGGGAGTTCTCAGGGTGACCAGAACAACCTCCTCACCCTCCATATCTGTAGGTGAGGATCAGCTCTGATGAGCCATTGACTTAGAATGAGACCTTGAATACTTGGTTTTCTTCGATCTTTTAGGCGGCAGCTCTGAAGAATGCCTTGGATCCAAACGAGGCCTCAGAGAGTGGGATTTTCTGCCCATCAAATCCGACCTCAACACCAGCCTCAAAAAGGACACTGATCCAGCCCTTGTTGGGTGCTCCTTCACGGCAGATGACTTAGCTGCTGGGGGATTGGCGCTAGATAGAAACTTTTCCCACAATGTAGCCTTTAAACAGAGAGGCCTCTTATTTCTGGCCTTAGGGGTAAATTGTAGGCAGAACTTACAGGCCAAAACATTATTGTCATGGGTCTCAGTGATAGTGAGGACTCCTCAGGAGGAGAGGAGCCTCGTGTAGCCAGCCCTGACTCCTCAGGAGCCTCATGTAGCCAGCCCTGACTCCTCAGGAGGAGAGAAGCCTTGTGTAGCCAGCCCTGACTCAGCAGAGCCCAGGGATCAGGAAGAACAGCTGCTGGCTAATCAGAGTCCACAGCCAGCAGCTGAGGAAGAGGCACCGACACCCTCCAGCTCCAACACCACTGGTGAAGTTCAGCCACCGGTTGACCAAAGTCCGCAGCCAAGCCAGAGGCACCGACACCCTCCAGCTCCAACACCACTGGTGAAGCGCAATCAAGGATGTCTACACCCCTAGCTTCACCCAGAGAGCACCACAGACAAAGGCTGTGGATCTGCAAGAAAGGCGGCAAAGCGCACGCCTCCTGGCCAGACGCCAACTGCTTGTGGAGAGTGATGAGGAGTGACCGCAGGATAGCTCCTAAGCAGCTGGCTGCAACCCCAGCCTCACTATAAAACCCAGCCACAGAAGACTAGGAGGTGTGGAAGCAACGTGTCAGAATCCTGCTATTGCTGTGGCCACTCCACTGAACCGTGCCTTGCTCTTGTGACCTTTGGTCCGTGCCTTGACTCTGCCTTTGCTTAGCCTTCGAACTTTTCTCATAACTGATCTTTGGACTGCCTGACCTTGCTATTTGGACTCTGGAATGGACTCTGACCATACTACTGGACCAGCCCATGACAATTATGGCCTGTATTTACAGTCCACAACATTATGGCCATTCATAGAAGGCAGAGATCATGCTCACCAGTGTGGGTCATTTTTGTACCACATCTGTTACATTTCTTAAAAAGTGCCCTCTGAGGCATTTCAAGGGACTATATGGAATCCAATATTGAAGTCAGGCTGAGCTGGGTCAAAACTGTTCCAATAACTAACAATATCCAAATCACCAACCATAAGAGAAGTCAAGGCCAAGTCCAAAAAGATCAAACTGAAAAACAGTAGATTAAGGACAGCAATGGAGCTCGCTAGTGGGATTCTTCTCTTCACGACGGCAGAGAACTGAGGGGAGGGGGGAACTTCTTCCTCATAATGTGGACATTTAGGCAGGAAAACAAACTGAGACATGAGCGGGAGCTTTAGAGAAGTGACAGAAACTTCTCTCGTTGGCTGACCTGTATGTGCATCTAATGTGGGACGGCACAGAAGAACAAAGATGAACATTTATACAGCCTTTCGTAACCTGCCTTGAGTTTCAGGTAGAAAGGCAGACTATAAATTAAGTACATAAATACATCAAATGGAGAAATATGAGGATGAACATTCTTGATACAGATTACTGACGCCATAATATAGCAAATATTAAAGATATATCAGAGCAAAATGGAAAGATCATTTAAACAGCGGAATTACAGTGGCACAAGCTGATTCGCTTCCCCACAATTGCCATGCCTGAAAAGGCATGAGAACGTTCCCACTTGCTCAGGTGTAGATCTGCAGGCTAGAATGATTTCATCTCCACAACAGACAACAGGAATCATGCCCAGCTTTCTGGATTGCCACATATGCTTGGAAGACTGAACAGTCTACAGCTATTGAGTGAATTCCTCTTCTTAAGTATCATAAAAACCAAACCTCTGAAGCCTTCTGCCATATCATAGACACAAATGGGATTAGCAGCAGGCCTGGTAGAAGTTCCTTTCCATTCTAATCCTGTAGAAGCTTGTTCGAATTCTACTTTACCTTCTGCCTAGGGGCGAGAGGGAGGCTGTACCTAATAGAAGGATCGTGACTCAACGGTGGGGCAGACACTTTGGATGAAGAGCGTCCCAAGGTCAGTCCTCACCATCTCCAGCTAAAGGAGCTTGTGACGGGCTGAGTTTTTTAAAAGCTTAAAAGTGCTGTACAAACAGCTGAAGGACTGTGAAGGGTTAATTCTTCATAGAAACAGAGAGCTTTGAGTGACAGGCCATTCCAAGGAATCTGATTGTGTAGCAGGAGCTGAACAGAGAAAGATTTCTGAACTGGATGCTGGGAAGAAGGGGGTCTGATTTCAGCCCTAGCTGAGAGGAGTTTAACACAGACTGAAGAACTGGGGGAAAGTTGGCAAGGAAGTTTGGGAAGTAGACACAGACTCCCATTCGGGCAAAGGAAAGGGATAGATCTTCTGGTGAGAGGAGAATTTCCCTGTCCAGTCAAACAGGGAGATCGCTTGGAAGAGTGAAGAGATCTCTGGTCTGGTGTGGTTTGAAACTGCTTTTGTAGATCTTAAGAGTCAGTTAAAAACTTAAGAGGAGTACTAGTGTTTCAAGAGAAAGGGTTTGGGCACTGGAAAGAGGGTAACAGCCTTCTTAAAAACAAAAAAAAACCCAAGAGAATACTCAAAGAAAGTGTACAAGAGTGATTAGGAAAACGCTGGAACAAAAGGCTCTCAACATAAAGATTTAAGTAACTGTGAAGAGTTTAAGAAACTCTCATTCGTTTGAAACATAAGAACTAAAGTCTGTGCCTGTACTGATTTTACCTCAGAGTTATCTATATTGAGTTACCTCAGAAATTTTCACCTGACCTCTATGTTAATCAAAATATTTAGTTATTTTTCCATTTTAAAATGCCTGTAGTGCCATTTAAGGTGTTTAAGACACAAAAGGGTGAAGTGGGGGCATCACAGAGCTCAGGAAGCAGATGTTGGGAAATACCTCGTTCTGCCTGAGACCCAGCAGGGCAGCTGCCAGTCAGAGTAGACAATACTAAGCTAGACAGACAAAAGGCTTGACCAAAGGCAGCTTCAAGTGATAGATTGCCTCAGGGTAGAAAAGCTGCCCTGAATGCCATACCGTTAGAATCCCGTCCTGTTCTAAACAACTATTTAAAACGTTCTACCAAATTATGAGAAACCAAACCTTTGTGGGATGTAGAACATATGCTGAGGAGGTGGTTTGTAGAGGACTCCTTCATAGACAGGCCACAAACCACCGAGAATTCGGAAGAGAGAACTTTTCCCACACCCGTTGGGACCCGTGATTAGAAGGTGCATTCCTTCCTCAACCTACAAAAAGGAGAAAAAACAGTAACCTTTTAGCAGGCAATGATTTCCATCAAGTAAGCACATGGCAATAGCACACCACACCCTCCTACGAAGCCACCTCAACATTCTGCTTAACTCACATTCTAATCGTAAACATTTGATCTATCTACAGGACAGCAAGATCTCTGCACAGAGAGGAGAGCATTATTCTGGACCATTCACATGTCTTGCCCCAAGTAGTGGCCTCCTGATTTGATTAGTTGCACATTCCCTATCTACAAAAATAAAAGAAACTCCAAGAATAGGAAGGATTTTCAAATATATATCTTAAAAGTTTCCCTAGATAAAATCAAATGTGTAGATGCCCCTGAACAAGCAATACACATAAGAAAATAAAACTACCACAATCCAATCTTACATGTTCCTACTGATTGCTATGGGGCGGGGGGAGGGAGCGGTTTGTGAACAGGGCAATTTCATGCCGGTTCATGGTTCATGAAATGTGACGAACCACGAACTGCAATGAACCGCCATTTTCCTGATTCGTGCTCACCTCTAATGGCAATTTCTCATCAGCCAAAAACACATATGCTAATTTATGTTTAGCACCTCAGCATTAAAGGAGGGAATAAACTGTATAGCTGGGAATAGTCCTCAGAATTCTCTTTGATCTGTATACTTAGAAACGCGTCTCTTTTACAAGTGCCACCAATGCAGACTACATTGATGAGGAACATAGATCCAGAGGAGTTAGCCGTGTTAGTCTGTAGTAGCAAAACAGAAAAGAGTCCAGTAGCACCCTTAAGGCTAACCAACTTTACGGTAGCATAAGCTTTCGAGAATCACAGCTCTCTTCGTCAGATGCATGGATGCATCTGACGAAGAGAACTGTGATCCTCGAAAGCTTATGCTACAGTAAATTTGGTTAGTCTTAAAGGTGCTACTGGACTCTTTTCTATCGATGAGGAACATTACAGTAGTTAAGAAGAATGAAACCTCCTCCAAACACACTCACAGCAGTGATTCCCCATGTTGCAATCTCATGCCCCTGGCAAACACACATGATTACCACAACCATGTGGGTGAAGTCAATTGCGTAGCGCTTTCCCACCCAATCTTTGTCCTTACTTCAAGTGGGAAGTTGTGATATAGTGGGAATTACTCCCATGGCACCACTGGTTACAACACTTGCACTCACTCTTCAGAGATGTGGAATCACAGCATAGGAAGCAATGGCTCCCCCAACCATGGGTGTGTGTTTACGGGAGAGAGAGAAAGAAGGGGGATGGAGAAAGGTTTCGCCATCCCGATCCACTGCTCCATATGCAATTGGCAGTAGAGAAGGTAGTTAAGAATTAATGCATCAATCATACTAATCATCTAAAGAGCCGACACACAGAGTCTCTCTACATGAGACACTTCCACGCGTGTTCCTCAAGTGTAGGGAGACGTAATGTTAGCCGGGAAGCATAGTTTAAAAAGACAGAGCAGGCGGAGATTGCTCTCATGAGTCTCAAAAGCCCAGGGATGCTCAATCCACTGACCTGAAATGTCTCTGTACAATCACACATACTTCATGTCCATGTAAATATATGAAAATGAAATCCTGCACTCAAGTCATAGTTGAATTATGGTGACCCCTGGTGGGGTTTTCATGGCAAGAGACAACAAAGGCGGTTTGCCATGGTCTGCCTCTGCAACCCTGGTCTTCGTTGGAGACATCCCATCCAATTACTAACCAAGGTTGACCCTGCTTAGCTTCTGAGATCTGACGAGATCAGGTCCTCCTAGGCTTTCTAGGTCAGGGTACATACAACTATATAATACAAACTTTTAGTAGCTCAGAATCATCTTCATGACACAGCAGTAACTCTCAATGCAGAAAAGGTTGCCAACTCCTCCGCTACTATTTCTGTCTTTGCTCATATCTACACTTTCCTCCACACTTCATAGCCATCTTTCACTGATGGCAGCCACGTAAGTAGGCAGGGACCTCAACTCTGCATCCTAAGGAATTATGCATTTGTTTTTATTTTTGAGCCATGGTGCAGCAGACAACTTTCTCGTGCACCACCGACTTTAACAGATACCCCATGCATTAAATATATGGATAAATAGGAGATCCAGAAACACGTCTTTGTACAGGCGATGAAAAAGCCCCAGAATGAATTCTGCCATTAAATTAATTGGCCTGATTCAAATGAATGGACTGCTAAAGAAAATCCATTGCTCTTTGTATACCAGCAGGCCTCATTAGCAGCGCCATTAACGATGACTCAGTTGCTGGCCTGGGATTTCTTTGTGCAATCTGTACACCACCACAGAATGCACTAGAGATTTTAAGACAGTATAAACAATATCATATTATATGCAGTAAAGGCAATGCGGGTTTCGAAAAATCCATCTCATGTTGATATATTTGCACAACATCCAATTCTATACTGAATTATATTTTAGGCAGATCCTGCAGCGGCCAGGGCAAACTGGGAGGGGAAATCAGTCCTGGAAAAGGGCCCCCCAGCCCGCCCACCCCTCACAAGGTTTGCATGGACCAGGCACTGCCCTTCTGCCCCTGGGCTGGACCTAGCCCAGGTCAGTGGGGCAGGGTTGCTAACCTCCAGGTGGTGGCTGGAGATCTCCTGGAATTACAACTAATTCTCAGGCCACAGAGATCAGTTCCCCTGAGGAGAATGTCTGTTTTGGAAGAGGGACTCTATGGTATTATATACCACTGAGTTCCCTCCCCAAACTCTGCCCCCGCCCCGGGCTCCATTCCCCAAATCTCCAGGAATTTCCCAACCTGGAGCTGGCAACCCTAAAAGGGGAGACCGTCAGCCCATCAGGAAAAGTCCCAGAGGCCATAACGGCCAGTCTGGCCCTGACAGTTTGCAGTGCTTCAAAGATAAGCTGCTAGGATAAGATGGAAAAAAACTATGAAGAGGTCCAGGGAAATATTACAAAATACTAGCATCTCATGCATGATCAATCTTTCATTATTTTCTAGTGGCTTCTTTGTATGCTTCTGTAGCACAAGTGAAGAAACATATAAAATATTTGTGTGTGTGTTATGTGCCGTCAAGTCGCCTCCGACCTATGGCGACCCTATGAATGAAAGACCTCCAAAACATCCTATCATTAACAGACTTGTTCTGCAAACTGGAGGACGTGGCTTCTTTTATTGAGTCCAGCCATCTCGTTTTAGGTCTTCCTCTTTTCCTACTGCCTTCCCTTTTCCCAAGCATTATTGATTTTTCCAGAGATCTAAGAGCGTCAACAACTTGAACCTCTCGGACTTCATAATATTTGTAACACACAAAACAGCATCACTTGACCACTTCCGAAAGCAAAGTTAATTTCTGGCTATGGCTGTAGTGCATTATCATGGTATGGCAACATAACAAGGGAGTGGCCTTAATGTTCTTCGAATACCGGAGTTGCAGCTGTTAATCTGGAAGAGGGATTGGAACTCAACTAGCCCATTCTCACTCTTTGGCTAAGTTTAAACAATACAGCTTGCCACGTTCCCAGTCGTGAAGTGACACCTGGCACACTTGCCATTTGTGTTGATGGTTGCAAACATTAATCAGCACTGCACAGTCTAAAGTTTGTTTAAACTTTTCCATAGGGATATCCCCCCCCCCTTTCTTATCCCGCAAGTCAATTGCTAAAGGAAGTTACAGGGGCACGAGTATTTTATAAGGAGAACCTTAGACTCAGAAAGCTAGATGTGCTCCCAGAAAGTTTCAAATCAGAGGTGGCAAGATACCAATGCGATGTACCAACTGCATACAGTAACCAACAAGAATATCACATGAAAACAGAAATCTCTCCAGGATCAGTGTGCCATTTAGAGTAAGCCTAAATCTCCCTGTCTCCTGAAGTAGGATAAACTGCACACACCTGCCTCTGCAACTGAGCCACTTAAGCCTACCTTTCTGGACTTCCCCTCTTTCCCACACGCTCCTCCAAGCGTTTAATGTAAGGTACTGAACTCTGGGCTGCTTTTTGTGCTAACTGCGATGGCAACAATCAGAAGATTCTTGCATATCATCTTACTTTGAAGTTTAGTCTGGAAACCACCACATCTCCGTTTGGGGTAATTATAGGAACATTTTCACAGATAATCCCATGATCAACATCTATCACCTTTCCTACAAGTAAAACAAAAACAAAACAACCACAACATGTTAGTAGAGCAGCCATACAAGCATACACACACACAAGCAGGCAGACAGAAGGTTGTATTGTCGAAGGCTTTCACGGCCGGAGAACGATGGTTGTTGTGGGTTTTCCGGGCTGTATTGCCGTGGTCTTGGCATTGTAGTTCCTGACGTTTCGCCAGCAGCTGTGGCTGGCATCTTCAGAGGTGTAGCACCAGAGGTGCTACACCTCTGAAGATGCCAGCCACAGCTGCTGGCGAAACGTCAGGAACTACAATGCCAAGACCACGGCAATACAGCCCGGAAAACCCACAACAACCATCAGACAGAAGGTTGTCTGTCTCCGGCTGGCAGATTCACGTTCAGTACGGAACGACTTGCGCATGAATCGCCTCCATCAAAAATAAATGTTTCAGATGATGTACGGGGATAGAAAAAGATTAATCTACGGTATCTGGTCCATAATTAATAACTCTTACCAATGTCTATCATACATTAAGCAAAACAGGTTGGATCCTTGGAATTCTTTCCACTGCAGGAGGTGCTTTCCTCCAACCGAAGCAACCTTCCCTGATGGGTTCCTCCTACTGGAAGAAAGAACGTCGACTAACAGAACAGACCTGGGGCCCCGTTTTGTAAGTTTATAAGACCTGTGGGTTTGTTTTATAAGTTAACTTCTGGTTTTACTCAAATTTTGATGCCAACTGTAAATAAAAACTATGCAACAGTATGGTACATTCCTCATTCTAGTTTCTCAACCCACTTCCTCAAGCAAGGAACTTACAGATACCCAGATATCTTTCCAGATATGTGGCACATCTATGCACAATAAACCTTGTTCTTGTACATATTGCTAAAATTGTATGAAAACAGCTGCCAGCAATACAACGGAAGGTTCACTGTGTAGATGAACCCATTCAATATAAACTCAGGTTTCTTTCCAAGAACTACTCTAGCATAGCCCATTATTATGACTACTAAATATATTCCATGAGTTCAGAGACACTCAGCAGGTTTTATGTACTGGAACAGTTCAATATAACATTTATTGAGATAATTAAGATAATTAGTATTGAAAGCTGGCACCAAAGACTGCAAAGATCATTCTGAACGCATGGAGAAGGGGTGTCACCTTAAACAGTGGGTGACCCTGAAGAGATGAAGCTGTTCTAGGTGGTTTTAACATTACTTGACCATCAACTGGTTCAGCTGTTTCATCTACATTCACACCATTAGATTCAACTTGGTTCTGATTGAGGAATATGGGCCAAAACAGATGTGACAGAGATGGCGGACAAAAAGTAAATGGGACGTGCATGCATCTACCAATTTGGGTCAAGGCCATGCAGAAGTGGAGGAAAGAACCAAACCCTTCAGGCTTTGCTCGGTTTTATTAATTATAGCCAGACTCACCACCCTGTTACTTGGTATTATAAAGGGAAAACAAGATGCGTCCTTTTAAAACTTGTCTTTTCCCCTTTAACAACAGTGGGGGAAGATAAAACTGAATGGGGACCGAAGAGTTAATATTCCTTCTTCCTTCCTGCATGGCCTCGTATGTGCATAGCTGAGCTGCATGAAAAAGAGAGATGCAAATATTTAATGAATTAATAAATATATTACTTTCTACAGAGAGCGGGAGATCTGTGAAGGAAAATGGGGGAAGGGCAGGGAAGCCACACAATGACCCATAAATTCTAAAGGAAAGCTTCTAGGTGTTAGATCCAGAGGAGTTAGCCGTGTTAGTCTGCAGTAGCAAAACAGCAAAGAGTGCAGTGGCACCTCTAAGACTAACCAACTTTATTGTAGCATAAGCTTCCGAGAGCCACAGCTCTCTTCGTCAGATGCATCTGACGAAGAGAGCTGTGGCACTCGAAAGCTTATGCTACAAAAAAGTTGGTTAGTCTTAAAGATGCTACTGGACTCTTTGCTATTTTGCTTCTAGGTGTTATTTTAAAAAAATATTTGACCATCAAGTGGTTGAGCTGATTCAGGCCATCAGATTCAATCTGATCTCCATCACACCTGTTTGGCCTTAAAGAAGCAGGGAAGAATCCTCCTTTGATATCACGTTCTACTGCAGCCATCATGAGCCCTTTACATACAGACGGCAACATCTCCAGATCCATCCAGCCATCGCTAACACTGCAGGGAGATCAGGTGCTCCGAAACATCTACCGCATGGTGGTCACTGGAACATCTGCTGTGCCGGCATCTCTAGGCACCTCACGTTATTCGCTATCTGTAGCTAAGCAACAGAATCCTTCCTTGCTCTTTTTCTGGATTTCCAAGTGGTCACCTCACCCCACAGTTAAAGAAGACCGAGAACAGGCTTTCCTTGGAACTACAGCATTTCGAAGTGTCTACAATCCAGAAGACATTCGTGCAAACCCACTTTAATTTTCCCCTCCCTAAGAATCTTTAAAAGACTTCAAGAACTCCCTGGCTTCCCCATCTTTAGCCTTAGAGATAACAAATGGTATTAGAGGTGACAAAGCAGCATTAAAGGACATTGCACAGTTAATTGTTTTTGGTTCCAGCAGACGGTGCACCCAGCGTTCCTTCTGAGGCAAAAACCTTTACCTGGAATGCACTGCCATATGCTGAATTGCATAGGCTGACCTTTGGTGGATGGATACCAGGGGCACTACGTATACAAATTCTATAAAGGGGCATCAAAGTAGTTACTTCTGTAGGCCACCCTTCACATTATACAGTACTTGTACTTGTTGGGCACAAAACAAAAACTGTTACCAGACTTGCAATGGCCATTTAAGCCTCCCAAATGGAGAGTCAGTCCTTTTCTACTTGTGACCAAAGCGTGTGACCGAAGCGTATAACCGAAGCAGCTTCAGCCCCCCATCCCCAGAACCGTTTTCACATCCTGAAACTGCTATTGGGTCAGTTTCAAAAATCACATGCCTTACATAGTTACATTTATATTTTACAATGGAGCCAATAACAGCTCCATGGAGCAGTTAGGGTAGAAGGCTGAAGCTGCTCTTCCTCACACTCCATGGTCATAAACAGAAAGGGCCAGCATGCACCTGGAAGGCTGGAAACTGCCATTGCATGTCCTTGTGTTATTCCCCCAAATGGGAGGGCTTTGAGCATGAAGCCTGGCCCTGCTGAATCGGAAGTGAAACAGAACATCAGAAGAAACCCCTGCTCCGTGGTCACTTCTTTAGCACTAGCAATGTATTTTAATATTGGCTGGTTCCCTAATACGATGTGGTTGTATGCTTAATTGTTCATTTTCTGCATTCGAATTCCAAATTGAATCAAAACGGAGGCTCCACACAACATTTAATATAGTGCTATATTCCCCACAAATATTCACTGCTAAGGGCAAGATCCTACTATAGGCCACTTAGAAGTAAATCCCCTCGTGCATCTCCCTGCAATTTCCCTTTTGTTCCCAACATAGTACAGTCCGGTGTTGCAACTGCATTTTACATGGGGGGGGGGGGAGGAATTGCCGCAAGCTCTTTTTAAAAAAAAAGGCAAGAAAGCATGGAAAACAGTGAATTATATCATCTGCACAGTCAATAAAAGTTAAATGAACAAATCCTGGCAACTCCAGACTTGGAGCTGCACTACATATGACAGCATCCTCATGGCAGTTGATGCCATTTTAAAATAATTTAAAAATGCCACAAGGGACCAGTTCTGATCAGGCCCACAGTGCAGTTCTTTTGCTCCCCCTCGCAGGGCTGGATCTAGGGTTGCTGACACCCAGGGCAACCCAAGTCTGGCCCCACCGCGCACACGCGCTCACAGCACTGCGTGATGACATCATTTCTGTGACATTATCACTCCGGGCAGAGCATGCTGCCAGCGTGGCAAGCCAGCTGCCCCAGCGCACAGTGCACCGCGGAGCTGGCAGCAGCAGCGCGGGTGGCTGGGAGGCTGCCCATGCCATTCGCCTACCCCGCTGAGGGGGCGGCCAGCCTCCCCCCCTCCGCTCAGCTGCCTGCACTGCCACCGGCGTGCTCCTGGCGGCTGGCAGCTGCACCCGGCACCCCCTCTTTGGCGGTGCCGGGGGCAGACTACCCCCCTTGCACCCCCCGTTGATCCGGCCCTGCCCCCTCAACCCCCTTTCAAGTACCAAAACAGCCAATGGTGTGTGTGGGGGGGGGTACGACTGTTTGGGCACCTGATAAGGCATGGGGGGGGGCATGGACGCAGCTTGCCAAGATTGGGATCTCACAGCATTTTTAAATGACTTTAAAATGGCAGCAGCATCCTTGTGACGACCATGAGGTCACTGTCGCATCTAGTTTGGATCTCAGCATGCCAGTACGGGACTAACTGTGTATCAACTGATTCAAAGACCTCTCTTATTACAGAAGTCAATAGATTTAGTCAAAGACTTCTATTTACATAATTTTTAAAAAAATCACAATTAAACAACTGGACCCAAAATTAAACCCATGAAACAATTGCTTTGTTATGAAGTCCAGGAACAGTTTTCCAAAGAGTAAATATTTTTATTAACCTTTTAAAAATTGGTTTATTTTTAAGCTATTGAAGTTACAGGCTGCGATATATAGAGGGGTGTACTATCTAAGAACACATGGCCCCTCACCATGGGAAGAAACAGTTAATCAAACTGACTAACCAATGGCATCCGAAGCCGAGCTCACCTTTCTAAGTTCTGTTGAAATCAATGGGCTCATAAGCGTGTAGCTCTGCTTAGAACCGCACCGTAAAAACATTCACAAGATACAGGGAGACCCATCTGAAGCAAGGAATTTTAGCTCTACGGTAACAGAACTAGAGACTCTAGAACTGCTCCTCTAATTTCTTCATGACAATTCCAAGAAAGTAGATTCAAAGTACAAGCACAAACATCTCTTATACATTTCCATTCATTTCAATGGAGGGATAATGCAGATCGAATCCTTCCACGGAAATGAACAGAAGGTATTTTTTGGAGTGGGAGAGCCCCAGCTTTCAGAATGTATCACATCTGGAGAACCGGGCTTGATTCCCCACTCCTCCGCTTGAAGCCAGCGGGGTGAGCTTCATAACACACTCTGCAAACCGCTCTGAGCGGGCAGTATGTTGTCCTGAAGGGCAGTGTATAAATCAAATGTTGTTGTTAAGACAATCAGGACATAGCAAACCTTGTATAGTGGTTAAAGTGCTGGACTAAGATCCGGGAGACTCAGGTTCAAATCCCCACCGTTTCAAGAAGCTTACTGGGTACCCTTGCACCAGTCTCTCTCAGCCTAAACTACTTCACAGGGCTGTTGTCATGAGGATAAAATGAAGGAGGAAAACAAAGTACACCATGCTGAGTTCCTCGGAGTACAGGCAGGATAAAAATAAGTAACTGGATTATAATTTGGAAACACAAAAACATGCCACACTTTTGACAGCAGGTACACACTCAGGGAATTTTGCTCTCCATATTTTTCCCTCTTAAGCCCCTCCTTTTCCAGAGTTTGATAAGGTCCTCTTGTCTCCTTTAATGCAGAGGGAGCCAGCACATTCCAAAGCCATTTTTTAAAAGGAAAGCGCGATATCTCAGATGACAGGGGACGTTTCAAAGGTGAGATGGGGAAGGGGTAAAAAAAATCAGCAAGAAAGACCCATGTTTTGGATGCTACTCCCCAAAACGGTTGAAAATATACCAATGGGAAAGAACGTTATCAGAATGAGATGACAGGCCCCAAGTCCACAAATGGGAAAGAACACAGAGAACCCCAAAAATATCCACAGAGAAGAGCTCCTGAGAAACAAGAGACAAGGGGAGAGAAACGTGGCAGTAAAGACTGCGAATACAGACATTAACAGCAGGCCAGGAAAAATAAATTGTAGTCTCAGGAATTACACGTGTAAATTTACACATATAATTCCTAGGATTGTATCATTTATTTATTTATATGTACCCTGCCTTTCCCCACAATGGGGAACCAAAGTGGCTTACAACATTCTCCCCTTGTCTATTTTATCCTCACAGCAACCCTGTGAGGTAAGTCAGGCTGACAGCGGGACCACAAGTGACGCCTGACACAGGTTGGACACTAGTCAGCTTCCCTCAAGTTTTGATGGGAAATGTAGGCATCCTGGTCTTGCAGCTTGGCCCTCCGACTGCTGTCCAATGGACTTTCCAACTGTCACTTGTCCAACATTCCGCCAAGCTGCCTACATTTCCCATCAAAACTTGAGGGAAACTGGCAAGTGTCCAACCTGTGTCAGGCGTCACTTGTGGTCCCGCTCTGAGTGTGAACTACAGGCCCGAGGTCACCCAGCAAGCTTCCACGGTGGAGGAGGGATCTCTCATGTCTTAGTATGATACTCTAACTAATACACCACATTTCCACACTACAGGCAGAGGAATGCAAGTTTGCATGCTTTGTCACCTAGAAGCACAAAAAAATCTCTTCATGGAAAAAACCAGGATGTCAGGGAGAAGACGACTAAGCTTTTTTACATCCTTTACCTCCTCCTGTTGGTGGGGAGGGGTAATGCAACTCCCTGTTCTGGTTCCCAACAGTTAACCTATCAGCTTATCTGGGCCGTTTTCAGATGGCTTACCTGCCTCCGGAACGTCGCGCCATCTTGCGGGGAAAACGCGTTATTTCGCATTTTCCCCGCAAGATGGCGCGACGTTCCGGAGGCAGGTAAGCCATCTGGAAACGGCCCTGGTTACCTCCTCCACCCTGTGGGTGGGTGTTGGTTGGGGTCAAGAAAGTATAGCTGCCTTTCCAGGTGATGTTTTATTGAACTGAATTGTCTGTATGTATGATTTTATTGTAGTTTTAACTATTGTTGTTATCCGCCCTGAGCCCATTCATGGGGAGGGCATTTAAATTAAATTAAATCAATAGCACAGTCTTACATGCTAGTTTTGCACAAACATGAAATCTCTGGCCTGTGGTCCAAAACAGCACCATTACAGAAACAATACAATTTATCTGAACATGCAGATAATCCCACAGTATCCGACAGCGGAAAATTCATAATGGCAAAGTGCTGAGTAAACATAGCTGAGGAGCCTTAAATTTCCTGTACTGGGCTCTGGGAATGGATTAAGTGTGCAAATAACAGTTTGTTTATAGCTCCCCCAGTGATTCCAGTTATAAGGACATAAGGCAGGCCTTGCTGGGCCAGACTGATGGCCCATCTAATTCAGCATCCTGTTTTACACAGCGGCTGCCCCGAAAGACGAACAAACAGAGCGTAAAAGTCAAGGCCTCCCCCCAATGTTGCTTTCTGGTATTCAGAGGTGGACTGCCTCTGTATATGGAGGTTCAAAATTATGGGATGCATCAGAAGGGAAGAGCCTTTAAAAAAAGAACAGTAGAATTTATTACCTTTTATTTCTAAGGGGCCATCAATATGTTGTCCTGTTTTCTCTCTTTTTGTGCTGCCGCTTTCTTGTTCTTGAGACACAGCTGTCTTTTTGTAAATGCCTCTCTTCACTTCATCAAAGACCGAAAACATGTTGTACACCCGAGCCGTGTAGCCGGCTAACTCGGTGACCTGCCAGACAATAAATTATAATAGAGATAAATTACTAGGTTGCTTATTTAGTTCCTTTTTTCCTTCTTCTAAAGGCTAGCTATGAAGAATCAAAAGGAAAACGGTCTTCCGTATTCATACGCTTTCTTGAAATGCCAGAATTCAATTTTGACGTGTAGGCAAATGTTTCTTCCATGAGACAGAGATGGAACAATGAAGATCAATTCTTGGATGGTGGCAGAACATGCAATGAGGTCACCACTAGCTGGTAATGTGACTGTAAAACAGTTAAACCCTCAGCAGCTTTTTAAAAAAATCATTATAGGCCTCTGGGGAAAGGCAGAGCACAGTTTACAGGCTAGCAAACTTTCACTGAAACCGACTTAGTGCTGTTGACTTAAAATAAATTTAAGCTGACTATAAATGGTGTGTGGGTCACTCGGCTCTGGCATGTTTCCCATGTATTTGCCGCAAACAGCGTCCTCTTCTCACGAAGGACAAAGAAGCCACACATCCTGTCAGAGAACAAGGTAAGCGCTCTGCACCGCTTCTCTCTTTCATTTTCCATGCCAGCTTGGGATCAACTAGCGGCTGGTGACTGATACTCAAAGCAACTCTAGACAGATACAGAGCTACCGCTTGTCTGTCACAGAAACATACTTGCTTTCCGAAGCTTGTGTTGTGATGTACTTATATCATTCAATTCGAGGATAGTGTCAAAACATATGTCAATAATGAGGAGCTTTGATTCACAGGTGTCTGATATCTATTGGCCTCTGTTTCCGATTAGCTGCTTTGGGAAATATTCCCACCGAACACAACAATATTCATTGTAATCCATTTTTATATGGGGAAGGAGGGTATTTTGCCCCTGGCTAGAAACTGGATCCACACTCTTTTGTCGTTGCTGAGACTCTCTTCAACGCTCTCTATAACTCACATCCTTTAATGCTCCACCGATTCTTCACCTGCAAGTATTAAAGAGTGTGCCCGCAAACTCTTATGGGCAAAGTAGATGTTACGGCGTCCATGGGTCCCATTCATGGACACAAAGACCATTTCAAAGCTGAAGTCAGCCATTTAAAAGGCCACATGGGCCCAATCCTGACAAGATTGCCTAGTCCTACCATGCTGTGGGCGTCGCAACATTTTTAAATGGCTGAGTTAAGCTCTAAATGGCATTGGTGACCACAGGTCGGACCAATGGATGCCATAATGTCTAATTTGGCTCTCAATTACATTCATTCACTTTTCCACAAAAAAGGTCAATTTTCAGGCTCATTTAAGTAGACCCTGTTGAAAGATGATGCAGTGGAACTATCATTAATTTAAGGCGGGGGGAGTATCTGAGCTCACGGATCTTTGGATTTACACATTTTCCAAAAGTCCAGCCTGATAAACTAATTCTTCAGAGATCCCCCTCCCTTAAAGATGGCAACTGAAATTATTCTAATGAATTGTTCCACCTGTCCTCAAATGACGGAGAAAGTCACACGCAAACACGTGAAGAAAGGAGATGGGGAAAAACCAGTTCTGACAGATGGCAACTTCCACGTCAATCAACAAGTGATGGCCTCACCCCAAAACCAGTGTGCCATCTCCATCTTCTGGCAGAAAAGAATTAGGCCAAAACATCTGGACCCATCAGAAAGAATAGAAAAATAAATATTATTTGTACCATGAAATACATAGAGGAAATGGTTTAACTATCTATTGCACCACATTTATGGGCAGCCAAAATTTTGCAATGATATTAATTTGACTGTTCACCTATCCTTCAAAGTAAAGAGAAGCCCATTCATTCTATATAAAGAAATTTGATTAAGAGAAATAAAACAACTCATTAGAGTGATCACTATTTTGCACATCTGGTAGATTCTGTTGAACAGATATCTTGTGTGCTGCTCTATTATAGTGTCCAGTTTGTGTGTTTTGGGAACTTAATTTTTGATGGACTGAAAAAATGGTTTTTTTCAATTCCATTATTTAAGTGCATACACTGAGATTTGTCAAGGAAATCCACGACATATTTCAATACCTTTAATTATATTAAGTTCACATTTGTTCAGAAGTATTTACTCTGCGTTGTCCCGCTAAATCTAAGTATTTAATTCCACTCAGCAGGACAACAGATGGGTCCTAATAGTCTTTTCCATGAATGGTTACAATCCAGCAAAGGGGAGCCATGTTAAAATTAAGGCTCAGTAAGATGGAGCTAAGCCTGCATGCAAGATCAGAAGTGCTTTGCATTGGTGTTTACCAAAGGTACATTTTTCACAATAGTATATAGGGTACATACAAGAGTTTCCCCTGTAGTCAACTTCTGTGTGCCCCCTTTTGCCAAAGTCCTAGCTAGGAGCCTTGAGAATATCAACACACATGCTTATTTAAAACTACAGAGAAGGCTGTCATAGTTTACTACCCCAATCCTAGAGTTCTGATGTCAATTTGGAGCTCCTACGCATAAGAATTTCTGATTCATTCTTAACAACCAGGGCCGTTTCCACACGACTTACCGGCCTCCGGAGCATTGCGCAAAACACGTGGATGATAGTGTCTTCTCGCGTGAAATTGAGCCAGGAAGATGTGATGTCGCGCAAAACTCCCGGATGATAGTGTCTTCCTGGCGCGATTTCACACAAGAAGATGCTATCTTCCGCGTCTTTTGCGGAATGCTCCGGAGGCCGTTAAGTCGTGTGGAAACGGCCCAGGGCCGAAACTGTGAATCAAGGAAAAAATGCTGTACAACAGGGCAGAATCTGAACCCTGACCTAGCTAAGGAGTTCTGGAAACTTATTACTGGATGGCTCAGGAACCTCAGTCATAAAACTCAAGGACCTAAAATTCTAAAAGCACATCAGAATCTGCATTCCAGTGCTGATACTGTCTTTTCACCCTGCCTTGCTTTTATCATGCCAAATACACGTCTGAAGGCACATCCCTGTATCTTATAACCATGTAAAAATACCTTTTTAAAACATGGCTAAAGTTGGCTCTAGATGCTGACATTTCCTTCAAATGTTTGTATTTAAAGTTTAGATAGAGGTTCCACTTGCTTGTTACCTCAAGCAGACTGACTTCAGATAACAATTCTGTCACATACATATGAGTTGGATGGCTCAAATTTGCCAGGCAGTCAATATATCCCTACTTCAGAAAAGGGAAAAATATTTTGCAAACCAACTTGTATACATATCGTATTACATAACACAGCATTGTGTTCATCATGAATAAATAATAACTAATAATAATAATATGGCCCCACTTTTTATAACCTGGGAGGAAGAATGCATGCACAGAAATTTAAGACTACTTGGGAAATACCACAATTACCTTTGGGGTTTGTACGTTCCACATCAGCCTAATATTAAAATGTTACCTAGGTTTAGCAATAATCAGTCAATTCTCCACTGTTTTTTCCCCAGGAACAGCTAAATAATTTACCAAATACACTTAATGTAAGCAGTACACACAGGAGCACCATGAGGGAAGGTTCAAGAGGCAGTTCTTGCCATATCTGAAGCCCCATTTACTCTGTTTGAGTGTGTACAGGACAAATATGCTACACACGATGATCCTTCAGATATACACAGTCACTGGTTTTTCTGAAATGGGCAACATGTATACATTCCAGATTCAGAACGCATGTACCACACTTGTACTGAGGCAGAAAATTCACACATGCCACCTTCAGAGATAGGGGCGATTGTGTATATCGGGAGGACTACGTGTGGTAGGTTCTTTCCATATGGTTAGTCATAGCGCCAAGAACATAATGTCTGAAAAGGGCATTACTCTACATGTGATAATATCTCAGAAACACCAACTTCTATGGTTATTATGAGGTATACAAAAGGTAATCACAGGAGTTCTTTGAATAAGTTGATTTTTTACAATCAATTGACTTTTGAATCCTGCCACGAATCTTGCCTTCTGTTCTCAAAATGGGACTCTAAGCATACAAAAACCTTTAATGTTTCCTATATGATTCTAACGATTCTGTTGTTAAAACCTTCTGTCATCACAAACACATCGACCCCTTACCTCTTTGTAAGAAGACATAATCCGTTCAATGGCATCTGCCCCAGAGGCCAGTAAGTTTCGGGAAGTGGTAAAGGCTTCCGTTCGCTCACTGACCATTGCTTGTTTCTGGCCGTCTTCTAATTCTAAAGAAAGAAACAATCGGAACAGGTGGTATCTTGAGAGTATTCTAATACCATGAAAGAAATAAAGGAAGTGAAAAGTACCACATTCTATGTCATAAAAATCAGCTCATAGTCTCTCAAACAGAGGGCTTTCCCGCATGCTGAACTTATTGCAGGTTTTCTGGGTATCAGATCTGGTTCGGGCTTTTGTAATTCGTAGTCGAACTGAAGTGGTGTCTGTTTTTCTCTTTATTTGCACTTGGAAAAACAGCCCATTCTTGATGTGGGCTTGCAGGGGGACCTCAATGACATCAGCGTAGGCACATGTGTTTGGACATTAGAGGGGGTTATGCTGTTCCAACTGAGATATTTCAAATTGTTACCACAGAGATTCAGTTTTGTGGTTGGACAATCCCAACCATACGTTCACAGTGAGACTTTCAGGCACAGCCAGATCTTGGGCTGCCAGCGCCCAGAGCAAACCAAGTCTGGCGGTGCCCCTGTTCATGCACACATGAACGTGTGCTCCTAGGAGTGCATGATGATGTCACCTCCATGACGTCATCACGCAGGGCGCCCCCGGGAGCGTGCCACCCACGCTACTGCTGGAGGGCACGGAGCGCGTGGCAAGCTGGCCGCCCCATCAGCGCAGCAGGCACACAGCGCAGTGTGGGAGGCCTCCCAGTCCTCTTGCGGCACTGCCTGCATTGCCGCCGGAGGTCCGGGAGCATGTGACAAGCTAGCTGCCCCATCAGCGCGGCAGGTGCATGGCGCAGTGCAGGCAGCCTCCCAGCCCTCCCGCGGTGCAACCAGAGGACAAGGAGCGCACACTCCCGGGCAGCAGCCACTCCAGCGCCCTCTGTCGGGCAGTGCTCGGGGCAAGTGACCCCCCCTGCCCCCCCATAGATCCAGCCCTGCTTTCAGGAATGCTTGAGTGACGACACCAGAGAATCATGCATGCCCAGTAAACACCATGTTTAGAATCATATGAGTAACAAAAGTTAAGGAATGGACAGAGTGCACGTGCAGCACAAAGAACTGATCTTGCTTGATGTTAATTTTAATTTGGATGATTTTTTTTAAGAAAATGGACATACAAATGGGAAGAAATTGTTATAATGTTGTTATAGAATTTAAAAAGGTATTGGGGGAAAAATGAACAACAAAACAGAAAAAATGGAGATTAATGTATAAATGTTATCTTCCACAGCTTGTGTTGGTGAGTAGACCTTGGAGAATTACTTCATACTCCTGAGGTAAGCATGCACACATTAAACATAACACATCACAATATTAATTTTTTTCTATAAGGAAAGCTGAAGGGGAAGGGTGGGGGAGAAAGGGGAGAGAGGGAGTGGCTGAACATTGGTGTTCAGCCAATCAGGGTGCAGAGAAATAGACAGAAGAGTGAAAGGCCGGGCCAAGGCTTGCACTGAAGAAAAAATTCTACACATCAAAAAGAGTGCCTCAGCTCTGATTTTTTAAAAAAAGCATTGGGTACATGCAGAGGAACCTCCCCTCTGCAAAAAGTTTGAGAAAAAAGCGATAACAACATTCAATTTATATACCGTCCTTCAGGACAACTTAATGCCCACTCAGAGTGGTTTACAAAGTATGTTGTTATTATCCTCACACCTGTGAGGTGGGTGGGGCTGAGAGAGCTCTAAGAGAGCTGTGACTGACCCAAGGTCACCCAGCTGGCTTCAAGCAGAGGAGTGAGGAATCAATCCCGGCTTCTCCAGATAAGAGTTCTGCCACTCTTGACCACTATACCAAACTGGCTCTTCTGCAGCAGATGCAGAGCAGAACTTGGAAGAGTAAGGGCAGCAATTTGAAGACTGAACTGATGTAACTTGATGGTGCGGAATACCCCCGCGTTCATAAATCCTGACTCAAAGAAGGCTCCTGTGGCAAGAGACCTTTGACAGGGAATGTTTCTCCTACCATTGTCTTATAGACAAGGGAAAAGGAGCAGCTATCCAAATTCTCCCTGCAAGCAGACCCTGTTTAAGCAAACCTAACATCCACAAGGAGGAACAGTAGGAACCAATTCTGCAATCTGAAAGAACAGTAAGCACAAGCAGTGGGCAGATAACCACATTTGCTGAGATCACAGCCCCACAGCCATCATCAACTGTCCCTGCCCTACAGTTCTTGATCGCGCAAGATACAAAATCATTCTCAAGACCTGAGAGCAGGTTGACTTTGCAATGTGCATAATAAGGAAAATGTAAGATCCCATGGGGTGGGGTGTTGATTGGCCATTTCGCTTGCAGGGAAAGATCCTGGTAGGCTATTGCCCTGGAGGGCCCCAGTAAGGGCCACTTGGATTCCTTCACTGGCCTCCTCCTCCTCCTCGTCCACTGCCATTGCTTGGCAGCAGTGTAGGAAGAGGCAACGGGTGAGTCAAAGCAAACAGTTTGGCGTAATGGTTAAGAACGACAGGACTCTAATCTGGAGAACCGGTTTTGATTCCCCACTCCTCTGCTTGAAGCTGGCTGGGTGACCTTGGGTCAGTCACAGCTCTCTCAGAGCTCTCTCAGCACCACCCACCTGACAGGGTGATTGTCATGAGGATAATAATGACACACTTTGTAAATTAGTCTGAGTGGGTGTTAAGTTGTCCTGAAGGGCGGCGTATAAATTGAATGTTGTTGTGGTGCTGGTGGTTGTTAAAACACTCGCTGCAGCCTGTTCCTGATTTTTACTGCCACAGGGGCCAGTCTGCTCGGGTTGTTCCTGGTCCGCTTTAACTACCTACTCCTGGAAGAAAGCGCCATCTTTCTGATCCTTTTGCAGTCTGCGCAATAATTGGGCTGGATCCAGCCATTTTTTCCACTCAAACTTGCCCAGTTCACCTCCTTACAGCAGCTCCATCCCATCCCACGTAACTTTTATTGATGCAGGTTTCACGAGACCCAGGTTAGCCTTTCTGGGTGGCCAGACGGGCCCCTTGGGAAAGCGGATGGGATCCAAGCCACTGACTTTATACCACTACTCAGTCTGATCATTACTACAGCACTAACAAGTCCCTTAAGGTAAACCTTTTAACTTCACCTGGTTTGTTTACACTGTCTATTAAAAATGGTGCCCTATGTTATTTCAAAACTACGCTTCCACTACCATTTGGAAACGTGATAATAAGGCATATTTGGGGAAACTACTTTGCAGGGAATCCTTTCCCTTTGTCACCATGTTGGCATATTTGTTTTCTTTCAATTAGCACAATTAAATAAAAGCTTTCTTTCTCACGGCACACATTTTGGAAGTCACAACCTTCTGCCAATGTATTTGCAGGTGGCTGGCCCGAAAATAACGTTTTTCAGGCTCAAACAGGAGGCAGCCCAGATGCCTTGCCAGGAAAGCAATATCCCATAATAATTCTTGTAAGCAGAGAAATAAGCAAAGTAGCTATTATGGGAAGCATAAACCAAGCATGTACAAGTACCTTTTCATATGCAACATTTTCCTCCACTATAAATTCTCTACTGGATACTACCTATCTCACTGTGAAAAATCTCAGGGAAACTGTTATTGTACAGTTCTTTGAAGAAGCAAACTCTGGTGTTCAAGCCTTAGTATATGGTGTTTTTAAGCAACGTTAAGAAGAATTTTATTTTCATGGCCTAGGCCTGACCATTAGCAATGACACAAGCTATAAGCTTGCATACCTAGAGGATCTTATTCTGAGATTCTGTTCCACTAACTGAAGTGTTTTTCTCCCAAACAAGGAGGTTTCTACCAACATAAGATGCCCTTTCACCAGTAAAGAAGATACTTGTATCTGCGTACAGCACAGCTGTTAAAAGAACAAAGTTGTAGGATCCAACACAGAGTTATCCCAAGCCAGTTTTTGTTGCATACAGCTAGTCATGTGCCGTGGCTATAGGTGGAGCTGTATGTCTCCACTCAGTGCCATAGGGCTCAGGTGACCTTGACGATCAGGTTACGCACTGGAAGTATAGCACATTAGCTACACATGGATCAGGGTCAATGTTTTTCCTCTAGACGTCTAGAGATAACAGCTGTGGTTGCTTCTAGATAAACAGCAAACAGAGCTGTAAGCAAAAATAAACACCAGGCGAGCAACATCTTAAAAACGAACCAAGTATTATTTTGGCACAACCCTCTTGAGTTGAGCTCACAGTACTGAGCAATGCCCCAAAGCATTTCTCTGAAAGTTAGTATGAATATACAGCGGGTGACCTGGATGCCAAGTTTAGCCTGATCTCATCAGATCTCAGAAGCTAAGCAGGGTTGGCCCTGGTTAGTACTTGGATGGGAGACCAGCAAGGAAGGCCGGGGCTGCTAAGCAGAGGCAGGCAACGGTAAACTGTCTCTAGTCTTGAAAACCCTGCAGACACCATAAATCAACTGCGACTTGCACACACGCACACACACAGAGAGACTGTTTCTTACACTTATTTTCCTTGCATTTGCCATAATACTCGTAGCTATTTTGCCAGTTCCACTGCTTATATGAATTAGTATGTGGCGTCCTCTCCCTCCACACATACACAGTGCATCTGGGCCATCTCCTGTTTTATCCCGAAGGAAACATATTTTCATGCAAATCACAAGGACTTCTGCCCACGGAGTACAAAACATCTCCTGAAATCTGCTCCTGAGAGGGAATGCCCAGAAATAGGATTTTGGGGGGGGAGGGCTTTGGACTGCTCTGGTCTTGCTCCACAAGCAGAAGTCCTTGTGCCTGTGGAAATGCTACGCTGACTCCAACCCAACATGTTTGCAGAAGTCTTTATAGCCAATGGGTAGATCTATCCCATTTTGGTCTCCTGTCTCTGATACACCAGGCAAGGGAAATGTGTAGAACAGGGCCTTAAGCATACAATGCACCAAAAATTCCCAGGTTAAGTGGCATCCATACAGATCTTTCCCACTGTTTCCTTGGGAACTTACATCTTCAACCAAGAGGGCATTGATTTCTGCTGATTCTTCTCTCCCATCAAGACCCCCAACTAACAAAACTGTCAAGGGACTCAGTGGGTCGTCAAGCCCACAGAAGGTTGGATACTTCCTAATGTTTTTTAGCCTGAGTCTTTTGTATTCCATTTTTTGTTCTTGCTGCATTTTTTATTTTTTTTAAAAAATTGCAGGGCTTTTTTTCAGGGGGAATGCGGGGGAACGGAGTTCCGGCACCTCTTGAAAATGGTCACATGGCTGTGGCCCCGCCCCCCGATCTCCAAACAGAGGGGAGTTGAGATTGACCTCCATGCCGCTCCAGTGGTGAGGAGGGCAATCTAAACTTGGCTCTGTGGGGAGATCAGGGGGCGGGGCCACCGGCCATGTGACCATTTTCAAGAGGTGCCGGAACTCCGTTCCACTGCGTTCCAGCTGAAAAAAAGCCCTGATCTGTTGTAATCATAACTAGTTCCACACTTACAGAACTTCTACATATCTGACAACTGTATATATAGTAATCTAGTTAAACCTCTGTTCTGGTTAGACCTCACCTAGAGTATTGTGTTCAGTTTTGGGCGCTACAACTTCAGAAGGATATAGACAAGCTGGAACACGTCCAGAGGAGAGCAACCAAGACAGTGAGGGGTCTGGAGACCAAGTCCCATGAGGAAAGGTTGAAAGAGCTGAATATGTTCAGCTTGGAGAGGAGATGACTGGGAGGTGATATGATAGCCATCTTCAAGTACTTGAAGGGCTGTCATACGGAGGATGGCACAGAGTTGTTTTCTGCTGCCCCAGAAGGTTGGACCAGAACCAATGGGTTGAAATTAAATCAAAAGAGTTTTCAGCTAAACATTAGGCAGAACTTC
The DNA here is from genome assembly GCF_028583425.1 of Eublepharis macularius. Lineage (NCBI taxonomy): Eukaryota > Metazoa > Chordata > Lepidosauria > Squamata > Eublepharidae > Eublepharis > Eublepharis macularius. The sequence continues at coordinate 93,890,827 of NC_072798.1, forward strand.
CTGACAGTTAGAGCGGCCTCTTAGTGGAACAGGCTTCCTTGGGAGGTGGTGGGCTCTCCATCTTTGGAGGTTTTTAAGCAGGGGCTAGATGGCCATCTGACAGCAATGCTGATACTGTGAACCTAGGTAGATCATGAGAGGGAGGGCAGGAAGGGTTACACCAAAGCTAAGTTCTCACGGCCCCTTCTTACATGCCCAGGGTCAATGGCCACCTTGGGGTCAGGTAGCAATTTTCCCCAGGCCAGTTTGGCTAGGGATCCTGATGGTGTTTTGCCATCTCTTGGACCCTACTCCAGTAAGGGTCAGTGTGTGTGTGGGGGGGGGGGGAGTATTTGTGAATTTCCTGCATTGTGCAGGACTAGATGACCCTAGAGGTCCCTTCAAAGCCTATGATTCTATATGGCAGACACCACATAGAACCTTACAAGAGGGGAACCTGTGACGACTCGTACAGGAAGGTCTCATTTCCCTACTCTTTGCCATTTTCTTCTTAATCTATCCCTGGCAGTGCCTCTAGCCTCTCCCACAGTAGCCTCTGCTATCTCTTACTCACTCACCCACCCACCCACCATCAGCTTTTCTTTTTTACCCTTTCTGCTCCTCCACTCATTTTACATTTTCTTCCCATCTTTAATTTTTTAAAGTCTGTCTCTCTTTTCTCATTCTGCATGTTGATACCAACAGAGGTTTGGAATCCTCAGCAATGTTGATAGCCGATTGCCTAGCAACCCCCGAAAGGGCCACTGAGATCTCTCAACGCATTCTCACAAGATCTCAGTGGCACACTGAGTGCATGAATCTTTAAGAAAAGAAATTGTTTCTATTATTTTGGGGTTTTCCTAACCCCCAATATATTCATTTCATATTTTTCTGCAAACCTTGGGCTTCCCCCAAGCTTATAGAAAAATCTCTCATCGGTCCTTGGCCCCACTGTGTGGATTTTTGGATCCATATTATATGGATCAGTTCAAAATTAGATATCAGACTTACCAAATAAGTCTGGCCTTCAACTTAAGCCAAGGTCATATACATGATGTGCACGTACAAGAGAGCAGTCCCAACAGCACTTGGGTAGGCACTTGCACAGATGAATGAAGTGGGCATTCCTGAATACAGTTGGTTACAGTTTCCATGATTCAAGTGACAATTGTCCTAGCTGCTTTAATCACAGAATTTGTCAGCCAGCTGTGTCCAGAATCACTTGTCTCCCACATCATCCTTCCCCATGTAAGCTCGTGCGCCAGCAAAAAAAAAGTATTGTTTGATGTGCTGAAATATTTCCTGAAAACAATCTGTAACAAAAAAGAAGTTACATTCTAGCCGTGGCACCAATCGCTGTCTTGAACTGCTCGCATTCAGTTCTCTCTCAGCACGCCTCGCTCTTAATTTCATGCGCATGAAAAGAAACGGAACCCTTTGGTTACGCTTCTAACAATGTGAGATAACGCCCTTGGGGTTTAAGGCAGAGTTGTCTCCCTTTTGAATGTAGTTTTTTAAAAAATAAAGCTGATTTTAAAAAAAGATTAGTTAAAAATAAACCTTTTATAAGATTGCTTTCTGCCGGGAATCCCTCCAAATACATTTGCTTTAATCCAACACAGATAAACAGTGCAGTCCTAAGAACCCTTTCATGGGAACCCTTTTGCACCCCACTGAATAGACCCAAGTAGGTACAATCCAATTGACCAATGTATTTGTTTGTGCACCAGCTCAGTAGAAGATCTGCCACGTTACATTTTGTCCTGCCCAGGGCTTTTTTTCTGGGTAAAGAGGTAGCAGAACTCAGTGGTGGAACTCAGGACTGCACAATATGTCACTTTGGGTCAGCTGTGCGGAGGGCAATCTAAACTCCCTTCCATCTGGAGATCAGGGGGTGGGGCCACCGGCCATGTGACCATTTTCAAGAGGTGCCGGAACACCGTTCCACCGCATCCCTGCTGAAAAAAAGCCCTGGTCCTGCCCCTGTATCTGGGTCCCAGAAACAAGTTCCAGGCTAAAATCGTGGCTGATCTACCGTGTTTCTCAGATTCTGACATGGAGCCCTCGGTCTCCTACAGAATGGCTCTTTTTGCTTTAGCAGCCAGGAAGACCAGAGTGAACAGTCTTGGCAAGAATGTCTTTAACTGAAGCTGAACGTGACCTGAGCTTTTAGACTCTAATCTCCTCTGACTATAAATATGTTTTAAATGTTTTAACGTCCCAAATATGTTTTAATTGTAAAGGTCAACGGCTGTGTACAATAAATCTGACTTGATTTGACCCACGTAGGGTTCTGAGCAAAGTTTGCTCTCTAAGCACATCGGCTTCAGTGGGCTTAGAAGGGTACAACTCTGCCTAGGATTTCACTGTTAAACCCCTTTGAAATTAGGACCACTGTTATATAAAAAACCCACACAATTTAGTTCTGAAAGTGATACACGCAGCTACACAAGCTAATGTCCCAGTGACTTTAGTGGAGCTGGATAATAAAGAATTGGAGTTGGAATGCACCCTATACACCTTTCCTGAGTCTAATGACTATAAGGGCCAAACTACGTATTATATTTTTGGGCAAGTTGGGTTGAGGTTGCCCAGACTCAATTCACTTTCCCTGCAGTCACACAACATCTGTGGGGATAGGCAATTTTGAAGTCTCCAGGATCCCAATTCTGCTCAGGCCTGCAGGGGAAGGCCTCTTGCCTTCCTCTCCACAGTTTTCCTGATCCGAAATAGTCCCTGCGGGGAGTTATTTGCATAACTTTGAAGCGCTACATGGACTATTCTGAGCATGTGTGTGTGTTTTATGTGTCAGCAAGTTGCCTCCAAGCTATGGTGACCCTCTGAATGAAAGACCTTCAAAACATCCTATCATTAACAGACTTTTCCTACTGCCTTCCACTTTTCCTAGCATTATTGACTTTTCCAGAGAATCTTGTCTTCCCATGATGTGAACAAAGCACAATAGCCTCAGTTTTGTCATTTTAGCTTCTAGATAGAGTTCAGGCTTGATTTGATCTAGTACCCACTCGTTTGTCTTTTTGGCTGTCCACGGTATCTGCAAAACTCTCCTCCAGCACCACATTTCAAATGAATCCATTTTCTTCCTGTCAGCTTTCTTCACTGTCCAGCTTTCACATCCATACATCGTAATGGGGAATACCATAGTTTGGATTATCTTGACCTTGGTTCCCCGAGAGACATCTTTATCTTTAAGCATCTTTTCTAGCTCCCTCACAGCTGCTCTTCCATGTCTGTCTTCTTCTGATTTCTTGGTTGCAGTCTCCCTTTTGCTTGATGATTGAGCCAAGGAATAGAAAATCTTGAACAAGCATATGCAAATAACAAGCATATGCATATGTAACTAACTTCCAGCCAGGACCATTTCGGCTCAGAAAAACAGTGTGGAGGGGAAGTCCAGGAGTATTTCCTCCTCCTACACCACAGTTCTGAGTGGAATTGAGCTCCAGGGGAATTTAAAAATGCCACTCCCTGCAGCTGCTGTGTGATGCAGGGAAAATGAGCTGAGTTTGGGGGACCCCAACCCAACTCACCCCCCCCCCCAAAGTAACCTGCAGTTTGGCCCTAGAATTTATTTCAAAGTACTACATCTAGGAACGAAGAAGGAGCTAAGTGCAGTCTGGATAACTCCTGATTTATAGTTTTATCACCCTCCACTTATATCAAGCAAAGCTACTGATACAAGCAATTTTAGCCCCTGGACACTGTAAAGTTTCTCCTCCTCCAGCATCCATGATAATCCTTCCACCATAAAACTGTCACACAAGCATTTCAAATTAAATAAATGTCCTTACCGCCATCTGCAAATCCCGTTGCTGTGATGATAGGTACAGCCACCATAATCAAACCGCTCCCGCTCCAGACGTATTTCATCAGGAACTGCTCGAGCATGATGTACCATAAACGTTTGGAGAGAATGAGATTCATTTGATCGGCCAGAGCTTTGTAACTTTTCTGGAGTTGGTTCATTTCTACCTATAGTCAAAAAATGAACATGCTAACATAGAATGGTATAGAGAGAGACACATACAACATAGACATGCTTAACAAAACCAAATGGTAAGCAATAGGGCTCATGGGCACACAAAATAGCTTTTAATATAGTCTCTCATAGCAGTGGAATAATTCAGTTTATCTCAGGCTCATCAGAACTTGGGAGTTAGGCTGGGCTGGCCACGGTCAATACGTGGATGGGAGGTCACCAAGGACACCTGGGGTTGCTATGCAGAAAAAGGCAGTGGAAAAACCATTTCTCCTCCTTTCTTGCCCGGAACACCACGTGGATGGTGTTGCTGTGAGTTGGTTGTGATTCAACAGCACAATCTTCTCCTCCTCAAAGTACAAGACTATGTATATCTACACAGAAGTTAGTCCCACAATATTCATTGGGACTTGCTCCTAGGTAAATACTTCAGGATCGCATCTTTGGAGTCTCAGTTGGTTTATACCATGTAGCAGGGCTTTTTTTCAGCTGGAACGCAGTGGACCGGAGTTCCGGAACCTCTTGAAAAGGGTCACATGGCTGGTGGCCCCGCCCCCTGATCTCCAGACAGAGGGGAGTTTAGATTGCCCTCTGCACCACTGGAGCAGCGCGGAGGGCAATCTCAACTCCCCTCTGTCTGGAGATCAGGGGGTGGGGCCACCAGCCATGTGACCATTTTCTCCGAGGGCAACTCACTGAGTTCCACCATCTCTTTCCCCAGAAAAAAGGCCCTGCCATGTAGCTCCTGGAAACTCAACAGACCTCAGTTTGGTGGCCTGGGAATTATGTCTGTCCTCTTCAAATGTAAGGGGGGGTGGTATTCTCATAGCCTGGCTTCACAGGATACAGAAATGCGGGTGGGAGAAAAAGTGCAGCACTCACGCTTCTGTTCTGCCGCACATCTGCAGCCATTCGTAATGGTAACTCGCAGAATCGAGCATGACTAAATGGACAGAACACCAGTCGTGGGTCCAGGAGACCCAAGTACACTTTTAAAATGTAATGTGTAAAAGGAAGACACTTGCTCTGTGGAGGCACGAACAGTGACTGAGATGAGGTTTGTGAAACACTGGCTGTTTTCACACTGCTTACCAGCCATGGAACATCGCGCCAAGCTCCTGGAACAACAGCATCTTCCTGGCACAATTTCGCGCGAGAAAATCACATCAGGAAGACGCTGTCGTTCCGGGAGCTTGGCACAATGTTCCATGGGCGGTAAGCAGTGTGAAAACGGCCATTTAGAAGAGCTATATGTTACTCCATTCCAGAAGAGAAGCTACGTGAGTCCATTCTGGAAAAATGAACAGGAGTCCAATAGCTCCAAAACGTATGTTGGAATAAAATCTTGTTCATCTTTAAGGAGATACAGGACTCCTATTTATATCGTATTTATTATCACAGCCATGGCACTGTACAATAGACAGGGCTGTTTCACAAAAAGTCTACGAGAAAGGTTAAGCCAAGAGGCAGTCATTGGCCCAGGATCTCCCAGTAAGTGCCAAGGTCGAATGGGAATTTTAACCCACGTGTCCCTAGGAGGAGTGCACTCTACAATATCACATGTACACGCTAATGCGCTCTGTCTATAAGAAGCACTAATACTGAATGAGTACAGTAGTGTGGTCTAGAGGCTGGAGTGTCAAACTACGATCTGGGCAACCCAGTTTTGAGTCCCCGCTCTGCCATGGAAGCTTTCTGGGTGACTTTGGGACCGTCTCACACTCTCAGCATAACCTACCTCACAGGTAGGTATCTGAAGAAGTGAGGTACGGCTCACAAAAGCGCATACCCTACCACTAATTTTGTTCGTCTTACAGGTGCTACTGGACTCTTGCTCTCTTCCAGTGCTTCAGACAGACTAACACGGCTACCCATCTTGATCTACCTCACAGGGTAGAGAAGGAGAGGAGAGGGACATAAGCCACTTTGGTTCCCCAACAAGGAGAAAGGAGAGGTATAAAAAAAGTAAATAAACAAACAAATATAAAAATAAACTTTGATTGGCAGCTGATTAGCAGGAAATACCACAGTCATTGGCAGCTTAGCTTCAGTGCAGGAAGTGACAGATGCACGGGAAATCAAGTGTCCCACGGAAGCCACAGGGGAATGGGGCAAAGAGTTGGGTCAGAGTGCTGGTGTGCTCTGGAACATCTCCACTCAATGACACATCCACAGGAAAGTTGTCAATGCAATGACATTCAGAACAAAACATGTTTTGTACAAAGCAAAATTTTTGTACGGCAAACAATTCTCTCCTGAATAAAAGCAGTTTTCAAATTCACATAAAACATCATATCCTAGACTTGGACTTGGAAATGGATTGCTGATTTTATGTAACTACGGTTGTTAAGGCACAACATTTCAGCCTGGGCTATTTAAAGACTGCAGGGACAGGACTTCTGCCAAGCCAGACAAAGCGACATTAAAGGCTGAGTTAGCTGCCTATGTTCAAACGAAGTTTTCTTCAGGCTGCCATGCGCAACTGCTAAATTTTCTGCTTATTGGCTGCGCTGGGAAGGCACACATAACCACACACTTTTAACCTATGTATTTAGAAGAATATGACATCCTAAAAGAAATGCACAAAAATAAAATCCTGCTAGCATTTCATCAAAAAGAAGCAAAATGTGTCTACGAAGGATATAACGTTTAAGAGAACAGAAATCTACGTTTGGGGGAAACTGGAGTTTTATTGCGGTTTCACTGTCCAGAGGGGTGGGAGAGAAGTATCCAATAGGGCCGGATACATATGTATTAGGGGGACAGGGATTAACATGCGTTTGCAGACCGTGGGCATTTGTTGTGAGCAACCCTGAACATGCTTCATAAGGCAGTAGGCAGCTGAGGTCACCAGATCCTTTTTAGCCTGGACGAATTCAATCCAAAAACGAGCTCTCACATCTTTCTGTAACTGCTTAAAAAGGGAACGGAAATCCACCCTTCGCATTAAGAACGGGTGTTTGGAACGTATTTTTGCATCTCCTCACTCCAAACGCTGCCAGATCCAGGATTCAGGAGGAAGAAACAGAAAGCTGCTCTGCACCCTCTGACGGCGCTCCTATAAACAGATGTGCGTGTCAGACGGATTCATGTCGCTGGGGGAAGGCAGGGTGCATGAGCTTTAGCAACCTAAGAGAGCCCGGAGTCCACCCCAAGTACCCTGAGGTCACTCATTCATTCTTTATTTACTGGCATTTGACCAATCACATAGTTACACTAAAAACAAAAGTTCAAGGTATACAATAAAACCAAAGAATTTGAAACTAAGACCTAGTTACAGATCCAGAGGAGTTAGCCCTGTTAGTCTGTAGTAGCAAAATCAAAAAGAGTCCAGTAGCATCTGACGAAGAAAACTGATTCTCGAAAGCTTATGCTACAATAAAATTGGTTAGTCTTAAAGGTGCTACTGGACTCTTTTTGATTTTAAGACCTAGTTACAGTACAATATAATTTCTAAAACCTAAATATCACCAAACAGTATTTGGCTACTTGAAAGATAATTCTTAATCAAGTCTAACTTTTTCAGTGAAACCAGAGATTTTACCTAATAACGGTGCGATCATCTCATCCCGTGCTTCCTTATCATACGGGCAGCTAAAAAACATGTGCTCTCTATCCACAACAACCATCATGTGCTCTATAGTTTTCATGTTTTTTAACGGCCAGGAACAAAGCCTTCCCTGAAGGGCCAAGCATTTTGCCAGGGTGAACGCTCTTTGGAAACCATTTATTTCTAAGGATGTTAAGTAAACTGCTGGCTTCACACTATTTTGAAAATCTGACCACACATACTCATTTTGTAAGCTAGCAAATCTCAGTTTGGCGTTCGATATCCTCAGTCCTCTGTTTGATTCCTCACTTTGCCTGACCACAGCTACAGACTAGAAGGGCGTGAGGAGAAAAGCCAATTCTAATAATATGATTGCCCTGACCTGCATAACCCAGGTGAGCCTGATCTCATCACATCTCAAAAGCTATGCAGGGACAGCCTTGGTTAGTAACTGGTTGGGAGACCTCCAACAAGACCAGGGTTGCAGCAGCAGGCAACGGCAAATCACCTCTGTAAGTCTCTTGCCATGAAAACTCCACCGGGGTCGCCATAAGTCAGCTATGACTTGATGGCACTCTCTATCACCACCATTATCCATGGCTGGATCCTTCGAACCCAACACCTTCTGCTCGAGCCTGGACTGCTGCACACAACAGAATCATTTTCCCGGCACTACTATCCAAATGTGACATGACCTGGATAGCCCAGGTGAACTCAATCTTGTCAGATCTCAGAAGCAGGGTTTGCCGTAAGTCAACTCTGACTTGAGGGCACTCTCCATCCCTCCAACTGCACCTACCCGTGACCGAGAGACGATGACTGGCCCGCTGTCACGCAGTAAATTCCATAGCTGGTGGGCTCGGAACCTTGCGCTCCGGGACACTATTCTAAGGCCCTAACCACTGCACTACACTGTCCTGACCTGGATTGCCCAGGTGAGCCTGATCTGGTCAGATCTCAGAAGGAGACCTCCAACGAAGACCAGGGTTGCAGCGGCAGGCAAGGGCCCAACCACCTCTGTGAGTCTCGTGCCAGGAAGACCCCACCAGGGGTGGCCACAACTCAGCTCTGACTTGAGGGCACCCTCCACCACCCCCACCCCGCGCAGCCTCTCACCTTGTGGCCCCGGTAGAAGGCGATCTCCTCCACGTTGGCGATGATGCGGGCGTGGGCGTAGCGCAGGTGGCCCTTGCGGCGGGCCTCCTCGGCCACCAGCTTGCCGAAGCGGGGCGAGCAGGCCTTGAGCACCTTGGCCGTGGCGAAGACCACCAGGCCGGCCAGCAGGGTGGGCCCGACGGGGCTGGCGCCGCGGGCGCGGGCGGTGCGGATGAGGGTGTAGGAGGTGAGCAGCACGTCGAGGATGGGCTTGGTGAGGTTGGAGTAGAGGTGGGCCACCGACTGCGCGAAGGCGGCGATGTCCTCGGTGAGCGACTGGTCCGGCGTGGCCAGGCGGCCGTCCATGCCGGCCACGCGGTAGTAGGTCTGGCCGGCGAAGTAGGCGCGGTAGGCGTGCTCGGCCAGGCGGGTGCGGAAGGCCAGCGCCAGCTTGCCCTCCAGGTAGCGCAGGGCGCTGTTGACGAAGGTGGCGGGCAGCGCGATGAGCAGCCACTGGAGCAGCTGCAGCGCGAAGCGGCGCGGCCGCTTCTCCACGATGCTCTTGACCAGCTTGCCGTCCAGGCCGGCCACGTAGATGGAGAGGAAGGTGCGCGCCACCAGCGCCGCCGAGTGCAGGCACAGCCAGCCCGAGTCGCGGCTCGCCAGCGCCGGCAGCAGCAGCCGGCGCAGCGCCAGCAGCTGCCGGAGGAACGCCGCGTCGGCCGCCGGCGAGGAGGCGCGCCCGCCCGCCAGCGCCGCGCACTGCAGCAGCTCCGCGCCCTCGGCCCGCCGCCGCAGCCGCCGCCACAGCGCCGGGCACAGCCGCCGCAGCCCGTAGGCCGCCGCCAGCAGGCACGCCGCCCGCCCCGCCCGGCCCCAGCGCGCCCGCCCGGCCCCCGGCGCCCCCCGCGCCGCGCCCATCGTCGCCCCGGCCGCAGCGGGCGCGCAGGCAGCGGCTCCGGCCGGCTCCGAGCGCGCCAGCCCCGGCCCGCCGGCACACGCCCCGCGCCGCCGCGCAGCCCGCCCCCGCCGCCCGGGCATTGGCCGCCGAGGCCGGCCCAGCGCCGCCCTCCCGCCGGGTGGAGGCGCCAAGAGCCGCCGGGGCGGGATGCGGCTCCCGGCTGGGCCCTTCGGAGCCGAGACCTCCTGCTCCAGCCTGGACGCGGCAGAACCGTCTTCCTGGCACGGGGTAGTAATTGGATGGGTGACCTCGGGCGAAGACCGGGGCTGCAGAGGCAGGCAAGGGCCAGCCACCTCCGGCAAGCCGTGGAAACCCCGCCAGGGGGCGCCGTGCGGCAGCTGTGACTTGGGGGCACTCTCCATCTCTCCACCCCTCCCTGTGACCGAGGGCGATGACTGGCCCGCTGCAGTGCAGTGAATGCCGTAGCTGGTGGGCTCCGAACCCTGCGCTCCGGGGGACCGTTCGAACCCCCTAACCACTCCGCTGCCCTGACCTGGACGGCCCAGGTGAGCCGGATCTCTTCAGATCTCAGAAGCTAAGCAGGGCCGGCCTTGGTTAGTAATTGGATGGGTGACCTCGGGCGAAGACCGGGGCTGCAGAGGCAGGCAAGGGCCAGCCACCTCCGGCAAGCCGTGGAAACCCCGCCAGGGGGCGCCGTGCGGCAGCTGTGACTTGGGGGCACTCTCCATCTCTCCACCCCTCCCTGTGACCGAGAGGCGATGACTGGCCCGCTGCCGTGCAGTGAATGCCGTAGCTGGTGGGCTCCGAACCCTGCGCTCCCGGGGACCGTTCGAACCCCCTAACCACTCCGCTGCACTGACCTGGACGGCCCAGGTGAGCCGGATCTCCTCACATCTCAGAAGCTAAGCAGGGCCGGCCTTGGTTAGTAATTGGATGGGAGACCTCCAACGAAGACTGGGGTTGCTGTGGAGAGGCGGGCAATGGCAAACCACCTCTGTTAGTCTCTGGCCAGGAAAACCCCACCTGGCCATAAGTCATCTCTGGCTTGAGGGCACTCTCCACCACTATCCAAATATATGACGGACTCTTAAGAAACACCTTGGGCACCATCTCTAGACGCTTCCAGCAATTGCCCTCAACACACAGCACATTCGATTGGCTACACCAAAGCACCGCGTTGCAGCCACGTTTGCGCCCGTTTCTCAGATAGGTGCTCATACTCAAAGGATTTCCAAGGAGCTTTCCTGAGATTAGAGTAGCCACCCATTGCAGCAAAGAAACAGATTGAAGAGGTTGGAATAGTACCCAGAAATAGCCCCCTCCATGACAAGCCCAAGAGAGATCACAGTAGATCACTCCTGTTTGTCACCTACGGCTGTCACATACCTTCCTTTCCTTCCCTTTAATCCAGCGTCTACTAGTTCAGTGCGTCGTCAGCAGCCCATCCGGTCAATGATGCTTCCCTCTCACAGGCCTTGAATCGTAGCCCTTCCTTGCTTACAGGCAGCTCCCCCAGCCTAAAACAGCTCCTTATCAACAACTACAGGCCACACAAGTCACTCCCCTGGCTACCTATCAGTTACCGTGCTCAATTCAAGGTCTTGGTTATTACATACAAAGCTCTTCACGGCATATCTATGGGACCGCCTCCCTCCCTATGTCCCTTCGTAGCAGCTTTGCTCATCTGAACAGGGTCTCCCGCAGGTGCCACCCTGCACATGGGCGAAATCAACAGCAGTCTGTACACGGGCCTTCTCTGTGGTGGCCCCTACCCTGTGGAATGGCCTGCCTGAGGAGGTCAGGAGAGCGACCACTCTCCTGGCTTTCCACAGACGATGCAAAAATGAATTATTCAAAAAGGCTTTTTACTCAGATGGGAGGGCTGTATTGTAGGGAGGGGGTCTCAGATGCTTTGCTAATGAGTTAGGGACCATAGTCTTCACCACTATGTTGCCTTACATACTACCTGTAGTCTTAAATATGTGCTCCTATATACTATCTGTTCTTCATGTTATCTAATGTCAGTCCTAGAAGTGATTATGTTCTGTTTCAGCAATTCTTCAACTTTATATTAGTAATATTTATATTGATTATATTGGTAATTTATATTGATAATGCTATATCTTTGTAAAATCCTATGACATTGTTTATGGAAATGTCCTTGATACTGTATGGAAATGTCCTAATACTGATTGTGCTAATTTCACACTATGTAATCCGCCTTGAGACTCAGTGAGAAAGGCGGACTATAAATGACATAAACAAACAAACAAATAAAATGAATACCTTATGAGGGATGCACCCCCAGGAACCAGGCACAAGCAATAAGCCCAGATGCCACCTCCAGACCTTTATCCACTCAAGCCACAGAACCTAATTCTAGCAGCCAGACCCTCTGGGTTCATTCACTTGCTTCCAGAGCAATATATGCCATTGTGGATCTACAATGTCCTTCTGCTCTCTACAAAGGTGAAACAGGCCAGTTGTTAACACATAAAAAATGGAGCACACCATCTGACAATATTCAGAAACCAGTTGGACATTCAGTCGTCTGCATTTGCCACAGGACTCTCGGGTTTTACAAGGGCCAACTGAGGTCTTCTTAGCCTCTTAGGCAACAGGAAAGAGAGTTGAAATAGGCTATAAGTAGTTTGTACTGGTCCAAATCAACATCCAGAAACAAAAGTCACAAAATACCTTTGATTATGACCAACCAAAGGGACACAAAACTGGACAAGCCTTCCAGTTCTCCAGAATTCTTCCTCATTCTTTATTCTTTAAAGGGGTGAGCATCAAGTGTGAAATGCTGAGCACGCTTGAAATGGTCCTGGTGTCAGGTTGTACCCTTGGTCTTCTGAGCAGAAATTATTTTTTTAAAGGATTTATTTATTTATTTATTTATTTACAGTAACGAGTCCAGTAGTACTTTTAAGACTAACCAACTTTATTGTAGAATAAGCTTTCAAGAAACACAGCTCTCTTCGTCAGATGCATCGTCAGCTTTTGAGAACCACAGCTCTCTTCGTCAGATGCATCTGACGAAGAGAGCTGTGGTTCTCAAAAGCTTATGCTACAATAAAGTTGCTTAGCCTTAAAGGTGCTACTGGACTCTTTACTGTTTTGCAGCTACAGACTAACACGGCTGACTCCTCTGGATCTTACTTATTTATGTCATTTATAGTCCACCTTTCTCACTGAGACTCAAGGCAGATTACATAGTGTGAGATTAGTACAGTCAATTTAGATTGATGGCTGCTACTTATGTCTCTTCCAGTCATGGGTGATCCACTTCTGGTTGCCGCAGGAGCAGCTGCATTGTCTCCAGTGGAGCCATGCTGAAGGGTGTGTCACGCTGAGATTTAATACAATATGTACACATATTAGAGAGTATACTGAGTTTTTGAGTTAACAAGCACAGAATCATGCATACACACCCAGGTATATGTGTTGTGGTATCCTGTGCCATGCTGAGGTTTTAAATACCTTAGCAACTCATTTATCCATGGTTGTGGATTTTCCGGGCTGTATCGCCATGGTCTTGGCATTGTTTGACACTCAGAGATCTCTGTCTTTCGGTGCTACACCTCTGAAGACGCCAGTCACAGCTGCTGGCGAAACGTCAGGAACTACAATGCCAAGACCACGGCGATACAGCCCGGAAAATCCACAACAACCATCGTTCTCCGGCCGTGAAAGCCTTCGACAATATATCATTTATCCATGTTCAACCATCACACAGGATAACAGGACAGATGAAAAAGTGGAAACATTGGTTGGCTTGTTACTAAACACAAAACCAAAGAATGTGTGTGTTCCAGGGTCAAATAGCTAGGAAAATGTAAAAAACACAAAAGTATATTGAATAATTGGTACTTCAAACAATAAGTAAAATGTGTCCTCTTTTCTCTCTCTCTCGATATAGATACATATTGATTTTTTAATTACTCCTTTTCTATTTTCTTGATGCACTTTCATTAATATTTTACAACGGGTCTATTTTTGCTGGTTTAGCTTTGCTTTGTTTCTCTAACTTTCTGAAGTGAGGTGAGATTAAGAATTCCCAGGCTGTTTCTTGCCGAGAGCAGTTTGTGTTGGGATGGGAACCTTTGTTTTAATGCCGCCGTTCTCAGAATCCGCAACATTTATTTGTGGACCTCTAAGCTCCCCCCTCCCCGGTGCTTACCTTGAGTGGGACCTTTCAAAGGCTGTAGCAATCAGTTTTGAGAAACATTGTTTTAAAACATTTTGATAACGGGGGGGGGGGGGGTTAGTGACTGTGGACACAACAAGGGGACCAAGGTTTTTTTTTAAAAGGTCTCTGGGTCAGTTTCCTTTACCTTTATCTTGTGAACCAGATATTCTCCTGTCTGTCTGGAGCGGATCAGGCATCTAAGCTTGCATGCCTAGAGCCACGGGTGCAGTTCTGGTCCTCTGGGACAAGAGGGCAGGCAGTCACCGGATTGGGGAATAGAGGCCTAGACTCTGATAGGGGCTGCAGCTTGTAGGCACGGTAGCGACTAGGCATGGAGACACCACATAGGTACCCACCTTGACAAACACGACCTACAAAAACACAGCCTTTGGTTAAGGTGTGCTTACATATGCATAAATAGCCACTGTTCCCACAATGTCTTAGTGCAGGGATCTCCAAAGTTTCCCCTGTATGTGCCGTGGTGCCCATTGATGTGTTTCCTGGTATCCCATGAGCAGCAGGATGGCAAAGTGAGGTCACTTAGAGGGTCCCTCCATCGCATGAACCCTCGGCTTTTTCCTAGGGTTGCCAAGTCCAGGTTGGGAAATTCTTGGAGATTTGGGGGGTGGAGCCTGGAGAGGGTGGGGTTTGGGGAGGGGAGGAGCCTCAGAATGGTAAAATACCATAGATTCCACCCTCCAAAGCAGCCATTTTCTCCATGGAAACTGATCTCTGTCACCTGGAGATCAGTTGTAATTCTGGGAGATCTCCAGCCACCACCTGGGGGCTGGCAACCCTACTTTTTCCTCACTATTGTAACTTTCCATTGCTTAGTTTGAGCTTCCTGTCCCCAGCTTTAATGGTTTGCTATCCACTGTCCTTTCACAACCTTGGCTCCCCCTCTTCCTGTCACGTGACTCTGGCCATTTTCACACGTCTTACCTGTTGCCGGAACATTGCGCAAAACACCCGGAATCCAGCGTCTTGTGCGAAATTGTGCCAGGAAGACGCGATTTCGCACAAAACTCCCGAATGACAGCATCTTCCTGGCACGATTTCGCACAAGAAGATGCTGTATTCCGGGTGTTTTGCGCAATGTTCCGGCGGCAGGTAAGAAGTGTGAAAACGGCCTGTGACGTCTCATGCCTGCTTTTTATTGGGTCCTACCCATGCTGTCACCAAGTGGGTTCTGGACCTGAAAAACAGAAGACCACTGAGTTAGTTGCCGCTCTAGGCTGGGTACATCAACTGAACAGCCCGTTTGGAAAGGATTTAAACTCGGTGTTAGAACTCGTGTCATATATTAAAAGATCCCAGATTGCATTCCCGGTATATCTCTGGTTAACCAGTGAAGCTGGGAAGTGTATCTAGCAGAGAAACCTGGGAGTTTGTGCAAGCCGGAGCAGATGACAGCTGTGCTCGGCGAGTGAATCATTGCTCAGATTTTGCTATATCCATTTGTGCTGTATCGACTGTGCTGAAAGGAAAATGAAGCAGCAATATCTAATTATCTGCAGGCTTTCTGCCTTTGTGGGCTGCGTACCAAATGTGTGTGTGTGCGCACGCGCACGCACACAGATTTGGAGGCCTTGTGCCTTTCTCTAACTAGTGTGTGTAAGAAAACCCCACTGAATTGCTTCTGAGGACCGAGCACTTTTCTCATCTTCATTTCATATTTATAAACCACAGTTGTTTTCAATTCATTCAACGTCCGTTCATTTTCCTGTTGTTTCTGTGCAAAACACGTACTACTCGGCTGTAACTCGTTTCGGGGCTCCTATTGTTTACTGAGGTGGTCTTCCCTACCAGAGAGCAGTCAGATGGGAGAAATAGGGTTGCCAGCTCCAAGTTGGTAAATTCCTGGAGATCTGGGGTGGGGGGTGAAACCTGGAGAAACCTGGATAAAGTGGAGTTTAGAGAGGGAAAAGACCTTGGCATGGCATAATTCCATAGACTCCACCCCCAAAAGAAGCCATTTTCTCCAGGTGAACTGATCTCTGTGGCCTGGAGACCAGTTGTAATTCCGGGAGATCTCCAGCCACTACCTGGAGGCTGGCAACCCTAGGGAGAAAGGATCCCTTTTTTAGGCAATCAAAATTCTCTCACTTAGCAATGGATGATGCAGACATCATCATAGTCTTGGCACTATCCCGATGCCTGGGTGGGATGCTAGTTCTGTTCCCATCTGCCCCCTCTATAGTCCATGCCCTTTGCTGAACTATGACTATATGGCTGTGGTGCTGGCTCAGCTACTTGGAGCTTCTACACCAGGCCCAGCACTTCTGCTAAGGGGAACTCTCTTCAAGATCAGGCCAAACCCACAGAAGGAGCTTTCCATCTCTTGCCCTAGGATGCGGATAAGGTAGAATAACTTGGCTTGGGGTGGGATTAGCAGCACTCGGAACACCTTTGAACAGGGCTTTTTTTCTGGGAAAAGAGGTGGTGGAACTCAGTGGGTTGCCCTCGGAGAAAATGGTCACATGGCTGGTGGCCCCGCCCCCTGATCTCCAGACAGAGGGGAGTTTAGATTGCCCTCTGTGAGGGCAATCTAAACTCCCCTCTGTCTGGCGATCAGGGGGCGGGGCCACCAGCCATGTGACCATTTTCAAGAGGTGCCAGAACTCCGTTCCACCATGTTCCAGCTGAAAAAAAGCCCTGCCTTTGAAGGACTTCTGGGTGGGAACTGTCTGTCCAGTGGCATCCCACTGGATGCTTCGCTCACATCCCTGGCCACTTTAGAAGGATCTAAAGTGCCTCTCCACCCTCTGCTAGGTAGAAGGGAACTTCATACTCGCATTGTGCAGGTCATGGTAACAGGGTGCCCATCTCTGCCTGCTTCTCTCACAAAAATGGGCTGCCCTTCACAGTTCTGTTAGTGCCCAAGGATCTTCATGCCCGTCTTGATCAGATCAATAATGCTGCCTTTTAATCCCAGGCCAACTGCCAAGTCAAGTATGCGAGAATGCCTGGATGAAGGGAAGAATGACCACCTTGGTAAGTCTGCTTCTATATGGAGATTTTTCTCTGCTTTGGTGTTCAAACTGAAGTTCTTTTTTTGGCGCATTCATACAACGTTGCTCTCTAATCACGTTCCTTTTCCTCAGTACTCTGTTCCCTAAATCTGCGCTGCTTTGATATTTTTTGGAAAGGGTGCAGCCCAAGCACATCACATTGTCTAGGCAGGAAAGCACACATTGTCAAGGGTCTTGCCCATATTGTAGCTCAAAATTAAGAAAAATTATTAGTACAATGGACTGTTTATTAAATTAGTAATTTAAAATATTGAATATGAAATGTTGAACGTAATGTATTTTAATGTAAGTAAATATGGAAATGGAGGGGAGAAGTAGTTTATATATTCTGTTAGATAGTCTGTTATAATTATCTCTGATTTATACAAAAGGAATTCTTTCCATATTTATGCCATTTTTTCTGTCAGCCTTTCACAGCTGCCATTTTCTTTACTGCGTCATCAGGGCTTTTTTATTTTAACAAATCCCTCAATAATTGCTAGAGCACCATTTACCAGTTTTTAAGTTGTCATCATCATCACCACCATCAATAACAACAACAACAATAATAAGCACTAAAAATTGCTCCTCCACAACCAGCCTTCTACAGTGCATGGAAGTGATGCTGTTGGCAGAGATATGGTCCTCGTCCAGAAGCCAGATGTGGAACACGGCCCACCCGCGCAGTGCAAAAACCAAGAGACAATTGGTGCAGTAGGAGAACTGATTTTAATTTAACTCTGAGATCCATATGCATTTCACATACACATCAGCAGCAGCAGCTACAATATAGGTAGGACCCTTGACAATGTGTAATTTCCTGCCTAGACAATGTGATGTGCTTGGAGAGCACTCTTTCCAAAAAATAGCAGAGCAGATCCTCTGCTTGCCGCCAATATGCTGCCATCCCCTTACCATAGAAGATCCAGTGTGGAAAAGTGGTTATGTGTTGGATTAGGATCTGGGAGACCTAGGTTCGAATCCCCGCTCTGCCACGGAAGATCGCTGGGTGACCTTGGGCCAATCACACACACTCATAACATACCTCATTGAGTTCTTGGAAGGATAAAATTGAGGAGAGGAGAATGATGTAAGGTGCTTTGGGTACCCATGAGGGAGAAAGGTGGAGTATAAATAACAACAACAAAAACAACATTCAAGTTATATACCGCCCTTCAGGACAACTTAACACCCACTCAGAGCAGTTTACAACGTGTGTGGTTGTTATCCCCACAACAATCACCTTGTGAGGTGGGTGGGGCTGAGAGAGCTCAGGAGAGCTGTGACCGACTGAAAGTCACCCAGCTGGTTTCAAGCGGCGGAGTGGGGAATCAAACCCGGTTCTCCTCCTCTTAACCACTACACCAAACAAACAAACGATACTTCCATCTCCTCCACCTGCCACAAGGGACAGCAACACTGTCACCCATTCTCCTTTTGCACAGTTGCAGTTACGTTCCTGCTCAGTGTTGTGCAAGACTACATTTCTTATTTGGCTGCCACTACCTGCATAAGGCATTTGAACCCCATGTCCTTCGGTTGGGGTTGCCAACCTCCAGGTGGGGCCTAGGGATCTCCTGGAATTACAACTGATCCCAACCTGGTGTTGGCAACCCTACCTCCAACTGGAAAGGGTTGGCTATCCCGTGTTTTGGAGACCGTGATTACTGCTGGCTGCCCGCCTCTGTACCACAGCCCTCCCTCATCTCTGCCTCCATTGCAGAGGTATCTCCTCCACTGCAACTCTCTCCCCTTCCTTTCCCAAGCTGAGGGAAAGCATCCGGGCCCTACTTTGCCTGCCTTACAGCAACACAGAATGCTGCATGCCTGATTTAGCAACGCCAACTTCCTTCCCACACAGATAGCCGTTTACTGACCAAGGGTTCTCTACCTTGGTGCTGAAAATGGGAATTCCCCTTGCCTTTGGTGGGGAGTAGCAGGGGGAAGAGCGCTCCCGGGAGGGCTCCTCTTCTTTCCCCTTTTCCTGCCCAAACTAAATATGGAGAAGCTTCAAGACTGCGGCTAATGAAGTTGGAGTATTTGGAAGAGGCCGGAACAAAGGAGCAAGACCTTCCTTCTATCAAAGCTCCTTCTCAAAAATGGGCTCCGAGGAAGAGATGTTCTCCGGTCAAGATGTAAATCATCTCCCTCATGCTGTTAAAAATTTCCCTAGGCATAAATGCCCGTTACTAACAGTGTAATCCCAGAAGTTCCGTTGTTCTAAACCCCACTGATTTCAGTGACATTAGAAGGGTGCCTGATCTCGTCAGATCTCAGAAGCTAAGCAGGGTTGGCCTTGGTTGGTAATCGAATGGGAGACCTCTAATGAAGACCGAAGTTGCAGAGGCAGGCACTGGCAAACCACCTCTGTTAGTCTCTTGCCATGAACACCCCACCAGGGGTCGCCATAAGTTAGCTGTGACTTGAGGGCAGGTTTTTATTTTTATTTTTTTTCAGACGGGTGTAACACTGCTTAGAATTTTACTGTAGCCTTTCTTCCATACTGATTTTTGTCTCCTGGCTCTCTGTTCTCGGTCTCTACCTCCCCTTCAACTCTAAACCAGGCAAATCTGTCATAAAACCAACAAACAGAAATGTATATTAATTAAGAACGTTCATTTTCCAATTCATTTTTGCTATAGAAAGACAACAGATGGCACTTTTTCATTGCCTTTTTCATTTGTTAGTAAATGAACAAACAGCTATATTTCCTCCTTCAATTAATCATGGTTACATTTGGCAGGCTTCATTGGTTCTCTTGAATTAGAGAGGAATGCAGCCTGATAGCCATGTTGGTTTTACTTAAAAGTAAATCCCTCTTAGCTGAACAGGACATTTCCTGTTATGTAGCATTGCAGTTATGTACGCTGACCACCCCCTCTCTGATGACAGAGATTAGTAACTCCAATTTTACTAAATTCCTAATAAAATGATTTATTCTATCATAACTGCATTAGTAATGCTCTTTAATCTCTGAGGGTCACTTCATGTCAACTCAGCTTTAAGAGAAATTAAATTCACTGACCAAGTTATCAACACGGTGTCGATGTCACTTTCTGTCTGCCCTCACCTGCAGGAACATGATGATCCAAAAAGATACGGGCATCTATTTTAAAAATTGCTGTTTGGTGTTGTGTTTAAACCTATGATATGATGCTGAATACATTAACCTCTCTCCAAAAAGGACAGGGATGATTTCCACCAAGGTTTTTACACAAGGTTTTTTTTGGAGCAATGCAAAATGGAAGCTGAATTGTATAGGTGAACGCAAGAGCAACAAACAACCAGGGCGCCCCTGAACCGGAGGATTATACAGCAAATCACAGTGTATTAAATCATATAATTATATTTAAAGTGACTAGTGCAATATGTAAATAAATTAGTTATACACAATCTCATACAGTCTTTGTAAAACTCTATACAATCCCGCTCATCTATGCATATCACAGAATCTGCCAATAATTCCAACAATGGTAACCTTCAATATCAAAAATAGCTCTATTACAAATTACAGTTCATACTTATATATATGCACATACAGCTATTCTTTTACAAAACAATTCGGTAGCTGTAAAGCTTTTGTGTCTCTTGCTGGAATTATTGGCAGATGCTTTGATAAGCATAGATGAGTAGGATTGTTATTGTACAGAGTTTTACAAAGACTGTATGAGATTGTGTATAACTTATTTATCTACATATTGCACTAGTCATTTTAAATATAATTATATGAGTTAATGAATTGTGGTATAGGTCAAGAAGAAGATCAAAGACTGAGAGTTCAGACCAAGGGGGAGCCTGATGCTACAGAGCAGAAATCACGTTCGCTCTGTTTCTTCATTTTGAAACATCTGTAGCCTGCTTTTGTTGGAAGAGAATTCAGCGCTGTCCCTTTCCTCAGGTTTCAGAGGGCAACAAACCAAAGAGATCAGGGCATCTGTTTACAGTTTACTGCTCTGACTGCCCCTTTGATATGTAGGCTGCTATTCTCCAGATTTCCTCCTCCTGACTTCCTCCCTCTCACTTCTTCTCTTCCTGGCTTTGTTCCAGGCACCATCTCGCTCCTTCTTCTCCCTCTATCTTGGACGCATGGATGCAGGATTTGTCCTAGCATCCATGCCCATCCTTAGACTAGATAGGTAGTTAGCAGGGAGGGGGAGGTTCTGGCAAAAGAGGTGGCAGAACTCTCAAGAGGGAAATGAGGAAGAAACACACGGGTTCCTTTGAAATCATATTATTTTCACGCACTATTGCCGAGCAGGGCTTTTTTTCAGGGGGAACGCGGGGGAACGGAGTTCCAGAACCTCTTGAAAATGGTCACATGACTGGTGGCCCCGCCCCCTGATCTTCAGACAGAGGGGAGTTTAGATGGCCCTCCGCGCCGTGGCGTGGAGGGCAATCTAAACTCCCCTCTGTCTGGAGATCAGGGGGCGGGGCCACCAGCCATGTGACCATTTTCTCCAAGGGCAAAACACCTCTTTTCCCAGAAAAAAAGCCCTGTTGCCGAGTATTGTCAAGAGGTCCTGGAACTCCGTTCCACCGTGTTCCCCCTGAAAAAAAGCCCTGGTAGTTAGGATCTGTCTCTCCTCCTTTCCTCTCCCCTCCCCAAACCCCACACTCTCCAAGCTCCACCCCCAAATCTCCAGGAATTTTCCAACATGTAGTTGGCAACTCCATGCTGGCTCTCAGATGCAGCACTGCCTCCTCCGTAATCCATGTGGACTGAAAGGAAGAAGCAGGAAATGGGGGGGGGGAGTTGGCACTGTTACTTCAGTGGACATTATTATGGGTCTGGCAGTGGACCCACCGCTGAGAGGGTGGGAAATGGCCCCTGTTAGCCTCTGGATAAGGGAACCTCTTATAAAGGGTCGGGAAATGGAAGAGACAAAATTGATTCATTTGTGCAGGGATGGAGGGGGCTGAAAATGCAGGACAAAAGTAGACCTGGCCAGAATAAACACTGAAGCCCTTTTGTGGCTTAAATCTATTTCAGATAGATGAAATGTTGGCTTTCCATCTGCAAAGATCTAGCTAAGGTTGCCAAATTTGAATGTGGAAATTCCTGGAGATTTGGGAGTGTTGATTGGGGAGGGCAGGGTTTGGGGAGGGGAAGGAATTCAGCGGGGTATAATGTCCAGAGATCATTTGCCATCCTGGCAGAACTCCAGGCCCCATTTGCAGGTTGGCAAACTTAGTTGCACAAGACTTTTGTTTCAATTTTTGGCTGCAGTGGACTAACACACACAGCTATGCTCCTGGAATTAAATTTAGGGGGAGTTGCTTCTGAATGTAAATGCATTGTATCAGGGTGCAACATGTTTTGCAGTAACTTTGCAAAGCCAGTATCCAAGAGAACTCCAGTCCAGCGTTTTGATATTGCTGATGGGAAACATGCTTGTAGTTGGAGGCCTAAATTTGCCTTTCCCTTACATCCTGGAATTTTTAATGTAAAATCAATCTTCCTGACTACAGTCAACTGTCTCTGTATCTGTAAGTCCAGGCCTGAACACGCGATCTACACTGTCTTTCTCATACCATGACCAATTCCATGTTTGAAATTAGAGATAAAGGATTTCTAAATCCAAGGAGATTGATAGTAGAATGCCCTGATCCCTTGGCTCCTCTTGTTTTAGAAACTAAGCTCTGGGGAAAAGAGGAGGATGGTTAGGTTGGGTTCTCAAAAGATTTGCAAGGTTGGGTTAAAAAAAGTGCTTTTTTAAAAAGGCTGTGGCAGTTAAAATGTATCCAAATATCTAGAATAAAATGGAGTGAATTTATGATGTGCTCTGCTGCTTTTATCTGTACCATATTAGCCCCATTTGATCGTAGCAGCAAACATGGAAAAATACCCTTGAATTTAAAGGCACCGTTTTTGAATAAGAGCTCTGGCCACATCTGCAGACACATAAATGAGAGCCCAAGGGTAATGCGAATCCTGAGAGGTGCCGGGTTGCCAGGGAGAGAGAGCCAAGAGATTCATCACTGTAAAAGCAATACAGTAGATTACGGGAACATGGTGGGAACTGGTCATTCAATACCAGATACTCAAACCCGCCTCCTCAACACACAAACAAGATCACATCCTTGCTTCATTGAGAGGAATAACCTGATCCCAGACTCACAACCACTACAGAAGTTAGTGAGCCACACTGTGAGTGTGACATGTTACCATGTAAGGGCATTAACTAACCCCCATTGAGTGATGTCGAGTATGCAACTTTGAAGTGATGAAGTGTGCTTTCCGTTTTAAAAACTAGCTTTAAAATTGTCGACTTCAAAGTGCCTGAAAAGAATATACCTAATTTTCTATGACCTTTAGGTATGCTCAGTCCAGTCCCTGAGAACCAGAGAAATTCATAGCCCTTAGCAACCTGGACAAAACAACAGAGTACCTTAACAGCTTCAAGGACCACCTAAAGTGAACAAGCCATGCAATATGTCCCCTACAGATACCACCTCTGGTGGATTGTTAAGCTATCCATTTTATTCAAAATACTGGAGTCAAAATTTGAGGGGGAATTTTACTTCTTACAGAGTACAGGTCCCCAAAACATGTTCCATTTGGAAGAAGTTGGGAAAGGCCCATTTCTTTTACAATTTTATATCAGATAGAACTTTTAAAGAGCGCCTTTGGAGGCTTGATGTGGATTTTGTAGTCTGTTAGGGGCAGAGGCCTCTTATTTAGTTAGTTTTGACATTTATACGTTACTTTTCTCCCCCGCAAGTGGTTTGCATCATCATTCTTGCATTCCCTGTTTTATTCTTACTACAATCACCCTGTGAGGTAGGTTAGAAATAGGCTGAGAGAGTGACTAGCCTGACTGGCCCAAGAGATTACCCAGTGTGGTTCCATGGTGGTGGCAGCAAGGGGAATTCGCACTTGGTTCTTTTAAATCCCAGTCTGCCACACTAATCATGCACTGCACCATGTTTGCTATCTTATTTACATATAAAGCTTGTGCCAGCTGTTTTTAAACATTCTATTATTTATATAGTAAAGAGTCCCGTAGCACCTTTAAGACTAACCAACTTAGTCTTTCGAGAACCGCAGCTCTCTTCATCAGATGCATG
This sequence comes from Eublepharis macularius, assembly GCF_028583425.1. Classification (NCBI taxonomy): domain Eukaryota; kingdom Metazoa; phylum Chordata; class Lepidosauria; order Squamata; family Eublepharidae; genus Eublepharis; species Eublepharis macularius. Next base: position 93,914,644 of record NC_072798.1, read on the forward strand.
GAGGGTATGAAGAAACTGGTCAGAGATATATAGGTAGTGAGGGGAGTAGTAGTAGATGCAAATCAGTTGCAAAAGTCATGAAAGAGGTGGAATGCGCAATCCAGGCTGGGTATGAACCCTCCCCTCCATAGCTGAATCTGAATTGGAATGCCTGAAGGCAGTTACCTCTGGTAATGAGATAACCGTCCAGATTCTCTATTCAATCCAAGTCTAATTGAGTCTAATTTACATATGATTTCCAATTCAGCAGCTTCCCATTGGATTCTGCTTTTAAAATGTTTCTGTTGAACTATGGTGACCTTTAAGTCCTGGCAGATTGAAGTGTTCTCCTACTGGTTTCTGGATATTGCCATGTTTGATGTCAGATTTGTGTCCATTTATTCTTTTGTGCAGAGGTTGGCTGGTTTGTCCTATGTCTAGAGCAGTGGGGCATTGCTGGCACATGAGGGCATATATCACATTGGAGGATGAGCAGCTGTAAGAGCCAGAGATTGTGTAGTTGACACGATTGGGTTCTGTAGTTGTATTTTCTGGGTAGATATGTGGTTAATCTTAAAGGTCCTCCTGGACTCTTTACCATTTTGCTACTACAGACTAACATGGCTAACTCCTCTGGATCTATTATCTATATAGTTTTTATAATGCAAGCCTAAAGAGAGTAACATTCTTCTAAACGCATGGACTAACTCTGTTTAGAATTGCACTGTTAATCTGTTAGCTATTTTGGATCCCAATTGCCTGAGAGAAAAGTGGGGTCTATATATGTTTTAAGGAAATAAATTAATATGTGTGTGTCTGGAAGTTTGGAAGATCTAAAGAGTATATAATCCTGTGTGAATGAAGCTGACTTCAGGCCAATCACTCTTTGAGCCCAACCTACTTCACAGACTTGTTTTTGTGATTAAAAATGGAAGAGGAGGGGACCAACACTGCACGCTGGTTTGGGATCCCTTTCAGGAGAAAAGCAAGACATAAATATCTACGTAAATAAAGAAACATTGACAGGGTGTGCACTCGGTCGCTTTGCTTATTCTGTATCAGGTTCTCCAGACAATATGATACCCTTCTCGTTATTTCTGCTGTTTATTTAACATGGAAGGGAACAGATTACACTGAGTAAGAACGTACTACTCAGTCTTGCCACCTTCCAGGTGGAGCCTGGAGATCTCTTGGAATTTCAACTGCTCTCCAGATTAGAGAGATCAGTTCACCTGGAGAAAATGGCTACTTTGAAGGGTGGACTCTATGGCATTATGTCCTGCAGAAGTCCTTCCCCCTCTTCAAACCTCACATACTCCACCCTCAAATCTCCAGGAATCTCCCAACCTGGAGTTGGCAACCCTACGAGAGAGGTGGGGAAAGATCCCAAGAAGTGCCATAGCAGCTCCTGGAGCTACCACTGGTTTTCTCTTAGTAGATTTGACACTTTGTGGATGGAGCTGATTTCACCTTGGCTTCAGAGTGAGGGCCAAGCTATAAGCGGGGCTGGCCTAAATGTGTTTTAACTGAACTGTCCTGTTTTGAGTTAAATTATTTAATATGTTTATTTTATATTCTTAGTGTTCTATATTTGTATGTTTTACTTTTGCTGTACACCGCCCTGAGTCCTTCGGGAGATGGGCGGTATAAACATTCAATTAAAGTAAAGTAAAGTAAAGTGATGAATGACACCGGTTGGACACTTGTCAGCTTCCCTCAAGTTTTGATGGGAAATGTAGGCGTCCTGGTCTTGCAGCTTGGCTCTCCGACTGCTGTCCAATGGACTTTTCAACTGTCACTTGCCCAACATTCCGCCAAGCTGCCTACATTTCCCATCAAAACTTGAGGGAAGCTGGCAAGTGTCCAACCTGTGTCAGGCGTCACTTGTAGTTTGGCCCTCAGTCAGGCCTTCACAGAGCCCATAGGCTGCTTTCTCACTAGCTTGCGCCGGGTACTGTCTGGTGAGGGAAAATGAACTGGGTTGGTGGTTCTCGGTGAGTGAAGTTAAGAGTGTCACAGTTGCTAAGACGCAGAGCCGTGGCTGGTGGTAGTAGGAAGGCCGAACTCTCAGCCAGGCAGCTGGGGTTGCCAGAATTTATGATCACTTTTTTTCCTGTCAGGCCTCCTATATTTTTAAAATTTTAACACTTCCTCAAGAAGGAAAAGGGGTGGAGGCAGCCTTATTCCGTGGGGGGGGGGGCTGTCAATTTTAATGTCTGCCTGTCATGCAGGAGTCTGGGGGGCGGGGGCGGGGGGCTGGGAGAGCGGGATCTTTCTACCTCTACACATTCATGACAGAACTCAATTTAAAAGGACTAGAGAATTGAACTAAATCATTATTTCTATTTCACAGTTGGGGTTCTGAGGGAATGTGACCTGCCCCGATTCAACACAAAGGAACTAACAGTGTAAATCCTAAGCAGAGTTACTCCTAGGGTTGCCAGCTCCAAGTTGGGAAATTCCTGGAGATCTGGGGGGTGAAACCTGGAGAAAGTGGGGTTAGGGGAGGGAAAGGAACTTAGCATGGCATAATTCCATAGAGTCTACCCCGCAAAGTAGCCATTTTCTGCACGTGAACTGATCTCTGTGGCCTGGAGATCAGTTGTAATTCTGGGAGATCTCCAGCCATTACCTGGAGGCTGGTAACCCTAGTTACACCAGTGTAAGTCCATTGATTTCAATAGAGGGGCGTAACTCTGCTTAGGATTGCCCTGTAAATCAAAATCTCCTTATAGTCTGACTGAAGAGCCACACTAGCATTTTGAAGGCCTAGTTCACGGAGGCATTTTTCTCAGGGAAGAGAGAACGAACTTGAACGTCTGCTTGTCTTTGTCTTGACTGCAGCTTCACACACACACGCACACACTGCATCTGACGCAGAGATGCATCTGACAAAGAGAACTGTGATTCTTGAAAGCTTATGCTACAGTAAAGTTGGTTAGTCTTAAAGGTGCTACTGGACTCTTTTCTATTTTACACACACCCAAAGCATACTTCCGCCACAAAGAAAAGATGTTTTAGGAGCTTTTCTCCTCAGCATGGCTCACTACTGGTGCTGGCACTAGACGGAAGAAAAATGCCTTCTACGAGGGAATATGAGGAGAGAAAACAAGAAAGGGGAGCAAGATTCAGTGCAGTGTTATAAAAATTAGACTTCCCTGCAATCTCTGCCTTATATCTGAAAAGGGGAGGCATGTAGTGGACAGATGCTCAAAATATTAGAGAAAGAAATTGACCTAATGTAACACCATAAGCTCTGTTTATGACAACATGCTGAGAGATCCTGAACTGGATTTCCCAGAGTTTTGTGTATGTGTGTTTGTACTTCATTGCAGTGCGTGTGGGACACACTGCAGTGGGGTGCTCAGGGGTGCTTAATTATTCCCCCAGTGCCATTTTTCTGATATAAATGTCTCCCTGGGCCCTGCCTTACAACTGCTTCGTGCCCTGCTAGAGAAAACACTTAACACTTACATATTAAGATCAGGAAAACAACATAGTGGGAAAAGATTTTTAAAAACCTTTATTTACCCAGTGCCACTTCCCCAAAATCTGTGGCTGATTTAAATGAAAAATTGCCCCAAACATGGGGGATCCAGTCATGAATTCCCAATGTGGAGGTTTGGAGGTTTTAGTTCTTCCTAGTAAAAAAAAAGTTAGTACTCTGCCTACTATACTATGCTACGTTCGTTGCAGGATGTCAAAATCTTTTTTTTCCTTTTGAGTTGATGATAAAACTCAGGTTAAGTCTTCAAGGTACTTGGTCATTAATCAGTCAATCAGTCAGTCATTTATTATTACAGCAAAAGCCAGTAAAACAAATCTGCAATAAAAAATAAGTTATTACATCAGGGCATAACAATACGATCAGAGCATTAGTGCTGGAAGAATTGATGAAATAAAAACGAAGATAAAAGAATTAAGAAAAAATGGCAAAAGCAATTATACCACATTTTCAGCTAAAAGGAGTCATTAATGTTACTATGCAGTATTGTTATACCAGCATTGATAGAAAATTACACTATTACTGCAACAGGCAGATTTTAGTTCATAGTATATGCATTTTTTTTGTTCCTGTTGACCTGTTTTTACAGAAGCAGATAAGAGAGGCTAGAAAACATACAAACTCATATCAAAGATTTTGTTTCATGTCACATTTTAGTGGGATTGTTCCTAGTGGACAAATCTCTCATTGGTCAGTTGTTCAAATTGTTTAATTCTTTGAAGCACAGTACGTTTTAGAGCTTATACACTCTGTTGATTTGTACAGGATAATCCTAACTAATGATTTGGCATACAATAAATGAGGATTGAACATGTAATGTTGAATAGCTTTTCTGGAAATTCATTATGATTCAGTATTAAACTGCAGACATATTTACATAAATATACTAATACTTTTAAAAAAATCATTTTCTTTCAAATCTTTCAAGCAAAAGAATCATATTTACCAAGGACAGAAGAAAGCAGAAGGTACGTAGTGCTTACATTGAATCGGGGTGCAAATTTCTACTTACCGGCCTATCTGTTTGTCTATACATACCTCACTTGAACAGTCACAAGAATACCCAATGAGGACAACACAAAAATCACTAAAAATGTTTCCCATTTCAAAACCCTGAGAAAAATCTCATCAGATGGACTCCCAGATCGGAGCATACCCAATATCATTTCCCCACTTTCCACACCAAAAGTTTCTAGGCAGCCGCCTTCCTGCACTGAATTTTATGTTTTTAATATGTTTTAATAATGTGATTTTTATTACTTGTTGTTACCTGCTCTGAGCCCGCTTGCGAGGAGAGTGGGGTATAAGTCCAAATAAATAAATAAATAGGTCAGCTTTTCCAAATGATTCCACAGGAAACAAATCAAAGGTGGCAAGAGAGTTTCAAAGGTTATCATGATGGCACATTCAGGAGATTATTCTGCAAGAACAATACTAGAGTACTTGAATGTATGATAGATAGACCCACGTATGCATTCATAATAACTTACTTCTTTACAACCTATGTAGGTGCACTTTTGCCCCAGATAACTGGGACACAGATTAACAGTGGAATGCTAATAAAATTGCAGAGAATCAATGGGCTAAGAAGGTGTGTTTAGGATGGTGACTGGACATGTGCAGAAATGTTTGGCTATCAGTAGGTTTATGGCACCAGGTGGCTTTGATGCATCGAGCCCCCTTCATCAGCTCTGTCAGCTTTGACTCTCAAAAGCTTATACCCTGTAAATCTTGTTGGTCTTTAAGGTGTTATTGGCCTCAAATGTTACTGTTCTATGTGTACCATCACAGCTACCCACCTGATACTTTTCTTAACAAGTTATCTACTTTTACAGAAGCATCTTTGCGGACATCCTATGACCTTAAAATTATGAGGCCTGGACATTTCTTGTGGCTTAAGTTTGCAGTGGTCTTAATTCTGTTCAGTGTTGGAAATAAGCAGTAGCTATCTTTTAGGTTTGGAGAGTTTGCCACATTATGACTATCAGTTAATTATGAAGAAACTGTTCAGTCCCCATTACAGAATTCCCATTAAGTTAAAATGAATCACCAGATTTTTAATGGATTTATTCAGTATAATGGATAGCTCAATGACAACATTAGTATGCAGCAACAGTGAAAAATAAAATTCATGCTAGGGATTTTTCAGGAAGGGATGAATAATAAAATCGTCAGCCGCATAATATCTCTGTGGTTCCTCCACGGTGCAAATGCATATGGAGTACTGTGTAGAGTTTCTCATACCATCTCAAAAAGGGAACTGTAGAACTGGAAAAGGTGCAGAAAAGAGAGAGGTCATTGATCAAAGGATTGGAGCATCTTCTCTACAAGGAACATTTGAAACTGTTCCGTTTGAAGAAAAGATTACTAAACAAGGGACATGAAAAAGGTCTGATGTGAGAAAGAAATATTTTCCACCCTTTCCCATAGAACTCACCCACTTAAACTGACTACTAGTAGATGCAAACCAGATACAAGAAAGTGCTCATTTATATAACATTTAATTTGTTCATGGAATTTGCTGCCACAAAATACGGTCATGACCTCTAGCTTACATGGCTTTAAACAAAGATCAGGCATATTCATAGCGGACTGGTTTACCAGTTGCCATTAGCCATGGGAGCCAAAATGAAATCTCAATTTTTTGATGCCGTGTACTCCTGAATACCCACACACTAAACAGCAACTGTGAAGGAGGCTGATTATATTCAAGCCCTGTTTGACAGCATCCTGAGGGACTCTGTTTAGCCCCTGTCAGAAACAGGAACCTGGATTAGATGGCTGCCGTACATAGAAGAAATATTAGTTTTAAAAGTAACCTCAAAGTGACTCTGTTTATTTAATGAACTAAGAGTCTAGTGGCACCTTACAGTGCAACCATAAGCAGGGGTATAAACTTGTAACCCCATTGACTTCGGTGGACTTACAAAGGCATAACTCTGTTTAGAATTGCACTGTTAGACACTGTCTGAATTTATTGCCCCTTGAGTTCTGACTCATGGAATCTTATGTTGGAATAAATCCTGTTAGTATGGACAATGTCACTGGACCCCTGTTTATTTTGCTGCTACAGACTGACACGTCTGCCCATATGGAATTAGCTGTATTTACTTGGTATGCATAATTGTTGCTGTCTTCTCAGTTCGGAGGGTTATTGAATTCTGAAGGTTGGACCCAACAAGGTTGTCAGCTGGTTAAAAATGATGGGCAGCTGGGGATCATGGACAAAAGCCATGTTGGACAGGGGCTGAGTAAGGAGGGGAATTTGGTGAGATTTGGTGGAAAAGCTGGCTGGATCCAGCCCTGAATCTCCACTCCTAACATTATTTTAAAATTGAAATCTAGTTACATTAGTTTTATGCAGAGACTTCTCATCATCCATTGGTGAAACTTACCATGACAACATGCTAAATTTGAAGACTGAGATTTCCTCCTATTATTTATTTATTTTTCCTTGCTTTTATCCCACACGGGAGGCCCAAAGCATCTCACAAAATACAATTTAAATAAACAAATGGAAGCAAACGCGCGCACACACATGAACCCACAAAGCTCCCTTATACTGGATTCTGGCCATTGGTCCATCAAGTTCAGCATAGTCTACTCAGACTGGCTCCAGGGCTCCAGGGTTTGAGGGTCTTTCATATCACCTACTACCTGATAACTGAAGATGCCAGGGATTGAACCTGGGACCTTCTGCATGCCAAGCAGATGCTCTTAACACTGAACCACAGCCCCTCCCTATGATGAGATGGCTGTGGCCCTTTTCTTCCAAATGCAGGAGAGAACAGGACTTTGGTTCACCCCCTGTGGGTCTCCACCACTGGTGGGTCTCCACCACTGGGTTAGACAAGCATGAATCCTTCAAACCTTGGGCAGATCCTGGACCCTCTGGCCTGGCTCATAGTCAGATCTTCAGGCTGTGAGCCGGGGCTAAGAACTAAGCACAAAGAGCTCTTGGGCTCAGACCAGAGATTTACCTCTGGCTACACCCAGGCAAACCTGCAAGCAGAGAAGCAACAGAAGCTCAACCCAAATAGCCTCTATAAAAGATGGTCCCCACCTTCCTCCCTTGGCTGAATCTAACAAATAGGTTCATGAAATTGTGTTGAAATTCTCCCTAGAAGATAGAATGACAAAACTGAGGCTATCGTACCTCGGTCACATCATGAGAAGGCAGGATTCTCTGGAAAAGTCAATAATGCTAGGAAAAGTGGAGGGCAGTAGGAAAAGAGGAAGACACAAAATGAGATGGCTTGACTCAATAAAAGAAGCCACGTCCTCCAGTTTGCAGAATCTGAGCAAGTCTGTTAATGATATTTTGGAGGTTTCTCATTCATAGGATTGCCGTAGGTCGGAGACGACTTGACGGCACGTAACACACAAAATGTGTGGAAATATTACAACAGTAGTTGTATTTTAAAGAGTCAGAATGTAATTTGATAAATTTGTAGCTGTTTTTGATTATTAAAAGATGTATGCTAATTTCAGGAAAAAGGATATGAGCAACAGGAAAGCAAAGACCATGCAGCTCCACACAGTGGCCAGAAGACTGGCAAGCATGGGGTGGGGGGAGGACTTGAGCATCTGTCTGTTGCTCTGGAGCTACACCATGGAGCATGGCACAGTGCACAGCCTAAATCCTGCCTCTTGGCTAGAGGAGTCCCTGTACAAATATTTCCAAAACAATGACTAATCACTTTTTCACCAAAAGTTTCCAGATATTTTGAGGCACTTGAGGAAGTTCTGTTTCCCCCCAACATGTAAAATTTTAGTTGTAAGCCACCTTGAGCCTTAGCAGGGCTTTGTTTCAGCAGGAACACAGTGGAATGGAATTCCGGAACCTCTTGAAAATGGTCACATGGCTGGTGGCCCCACCCCCTGATCTCCAAACAGAGGGGAGTTTAGATTGCCCTCTGCGCCAGCGGCGTGGAGGGCAATCTCAACTCCCCTCTGTCTGGAGATCAGGGGGCGGGGCCACCAGCCATGTGACCATTTTCTCCTAGGGCAACCCACTGAGTTCCACCACCTCTTTTCCCAGAAAAAAAGCCCTGAGCCTTAGGATAGTATGCAATAGAAATATAACTGATGACCTGCATTTCTAGAATGAAAATCTGTATTGGGGTATCAATTTTCTTTCTCCTTTCAATGTAATAGGACTTCTTTGAAAAGGAAAAGCTGAAGTCTAAGATGAGGGTGTTGAGACAATCTCCCCTTAAACAGTCTGTCGTCAGTTTAGATCTCCTCAATCTCCATGTTGTTAACCAGATATCGACCAAGAAAAATCATTCTGGTGAGTTTAATGACAAATTTAATTAGGAAGTTTTGCCAACAAAAAAGCATTTCATATAACAAAACATTGCTAAATTTTCAACTTTTCTGCGGCTCCATTAGCCACTCCAACAAATTTGAATTATCAACATGTTCATTCAAAGTTTACTCATAAGAAAAGAAAATATGGTGTTCAGAAGGCCATAACCAATAGTATTATGCTAGTGCATCAACAATGACAAATGTAAAACTAATAAAAACATTTGTGGCTCATGCACTTGTTAAACCATTTGGTGTCTCTCTTCCATTCCCTGGAAGGGCTGCTGACTTTTTGACTATTTTATTACAGACAGAGTTCAAAAGCCAGTTCATGTGGATATTGACCAAATTCCTGGGAGGTGGCGCAATATAGAACTCCCCAAGACGCCAGAGCATGAACCACCAAAACCATTCCTTGATGATGCCCAGAAAAGGTACAAATGACAATGACAGCTGTCTTTCACATTCTGGTAAAATCCTTTGACACATTTTTCACTCATAAAAATATATAAATTTTATATATAAACAGATATGAAATTCGTTGTAAGAGCATTTGCTTAAATGAATACTTCTCAAACACATACCTCAGTTATGGCTGCAAGTCGAAAATATCCTAGGTAACTTTCTCTATATGTCTACAGCTATGTCCCATTAGAAAAAAATGTGCCTCCAATTTACAAGAATGTTGTAGAATTGTATGTTTTCTGCAAACAGCTAACTATGGGCTGTTACCTCTTTTCTGCACTGAAGACAGAAGAGGAAGGTCAACAAATTAGTTTAAAACCCAACATTAGCATGGGAAAAGTTCTTATATGTTGTATATGTTGTAAGCCACCCTGAGCCCGCTGATGTGGGGAGGGTGGAATATAAATCGAATATAAAATAAATAAATAAATATTTCTAACCATCTTTCTAGAATATTGTAGCAGAATATCACCTAGGTGGTATATATAGGGTTTCTAAGGAGTCCCCTAGCCAAACTGGGTTCTGCTTAGCTTCAGGAAGGTTGTCGTATGCCTTCTGACCATACCCTGGGCCCATTTTGTAACATTTTTCTGTCAGTTTTTATCCTACCCTTCCAGCATGGAAGTTAGAACACCACACATGGTTCTACCCTTTTGTTCTATAACAGTTCTGTGAGGTATGTTATAGCCTGAGCTGAAATGACTTTCCGAAGGTCACTCAACGAGCCTCATAGCCAAATAGGGATTCGAATCCAGGTCTCCCCAGTCAAGCTTTCTAACCACTTTGTCACAGTGGAGCCAACCATTCTCTAGCCTTCCTCCAACTTAAGTGCCATACATAAATGAATAAATAAGGAAAGTTTGCCTAGTGGAGTGGTAGGATATGGGCAGGATTCCCCCCTCCAAGTTTTTTTTTACTTTAACATTTTATTGTTTTCCTAGCTTGACCCTATTTATCTAACCAAGGAAGGATCATTTGTTCTGCCTTCTCTCAACAGAAATGTTAGGTCAGAGTAAAAAAAAAAGTGACTAACAGTGAGGGCTTTTTTTCAGCTGGAATACCTCTTGAAAATAGTCACATGGCCGGTAGCCCCACCCACTGATCTCCAGACAGAGGGGAGTTGAGATTGCCCTCCATGCCGCTGCGGCACGGAGGACAATCTAAACTCCCCTCTGTCTGGAGATCAGGGGGCGGGGCCACCAGCCATGTGACCAGTTTTGCCGAGGGCGATTTAAACTTTAATAAACTCCCCCCTCATTGTTCCAGCTGACCCAAAGTAATGTCATCGTGCAGTCCTGGAAGTGTGCGCACACTTCGCACGTGCGCATGTGGTACCTCCCACCAGGAGTTGCCCCCTGTGCTGGCAACCCACTGAGTTCCTCCATCTCTTTTCCCAGAAAAAAGCCCTGCTAACAGTAGTGTCCATTGACATGGAAAGCAGCTCTCTAGTGGGTCACAGATGTGCTAAATGAAATGGAGGATTGGGTAATAGCATGAATAGTTGGAGCCATTTGCCAGGTTTTTGGAGACAATTGCTCCACCAACAGCGAAGCTTTCATTTCTGAGTCAGAGGTTATATTGGCTGTAGGAGCTCAAAGAGAGACAAAAATCCATTTGTCATCCACTCTGTGGTTTCAAGGATCCTCTGTGTTATTAAAAATGAGAAGCACATTCAAAAGTGGGAGAAAGACAATTCCATGGAAAAAAGATCTTTGTCTTTGTGATTGTAAGAGGCTTATGAGTTGTTATGACTCAACCATGTCCTCCCTTTTCAGGATTTTCTGAGGTTTCGGCAGCCTGTGCAAAAATATTTATCGCCTTCTGGCTTTATAGGGTTACTGTATATTTTGGATAAGGCTTTAAAATAGTAGAAATCTTTCCTCTCTGAGGAGAAAGCCACAAATTGGAAGAAAAAAAAACAACCTCAGTGCCTATTAAATCGACAGGGCATTCTGCACAGGATACAAACAACAGACCTAAAGGTCACAGCTTGAAATATCCTTCTTCCCTCTTTCTTCTTTTTCTTTTTTACAAACATCTAGCCTGATGAAAAGTTGCAGAGAATCAACTGCCATGGGTCATATCGGTGGTTCTTTAAAAGATTGTACCACAATGCACTTGATTGTTTTTACTGCTGCTGACTAGCATGGATATTCCTCTGGAATATGTCACTAACATTTTTTGATTTTTTAAGATCCCAATTTGCCACAACTTTGGGATACCAAGCATGCTTCTTACCCAGGACGTCAAAGATGAAAATCCTCAAATCATAAACAATGTTGGGAAAATGTCTTCTTTTCCTTTTTACATTTTCTCAATAGACTACAAAAAGAAGTATTAGAAAACAGAAGAAAGTATCTTTCAGAAAAAGAGAACTTACGATTTCAGGTAAGCTGGGTGTAATTATCCTCTTACTAGGCCCTTTTAATTACATTCAACACTAATGATGGTAGTTATACCATAATATTTTGCCTCCACAGAATGGCTCTTGGAGTGATTCTCATGGAAGCTTGTTCAATAAAAAGTTGTGTCATGGTAACGTACAGGTATTGTATGTTATTTTTCAGCTGCCTTTCCCAAAATTGTTAACCCATAATCATCATTATGCATTGAAACCCTTATTTGAAAACAGCATTCATAAACACATATCAAAGAGCAAACAGTATATATGAACAAATAATCCCATTAAATGAGAGACTGTTTTGGCTTGTATAGAAAGGACTGTCCTTGAGAAAATTTGTATATATGTCACTGGGATTACTTACAGTTTCCATTGTTAAGTATATGTTCAAGACAGGATATATGTTATTGTTATTCTAACCTGTTTTAAAAAAAGGAATAGGCGGGATTTAAATAGTTAAAGATATTCATGTCTCCACCCAGTGACCCAGATTCCTAATATGAGCATGTGCAGGGCACCTGAGGCAGCTTCAGGGGTGTTGGTGTGTGCACGCTTTGCGTGCGCACGTGCGCGCGCACCCAGACTGTGTGATGACATCACTGCATGTGACATCATCACGTGGGGCAGGGACGGCACACAGATGGCCTCCCAGCCCTCCCATTCAGTTGCCCCATGCTGCCCTGGCCGCCTGCTGTGCCTGGCCCGCAGCTGTGTGCTGGCGGTGGCGGCGGCGGCAGCAGCAGCACAGAGCACCTGAGCGGGAGGGCTGGGAGGCTTCCAACTCAGCTGCCCCACACTGCCGCCGCCAGTATGTGCTTCTAGCTGGGCGCAGCAGCTGCAGGCCAGGTCCGGCAGGTGGCTGAGGTGTTGCGCATGGATCCTCCCTCTGGCTCAGTTGGTCCGCATGCCGCCTCAGCCGCCTGCCGCACCTGGCCTGCAGCTGTGTGCCAGCTGCGGTGGCGATGGCAGCAGCAGCACAGAGCTCCTAGCTGGGCGCAGCAGCACGGGGCAATTGAGCTCCGTGACGCGCGCCCCCACCCCTGGCACACCCTCTGGCACACCCTTGATTCCTTAGTGCTCGAGGTGGCCGCCAGCCCAGCCTCAATGGGCGCACCAGCCCTGAGCACGTGGTCTTTAAGAAGTACTTTTTGCCCCAGGACAGTCGAGTCTGTCTGGATCTATCTGAGCTTTCTCCAATATTTAAGACCTCAGGCCTGGCTCTAGCAACCATTGAAACAAATAGTTATCCTTGGTGCTATACCATGTTCAACCAATTCTTGTACTCAATGTCGTTTTAATGTTTTTCCTTAGGCAACGTCACAATCACATGTAGTTGGCAACATCCGTTCAGAGAGTGACCGCCCGAGGGGGGTCGCTCCCGACGGGAGAATGGCAACGGGTATGCCCGGCTGAATATCCCGTTTCGCTATACACACGCTTCTTCAAAAGCCTCCGTACAATTGCCTGGAATTATATATATACAATCAATACATATACATACAATATAAATTATACCATCTACACAGGAATTATCACTTAAAACTGTCACTGAAACATCAATAGCTACCCTCTGCATATGCTTACCAATAAATATGTTGATTACAAAGCAGGAGACGTCCACCATAAATTTCCTCTACTTAATATCGGGCTCAAAGCCTCTACTCTCTCTCGATCCCCTGTAAGGTACTGCTGCAAACCTGGGTGGGATTTAAATACGCAGCCCCCTAATGAACATTATTACCAGGTGCTACACTATTTAAAGTGACCCATGTTCCAATACGCTGAAAATCGACTTTCCTATTTTAACAGCCACACAAGCCATACTATATTCATATAAACTGGAGCATAACACATACAAACATATTTCTCAGTACTGAAGTTACAAATTGCCCCCAGCGCATTACAGAAACGGTGTAAAGTCTGCCTCTTGATTAAGACCACCGGGAGCCAAGGTATGAAGTTTAAAAATCCATTCTGTTTCTAATCTCAATAAAGATCTCCTGATATTCATACCTCCCCCACTGTTTAGAACTCTGAGAACTGTAAATTGTAGCTCCCGTTCATTTGTATGGTGGTGAATGAAATGTTGAGTAAGAGGTGCTTCTAAGATTTTATTTCTGATTTTTGACATGTGTTCCTGAATGCGGAGCTTCACTGGTCGAATTGTGCTCCCTATATACAGCAAACCACATAGACATTTGATTGCATAAACCACATTTTGGGTACTGCACGTGGAGAAATCCCTCGGGTATAGATCTCGTGATGCTACTTATTATGTGCCAATTCCGTCGGATTACATTCACAATGGGTAAAGCTAAGGGGGGGAAATCAAGTGACCATGCCATCCTGTTACTCTGTCCCCTCTCAGCTGTGCACAGCCTCCCCTGGTGGGTTTCAGACGATCCAAGAACATTAAAGACATAGTAGTGCATTCTGACTTCAGGAGGGAGGAAACAACTCGTACCTTACCAGTTGGCCACTTCCCTTGTGGCCACTGTAATGTCTGTTCCTTATCAGTGAACACGGACACCATAGTGAATCCTGTGACCAAGAAAAATCTATACCCGAGGGTTTTCTCCACGTGCAGTACCCAAAATGTGGTTTATGCAATCAAATGTCTATGTGGTTTGCTGTATATAGGGAGCACAATTCGACCAGTGAAGCTCCGCATTCAGGAACACATGTCAAAAATCAGAAATAAAATCTTAGAAGCACCTCTTACTCAACATTTCATTCACCACCATACAAATGAACGGGAGCTACAATTTACAGTTCTCAGAGTTCTAAACAGTGGGGGAGGTATGAATATCAGGAGATCTTTATTGAGATTAGAAACAGAATGGATTTTTAAACTTCATACCTTGGCTCCCGGTGGTCTTAATCAAGAGGCAGACTTTACACCGTTTCTGTAATGCGCTGGGGGCAATTTGTAACTTCAGTACTGAGAAATATGTTTGTATGTGTTATGCTCCAGTTTATATGAATATAGTATGGCTTGTGTGGCTGTTAAAATAGGAAAGTCGATTTTCAGCGTATTGGAACATGGGTCACTTTAAATAGTGTAGCACCTGGTAATAATGTTCATTAGGGGGCTGCGTATTTAAATCCCACCCAGGTTTGCAGCAGTACCTTACAGGGGATCGAGAGAGAGTAGAGGCTTTGAGCCCGATATTAAGTAGAGGAAATTTATGGTGGACGTCTCCTGCTTTGTAATCAACATATTTATTGGTAAGCATATGCAGAGGGTAGCTATTGATGTTTCAGTGACAGTTTTAAGTGATAATTCCTGTGTAGATGGTATAATTTATATTGTATGTATATGTATTGATTGTATATATATAATTCCAGGCAATTGTACGGAGGCTTTTGAAGAAGCGTGTGTATAGCGAAACGGGATATTCAGCCGGGCATACCCGTTGCCATTCTCCCGTCGGGAGCGACCCCCCTCGGGCGGTCACTCTCTGAACGGATGTTGCCAACTACATGTGATTGTGACGTTGCCTAAGGAAAAACATTAAAACGACATTGAGTACAAGAATTGGTTGTTCTACAACGGTCCTTTTTTTTGCTTTGGCCTCGTTGTTCTTGTCAGTGACCGTTCCCCCCCCCCCTTCTGTTTTTTGCTATACCATGTTCTAGAGCTTGTCTCCAGCCAAGCCCAACCCATCACTCTGCAGTCTGTCCATTCTTGCTGGAGAAGACTCCCCCCACTTGAGGGTTTCTAAACTTGACTCTGTCCTGATATTCAGCCAAAACTGGATAGGATTCCACTCTCCAACTTGGTCATAATGAACCCAAATAAAGGACAGTTTGAACTATTTAAAACTATTTTAATAGATTTTTTAATTTATATAGTAGCTTTGGAGACTTCATTGAACAACATAAACAAAATAAAACCACAACCAATCCCCCCACAAGAGTTTGCAATCTGAATTTTGACCACAATGTTTTCCCCAGAATGTAATGATACGGAGCTAGAGAACCATGAACAACCTTGTCAAGTGAAGGATGACAACGATCCTTTCTTCGCCAAGAAAATCAGCTCATTTTATTCCATTAAAATGATCTTATGAACTGGCCCTTACTTTATTTCAAGTAAAACTTGTTTGAACCTCTACCATGGGTAAACAACCAAGTGGGATCTGCTGGCAATATTCCCTAGGAAAACTGAATGGGTTAGAGCAAAGAGACTCACAAATGCTTCCAAGTGCCGGTTCCTCAAGAGATCAGAACATTAAGGAATGGAGGTTGACACACTCTCCTCCAGCACTAACAAAAGTATGAGCACACAACCACTCTTACAGAATCCTAGCTCTGCATTAACAGTACGCATCTTGTTTAAATCAAGAAAAAGAAGAAACACTGGAGAGTGGAACATGTTAAAAATGGCCTCCTTTCCGGCTGGCAGTACTTCCTGTTCCTTCCTTCCTTCCTTCCTTCCTTCCTTCCTTCCTTCCTTCCTTCCTTCCTTCCTTCCTTCCTTGAAACCATTATATCCTGCCTTTTCCCCAGAGTCATCCCTTAGCCTATCACAACCAAAACATAAGACATATAATCAAATCAACATCCTGAAAAAATGGGGAAAGTAAAGCAGATCCGACATAATTTCCATAGTGCATGATGTATCACTATCACCTTTTGCTTCCTTTGAACCAAGCAGAATAGACTGGCAGAACGAAATGACCTTTACCTGTCTCCTAAATACTGGTAGTGAAGGTTCCATATGATCTACAGCCTTCATGCTGCCGCTGAGAAGGTGTTTGCATGTGCCCCCCTCTCCATTTTTCTAGTGTTGGGGACACACAAATTAAGGTCTCACAAGGTTACCAAGGAGTATGTGGAGATGTTGTATGGGCGGCCTTATGGCAGTTCTTTAAAATATACTAGGGAGCTTTGCCGGTTGATTTTCAGTGAAATAGATAACTCATGATTTCACATCCAATGTTAAAGATCAACAAGTATCCTTACTGCATTCTATAATACCAATTTCTTAGCCGGCAAATAGTATATATGAAGAATCATGGCTTTCTGAGGCTGCACATAAGCAAAGGAATTTCAGTGACCCGGAAGCAGACAAACCATCGGCTCTGTATTTCCAGAACTTGAATAGGTAAGCGCACAGATGTCTGTAATGCAAATGCAGAAGGAAAGGCCAGGGTTTCTTTCTCCTTAAAAGTGAAATGGATGCCAAAGTGTGTGATTATACTGGGCTGGATCTCAGCAATAATTTCAGCTATCAGAAGAGGAGCGATCTTTGCTGATTCTACCTTTTCAGAGCAGCCCTCTGATCCCCCCCTCTTGTTGTTCTTGTTGTTCCCCTGGAGAAGCCTGTTGGGAACCTGTGTGGGGATGCAGAGGGAGGCAGAGAGGTTCTGTTCCACTAATTGATATTATAACTGATAACTGTTATAACTGATAACACTAACTGATAACTGTTCCACTAGCTGATATTATCGTTAGGATCCAGCCCTATCTTTATATTAATTCAGAATGTTTGAGAACTATTGTGTTAAAATGTCACTTGGCTCCACATGTATGTTTGTCATGTCCACACAAATAAGTCATGTCTTAAGTCATTTGAAACTTCCAACACTTCTACAGCCTATAACTATTTCTAATAATAAGCTGGCTGGCCCCCATGTGGACATGAAGCTGCAAATCCAGGACACTGACAAACAAAATAGAGCTCTCTGCCTACTCAGGGCATTGCCAAAAATGAGACTTAACCAAAAGGGGGGAAATCCCTATGAAACCGGCTCGAGGAGAGCCGAATGTGGTCTAGAAGTGATGGCTAAGCTGGGGGGGGGGATCGCCCTGCTCAGGCCTCCCGAGAAGAAAATTCTGAAGGGAGGAGATTTTGTGGGATAGGATTTCCAAATTGTCCCCCCCCCCCTTCTCCCCATCTAATAATAAATAATAATCCTCTTTGCAGAGGATGGAGTCGAATTGCAGGGACAAGGCAGGGATCTCTATATAGGGATGTAGAAAGTATGGGCTGCTTGTAAATTGACCAAAAGCACCATTTTTTAAAAAAAATCCTGCATAATGAGTACTGGATATATCCCTGGAGCATGGAAAGTTAAGAACAGTTGAGTCATTTGAAAGGACAGAGCCGAGAAGAGAGAGCAAGCACGCTGAAGTACCTGAGAGCTTGTAGATTCCTGGAGGGACAGATAATGGGATGCCAGCCAGCATGTCCTTATCTCTCTCTCCCCACCCCCTTCTAATTCCTTGCAGGCCTCCTGATTAGAATCAGATAGGTAATATTTCATTGGCTCAAGTGTTGAGGGGATCTCCCCGATCCATGCTTCCTCAATGCATCGATGCTCTGGACTGGCACATTTGTACTGTGAACTGTATGCATATAACAACCCATATTGTTTAAGATCTGGCCAAAGAATTTGTACATTATGATTTGTAGTATACAGGTGGTTGTAAACATGAGGCATAAACACACTGCTCCTCACTTTAAAATACCAATAGGTACAGCTGCCTTCTGAAACCTCTTCTAGGTCAGATGTTCAAAATCCTCCGACAGTACACACACAATATTTCATTAGGTATTTTGTTTTGCTGCCGTCTTTCCCTGTGCTTTTTGTGCAGAAGTGCTTTCTGCCCCTGCTCTACAGTGACTAACTAATGTACTTAAATGGAGCAGCAGTGACATGCAGTGGTTGGACGAGCTCATCACAGTTGCCTGAATAAACAGATACGCTGCAGGACCTTTATAACTACTTCTGAGTTTGGCCCAGAGCGTGGATCAAAAAATCCACTGTGGGGACTGTGGCAGATCCGGGAGAGCCCACAAGGTTTCAGAAAAAGTCTGAAAAGTATTGTGGGGTTTTTTTTAACCCTCAGCAACAGGATAATTTTAAAAATTGTTGACTGAGCTCAGAGAACTCTCAATATCAGGGTTAGTATTATTTGATTGCCGAGCAAGCAGGGCTTTTTTTCAGCAGGAACGCGGTGGAACGGAGTTCCGGCACCTCTTAAAAATGGTCACATGGCCAGTGGCCCCGCCCCCTGATCTCCAGACAGAGGGGAGTTGAGATTGCCCTCCATGCTGCCGAGCGGTGCAGAGGGCAATCTAAACTCCCCTCTGTCTGGAGATCAGGGGGCGGGGCCACTGGCCATGTGACCGTTTTCTCCGAGGGCGATTTAAACTTTAAAAAACTCCCCCCTTGTTCCAGCTGACCCAAAGTGATGTCATTGTGAGGTCTTGAGTTCCACCACCACTTTCCCCAGAAAAAAAGCCCTGCTAGCAAGTAAGGCAATGTGAGAGGTGACAAATGTTTGTTCAGGAAAAGAAAAAGAGAGAAAACTTGCAACAGGAGGCTGGGGAAGAGAAAGCGGTGACAAGAAGTAGGGGTGTGGTGAAAGCGGCAGTGAGAGTGGCTTGGGGGTGGGGGGAGAAAGTGGCTACAGCGGTGGGGTAGACAAGACGATCGCAATGGGGAGAAAGTCTTGAAGGAAGTTCTCAGTTCTTAGGGGAAGATACGTACATGTAGATGTGAAGAACACTGGCTTTTAAAACTTTGGCAGTGATACTGGTAATATAATGTGATCATTTCTGATTTTGCTTTATGCAGACAACCATTTCTTCCCCCCACTAGTCCAGAATATAGTAACTCGTTCAGAAAGTCTCCCATGGTTACTGCAGGCAAGGATTTAGAACATGGGAGCAGAAGAGAGCTGTGGTTTGGTATTACGCATGACAGAGAGACACTGAATGCCATCCAGGATACGCGGCCCGTTGCTACTGTGTTTGAAGAGAAGAATCATCAGTTTCTAACTACTCCTTCTTCAGAATGTTATCATTCTTTTTCTAACAAAAATATTATAAACCAGCCTTTTATACATGCTGTTGATGACCATCAAACATCCAGCATGTATGGTTTTTATGATGTCAAAGAAATGCCTCCGATCTCAAGCTGTGCTGAAAGATGTCCTGCTGAGAGGGAGCTTGAAAGTATTTTCACAGCTCCAGAGCAGATTTACTCGCAAAATGCCCAAAGCTTTAGTACACTTGATCAGGAGCCCATTAAGAATCAGCGGAGAGATTACAGTATCCAAGACAGAAATCCCGTAATATTGTCTGAACAGCAAGAGGAAGCTACCGACTCTGAGAGTGCAGGTAAATGTCGGATGCAAGCAGCAAAACACAATGGGAAGGTCCTTTCCTATTTTCATGAGATTAAAGACAGAACTATCAGGATGCCTTTGTTACAACAGGAGGTGGGTGAAAGGTCTGTATATTGCAGAGATCACCAAGGGGATGCTCAGAGATAGGCTGCATTCTTCATGGGGCACTTGCTGGTAGATGCCATCCACTGCCATGGCTAAAATTGCTTCCTACCAGGTGTGGATGAGCCATTAAGGCCACCAGGAAAAGTCCCAGCAGACTGATAATCTGCACCAGGGCTTTTTTTCTGGGAAAAGAGGTGGTGGAACTCAGGACTGCACAATGACGTCACTTTGGTTCAGCTAGAACAAGGGGGGAGTTTTTTAAAGTTTAAATTGCCCTCGGAGAAAATGGTCACATGGCTGGTGGCCCCGCCCCCTGATCTCCAGACAGAGGGGAGTTTAGATTGCCCTCTGTGCTGCATGGCGTGGAGGGCAATCTCAACTCCCCTCTGTCTGGAGATCAGGGGGCGGGGCCACCAGCCATGTGACCATTTTTAGGAGGTGCCAGAACTCCATTCCACCACGTTCCTGCTGAAAAAAAGCCCTGACCTGCACCCCCCCACACAAAAAAAAAACACCAGGGTTATCTCCACCCCAAGTGAAGGGCAGTCCTTGCCTTGTGCAGGGCGAACAAGCAGCTGCTGTGCTGAGCGGGGTGGTTGCCTAAGCCACCCATGAGCCGCCAGGGCAGGGAGTGTGCTGGCTGCCTGAGCTGCTGCACGCAAGCAGCCTCCTGGGCAAGCAAGCTGGTTGCTGAAGTGAAACTCTTACCTGAGCTGCCTTTGAGCAGCTGCCGTGGCAAGCAAACCTGACTTTTCCTCCTTTCCACCCACTGTGGGGGGAGGCAAGGTGGGGACGGGGGCAGGTCCTCTTCCAGGGCCATTTTTACTTCCAAGTTCACCTCTGTTTCCAAGAGCAATACCTTATTTTATTCCGTTTGATTGAATGGCCGTCACTCTGTTCTGTTAAAGAAAACAGGGGAATACGATTTGAAATGAATGATAAAAGTTACATCTTGCGGAGCCCAGATTGTGGAGTGATGGTAAATCGTTCTTTCAACTGTGATCCAAATAGCTGGATATGTACTTTGCCTCACAGATCCTATTGGAAGCCACTGAGAAGTGCCCCCATTTGCATATCCTCAGCCTTTGATCTGCACATCCCTTGTACAAGGTTCTTTTTCTTCGTGAGACTTTAGGGAGCCTTGTTTTTCGTGCATTCTGATGTACATATTATTGTATATGCAGTATGTTCCTTTGCAACCAAATCTGGCAGTGCAGTTATCAACATACGTAGCTCTCTTTATCATGAGAACCTGGGCAAATGGAGTGAGTACCAAAATACAGGTTAAATTTTTATCTTGCCTTTCATCCAGGAGCTGAGGGCGGAATACTTGGTTATCTCCCCTCCTCTACTCACAACAACCAGTTCAGTCTGTGCCCAGGATTATCCAGTGAGCTTCACGGCTGGGTGGAAATCTGAAACCCTGACACCTCGGTCCTAGTTTAGCTTTCTAATCGTTATGGAACACAAGCGGTGCGGGTATGGATCTTCATTCAGAATTGGGTACAGACACTGATCCATACCTGAAGCTTCTGCACACGTGGGGCTTCCCATTCAGCTGATTAGCAATGGCCGCAGCCCACACAAACAAAATCCTGCAAATGAAATTAATGGAAAAGCTGTTCCATAAGAAGCATGTCCTGAGTTTCCATACCTGACACACATCACTGAACTGGGGGAAGGGGCTTGCATGTTTTCGTTTTTAATACTTTTAAATCAATTATGGCTATGGAAATATTAGCTTTTGACAGTTCTTTTTTATTGTAGGGTTTTTTACCAGCCAACAAAAAAGTATTAAGACTATGCAGAATTACTTAAATAAAAGGTAAGCTTTATTTGTTTTTATAAGAACCGATTTATCTTTACAATTGTATCATAGAATATATATAAGCTAGACTGAGATCTCTCCTGTCTTGGACTGGGTGATACTCCCTTTGAAAACCCAGGTTCACGACTTGAAAGTGGAGCTTGACACAGCAGTCCCCCTTGAAAAACAAGTAGCCGTAGCGGTTCAGAGTGCTTCTGCCCCACATCGACTGGTGAGTTAGCTGCTCCCATTCCTGGGTCAGTCAGATTTAGCAAGAGTGATCCATGCCTCAATTACATCTAGACTGGGCTACTGCAATGCGCTCTACTTGGGGCTACCCTTGAAGAGTGTTTGGAAGCTGCAGTTCGTACAGAATGCTGCACTAGACTGCTGGTTGGGGCCAGCTATTGGGAACACGTGACGACGATATTACAGCATTTACACTGGCTACAATCTGCTCCTAAGAGCAATTCAGGTTGTTGGTTTGGCCTTTAAAGCCCTACATAGTTTGGGAACGGAATAGCTGAAGGACCGTTTTCTCCCATAAGTTCCTGCCTGGGAGTTAAGATCACAGGGAGTGACTATGCCATCAACTAAAGAAGCTTGTTTGGTGGGTACCCAAGAGAGGGCCTTTGCAGTGGCAGTCCCACAATTGTGGAACAGCCTCCTCTGGGAGGTGTGTTTGGCCCCCTCACTGTCGATCTTCAGGAGGCAGCTGAAGACGGTGTTATTTAGGACTGCTTTATTTAACTTAGTTTTCCTTACCGGCAGTCTTAAACTGTGTTTTTAAATTCTGGGAGGTTTAGTGTATTTTTATTGTTGTTGCTCTATTTATCTTGTAAGCTGCCTTGAGTTCTTGCATGGTAGAAAGGCTGCTTATGAATGTTTAAAACAAACAAACAAAAACAAAGTATGTGGTGCAGTAACACAAGTACTGTACATGCATTTTATTCTTGCACATGTAAGAAAATACAAGCTATTACACAGTTAAAGTAATGTACAAAAAGGCAGCCGACAGTGGCAAAAATGCTCCTATGAAAGGCTGCACGGCCACATATAGTTATGAACTAAATCTCTGAAGTGTGGCTAGAATGCACGTCATATCCTGGGCTGCCTGACTACAGGCATCTTGATTACACTGGTAGTCTACCGTTTTTCTAATCCAGTCAGTGTGTTTATAAAGACAATGACGCAATCAGTGAAAGTAAACAACAAATTCTAATGCAATAGTTCGTATGTCTACAAATAATTGCTGGAAGTAAAGAGAATGATCCATGATCACAGTTAATTAGCAACAGTTGCCATGCATTAAAAGTGAAATAAGTGTCTTTGCACTGGAAAAGAGGAGGACAGTCTGGAATGTTTGGGTCCTCTCCTGCTGACAACTCATGGAAGTAGGCTGGTCTTTCAGCCTACAGTTGGGAGGGAGTACACACCCATTTTCCGCTTGTCTTCCTGCCTCCTCCGTGATCATATTCTAAGTAGGAAGGGGGCTCTGAAGGCTTTTCTCTCCAAGGAGCCTTTCCTTTCTCCCATCAAAGCTCCGTGAGACAATGCTCTTGAGCAGCAGAAATAGTTCTGACTTAAATGATGAAAGGACTGGAAAAAATTGGCTACAGATAAAAGTAATTTGAGGATCTCTGTCACAAAGCAGAAAAGACCGAACAGCTGAGATTGGAAGTTCAGAATGACAAGCAAAAGGAGGGGTCATAAAAAGAGCTCTGAGATCCTCAAAAAGTGAACACTTAAGAAAATATGAAAAGAAGTGCCAGTCTTACCTACGAGGCATGGACAGTTGTTCGGAATACAGAATATTTATAAATCTGCTCTGGGGAATCTGAGAGGGATTAGCATTTAACCCAGCTAGACAAAAGGCCCTCACATTTTGAGGAGTAAAATAATATACATATTATGGAAGATTTGGTGGCAGTGAGGAATACCAAAACGTTGCAAAGAGCAAACATGACGTGCTCTGAACCTAGTACTTTGATAGTCAGGGTTTATAATATGTCTCTTAACCAGAGCATACATTTCATGCTTCCCTCAATTATTCATCAGGTCTGATGTTATACGAAGGGCCATAAACTTTCCATCAAGAAATTTCATCCAAGAAGACTTAAAAGAGTCCTGTCCCGATACATGCAGATACCCCATCTTACTAAAAACCAACTTAAGCCTTAAATACAGAAAACCAAGCCCTGACTTCCGATGATTTTTAGACAAATTCCGCACAAAGACCAATAGGCAGAACAGAATAGGGAGCATTCATACGCTTCCAAAGAAATGGAAGAAGGGGGTGGTCTTGTAACAGAACTTATCCAAACAGAGGCACTGAATAAAAGGAGGGGGATGACTTTTAAATTAAAGGCCAGAATAGCACCAGGAATATATCTTCCATCTTTAGAATAGAAAATATTTTAAATTGCTCATGCACATGGCTTTTTTTCAGCTGGAATGTGGTGGAACGGAGTTCCAGAACCTCTTGAAAATGGTCACGTGGCTGGTGGCCCCGCCCCCTGATCTCTAGACAGAGGGGAGTTGAGATTGCCCTCCGTGCCGCGAGCAGCACGGAGGGCCATCTAAACTCCCCTCTGTCTGGAGATCAGGGGCGGGGCCACCAGCCATGTGACCATTTTCCCCGAGGGCAACCCACTGAGTTCCACCACCTCTTTTCCCAGAAAAAAAGCCCTGCTGGTGCAAAATATCCAAATACCTGAATTCCTTAACTTGGTCAAGAATAAGACTGTCCAAGGGCCCATTAAAGACAGGGAATTTCCTTTTCTTAGAGAAGACTGTTATTGTTCTTCTTATGATTAATTTGCAAGTCGTCCCTGGAGCAATAGTCTGAAAAAGTCCTTGTTGATCTTTGAAGTCCCACTTTGGTAGGGGAAAGAAGGACTGCGTCATCAGCATGAAGTCAGATAGGAACGCTAAACTTGGCCAATTTAGGCTGAAGAATGGACTCCATAAAATTGAAAGCATCTCATTTATGTATAAATTGAACAAAATGATAGAGGCATCCTTGCCCTCACTCCTTTGTCTAATTCGATAAAGTCCATTAGAAGACTTATGAAGTAGCCGTGATAGCAGCAAAGAATCATTATTTTTCTGCAATCATTACATCAACTTCCATACCACACCAGCTGTTTAAGATATCTCCAGATCTTTTGACACCTAAATCTGAGCCCTCACTGGCTCAAGAACAGACAATTAGCTGTGACACCTCAGCAAAGATTTTTTAAATGATCAAATAGGTCAGCTACGTTCTGATCTGGATGCCAGGTATAATGTAGGTAAAGCAGAAGTCACGCTTAACATGCTGTCCGGTTTGCTGCTTCTGAATCATTTTGACCTAGTCACAACGATGGATATTGACAGAATTCTAGCCTCTGTGAAGGCCACTGCTTGCACACTGGACCCCTTCCCATCCTGGCTACGAAATGAGCTTTGTGTTGTAAAGACAGCGTAAGGGAGCTCTGGTGTCTCTCATAAATCAGTCATTAACTCAAGGCACCTTCCCTCAGTCTCTCAAAGAGGCCGTCATCCTCCCACTACTTAAAAAACTATCCTTAGAAAAAAACGATGTAGCCAATTATCGCCCAGTCTCTAATCTGCCCTTTCTGAGCAAAGTGATTGAGAGAGCAGTAGCTGACCAAACAAAGCACAGTCCATGCAATACCTTAAGAGTGACCAAAATGTCCCCAAACAGTGCAGCAAGAGAGCTGGGCACATTATCAAGGCCTCCACAGCAGCAGTGAGGGAAATACTTGAAGTCAGAGGGCGAGGAAGCTGGCCAGATCCATTTTGGCACCAAAACAGCCACGCGTCTCAGCAGCTTCAACAGGCAAGGCGTATCTGCTCAGGCCACTGCAGCGTCGTCAGGGATGAGTGCACAGGAAGGGATGTCTTTCACTGGTGCCTCAGGGTCAGGGCAGGGGAAGTACCCTTCTCAGAGCCAAACAAAACATGCCGGCTTTCAAAGGGTTGGGTCTGGGTTCTCTGGACCCAACTTGCCTTCCCCGCAGCCACACAGCAGCTGTAGGGAATGGCAAACATTACAAGATGCACTGTGTCGCTTCAGCTGATGCGGCCTCGTGCGGCAGGTTCTGCAGCGATTTGTCTGCAGTACCTTCTTTTCAGGTAGGCTGTGCTTCCTTCCTGGGCGGGCGTCCTGCCTCGCAGTATCCCAGACATTCCCAAACGTTATTCTCTTCTCAGGTGAAAATGGAATATTAGGCTTACTGTAAAGATTCCTTTTACTGGAGACTCCACTGTTATGTTCTTACTTTTTTTCTCAGATATTGCTCAGTATTATATTTTCCTTGGTTGAATGATGTTATTTCTTGGTCTCTGCCATGGCTTCATCGTTTCAGTTTCAATCTGTTCGTTCACCAGTTTTTGTGTTTAGAGATTTGCCACCTCTTAGGTATCTTACTTGGCACCTAAGGGATCCTGGCGCAAAAAGATATACTAAGTGGTTGGTTCAGTTTGCTTCCAAAGTTCCAAACTGAAAATGGGTAGATTCTCTCTCCCCAGTTGGAGACTGAAAGATCAGCCAACTTCCTGCCCCCAGGAATTGTAGGTTGTCTCACGTTGCTGTCTCAAGTAACTGGAACCTTCACCTTAATTTCCGAGTTGCAGTCTGTGTTGTGCTGGTGTAGCTTTGCCAGGCTACTAAGCAACTGTTGTGCACTTGCCCCCAGGAGATCTCTACTGATCTGCGACCTCAAGCTGGAACTGCAACAGAGAATCCAGATTAAATACCAGCATGATTACTCTAAGGATGGAGGGATGTTAGAATTTAGTTTTTTGGCACACATCTATCATTCCTTTTCAGCACGAAACACCTGTTCAGTTTCTTTTCATGTTGAAGTAGCAGCCCTGGAAAGTGACATTGTAACCATCACTCTCAAGAATGAGAACAGGGAATGTACACGACTCATGGAAGCAAATATATTTTGGGGCAATGAATCTGTGCTAATATCTGGCCCACAGTTTGTCTCACAATTTAATAATCTCTGGTCCTGTTGCACGTTTCCATTTTGCAAACGTTTGTATTTTTTTTTACTTCTGCAGTTATTGTGGCACACTAAACTGATGCTTTAAGATTAGAGTCTCTTGTATAAGATCTCCAGGATTTCAAAAGAGATCCGGAAATTCAGTGTCCTCTAAGCTACGTCTGCTAATTAGGTCAATGCTAGGCTTAAATAGACTGTAGCTACTGTATATTACATCAGTATACTAACAGCATCATCTATTGTTATTGTTATATTAAACTTCGATTTGAGGATCAGAAGAGACTAAAATAGCAGTGGAAGTTATATTTGGTGTTATATTTTACAGCAGAAAAAGTGTCCTGGCAGAAGCGAATCTGAATCACTTGCATATCTTTGGACTCGAGGTATTTTTAAAATTTATTTCATTTATAACCTGCCTTCCCCTTTCAGTGGGGACCCAAAGCAGCTTACATCATTCTCCTCTCCTCAATTTTATCCTCACAACAACCCTGTGAGGTAGGTTAAGTTGAAAGATTATGTGTAAATAGCTTTAGGCCAATTTGCCATGTGTTCAGTATTGCTAATCATCTGCTACTATGAGCCAAGCTACAACTGACGAATGACACTTGCCTGGCAAGTGAACAGACTCATGTGTATTCCTCCCTGTTCACTTGCCATTCACTTGCGCTCCACTTGATCACATAGCGCAAGTGGAACGCAAGCGAACAGGGAGGAATACACGTGAGTCTGTTCTACATTCTACATTTCGTAGAATCCACAACAACCAACACACGTGAGTCTGTTCACTTGCCAGGCAAGTGTCATTTGTCACTTGTAGCTTGGCTCTCAGTTGTTATTTCATACTGAAACATGGAGATAAATAAATAAATGTCCCTCTACCAGGGATTCTGTGGGCAGCAGGAAACTCTCCAAAGTATGGTTACCATGTGGAGAAAAAAATAGCATTTTCTTTTAATAGAGGCTTAATGGGAGGTTATTTACCTCCATGCCATGCAAAACCTTAACTGCCTGTTTCTACACATTATGTCTCTGTTAAATGGACAGACATTTTTTCTGCCGACAGCTCTACTTCAAAGAAGCTGTGTGGGCTCTTTACAATCCTAAATGGTTTGAGTAACTGTTGGTGGAGTTGAGAAACGAGTGCCAAGCCGAATTCTTTGGGCAATGCCTTTTTAAGAGTAGTTTCCAAAAATGTCAACACTGTAACTTACATGCCTCTTTCACCTTCATTTCCAACATGGTTACTTATGACACTGATGACAGAGCAGAAAATCAGCAGAATGCCTTAACAGGGCATCCATAGATGCAGCAAAATATATGACTGGCATTTCAGAAAAGACTGTGAAATGATAGTATCTGCTTGTCCTTGGATTATCTGAACTGAAGTGGTAGGGGTTCCTGAAATCTGGGAAAGATCCTCTGATTCAGTTAAGACAGGTCAGAGATTCCTGGATTTATTTGGCCATTATTCCCAATAGGGAAAACTACTTGAGGGCTATCCAGGGGGTGGAGGGCATTTTTCAAGAAAATTCAGCTTTCCCCCCAAATCCTGATCCGGATTGCACACCCCTTTGAAGTAGTTTAACTCTCCCTCTTTCCCCCCTCTTTTTGAGGGATTTGTTTTAGGTGACAGCATCATTTTTTTATGTCTGATGCAGTGTCACAGGTTGACTTTGGAACCCAGAAAATGGATTGAAAAAACATGGGTTTTCTTCCCAAATTGGCATATGCCTGTGTCAAGGTCTTTTTCTCTGCCCTTAATGTATAATTATGGGTGGAAATGACAGGATATCACTGTGTTGTGCATTCACAACTCCTTGCTGTGGGATGAGGAAATGCACAGCATAGTGCCACTGCACACTCTGGGCGGAACTGAGAAAACACCACGTGGGACTACCAGTTGCAGCAGCTTGCTTGTATTTTAGTGATGCATCAAGCCCTGGTTATAGAATTGGGCTGAAGGAGCTGGAGGAACTCATTAACATATGCCACACCCCTTGCCATCACTGGAAATGTCTCATTAGCATACCTGATTTGCATATGCCACACCCCCTGACATCACCTATCCTGGCTGTTTTGGACCCAATCCTGGCCATTCAGGGCCGAAATTGGGCCCAAAATGGCAAAAAGGGGCTGAAAATGGCCAAAAAGGGGTCCAAAAAGGTCAGGATTGGGCCGCTGCTGAACAGGAGAGTGATCCGCCACCCGTCAGAGGCCCAATCCAGGCCGTTATGGCCCCAATCCAGGACGAAATGGGCCCAAAATGGCAGTCAGGTGGGCGGGGCCACCTGACATGGGACCTCTTTGGGGAACTGCCAGAACTGCGTTCCTGTGCGTTCCCCCTCAAAACGAGCCCTGGTTGTGGCACCTATAATTCCTTATCTCTGGAGAGAGGCATTCTTTGTAAGGCCCTGCTCCATGCTGCAGGGGGTAGAATAGGTATGAAACAGCAGGCTTCTTGTCTACGTTTTTAATATATTTATTTCAAATAATTTGATGACCCAACAGTCTCTGACAACATAAATCAGACTAATTGAAGCCACTGCAGCCAAAAATTTTGCCACAGCCAATGTTATACCGAAAGCTAGAAAAAAAGCCAGAGATGCAAGAAAATCACCAGAAGCAATCACTGGCTAAATCCAGAGATCTTTCAAAGTCCCCACGCAATCAAAGAGGATATGAGCCAATGTTTCAATTGCACCAAATCCACAGGGACACAGTCTATCTGAATAAGCGGATACTCAGAATCTTACCAGCAAAACAGCAGAGGGAAAAACATTTAACCTAGCCAAAAGAAAAGCTCTCCAGTATTTAGGGACAGTCAGTTGATAAAGTGATAGTATAAGAGGAGGCACAATACCAAAAAACAACATTGAGCACACTCTACAAGCCCTAGGAGGCCTTGCCCAAGGCTTTCTAAGTCTGTAGGAGGCCAGTGCTGCTGTGAGGTGGCTTCAGATAACAGTAAAGAATCTCTGGAAAGGTTTGTATAGCAAGAAGCTACAGCCAGATGGCTCAGCGTCCTTTACCAGTTGCTCAATGCTGCAGCGATTCTATTGATCAGTAGAAAAGGCTTGCAGTAAACAAATGCAGTTTTCTGGTGTCTATTGATTAAAAGGCCTGGACTGACCCCGTGTGACTGGGGAATGTTGCTGTGTGCACTTAGCTTTTCATCACACCATCCAAATGTGGACTTACTTAGCGGAAGAATTGAGCATTTTGAGAATGTCAGATGATATTGTTATTGCTGCTGCTATCATTATTATTTTCAAACCTGCACTCTACGGCTGGGAAGATGAGCTTGGAAGGGTATGGACAAGGTCATTGAAATTCACAAGGTGGGGCAGAATGGGATTTCCTATGCTATGTTTGCTCCTTCCTTTTCTAGCACTTATCTCTGGAGAGGGCAATCTAGAAGACGTCTAGCAGAAATGAAATTCTAGAAGAATTCAGAATTATAAATTGTATGGAAATATCTGCTCGATTAGTAAAAAATACACAAGATACACAAGAGAGCTTTTCTTGGCAGATAACGTGGGTTACCATCTTGGAGTGGAATGTTAATGTTCTGTGCATAGAGTAGATCTGGCCCTTTTTATGCGTATCCGATGACAGACAGAAGTAGAAACATTTTGTCCATTTGCTTCCTGTTTCCATCCCCACCCTCAAGATGATAAAAATATATAAAGTTCTGTGCAAAGCGATTTCTGCCAGAGCTTAGCTGGCTTCTAAGAGGAAAGCAAAAATGGAAATGTTTTTGAAGGTACGGAAGTTGGCAGCTGACTTGTTTTGAAATCTGTGAATCAGCTGTTGGGGGAGTTAATTACGAAGCAGGAAACTATTACTAACCCAGAGATGACTGCCGCCCATCAGTGAGCAAATCCCAGGAATTTACGCCAAATATGAAGGTTGTACTTCATGAGGAGGCACAGGCCACTCAACTCAGTATTAGCTTTCATTAAGTGTTTTTCTTTCATTTGAGCCAAGAGCCTATTTTTTCTTGTTTGATATTGAGAGCTGATCTTCCCAATCAGCTCAGTATTTTTATGTCTCTCTCATAGAGGAGAGGTTGGGAAGGTCAGACATTTCCTAATTTCATTCATCAGAACAGGAAGACAAAGATGAGGCAGGGCTTTTTTTCAGCTGGAATGCGGTGGAACGGAGTTCCGGCACCTCTTGAAAATGGTCACATGGCCAGTGGCCCCACCCCCTGATCTCCAGACAGAGGGGAGTTGAGATTGTCCTCCGTGCCAAGCGGCGCAGAGGGCAATCTAAACTCCCCTCTGTCTGGAGATCAGGGGATGGGGCCACCGGCCATGTGACCATTTTCGCTGAGGGCAATTTAAACTTTAAAAAACTCCCCCCTTGTTCCAGCGAACCCAAAGTGATGTCATTGTGCGGTCCTGAGCCCTGAGATAAGGCATGGTAGAAGCAGAGACGGTAGGAGAGACGCCAGGGAAGGAGAATGGGCAGGCGATGGTTCCTTCAGGAGATGAAAGGTTAGCTTGTCTGGGAAAGGCCAGGGCAGAGCAACATCCCAGACGGGTGGAGATTGGGGAGAAAACTCACAAGGCCATTGGCGGCAAACAGAAGCTGGAGCAGAGCCTTGTAATTCCACAGCAGAGTAGAATGCACATGAGTGCTCAAACCCTCAGTATAATTTCAGGTAGGTCGCCGTGTCGGTCTTCAGTAGAACAGCAGGATTTGAGTCCAGTGGCACCTCAGACACCAACAAGAGGTTCAGGGTATAAGCTTTTGAGAGCCAAAGTTATCTTCTGCAGACACAAGGAGGAGTGGAGATCCCTGAACCACCTTGTATCTTGTAGGTCTCTAAGACGACACTGGACTCAAATCCTGCTGTTCAACCCTGAGTATAAAGTTTCCTCTCTTCAGAATATGAATGTGCAAGGAATTGTGCGTCTTTGGTCTTCTGCACACCAGGCTTGGCAGTTTGGCAGCTCTCTCTACAACACGGCAACAATCAAGCTCAAGTCAAACCACCTGGAGCTTTAGGTGAACGAGATCCTTGGGCACATTTAGCCTTGGAAGACTCAGTTCCAGGGTAGGCTTATTTTGGTGTAAGACTCGTGATGTTGAAAAGGAGAGGCCATTTTCACAAGTGAGCGACTAACCTCGTACCTTTAACCATGGTAGAAAGATAATGGGAGTCCAATGAAAAATAATATTGTATATAAATCTATACTCATGTCTTTATTTTCTCCAAAAGACAGAAGAGGAAGTTTGCAGTAATTATAGTCAGAGTTCAAATCCTGCAAGAGAAAATGGTCAGTATCGCTTTCACATTTCCCAGTTGTCTTAATTGTCCATTGAGCACGTAAAATGAAAATTGATACTTGAGTCAAGATAAACGTTTCCGTTGAATTGTGATTACTTCACCAAAATAAAGAGGAAGCATCTTAAGATTTAATTATAATCTAAAATTATAACTAAATAATTAAGGAATTGTGTTTTTACGCACACACCCGCCCAATGCTCAACCATCAGCGCCTCAAAGTGGTTTCCAGCAAAATGATACAGTCTGAGCAGGCAGCTGTGTAGGCCAGTAGGATATCTGTTTAATGCAACCCCAGTCTAATCCCAGATGAGAACAGTCTAACACAGAAGGGCACATTTCATATCTGTTTGCACAGAGGATCAATGTTATTTCAGACAGATTTGTTGGTGGCGTAGAGTTTCTCTGTACAAGTTGGCTTTTGTTTTTTCAGATGAGGCACCTCAGCTGAGCAGCCAGTGCCCCAGTTATTCTCCAGAGCAAACAGAGAAATGTGCTAGCACCACATCTGATGAGGTAAAGGCATTGCCTTACATTAAATTTATTGGTACGGGTGCATCATCCATCTCTGGCTATAGCAGCCCATTAAAAAATTCACTTGCAGGGTAATTTTCTGCTTCATGCAGTGTCTTATTGAACAGAAGGATTCTTTATCAGAAATGGATACAGAAGTAGAATTACCATAAGCTGGTAAAACAGGACTCCACTAATGGAAAGGATCTTTCCTGTATCCTCTGACCTTTGGGATCATGATCCCAAAAGCTGCAGCTGAGGGATCCTGTATGGAACTTAAGCGTCAGTGAAAAGTCCACAAAGACCAGTGGCTCCCTCCTTCCCTGATCAGACATGCTTTCCCTCATGCAAACACATCCCAAGTCCCAGGATTCCTATGAGGAAAGGCTGAAGAGTCTGGGACTTTTAAGTTTAGCGAAAAGAAGCCTTGGGGGGACGACTTGATAGAGGCTTATAAAAATATGCATGGGATGGAGAAAGTGGATAGAGGGAGCTTTGTCCCCCCTCTTGTAATGCTAGAATTTGGGGTCTCCTAACGAAGTCGATGGGTAACAGGTTTAGAACAGACAAAAGGAAATACTTCTCAATGAGTAATTAAATTGTGGGATTCCCTCCAGCGGAGGTAGTGATGGCTGTGAGCACAAATGGCTTTAAAAGGGGGTTAAACCGAGTCATAGAGGAGACGTCCATTCGTGGGCCACTCGCTGTAGGGAATACGCCTCCATATTCAGAGGCAATAAACTTCTGAAACCCAGTGCCAGGGGGCAACATCAGTGGGAGGTCTTTGTTTCTGTGTCATGTTTATTGGCTCTTCAGGGCAACTGTTTAGCCTGATGTTGAAACAGGAGGCCGGGCTAGATGGACCAGTGGTCTGATCTAGCAGGGCTGTTCTTATGTAACCCTGTATATTAAAGTTCATTAATGAATCCAGCCCATTGCACTGGATCTGAATAACACTGGACAGCAAGAATATCTGGCCAGCTTTGCAGATTAGAAGTGGGAATGTTGATTCTGCCCCGCTGTACAAGTACGCTGTGCTACCTGTATGAGGGTTGACTTTTCCAAGGCTGTATGACTAACAAAAAAGGGATTTCTATGTGAAATTAACAAGAGTAGTGATTCATTCATAAAGAAATGAAAATTGACAACAATCTATTTTGGCAGTCTGCAGAGGAAGATCAAGATGGAAATATGTCATCCTATTATAAAAACTATATTCCAAGAAATGATGGGAACGGACTTGCAGTTTTAGGAAGCCGAAGGTCACGCTGCCACTGCCACTCAATGGACATGCCTTTTATTCATCACGACTACGGAACTAGGGATGGAGCCAACGTTTGTCCCCAGCTAAAGCCAACTGTTGATCTAAAAAAATATGACAGAGCTCTTCCTCCGCAAATCATATCACATGCATCCTTTAAAACCAAACATGCACGTTCTAAGGCCAGCCATCATGCTTGGTCCCAGACCGAGAAATGTGCTTGGGAAACAGGAAAATCTGATGCAGCCGTGCAGTGCGATCTAATACAAGCCTGTGGCTGCAAAAATGAACTATCCTCTGTCCACAGTGCTGAAATTGTCACTTCCACTAGCAAGGTAGAAACCACTGGAGGGCAGAACATTCCAGCCGATAGAGCTGCATTTCAGCCTTCAAGTACTAGCAGTGCAATATTGGTTAAAGGCGTGCCTTCAGAAACAGAGTCCCTCAGACAGCACAGCAAAATGAGCATAGGTACATCAGCAAAATGAAAGACGGGGAAACATGACCGGATATAATTGAGTTGTGCTGCATACTCGCTGCCAGTACAGCAAAGATGGGAGTTTTGATTGATAGATTAGCCACTTATATTCTCCCACCATAATCCATCACACAATTAGGCATACAGAACCCAACGCAGTTAAACATGCTAAAGCCTCATGTTCTCAGTCGGTTCAGCCAATGATGAATTGTAGCCATCCATTTCAGTGAGCTTAACGCCTTAAGTTCTTTTGTTTGCAACCTAGACATGCGCTATCAAGAAGAAAACATTTTTGTAAAGGAAACAGACGTCACGAATGTTTATAAATGTTTACCGTATCCCTTTCTTGAGAGATCAACAAACTGAAGAGGGGAAACTCTGTAAAGAACAAGTTATTGCCTCAGCCGTTGTCAACATATTCACTACGGTTTCTCAGGATTTATATCGAAACCACTGGACACAAATATAGCAATTAACATTTGTACTTATAGAAGTGGCTGGAATTACAAATGCAGTTTACATAATAATCGTTCCAAAATTTAATTAATCCTGTTTCAGTTAATTTTAACTTTTTGTGATGGTTGTTACTGTTTGTGAGGTGAGCCTGCTGTGAAAGCCTTTTCGCCTCATTTTAAAAAGATAAATAAATCCGCCTCCTTGTGAGTTTTATGTTATTTAGATGTTAATCTTCAGATTTAGAAGGTTGAGATTTACTTTCAGTTTATTCAGCAGCTCTTATCTGTAATCCATGCCACCAAACCCGTTTTCATTTACTCTCTTTCCTTATATTTTAATTGAACTCTGCTAAGATGCCAAAATCCTCTGTGGGCTATCAAATCCTACGCTCAGTATTGCCACCTCAGCACAGGTTTGTTTGTACCAACAAACCACAGTGGAACTGAGCTCCCAGTTTTCTTTTAAGCTTTGGCCTTTCTTGACTGCCACCCATGATCCTATTTTGTTAGACATTAACTGTCTTTAAATGGCGCAAGGGGATTTTGTTTGCTTTCTTTCTTCCTCAGTGAGTATTGCTGAAAGATTTGTTCATCTGGCTTCAGCTCAGTCATTCCTTAGCACAATTCTGACGCAAAGGACCTTGAACCTTATGTTTGATCACTAGCAATCAGTACTGTATTTTAAAGCATCAGAGGCATCTCCGTAAAAACAATGAAAGTTCAGTTGAAGAATATAGAGCCATTGTTTTTGCCAGTAAAGAGAAACCCACACAAAGCATTTTGTGCGTCTTGGGAGAATCAGATATGCATAAGGCTCCATCCAGGGCTTTTTTCTGGGAAAAGAGGTGGTGGAACTCAGGACTGCACAATGACTGCACTTTGGGTCAGCTGGAACAAGGGGGGAGTTTTTAAAAGTTTAAATTACTCTTGGAGAAAATGGTCACATGGCTGGTGGCCCCGCCCCCTG
Organism: Eublepharis macularius; assembly: GCF_028583425.1. Taxonomy (NCBI): domain Eukaryota; kingdom Metazoa; phylum Chordata; class Lepidosauria; order Squamata; family Eublepharidae; genus Eublepharis; species Eublepharis macularius. The sequence goes on from NC_072798.1 coordinate 93,950,343, forward strand.
ATCTCCAGACAGAGGGGAGTTGAGATTGCCCTCCGCACCGCCGAGCGGTGCGGAGGGCAATCTCAACTCCCCTCTGTCTGGAGATCAGGGGGAGGGGCCACCAGCCATGTGACCATTTTCAAGAGGTGCCGGAACTCCGTTCCCCTGCGTTCCAGCTGAAAAAAAGCCCTGATTCTCCATCTATCCTGTCGGAACAGTTGAGCCATTTCCCTTAGTATGGCTGTCTAGCAGACAGAACACAGACCAATGGGCTTTAATCGTAGTAGAGCATTCCTCTGTGTTATCACGTGCTACAAGCTACTACAGTCCCTAGATAAGGAAAAATCGAATAAATTTTTGTAGAGCTTGCATCATCCCAATGGAAGATGAGAAATACGAAGAAAACCCAGATCAGGGCCTTTTCTGTGTGGCTAAAGTAAGAAATAAAACTCAGGATATTTGCCATCCCTTCCAATGATTATAGGAAAGTTATTTGGACCTTCTTTTTTTGCCTGAATTAACATTTTGGTCTCAAAAGATAGAAGAATACAGTCAACTGCTACTCTTTGTGGTTAACAAGATGGTTTCCAAAGCAAATGTTGGCCGGAAGTCTCTTATGTCTGACTATCAACAATGTATTATCTGTCATTTATATATTTCCACCATATATATCCTGCATTTTTAGCCACATTGAGCACCCAAGAAAACAATTTTACAAGTGAGCTAAAATAGGTGAATAAAATAACCACAAAATGATAAAACTTTAATAACAGACTTAAAATACTGTAGGCAGAAAGCACTAAAAGCAGATAATAAAAAGAATTGAATTGACTATCAATAGGAACATGTCTGTGGGGGGGAAAGCAAAATTAAATAAATCAACTGACTGCCAGAAAAAACCTGACCTGGTGCCCAAAAGCTTCAACATCAAACAAAAGGGTGGGGAGAGGGACGTTCCATAACTTGGATGCTCCAACAGAGGTAACCTTCAATATATAGCAGTAAGATTAAGTCTGCCATAACAGAACCAGCAGTTCAGATTGCATCCTATGACAGATGACTTCAAGCTTTGTGTGTATACTACTTTGGCTGGTGGAATGCAAGGATTTCTTGGGCCAAAGGCACTGCGAGCAATTGGATGTGTCCCAAACTAGGATTATTTTTATTTATCAGCAGAGGCTCTGTACTTTTAAAGGGTGCATGTGAGTGGAGGGAATCAATAGATGTTGTATGGTTTATACAGCCAGGATGACATAGCAGTATCCCGGGGGGGGGGGGCATAGCCTTAAGATCCACCTCCTGCACCCCTCACAAATGCTATGAGTAAATAATATAGCATATTTAAGTACAGAGAATTAGAACACATTGACCTATAATATAACTTAGTATGTAGTTTAATGAAGATGAATTAATTAATAACCATGAATGCCGATGCCCGAAAGATCAAAGAGAGAAGGTGCCCGAAAGATCAAAGAGAGAAGGTGAAGGTGAGAGTGCGACTTTGTTCTTTAATCTTTGCCAAAATCCACAAGTCCGCTGGGGAACCTCAGCCTCATTGCTCCCTCCCTTTCTGCATCTCTGTTAGCTTGTCTGTGTAGACAGAAGGCCAAGCTAGAAGTGATGAGTTACACTTGAACAGCAAGTGAACAGACTCACATGTATTCCTCCCTGTTCACTTGTGCTCCACTTGCACTCCACTCGATCACATAGCGCAAGTGGAGTGCAAGCGAACAGGAATACACATGAGTCTGTTCACTTGTCGTTCAAGTGTAACTCATCACTTCTAGCTTGGTCCTACGTGATCGAGTGGAGCGCAAGCGGAGCACAACTGAACAGGAGGGAATACACGTCTGTTCACTTGCCATTCAAGTGTAACTCGTCACTTCTAGCTTGGCCCAGAGTGTTAGGAAAATGCTGCACCTTTGGAATCTTTTCCTGTCATGTAAGCATTAAGAAGCCTCTTTCATTAAAAGTGGCAACCCTGTTCTAAAGTGGCATTAAGTGGAGGAGCAGAGAAATAGACGTGGGGGCTGGAAGCCTTTCCCCAAAGCTCTCTGCTGATACACATGAAGGCTGGGGATTGCTTTGAAGGTGCCTTGGAGTGCCACTATCTGTTTCTCACCCACTCTCTTCTCAGCCTACGTGTACATTTCCACAGATCATTCTCACCAATGCCCACTTCCTGCGTAGCTATTTTGTCCCAAGAGTTTGGCAATTTATGATGAAAAATATTCATCAATGCACCCCTTGGAGTGACAGCTGGCGTTCATTCACCACATCAGTGGGAGAGCTGGAGAGCTGACCTGGTTCCTGACATTGGGTCAGAGAGCAATTTTCTCCAAGCCACTTTGGTCAGGGATCCTGGAGGTTTTTTGCCATCTTCTGGGCATGGAGCAGGGGTCACTGGGGTGTGTGTGTGGTGGGGGGGAGGTAGTTGTGAATTTCCTGCACTGTGCAGGGGATTACACTAGATGGCACTGGAGAGCCCTTCCAACTCTCATGATCCTATGATTCTTCCATTCTGAAAGTAAATTATCATAGCTGCTTGAAATTTCCACTTCCTCAACAAGAACCTTAGAGAATATGTCCTTCATTGTCCTTTTTGCTTATGTGCAAAAAAATTATGCACGTTAATATCTCAGGATACGTCAATCCCAACTTTCCACTTATTTCATGTTTCTAGATTTTGAAACTTGCACATGTAAATTATCTTTAGTCCCAGTTTCAAAGACCCTGCAGATTAGAGATTTGTAAACATACCACTCTGCATGGGTGGATATCTAGAGGCCTGAAGACAAGTTTTCCGTGGGGGGAAGTTTCGCATCTCTCACTTCTAAGTTCTGACTAAGCAGTACGAACACCCAAAGCCTTTCCAGCAGATTAGCCCCATGAGCTCAAGCAGCTAATTATTCTTGAATTGCCGTAGGCGGATGTATTCATTGGTTATTTCTCCAGTCGGAACAGAGATGTCAAGAAGCTGGGTACCAGTGGGCCGGACAAAGAACAAAGGGGGATCCTAATCATGTGATTTAATTTGCATTTTGGCTGCACTTTTGTAACCATGGTTACCTGGAGCCCGAGAGCGAATTCCCTATGCAGTAAAATGCATATGAAACTGGCCTTTTGTCTCTAAAACAACTTTGCAACACAAGTACTAACCTTTGAAATTCCTGTGCACGGTCACGGTAGTAAAAAATGCACTGTTTTAAATATTTTCCTGTCTATACAGTGATCCTGTTATATCACTTTTCCAATTAAAAGTCTCTCAGCATCCTGTTCTACATGAGTTTTAAGTAAAAACTTATTTTTTTAATTCTATACTTGTCTTGCTCTTCCATAAAGCTACACAAACATCTCATATACTATCACATTCTTAAAACCAATTCAAAATTACATAATTACATATCAGCGAGTCACGCCATTTTAAAATAAATATTTAAAAGGTACATATTTCAACAAATTACCACCTTTAGGAATTTACCTAATAAACCAATCTTTAAAATAAAATAGATCAGTCCTAAAAGCATAATTATTTGGCAACAATATAAATGTAAAATATCCAGGCAATCATTAAAATTGTAGCTTACTATAATTTACATAATATAAATACCTAAAATTCAAATTACCTTATATTATCAAATTATAACAATACTTATCTAGGATTCTGCACACTAAGCCAGGATTTCCTCCTATTAATAACCATCCAGCCATCTCATATACTATCAAAGGAGGGTAGCATGAAGCAGGGCCAGGGGACCTTAACCAGGTGCCTGGGAATTAGTTACGTTTTGTAGTGTATGGCCCTGGAGAAATATTGGATGCTGGTGGGTTGAATATGTTATAATAGTTACTAAAGCAAAGTAATTAAACCGTTCTCTACCTAATTCATGGGAAATTACACGGAGCTTAAAGGTCTCCCAGTAACAAAGGGATATTTTTGGTACATATCCGGTAGTCCTGCATCAGGGGAATATGTTGTTCCCCATGATAGCTATTGGCAGCTGCAAAGAGGGCAAGCGCCTCTTTAGTGATCTTCCTCTTTGGTAGCTCAATCTTCATCCCCATGTCAAGAAGTGGAGTTATGTGAATCACATTTAAAGTATTCTGAAAGTCTCAGAAGACTCAGTACGTCAAGCTTGCCTGACGGCGTAGGATCCCTGACAATATTTAATAAGGCACACCACATCACAAACCTGCATATAGAAATGGGGAAACAAAATGCTGCATTTAACTCAGAAGAATGTAAAAATGTTGACAGGACACCAACTGTGCTTTTTTCTGATTTGGCACAGTTCTCGAAATCAGATAACTAGATGTTTTCCAAAGAGGACAACAACCTAGCAGCATACTGTGTGCAGGCAACAGCAATCATAATATATCTTACATTTCTGGCTATTAAAATGCAATGCTAGAGAGTGTGACAGACACACAGACTCACAAACACAGAGTTTACTCTGGACAATGTCACAGCGACAATCACTTCTGCCCATGCAAGCATTAGCCTCCAGTGCAGGTCAGCAAAGTTCATTATTTGACTTCCATATTATTCCTAAGAACATACATCCTAATAGAAGAATCAGAAGTACAGTCAGGCAAGAGGGTGCAGTGAGTCAGCTACAAAATCAAGCGTCCAGTGTGTATACATGCAATGATTCTCTATCAGGAAGCCGTCTGACTAAATAAACAAACACAATTTGCTTGCAGGGTTATGTGATTTACAGTTGCATTTTACACAGGCTTCTTCGTCAGCGACGTCAGTCCCCTCAAAAAGGACCTTCAGGCTCTGTCCCAAAGTGCAAACACTATTCATAACATCCCATATCAACTTGCCCAAGTTCTGAGAACCAGGCAGAATGTTGTCCTACAGGAACCAGCTTGAACTGAGGTGGTGCAGTAAGGTTTGTTTCAGCCCCAAGACCGTGGAACTCCCTTCCACAGGCACTCATTTCGGGCTGGAAGCATTTAGCGGGATTTAGGAAGGAGTGGTACCTGTGACCTATTTATAATTTTACTCCTGAGCCAATTTAGGTGGGTTTTGACATTTGGAGGGATAGCGGAATTGGAGCATTTAACTTGAATTGTGCACCTTCAGGTGGGAAAGTGGTCTATCAGGCTAAATAAATAAATAATATTGTTTCTATTTTCCCTTAAAATAATACAGATAAACATAAACTATGGTTCAGCCCTGTCAATGCAGCTTATGTTGCTCAGGCGCTATCCTTTGACCTTTTACTTTCCCAGCCATGTTTCAGGAGAATCCAAGGGACAGGCCCTTTCTCAGTAGCAAAATGTGTGCCATGTGCAGAAGGCTTCTATTTCAATCCCTGTTAAAGGACTTCAGATGCAGGGTTGGGAAAGACCTTTCTGCGCTTGACAGTCTGGAGAGCTGCCCCAATCAGAGTAGCCAGTACTGGGCTAGAAGGGCGAGATGGGCCAATGGTCTGTCTCTTTATAAAGCAGCTTTAAATTATTGTCATAAATGACATGGTTTGTTAAAGTTTTTTTCTCCAGATCAGAATACCTTAAAAAAAACATTACGTGCATGCATATTTATCATGACCCCCCCTCCAAGTGAGGGGGATTTCTAGCCTAACCTGAAAAGCAAGTTTTTCCTTTAAAAAAAAACTTTTAAAAATAATGGACCATCCCCTGGACACATCCTGCTACCTCAGTTTGAAATAATATAATTGCCAGCAAGTACTCAACCACGTTATTCTTATGAAGGCACATTTGATTCCTAGAGTCCATTTCTCTCTCTCATGTATTTTGATCCTCTGGTGTGGAGGCCTCCTTGGGAGAAAGGGCCTTCTGAAGAGTCAGTCAAGGGAAGCACGGACTGGGAGTGATCAGGAGGAGGATAAAAGGCCCCAGAGGCGGAAGGAAGAAGGACAGGGGCTGACTGGCAGGAAGCTGAGAAAGAGAAGCCAGCAAGGGAGGGACTCTTTGTGCACTCGCTGAAACCTGGGAGGCAATACTCATACCCAGGAATACCAGAGGTGGCCCCCCTTGAGACCCTGATAATCTAATTACCCTACAAGAGTAACCCAGCAGGGTGAAGGGTGCAGCAATCTGAAGCCATCATTAAAAGGACCTTGGGAAGGGTTCATGCCTGAAGTTGTCCTGGAAACCTTGGTAGACGCTGGTGGAAGAGACAATGAGAGAATGGGTCTTCCTCTCGCTGCTGCATGCCACTCTCCTTACTTGCTAGGAGACGCAGCCTTTCCAGGCTCTCGCCAGCCCAGCATCAGAGAGCCACCCTCTGCCTTCTACCCCATGTGCTGCTCCTGACTGGGGGATTTCCCATTGCCTACTCAACTGGGGCTAGTTGGTTCTTCCTGCAGCCCCTCTCACGTTATGACCGTCCATATAATACGAGAGAGGTGAGCTGGTGGTGCCAAAATTTTAGTTTTCAGATGTTCTTGGGGCTGCTACAGGATATGTCAGCTGAGCAACTAATTCAGCAAAGTGTGACTAGGCAGTATGTAATTCCCCTAAGAGGAGGATACCCTCATGGGCCTGAATTTCACAGTTAAAAGTGTTCACGTGCTCCCAATGAAGTTGATACATGGTTATGACTTCTGAATCACAGGTCCTTTTCTTTAAAAGTTACCATGCAGGGGCCACAAGCCATTTCCCACCCCCACCCCCACAGCTTTTAAGAAAAATACTCACACCATTGTGGTTACTTTGAGGTACTTTTTGGCCATTCAGTCTTTTCCCAATAATAAGCAAGCAGCAGGTGGATCAGTTCTGATGTGACTTTGTTTTGATGCTATACACAGGGCACAAACTCTGCTCCTCCCTGACCCTGCAAATGCATTAACCACTATTGCACAGAAAGCATTAGGGAAGAGCAGAGGGAAGGCAGTCAAAATGCACACAAGAAGAGGCTTAAGCATCTTGCCAAATCTTCGGCACACAAGCAAAAGGACAAGGGTCCAATGTACTACATTTGTTTTGTGGATCAGCAAGGTAACTCGAGGATAGGTAGGTAGGTAGGTAGGTAGGTAGGTAGGAAGGTAGGTAGGAAGGAAGGAAGGAAGGAAGGAAGGAAGGAAGGAAGGAAGGAAGGAAGGAAGGAAGGAAGGAAGAAAGAAAGAAAGAAAGAAAGAAAGAAAGAAAGAAAGAAAGAAAGAAAGAAAGAAAAAGAAAGAGGCAAATGCCAAATAACTCTGCAATTAGTTCTACACCCCCAAAGGTCATAATGATGGCTATGCTAGAGATCAGACAAATGGTTCATCTAGGCCCACCGTCCCATTTGACATTATGGCAGATGCGGCTGCTGCAAGGCCTACAAGTAGGGCATAGAGAACAAGGTTGTTGCTTCCCCCAGCACTCCAGTTCAGAGGTTTACTGCTTCTGAACATGGAGGTTCCATTTAGTCATTGTGTCTAGATCGATGGACCCATCCTTCCACAAATGTGTATAATCCCCTTTTAATTCAAGTAAACTAGTGGCCATCTCTACCTTTGGCCTTGCATGCTTCAGACAGCAGCCTCCATCCCATGTGACGAACCTTGTCTGAAACTGAGCGCGTGTTTAAATGGCAGACTTTCATATCAGGTCACCAAGGGGAAAAGATTAGGACATTTTTGGAGCACTCCAAGCTTCAGATGCACCTGAAGTGGCTCTGCATTTTGGCCCTACCTAAAATCACTTTAATCTTCTGTTTGTTCACTTTCTGGTTGTGTTAATTTGCAAAGCCAACATACATCCTGAAACAGAAAGGGACCAATATTTTATTATTCTACAGAGGTGTGCTTGCAAAAAGCCTAAAAGGGGGGACTGGGAAGCAACGTGGAAGACATGCCCTTAATTCTTTTTCAAACCCAACGTGCTGCTAAGCTATTCATACACTTTGTTTTAAATACAGATTTACATTATTATTAAATTCTGCCTGCTGCTCTAAACAGGAAATTTCTTACGGTGATTGCCAAAAATATTAGCATATGTATCTATAAGCAGCATATATTTCTTTCTCATACAGACACACGCAGAGAGAGAATCTATGGATGCTTTTGCTTTCATGAAATCACCTTTGGGCAGAATTCCAGTGGCATAAAAGGGAGCCTTTGATAGTTAACAACTGGTAACTCCTGCAGATTACTTTATATTGTAAATTTTAGCTGTTTCATCTGACATTTTTCAATTCATAAGCTGTCGTAAAATCAGAAGGCATTTCAAAAATGACCTTTCTCTCCCCTCCCCCAATTTGTTTGATCAGACTGGATCTTAACACACCCTATTATACAAACGTTAACAGTATGACAACTTTTGACTTGCTTCTGTGTGAATGTGCAGCATTTCAATTCATACCAAACGGCAGCGCTGAATCTGTCCCTCGGTTCTGGCATCAGATGAAACTCGGCAGAGGATGAGTGAATGCTTTCTTTGGGAAACGGACAGTGCAATATTTAGGAATGGTTTTTCTGGAAGGTCTTTCCCCCCAAGAAATAGAATTACCATGCTGCTAGGTTTACAACTTCCACAGAGAGGGAAAATCAAAATGGCTGGCAGCCTTTCTTCAGGAAATTGGTTATAACTTGATAATGAATGGTTGCAAAGCAGGAAGTCATAAGTCAAATTAAAAGTAATGTTATGCTCTTTAAGAAGTTGTGGATTCATTACAAAATCAATTATAGTGGTACATATATTTTAAAAAACACTGGAACATGTTAAATGTTTCTTCACACTTGCTCTTCTGCTAAGGAGCTCTAGCCAAAATGCTAGAAGTCACTCCTAGTCTTTTCCCCTATTGCTGGTTCAGATTAACATAAGAGTACAAATTGAGATGACAGTTTTGTTACTATTGTGTAAGTCCAACCTGTGAAAAATATTGCTGTTTAACATATTCTTAATGCCCTGTTAAGAAATTACAGTTCTAGCTCTAGGAGTTTTGATTAAACAATCATACTCATACATTGGTTTTAATTCGAAGGAATGTTTTAGCTGACTTTCTAACCCACACTAGGTGGTTTTAGTGACATGGAAGGTTTAAATCAAATTAACCAGCACCAGGCAATGTTGAAAATGAAAGTATTTGTTTAAACTGGAATACTGAGCCAGTATTTATTCAGTATTTATTCAGCCAGTACAAGACAAGCTGCTTTTTCTCTAAATGTGCTTTATATCCATGACTTTAAAGTTCTTGTGAAACTCTCAACAAGTGTAATCAACTAAGTGGTTCCTGTATTACTAGAAAGACACGGAAATGGAAGTACGCATTATGTTTTGGATGTCCTTCAAAGACCGATGCAAATACATGCTATTTTAAATGTACTCAAATTTCTAACACATTGCTTCATATTTGTTTGAATTATTCAAGGATTCTGCTGAGCTCTGACATTAACACAGAAATGTTTGGGCTTTGAGCAAATATTTATACGCAAAGCTATTTCAGTAATGAAGTTGCCCAATTAGCCCAATTTCGCCTCTCTTGCCAGATCTTGGGAACAAAGCAGGGGTAGCCTTGATTAGTGTTTGGATGAAAGAACACTAAAGATGACCAGAATCGCTCTGGAGAGGCAGGCAATGGAAACGACATCTTTTGTCTTGAAACCCCTCCGGGGTCACCCGTAACGAGACTGCAACTTGATGGCACATTATTATAATGATTATTATCATGTGCTGGGGAAGAGCGCAAAACAGAACAATTTGAGCTATACTTGGATGGAACATCCAAAACCACACCATGCTTTTTATTAAGCCAAACAAAAACATCACAAAACACCGAGTCTGTTCCAGCAATGGTGGTGGCCTTTTTCCCGCACAAGGAGCATTCGCTCGTGTCAAGGGCAGGCACCGTCATTCCCAGCGCAGAGCCACAGGATTCCAGGGTGTGAGCTTTCAGGTTCTCCAGAGCTCTTCACGCGGCTGGATGTTTCAAAAAGATTGGGCAAGGAAGTAAAGAAAGGCGGTGATGTTAAGGCCTCCAAAAACAAATAGTAATTGAATCAGACATTAATACATTGAATGTATGTGCTGGACATGGCAGGCTCTGTTTTACCACACCATCGTCGTCAGGCTTAACTTAAATATAATTCAATCTTTTAGAATCATAGAGTTGGAAGGTACTTCAAGGGTCATCTAGTCCAACCCCCTGCACAATGCAGGAAATGCACAACTACATCCCCCCCACCCCCAGTGACCGTCAGTTCTAGGGACAGCAGTCCATGGCAGATAGATCCCCAAGCCCCTCACATCAAGCACTCGAGTGCATTGGTTGACTTTTATTTAGAGATCAGTTCATGGGTACATCCATAGATGGTAAAGTAGGCAGGAATGATTATACAGGCAAAAGCACTATTGATATAGGGAGCATCGCCCACCCCTCCTCGAGCAGTTTGCATTTAGGCGCGAAAACCTAAGAAGTTAGGTGAGAACACAATAGCTTTGTCTAGGCAAGATTACAAAGAAATCGAAGTCTCTTCCTTTCCCCTGTGAAACGGTTACGTTCTTGTTCTGCAGCTGCAAGGTCAACAGACAGCATACTTTTTAAAGATAACAGGCTGATCACGTACCTCTGTGAAAAGCGTTAACAAGCAAGGCACTTTCGGTTTTAGACAGGTTAACTTTGGTATGAACTTATTATCTGAATGCAATGCAACTTAGTATTAGCATGGCATAAGACTAGAACAGAGAACACATAAATGGCATGGATGGGTACAGACATGACAGACCCCTGCTCCATGCCCAGAAAATGGCAAAAACAGCTCCAGGATCCCTGGCCAAAGAAGGCCTGGAGAAAATTGTTTCCTCCTGACCCCAAAGTGGCGATCGGCATTACCCTGAGCGTGTAAGAAAGGGCCATGAGAACTAAGTGCAATATAAGCCTTCTTGCCCTCCCTCCCATGATCTGCCTAGGTTCACAGAATCAACACTGTTGTCAGATGGCCATTTTGCAACTATGCCACCAAAACTAAACACAAAATGTTCAGGAGAGTTTAATATATACCCCATTTTGATAAGGATATCGATGGACTTCTGGTCTGGAATGATGGCGACCTGAAGTTGTTCAGCGAGCTGAGCAATCGAGAGTCTCTGTTTGGGCAGATCAGGTACACCGGATACCTGCTGCCACTCCTCTTCAGGCAGGAGAGGAGCCAGGATGCTACAAGACCCTGAGTGTGTGTGATCTTGGTGCTGGGGGGAGCCCTGAATAAAGGATTTCTCCCTGCACCTTGAGGTCCCCTCTGCGACGGGCGAGCTACGATCTCTGCAGAGCTCTTTTTGAGTCAATATTTGGCATAAGGCCGCCAGAATCCAGGCTTCAGTATCTGAATTTGATCAACTTTGAACGCAAGAAGCAACACAAACAACCCAAAAAGAACAAAAAAGGTAAAGATGGCTATCTATTTTCGGGTCTAAAAAATAAAAGGAAAAGAGACATTAAAAAGTGAAAGTAATTTATGGAGGTGGTTGCAGATAAGCAGAAGAAGGAAGTTAAGAGAAATTTAAGAGAATTTGGTGTAAATTAAGATGTTAAAGGAGGAAAAACAAGATTGTTTACGCATACCTTGTGGTTTCTCTGTTGATAATGATGGGAAGAAAGGGGAGGGAGCATGGAAGGAAAAGCGGAGCAAACATCGCGAGACTGAGAAAGAAATAGAGGGCTGTGAATTCCTGCCTAGAGAGGAGCTACTACCAGATGTTGTTAAGGAAGTGGTGAGACCACGGAAGAGGAAGTGGAGGAATATCGCGAGATTGTGGAGGTGAGAGGAGAACAGGAAGTGATCAGCTGCCATTTTTGGAAGGGAAGTAGAGAAGAAGTGAATTTACCATAGAGAAATTGCGCCCGACATCTTGGTGAGGTCAATTTTAAGAAACTGTTAAAATAAGAAATAATAAAAAGGAAATAAGAAAATAAGACAAATGGTTGGACTAAGAGGACACTAATTGACGGGATAAAAGAAGAAAACATGGTCAACTTTAAAGACGGAGCTAAGAAATAGAGCCGCGACTTGGAGCAGTGCCAAGGTCAGTCCAAGGATGGCAAAAAAAGCAGAAAAGGAGAAGCAAGATTGGCAGACTGCGATGGATGCGTTAGAGAAGAAAATGTTGGAAGGTAATAAGGAAATATGCCAAAAGATGGAAGAAAATTTTGAAAAATTGACTAAAAATATGAAAGAGTTGATAAAGGCAGAGGTGACAGAGTTAACCAAGAATATAGAGGAAATGAAAAAGGAACTGCAATCAACAATGCAAACAGTATAAGAGGTGGTGCAAAAGACCAGTAACTTAAAAGAAGAAAATCAAAAACTTCAAGAGCGTGTAGCAGTGATGGAATGCAAAGTGACGGAGAACCAGCTGAGATTTAAGGGAGTGCCGGAGTCTGCAATGCAAAATGTACAAGAACAAACAGTGGGCGTACTGGCAGAGTTCTTAGGGAAACAACCAGAGGAGATAGATGTAAATCTGGATTTGGTATACAGAGTGAACTCCGTCTATGCACAACAGAAGAATTTACCAAGAGATGTGATTGTACAATTGACAACTAAAAGAATTAAAGAAGAAATTTTGAGAAAGCACTATGCAGATCCTCTGGAAATAGAAGGGAGTAGAATCAGAATTATGAAAGAACTACCCAGGAAGATATTGCAAGAACGCAAGAAATATAGAGAACTGACAGAAAAGTTGAGAGAGAAGAGCATTAGGTACAGATGGGAAATACCAGAAGGTCTGAGTTTCTACTTTCAATCTACAACAGTCAGCATTAAGACAAAGCAGGAAATGACAATGTTCCTAATAGATAACCAAAAAGACTTTGCAGGAGCTACCAAAAAGTAATACTATGGAGTACAAATTGATTTCTTGGAATGTTAATGGACTGAATTCACCCCAGAAACACAAATTAATTTTTCATTGGCTAAAGAAGCAAAAATGTAATATTATATGCTTACAAGAAACACATATTAAAGAACAGGATAAGAAATTTTTAAAAAACGGATTGTTGGGAAAAGAATTTTTGGCATCTGCAAAAGAAAAGAAAAGAGGGATTGTGATATATGTAAAGCAAGAATTAGAACCTAAAATGATTTTTAAAGATAAAGATGGAAGATATTTGGAGGTAGAAATAATGTTGAACTCCAAGAAAACTTTGGTTTTAGAAGTATATGCACCTAATGGTGCTAAGGATGGTTTTTATAAAGAAATAATTCAAAATTTAGATCAATATTCATATGATCAGATAATGATGATGGGAGATTTCAATGGAGTCGTTAATTTGCAATTAGACAAACAGCAAAAGAAAATACAAAGATAAGTAGGGAAACTACCCAAATCTTTTTTTGATTTAGTAAAACAGGAAAATATGGAAGATATTTGGAGAAAATGGAACCCCAAGCTAAAAGACTTTACTTACTACTCTGCAAGACATCAGTCTTTTTCAAGAATAGACATGATCTGGACTACAAAGGACATAAGTTTATTGACAAAAAAAATAGAGGTGATGCCAAAGGTGAGTTCTGATCATAATCCAATGATGTGGAAAGCTTCGACGGGATATAGAAACTTTAGATGGAGATTGAATGAAGATCTATTTCAGAGTCAAGAGAATGTGGACTATATTCAAAAGGAAACAAAGTATTTTTTTCAATATAACATGGGGAAAGAGGTGCCAATACATACGGTTTGGGATGCTTATAAAGCAGTGATCAGGGGAAACCTGATCACCTTGAATAGCAAAGAAAGAAAGAATAGGGAAAAGAAATTCCAGGAGATCCAAGAGAAAATAACTAAAAAGGAACTGGAGTTAAAGAAAAAACCAGGGAAGAAAAAATAATACAAGAAATTAGGATATTACAGGAACAGTTAGGGGCTTTTGTGAATAAAGAATTGGAATGGAAACTAAAGAGTTTACAGCAAAAAACTTTTGAAGGAGCAAATAAGCCAGGGAAAGATTTAGCTTGGCAATTGAAGAAAAAAAGGGGGGGGGGGAAATAATTGGCAAAATAGTTGAAGATGGAAAAGAAGTAATGGAACATCAAGGTATAAAGAGAGTATTCTATAAGTATTATGCCAAACTATTTTAAAAAAAGACAACACGGAAAAAATAGATCGGCATTTGGACAAGGCGAAATTACCTAAGATTTCAGACGCTATGAAGGCAACTTTAAATAATCCAATTACTGAAGAGGAAATTTTAGAAGCCATAGAGGCAACAAAAACAGGGAAAGCACTGGGCCCAGATGGAATTTCAGCTAAATTTTATAAAATATTGAAAAAAGACGGTGCAAATTTTGAAAAAGTTGATGAATGAGATAATGAAGAAAGAAGGACTACCAAACACATGGAATGAAGCAAATATCTCATTGATCCCAAAGGAGACACAAGATTTAACAAGTGTTAAAAGTTATAGGCCCATTTCTCTGTTAAACAATGCTTATAAAATTTCCGCAATTTAGTGGAAAGGCTAAAGATATTTTTAATGGACTTTGTGGGAGAAGAACAAGCCGGGTTCTTACCTAATAGACAAATAAAGAGATAATTTGAGAGTTGTTATGGATGCTATAGAATATTATGATAAGCACCCTGAAAAGGAGCTGGGCTTTTTGTTCCCAGATGCGGAGAAGGCTTTTGACAATTTAAATTGGGATTTTATGTTTTTAGCAATGGAAAAGATGAAACTAGGGCAAGAATTTATAGAAGCCGTAAAAGCTATTTACAAGGATCAAAAAGCGACACAATGTATAAATAATGACTTAACAGAAAAGTTTGAGGTAAGAAAAGGTACAAGACAAGGATGTCCACTTTCACCTTTGTTGTTTGTTATGGTTTTGGAAATACTGCTAAGACAGATAAGAGAAGATCATAGTATTAAAGGGTTAAAGGTTTCTCTTATAAATTCAGAGCATTTGCAGATGATGTGATGTTTATTATTGAAGATCCAGTCCAGACCTTACCATTATTATTAAATAAGATTAAAGAATTTGGAGATCTGGCAGATTTTTATATTAACAAAGCAAAATCTAAATTGCTCTGTAAAAATATGACGAAAAAGAAACAAGTGGAGTTAATGAATGTTACGGAGTGTGAAGAGGTTCAAAAAACAAAATATTTGGGAATAGAATTAACAATGAAAAATATAGATTTATTTAAGATTATGAAAAACTGTGGTCACAATTAGAAAGAGACATGGTAAAGTGGAACAAACTGGATTTGTCGCTGTTGGGGTGTATATCAGTTGTAAAAATGAATGTGTTACCAAGAGTGATGTTTTTATTGCAAACTATCCCAATTGTAAAAGACAAAAAGCACTTTGATAAATGGCAAAGGAAATTATCAGAGTTTGTGTGGGCAGGGAAAAAGCCAAGAGTTAAGATGAAAGTGTTATGTGATGCAAAAGAAAGGGGCGGATTACAACTACCAAATTTGAGACTATATCATGAAGTGATATGTTTAACATGGTTAAGAGACTGGGTAAATTTATCCAACTACAAGCTGTTAACTTTGGAGGGTCATAACAATTTGTTTGGTTGGCATGCATATTTATGTTATGAGAAATATAAAATGAATGATGGTATGTTTCAACACCACTTTGTAAGGAGAAATATTTTTTTGGTTTGGCAAAAATACAAAAGATATATCCACAATGGTCTTTCTTCACCTAAAAACATCTTATATTTTTGCCATAACACAAAGAGATTCTTTCTAACATAATGATGAAGAAACATAGAGTCCATTTTGTATTTATCATACCACAAATATGCATGCCATCCAAACAGCTTATTATGTCCCTCTAGAGCCAATAATTTATGATTAGACAATTTTACCTATTCTCTCAGCCAAGTTAGGCATATTGCCTCATGATATATTCTCAAATTTGGTAATTGCAAGTCCCCCCTTTCTTTGGCATCGCATAGCACCTTCATTTTTATTCTGGGTTTCTTCCCTGCCCACACAAATTCTGCAATTTTTCTCTGCCATTTATCAAACTGCCTTTTGTCTTTTACGATTGGAATCGTTTGTAATAAAAACATCACTCTAGGAAATACATTCATTTTAACTACTGAAATGCGACCTAGTAGAGACAGATTTAGCTTATTCCATTTAATCATATCTTTTTCTATCTGAGCCCATAGTTTTTCATAGTTGTTCTTAAACAAATCTATGTTCTTAACTGTTAACTCAATTCCTAGGTATTTCGTTTTCTGAACCACTTTGCAATTTGTTATTCTCATCAAGTCCTGTTGTTTCTCCTTTCTCATATTTATACAAAGCAATTTGGACTTAGCTTTATTTATAAAAAATCCTGCCAGGTCTCCAAACTCCTTAATTTTGTCCAATAATATTAGTAATCTCTGAGTAGGTTCTTCTACTAAAAACATCACATCGTCCGCAAAAGCTCTTAACTTATATGAGAAACCTTTGATCTTTATTCCTTTAATGTCTTCATCCTCTCTTATTTGCCTCAATAGGACTTCCAACACCATCACAAATAATAAGGGCAAAAGTGGGCATCCTTGTCTCGTACCTTTTCTTACCTCGATTCTTGCTGTTATGTAGTAATGACACGAGACCGAGATCTGGATGCAAGTCTGTCCCTCGAAGATGGAGGCGAGAGTTTTATTAGCTTGTATTCAAGAAGTCCCGGATGCCCAAATATGGTTATAGCAACAGTTACAAGTTACACATTCCATTCTCAGCCAACTAAGCAAAATATGCTGTGATCAGACTTTTGTCTTATCTAGGAAGCATAACGGAAAGAAAGGTACATCATGAGCTTCTCAGCATAGAAGAATATTACTTAGAGTGTATGGGAATGTTGTGCTCTGTGAATGATGAGAGATTTATTGTTACACATTTAAACTACTCCCTGAGTCTTCCCGTGTGGCATGCCAACTGACCAGGAGATCAGGAATGTAGAAATGTAAAGAGCAATTAATGGAGGCTGTGTGGCATGCCTACTCTGGCCTACACTGTTACATCGTTATTTAAACATAGTGTCACTCTTTGGTTCTTGTAAATAGCCTTCACTGCCTCTATGAAGTCTTTCCCCAAGTCCATCTTTTCCATTGTTACAAACATAAAGTCCCAATTTAAGTTGTCAAAGGCTTTTTCTGCATCTGCAAAGAAAAAACCTATCTGTCCCGATACAGACTCACACTGGCAGCATGCGAGGGAAAACTCCCAAGTTGTCCGAGCAGGGCAGCACCCAGTTCCAAGGTTCAGGCACCAACTGGGCACACTCACGGCTTCAAGTCCAAAGGGGGATTCCAAAACACATCCACAGGAACAGGCCAAGGTCAGGGACAAGAGAATCAATTCCAAACACGGCAGCAAGGTCAGTAGTGAGCGGACTCGTTGCTTCCACGCAGCCACTCCCTCTTCGGCTGCTTTTAAGCCTCACAGTGCTCAGCACCTGCCAGCTATCTCAGTCCTGCTCCTGCGAGCACTCATCATCACTAATGATGCTGGGCCGGTGCTGTGCTGCTAGCCTGGCACTGCGCCTTCTGGCTTGGAGGGCTCTTCTAGCCCTCCTCTGGCAGCGCTCCCGAGGCTCTGGTGATGAAGGGGGAGAGCTGGCCTGCACCTGGCTTTCTGTTGCCAGCCCAGGGCTGGGAAGCTGAGGAACCGATGTGCTGGGACCTGGCTGTGGATCAGTATCTGAGCCTTCAGAGCCTGCCTCCTCCTGCAGTGCCTCTGCCACTGGCTGTGGATCTGGGTCAGGTTCACCAGCTGCCTCTTCCTCAGAGGAGTCCTCTGAGTCTCTCTGCTCCACTGGGCCAGGTTGGTCCATGACATCATCCCCCTCCCCATGGGTCCCCTCCCCATCTGAGCGAGGACCCGGCTTTTGCGGATATGCCTGATGAAACCGACGGAGCAGGGCTGGGGCATGGATATTACAGGCGGGTTCCCATGACCATTCCTCAGGTCCATACCCTTTCCAGTCAACTAGGTATTGGAGGCGTCCCCGTCGCCATCGGGAGTCCAGAATCTGTGCGACCTCATATTCCTCATGTCCCTGTACCATGACCGGTGGTGGCGGGGCTGCAGAGGGGCGTGCAGGATCAGGAGGGGAAACTGGGACTAGCAGGGAACGATGAAAGACAGGGTGGATCCGAAGTGCCGGTGGAAGTTGTAACCGGTAGGCCACTGGATTGATTTGGTCTATGATGGGGAATGGGCCTATGAACCTGGCGTCCAGTTTTCGGGATGGTCGCAGGCTCTTTAAATGCCGGGTCGAGAGCCAGACCTAATCCCCAACCTTCAGGGTCTCCCCCGGTCGCCGTTTCCGGTCAGCAGCCGCTTTATATGCTTGTTTGGCCTGCTGTAACTGTTCCTGGAGGACTTGATGGAGGGCTTGAAGCTCCTGGATGAGATCATTAGCCGATGGGACCATTGAATCGGGTGCGACTGGAGGGAAGAACCGGGGGTCGTAGCCGTAGTTGGCCATGAACGGTGTTTGGTGGGTGGAGGAGTGTACTGCGTTATTGTAAGCAAATTCTGCCACGGGCAACAATGCCCCCCAGTTATCCTGTTGATGGTTGACATAACACCGTAAGTACTGTTCGAGCGTGGCATTCGTACGTTCGGTTTGGCCATCCGACTGTGGGTGGTATGCTGAGGAGAGGTGTACTTGGGTCCCTAGGAGGGAGTGTAGGGCACGCCAAACCCGCGAGGTGAACTGGACTCCTCTATCCGAAATCAGGTGAGCAGGCAGTCCATGGAGTCGGAAAATGTTATGCAAATATAGCTGGGCCGTTTCCCGAGCAGAGGGAAGGCCTGTACAGGGAATAAAATGTGCCATCTTTGTGAGTAGATCCACTGCCACCAGGATGCTTGTGTGGCCATTAGATCTGGGGAGATCAGTGATGAAATCCATAGACAGAGCTTGCCAAGGTCCTGCAGGAGTTGGCAATGGTTGTAGCAGGCCAGGAAGTTTTCCAGGCTGGTCTTTGGCCCGTCGGCAGGTCTCACATGAAGCCACATATCGAGAGACATCGACTTGGACCCGAGGCCACCAAAACTCTCGAGTCAATAGGTGTAGGGTCTTGTGCCGCCCAAAGTGTCCAGCTGGTTTGGCATCATGCATCAGATGTAGAATTTCCGACCGTAAAGGTCCTAACGGTACATAGACCCTGCCACGGTGGGTGAGCAGCCCCATCTGCTCCGCAAAGTCAGTACGTACTGTTCCCAGGGAGTCCTGGAGTGCCTGAAGTTGTTTCATTGCAAAGGGATCTCGTTGTTGCTGTGTCTTTATCCTCTCTCTGAGAGGTGGCATGGGTTGCACCGCTGCAAAGCTATCAGGTGGCAAGATAGTAGCTAGTGGTCGTTCCCCTGTCAGTGGGGCAGCGTACTCAGGCTTCCTGGAGAGGGCGTCTGCCCGCTTATTTTGCGAGCTTGGAATATAAGAAACAGTGAAATTAAATCTGGAAAAAAACAGAGACCATCGAATCTGTCTTTGATTCAGCCGCCGCGCTGTCTGTAGGTGCTCCAGATTGCGGTGATCTGTACGAACCTGAACAGGGTGACGAGCGCCCTCCAGGTGATGACGCCACACTTCAAATGCAACTTTAATAGCCAATAGCTCCCGCTCCCAGATGGTGTAATTTTGCTCGGCTGGTGTGAGCTGCCTGGAGTAGAAGGCACATGGTTGCACGGTCTTGGTAGTCATCCCTTGCTGCAGTAACACTGCTCCAATAGCTGTGCTGGAGGCATCTGTCTCAACTACAAAGGGCAGGCTAGGATCTGGGTACCTCAGGAGTGGTTCAGTGGCAAAGTGGGTCTTCAAATTTTGAAAGGCCTGTTGAGCTTCTGGTGTCCAGCGAAACGGCTCTCGGGGGCGTAACAGCCTTGTCAGAGGTACTGCTAGGGAGGCAAACTCAGGAATAAATTGTCTGTAGTAGTTTGCAAATCCAAGGAAACGTTGAACATCTTTACGATTGCGCGGTGCTTGCCAGGATAGCACGGCTTGGACTTTCTGGGGGTCCATAGCAATCCCTTGAGGGGAAATCTGGTGTCCCAGAAATTCTACAGATGTGAGGTCAAAGGCACATTTTTCAAGCTTGGCATAAAGGCCATGTTGTCGGAGCCGATGCAGAACCACACGCACATGCTTAGTATGGCTTGCTGCATCCTGAGAATAGATTAGGATGTCATCTAAATAAATTATGAGGAACTTATCAAGGAGATCTCGGAATATATCATTCATTAAACGCTGGAAGACAGCGGGCGCATTACACAAACCAAAGGGCATTACCAGGTACTCAAACTGGCCGTATCTGGTGGCAAAAGCGGTTTTCCACTCATCGCCCGGACGTATGCGCACCAGGTTGTAGGCACCATGGAGATCCAGCTTTGTATACACCTTGGCTCCCCTCAGACGCTCTAGCAGCTCTGGAATAAGGGGAAGGGGGTAACGGTCCCTGATGGTGATCTTGTTGAGTGCCCGATAATCATTACATAGCCGCAACTCCCCGCTTTTCTTTTTTACAAACAGGACAGGAGCAGAAGTGGGTGAGGTAGAAGGACGAATGAATCCCCTCTGTAGATTTTTAGTCAGGAAATCCCGGAGGGCCACAAGTTCCGGCTCCGATAGGGGATATAGCCGACCTGCTGGTAAAGGGGCTCCAGGCATCAGATTGATGGCACAATCATATGGTCGATGGGGTGGTAACTGATCAGCTCCTTTTTCCTCAAATACACCCCGGAGATCTGTGTATTTTTCTGGGAGGCCTGGCAATGCTGGGTAGGTAGCTGCCCCCAGGGCAGCTGGGTGAAGCTTATGTGGGCATGGGTCTTCAAACTGTAATTCCTGTTTAGTCCAATTGATGATTGGATTGTGGAGTTCCAACCAAGACATCCCCAACACAATGGGAAAGTGAGGCATTGTAGCTATATCAAAACAAAGGCGTTCCTGGTGACGTTGCAACTGTAGGAGCAGCGGTTGTTTCCTGTGTGATGGGCCCCGAACGCAGTAGTCGGCCATCAATGGTCTCCACTAAGCTGGGTGTCCTTTTAGGTTTCAAGGGGATTCGATGCTGGGTAGCGAACTGGGCGTCCATATAACACTGGGATGCACCAGAATCTATCATTGCGTACACCAAGAGCCAACGTGCATCTGGCAACTGCAGCCTTACTGGCATCAGAAGGTGTTGAGGACCGCTGGGTAGGTCTTCGGTTCCGGCAACATGCCACCCCTCTGATGACCTGTGTTGGGATGAGGCTTGGGGTTGGTTGCTGGTGGTAGGACGGTTTTCCTTCTCTGGACAGCAACTGGCATAATGCCCCACACCTCCACAGTACAGGCAGAGATTCCGAGCATGGCGTCTGATTTTCTCTTCTTCAGACAAGTGAGGATGAGTAGTCCTCATTCTTGGGGACCCTCCTTCCCTCTCTTGCCTACCAGGAGCCCCATCCCCCACGGGAGCAGGGAGAGACCAGCATGTTTTCTGCCGTGGCCAGGCCGCTTCCTGTGCCTGTTTCCGACTCTCCAACCGTCCATCAATCCTCAGGCACAGTAAGATTAATGCCTGGAGAGTCACAGGCCACTCCACCCTGGCCACCTCATCTAGTACCTCTTCAGACAACCCCTCAAGGTACTGGTCTATTAGGGCAGCTTCATTCCAGCCCAGGTCCAGAGCTATCAGCTGAAACTCTGTTGTATAGGTGGCCACTGTTCCCTTCCCCTGCTTGAGGTTCCTAATACGCCGGTTAGCCTTCTCAGCCTTCAAAGGGTTGTCAAATATCATGCTCAGGTGAGTCACAAAGTCAGCAAAGTTATTTAACGGGTGAGTCAGCAATCAGCAGTGGAGTAGCCCATCTGGCTGCCTGCCCCTTTAAGAGGCTCAAAATGAAGCACACCTTCGTTTTCTCATTGGGAAAGTCATGACCACGAAGTTCTATATACAATTTACATTGAGCAAGGAAAGCAGGAAATTCTTCTATGTCTCCAGCAACCTTTTCTGGCACACTCACAGGGCATTTTCCCCGTGGGGGCGTGGAGCGGGCTGTTAGTTGCTGTTGAATTGCAGCCAAAGCTTGGGTGAGCTGCGTTATCTGAGCCTGTAACACCTGGCTTTGTGTAGCCATAGCAACGGGGCCGGCAGCCTCCTCCATCCCCCAGCTGGAGGAATGTGAATTGGTGTGAGGTGGAAGCAAACTGTCCCGATACAGACTCACACTGGCAGCATGCGAGGGAAAACTCCCAAGTTGTCCGAGCAGGGCAGCACCCAGTTCCAAGGTTCAGGCACCAACTGGGCACACTCAGGGCTTCAAGTCCAAAGGGGGATTCCAAAACACATCCACAGGAACAGGCCAAGGTCAGGGACAAGAGAATCAATTCCAAACACGGCAGCAAGGTCAGTAGTGAACGGACTCGTTGCTTCCACGCAGCCACTCCCTCTTCGGCTGCTTTTAAGCCTCACAGTGCTCAGCACCTGCCAGCTATCTCAGTCCTGCTCCTGCGAGCACTCATCATCACTAATGATGCTGGGCCGGTGCTGTGCTGCTAGCCTGGCACTGCGCCTTCTGGCTTGGAGGGCTCTTCTAGCCCTCCTCTGGCAGCGCTCCCGAGGCTCTGGTGATGAAGGGGGAGAGCTGGCCTGCACCTGGCTTTCTGTTGCCAGCCCAGGGCTGGGAAGCTGAGGAACCGATGTGCTGGGACCTGGCTGTGGATCAGTATCTGAGCCTTCAGAGCCTGCCTCCTCCTGCAGTGCCTCTGCCACTGGCTGTGGATCTGGGTCAGGTTCACCAGCTGCCTCTTCCTCAGAGGAGTCCTCTGAGTCTCTCTGCTCCACTGGGCCAGGTTGGTCCATGACACTATCTCTTTATCAGGGTGTTTGTCATAATATTCCACGGCATCTAACACCACTCTCAAATTGTCTCTGATTTGTCTATTTGGTAAAAATCCTGCTCGCTCTTCTCCAATCCATTAGTAGTTCCTTGAGCCTTTCTGCTAGTATCTTGGCAAAAATTTTATAGTCATTATTTAATAAAGATATTGGCCTATAATTCTTTACATCCGTTAAATCTTGTGACTCCTTTGATATCAATGAAATAGTGGCTTCGTTCCACGTGTCTGGCCTCCTCTTTTCAAAATACCATTCATCAGCTTTCGTAGGGATTGCACTAGGTCCATTTTCATTATTTTATAAAACTTTGCTGATATTCCATCCGGGCCCGGTGCTTTCCCCACTTTGGTTGACTCTATGGCATCCAAAATTTCCTGTTCCGTAACTTGGCAATTTCAGGTCTCTTTCATTTCCTTTGTAATCTTTGGTAATTTAGCTTTTTCCAAGTATTCATTGATTTCCCCTTGTTCTATAGTTCTTTTCTGAAATAATTTGGCATAATATTTATAAAAAGCTCTCTTTATGGCTTGATGGTCCATTACTTCTTCCCCATCTTCTATTATTTTATTAATTATTTTTTCCCGTTCCTCTTTTTAAGTTGCCAAGCTAGATATTTCCCTGGCTTGTTTGCCCCTTCAAATGATTTCTGCTGTAACGTCCTCAGTTTCCATTCTAGTTCTTTATTAGCAAAAGTCTTTAACTGTTCTTGCAATAACTTAATTTCTTGGATTATTACTTTCTCACCCGGTCTTTTCTTTAATTCTTGCTCTTTTTTCGAAATCTTCTCCTGAATTTCTTTAAATTTCTCATCTCTTTTTTTCTTTTCCTTATTGTTCAATGTAATCAAAATTCCTCTCATCACTGCTTTGTATGCATCCCACACCGTATGCATTGGTACCTCTTGGTCTACATTATATTGGAAGAAGAATTTTGTTTCCTTTTGGATATATTCTACATTTTCTTGCTTCAGTAACAGATCTTCGTTCATTCTCCATCTTATTTTCCTGTGTCCCCTCGAGGCCTTCCACATTACAGGGTTGTGATCTGAACTCACTCTTGGCATTAACTCAGTTTTCTGTCATACCACTAAACTCCTTTGTTGTCCAAATCATATCAATTCTCGAAAACGAGTGATGTCTTGCCGAGTAAAATGTAAAATCTTTAACTTTAGGAGTCCAGCTTCTCCAAACATCCACCAGCTTTTCCTGTTCTATCAGTTCAAAAAACGATTTTGGTAACTTCCCCAATTTTCGCTTTGTCAGCTTAGTTTTCCTATCTACTTGCAGGTCCACTACCCCATTAAAATCTCCCATCAACATTATTTGGTCATATGAATGTTGGTCTAAATTGTGTATAATCTCCTTGAAAAATTCATGTTTTGCTCCATTTGGCGCATATATTCCCAAAATCAAAGTCTTTTTAGAGTTCATCATTATTTCAACCGCCACATATCTTCCATTTGCATCTTTAAAAACTAATTTAGAATCCAGTTGCTCTTTTATATATCACAACTCCCCTTTTCTTTTGTTTTGCAGTCGTCATAAACTCTTTCCCTAATTGACCATTTTTCAAAAATTTTGCATGTTGCTTTTATATGTGTTTCCTGCAAGCATATTATATTACAATTTTGTTTCTTTAGCCAATGAAATATTACTTTATGTTTTTGTGGTGAGTTCAATCCATTAACATTCCAAGATATTAATTTGTACTCCATCATGTTATTTTCTGTCTGTTCTGGGAAAGTCCTTCTCATTTTCTAATAAAAATAGATCCATCTCATGCTTTGCCTTGATAGTGATTCTCTTTGCCTGAAATTGGAAGCTCAATCCTTCTGGGAGTTCCCACCTGTACCTTATGCTCTTATCTCTCAACTTTTGCGTCAATTCTCTGTACTTCTTCCTTTCCTGTAGAATTCTTCTGGGAAGCTCTTTCATAATTCTCACTCTGTTCCCTTCTATTGACAGAGGATTTTCAAAATGCTTTTTCAGGATTTCCTCTTTCACTCTTCTTGTTATCAATTGAACAATAATATCTCTTGGTAAGTTCTTCTGTTGTGCATAGGTGGAATTGACTCTGTATGCTAGATCCAAATTTGTTGCTCTCTCTTCTGGTTGCATATTTAAAAATTCCGCCAAAATTTCTGTTATTTGCTCCTGCGCCATCTGCGTTGTAGACTCAGGCATGCCCCTAAATCTCAGCTGATTTTCCGTGATCTTACATTCCATTACAGCCATCCGTTCCTGCAGCACTCGATTTTCTTCTTTCAGGTTAGATGTCAGCTCTGTAGTTTTCTGTTCCATTTCTTGAACTGATTTGTTGTTTGCAGCTTTCTTAACTCCCTCTATATTCCTTGCCAGCTCTGTTATTTCTGACTTCACAAATTCTTTTATACTTCTTATCATGCTGTCCTCCATCTTCTGCATCGATTGACTCAGCTCTTTGTTGCCCTCCAACATTTTTTCCCAGTGTTTCTATTGCTGTTTCTATAGTTACCTGCCGTTCCTTCTCCACTTTCTTCATCGCTCCTGGACTTGATTTTGTGCCCCCCCCCCAGGTATCTGCTCTCTTTCTAAGCTCCGTTTTTATTTTCCAATGTTTTTACTTAATTGCACCAATTTAAAGTCTATTTTCTTTTAAAAAATCCAGTCCAATTTAAGCTTTCAAAATGTAGGGCGCAATTTCTCTATGGTAACTTCCTGTTTACTTCCTGATTCCTAGAATGGCTGGCAATCTCTTCTGTTTCAATTCTCACTCCTTATTCTCGCAGTTTTTGCTTTGTTTTGCTTCCGCTATCTTCTCTCTTCCTCTGCTTCCTTGTTCCTGTTGCTTCTCGTCAAATCGGGCCTCTCTAGGCAACTCCTTCAATGCTCTGCCCTCTCACGATATTTGCTGCGCTCGTACTCCGACTCCTTCCCTTTTCTCAGGGTTGTTATTTTTGCCGCGACCGCAGGTATGCATAAACAAAATACTTTCGTGCTTTTTTGCGCTTTAAAGTTTGTCAAACTCTCTTTTTATTCCCAAATTTATTTTCTTTTCCTCTTATGTCCCAATCATCCACTGTATTAAAATTTGAATGGGTCTCTCTTCTATTTTCAATTCTGGAAAGATAACAATCTTTACCTCTTATATTCCTTGTGGGATCTTCGTGCTGTTTCTTTTTGTTTCCAATTTGTCGCGCACAGGGCTGGGCTCAGCAGGCAGGAGGCCCACTGGTACTGCAGGGCAGAACACAACAGGCAGGAAGTCAGTAGTCCAGGAGTCAGGTCAGGTGTCAGAGCCAAGATGACAGTCAGAGAGAGAAGCAGGCAGAAGAGTAGTCAGAAAGCAGGCCGGGGTCAAAATCCAATCCAACAGCAGGGCAGGGCACAAGGCAGGGCAAGAGCGTCCAGGCGTAGAGCTCTGGTAGCAGGGAGTGGCGAGCTGAGTTGCTTCCACGCTTGGTTTCCTCGGCGTCTTCCTTTTATGCTGTCCTAATGAGGAACAGCTGTTGCCTCTCTCTCTAACAATTCCGTTCGGTGTTGCGCCTGTAAACGGGCGCTCCTTCGCCTATCCAACAGAGCTGACTTATCTCTATGCTTCCTCCTTTCAGCTGGCCCCAGGTGCTCAGGTTTCGCTTTTGCCCTGTGGGAGTCTTCGTCTCTTACAGCCTCTGTGGAGGTTTCTGGCTGTTCCTCATCCCTGACAGTCTCTGCAGAAGCTCCAGGCTGTTCTTGCTGAATTCCTCCTGGAGCAGCAGCAGTGGTTTCTGACTGCTCTTCCTCTCCAATAGCTTCTGCAGGGGCTTCTGGCTCTAGAGAAGACCCTTCTGGCCCTTCCTGCTCATCTTCTGAAAAGGACTCTGAAGCAACAGGTAAGGTGGCCAGCCGGGGCT
The DNA here is from genome assembly GCF_028583425.1 of Eublepharis macularius. Taxonomy (NCBI): domain Eukaryota; kingdom Metazoa; phylum Chordata; class Lepidosauria; order Squamata; family Eublepharidae; genus Eublepharis; species Eublepharis macularius. Next base: position 93,976,986 of record NC_072798.1, read on the forward strand.
GGGGCTGACTCATGACACCATCCCCCCTCCCAAGGCCCCCTCCACCCGAAGGTCCGGGTTTGCTAGGGTAGGTCCGATGGAATTGGCGGATGAAGCGGGGTGCGTGGAGGTTCTCGGCCGGTTCCCATGATCTATCCTCGGGTCCATAGCCCTTCCATTCCACCAGGTACTGCAGACGGCCCCGGTGCCAGCGAGAGTCTACGAGCCGTTCTACCTCGTACTCTTCCTGTCCATCCACCTGGACCGGGGGAGGCGGTGGTACAGGTTCACGGAGGGGGTGTGGAGGTGCTACCGGGGTGAGCAGGGAGCGATGGAACACGGGGTGGATCCGGAGTGTTGGCGGGAGCTCCAATCGGTAGGCAACAGGATTGATCTGGGCGGTAATTCGGTAGGGCCCGATGAACCGGTGGTCCAATTTCTGGGAGGGCCGCTGTGACCGAATGTGCCGAGTGGAAAGCCACACCGAGTCCCCCACCTTCAAAGGGTCCCCTTCCCGCCATCGCCGGTCCGCAGTTGCTTTGTAGGCCCGTTTGGCGCGGTCTAACTGTTCCCGCAGAACCAGGTGTAGGGCCTGCAGCTCCCGGACAAAGTCATCTGCTGACGGTACTGATGAGTTTGGCGTTGTTCTGGGAAAGTAACGTGGGTGGCGTCCGTAGGTGGCCAGGAATGGGGTCTGGCGTGTGGAGGCGTGCACTGAATTGTTATACGCAAATTCGGCCATGGCTAGGAGGTCTGCCCAATCATCCTGCTGGTAATTTATATAGCAGCGCAGGTATTGCTCCAACGTGGCATTGGTCCGCTCCGTCTGCCCATCGGACTGTGGATGATGGGCCGAGGACAGGTGAACCTGGGTTCCGAGCAGTGTCTGGAGGGCCTTCCAGAAACGCGACGTAAATTGCACCCCCCCGATCTGAGACCAGGTGCCGGGGAATCCTATGGTGCCGGAACACATTTTGGACATACTGGTATGCCAAATCTTTGGCCGTAGGCAGCGATGGGCAAGGTACGAAGTGGGCCAGCTTGGTGAATAGGTCAACAAACACCGCAATGCATGTGTGCCCTTTAGAGGGTGGCAGGTCCGTGACAAAATCCATGGAAACGGTTTCCCAGGGCCCCTCGGGTGTGGGCAGCGGTTGTAACAGTCCTGTTGGCTTCCCTGGAAGGTCTTTGGCCCGCCGGCATGTATCGCAGGACTGCACGTAGCGAAACACGTCCACCTGCATACAGGGCCACCAGAAATCCCTGGACAATAGGTGCAAGGTCTTGTATCTCCCAAAGTGACCAGCTGCTAGGGTGTCATGAGCAAGCTGCAGTGCCTCCTCTCGTAGAGCACCCGGGGGAACATAGACTCGGCCTTCATATGTAAGGAGGCCCTGCTGCAGGAGATAGCCTGGGGGGTCTGGCTGCGCGGGGTCCTGTAGTCCCTGGGTGATGCGTTGTGTCCAGGGGTCTGTGCTTTGAGCTTGCCGGATCCGATCCTGCAGGGCATCTGGGGCATTGGTGGCTGCAAAGCACTCAGGAGCCAGAATGGTTGTGGCTGGCGGCTTCTCTCCTGCCTGCCGGCTGAATTCAGGTTTCCGGGACAGGGCATCCGCCAACTTGTTCTGTGAGCCAGGGATGTATCGGATAGTAAATTGAAAGCGGGAGAAGAACAACGCCCATCGGATTTGGCGTTGCGTTAGGTTTCGGGTGGTTTGCAGATGTTCTAGGTTACGGTGGTCTGTATATACCATCACCGGGTGCCGAGCTCCCTCCAAATGGTGCCGCCAGGTCTCAAAGGCAGCCTTGATGGCCAACAGCTCCCTCTCCCAGATAGTGTAATTCCGCTCAGCTGGAGTGAGCTGTCGGGAGTAGAAGGCACATGGTTGGGGCACCTCGTGGGAGGAGCGTCTTTGTGCTAAGACTGCTCCCAAAGCGGTGTCAGAGGCGTCAGCCTGCACTATGAACGGGAGGCTCGGATCTGGGTACACAAGGACCGGTCCAGTCGTAAACCGGGTCTTCAGGGTTTGAAAGGCCTGTTGGGCTTCCTGGGTCCATTGGAATGGCAGGCGGGGCCGTGTCAATCGGGTCAAGGGGACGGCTAGTGCAGCAAAGTCAGGGATGAACTGCCGGTAGTAGTTTGCAAACCCTAAGAAGCGCTGAACCTCTTTACGGTTTCGGGGAGCCTGCCAGGAAAGTACCGCCTCGACCTTAGTGGGATCCATCTGTACTCCTTGGTTGGACACTCGGTGTCCCAGGAACTCAACTTCTTCCCGGTCAAATTCGCATTTCTCGAGCTTGGCATACAACCCATGCTGTCTAAGTCTCTCCAACACAGAACGCACATGCTCCCCATGCCTGGCAGGGTTGTGGGAGTAAATCAGAATGTCATCCAGGTACACGATGACATAGTGGTCGAGGAGGTCCCGGAACACGTCGTTGATGAAACGCTGGAAGACCGCTGGCGCGTTGCATAGGCCAAAGGGCATTACCAGGTACTCGAACTGGCCGTAACGAGTCCCGAAAGCTGTCTTCCATTCATCCCCTGACCGTATCCGGATGAGGTTATATGCTCCCCGCAGGTCTAGTTTAGTGAACCGAGTTGCTCCTTGGAGTCGCTCTAAGAGGTCAGGGATCAGAGGTAGTGGGTAGCGGTCTCTGACTGTAATCTGGTTAAGGGCCCGGTAATCGTTGCATAACCGCAAGTCCCCTCCCTTCTTTTTGACAAACAGGACTGGTGCAGATGTCGGAGAGGCTGAGGGTCGGATAAACCCCCGCGCTAGGTTTTTTGCCAAAAAGTCCTTGAGGGCCACTCGTTCTGGCTCCGACAACGAGTACAGGTGTCCGCTGGGGAGGGGTTTATCAGGAATCAGGTTGATGGCACAATCGTACGGTCTGTGCGGAGGTAGTTGATCAGCCCCCTTCTCCTCGAACACGTCCGCGAACTCTGCATAGTGGGGTGGCAGCAGGGATCCCTGGACCTTGGCGTCTGTGCTGGCGAGCAGCTTCGGGAGGGGATCCGGCTTCCTGGTCGGGAACTGGACGACTTGGCACTTCCAGTCGATGAGCGGGTTGCTGCCCACGAGCCAGGTCAGCCCCAGCACCACCGAGAAGTGCGGCATGCAGACTACATCGAACTGGACGCGGTCCCGGTGGCCTTCCACAGCTACCTCCACCAGCTCAGTCTCATGGGTTACTGGACCGGATTTCAGTAGCCGCCCGTCGATGGCCTCCACTAGGGCAGTAACAGGTTTTTCGTGCAACGGGATGTGGTGCTGATGGGCAAACTGCCGGTCCATGAAACTCCGGGAAGCGCCGGAGTCGACCATGGCACGGGTTTCCACGCGCCGCCCGTCTGGCAACTGGATTTCTAGGTGGAGGAGGAGGTGTCCCCCTCCGACGTCAAGGGCCCCATTGGTGTAAACCTCTCGCCCCGGTCCGCGTGGGCCGCCGCGAGCCGGGGCCGGTCTTTTGCGGCACCTTCTGGGTGGCGCTTTTCCGGGCAGGCGTTGCCATAGTGGCCGGCCCCGCCACAGTACAAGCAGAGCCCCTGGGTGCGTCGCCTTGCTTTCTCTGCGGCCGTAAGACGGGGTCGGGCGCCGCCCAGCTGCATGGGCTCCTCCCCCTCCACCCCCTTTGGAGCAGTGGGGGCAGAGGAGGGGCCTGCAGGCACCAGCCGGGGCATCCTTCCCCGCCAGGCCCCTTCGCTGCGCGCCTGTCTCCGGGCTTCCAGGCGCTGGTCAATGCGCTGGCACAGCACTACAAGGTTTTGAAGGGAACTGGGGCGTTCCGTTCGGGCCAGCTCATCTGCAACCGCATCAGACAAGCCCTCTATGAACTGGTCCTGCAGCGCTGCCTCGTTCCACGCAAGGTCCTGAGCCAGTAACTGGAATTCTGTCGCGTAGGTGGCCACGGACCCCCATCCCTGGCGGAGCCATCGGATGCGCCGGTTGGCACTCTCAGCCTTAACGGGGTTGGCGAAAGTTTGCTGGAGCCGCTCCACAAACCCAGTATAGTCTTGCAGCAGCGGCGATGATTCCAGGAGCAGAGGGGTAGACCATTTGGCCGCCTGACCTTTCAAGAGACTCAGGATGAAGCCCACCTTGGTCTTATCATCAGGAAAGTCTCGGGGGCGCAGGCTGATGTACAACTGGCACTGGGCTAGGAAGACAGGAAACTCCTCCACATTGCCCGCGAACTTTTCTGGTGGACTCACTGGGCACTTGGGCGTGGCCGGCGGCGGCACTGCCGCAGCTTGCTGCTGAAGCTGTTGCTGAAGCTGAGCCACAGCATTGCTCAGTTGGGTCACCGTCTGCTGCAGCGTCTGGTTCTGAGCTACAAGTGCAGCAGCTGTGGCTGCATCCATGCTGCCAGTAGCTGCTGAGTTGTGGGTGGAAGCAACGTGTCGCGCACAGGGCTGGGCTCAGCAGGCAGGAGGCCCACTGGTACTGCAGGGCAGAACACAACAGGCAGGAAGTCAGTAGTCCAGGAGTCAGGTCAGGTGTCAGAGCCAAGATGTCAGTCAGAGAGAGGAGCAGGCAGAAGAGTAGTCAGAAAGCAGGCCGGGGTCAAAATCCAATCCAACAGCAGGGCAGGGCACAAGGCAGGGCAAGAGCGTCCAGGCGTAGAGCTCTGGTAGCAGGGAGTGGCGAGCTGAGTTGCTTCCACGCTTGGTTTCCTCGGCGTCTTCCTTTTATGCTGTCCTAATGAGGAACAGCTGTTGCCTCTCTCTCTAACAATTCCGTTCGGTGTTGCGCCTGTAAACGGGCGCTCCTTCGCCTATCCAACAGAGCTGACTTATCTCTATGCTTCCTCCTTTCAGCTGGCCCCAGGTGCTCAGGTTTCGCTTTTGCCCTGTGGGAGTCTTCGTCTCTTACAGCCTCTGTGGAGGTTTCTGGCTGTTCCTCATCCCTGACAGTCTCTGCAGAAGCTCCAGGCTGTTCTTGCTGAATTCCTCCTGGAGCAGCAGCAGTGGTTTCTGACTGCTCTTCCTCTCCAATAGCTTCTGCAGGGGCTTCTGGCTCTAGAGAAGACCCTTCTGGCCCTTCCTGCTCATCTTCTGAGGAGGACTCTGAAGCAATAGGTAAGGTGGCCAGCCGGGGCTGGGGCTGACTCATGACACAATTGTTCAAATCTGGTCTTGAGGCTTGGTTTCTGGCGACCTTATGCCAATCGAATGGCTCAAAGAGCACTGTAGAGATTTTAGCTCGCCCCTCTCCGAGGGGACCTCAAGGTGGTGGGGGAAATCCTTTATTCAGAACCCCCCCCGTCACTGAGATCACACGCTCTCAGGGTCTTGTAGCATTCAAGACCCTCCTCTGCCTGAGGAGGGGAGGCTGCCAGTGATCCAGGCACCTGGCAAGCCCAGAACAGATACTCTTGATAGCCCAGCTTCTGGACCATGTCAGGTCTCCACTAATCCCAAACCGGAAGTTCATATAAGGAATTATTGTTGATAGAGACATTGTAAAAATGAAGACTTACCTTTTAAATATGGATGGTTACAATACCAACAAATTAAAGACTTATTTGAAGTAGATAAAAGAAAAGTAGGTTTCAGAACTAGAAATTCAGAGTTAGAAGAACTTTTACTTGGAGAGGGAACAAAAATAATTTCTAAGCTTTACAAATTGTTACTGAAATGGTACACAGAAGATGAAACATTTAAGACACAAATGGTGAAATGGCATTAAATTTTAATAAAGAGATTACAATGGAGGCATGGGAATACTTGTGGAAAAATACTATGAAAATATCTACATGTGTTAATTTAAAAGAGAATGGATATAAGATGATGTATAGATGATATTTAACACCGAAAAAATTAGCAAATATGAGTAACGTTATGTCAAACAAATGTTGGAAATGTAAACAACATGAAGGCTCTTTCTATCATATGTGTTGGACTTCTGATAAAGCTAAGCAATTCTGAACTTATATGCGGAAATGTTGATAATTATGAAAGGTAATTTGTCAAAATGCCCTGAAATGTTTCTGTTAGGGCTTAATATGGAAAAGGTTAATGTACTGGACAGGACATTATTGTATTATATGTTGGTGGCAGCAAGATTATTATATGCGCAATACTGGAAGCAAGAGGAGATACCAGAAATTGAGGATTGGATTCAAAAACTGTTGTACATGGTGGAGATGGTCAAATTGACAAGAAAATTGAAAGAACAAAGCTCAAAGGAATTTTTAAAGGACTGGGAAAAACTTAAAGATTATTTGGAAAATAAGTGGGATGTAAAAGGGCAACTATGGTCTATGGATAATTATTAATATGTATATGATAATAGAACTAAAAACTATGTAAGAACTTTACCTTTGAAAACTGGGACAAATATTAGAACAGAAGGAAAGGATAAGATTTAAAAAGGTCTTAGTGCTGTTGGGGGTCTGGAGTAAAAGGGGGAGGGAGGGTGGGAAATGTGTATTTGAATTGATAAGTGTAAGGCAATTAGTACTAGTTGAAAAAGAAATGGATGTAATATCTAATCTGTGAAATGTATGTCAACCTATACAATAAATTTCTTTTAAAAAAACAACAGGGAATTGATCATATTTTGTCTATCCAGAGGGAAGGGGAAGAAATTTGGAAATGCTGTCTATAATGTGTGCCAAGCGCAGTCGGTAACACAGAGGGGCCATCATCCTCCGTAACGCATGGGTTCAATCAGTTAGAAAACAAAGCCCAGCCCTCACAGAACTGAATGCAAATTATCCTTGTAAAAAGGAAGAGAATCCACAAATTGGTATCACCGATCAGGCAGAAGGGATGGATGGTGGATCTGCTAATGGCATCCTCTGCAACCATTCCCTGCCTACTGAAATTTATGCCCAATCACTACTTAGAGAAGCCTTGCCCGATGCCTGTCTATGGCCCTCTTGGCCTATGAAACAGGGAAATTTCCTCCTGTCTGTCTAAAGTTTGCATCTGAACTAGCAATTTGATTTATAGCAAAACCCATTGAGGAAATCTTTCCCATTGAAGGGAAAGATTTTAAAGCCAGACCTGACACTGGGAGATCCAATTATGGATCCAAATGTAACATGTAGTTTAGCCCTAAAACTTATAGCTTCAACAAATGAATGTAATGGAATAGAATCAGAGTTTAAAAAGAACTAGCAATGTGTGCACATGCTAGCAGACTGTTCTTTATTCACAGATACTAATACACTCAGAGACTTGCCAGTTCATTTGCTTTTAAACAAAAACAGCACAGTGCTCATGTAAAATCTGCTCAATTCTTTCCACAAAGTAAGGATTTTTGAAACAATCACAGTGTGGGCAAAAATAGTTATTAAATAGATATTTGACTAGTGCTGATACAACTGCTGTCTGGGACTCAAAAGATACAGGAATTTTACCTGGCTAGAACTGTTTAATTTGCTGTACAGATTTGAAGTCCCATGAATAACAGAAAGGCCAAAACATGAGACTTAGCAGCATAAAGGATATGCTATCTTTGTAGTATATTTTCACATAGGACTTTTATTAACTTAGCATGAGACACCGTTACCCTTTGGCAGGGCTTTTTTTCTGGGGAAAGAGGTGGTGGAACTCAGTGGGTTGCCCTTGGAGAAAATGGTCACAATGGCTGATGGCCCCGCCCCCAGATCTCCAGACAGAGGAGAGTTTAGATTGCCCTCCGTGCCGCTGGAGTGGCGCGGAGGGTAATCTAAACGCCCCTCTGTCTGGAGATCGGGGGGGGGGGGGCACCAGCCATGTGACCATTTTCAAGAGGTTCTGGAACTCTGTTCCACCACATTCCTGCTGAAAAAAAGCCCTGCCCTTTGGTAACACACCAAGTTCTATTGCTGATCTATTTAGCTCAGTATTATCTTCTCTGACTGGCAGAGAATCCCTGCCGAACTGACATCTTTCAATGGAAAATACCAGGGACTGAAACTGGGACCTTTCACATACAGATCATGGGCCTTATCACTGAGCCACAGCCCCTGATCATACCTATTGGGTTTTGGAACCAGGTAGGCTGAAGACTGTCCCTGCGTGTTTCATCTCTCTCAAAAGAGGGGACCCCTGTCTACTCACATGTAAAGCTGCCTTAAACCAAACTGGACACCTGGTCTATCTAGGTCACCGTCGTCTACTATGCTGAGCAGAGGCCCTCCAAAGTCTTGGGAACAGCAACATCATTCTTAACACCTGCAGCCTGAGATCCTGTAATTAAGACTTTCTCCATGCAAAATGTGTGTTCTGCCAGTGAATATAATGGCCCTTTTCACACTGCTTACCTGCTGCCGCAACGTTGCAAAATATCACGCAAAAAATGTAGAAGATAGTGTTCCTCGCAATAGTTGCGCGATGTCGCGCAAAACTCTCATGAGAAGACGCTATCTTCCGCGTTTTTTGCGCGATATTTCGCAACGCGGCAGCAGGTAAGCAGTGTGAAAAGGGCCAATGTTTATACTTTTGTAACTCTTCATTTGTTGTTGCCATCACATTTTTCATTTACCTGTGGCTTCTTGACCATATTTTGAACACATTTCCACCATAGACAACTTACATGCACTTGAGAACATTCTAGTCCCGTTGATCAAGAGAAAAGTAGGATATAAATATTTTAAATAAGCAAATAGAACAAATAAACTCCCAGAACAGTTCTGTAATCAACGCTCACTTTTATTCATTTACAATTGTCAGACAATTCTTTAAAGATATTTATTTTTACATAGAGACTGAACTTCCAGTAAAGCAATTGGAACATAAAAACATTTAACTTTATACGGTTATGTTTTAATAAAATATACACCACTTTTTATACATTATAGGCTTGGTCGGTTGAGAAATAAAATGGTGTTATGTTAAAATGGTAAAAACTGTCTGACCTAGGTCTGGTTCAGACATACATTTCTGAAGTAGTAGGCAGTATTCTTCACAACTTACTTTAGTATCTCAGGTTGAAAGGAGACAATACCATGGATCTTCTTTAAAAGCTCTTAAAGGTATGGGGAGGGGGATTTAAATGTTCCGACTCATACAGTGCCCCCTTTTCCTTCAAAGGGGCCTGCAAGGGCAAAATGCCCTCTCCCTACTCAGTTCAAACTGGGACCACGAGTGGCTATCACTGAGCTTTGAAAGATGGACAGAAACTCTTTCTTGTCCGAGCCGCAGTGCAATACTGGCAGAAGCGTCTCTAAAGCCACCACAGAGGAAAAAGAAATCACCAGAGGAGTTCTAAGCCCCGTCCTGATAAACTTTTCATGACATGGGAAAACTGCTTCTAGCCAGCACTACTTTAGCTGACGAGGAGCAGGGCCGACGCACCCATTGAGGCCAGGTAGGCGGTGGCCTCAGGGCGCAAGGGCACCGGAGGGGGTGTCAGGGGCAGAGGTGCGCACCATGGAGCTGGCATGGCTGGGCCGCAGCTGCTGCAGCCAGCCTCGTGCCGCTGCCGCCACATGCCCCCAGCCGGGCGCAGCAGCCATGAGTCGCTGCCAGGGTGGTGTGCGGAGCGCAGAGCACCCTCCGCCCCCACTCCAGTCATCTGCCGGCCAATGCCCCCATCTCGTGCTGCATGCGCACATGTTGGAGGGTCGCTGCAGGCGCCAGAAACCCTGGCACCGGCAGTGACGAGGAGAAAAGGAGGGGAAGAAAAGCGAGACAGAGAAAATGCATGCTTGAATGGAAAAATAAAATAACCACTAACCCGACACCCACTTTTCTAACTGTAGGAGCGTTTAAAATTATATCTAAGTAGTTACCACGCACTTAAGATACTTTCTAAGAATATGGCAGCAATCCTGTGGACAGGTTCCTGGAAATGAGCCCCACTGAATAACATGGGACTTACTTCCAACTTAGACTAGTTTAGGATTGCTCCCCAAGGCTCTGGCATAAATTTATTCTTTTGTATGCGTTACTGTGACCCATGAAGCAGAGGACTTTTGCGTGCTAATGAGGCAGAGTTGGCAGGTTTGTGCAATCTTCTCACCTCCTTTGGTAGATTACATAAAATGGATTAAAATGTCAAAACCAATTTGGATAAAAGCATCTCAAGCTAATATGTACTGCAACACTATATTTATATATATACACATATAAAGCTTGATATAATTACACATGCCCAGTTGTTGAATGTAATATAGTTCATATTTACTACATACAAAAAGATTTTTTAGAAACTATTAACTGCCTTTACTCCAAGAGATGCAAGTCAGATCTGGAAATGTATTTTGATATTTACTAATAAATCTTGTGGCTAAAATATTTTCATATACAGTACTTTTGAACAACATTAGCACTTTGTTACAAAACGGCACAGTGATGATTATTGGCACATTAAAAAATCCTTCTCTATGTAAAAATACACAAAATAGATAATTGCCCAATACTTTTTCCTGATTTTTAAAATCTACATAATTGCCTTTAAAGAATTCAGTTCTCCAATACCAAAACAGTTTTCACTGAGAGGAATATACTTTGCTGACTTCTTTTATACACGGCCACAATCCACACCATTGTGCAGCTTATGCCATATGGTAACTTTACACAAGGTTATGATTATTTATAGAAAACCACAACCGCCCCAGTTCAAAATGTGACTTGTATGTCAGTATCATTTCATTGTCAGTAGCTACATTTAAGCTGTAGAAGTTACCCGCAATAACACACTGAATTTTTTTAATCCATAAAGCACGTATTGTAGTCTCTCTGCTTCTGGCCTGATGCAGAATTCCAGGCAGGAGGCAATCAAAAAAGAAAAGTGCACAAATAAAGTTGCTTTTTAAAGTGCTTGTCATGTCTATTAGCCTCCAGACAAAAATATTTTAATACATAAGTTTCTAATCTCTCAAACACTGATTTCATTCAAAAAATGTATCTCACGTTACTTATTTTAGAATAATAAAAAATCTCCTAGTTTGGGAAAAGCCATCAACACTTGGAAAGTTCTCCTGCACAAGGCCCATCAAAACAAATGGGAACAGAGCAAGAGCACACACACCCACGTTTACAGAATGCATCCAAAGCTCATTCTAGCAAACGGGCACCGTGGCTCTTAGAGTCCAGTTTGGTCTCATGTGGACAAATGTCACCTACCCCACTGTGATTCAGAAGAGGTCCGATTTTTCTGAGTGTTGTCAGAGAACATTTGGAGAAGGCTCACGATTCCCTGTGAGTTCTCGGACAATCTGGGCAGATGGATACAGAGGGAGATCTCTGCCAGTCTTCTGCCAAACTCTTGAGGGTGGTGGGGAGGGAAATGGGGTGTCCACCATAAAAGCCCCAGAATGCCGGGCAACAAAATGGGGGAGTTTTGAGCATGTGGAAGAACTGGAGTAGTTGCTAAGAGTTCTGGGTTCTTTAGTTTAATTTCTTTCTCCTGGCTCAATATATTTAATAAATATAATAAATACATAAAACAACAGTGTTCCCAGCAGCAACAGACATTTCCAACTATGCTTGAAAACGGAGGTGGGCTGGAAAGTTAAAAGGACCCCAAAGCAAGCCAGGCTAAGTGACCTCTGCAGCAGCACAAGCAGGGGCCACTCAGAGGAGACCTGGACAGCAGCACCCACAATGGGCGTTGGCTCACTCGTCTCTCCCCCTTCCTCTGCACTGCTCAGGTGGCCCCTACAGTGCTGGCTGCGCTACTAGTTTGAAGCTCTGTTTCTTCTAGGGCTGCTAGCAGCAATCCAGGGCAGTAACCAATCAGAAACTTTCCCTGTACATTAAATGGCCAGTCCACCACTACTTGAAACCTCCATTGGTCACAGAGAACACCAAGGATGCTTTCCCTCAAGTCTTTGCTCCCTCCACCTGCAACTTCCGTTTAGGAAAGAGGAAGGAAACTAACAGAAAGGAAGTTGGGGAGGGTTGGTGCCAAGGCAAGCTATTTAAAAGCCAAACTTGGGTGAGGATTTGGCTCAATTCTTAACTGGCACAGGTTTTCGAAACTGGTTTCCAAAATCACCAACACGCACACTGCAAATATCTGTACCCAATGGTTTCATCTGAAATCACAGTGATCCATCTTCCTTTTTTTCTGTTTTGGAGGGCTGCTCCTAGCCTGAGAATTAACATGTGCTTATTTGGTCTTATAGTCAGCCTGCCACGAAATCTTCTATACTGCAGGAAAGAGGGCAGGGTCTACTATTTTGGTGTATTTACTAAAGACACATTTTCAGTTTGCTTAGTGGTAGTTAATGATTCTAGGATTCATAATGACAGCTTCTTATCTTTATTAATGGTGGGCATCAACTATAAAAAACTGGCCTGGTTGGTGTTTTCCCCAGTGCTTTCAGATACTAAAAACGTAACGGCTTCCAATTCTAGCATGAATTTCTTTCAGCATAAATTCTATATGAATCATCCAGTTTCTCATGATATTTCTAAAAGGGATTCCACTATTATTCACCAAGACTGTGCACATATCACATATAACAAGACTGTACGTCTTTCATAAAGTTCCTAAAGCGTTTGCCTCATTTAAAGATGCTTCACATATTAATTGAGGGAAAATGACAAGCAAGAACTTCAAAATTTCCCCATCCCCATAATAAAATGGAGGGGTTTGATCAATCTGATGGGAAAGGGGCCAAAGTTACGCGGCAATGATCATGAATGGATTCCATGGGAACTTCTGGGTAAGTGTGGCAATCATGCGGATGCTCAGCTTAGAGAGCTTTGGCAGCATGGGTCACTTACTGGGAGGAGTGAGGTCAAGATCCGCTCCTCTTTCCTCCCAATCTGTGATCTTCACTATCGAAGGCAGGCTCCTAACACTGAAGCCTGCACCAACTGCTGTGCCCACAGCCCCTGGTGCTTTAACTTACGCAGCACAGTTTGCAAGTTGGACCTGATCCGCCAAATGGATCTTTGCACAGGAGCCGTTTCTGCCTGCAGATTAATTTTGCCACACCGAGCTAAGCGACTGGAAGAAATGGATGCTTAAGATGCCACACCACTTGAAACTAGTAAGTTAAGTTAGTAAAAGTTAGTTATTAGAAAGTTGTAATAGAAATCTTGTGCTTAGGCAATTCGATTCATGTATCATTAAAAATCGACAACCTGCCATAGGAAATTTACCTGTAATTAAACACTTGTTTCTGGAATGTTGGGTCTAGATCCCCTTTAACAAAGTCTTAAACTTAAAATATGTAAAATATTTTTTTAAAAAATCTGTTGCAAAATAAACATTAACTATAAATATTCACAGATTCTAAAAATAAAACCCCAATTTTTTTTAGAACCGATTTCAAGTATTCATGCAATATCACTTCTGTAATAAATAATGTTTGGTACTGTGATTAATGTGGACGTGAGCTATAAAATGTTTTCAACATTACAGCATAAGCAACATTGAAAATAAATCTTGAGCCAGGATGTCTGCAAGGAAAATTAAGAGGCAGGAACGCGGGCTCTCTTTTTGTGCTCTCGTTAGTGAGCTGAAATGCTTTCAGCCTCTAACAGGTGGAGACGAGAAAAATGTCAAGCCTGACTTTAAAAAATACTCTACAAGAAGATAAAAGTAACAAGCTTCAGAAAAAAAAACCACTGAGAATGGTGCATGGTTGAAAAGTCATTTAAGAGAATATCCAGGAACTGGGATGCTGGCTAATGTTCTTCCATTGATAAAGGCCTCAGGACAGCCTGAAAAATAAGACGGTTAGTATCAATTGGAACATTGCTTGCAAAGCTGCCTGAGAATTTGGTCACCAACGGCCATCCCATGGTTATATCAAGCACCAAGCCATAAGCAATCACTGCTGTCCCATCGCAGCTGCGCAAGAGGGGTCTGCTAAGCCACCAGCTGGGTTCTTCTTGGCTTTAAGACCAAGCTCTGCAAAACACTAAGACCAATTTGAACGCTCCTCGTGTGTTTAACCTCAACACATACTTAGGCGGCTTTCTCCTGGATTAAGGCTCTATGCAGGTAAATCTCATGAAGGCATATTCAGGGGCTGTCTGTATGAAAGACAGCATTTTGGCACGTGCTCAGTTGTTATTGCGCTTCATTAGCCAAATGAGTATGATGGGTACTGTTCAGTCTAAACAAACGGGATGTTTAGGACCAGGCAGAAACCAGTTGGGTCATAAAAGTACTTGGGTTTTATTTTCTTGCTTTCTTGAGGGCAGACACAGATAAAACGCCACATACCTCATTCATACCTTGAATAGGACTGTCAGGAATGTAACGAACCCTCTGTCAATGAATACGCTGGCTTGGAAAGTGGATCCAGAAATACGTGGTGGCATCATTGTTTGACAGCTTCTTTTTCAGCAACTTCCTAATTTTAAACTAAGGTTTCAAAACCCATTTATATATTTGGATGGGACAGTTCATGAAAGAGTTAAAAATGGAGGGGTGGGGGAGTCAGTCAGTGCCCATGTCCCAGGGGAACTGTTCGGAAGCTCTCGTGCCAAGTCTCCCAGGTGGCACTTCCAGTTGAGAGTTAGAGGCAGCACATAACTAGGCATCTCCCACCCTCTAAGGCTGGCTGTCATGATAAACGGATACACCCCATGGATGGCAGGTGGAGATGAGCCTCCAAGCGACGAAGGAAAGCCGCTCAGGCTGTGAGCCTTGGTGCAAAACCAGGGGCGACTGCCAGACAACACAGTCCCTGTTTTCATTTGAGAACTATTAGCGAGTATGCTATCCGTTTCAAAGTTTTTCCAAGAACTGAGGATTTGAAGCTATCCAAAAAATAAAATGTACACTGTTAAAACTGGAATGATTTCCTGTTGGGGAAATCTGAATTTTACCTTACAGAGTTATAAAGTTTGAGAACGTATTTTAATGTTTAAAGGGGGGCTACATTATCCTTCTAAGTTAAGGAACCTTCATTTGCCTTTTTAAAATACTTCCGCTGAAGCAAATCATACTTGCAGATGGATGAAAATTTACCTTTTCAGCACAAGAGAAGAGCTATGGATTTGTTTGCCTAGTGTGGTAGCCAGCCTCATTATTAGGAGGAGACAACGGAGAATTATACAGTGATCTACAGGCCTTACTCTTCTTGGCTCCCAGTAGATTTTTATGAGCCAAACTTGCAAAGGAAGTAGAGTTGGAAGGGAAAATATGAGAAAGGCACAAAAACACTAGTGCAATATTAATTATTTTGATTAGTGCCAGCTACAAAGACAACATTTAAAGCTATCAAAATCAGGTTTAATCCATTTAAATTACTTGTTTTCTAGTAAGCAAGTAATGACACATCCCCTGCGCTCAAATGTCTCCTGATCCACGGAAACAGAGCGCGGCATGGAGAATATTACACTAATACCTTTCTCCTTGATATACTAGCTTTTCATGGAAGCTGTCAAACATATGATTCCTACCTGCTTTTGAAATGGTACTATCCCAGAACAACTGTATAATGTATTAGTTGTATTAAATTCTGATCGCATTACATAGACTGCGATCAGTGGACAAAATCTCAAAATATAAATGAACAAGCTAAGAGTCTAGAGAGTTTACTGTCTATTGCCATAGGCTATCACAAATTTTCCAGACATCACATCAACTAATAAACAGTACATTTCCAATATCACAATTTTAAAAGATTAATTAAAATTAATTAAAACAGTACAGTATACCAACCTATCCCAGGAGAACAAGCTAAGAGTTCACAGGGTGGTGTGGTGGTGAGGAGACAATATATAAAAATTAATCACACTACACAAAATCTCCCCTCCCAGGATTCTGTAAGTGTGCATGGACCTGGACAGGCCGACCTGCCTTTCCCACTTTGCTGCTCTCAACGTTCTGTGTGTCCTGAAGCGTTTGCAGACATCAGGACAGGGGGGTGAATTTGCACAATCATATTTTTCTGCATGCCTGGAGATGAAAACTATGTAATGATAACCTTGATTTGTCTGCAGGCGGCCCTGTTTTACTGTTTTCATGATTAGCAAGAGGCCCAGCCACTCTACTATTAGATACAGTGATATGCTTGGACCAGCCTGGAAGTAATAGGGCATACTTATAAGCTTGTTTAATGGTTTGCACTAAGGGGCTAAATGAAGGGGTTTACTTTAAGGAAGATACAAAAAGGAAAGGATTGGGGTTGCTCTACTGAGAGTGACATTCTTCAATGTGCTGCAATTCCTATGAAGGATTAGACCTGCCTCCTTATACCTGGTTTCAAGTGCCTGACCACCTACTCCACAATTCACACTTGGAAAAGCCGAAGGATTTCTAACACAGTTCTTCACTGAATTGCAAAGGGTTTCTCAAATGAAATAATGACAATTAAAACAGATTTGTGTTTGTAAAAGGCAGGCATGTTCAAAAATGAAATGGGGAGTACTGCAAAACCCCACCCTCTCCATGCATATGAAATTAAATTGCTTTTCAAGAACGTAGTAATACTAAATAAATCATGATTTTCACAGCAGGCAGTGGATTTTTCTCTCCTGCTTATTTCGTAACAGGTTGAGCACTTCTGTACTGAACATACCAAATGCTGGTTGCCAGGTAACCGTACTTTTATGATTCATCTGGTTTCTGGCTAGTTGATCTTTTTCACATGTTTTTGCAAGACCGACAACTTAGCTTAGCATTTCATCAATTGCACTGGGTTTCATCATTTTGGGGACATTAGGAATACAGCAGTGCCTGCTATTGGAATGCCTGCATCATCGTGGGATAACTTGCTCTTCTCCCCTTTGCAAGCCGTCACTTTTGGCGAATATTGTATTTCACTTTATTTTGTTTTCGAAACAACATGGTTTAGAAGAACGATAAACAAACGAGAAGGCAGGAGAATCAGACCAGAAGCAGGGCAGTGAGGTCCTCAAGAACGGCTCCTTCTTCCCCACCCCCAAGACTTTTAAATGATCAAATACGTCAGCAATTGAAAATCACTCCACATCCGAAGCATCGTTGTCAGAAAGATGATAATTACTTCCCTTTACCCGGATATATTCTATATACCTCCCATCATCAGAATCTGAAATACCACATGTACACAGGGAGTTCTCAAACAAGCTTTCAATTTCCTCCAGCTTCTTCCCTTTTGTTTCAGGAAGACAGCCATAGATGAAAATGAGTCCCACGAAAGCAAATCCTGCATACAGGAAGAATGCTCCTGCGAGAGAGAGAGAGAGAGAGACAAACAAAACATGTTAACACAGCATTATTTCCTTCCTTTAAGAACAGACTTGCAAAAATAGTGATAAATATCTGAGCACCAGAGTTCACCTGAAGGTTTCTGACTACATTCCTACCATTTATACATCTGTTACTCAAGGGAGTATTAAAGTGCAAGCTTTACTTCCTTTATATCATATATCCTTTTATATCACATCTTTCCATCCAGGGGTGCTCGGGGTTATATAGAGGGCAGTACAAACAGCAGGAAAAGTCGAGACGTCCCCACCCCTGACAATGTTCTGCAGGCTGACTCCAGCAATGAATACTCTGCCAATCTGCTCAGTCTGACTGCGAAATATGTCAAAATCCACGATTTTGAAATTTGGCTACTTAAATACGAAAAACTCACCGGGCATTACAACAGAAAAGTGGAACTTCGACTACAGCTATAGAATGATTACTGATGGTCATTCTCTCGTCTCACAAAATACACTGAAAATATTCGGTAGAATTTTAATACACTTTCGTGACCATGTTAACAGGACTATAATCAGATCTGGTTAAATGATGGAGAATCTCTAATACACTATGTTAAGTGTCTCTGATACAAGTAAGATTGCACAACTATATAAATTATACAACTATATAACTATATAAGTTTCTATATATTTTATTTAAAGAAGAAAATAACAGTAAACAATGCATAAACAAAAACAATATATGACAGAGTACTTAAATTACGTAATACCTCTTCTTTTCATCCCCCTACTTACTGCTTTACATTCAGCATTTTATGTTCAGCATTATATAATAATTATTCTTAGTTTTTCTTAGTTTCCAGCTACATAATCCAATTTTTATCGCTGAGACAATTTTCATACCTATATATTAGCTTTCTGGGAGACTTTAAGGAGAGAAGGAAAACTATCAGTCTAGATTAGGGCTGCCAACCTCCAGGTGTGTCCTGGAGATCTCCCAGAACTGATCTCCAAACTACAGAGATCGGTTCCCCTAGAGAAAATGGCAGCTTTGCAGAGGAGACTCTATGTCATGATAGACCCTGCTGATCTTTCTCTCCTGCCTAAACCCCGTCCCGTCCCAGGCTTCACCTCCCCACAAGTCTCCAGGAATTTCCCAACCCAGACTTGGCAACCCTAGTCTTGATCTTTGAAGATGGAAAGCTAACACTTCAGCTACTTGAAATAGAGTTCATTTGGGAACCAATTAAGATAAAAAAGAGTTCTTACCATAGTATGTAAGATACTCAGCTGTGTGCAAAAATGTTAGTGACACCAGAACATTGAAAATCCAGTTGACGCCAGAAGAGCACGCATTTCCTGTACTTCTAGCCCAAAGGGGGTATATTTCAGAATTTACTGTCCAAGGCATTGGTCCCATTCCTAAAATAAAAAGAAAAATCCAAAATCCAAAATTAAATTTCATACAACATTCAAGAACAGGACTTAAATAAAAACATGGTGGAAGAGTGTGGGGATTACTTTGAATTAAAAATCTTAAGAGTGGAAAGGTAAAGTTATAGGAAATTAGAGGAAAACTAAATACAGTGACTGAGAAATTTGAGGTAAGGCTGCTATCTTTCTGCAGGGCCTGTAAGACAGAGATGTTCCATCAGGTTTATGGTGGTTGATGCTGATGAATTTCCCAACTGGCTTCCTGCTTGGGGGTGGGGGGGCGCTTGTGTCCCCTTCTGGTTTTGTTGGCCACCTAACAGCTTGGCACCCCTGTTCCACGGGATTTGAGATTTGAGACTGGGGTTGCGCAAGATGAGCGCTCTACAGTGGATGCTGTTTTATTATATCTGAAACATTAATGATTTTACTGTGTATTATATTATTATTGTTTTATCTTTTTATGTATATTGTTTATTGTGGTAATCCGCTCTGAGTCCATTCACGAGGAGAACAGACTATAAATTCAATTAATTAAATAAATAAATAAATAAATAAATAAAATATGCTAGAAAAAAACCTTGGACATTCAGAAAACAATAGTGGCTGAAAAACAGTCATTGAAGAATCAGAACATTTTATGAGCAGATTAAAAGCAAAAATAGGAAAACAGAGGCTGGACTGAAAATGAAAAGCTGGATGGCTGTAGGAACATTTGAGGGCAGAAGCTTCTTCAAACATAGAAGCAAATATTAACTCAGATCAAGGTAATAACAATTTGTGAATAAAGCCAACCGGGCTTCTGCAGCTGTAGTTGTTTCTCTTTCTTTCTTTGAGGGAGGGATCTGTAGAACTGGGAATATGAAGGAAGTAAAATTTCTGCCTTTAAACACTGATGGGTTAAAGCACCGTATTGAGAGAAAGGAAATAACTACTTAGTTAAAAAGGCCAACAAGCTGGTGTAGGTTTCATTCAGGGAGCCCACCTAACTAAAATGGGTATTTATTAGGGAAAATATTTAGGAGAAATACACATTCTTTTTCAAAGGTAAATACAGCTAGAGATGTTGTTATTAAAGTTAAGAAGGATTGCGGGAAATATAAAAAGAATATATGAGGCCGTTATATATTGGTTAAAGGCAGCCTGTTGAATTCACTTTGGTGAATGTATATGTCCCAAGTCAAGATCTGAATATTTTAAAGCCTTATTAAGAGAGATATACAAAATTTATGGAAGGAAAAATAATTGTAGTTTGGAATTTAAATATATCTCCTCAATTAGATACATTAATTTAACATATGATCTTGGTAAACTTTTTAAAATTCCCGAGAAATTAGTGCCTAGAAGTCTGTTGGAGGCGCTCCCATTCATATGGGGGGAACTATTCCTTTTATTCTAATAGAAATAATACATACTCTAGGTTAGACTACTTTGTTTCTTCTGAGATTTTTTAGGAGGACAGATTTCAAAAACGGAAATATTCTAAATCCTGATCCCATGGCCATAACGTTAATCTGTAGATCAGGTCAAGGTAAAAAGGACAAAGTCAAGACCTTATTAAACTCAGAACACATGGAGTCACTGAGATTAACTCAAAGCACTAGGCAGGGATGTCGCTTATTGCCATTGTCATTGGCTGTGGCTTTGGAAAACAGAGTTGCGCTTACCGTAACTACTGTTCATTGACGTCTTCTGTGCAGACACACATGGGGACTGCGCCTGCGCAGGCCTGCCGACCGGATTTTTCTTTTCTAGCAAACGTCCACTAGGGGGCGCACGTCCGCTCCAATGCGCATGCGCGGCCGTTTCCCGCCCGAGCGACATTGGGCGACGTCGCCCCCTTTCCCCTCAGTTTCTCCTTTTGCCGCCGAATGCCTTCACATTATCTGGAAGAACACAGCGGGGTAGGAGGGAGGGTTGTGTGTCTGCACAGAAGACGTCAATGAACAGTAGTTACGGTAAGCGCAACTCTGTTTTCACTGTCCGTCTTCTGTGCAGCCCCACATGGGAGACTCACAAGCCACTTACCCAGGAGGCGGGCATGTGTTCTCACCGAAAAAGAGACTGAAGCACTGCATTACCAACAGCAGCCTCTTTCCTTTCCCACACATCTAGTGCGTAATGTTTAGCGAACGTGTCAGAAGACGACCACGTTGCAGCCCTGCAGATGTCTTGCAAGGGCACGCCCCTAAGGAAGGCCGCCGAAGCAGCCTGTGCTCTGGTGGAATGAGCCTTTAGTTCCAAGGGGCAAGGTAACTGAGCATGCGAGTAGCAGGCTCTAACAGCTTGAGTGACCCAATGGGAAATTGACTGGGCTGTAGCAGCCTTTCCCTTCCTGGGCCCATAATAGCACACAAACAGTTGTTTGGCACTCCTAAACTGTGACGTACGTTGAAGGTAAAATAAAATAGCCCTTCGCACATCCAAGGAATGTAAAGCCCTTTCAGAGTTATCAGAAGGGTCAGGAAAAAAGATAGGTAGGACAATGTCCTGTGAGGTGTGAAATTGAGTGGACACTTTGGGTCTAAAACGAAGGTCAGGTCTCAGCACCACCTTATTCTGATGGACCTTCAAAAAGGGAGGGTCCCACCTCAGTGCAGCCAGCTCGCTAACCCTACGGGCAGACGTAATGGCTATCAAAAAGGCCACCTTACAGAATAACCATTTTAAGTCACAGGTGGCCAGTGGTTCGAAGGGTGGTTTCATAAGCCCTGCCAACACTACTTGCAGTGACCATTGGGGAACAATTTCCTTGACTTGTGGAAACATATTATACAGCCCCTTCAAAAAAGACTTCGACAAACTGTGGGAGAACACCGTCTTCCCATCTATTTTAGGATGGAAGGCTGAAATGGCAGCCAAATAAACTTTAATAGAAGAATTAGAGAGTCCCCCGTCCTTAAGGGACAGGAGGAACTCAAACACAGAAGACAACTGGCAATCCCAAACATTAACTGCGGTGTCAGCAGCCCAGGCCTCAAAACGCTTCCATTTAGCTGCGTACGACCTGCGAGTGGTGTCCCTACGGGCATTCAGCAAAATTTCAGCTACCCTGTCAGACATCCCCTCCGTCCCCGAATGTGCCAAGCAGTGAGGTTGAGTTTGGGTAGGTCGTGATACCAAACCCCTTTGTCGGACAGAAGGTCCGGGTTCAGGGTGAACCGATAATATGACCCCTGCGAAAGCTGCATGACATGTTGGAACCATGCTTGTCTGGGCCAGAAGGGGGCCACTAGAATTAAGTGCGGCCCATCCCTCTGGATTTTGCTGACGACTCGAGACAGCAGTGGGAACGGAGGGAAGGCATAAAACAGGCGCCCTGTCCAGCGTATCTGGAACGCCTCCCCTAGGGAGCGGTGACCTAGTCCTCCCCTGGAACAGAATTGCGGGGCCTTCTTGTTGGCCTCCGCCGCAAAGAGGTCTACGTCCGGGAACCCCCAGTCCAAAAAGATGGCGTTCAGGTAATTGTCTGCTACGGTCCATTCGTAGCTGTCGGATCGCATCCGACTCAGTTTGTCTGCGATGACATTGGTGGTGCCGGGAATATGGACCGCCTGAATGACTACGCCTCTGTCCATGGCCCAGTTCCAGATCCGAACGGCCTCGTCGCAGAGGGCCTTGGATGTAGTGCCCCCTTGTTTGTTCAGGTAGAACATCGTGGTGCAATTGTCTGTGAGCACCTGAACCGCTTTCCGCTGCAGCGTGTCTGCAAATGCGATAAGGGCATAACGGACCGCTCTCAATTTTAGCAGGTTAATGTGATCTTCCCGTTCCTGCTCTGACCAAACCCCATGTGCCCTAAGGGCTCCACACTGGGCTCCCCATCCTATCGTGGAGGCATCAGTCGAGATTGTGATCTCGGTTTGGATGGACCCAAATGCAATACCCCCAAGGAGGTTAGTCTCATCAAGCCACCATCGTAAGGCACGGATAATCCCCCTGGGGATGGAATATCGGTTATTCTGGGACTCGTGTTCAAAATCATGAACCGACAGGAACCACAGCTGGAGAGGTCGCATGTGCAACCGGGCCATAGGGGTGACAGCTGTAGAAGAGGCCATGAGGCCCAGTAGCCTCTGGATCGCTGTCACGGATTGGAACCTGCACTTGGAAAAAAGGTTCACCATTCTGCCAATTCTTAATGCACGCTCCCTGGGGAGAAAACCTCTATTTACGCAACCATCCAATTCCATACCGATAAATAGTATTCTCTTGGACGGGGTAAGGTTAGACTTTTGCAAATTAACCAAAAGCCCTAACCAGGAGCAGGTGAGCATCACTGTATGAATCTGGGCCAGGAGCGCATCAGCAGAGGGAGCTGCTAGAAGCCAATCGTCAAGGTAGGGATAGATGGTACAACCCCGTTCCCTCAAATAAGCCACTACCACAGCCATACACTTAGAAAAAACTCGTGGGGCCGTTGAGAGACCAAAGGGAAGCACTTGGTAATGGTAGGCCTTATTGTTACATAGAAACCTAAGGTACTTCCAATGATCAGGATGGATGGCAATATGAAAATATGCATCCTTGAGGTCCAGGACAGCGAACCACATGTCCTCGGGCATTAACTGGAGGACCGTGTTCAAGGTAAGCATCCTGAACCTCTTGACGAGAACGAATTTATTCAGTTCCCGTAGATCTAAGATGGGTCGTACCCCTCCATCTTTCTTGTCTACCAGGAACATCCTGGAGTAAAAGCCTAAGGGGGGGTCCTGAGGGAGCACCTCCCGCACAGCCCCTTTCTCTAGCAGTGTTACAACCTCAGCTTGTAAGTTATGAGAAGAGGATTGTATTGAGTGGTCAGGAAGAGACAACACTGGGTAAACATCAAACTGAATTTTATATCCAACATTAACGATTTGAAGAACCCAACTATCGGATGTAATTTCTGCCCATGCAGAGGCAAACTGAACCAATCTGCTCCCAAACATGACAGACTGTTCAAATTCTAGTCAGAACTGCTTTGGCTGCGTTGCTGACTCTTTGGCATCGTGGGTTTGGGGACCGCGACGAGGGCGGTAGCTTGGTCTCCGGCGCTGATAGGAGCTCGCAGGCTGTTGGAATCGCCTGTAGGACCCATAACGAGGATACGGCTGGTATTGCTGTTGCCGACCACGATAGCCCTGTGAGGGGCGATACTGGAACCGATTTTTGGTGGATGGTCTGGTCGGGAGAATGCCGTAGGAACAGGCTGTCAGCCGATCTTTGCGTTTTTGGGAGAGGTAGTCATTCGTCTTGGATGAGAACAGGGATTGACCCTCAAAGGGCAGATTCTCAACTTTATTACGTGTCTTGACCGGCAACGCAGTCGTGCGGAGCCACGAGTGTCTGCGGAGGACGACGGAGGAAGCTAGAGCCCTCGCAGAGGTGTCAACCGTGTCACGGCCCGCGTTTATTTGTTGCCGAGACAGCCTCATCGAGGATCACCTTCGCCAACACTCTCTGGTCTGCTGGGAGTTTTTCCATGAATGCCGCCATGCGGTTCCAAAGAAATATCTGGTACGCCCCCATGATGGCTGAATAGTTAGAGATTTTCAGCGTCAGGGCAGCAGAGGAGTATAACTTCTTGCTCAGGGAATCCAGCTTCCTACTCTCCTTGTCAATGGGCACAGCATAAGACCCCTGGCGTTGGCGGGTCTGCATTTCCTCTGTAATGAGGGAAGAAGGAGGCGGATGTGCAAAGAGGTACGCACAAACGTCATCCCGCGTCTTGTACAGGGCTTCTAGCTTGCGGGACGTCGGGTACACAGAGGCCAGCTTCTCACAGATGTCGTGAATGATTTCCACCAAGCCCTCGGTGAACGGGAAAGCAATAGTCGGAGGGTTACCGGACTGGACATATTGTAGAATCTTGTCCTTTGGCTTAGGATCTACAGCCGATATCTCGATGTCGAGAGAACGGGCCATCCTGACCATTTGTTCCGAATATAGCCGGTAGTCCTCAGAGGGTGACACACGACCAGTCCCAATAATGATGTCATCTGGTGACGGGTCAGATGGTGGGCTAGGACTCGGGCACTGATAAGGCTCTGCACGTTGGTAAGGCGAGACGCGCCTAGGAGAACCATAGTGGGAGAACTCACTCCGAGTGTCACCCCAATACTCCCTGCCAAACGATGGAGAGCTGGCATACAGGGAGCCTTCTCTGTCAAAGCCACTCCGAGGAAGGCGGTAAGGCTGGTCCTCCCTCGCCATATAGTCATCGGCATGCCACGTCTCGGCAACCCGAGGTGGAGCGTCGGGTAGATCACCATCGCCATCAGTGGAGTGGTGCAACGGAGATGACAGGTGCGGTGACGGGGGTCGAGGGTTTCTCCCAGAGCACCTCATCCGTCTGGACCGACGTCGATTGCTGGTGCTTAGATTTTTTCTTCGACTTCTTTTCCCCCTTGGGGGCTGAAGGCGGATCGGAGCTTCGGTTCCGGTCAATCGGAGCCGGCGACATAGACAACAGATCCGAAACCTTTGGATCCGATCGAGGGCCTGCCTTCGGAACACGACCAGTGCGAGCCGATTCAGCGGGTCTCAGAGCCGATGACGTCGGAGTCGGAGTCGGATCCGAAGGCTTGGGAACCGACCCAGCCGAAATGTTCGGATCTGAAGAAGTCCTCGGCACCTTCGGAGCCGATGTGGCGGTCGGTTCCGACCTCGACGGGGACCTGGAACGGCGCCGCTTCCGAGTCGGATCCGACTGCGGAGTGGAGTGCTTGCGACCCGACGCGGAACTCGCAGCCTCCTTCGGATCCGGGGTCGGGTGTTGGGCTTGTCGGCGATCCGGCGAGCGGGAACGCGAAGTGGAAGCGGCCCTTCGGACAGATTCCGTCTCAGGGGGGGTGTCAACCGTCCCACCAGCCGGTGGCGGCCCCCCCGGGGTACCCGGGGCCCCCGACGCCCGCATCGCCCTTCTCCACAGCAGGGCGTTCAGCCTATTCGCCCTCTCAGCCCTCGCCTTCGGGGTGAACCGTTGGCAGTGCTCACATTTTCCGACGATGTGCCCTTCGCCCAGGCACTCGAGGCACACGGAGTGACCGTCCGTCCTCGTCATCTTTGTGGAGCAGGTGGAACAGCGCTTAAAAAGCGACTTCTCAGACATCTTCACGATCAGAGAAAGTTTCCTCAGAAAAAGTTTCCTCAGAAAAGCGGACAGCTAGATCTTCACCGGTCGGCGGCAAAGAAGAAACTGAGGGGAAAGGGGGCGACGTCGCCCAATGTCGCTCGGGCGGGAAACGGCCGCGCATGCGCATTGGAGCGGACGTGCGCCCCCTAGTGGACGTTTGCTAGAAAAGAAAAATCCGGTCGGCAGGCCTGCGCAGGCGCAGTCCCATGTGGGGCTGCACAGAAGACGGACAGTGAACCATTATCTATTGCTGTGAGATCTGAGCCAAAAATAGGAATAACATTTAAGTGCGGTCAATGTAAACGGCTAATACATGCAGACAATACTACATTTTCCAAGAAGCAACACAGTATTTCTTCAGATTGCTGGATGCGATAAGTGCATATGAAATTAAAGAAAAATGGAAATAATTACCATTATTGCAGTAGATATGAAACAGCATAAGACTACATTTGGGGTGACTTCTAAGCCATTTAGATATCTCAGAATATGCCACACATCAGACATAAGATCATTTTATCACTTAAACTGGGGTCCTGTGTGTCATCAAATTAAAGAGCTGGATTGTAGAGTCACCTGAAACTTCCTTGGATGGCTAAGATAAATGCTATAAAAATGTCAACTCTGCAAAAATTTCTACAGACACGCAGGGGGAACTTGTAGGAGATGGGAAGTCCCACAGTCCCCTGCTTCCTTCTCAGTTCCCCTCCTGTAACCACTGCTGCTGTCTCCTTCCTCTCCCTCTCCTGCTGCAGTCTCCTCCTCCTCCTCTCCCTCCCACTGCTGCCATCTCTACCCCACTCCTGTTAATATTTGCCTGCCCTCTTTTCTGCTTCTGCTGAGGGTGTTCGCCACCTTTCCCCCACAAACAACCTCTTTACCCCAACCTTCCTCCCCCACCCCGCCAACTTAGGTAATATTTACTGGAGTTACAAGGCAAGCTCAAAATGGCATCTCGTATCTTCTCTTCTTTGGGTCATAATGCCTATGCAAGAGTAGGAGTTGCTTCAGCTGCTGGGGTAGCAGTTTTAAACCCCCTTCTGTTTTTCATTTTGGATTTTTCTGCAAAACCAGATTTGTAGAAAAATCTTCCATATCTCAGGTTGGCCCCTAGTAGATTTTTGGATGCCCATGTGGAGGGGGCTGTTCAGCATTATCAGATTCTTGGTGGTAGTGGTGGAGAGTGCCGTCAAGTCATAGCTGACTTATGGAGACTCCTGGTGGGGTTTTTAAGGCAAGAAACTAACAGAGGTGGGTTTGCCGTTGCCTGCCTCTGCAACCCTGGTCTTCACTGGAGGTCTCCCATCCAATTACTAACCAAGGCCGACCCTGCTTAGCTTCCAAGACCTGACAAGACTGGGTTTGACTCTTTGTTGTTCCAATATTGCTGGACTAGACAAATTAAAGGGTCAAAATGTTAACACAATTTGTTTAGGCTGGATAAAGGAATCAGGTTAGATAAACCACAGTGCACAAATCAGTTGCAGCGGGAGGACTTGTTCTTTCAAATTTAACTCAATTTTACGAAGCAGCTAGTTAAGATTTTAGTTAGCCCCATGGATGCTGGATGGAAGTCTCCAATCAGAACAGACATTTGTTTACGTTCCTCTGGAGGTCTTGCTGTGGTCTAATCAGGAGAAAAGAAGTTCACATTTAAAGAAACTTTTCAAATAAGAAAATGATTCCTATGCAACTAAGAAAAACTTAGTCTGGTATATCCACTTTGACTTTAGGAAAGTCATTATTTCATTCAGACTCAAAAAAAGTTCTTCTAACAAGGCTGTAAAATGTTATCTCAAGTATGAGTGACTGAAGGATGACACACATTTTTGTGGGCCAGAGCCGTAAGATAATTTCTGACAGAACATGAATAATTTTTTAAAAATTATATATGGATTTTCCGTATGTTTATCTTTAACAGAGGCACAATATATTACATTATATTGATGGTATCTAACCTCACAGAGAGTAAACAAAATTTGTGGCACTATGGTGTTGGAAATGTTAACAAAATTCAAATGTTGGGCCTATGTAGTGGGAATACTGAGATGCCAGTTGGATTTTGATATAGCTACATTTATCCTCAATCAGATCAGGGCAGGTTGTCATAACACAGATATTTAATATTAAATATGTTAGCTGTAGCAAACATTATACAGGCTTTGCACTGGAAGAAAGCTACCCCTCTTCAAACAGAAGTTATTAAAAATACTGAAAATATTAAAAATGGGCATTTTGACAGATGATATATGTAAAAGGAATAGAATTTCTTATTATAAGAATACTGTGAACAAAAATTAATTTGTGGTATGCTGGAATTCTGAGAATGTAGCTATACTATTGGACAGACAGGGGTTTTTTGTTATAAAGGCACATACTGTACTTTTTTCTGGAATAAAAAAGAAAGTAAAGTTTGAGGTAAACATAAGGTGATTTTACCTCAGTGAGGGAAGTAAAGTTATGAAACATATAGCCCCCCCCCCACCCTCCCATTGCAACTTGCCAAGTAAGAGAGCTGATGCAAAGGTCCTCCTGATACCAAGGGGGAGATTTTCTCATTTATGTTACACTGGTATAAGAAGAAGGATTTAAAATAAGTAACTTCTGACTGGTCAAGTTTATGACCGGTCAGTGAATAAACGACTGAATCACTTTCATTGAACTTTACCTTAGAACTAAAAAGAGGGGAGCCTGAGACAAAGTGAACTTTAATTTAAGTGTCTGATGGGAGAGGAAAATAGGGCAGTCACGGTCAGGATATGTGCAGATTTAGCAACTAATGAAGGAAGTAACAAAAAAAGGACAGCAAAGGAACAGCTGTCTGAAGGATGTAACCTTGCAAGGGGAACGGAGATGGTGACAGAGGTTGGGAAAACAGAGGGCCAGCTGAAGAAGTGGTGGAAGTTTCTAGGTGTGGCACTGTATTCCAGCATCTTCAGTGAGCGGTCCCATGAGCCTCAAGATTCCCAATAAGCCAAGGAAATTCCTGACAAGAAGGAAGACTTCAAAGCAACACAAGCAAAGCCCTATAGGACTTGGCTTGGGGGGGAGCGGCAGGCTAGAGAAAGGGAAATGAAAGAAGTAATGTAAAGACTGCCGCCTTCCTGAAAGTAATTTTAAAGAGTACAATAAGAAGGCGAGCCTCCGTAACAATGGTCTAATTAAATA
Organism: Eublepharis macularius; assembly: GCF_028583425.1. Lineage (NCBI taxonomy): Eukaryota > Metazoa > Chordata > Lepidosauria > Squamata > Eublepharidae > Eublepharis > Eublepharis macularius. The sequence goes on from NC_072798.1 coordinate 94,005,725, forward strand.
TTCATCTAATCCTTTCAAATATTTAATCCTTAAATACATTTTTAAATATTTGCTTACACCTAGTATAAATGGCTGTAAGTAAAAATATATGATTTATCTCTAGAGGAAAATGACGGCAGCAGAAAACAGACTAGTAAGCATGAACTATTCTACTCACAGTAGAATCGTGGCTGAGGGATGGGACAAATAAAACGAAACGTTAAAGCAAACACACACACACAATTCAGACCTTCCACATGGACGTAATCCTATGGACTGATAACTGACTGTGGGCCAAAAATATTGGATAAATACGACTCTCTCCCCCTAGACTGACACAAAAGTGAGCAGTTTGTCAGCAGCACACAAGAACAGACAGGACAATAAGAAAAGCAAGGAGACGTTGGGACTTTGGGAAATATATGAAGACAAGGAATAAGGCAAGAGAAGTAACAATGCTACACAAAAATGACAGGGGAAAGTAGCATGAATCTCTCTTCTCGGATTTTTCATGGCTTCTTTCAGAACTGATAGAATAAAGAAAGGCAGAATAGAGAATGAGAAAAGGGGGAACGTTGTTGTAACAGCATTGTAAAAATATTTAAAAATTTTTAAAAATCACTAGGACAAGGAGTGAATAGCAAGGTAATATGTATTGTGAATACTCAGCACAGTTATGTTCTGGGACAATTTTAGGGGTGTGCAAGAAAAAAAAATATTAAATCTGAACTGGGAATACCGAACCAGAGAAAATATTTGGTAGTTCCTGAATACCGAATAGATTCTCTAGTTCGGTTTAGTAATATAGCAGAAATTTGGCTATTACTTTCTATGGGAAAATCAGTCTGGTGACTATCCACTGGGCTGGAGGAGGGTCATTTTTCAACTAAACTTCACTAAATTTGCAGGAAATCTATTAACTATCCTCTACCCTCCCCCAAGTTTCATCAAGATTGCACCCGTGGGGGGGTGCAATTTCTATGGGCCCCCAAAGAAGTGCCCCCAGCTACTCTCCATTATTCCGAGTTGGTATTATTTGGTATTTTGATTTGGAACAGCCAGATTCTACTGAATCAGCCAAAATTTGGTATTTTAAACTGAACTCTGAACCGACCTGCATCTGTAGACAATTTTCAGTCCAGCATGACTACCTTTTCCTCACAATAAGGAAATAGGAACAGATGAGCTGGGTTGCATCAGTTCTTTGAATTCCTGAGGTTTTTGACTAGTTGGCCAAGGAGAACGTGTTCAAACAAACGTGGTTCATCCAGTTAACTCATCAATTTCTCCTCACTTGAAGAGCAATGCACAGGTCTAAAATTCATATCAGCTTAAAAATTCTTCCTAGATTTAACAAGAAATCAATAACCCCAATTTATTTTGCCTTATATTCTTTCTGATGAGAACTTTTTACCTGGTGCAAAGAAAACCAGATATAAAATAAGTCCCAGGAGTGCTGTCCAAGAGTATGGTGTAGGACAGAAATTATAAGCCCAAAATGTGTCTCCAGTTTTGAGTCTTGTCTCATTTGAGCATCTGAAAGACAAATACCATACAAAATGAAGTTTAAATCAATGCCTGAATCAAAAAAGTAACAACATGACTACAACAGAGTAAGATTCAGCGGACCATGAAATCCAACACCTGTGCTGAAATCAAAGTAATTTCTATGTAAAGGTAGAAATTACAAAGGGTTACCAATTAGAGAGAGCCAGTTTGGTGTAGTGGTTGGAGAGCCAGTTTGGTGTAGTGGTTAAGAGCGCGGTACTCTAATCTGGAGAGCCCCCATTCCTCCACTTGAAACCAGCTGGGCGACCTTGGATCAGACACATCTCTCTGAGCTCCCTCAGCCCCACTCACCTCACAGGGTGTTTTGTTGTGGGGATAACAGTAACATACTTTGTAGACTGCTCTGAGTGGACATTAAGTTGCCCTGAAGGGCGGTATATAAATCGAATGTTGTTGTTGTTGTTATTAGATTAACACAATATTTATTTATGTATTTATTTACTTCATTTACACACCACAGGGCTGTTGTTGTTGTGAGGGTAACATGGACGAGCAAAGGACTATGTGGTAAGCCACTTGTGTCGCCAGTGGAGAGAAAAGTGGGATATAATGATCCCACCCAGCAGACACAGGACGGTGAGGGTTTACGAACGACACGGGAATCGGACTCTTCCTAACATTTCGTTAATTTAGCTCTCAAACTTCCTTGAGCTGTTATCTTGAGGGCCAACGGTTCAAGGATTGCACAGTTCCTCAAAGCCTGAAAATGAGCTCAGCTGTGTCTGAGTTGTGATTATTACCTGTGATTTCGGGGTGCGGGGTGGGGGGAAGCTAAGTGTTTGAAGGGCCGTTAGAAACAATATGATAGACGCACAAGCATCAACGTTCGTTGCTAGGAGAGAACTCTTGGGAAAAAATTTATTATTAGGGAGTTGATCCTGAATGGAGCCTAAAGTTCACCAAAGGCTGTTGAACTCAAGACTCGTCACCTTCCATTGCAATCTCTTCTCCCTTATCTTGTCCACAATCATTTTTTGTAAATGTGATGACTGGGGGAAAAAATCAACTTCCAGTCCCTTTTCAGCAAGTTTTTACGCAGTTTTGTCTTCTGCCATGGCTGGCTAGAGTAGCAAAATAAGCCTTTTGTTGGCAATCTTGTCTTTGTGTTAAAGCCACGCTCCTCTTGGTTCCTCACATTCCTTCTCTGACCCACCTTACACAGGCAGATTTTTGCATTCATGTTGCTTTTTAAATTACAGACAATACGTTAAACAGCTTCACCACATCGTATCATCTCATTTCAGTGCTGCTCTTAGTATCTTTCGCAGGTGCAGAGTGATGAATACTGGTTGATTATTCATGTTGAAGTGTCTTGAAGCAAACAATACTATAATGGGTTTAGTAGATTCCTTTCAGGCAGTCCTGCAGCTGCCCATTAAAGTCAAGTCCAATGTCTTCTGATGAATGCATCTTGCCCTACACAAAGGAGCTAGTCAGTTTATCATCCTGCTTCCCTGTTAGCCACTCTGAAACAACCTGCTGATTACTGTGTGGCTTACAGTCTTAACTAGGAAAGTGCCCATTACTAGGGAGGATATGAAAAGAGGAAGGAGGACTCACGTACCCTAAATCCCCTGGGAAACACATTGCATGTCTTTACCCTCTGCATATGGGAACACACTGTGCAATCTAAACATTCTTAGCTGGGGTGGGAAAGGAGGATCAAGCGTTGGTGCCCAAAGACAGGGTTTGTCCTCAGTACAAGAGAAACTTACCTTTAAAGCAAGACAGGAGAGGCCTGCTTTCAGGTCATAGAAATGATTGGAATTAACACTCTGGTCCGGAGATTTATAAGGAGTATTATTTTGTGCTGCACTGAATGGGATTTGTAACCTTTTCCTATCCACTGTGGCAGGAAAAAGGGTTTTGTCTTCAATACTACTGGGTCTCCGTGTGTTTCATTTTTCTGTTCTGTATGATGATGATGATGATGATTGTTATTTATATTATTTATATTTCTCACAGAAACTCAAGACTCAAGGTAGATCGCACATGGTAAATCAACTTGTGTAAATCAACTTGGATGATAGACAGCTCTCCTGGAAATCATTTTTTAAAGAATTCTGAGGGCTAGGAGAACTTTTTAAAAAAATTAAACAAACATGGAATAGACAAATTCTGATATACAAACATCCTCTTTCCTAACACAGCAGGCAGGAAAAGACCCCATGCTTCCCAGCACACAATGACAGTCAGAACAGGGACGACATTTCCAGTAAAGGAAAGCAGACCTCTCCTGTCTAGTCAGTGGTATTGTCTTCCCTAGGAAACAGGCAAAGATGTGCTAGCCGGGGAAAACACTATGAATGCAACAGGCTCACATTTAGCAGGATTTGTATTTGGATTGCCCCCAAACCAGAATTTCCCCATCAGCAATGGGTGCACTCAAGAGATACCACTAGGGTGGAGATAGAAGCTTGCCGCTAGGTCTGAGCCCTTTCTTACCTGCGCCCCAGATTGCCATCTGTTTGGGGCCAAGCCAAACGTTTCTTTTAGCATTAAAAGGTGTTAATATTCTATGTGTACAATCCTGCCTGTCTTCACATCTCAGCCAAAGTAACCAAAGCCAGTTCCTGTAAAGCTGATGGAACGAAAAGTCCTCCCCCTCCACAACAAGTCAACTGGACCCCAAAGGTGCCACCCTTAATGCAAACCACCTTGACTTTTATAGTTTCCAATTGTTCCGTTGATCTTGTTTCCAAAACTTCTCCTTTCTCCTGTCACAAATACCAAGAAAGCAAAGTTCTCTGGCAGTTTATTTTCCCAACTGTCACATTTAATTAGCTGCACTGTGTTCTCCTGTTTCCACAGTTACTGCAGCTGTTCCCAGAGTTCACTGCTTCTGGGCATGCTCATTAGAGTTGACAGCATTGGCAGGTCCTGAGTTTCCGGAATTCTCCACGGACATGGATTTTTTGTGTCCCAGACTAGTTTCCTAACAAACCTCTAGAGAAACTTAAACAGGGTGAAACTTGAGTTTTAAATCAAGTGGAACTGCTGCTGAAAAAGCTGGCAGTGTATCGCCAGGGATACCTTATTAAGAGGATATATCGTTAAGGTGCAGAGACACCTTTCAGAATAGCTACTCTGAAGAGCAGGGGGGGGAAACTTGACAGTGTCCCTTTGTAAAGCATCCTCCTCCAACTTCCACTGAAAGGGATTACTGCAAAAGATTTCTCAGCATCAGATGTAGAGACTAAGACAGGACAGACGGGAAAAAGGTATATACAGATGATCAGTGAGTGCAACCACTACAGAACTGATACGAGGCTGAAATGACCACAGTAGCCGTAATTCAGAAAGCTCCACCTCGAAGTCAGACCACAGACCATTAAAAAAAAGAGAAAGAAACAGACCTACAGTTCTGTAGGCTATTAAGGGCCGTTCATGATGAGGAGGGTGACGATCTCCTTTCTAGAAACGTCAGAAACCATAAGCCAGCTTGAGCTCACATTACTATCTAATGAAAAGTAACATGAGCTTACTAAAGGCACAGTCAAAGTCTGATGGATATTATTACACGCTCTCCACTTCTCTGAGCAGGAGAAGTTCCACAGGCAGAAGTAAAGGATCCATTTGGAGGAGAGTGCATCGAAGTCCTATGGCGTTTTTGTAATATTTGCTTTAGTTACCCATAATGCAAGACTGAGGCAAGGAGGCACTCCCACAGGGCAGCAGGTTTGCTACCTCACATCCGATCCCAGCAAGAGAGAGAAAAGATTGTGCACCCCAAGTGGCTTCAGCCAACTCACAGCCATCTCTGCCTGTCTCTCTTCCAAAAGTTCAAGCTGCCGCTCCATTGTGCTTGCTCTGTCAGTCGCACATGCACTTGCACATACACCTACCCTGCCTGCCCTCTCCCCTCAACTGGGAAGGTCACTACATTCAAGATCTGGTATGTACTTGATAAAGCTATCATGGAATGCTAGCAATGAGCACCCCTTAGGGAAATGTTGGCCAATCAATCTGAGTCACTGACCAACAAAGGAATGTTCAGCTGGCAACCTCAGCAATATTCTCCTTCACATTTTGTTTATCCACCATACAGGGGAAAGGAAGGAGACATGCAGGACGCCGATGTAGGCTGAGGTTCAAGTTACATTATCTCTCCCTGCTTCTGAAGGCTGGGCAGGCTGTGTGTGAACAGTAGGGGTGGGGTAGGGAGAAGAGATGGACATCATTTTTCATTTCACAGTTCTCCTACCCAAACTTGGGAGGAATGAAACCGGGAAACTATACAGACATCATAGCTTCCCTTCCATGGATAGAAAACAGCTTAAATGGGCTGGTGTTGAGCAATTTAGGGGGGAAACCTGTCTAATTTGGAATTGGGGTCAAAATGACCCCAAATTACTGCAAAACTTGGAAACCTGATAGCTCTCTTAATCATGACATTAGCTATTAAGAAAAAAACCAGGCCTCAAGAGTAACTTTTTTCAATAATGCAGGACAAAGAAGAGTAAAGTTTGGAATTGGGGGTCAAAATACCCCTCACTGAAAGCCTCAACATTCCACAGAAACACAAATGGGGTCAAATTGACCCCACCATTTTTAAAGCATAAGACACAGTTGAGAATCTGTAAAACTTTTTTTACAAAGATAATAGTTGTTGGTTCATCTATTCGTACATGGAAACAATGATAAAATCATCTTTCAATATTTATTGGAGTCACTAGAAACCCCAAATATGATAATGCATAGTTCTTTCACTTTCAAGCCAAGTCTATTGGGGGCCAGAATGACCCCCTTTACCCTTCTGATGAACCTCAAACTCAAAAAAGAAAAGCAGAAGAGAGGAACTTCAGGGTACTGCAGTTCATTGAGGAGAAAGCATGACAGGAGTTTGGTGTCTGTAGAATGCTTTAAAATGGGTAAACGATTTTTTTCAATGACTTCTTGGGTCAAAATAACCACCGTTTCTCAAATAGAGACTCTTTTCACGCACTCACAGCCAGAGTAGCCCTGATTGCCTGAGCTTGCTAGAACTTGGAAGTTAAGCAGGGCTGACCATGGTTAGTACTTAGATGGGAGACGGCTAAGGAAAACCAGGATAGCTACACAGAGGAAGGCAATGACAATCCACCTCTGCTCACCTCTTGCCTTGAAAACCACATGAGGGTGTCACCATAAGGTGCCTGTTACTTGATGACACCTATTATTATTATTATTTCTCACATTGTTCATCTACTCAAGGCATTTCTGTCCTGTCTTAGATTTTTTTTAAAAAATGTAGTGATCTGTAATATCTAGTAAAATCAAAGAGAGTCCAGTAGCACCTTTAAGACTAACCAACTTTATTGTAGCATAAGCTTTCGAGAATCACAGTTCTCTTCATCAGATGCATCTGACGAAGAGAACTGTGATTCTCGAAAGCTTATGCTACATCAGATGCATCTGACGAAGAGAACTGTGATTCTCGAAAGCTTATGCTACAATAAAGTTGGTTAGTCTTAAAGGTGCTACTGGACTTGTATTGTCGAAGGCTTTCACGGCCGGAGAACGATGGTTGTTGGGGGTTTTCCGGGCTGTATTGCCGTGGTCTTGGCATTGTAGTTCCTGACGTTTCGCCAGCAGCTGTGGCTGGCATCTTCAGAGGTGTAGCACCAAAAGACAGAGATCTGAGAGAGATCTCTGTCTTTTGGTGCTACACCTCTGAAGATGCCAGCCACAGCTGCTGGCGAAACGTCAGGAACTACAATGCCAAGACCACGGCAATACAGCCCGGAAAACCCCCAACAACCATCGTGCTACTGGACTCTTTTTGATTTTGCTACTACAGACTAACACGGCTAACTCCTCTGCAGTAATATCTAGTTTGAGCCTAAGACTTCGATGTATGTGAACAGGAAGAATTTGAAAGGTGTAAAGGTTATGCATTTGCTATGTGAAATACTGTAACAATATGGTAATTATAATGCAATTTCTGTCTTTTTGCTCAGAAGACTCTTAATAATTCAGTGCTGCAAGACATGCCACAAACACTAAGCCCTGTATTTGGTTTCACTAAGTGTGTGGCAATTATTCAGAGACTTTTCTTGCAAGTCACTCAGCTTAATGGGGATGCTAATATATGAAGAAAATCTACGGCAATGTAGCTTGCAAAAAATTTATTCACATCACTGCCAAAGAGTCTGTAAACAAGAATGTGTCAAATCGTTACTGTGAGATGTAAATGATAAGGCCATATCACATCATTTCCCCCAAATTATTGCCAAAGTGGAAACACAAGTCGTTTAGCTAAAATATTTTAATGCAAGCTAGTTGTTTCATATTCTTTGAACAGACATCAAGAGGGAGTGTTTAAACAAATATAAATGAAGCATCCATAACAAACTAAGGAATATGACTATGTTCACTGTGGTTTAAAAGTATACTCATTTCTGTACATTTTTTCAGTACGGGATGCTCACGATTATGAAGCAGCTGACAATTCTAGGCAGGGAATGGCAATAGACCATCTTCTGTGTACGCAGAGGCCAACCCATCAGTGGTGGCAATCTTTTTCATCCTGATGAGTAAATTCGTCGAGGTCAGAAGATGCTCTACTGCCTGGCCAATTATGCGCTTTTAAGCCCCTTGATTTCAAAGACTTCAGTGTGCCTCTTTCTTAAGGAAAAGGTCATGAATGCAGAAGTTTATTTGCAGTCTCTGCAGTGTGGAGAGGCAAGAGGATGGAAAACTTCAAAATCCAACATTCTTCAGCATTTGGGATTACTCCCACATAAATGTGCATAAGACTGGAATCCTATACACAGTAATTTGGGAGAAAGCCCCATTCGATGCAATGGGGCTTACTTCTCAGTAAACATGCAATCCTATTAGCTACCCACCCTAGCTACAAATTGTGGATCTCTTCCAATAGACAATGTTGCTACTAATTTTAGTTTTTTCCTTGAATGCATGTCTGGGAATTCATGACATCTCCAAAAGAGCATTGAAAGCCTACCTTCTTATATTCGTATTTATTATTCATATATTACAATCAGCCCCTCATCTGTGCATTGAACAAAACCAAGCACTTCTATGACTGCAACTTGGTTGACTAAGCTAGATTTATAAAATGATGAATAGAGTAGAGAAACATCAAGTATGGAAGTTAAGAGTTACCCAATATTGTCAGAGATCCAGAGGATTTGCATCTACTCCCCCCTCCCTCCCCACCTATATATCTCTGACCAGTTTCTTCATACCCTCCATGCATCTGAAGAAGAGAACTGTGGTTCTCAAAAGCTTATGCTACAATAAAGTTGGTTAGTCTTAAAGGTGCTACTGGACTCTTTACTATTTTCCAATAATGTCAGGGCAGACAAAAGGAAGTGAAAGTAAGTCCTGTTTACAACACATACAGAATTCACTATTATAAGATGTGCTGATGGTCACTAGCTGTAGGTCAAAGTCAAAACTAATCAGGAAGACATGAAATTCTCTTTATATAGAATGCTACACTTGTACAAATGGTGGCCCTGCACTAATGGAAATGTAATATCTCAGAAATTAAAACTGCAAAATTCCTACTTAATCCCTACTACTCATTACGTTCTGGAATTTTTTTTTAGGTATATCTGAATGTAATCCTCTTTTAATTATTTTTTAATGATGGCTGCAAAATATTTGTTATTTCATTTACATCTTTCTCTATTGTTCTCCCTGAATGGTTTGTTTTCCCTCAATATAATGTAGCTAAATTTTGTTTGCTTCACAGTATAGGAACGGTCATTCCGTTTCATCCAATTAGCTGACATCTCCCTTATGACTAATCCTGGAAGGACAAAGAAGCAACAACAAAAAGTGGTTCCAAAGGCACAACGGATGAAAGAAACAGGCACTCAACAGATCAAAAAAGGGCAAATACTTATAATCAAGGGGGTTCTCTCAGGAAACATTTCACCCATCACTGTTTTCAGTCCAAAAACTGAAACAAATTTTTGGTGTTACCGAGATCGCTTTAATGAGAGAGAAGACAAGTTCATGGAGAATATGTCTATTAAGGGCTATTAGTCTTGGAAAGTTCTGCCTCCACTTACTATCTAACCACTGCCGGAAACCGCGCTGATTATTTGGACCTTGACAGGGCGCAGTGTGGCAATACTGGGAGCCAATTTGGTGTAGTGGTTAAGAGTGGCAGGACTCTTATCTGGAGAACCGGGTTTGGTTCCTCACTCCTTCGCTTGAAGCTGGCTGGGTAACCTTGGGTCAGTCACAGCTCTGCCACAGCTCTCTCAGCCCCACCCACTTCACAGGGTGATTGTGGGGATAATAATAACATACTTTGTAAACCTCTCAGAGTTGGTGTTAAGTTGTCCTGAAGGGCGGTATATAAATTGGATGTCACTGTTGTTGTTGCTATTACTTAAGTCTTTAAATAGGGAGCTTGAAAAACTGCCATTTTTATGCACAGCATTTGCTATCCCATGATTGTGCATGTTCCCACTCCATAAATTATATTGCTTTTGCTAATGCGTTACTTCAGTGCAATGGTACATGGAAAGGTTAGGGTCCTGTTAATTCATTCCAGCCAACAGCTTATTTGTAGATAACCAATTATAAAGGAGGACTTTGTCTTAGGTTTTTCACACTGCATTGTACTGGCCTAGTTTACTAGTCTAACAGTGTGCTGAATACGTTTCATTATGTACAAGAAGATGTTTTGTAATTACTGATGGCCAATTCCACAAATGATGCAAAACTGAATTATTCAGAAGGGCTTTTTACACAGACAGGAGGGCTGTATTGTAGGGAGGGGGTCTCCAAGAGATGCTGCACTAATGAGTTAGGGACCACCAGGACTTTTTTCAGGGGGAACGCGGGGGAATGGAGTTCCGGCACCTCTTGAAAATGGTCACATGGCTGGTGGCTCCACCCCCTGATCTCCAGACAGAGGGGAGCTTAGATGGCCCTCCGCCCCGCTGGAGCAGCGCGGAGGGCAATCTAAACTCCCCTCTGTCTGGAGATCAGGGGGTGGAGCCACCAGCCATGTGACCATTTTCTCTGAGGGCAACCCACTGAGTTCCACCACCTCTTTTCCCAGAAAAAAAGCCCCGGGGACCACAGACTTCACTGCTATGTTGCCTTATGTCCAATCTGCTGCTTTAAGTATGACCCTACTGAGTAGTTCTATGTTGTCTAATGTCAGTCCTAGAATTGCCTAGGCTCTGTTTCAGTATTTCTTCAACGCTGTATCAGATTTTTGCTAATGTTATGTCTTTGTAAACTTGCATTTATTTACCCTGTGACATTATTGAAATGTCCTTGACTGTGCTAATCTTACACTATGGAATCTCAGTGAGAAAGGCAGACTATAAATGACACAAATAAATAAATTGAACAGTTGTACTGGTATCTTTCTTAGTTGTCTGTATTTATCAAGGCTCCTGAAAAGACACAGCTGCATTAACAGGAGGAGGAAGAAAGCCTGCTTATGTGGCTCTGGATTCCATGCAATCTATTATGACACTAAGCAAACAATGAGGGCAGCTGAACTGCAGTCAAGGGCACAGCAGTGTCATTTTCATCAGTTTCACCCTGGCAATGAGATTGCCACCGCATGCATTCTAGAAAGTTGGCGCTAGACTAACAGGCCAGGAACCATGTGCTGCTGCCTTCAGGATCTCTCTCCCCAATCATCCTGACAGCAGTGCAGAATGTTCATGAATTGCCAGCGGACTCAGAAACAGGGAAAATCACGGCATGTCCAAAGACATTAAGCGGGATGGACATCCAGAAGAACCCTCTCTGCGCTCTTCCACAGAAAGTGCTTGCAGTTAATGACATTAATTGTGCTGCTCACAGGAGAGCAGTCCACTTGAATATACAATAACCAGCCAGGAGGACCATAGCTAGCAAACCAAATCCAAAGTGTATTCAGGAAACAAGCAAAAAACCCCAGGGAAGGACACAGCTTTCTGAAGTGCCAGAAATGAAGACTGAAAAACAAGCTGTTGACAAGTGAATAGCTCTCGTCACAAATGCAAAGCACAGTTAATTAGACTGCCAAGTTGTTAACGTCAAGAAGCTTTAGGGCAAATTTTACAAATATTTACACTGTTCTGATGGGACTGAATACTAAAGCCTAGTTTCTAAAACTGTCGGACCCAACCTTGCAGATTTCAATTTGTTTCTTATAGAATACATCTCCGTCCAGCGAGCCTCTACATTTCCTTTTCAACTTTCTATATTATACTCAGTTTCTCCAAATTATTAGCCATGGATAACCCTTTATTCTTGCATCAGACTGCTTATCCGTTTTCCAGACTCTTGCTTGAGAACCGGAGAAGGCATCTTTTTACTTGCAAGCGGCCACAGTTGGCTGGTCTTTACGCTCTCTCATCACTATGAAAAGGTCTTCTTGACAGACGGAAATGTACTGCACGTACCGGTTGTTTTAAAGTTCTATTATTCTAAACTTTGTTTCAGTCATTAGCCATCATTAAGCACAATTATAACAGCTGTAATCAGCAGCACAAGAATAGCAAAGCACAGAGACATGTTTGTCAGAAGAACAATGATTACATTAATCACACTTGACGTTGATTTTTGTCTTGAAATATTTCTGCTGTTTTAGAGGTGAACGTGAAAGCTTCCACATGACGGAACCAGGTTTTTCTTCCCATTGTGTGAACTACTAGCACAATAGAGCTATAATCCTGAATGAATTATAACTGATCTCTAGGTGACAGTGATCAGTTCCCCTGGAGAAAATGGCTGCTTTGGAGAGTGGACTCTATGGTATTATACCATTCTGAGGCCCCTCATCTCCCCAAACCCCACTCTGTCTAGGCTCCAACCCAAAAATCTCCAGGAATTTCCCAAACTGGACCTAGCAACCCTACTGTGGGGCCTGCCTGCTTGCACCCCCCCCCAACTAGTCAGCTGTGGAACTCTGTGTCCTGAGGTAAAAATCAGGTCAAGGAAACTGCAGACAGTTGAAGAAAGACAGTACAAGACTCCTGAATAGGGAGTATGCCAACTAAGTTTTTAAATGTTCATGGGAAAATGGTGCACAACCTTTCTAGGGGCCATTTCGATGTGAGTCTCTCACATGAACCTGCCAAAGTGCCCACCATATAGGGTTGCCAGCCTCCAGGTGGTAGCTTGAGATCTCCCAGAATTACAACTGATCTCCTGGCAACCAAGACCAGTTCCCCTGGAGAAAATGGCTGCTCTGAAGTGTGAACTCTATTGCATCATACCCTCCCCTTCCTCAAACCACACCCTCTCCAGGCTCCATCCCCTAAATCTTCAGGAATGTCCCAACTTGGACCTAGTAACCCTACCACCACACCACCCCTCCCTCAGTCCAACTCCACCTCACACCTCTTGCAGCCATCATCTCTTACCACTCCCAAGAAGCATCCTGGCAGACATTGCATAAGATATACCAATGCTAAAAGCAGGAAGCAACTTAGAGATGCAGCAAAGAAATATGCACATTATACTCTTGTGGTGCACTGAGCAGCAGTGGCCCAGTACCAGCAAGTTCCGAGTCCAAGGTAAAGGTGACCATCCCTGCAGGCCTGGGCACAGTAGTAGAGGTGGGCACGGTCCGCATTACGGACCTAATTTCGTCACGAACTTACCCAGTTCGTGCTTCGCGAACACGCGGGCCGTGGGCTTGTGTTTTTCTCACGAAAGCGCCGAACATTGGGGCTCTCTGTCCGTGTGTCCGTTGGCCCGTCATGCCAGGATTCCCGCTCAAACAATTTCCTAGGCAACGGTGGAACCACCTTCCCCGTTTGGAACACACCAATCGTAGCCCAGGAAACCTTGATTGGCAGCTGTGTCAGCCAAACAGAGATCACCCTTTCTGTATAAAAGACAACGCGCGCAAAGCATCGGCTCCATTCTCCTGGTGCGGGGACGCGAGTTAGTTCTAGCTTGACAACTGCTTGCTGTGGGGAATTTTTGTGTGTGCGTGTGTGAGAGCGCGGCTTGTGCCTTGGGGCTTTGGGGCTTCAGCTGCAAGAGAGCTTTCTCTTTTCTCCATTTCTCTTCCTTTCTATTCTAGAGCACTTTTTAAAAAATCCTTTTACCGCGCTGATTTCTTTCTGCGTTGTGAGTCCTTAGGTTCTTCTTGGGCTTAATCCCCCCTCCCCCCCAAATCTCTTCCTTTTATCTGGGTTGCTGGTGGGTTCTATTGTGCTGTGACGCCACCCCACTCACAGACCCACGGTGGGTGCAAGGCAGCTTTGGGCATTGTCTGCTTGAGTTCTTGCCTTCATTTCCCCACGTTCTTTTTTGGCTGCGCTTGTGCCTTAGCCGGGCTTTGGGGCTTCTGGTGCAAGAGAGCTTTCTCTTTTATCCATTCCTGTTTAATTTTTTTCTCCTCGTTTCTATTCTAGAGCACTTTTTAAAAAATCTTTTTACTGCGCTATCGGGTTACTCTGATTTCTTTCTGCGTTTTGAGTCCTTGGGTTCTTCTCGGGCTTAATCCCCCCCCCCCAAATCTCTTCCTTTTATCTGGGTTGCCGGTGGGTTCTATTGTGCTGTGACGCCACCCTGCTCATAGACCCACAGTGGGTGCAAGGCAGCTTTGGGTGTTGCCTGCTTGAGTTCTTGCCTTCATCCCCCCCCTTTTTTTGGCTGCTGATGAGATGCAAGGGGAGGAAGACTGCTATTAGGCTCTGTGAAACACCTACTCTATGGTGATGACCGGCAGCACGTTTTGGGGGGGGCTCTCTGCTTCACTCCTTTCAAAGCCTTTTTAGTGGGTGACTTGGGGGGACATTTCCAGCCTGGCTTTTGAGGTGCAGGGGGGCTGCTGCTGGCCTCTGTGAAACACCTACTCTCTGGTGACCGGCAGCTCGCTTTGGGGGGGCTCTCTGCTTCACTTCTTTCTAAGCCTTTTTCACTCCCTCAATAGTGGGTGACTTGGGGGGACATTTCCTGCCTGGCTTTTGAGGTGCAAGGGGGAGACTGCTGCTGGCCTCTGTTAAACACCCACCCTAGGACCACTGGCAGCACGTTTTGGGGGGCTCTGTCAGCTTCACTCCTTTCAAAGCCTTTCACTCCCTCAATAGTGGGTGAGCTGGGAGGACACTTCCAGCCTGGCTTTTGAGGTGCAGGGGGGCTGCTGCTGGCCTCTGTGAAACACCCACCCTAGGACCACTGGCAGCACGTTTTGGGGGGCTCTGTCAGCTTCACCCCTTTCAAAGCCTTTTTCACTCCCTCAATAGTGGGTGACTTGGGGGGACATTTCCAGCCTGGCTTTTGAGGTGCAGGGGGGCTGCTGCTGGCCTCTGTGAAACACCCACCCTAGTACCACTGGCAGCACGTTTTGGGGGGCTCTGTCAGCTTCACTTCTTTCTAAGCCTTTTTCACTCCCTCAATAGTGGGTGACTTGAGGGAACATTTCCTGCCTAGCTTTTGAGGTGCAGGGGGGCTGCTGCTGGCCTCTGTGAAACACCCACCCTAGGATCACTGGCAGCATGTTTTGGGAGGCTCTGTCAGCTTCACTCCTTTCAAAGCCTTTTTCACTCCCTCAATAGTGGGTGACTTGGGGGGACATTTCCAGCCTGGCTTTTGAGGTGCAGGGGGAGGACTGCTACTGGCTTCTGTGAAACATCCACCCTAGAACCACTGGCAGCACGTTTTGGGGGGCTCTGTCTGCTTCACTTCTTTAAAGCCTTTTTCACTCCCTGAATAGTGGGTGACTTGGGGGAATATTTCCAGCCTGGCTTTTGAGGTGCAGTGGGAAGACTGCTACTGGCCTCTGTGAAACACCCACCCTAGGACCACTTGGCAGCACGTTTTGGGGGGCTCTGTCTGCTTCACTTCTTTCTAAGCCTTTTTCACTCCCTAAATAGTGGGTGACTTGGGGGGATATTTCCAGCCTGGCTTTTGAGGTGTAAGGGGAGGACTGCTACTGGCCTCTGTGAAACACCTACTCTCTGGTGACCGGCAGCTCACTTTGGGGGGGCTCTCTGCTTCACTCCTTTCAAAGCCTTTCACTCCCTAAATAGTGGGTGACTTAGGGGGACATTTCCAGCCTGGCTTTTTTTTTTGAAAATTTTTTATTGGATTAGATTATAATATCATTCAACACATACATTACCCCCTTGTAAGTCTATTTCTAACCCCCTCCCTTTCCTCCCCCCTTTTTAGTTGACTTCCAACAGTTTTCCAACCCTTAGTCTATCTTATTACTTAATTACTTAATATCTCATATATTCTATTAAACACACACTTAATACTCTTTTCTCTAAGCTTGTTAATTCTCTACTAAAAATATCTCTATAATACAAATTTCCCTTTAAATACCTCAATTAAACCATATATTCTACATAAGATAATGCTAGCATAATAATATATATTAGCAATCAAGATATTAAAAATATAACATTATATCCATTTTACTTTCCATTTAATTAAACTCTTTACTTTCCACAATCATCCTGATTCTGATATTAGCTTAGACTCTAATACTCTATTACACACCCATCTTTTACTATTTCTTATTCTAAGCTTATTTTAAGTCTATAAGGTAACTGTTATACTCAAATATCCATTATATACTCTTTACTTAAGCTATATATTGTAAATAATATCTAACTAGCTTAATCTTATATATCCATAGTAAAACATCTATTATTTAATACTCTATAATTTTTTAATTTTATCATAACCCTAATGGTAGCTTAGATTTTAATAATTAAATTCCCCCTTTCCCGGTAAAGTCACTTCTCTCTTCTTCTATTACATTTCAGTAATTCTCGAACTGCCACAGTTCCCCTTTCACGTCCCATTTTTTTTCTAGATATTGTTTCAATTTCTCCCAATCTACATTAAATTGTCCTGGATCAAGATCTTTAAGTTTTCTTGTCATTTTGTCCATCTCAGCCATGTACAGCAATTTGTAAATCCAATCTTCTGTAGTTGGTATTTCTTGTACTTTCCATTTCTGCGCATATAAAAGTCTTGCTGCTGTAATCATGTAAAATAACAATGTTCTGTACTGCATTGGAACATCTTCGATTCCCAAGTTCAGTAGCAGCAATTCTGGGTTCTTATTTATTTGGGTTTGCAAAACCTCATTAATTACTTCAATTATATCTCCCCAGTATTGCTTTGCTACCCACAAGTCCACCACATGTGGTATAATGATCCTTCATGTTCTTTACATTTCCAGCATTTATTCGACATATTAATATTTCCTAGCGCAATTTTCTTTGGTGTCAGATATCAACGATAAATCATTTTGTAGACATTCTCTTTAATACTTGTACATGTTGTAATCTTCAAAGTCGTTTTCCACAGGTATTCATTCCCACGCCTCCATTGTTATTTCTTTGTGAAAATTTATAGCCCACTTCACCATCTGGACTTTTACTGTCTCATCCTCTGTAAACCATTTTAAAAGTACTTTATAAATCCTTGACATTTCCCTTTTACCTTCTTGAAAAATTACATCTTCTAATTCTGAGTTCTCCATTCTTATTCCTCCTTTCAAACAATCCGAATTGTAAAGATCTCTGATCTGTCTATATTGAAACCATCCATAACATGGAGACAACTCCTCCTCTGTTTTTATTCTCAATTTTGAAAATTCTACTTGTGTTATCTCCTTGTAAGTTAAACACTGCTGCTCATTATCGACAGTTCTCGGATCTATTACTTCATACGGAACCACCCAGGAAGGAATTCCATCTTGTAGGTAATTTTTATACTTCTTCCAAATTGTGAAGAGGCTTCTCCGAATATAGTGGTGTAAAAACATAGAGTCTGCTTTTACTTTATCATACCACAAATATGCATGCCATCCAAATATTTTTTTATATCCCTCCAAAGCCAGTAATTTGCGATTCTTCAGCGTCATCCATTCTTTTATCCATGCCAAACCTATTGCTTCATGATATAGTCTTAAATTGGGCAGCTGCATTCCACCTCTCTCTTTGGCGTCCTGTAATACTTTCATTTTCACACGGGGTTTCTTGCCTGCCCACACAAAATCCGATATTTTCCTTTGCCATTTTTCAAATTGTTTGGAGTCTCGGATAATTGGAATTGTTTGTAACAAGAACATCACTCTTGGCAATACATTCATCTTTACTGCTGCAATTCTTCCCAACCATGACAAATTTAACCTATTCCATTTTATCAAATCTCGCTCTATTTGTATCCACAATTTCTCATAATTATTCTTGAATAGATCTATATTTTTCACAGTCAGTTCAATACCCAAATATTTTACCTTATTTGTTACTTCGCAGTCCGTTATTTCCATTAGTTCCTGTTGTTTCTGTTTGGACATATTCTTACATAATATCTTTGACTTCCTCTTATTTACAAAAAATCCAGCCAAGTCTCCAAATTCCTTTATTTTCTCCATTACCTTCGGCATATTCTCAATTGGATCATCCACAATTAACATTATATCATCCGCAAACGCTCTGACCTTGTAGGAAAACTCTTTTATTTTTATTCCTCGGATTGCATCGTCTTCCCGTATTTGAATCATCAGTATTTCCAAAACCAAGATGAACAACAATGGTGACAAGTAGCCAAGTGCAAAGTAATGCACATTGGAACCAAAAATCCAAAATATAAATACAAGTTGATGGGGTCTGAACTGGCGGAGACTGACCAAGAGAGAGATCTTGGAGTCATGATAGATAACTCACTAAAAACGTCAGCACAGTGTGCGACTGCCATAAAAAAAGCTAATGCTATGCTAGGGGTTATTAGGAAAGGGATTGAAAACAAATCAGCCGGTATCATAATGCCTCTGTATAAATCGATGGTGAGGCCTCATTTGGAGTACTGTGTACAGTTCTGGTCGCCACACCTTAAAAAAGATATCATAGCACTGGAAAAAGTACAGAGAAGGGCAACTAAAATGATTAAAGGGTTGGAACACTTGCCCTATGAGGAAAGATTGAGGCGCTTGGGGCTCTTTAGCCTGGAGAAAAGACGACTGAGGGGAGACATGATAGAGGTTTACAAGATAATGCACGGGTTAGAGAAGGTCGAGAAAGATGTGTTTTTCTCCCTTTCTCACAATACAAGAACTCGTGGGCACTCTATGAAATTATTGAGCAGTCGGGTTAGAACAGATAGAAGAAAATACTACTTTACACAAAGGGTGATAAACACATGGAATTCGTTGCCACAGGAGGTGGTGGCAGCTACAAGCATTGCCAGCTTCAAGAGGGGACTGGACAAATATATGGAGCAGAGGTCCATCAGTGGCTATTAGCCACAGGAGATAGATGGTATTCTCTTTGTGGGGAGGTGGTGCTCTGTTGTCTTGGTGCTGGAAGGAAGGCAGTGGGAGGGCTTCTGGTGTCCTGGCCTCACTGACAGTCCTTTAGATGGCACTGGATTTCTAGCCACTGTGTGTGACAGAATGTTGGACTGGATGGGCCACTGGCCTGATCCAACATGGCTTTGCTTATGTTCTTATGTGACAAAGGGCAACCCTGTCTTGTACCTTTACGTATTGTTAATTTTTTAGTCACATCGTCATTCACCAGAATTGCTGCACTCTGGTCCCTATAAATTTCTTTCACTGCTCGTATGAACTTTTCACCCATTTGCAGCTTTTCCATAGCGGCAAACATAAAGTCCCAGTTCAAGTTGTCAAATGCTTTTTCAGCGTCCACGAAGAAGAAACCAACTTCTCTATCACAACGCTTGTCATAGTATTCAATAGCGTTTATAACTGTCCTTAAGTTATCTTTGATTTGTCTATTTGGCAGAAATCCAGCTTGCTCCTCCGCAATAAATTCAGACATCCATCCTTTTATTCTCTCAGCCAAAATCTTCGCAAAGATTTTGTAATCATTGTTCAGCAACGAAATTGGTCTATAATTTTTAACATTGGTCGAATCCTGTCCCTCTTTAGGAATCAATGATATATTAGCTTCTCTCCAAGTATCAGGGGTCCTCTGATCTCGCATAACTCCATTAATCACTTCTTTCAGGAAAGGCGCCAGTTCATTAGCCATTACTTTATAAAATTTAGCTGTTAGTCCATCCGGGCCTGGTGCCTTTCCTAATTTTGTTAACTGAATTGCCTCTTTTATTTCCTCTTCCGTCACTTCCCTATTCAGTTTTTCTTTCCAACCTTCAGAAATTGCAGGGAGCTTCATCTTTTCCAAATACCTCATTATAGAGTCTTTATTCACTTCCTTTTTTTGGTACAGCTTTGCATAAAATTTAAAAAAAGCTCTACTAATGGCTGCCTGCTCCAAATATGTCTTGTTCTCCTCACAAATTTTATTTATGATTCTCTTCTCTTTTCTTTTCTTCAGTTGCCACGCCAAATATTTCCCAGGCTTGTTTGCACCCTCAAACGACTTCTGGTTCATTCTCTTAAGATTCCATTCCAATTCTTTGTTATTCATTGCCGTCAATTGTTCTTGTAGGATTTTAATATCCTGATATATCTTCTTTTTTCCTGGTCTCTTCTTAAGTTGTGTCTCTTTGGCTTTTATTTTCTCCATAATCTCTAACCTCTTCTCCTCTTTTTTCTTTCTAGCTCTTGCATTTAAATCCATTAGTATGCCTCTAATCACTGCTTTATAAGTGTCCCATACCTTATTAGTCGAAACTTCCTTATTCATATTATGTTGTATAAAGAATCTGGTCTCTCTTCGCAACAATTCAATGTTTTCTTCTTCTTGCAAAAGATCTTCATTTATTCTCCATCCTTTTCTTTTATTTCTTTTCCCAAATCTCCACATGATTGGGTTGTGATCTGAGCCTACCATAGGCATTATTTCCACTTCTTTAGTCCATAACGCTAAGTCTTTGGAGGCCCAGATCATGTCAATTCGCGATAAAGTGAAATGTCTTGCAGAATAAAATGTGTATTGTCTAGTTTTGGGATTCTGTCTCCTCCACACGTCGTCTAGAGTCTCTTGTTCCTTTATTGCAAAAAAAGACTTTGGTAGTAATCCTCTTTTCTTTTGTGCAGTTCCAGATTTCTTATCTTCATCCAAGTTAGTAACTCCATTGAAGTCTCCAGCTAAAATTATTTGATCGTAAGATAGTTCATCCAGTTGTTTTCCCAAATCCTCAAAAAAATTTTCTTTTGCTCCATTAGGAGCATATATTCCAATCACCAACAGCTTCTTTAAATTCCACATAATTTCCACTGCTAAGTATCTAGCTTCCACATCACTCACCACTAATTTTGGCTGTAATTCTTCTTTTATATACAACACCACACCTTTTTTCTTTTTTTTTGAAGCAGCCACAAATTCACTTCCCAATTTTGCAAACTTTAAGTATTTTATATCTTGCTTTTTAATATGAGTTTCTTGCAAACATACAATGTCACATTTTTGTTTTAATAGCCAGTGGAAGATATTTTTTCTCTTATTAGGCGAGTTAAATCCATTTACATTCCAAGATATTATTTTGCACTCCATAATCATAATCTTGTTGGTAAGTCCTTTTCATTGTCCCTAATGAACTTTTCCATCTCCAATTCAGATCTGATGCGCTTTTTAGCTCCTCCGAATTCGAAGGACAGTCCTTCTGGTATTTCCCATCTGTATCTTATCTTCATGTCCTTCAAAATCTGGACTAAATCTTTATATTTTTTCCAATCCAACAGCACCGATCTGGGCAATTCCTTCATAATAATCACCGCCTTGCCGTCAACCTCTAATGGATCCTGAAATTGTTTACTCACAATCATTTCTCTTGTGTTTCTAGTCGTGAATTGCACAATCATATCTCTTGGTAATTTCCTCTGGGTCGCAAATCTTGAATTTATTCTGTATACCACGTCTAGGATAGCCGCAATTTCATCTTCCTCTTCCCCAGGTATCCAGCCAAAACTTCTGTAATCTGTTCTTGGGCAGATTTTCCCTCAATTTCCGGCAAACCACGAAATCTCAGTTGTTTCTCCATATGTTTACTTTCTGCGACGGCCATTCTGCCTCTCATCGCCCTCATCTCAGTTCGTTGCGTATCTGCTAAGGTATCCATTGCATTTTCTACTACATTAACCCTTTGCTGTGCGGCTTGCAAGTCGTTTTGTATTTTTTCCATACCTTTCGTCAGTTCCACCAGTTCCTTCTTAAGTGTCTCTTTAAACTCTTTCGCCATCTCTTGTATCATATCTTTAACTTCTTTGTTTCCTTCTGAAACTTTTTAATCCAAACTTTCAATTGCTGCTTGCCACTCCTTTTTCGACATCGTGGGGCTAGCTTTACCTCGCTCCCACGAGTCCGCTCTTTTTCTTAACTCCGTGGCGCTTGACTTTATATACTTTTACTTTTGAAAGTCCCGAATTTAATTTATTTCTTAAAAAAACACATTTACACAGTCCAAAATGTCGGGCGTCTTTTCTCTATGGTTATTTCAACTATACTTCTAATCCAAGATGGCCTGCTTCCTCTTCCGCTGAAGCCACGACCTTTCCCTTCTTCAAAATGGCATTCTTCTACTTCCTGTCACATAGAAAAAGCCGCTTCTCTCCAGCTTCTCTATCGTTCTGACGTACTTCCTGTTCCTCTGCCACACACAGCAATTCTCGCGATGTTGAGACTTTCCCACAGTCCACTATCTCTTTCTCTCCACAGGTATGTAAACAATAATCAACTTTCTCTACTAACTCCGTTATACATAGTCCTTTTTAAAAAAAAATTTCTTGCCGGAATTTCCCCTCCTTGTAATCAATCTGTGGCAGTTTTTAGATTCGCTTTAAAACTTTATTTCTTAAAGTAATCTGTCCCGTTTCAAGAGATAGTAATCTTTACCTTCTTAGTTGTTTTCTCGGGTTGTAATCACTGTTTCTGTATTCAATTCACTTCAAGTCCCCTTGTCCCTGTATGAAGCTTGGGCATGCAGGTCTTATGCCAACCAAATTGGCTCCAAAACTGCTGTAGAGATCTTGGCAAAACCTTTCTTCGGGTGGGACCTCAAGGGACGGGAGAGAGTCCGTTGCGCAGGACCCCCCCCCCTCGTCCGAGATCAACGCACCCTCAGGTTCTTGAGCGTTCTCCGCCTGTTCTCCGCCTGAGAACAGTTGGCTATGGGCAATTCCTCGCCCCTCTAGCCTCCAAAACAGCAGTCCGGACAGCTCAGCTCTTAGAGCTGCGTTAGACCTTCATGGATCCCAAACCGGAGGACTGCTCCAGCCGGGCTTTTGAGGTGCAGGGGGAGGACTGCTACTGGCCTCTGTGAAACACCCACCCTAGGACCACTGGCAGCACATTTTGGGGGGCTCTGTCTGCTTCACTTCTTTCAAAGCCTTTTTCACTCCCTAAATAGTGGGTGACTTGGGGGGCAATTCCAGCTTGGCTTTTGAGGTGCAGAGGGAATACTGCTGCTTGCCTCTGTGAAACATCCACCCTAGGACCACTGGCAGCACGTTTCGGGGGGCTCTGTCTGCTTCACTCCTTTCAAAGCTGTTTTCACACCCTAAATAGCGGGTGACTTGGGGGGGGGGCATTTCCAGCCACGTCCTGTCCCTGTTATCCTCCTCCTGACGACACGTCCTGTCCCTGGTATCCTCCTCATGATGGCAAGCCCTGTCCCTGGGTTCCTCCTCCCGATGACACGTCCTGTCCTTGGTATCCTCCTCCTGATGACACGTCCTGTCCCTGGTATCCTCTTGATGACAAGCCCTGTCCCTGGTATCCTCCTCCTGATGACAAGCCCTGTTCCTGGTATCCTCCTCCTGACGACAAGCCCTGTCCCTGGTATTCTCCTCTTGACGACAAGTTCTGTCCCTGGTATCCTCCTCCTGACGACACGTCCTGTCCCTGGTGTCCTCCTTATGACAACAAGTTCTATCCCTGGTATCCTTCTCCTGACGACACGCCCTGTCCCTGGTATCCTCCTCGTGATGACAAGCCCTGTCCCTGGCACCTTCTAAGTACCTCCTCTTATTCTTTATAAACTCTACTACTTCCATTAGAATTTGTATACTTACAAAACAATCTAAGGCACATGGTGAGCTTCCTTGATTGACTGCATCATGTTTGGTGAAGTGGGTTTCGTCGGCGACTGATCGTCCTGCTCCTGCGAGCGCAAGGGCCCCTCTGAGGGTCAATCCCCAAAAGTCCGGTGACAAGGAGGACAGTGACCCAGGTCAGCTTGCTTGATAGCAAGCAAGCTGACACACCATGTCACTGAGGTGGGACTCATCCCCTGCCCAAAGAGGCTCCCTCTGAACAGGGTAGCATGAGCTTCCTTCCCTCAAGGTGTGAGAGACATCCTTTCCCTCCCTCCCGTGCCTTCTATTCCAGCAAGTGGCCTTTGAATTGCTGCATGATCTCCTGTTGCGGAGTTGGCTTTCACTCAAGTCCATCCATTCATTGCCCATCATGGAGAGTTGATCTCCCCGCCCCTGGGGAGGGCGTCTCTTGTTGATGCAGCCCCATCAACAGGTGGGTTTTGTGGGTAGATGGGTTTTGTGGGCAGCCACCTCTGCTGGACAAGTCTCTCTCCTTCCCCCAAGGGTGGGTAAGGGTCAGTGAGAATAGGGGAGGGGAAGTTGTTGTTTGTCTCTTTGGAAAAGTGATAATCGAGGAGCGTTACATGAGAACGTTTGGTGGGGAAAGTCAACTGAAGTAAAAATGTGTGGGGAAAACAAGGCCTTTTCTGACCCGAACCAGTTCGTGAATCGGTTCTCGAACCGGGCCTGGTCCATTAAAAGTTCATGGACCGTGGTCCGTGGAAGCCCCCGAACCCCGAACCAGCGGTCCGTAGGCAAATGCCGGTCCGTGCCCATCTCTACACAGTAGTGACGAACCTAGCAGACCTAACAGCCAAGTTATACCCTGATATCGCCACTATCACGGAGAAGTCCATGGACTGGCTGTGCAAGTGTGCCATTCTGACCCACAAGAATGACAAGGCTGCCATCATGAATGAAACAGTAGTCCCAAGGGGAACTCGAGCTGACGAGGTTATTGTGAGTGTCAAGGAGTCGTATCTGTGGCCCCTCATCAGGAAACTCTCACTAAGAAAGAACATGAGGGTCCACTTGAGAGGCAAGGTGTCCGCCGGGGAATTCTCTGAAATCCTACTAAAAATAGGGGATGGAGAGTATCCCGAGTCCAAGGGAAAGGTGACCATCCCTGCCTAGCCTGAGCACAGTAGTGACGACCCTAGCAGATCTAACAGCCACAATATACCCTGATATCGCCACTATCATGGAGAAGTCTATGGACTGGCTGTGCAAGTGTGCTATTCTGACCCCCAAGAATGACAAGGGTGCCATCATTAATACAACACAACTTAACTACCTTGAAGGGGCAGAAATGGAGTACAGATCTGTGGACTCAGTGGTGCAAATGGATGATGCGGTCCACTACCCTGTGGAGTTCCTTAACATGTTCAACCCTCCTGGCTTCCCAGCCCACAGATTTCTCTTCAAAGTGGGGGCTCCCGTGACACTACTCCAGAACCTCAGGCCACTCAAACTCTGCAATGGCACCAGAATGCAAGTGAAAGCCTTCCACAGGAACGTCATTGAGGTCACATTGTTCACCGGCAGTGCTCGGGGGGAGTCGGTGTTCATACCACGCATACCACTCATACCATCAGATGACCCCTTCGATTTCAAGAGACTGCAGTTTCCTCTCAAGGTCTGCTTTGCTATGACAATCAACAAGTCCCAGGGGCAGACACTGAAGGTGGCAGGAATTGACTTGAGGGAGGACTGCTTCTCACATGGGCAGTTCTACGTGGCCTGCTCCAGAGTGAGCTCACCCAGCAGCCTGGTGATCCTAGCACCTGAGGGGGAAACCACCAATGTGGTCTACAAAGAGCTCTTTCAGTAGAAAAAATGGTTGTATGTATTTTTCACTTTATTTAGTACACCACAATCTTTTCCTTTTAAAATCTCTTCAATAAATGTTTCATTTCAAAATTCACTTCATCAGTTTTTGGCAACAAAACGCTTTGCTTTATTCAAACACCTTTGTGAAGCTTGGGTACTATGCTATTATACTACAAAACCAACTCAACCCCACCCCCACAAACCAAAAAATCTTACATACCCATAAGTATTATAACTGGATTTAAAGTAGTTAAATACCATAGCGAAGCAGGAGTATCAAGCTAGTTCATAAATAAATACAGATATAGCTCAACAAAATGAGTCTTTTCATGAAAACAACTGAAAATAATTTGAGTACAAAGCTTTCTCTGGTTTTTGCTATTTTTTTTAGCTTTCCTGCTCTTTGAAAGAGAAAAATAAATCAAGTGGGAAAAGATCAATGTGTGTCAAAGAACAGCACACATACTTATATTTTAAAAAACCAAATTCTCAATTTTTACTTGAACTAAGAAATGATGCACATTGACAAGATGTAGGATTTTGAGTTTTCTTTTGTTTTTCTGGGAACAGATAAACAGAAGTGTTCTATTTCTGTCAGAACCAATATAGCAACTTTAATAAACACTGATGTGCACACATTAAAAAGGGACTAATTTATGTGAAATGGTGTGAAAAGAGTGTAGCATTCATTAATGAACAGCCCATTACTTTTGACAACTGTGACTAGATTTGTATGAACTCTAGCAGTATTTGTACCATCCCAAACATGGCTGAAGTCAGTCATTCTGACAGCTGTGGAATTTGATGCCTTACAGAGAAATATTAAAAATAGGTGGACTATCCACTGGTCAGTAGAATATATAGAATAAATATTCTGTATCTTTATTTCTATATATTTATTTCTATACATATTTATTTCTATAATAGTATATATATTCTATATATACTGGCCAGTAGAGTATATAGAAAAAAATTTACATGATTTTTTACACTTATATGAGTAGATACTTGGGTTTTTAAAGAGGATTTAAATAAATATTGAAGCATATCAACACACCAACAACAACAGTTATTCCAGTAGAGATAGGAGCACTTGGAGAGATTCCAAAAGGACTAACAAAACATCTAAGGGTTTGTTGGCATAGACAGAATAATGACTGGACAGTTGCAAACTGCTGCACTGCTTGGAACATGCCACATAGTAAAGTGATACCTCATTGACTCCTAGATTCTGGGATAAAATCAGAGGTGATGAGGGACCAAGAATTCCAGCCCAAACAGCTAGTGGACTGTGATAACGTCACATAACAACAACAACAACAACAACAACAACAACAACAACAACAACAACAACAACAACAACAACAACAACAACAACAACAGAAATAGAACACTTCTGTTTATCTCTTCCCAGAAAAAAAAAGCACAAACAAAACTCACTCCTGTATCAAATAAATGAGCATCATTTCTGAGGTTAAGCTGCTGTAGCAATCACAAGGGATAGCCGAATAGAGTAAAAAGATATTGAAAAGATAACAAAATAGCAAGATCTAAGACTTGAAGTTCACTTTCTCTGGGAGAAATGTACAACAGTTACTCCAGTAGTGATAGGAGTTCTAAATGCGATTACAAAGGGACTGACTAAACATCTAGATGGTATTGGCATAGACAGGATAAAAACTAGACAGTTGCAAACAGTCACACTACTTGGATAAAATGGAGTTAATAGATGTTGGTCCATCTATTTATACATGGAAACAGTGCTAAAATCATTTTGCAATATTTGTTGAGGTCACTATGTCCGGCAACGCCATCCTTATGTCCACCCCCACCACCAGCCCTGCAGCAGCAGGCACCATCTTCAGGCCCTACAGCTCAGCCTCTGGCAGTACCTCAGCTGCAGGAGCCTTTACAGGCCCCCAGGCCTCCCTCACCCTTAGGCCAGTTGCAGCCGACGCCCAGGCACAACTCTGGGGAACAGCCTGCAGCCACTCAGCAGACTCACCCTCCTTCTGCAGTTGCCCAGACGGCTCCACTTCATCCAGGCCCACAGGAGATTGCCATCAGCACAAGCCAGGCAGGCCCAGGCCCCAAGCTGCCAACGGAGCCACTGGGGAGGGTTCAGAAGCAGCAGGGGCGAGCCAGGCAGAGGGCAGACCAAGTGCCCCACCCTAGGCGGGGATGGAGTGGGTGGGGCCAGGAGACTGCAGCGTCTACCCAGCCCTCCTATCAGGGAGCAGGGCCAGTCAGGGAGACTGGGTGGCGATTGGGGGCAGAGCCAGGGAGGTGGGGCAAGGGGAGGCCTTTAAATTCAGGTTCCTGTGAAGGCCGAGGAGGATTATGCAGGGAGAGGCAGCTGGAGTGTGCTGTTACTCCCAGGGCAGGAGAAGGAACAAGGTGGTGCAACCCCCTTCCCTGTCCATCTGAGTCCAGAGGACACCTGCCTGGAGAGCTGGTAGGATGGCAGGCCGTCAGGTGGGGATGCCAGTGAGGGAGGAGCCTCACACACTAGAACCCCCAAATACAATTATGCAGAGTACTTTCACTTTCAAGGCAAGTCTATTGGGGGCCAGAATGACCCCTTTTACACCTCTGATGTACCTCAAACTTAAAAATGAAAGGCAGTGGGGAGGGAAGAGAAGGACTTCAAGGCACTGCAGTTCATTGGGGAGAAGGTATAACAGGAGTGCAGTGTCTGCAGAAAATTTTAAAAGGGGAAACCACTTTTTTCCAATGATTTATGGGGTCAAAATAACCTCCTTTTCTTTGGGAGGGGTAACAACAACAACAACAACAAGATCAGTAGTCTTTAGGAGACATGTACTGCTCTAACAGTTCAATCCTATTAGAGGGCTAAAGAAAGCCATTGATTTCAACTATCTTAGATAGCCTTTTCTTTCAAGCTCCTTTGATCCAATGATCTTGAGCAGTGGATAAAGACTCTATTTCTTTAAGGAAAGTATGGTGGAGAGATATTTGGCCACAGCCAATGTAGTCCTTGGATCTCTATCCACCAACAGAAAGGGGACTACATTATCTTTTGATACAGTGGAAGATAATTTAGTTAAAATAGGAGCAATCCATAATTCACAATAAAGTTTATAATGGGGCATTCCAATATCATATGGGATAAGGAGGTAACCTTTTTCAAAATGCACTGCCAGAGTCTATTGGTAAATTATAGAATCTCCAACACAGGACTGCTGAGGAGGCAGCATCTAGGTGTTCGAGCATAAATGCTC
This sequence comes from Eublepharis macularius, assembly GCF_028583425.1. Classification (NCBI taxonomy): domain Eukaryota; kingdom Metazoa; phylum Chordata; class Lepidosauria; order Squamata; family Eublepharidae; genus Eublepharis; species Eublepharis macularius. The sequence continues at coordinate 94,034,255 of NC_072798.1, forward strand.
TACAGTAACAAGGAACTGTTAGGTGTTTAGTGTAGGCTGGAATGACTGGAGATGGAAGGATGCCAAAGAACTTGGTAGAACTCAAAACCAACTGGCTAGAGCATACTCTCCGAGCTCGTATAACTGAGCAAGAGTAATCTAGATTTTTTTAATACATTTCTTGGTAATTAGTAAAGATTCACTTTTCCCAAGTCTCAGTATATCATTCCTTGGTAGACTGAGACTAGATAGTTTCTTGTCCATTTCTTGCATCCAGAGAGAGTAGAACTGGTCTTGATTTAGCTTGTAGAGCAGTTCTTCCATCTTAATGGAGAAAAGGACGTGTAGCCTGTGTTTAAATGCATGCAACTATGCTTTGGCTTCAATAGAGCCCTGACCCAATTCTAATCTTAAGACTATCTCATCTATACATTTTGAGGTTCCCGTAATACGTCTCAGAAAATGGCAAAATGGGTGATCTAGTTTCCTATTCACTCGAGAATCCATATTGAAGACCCATAAAGGAGCTGAGAATGATTTTTAAAATGAACACATGTTGACCCCCCGTCCAGCCTTTGACATTCAGGACCATGATTTGCAGAGTCTAACAGAAAGCCTGTATGCATATCCAATGAACCAACATTCATTTTTATGAATGAATTCATCACAATTCAAGCTTATGTACCAAACATTTATTATGTTGACATTCTATGTGCTCAAATATGCGATGTTATCTGCTGACAGCATGGGGGGGGGGGATGCAAAAGGAGGGCCCAACACTATATACTGTGCCCTGGGCCACCTCTCTGTGGCTCTACCCAACCCAGTGTTCCAGTTGTTGCTACACATAATTTTGGCGGGATTTAGGGAAAACTAATACAGCAACTCTGTATCTGATATGCATTTGTGAACAAGTGTTCGGTTGAGCTTACTTTGTTTTATTTCCTCCTAATGTTTCAGCAGTAGACCAAATTAAAAATTCCCTAGTTCGCAAACAAAATGAAAATACAAGACAAAACCGAGCATATGGTTCATACTATATTCAATTAACATGAAATAATCTGCATATAAATGACTGTAGCCTTTTATTACTCCAAGGCAACATTTGGTGATTTGCACTCTGCACTATATTCCTTTCCTCTTTCCCATCTTTTGTTACCATGATGTGAACTGAATGCTTCTGCTAGCAGAGATGGGCTTTTCTTCACATACAAGGTAGAACTGACTAGACAAGCCATTTGTTGAGGTTTCTGCAAAACAGCACACAAGTGGAAAAAGACATCTGTTGCCCAAATAGGTAGTCTCCTAATTAGTTAGGGGAATTAGCTTTAAGGAGACAAACAAGAGGGGGCAACTGGGTTTCTCCACCTTCGTTTACAGTGATTATTCCCTTAGAGAACTCTCAAATAAATCAGGCAGGTGTTCAACCAAAAAGGGTTTTTTTATTAAAATAAAAATAAAAAGGGCAAATGTACAAAAACCACACACAGCACACACACAAGGCAAACTAAGAAAATCAGCGAGGAAAGGGGAGAAAGCAATTTAGGGAGGGTGATAATTACGAGTCTTGAAGATTTAGGTCCATGAAGACAGCAGCAAAACGACCAGCATTTTACAATGAAGAGAAAAGGTCCAAATGGATTGGGGGGTGTATGTAGTGTCCCAAGACACACACACACACACACACTGGTGGATAAGGAAGCCAGTTATAGCGCAAAATGCTCCCCAGGGCAAGTTGACATCTTTCCCCCCCAAACAGTAACTTAATGGATTGTTCAGAGGTTGGACAATAAGTTGGGAGAGGTATGATGGGTCCTATCTAGGGTGGACTACAGGTAAAAAAGTGCTTGATGACTCTTTAAGCACTGGATGGGAAAAGTTACCAGGTTGGCTGAATAGCTTTGATTAGGTTAGGTGGGTGTGGGGAAGTAAGATCGGCCATTGATGAGGTGAGTCAGGAGTTTCTTGGGAGCCCCGTTGTTCTAAATTATGTGTCTCTATCTGGGGCATGGAGGAGCATCAGTCAATCAGCTGCTCTGACTCACATTTTGGTAATTCTTCAGGCTCCCACCAGCTGGCATCTACTCTGGGCCAGGCAGTGCCTTGGACTTATGATATATGAGGAAGGGGTGTTTATGATATTCCATCCATAAACTGCCTTCTTAGTGTGAGGAGGGGTCTGACTATTAAGACACCCAAGGCCTGGGCTGCCGTTTTCTGAAGGCAAAACAGCTGCTTGTGTCTCAGTTTGGCTTCTCAACCAGAGCTCCAAAGTAGCTTAAAGCCACCCTGTTTGAATGCCATATATGACAAATGTGGATATTTTATTTTTAAGTTAAGCACTGAATTATACATGTTATGCATGCAGTCCCTTTTTATATACAATGTTGAGTATATTTACTTACCCCATAATGAGAGGTTTAGGGTTGCCCATCTATCCAAATCCAAGGATATATCTGAGATCAGTTTATTAAAATTTCCCATCACTGTCTCATCTGACACAGCAATCCTGGATCTGTATTGCCAGCATCATTGCAGGATTCTTATATTACTGTCATTCCAAAGCCAGGCAAAGACCATAATCAATGTGCAAATGTTTGACCTATTTCTTTGATGAATGTGGACACTAAGATATTAACTGCCATTCTTGCTAACAGACTTCAAAAAGCTTATTAGAACTTTGGTACATGTAGCCCAGATAGGATTTATACGAAGTAGGCAATGATCTGATACTCTTAGATTGGTTGCTGATCTGATTGCATTAAATAGAAGTTGCTATTCTTTCACTTGACGATGAAAAAGCGTTTGAAAAAATATATTGGAAATTTATTTTCTCTACATTGACTAAATTTGGCTTCCCTCTTCAATTTTTGAAATGGAGTAGAATTTTGTATTCATCCTCTATATTTAGGGTACAGACCAATGGCATTTTTTCTGCACCATTCTCTCTTGATAGAGGTACTAGGCAAGGCTGTCCTCTTTCTCTTCTCATTTTTGATTTGTGTTTGGAACCTCTGGCTTCTTATTATTGACAAAATAATAATATATGTGTCTTTATATATAAATCACTAGAATTTAAAATTATTTTATATGCAGATTATCTTTTATTATTTATTTCAGAACCTCAGTCATCCATTCCTGAATTAACGAGTTTGATTAATAATTTTGGTGATCTGTCTAGTTATTCAATTAAGTCGACAAAATCAAAATTTATTCCATTGGGAGACAATATATCACAGAGTGTAATTACTGAGGGACATTTTCGATGGTGCCAGATGCTATTACTTATCTTGGAATATTAATCCCAAGGAATATTAAGGACATGATTTTGTTGAATTTTAATAAACTGATCTTGGATATATCCTTGGATTTGGATAGATGGGCAAGCCTAAACCTCTCATTATGGGGTAAAGTAAATACACAGAAAATGAGTATTATACCTTGAATTATACATGTTATGCATGCAATCCTTTTTTATATATCTTGTAGGTATATTAATAAAATTAATACTTTGTTTCAGAAATTTATGTGGGCTTCAATACCACCCAAGATTTCTTCAAAGAGGATACAACTTTCAATTAATGAAGAAGGATTTGGTCTTCCGGACCTTATTGCTTATCATCAGGCATATCTGTTAGTGATTACAAATTACGGGGATCCCACCTCTCAACTGGAGTATCCATTTTAGGCTCTTTCAGAGAGGCCTCTTTTTTAGAACCACTTTTTAAAAGGAATGCATTAGGGTCTATTTATATTAAAGTGGATTTTTTTTCTCCAAAAATCTCTGCAGCCAGAGAAGTATTGTATATAATATTACAACAGTATCAATTTTGACCCGTTCTCACATGCTAAAGTAACATTATGGTCAAATCCAGATTAAAAACTGGGAAGAAATCTTTCCTAATGGAAGGCTTGGACAGATGAGGGAATTTGTACTTTAGATCAATTGATAGGTAAGAATAATGAGTTCTTGTCATTTTTTCAACTGAGATCTAAATATGATTTGCCAACTTCTCATGAACGGCAATATTTACAATTGCAACATTTGGTGTCCAAATCCGGTCCAGCAACTTCGAGTGCTTCAGAATCTCTCCCACTGTTGGAGATGCTTATTAAATCAATATAGAAAGCAAAATCTACAATATTTGTATATAAACATTTGAGGTTGGTTAATAAATATGATATCCTGACCTGGATAGCCCAGATAAGCCTGAGCTCATCAGATCTCAGAAGCTAAGCAGGGTCGGTCTTGGTTAGTAATTGGATGAGAGATCTTCAACGAAGACCAAGGTTGCAGAGGCAGGCAATGACAAACCACCTCTGATAGTCTCTTGTCATGAAAACCTCACCAGGGGTCACCATAAGTAGCCATAAGTCTTAGAGATTAATGGAATGACGATCTGGAGCATCCAATTTTGCAAATGCAATGGGATAAGGCTTTAAGTGATAAACCTGTTGCTGCTATGAATCTTAAGTTGTCTTAGTCAGCAAAAAATTATGTTTAGGGTATATTGGACACCACAGTCCTTTTACTAAAGATTTAAGTGCAGTGTCTAACTGTTGGCAGTGTAATTCACAAAATGCATCTCTTAAGCATACACTCTGGACATGTTTAGTTATTCAGCCCTTTTGGAAGTCATTAATTTTGTGTTAAAAAACTCACTTATTTTTGAGGATGTAATGTACTGTTAAACTACCTGCCTGTCTCTTGGAATCTAACTGATGGTCAATGGAAATGCACCCTTCATGCCCATATACTTGCTAAAAGACTTATTCTTCAACACTGGAAAGGCAGAAGCCCACTTCTTGTAAAATACTGGATTGAAGACCTTATACATTTATCAACATTTAAATGTATCGCATATAGAAGGCAATTATGGACTTATTTGTACATATTTGGAAATCTTTTATAGATATCCATGTATAGATTTGCCTATAGTGTTTTTGTAGACAGCACTCCTTTTTTTTCTTTTGTTTTCTTTTCTTATTTTTTCTATTTCACAGTAATAAAAAAAATAAAAATAAAAAACCTTGCTGTGCTTCAATTGTCCAGCGCTAGATTTTTGGAATGAATGAAGTAAACCCGACCTGTAATGGCATCCTCTGCGAGTCTGTGTTGGACAGGTGGGGGAAAGTGTTCTTCCCAAGATTTAAAGGTTAGGTAGGATAACAGCAGGAGGGGCAGTTGACCCAGTTGACCCAACATAAAATGAACACCCCAATTTGGACCCTACCCACATACTCCGAATACCAGCCCATGTGCTACCCAATGGGAAGGGTCTCCTTGTGAGTTGGGAGAGGCAGCGAGAGGCACGTAACTTAGCGAGATCTACATCTATGTATATGAGGACTGTCCCTGCTAGAGAACTCTTTCAATAACAAGGTAGATGTTCAATCAAAAAGGGGGGTTTATTGAATATAGTAAAAGTCAACAGCACACAAAAACACACAACACACACACACAAAAAGCTAACCAGAAAGCAGGGGTGAAAACTGGATATAGTTTGAGGGATTGGGTGAGAGCGTCTGGGAGAGAGCACTGAGCGATGAGTGACCAGCATGTCAATGCAGAAGAGCTTGGATGAAAATCCGAAGGTGGGGCATGTACGCAACTAAGGTGGAGTCAAAATTTTTGAAAAATTGAAATTTTTAAGAGCTATTTTCCAAGTTTCAACAAGTGTTTCAAATGCTGCAATTCGTTTAAAGGCAGGCCTGCTCTCGGTACAGGGAAAACTGTGGATTATTGCCTTGAATTATAGGTTAAAACTGATTTTCTCACCTAGTGGTCTTACTCATACTATGATGCAAGATAATTTTGTTTCCCCATGGCAGAAGAAGATAGAGGTCAAACTGAACTATTATGGTCTCTCTAAGCAGTATATGCAGGCTTTGGGTTATGCTCAGGCTAGAACTATTTTAAAACAAAGAATATTAGATGTCAAATGGCAGATGGATGTGAGTACGATTAAGAATCCTGTATTTTTATTTTCATTGGTTTCTGTGTTCAGTTTATTGCATCAACTTATAACTTACAATCATTTACTCCCTCCATATTAGCTGTTCTTTCTTTTAAGAATCCTGTATTTGATGTAACTACACTTAATAAGATAATTTTGAAACCTTATATTAAATTTTTAGATAACAGTAACCATAGGAGAAATTTTACTCTTTTAAGGTATAATGCCCTACCTTCAGCTATATTGGAGGCCAGATTTACTAAATCTTCGAAGAAAGGCTGTATGTGTGGGACGGGAGCTGATGAAACGTTAGAACATGTTATTTTTGAATGCATCCTATACCAAAATATTAGGTAAACTCTGGTTATGCCTATTGTTGATTCCTACCCTGGTGGCAACAGAACGATACTTCTGTCAAATATGCTTGCAGGTGATAATCAAAAGCTGACTAGGATGGTTGCCAAGTTTGGTTGGTTGGCTTACTGAATTAGGGAAGAGACAAAGAAGCACAGATAGGGTCATTTGATCTTAATATTAACTTTTAGATCTTAGAATTTTAAACTCTTATGTATAATTTTAGATAGTATTCTATTTTATACTTGTATTGCTTTTACTCGCTATTCAATACTTTTATTGTACTGTTTGCTGGTCTTGGAGCAGAACTAAAGTGGAGGGGTAGTCCAATTATACTGTGGAACGTGCCCTGGGGCAAGATTACATCTTCTGCCCCCAAAACAATAACTTAATGGTTGTCTCCGGGGGTGAGACAAAGAACTGGAATGTTTGACAGAATCTTCCTAATAACTTTAGTTATTAATTATAATTGACTAAAGTTATTAATTATAATTGATGACCCGTGATAGATGGATGGGTAAGGTTATCAGAGCCCTGAATCACCAGAGAATGGGAGAATGGATAAGGGGAGATCGGTAGGGTGTGTTAAGGTGATTAATTCAGGAACTTAGGATCTTTGCACATCTCCGGGGCACAATGGAGTGTCTGGGGGCACTTCTTTGGGTGCCCACAGAATTGGATCCAATCTTCATGAACTCAGGGGGTCTGTAGAGGACAGTCATGAACAGGTTCCCTAAAAGTCTGGTGGAGTTTGGTTAAAAAAATAACACCCCCCCCCCGATAGCTCCTAGATAGTTTTCCACAGTGGCTGAATTAACCTGGATTTCTCTGATCTGTCCAAGATGGATCAGAGAATCTTTTCCAGATTAGGGGAATTCCAGATTTTTCTGGGATCCCTGAATCCCAGATTTTTTTTTTTTGATGCACACTCCTGACAGCAGAATCCAGGAACTGTAAGTCAAGAAATCTACAACACCAATGAAGTTTAGAACATAATCTTTCCATGCTCAGTGACAGGTTCTGCTGGGTCCTAGTCAGAAGTAGTAGATGAAATTCTGCCTTGTCCTGAATCGGTCGTCTTGGCTAAACTCTTAATAAAAGAGCAGCTTAAACAGTGCATTCTTTTTATTATTTTTAGCTATTCCTTGCGGCACTTCCTCCCTCTCCTCCTGCTGCAGGTTCCTCCTTTACAATGAAACAAAGAGACAACAGCACTGCTCCTGTAAACTTTGCTCCTCATCATTTTGACATACTGTATGATTATTTTTCAAGTTTTCCATGGCAGCCTCTCTAACACAAGCAGCCATCCTGGTAACCACAAGGTAATAACATCTCCCTATTCCCTCTACTGTAACTGACAACTGCAATTTGAAAAATACTGTCAAATTCTAATTGGAATTATTCACCTGGCATGTAGTATTTGCAACTGTCAAATGGAAGCCTAGGATCTCTCATAAAAAGATGAAACACCATTCTTGACAGATCGAAATATATGTATTTCTGCTTGGACTGAGGGCTAAAAGCTTCCAGTGTACAACCCGCTGTGATTCTATAAAAGAAACCAGAATTGACAGGGAAAATCCACACCGGTTCATAAATCTCAATAGTACCTTTACTCATCCACTATCAACCTATACTCAGAAGCAGAGGATGAAACAAAAGCTTTAAGCTGCCCGGCTAAGACTGCAATCCTAAAAACACTTTCCTGGGATTAAGCCCCAATTAATGAACTAGGATGTATCTTTGAGTAATCTTGTTTAGGCTTGATCCTTAAACATTCGACCAGCAATACATTTTAAAAATAAAGTGCATCTGAATGATTCATTACGAATGAGCCCACGTGCTAGATAGCCATTTATATCATGCAGGATGTGGGGTAAACTGAGCAAGACACTACAGAAGCAACTCAACACAGGGCTGTCATTTCATCAGTGGCTGTGTGTTCATTTGAGCATGCCCACCTTGATTATATGCCAAAAGGCACTGCATTATGATAAGCAAAGATAAAATGATAAGCAAAGATAAAATTAAAAATAAACAAAGATAAAATTAGAAAGAAAAAACTTATTACCCAAGCAATCCCACTAGCCAGGGCTTTTTTTCTGGGAAAAGAGATGGTGGAACTCAGTGGGTTGCCCTTGGAGAAAATGGTCACATGGCTGGTGGCCCCACCCCCTGATCTCCAGACAGAGGGGAGTTTAGATTGCACTCTGCGCCGCTTGGCAGTGGGGAGGGCAATCTAAACTCCCCTCTGTCTGGAGATCAGGGGGCAGGGCCACCGGCCATGTGACCATTTTCAAGAGGTTCCGGAACTCCGTTCCACCACGCTCCAGCTGAAAAAAAGCCCTGCCACTAGCAATTCTGTACTTGTTTAACTGATGCCATCAATACAGAAGCTTTATGTTCTGTTAATGGTTTTAAAATGTTTGAGCAAATGTGTCAAGCAAAGAAACAATATAGATTGCAGATGCAACCCTAGCTTATCTTCTTTGATGTATATCCCCAAAATGGTGAGAAAATGGAACATAGCTTCAGATGCTGTGTTTGCCACATTTTCCCATGTCCAAACAGGAAATTATGCACAACATACCTAAGAACATGTAGATAGCATGTACAAACTCTACGCATATAGGCACAAAGCTCATAAAAGGTAAAGGTAGTCCCCTGTGCAAGCACCGAGTCATTACTGACCCATGAGGGGACGTCGCATCACAACATTTTCTTGGCAGACTTTTTGTTACGGGGTGGTTTGCCATTGTTTTCCCCAGTCATGTGTGACACATATATACAGGTTGAAGTAGACCCAGTGTAGTCATTCCTCCTTTGTACACAGTGACTTTTCTCAAAACGTACATGGGTTTAGTATTAGAAGTATGCATGTGTGCTTTTTGGCATTCTGTTTTTTTTGGGTTTTTTACACAAAGGAGTTTATTAATAGAAGTGCAGAAGGGTACACACATAGAAATGTGCAAGCAGAAAGGTAAACAATAGCTAGTCTACCCTAGCATACTTTTTAAAAATACCTTTATTGTATTGTCGAAGGCTTTCACGGCCGGAGAACGATGGTTGTTGTGGTTTTTCCGGGCTGTATTGCCGTGGTCTTGGCATTGTAGTTCCTGACGTTTCGCCAGCAGCTGTGGCTGGCATCTTCAGAGGTGTAGCACCAAAAGACAGAGAGATCTCTGTCTTTTGGTGCTACACCTCTGAAGATGCCAGCCACAGCTGCTGGCGAAACGTCAGGAACTACAATGCCAAGACCACGGCAATACAGCCCGGAAAAACCACAACAACCAATACCTTTATTTATTACAAGTAGAAAAATACAACACACCAAAACAAACCCACAACCCAAAGTTAACAAAAAAACCCATCCAAGATACAGCCAATGACACAACCCAATATGACCCACATCAATACTGGTAAGTAATAACTCTGTAATAATCCTAATCACTTGTGCCTCTTTAGCTTTATGACCATCACATTTTTTCAAAGCCTTAATAACAATGGTTATTAAGGCTTGTTTTTTCTTTGCCTTTGATGTTCTGGAAAAAAATGTGATGTGACCTTTTAGTGTGCAGCCACAAATGATTCAACTGAAGAGAGTTTTTATTTTCCTAGTGAGGCGAAAAGAATGAAAGCCAAATGAAAGAATTTTAGACAAATGAAAACCTCTGGTGAACATTATTATGATGTCAAATGCTATTTTGAAGACTAATGTAACAGCAGCACTTTTTAATATAAAAGGATAGGTCCCCATGGGAAACCAATATTTAAATTACTGAGTCTCTCTGATAAAATTAAGGAACAACAAAAGCAACATACCTGCCCCAAGCAGCTTCCATTGTAGATTTCTTATTAACAGGAACACAGGAGGACTCCACAACACTTGACTTGTTTAGTCTGTAGCAAAACCCACAAATTGGATCCAGCATGCATCCATTACAGTAACTGAAAGAAAGAATGAAAAAATCACAGCAGTGTAAGCACAATCTTTTGGGAGCAAAACATCAATTAAGAATTGGTAAGTTTCCGGTGGGTTCGAAAAATGGAGGACTGCTTCTCAACTCCATGTCATTTAGCTGCCAGTGAACAAGATACGACCTCATCTCTTATGCTGTTTAACATCTCCATGAAACTATGATGGAAGAGGCTTCCCAGAATTTGGAATACAGCAGCATAGATTTGTGGATGCTACCAAGCTCCCTCTCTTCTTTCTATCTGCTTCTAGAGAGGAAGTGGAAATACTGAATCTGTAATGGACTGGGTGAAAGCAAACTAAGTGAATCTTAAGCTGAAAGGAAATGACTGGACTCCTACAATGTGTTTTAATGTGATTTTTATTAATTGATGTTACCCACTCTGAGCCTGCTTGCAGGGAGAGCAGGTTATAAATGGAGATGGGCAAGAACAGCAATACAAACAAAAAAAACCCCACGAACAGCCCAATCTGCTGTTCGCGAACAAACTGTTCGTGAGGCCCCATTCTAAACGAACAGGTGGTCATTGCAAGCCTCGTTCATTGTTGTTCGTCAAGCCAGACAATTTGGCACCTGCAATCAATTCCCTTGGCAACTTAGGCAGGGATTGTCTGAACTCTGTCTGAACTCCTGCTGTTGCCCTGGAAACCCCAATCTAAGCCCAATTTAGCTTGATAGGCAGGTCTTCCTTTCAAGTGTGGAGCTCCAAATTTGTTACAAGAAAATTAAGACCGGGGGGGGGGGGGGCTCCCAGCTCTGGCTAGTCTTTGCAGACAGTGTAGAGGGAGAGAGATAGCTGCTGTTGGCATTTTGATAGAGAGACAGGGAGAGTGCACTGGAGCTTGAATTTTCTTTGTGCGGTGGGATATGGATCTACCCCTTCAGGTTCCAGGACTGCTGACAGGCTCTGAGGCCAAGCTATTATTTTCTATTGGTAACTTTCCTGCTGCCTACTCAGGTAAGGTTTCTGGGAGTGGTGCAGTAGGGATCTTGACCAAACTTGGATGACGGCTGAAGGAAAGCCTGCTGGCCCCCATGAAGAGCCAACCGTGAACATGTTTGTGAACAGGGTCATGTTCGTGGTTGTTCGTAAGTCCCTGTTCGTGGATGGCAACGAACAACGAACATCATGTTCATTTTTTTTCCTGTTTGTGCCCATCTCTAGTTATAAATCTAAATAATAATAATAAGCTGGCCTGCTCTTACATACATGAAATATGACTGCAGGCAAAATCCCAATTTGAAAGATAATTTCTCATCTGGTAGCAGTGAATATTTCCTCTTTCAATCTTCCCACAAGAAAACAGATAAAATACCCCTACAATTACCCATTATAGACAGGAAAGAATTAAGACACTATTGTATTAGAGATTCATTAAGTTTCAATGATCATTAAGGCAGATTTAGTCATCAGTGAAAACTGTTTATATATGCACAAATGAAATATAACTCCAGTATACATGACTTGCTTAAAATGACCTACATTGCAGTGGCTGCACAAAACACTAGCAAAAATGACTGATACTCATTTAGCTGTGAGGCAGTAATCTTCATAAATATCGGAGAGAATTACTGTTCAGTAAAAGTTGCCAGAAAATGGTAAGGGCTTCCAAAAACTTTATTAGCATCTCTAATCCTCTCCACATTATGCCCCTAAATTTGTGTGTGTGTGAAAGAAATCTCCTCTTGGAAAAATATTTTTCTAAATTTATCTGAAGACTTAATTCCATTTTTGTTCCAAAATCTTCACATTATTTATCACTATTAATGCATATGGCACTTTCTAGAATCCAAGATGACAGGATCTTGTTCTAAAGAGCTTACAATCCATTTTTAACTAGAATTAGGGCCTCAAATTAGTTTGAAGTTTATGCTTAATAATTAAAAGAAGAAAGGTGCTCTTTCCCTAATTTATACATTCATACTGAATCTTGATAATAAAAACTAATTCAAGTTTTTATGGGATAAGATTTAGGTTTTACAATTACTGATTTCACTGAGATACAATTTAGGCTTGATTGAATACTGCTAATTGAGTTAGTCTACAACAGATGCAAAATACAAGGTCTTGTAACACTGGTGTTTAAACCCAATTAGGTAGAATAAAATGTTCCAGAAATACACACAATTTTGATGTAGAAATCATATTGTAGCTTGTGTAGCTTTCTTTTCTCAGTGGAGACCTAACTGCACACATAACCAACACTCTCAAATGTTATGGCTTGTCTCTTAAAGTACTATCGATGTATAAGTACACTCGAGATTTCAAAACTTTTATTAACTTAAATCGTATTGGCTCAATATTGGAAAACAGCAGTTATTCTTAACAGCAAGTTCCAGTTAAAGACAACACATTGTCAAAATGGACACATTCACAGAGATTATTTAATAGAATCCGATCCAGTCTCCCGTCTCCCTACCCACCCCTTTCAACTGGGAGAAAAGCAGATCCAATTTCCTTTGCTTTAGAACAAACATTGTGGTCATGTGACAAAAGAAAGGAATATTTTTTTCTAATGACAACGTACCAATTTTTTAAAAAATGTTTTTTAAAGTCTGTATTTGTTAAAGAACACAGAGCTATTTTTGTGATAGGTTGTAGTACTAAGTCATATACTCCTGCCCCTCCTTGAAAAGGGTTGGTGTGGGGGCAGACTTTGCAGGATGGCCCAAGGGGAAGAGAGTCCCCATCTGTGATCTCTTTTAAATGGGTCAACGGGGGAAAAACTGGAGGAGCCTATATGAAAGAGCTGTAGCCCCACCTCCTGCCTCTCCCCACCCCCGGACATGGAATAGCACCCACCTTTTCTTCCTAATTGGTAGAGAGTATTTTTTTTCACCTGCATTACTCTGTAGATCAGGGAGGGGACCCACTAGGGCTCTAGCTGGATTGCTGCCATTGGTAGCAAGGTGGATAAAAATCAATGATTTAAAAAAAATTAAAATTGGATTGTTTTGATATAAATTCAATTTTGTTTGATAAAATGCTTTTTGAGTAAAAATCTATCTAAAGATCGTTTTTTAAATTTAAGATACATTATAGCTCAAAGGTTTTTCATCATAAAATAAGGATAAATTTTGAATTATGTAGCAGCAGAGGAGAGTTATAGCTGACTTATGGTGACCCTGGTGGGTTTTTCAAGGCAAGAGACTAACAAAGGTGGTTTACTATTGCCTGCCTCTGCAACTCTTGTCTTCACTAGAAGTCTCCCATCCTGTTACCCAAATTGGGGGGGTCTCCTTGTGAGTTGGGGGAATTAGTATACAAGGAGATGCAGCAAGGGGGTACCTAGCAGGATCTCAACCTATGTATACAAGGGTTGTTCCCTTAGAGGACTCTCAAATAGACAGGCTGATGTTCAACAGGTAACAAACAAGGAGGGTCTTGAGTAGAATTAACAAGGCAAGATTATAAGACCATCTAACGAAATCACCACTTCAAAAGTATTTTATCATATCAATTGCAGCACCTGGCATTATGTCATTGGTGAACAGACACACTGAACACGTGGCAGGGCAGCCCAATTATACTGTGGAACATACTCTGGGGCAGAATCGTGTCTTTTGCCACCCCAAACAATAGTTTAATGGCTGTCTCTGGAGGTGAGACAATAAAATTGGGGGAAAGTATGAGTCTTGTAAGCCACCTGGAGAGCCTTCACTGGCTGAAGAATATGAGATATAAATAGAAGAACATAACCTGTTTCAAAAGCATAAGGCATACATGTGGATAGGCGCATTGCTAAAATTCTTGTCAGTGAAACAATGAGACAAAAAGGGAGAAATTATCCTCTATCAATGAGACTCACCAGAAGACTACACAACCACATCTTCTCTGCTGTCACTTGCCTTCGCTTTTATACACAAGAACAATGCATGTGATTGATGGGGAATGAACAGCATGCTAGAAAGCTTTCACAGAATTCCGGAGCTTAGGCGCATAGGGAAAAAACTGGAAATGCTTTGATACACTACTATTTCTCACATGTGAACTCATTTTTCCACATGGGAAAAATAAATTGGCTTTCTAAGTACTATCTAGACTGATACAGCTCTACTTCGTAGACATCGCTTCCTACCCATTTTGTTAGGCCCTGGCTGTACTGCCTTTGCCGGATTTGGAATGGTCTGCTAAATTTTAAAGAAATCTCTATGCAATAATGGAGGTGAACGAGTAAATGGAATCTGGGTTTGGACTAGCTACTTAGGGTGGTTTAATCTGAGCCCCCTGAGATGACGGAGCTAAGGTAGGCAAGACCTTTAGAAGGGTCTTCCTAAGAAGCAGGCCCAACCCAGCATGACCATGGCACCCTGGCTGTTACGTTGTATGTATCGATCCAATCAAATCTTCACAAGAAGAGCTATTTAGGCAAAGTCATAGATCCAGAGGAGTTAGCCGTGTTAGTCTGTAGTAGCAAAATCAAAAAGAGTCCAGTAGCACCTTTAAGACTAACCAACTGTATTGTAGCATAAGCTTTCGAGAATCACAGTTCTCTTCGTCAGATGCATCTGATGAAGAGAACTGTGATTCTCGAAAGCTTATGCTACAATAAAGTTGGTTAGTCTTAAAGGTGCTACTGGACTCTTTTTGATTTTATTTAGGCAAAGGCTGCCTTCATTTCATTCCTACCAAATATTTCCTCAAAGTCAGTTCTTGTTCAAATGGACCGATCAAGCCTCTTTCACAACTTTACTCCCTCCTTTCTTTTTAAGACTGGAGAACTGGCACGTTTCTGATCCACTCCAAGCTCCTTCCAATGCCAATCAGAATTATTTTCCCCAGCCTCCTGGCAAGCCCCTGAAAAGTCACCTTTTGTTCTTTATTGTGCTTGATCCCTATAACTAACCTCTCTTCCAGATGCTAAATTGCACACTATTAGTGTGCAGGGACATGCCCCTTGCACATGCCCATGCGCCTCCAGACTCTGGCTTTTTTGTGATTTTGTTTTTGCAAACTGTTTACACCATTCTGAGTGAGGATACTGCAGAAAGGCAATAACCAAGTTTTTAAAAACAATTTGACCATAAGTTATCAGGGCTGCTATTAGTTTCTTTTTTGGTAAAAAGAATGAGTTAGAAGGTACATGGATGGTCCTTTAGTCCAGCAACGGCAGGATTCCAGCCATTTATTAGCAAAGAAAGTACCGTCGTTTGCTTAAGCAAAGCTTTCCATATGCTTAATGTCCCTAATTCTGAATGGACTCCCTCATTTTATTCCTTGTATGTCCTTATTCTATACAATCTATCAGAGGTGCCTAAAACTGCTACTCCAACCGCTTAGCCAATCTAAAGCTCATCATCTTTCTCCCCTCTCTGGTATATATTTCAAACCCTAGGGTTTGCTACTTTTCTGGCAATTTGGAGCCTAGTCTGTCGAGTAATCTAAGACAGACAAACCACTATTTTTTTTAATCTTTTCAAAAAATAGTATTCCAGTATGCGTAGAACAGTTCTTCTACACATGCTTTGACCGGCATAAAATAAAACACTACTTGCCTTATACATCATATTACAAAGATGAGAGATTACTGGACTTTTATATTGAAATATGTCCTGTTACTCTCTGGAGTTTTAAATTAAATTAGGACAGTGGATAGAGAGAGAAACATGCTAAAGAAAGGTTAAATATGAGTACCTGAGAACAGCTTTTATTAGTTAGCCAATTTCAGGATTTATTATAAGGTCATCCTTCAGCTCCACAACATCAGCTGTGCAATAGAATTTTAATTACATTTTGATTAGGGCACAAAAAAGTGATCCGAACAGGCATTTGTGGTTCACTTTAGATTTAGCTCTTCTGAATTTTGCATAGAAACTACCAGACTAATTTTTAAAGCTATACTTGCCTTTAATATCTGAATAAAATATAAATTATGTTCTAAAGGATACAAATTGGAATGAGTAATAGCTCCTGAAATCACTTCAATAAATATCCAGTCTGTTCTTGGAAGAAACAGAAAATAGACAAAATGTTACACTGGACAATTACCTAGGTGTGACAGGGATGCTTCCAAAGATGTGAACTAAGTGAATCTTGGGTTTTAACTATTAAGACTGCCTGAATATGCATTCCTGCACTGTATTTTTCAGTGTCCCACAGAAACCTTAGTAAAAAGACAGTAGCCACTGAAAGCAAATGTCAGCCTGCTAGAATTAGTCAAAAATGGAAATACCTTCTTTAGAGTATTTTACATAGTATAAACCTAATTCACAGTACAAACTAGGAGGTGCAGTGTTATTCAGATCTGGATATCTGCAACACCATAAATATTTTGCATTACAGATATTCAGCTCTAAATAAACTGGTACCGTGTCCAGATTTGGTTTTATTCAGGAAAACAATCTATTCAGCCATTATTCCCAATTAGGGCCACTATCCGGGGGGGGGGGGGGTGTCTAAGCAAACTTCACTAAAATTGCAGGAAATCTAGTCCTGACTGTCTACTAAAGAACCTCCAAATTTCAAGAAGATTGGAACCAGGGGTCCAATTATGAGGGCCTCTGAACAAAGTGCCCCCTGCCCTACCGTTTCCTGTGGGGGAGGGGGAATTCAAAACTGGCTTTCAGGCAAAAGCACACAGGGGCTAGGAAACACTGGCCAAAGGCCCAGTCTCAATGCAAGCTGAACCAAAAAAGCCCAATGGAACCAACATCAAACCAGAGAATCTCAAGAGAACAACTCAGCAGAACCAACATCAAACCAGAGAATCCCAGCAGAGAACCAGACAATCCCAGCACAACCAACGTCAAACCAGAGAATCCAAATGAAAAAGGGCTTGCAAGCCCAACAGAACCAGTGTCACTCACAGAAGCCAGGCAGAACCCATGGCCAATGACACCACAGAACAGAACCAACACAATTCAACTGCACCGTAGCAGAACCACCACCAACTCTGCATAAGCACTCAGTCGTAGCAATGGCAAGCAAACACAGTTGTACTTGTTTATTTTAGTATAAGATGGATCCCTCTCCCAAGGAAGTTCTCAGAAAGTGAAAAAGAGGGGGTAATGTTGGGAAACCTACGTTCAGGTAATTGAAGAATGGCAAGTTGACCTTCAGAAAGTGATAAGGAACAGCAGAATCTCTCATACTGCCCCATAGTTGAAAATGCATTTACTTTTTGCTTGTTGTGACTATACTTAAAAAGGGTATTTGTTTTAGCCTGTCATTTGTTATATCTTAATTGAATGTTAAACATAGACTAAAGTATGAATAGGCAAACTTTTTGGTCTAAGTGCTGTGAAAAAGCGTCATCTTCCTTTAAAGGCGTTAAGGTGCAAGCAAACAAAAGATAGAGGGGAGATGAGGGTTGTACCTGGAGGAAAAAAACCAAGCCTCAAGCGCACTGATGGCATTTTGATGATCTGCCTTGGGAGTCTGCTGTTGGTGATGCAGGTCTGAGAGGAGGCAACAAGCATAAGCCACGCCTGTTCGTTCTCCCGCACTGTCGGCCCCAGCAGTGTTGCCAGTTCCCCAGCTGCTAAATCAGAGACCTGGCTCTAGGGACCAATCAGTTCTTCTGGTGTGTTGCTGCCTGCCCTGAAGTACAGACTTGGGCATGCGCATACTTGCAGCCTATGACTGAAGTCTGCACATTCGCCCTTCCAAATGTTTCCAAAGTCTATAGGCTGGGTGGGGGCACCCCTTGCTAGGACTTGATTGGCAGAGAGTCCGTTGCCTCGGTAGCGATGGGGAAAAGACGCACTCAAGCGTACTGTGAAAGTGTGGCATGGCTCCATCATTGGAAAAGGCATTTAGTTGGGCCAAAAGATAACGAGGAATTGATGTTTCTTTCTCTGTATTCTGGTTAACAAAGTATAGGTGGTCAGCTGTGCTAGTTAGCTGGATGGAAAGCTCAATAAATAGCTCTCTTAACACACTTCCTCCCTGCTTTGCTTTGTTTTCTGTGGCCCTGGCCTGGATGAGAAGGCTCTACAAGTTAAGTTGCCATTATTAAAGATCTCATTTTTTCCCCATCACAGAGAGAACTTCGGTTTGGGATACGACTAAATGAAAGGCTATATATATGCAGACTGCTCGTTTTGCTGTAAGAACATTGTTTAGCAAGTCAGTGTGCTCAAGAGCTGTTCAACTCCCGTGACAAAGTTAATGCTTTCAATGTACTTTACAAACAAAAGGATACAAACCCAGGACTGACCCTCCCTTTTGTTTCATTGTTCACATTGATACAAAACGATAAAACCTAATAATATAAAGCGAAGAGATTCTTATTTATCTGCAATAATAATAGCTTTAAAGGAAAGTGTCATGTGTAAAGCAGTCCTTGGGCATGTGGTATATTTTTTGTAACTCTCAGATTACTTTGAAGAAACAAAAGAAAGCCAGAAAATGTTAACCTCATATTAAGCTATAACCTCTGCAGATTGCTTTCTTTTTATAGACGATGGTTTTGTGTTGTTTTTCACAGCCTTACTGAATTTTTGTAAGTACTTTTATGTCATGAAATACAGAACAATTGGTAAAAAGATCTCTTAAAAAAGCAATTAAAAACAATTGCCCAAATTCTGTAAATATCATTCTCCGCAATCTAAAACAGGGATGTTAACAAGTCATGAGTGCAGGGAGCTCTTCTTAACTTTTCTCAATAAATGTTTCCCCTAACAATTTTAATCCCCCCTATCCTCTCTATTGTTAGTTTCTGATTTGAACCTAAGTTAATTTGATAGGGTCAGAATGACTCAGGCATGCTTTCTAATAGTACCTCTTTCTTATTACAGTTCTTGCAGCCACCTATGCTTTAAATGTCACGTTGACCTCTGGGTAGTTGGTAGGTCCAATTTCTCCATGATAGCCAAAGATTAATTTTAAAGGGCTGATTATTACTGCCTGCTGTTACATCTGATCTTTTCCTAACACTCAAACTTTAATATATGGGCAACACTATATGCCCATGCTGCTTTGTATCTGCAACAATTAGGCATAGTATTTAGATGTTTTTTTAACCTCCAGGGACTCAAATTCATACAAAGACTGTGGTCATACACGTTACAACTAGCTGTAATTAAACTGCAGTAAGGCACAAACACATCTTGTTGCCCTGTTCCCTTTGCTTCTCCTCCTCGGAATGTAGGTGCCTCGGTTACTTGGAGTTTTATTCCTTACAAGCTGGGAGAGAGCTCTGAAAGCCCAGCCTGCCTAGAGTAAGCACAATTGAATAACATAGGACTTGAAAACTGCCAGTGAGGGGGAGCTCACCACCTCCCTAGGCAGCTGGTTCCATCTTTGAACTACTCTGACTAAAAAAGTCTTTCCTAGTATCCAGCCGGTACCTTTCTGCATGTAATTTAAACCCGTTGCTTCGAGTCCTATCCTCTGCTGCCAACTGGAACAGCTCCTTGCCCTCCTCCAAATGACAGCCTTTCAGATATTTAAAGAGAGCAATCATGTCCCCCCTCAACCTCCTCTTCTCCAAACTAAACATTCCCAAGGCCCTCAGCCTTTCCTCGTAGAGCTCAGTCTCCGGACCCCTGATCATCCTCATCGCTCTCCTCTGCACCCTCTCGATTTTGTCCACATCCTTTTTGAAGAGAGGCCTCCAGAACTGCACACAGTACTCCAGGTGCAGCCTGACCAAGGCAGTATAGAGAGGGGCTATGACCTCTTACAATTTCGATGCAATGGCCCTTTTGATACAACCCAAGTCTGAGTTTGCCTTTTTTGCCACCGCATCACACTGACTGCTCATATTTAGTTTACAGTCCACTCTTACTCCAAGATCTCTTTCACATATGCCAGTATCCCCCATCCAGTATTTGTGCTTCCCATTTTTGTGGCTCAGATGTAATACCATGCACTTATCTATGCTGAATTGCATCATGTTCACAACCGCCCACTTCTCCAGAGTATTCAGGTCTTGTTGAATTTTAACTATATCTTCTTGGGTGTTTGCCACTCCTCCCAATTTGGTATCATCAGCAAATTTAATGAGTAGCCCGTTTACCCCTTCATCCAGATCATTGATAAAAATATTGAAAAGTACCAGGCCCTAACCCTAAACCAAGCCCTGTGGCACGCCACTGAACACCTGCCTCCAATCTGATGAAACTTGCTGGCCCTCGATCAGAGCAAGACTTTCTACAAGCCAGATTGGTTTGACATCGTAGGGGCAGAAGTCAAGTGCTGCAAGGAAGCGGTGTGCGTCATCAATATGTCCTCCTCGTTCACCAAGTTTGAAATCAGTGTAAGTGCAGATGCTTGTGTAGGGACAAGTGCATGCATCTGGGGGAGTGCTGCCACTCTGGCACCGGCCACTGTCGCTTACTGCGTGTCCAAGGTAGCCAAAGGTTGCCAGATTAGAACGTCTTGGTTGCTTTTCATGAAAACAGCCTAAGGCAATAGACTGCAATATAAGACCCTCTCTATACTGCCTTGGTCAGGCCGCACCTGGAGTATTGTGTGCAGTTCTGGAGGCCTCACTTCAAAAAGGATGTGGACAAAATCGAGAGGGTGCAGAGGAGAGCGATGAGGATGATCAGGGGTCCGGAGACTGAGCTCTACGAGGAAAGGCTGAGGGCCTTGGGAATGTTTAGTTTGGAGAAGAGGAGATTGAGGGGGGACATGATTGCTCTCTTTAAGCATTTGAAAGGCTGTCATTTGGAGGAGGGCAGGGAGCTGTTCCAGTTGGCAGCAGAGGGTAGGACCCCAAACAATGGGCTTAAATTACATGCACAAAGGTACCGCCTGGATATTAGGAAGAAATTTTTCACGGTCAGAGTAGTTCAAAAGTGGAATCAGCTGCCTAGGGAGGTGGTGAGCTCCCCCTCACTGGCAGTTTTCAAGAAGAGGCTGGATGAATATTTGTCAGAGATGCTTTAGGCTGATCCTGCACTGGGCAGGGGGTTGGACTAGATGGTCTGTATGGCCCCTTCCAACTCTATGATTCTATGAAGACAGCTTCTATGAAACGGCACTGACCACCACTCTTTGGGTGTGGTCCTCTAACCAGTTCCCTATCCACCGAACTGTCCTATAGTCCAGTCCGCAGTCTTCCAGTTTGCCCATCAGAATGTCATGGGGGACCTTATCAAAAGCTTTACTGAAATCCAGGTAAATCACGTCGACAGAGTTCCCCATGATCCAGTAAGCTTGTCACTTGATCAAAGAAGGAAACCAAACTAGTCTGACAAGATCTGTTGGGGACAAAACCATGTTGACTTCCCCAGATCACTAAGTGGTCCTTCAGATGCTTACAGATCAATCCTTTTAAAATCTGCTCTAATATCTTCCCAGCAACAGGAGTCAGACTAACTGGCCTGCAGTTTCTTAAAGATTGGGATAACATTCGCTCTTCTCCAATCTTGTGGCACATCCCCAGTCCTTCAGGCAGCCTTGAAGATGATGGACAGAGGCCATCATCTAGAAAGTTCTTTTGAGCACTCTTAGGTGCACACCATCCAGCCCAGGGGATTTGTACTCATCCAGTGCAGCCAGGTGCCTCTCCACAACTTTTCTGTCAGTGTCAACTAGCCCCCCAAGTGTCCTGCCATGTCTACTATCATCTCTAGATGGGCTCAAGTTCTTCAGGGAGAAAACGGAGGCAAAAAACTTACATCAGAGGCAAAAAGACTTGCATCAGAGTAGACCTGTTGGGGTGCATCCTGGCTGCAGGGCAGCAATGAGGAGGAGAAAAGGCAAAGTGCAAGGTGACAGAACACACCAGACGACCGTGTCTGGTTGAATGAGGCCACAATTTTATTGATTTACAGCTCACGGAACATTGGTGCAGCACAGGGCATGGATCCCAGCACTGGCTCTGATCTGCCTGCCAGCCGATGACCGCCCCCCGCCCCCAGCCCTCTCAGACCACATGCTGTTTGCTCCTGTTCCTGAATGCTACACCACTGGTGGAGTTCTGTGCTAGCAAACTTTGTGCATTTGTCTTTGGGACCTCTGGACTTAAGAAGAAAAGCTCCCGTATTAGACTCTGAAACTTGCTGAAGGTAACATCTGGAAGAAGCTCAGGGACTTTTAGTGAATATAGCCTAGCTGAAATAGTCTGCTGTTGTTTTGTGCTTCTTCACATACTTCTGTTTATTTTGTTTGCCTTCGCAGTTTTCTTTAATACATTCCTTCTCTGAATTTGGTGTGGAGTTATTGAGAGTTACGGCTTCAATCCAAATCCAGTTCTCTGGCCATTTTGCCACAAGCTACCCTGTTAGTCTCTGGTATCACCCTGCTGAGTGCCTACCTCACAGGGCTGACCTGTTTAAAACCTGGTAGGGCTGGGACCTGGCTTCTCATTCCACAGCTGAAGGTTTTAGTTAGTTAAGAGAAGCTGGTGGTCGCTTTCTATCCTGGCAGTGAGGATTTACTTGCCAGTTCTTTTGGAATTCCGCCTTTTGACATCAGCAGGTGACCGGCAGCTCCCCAGGGACCCAGGCAGGTTTGTTGGAAACTGCTGCAGACCCAAAGTGGGGTACATCATTTCCCTCTCCTCCACTTTATCCTCACAACTAACGTATGAGACAAGTTAGGCTGAGAGGGTGTGAGTGGCCCAAGGTCACCTTGCAAGCTTCCACTGCAGAGAGTGGGTTTGAAGCTGGGTCTTCCAGATCCTCACCCTATACTCTAAACACCACTCCAGACTGGTTTCAAAAGACCTTGGCCGATTCCAGACGACTAACCTGAAGGCGCTGCATGCCACCATGTTCCGGATCGCGACGGGGAAAACACGATATTTCGCGTTTTCCCCGTCGCGATCCGGAACATGGCGGCATGCAGCGCCTTCAGGTTAGTCGTCTGGAATCGGCCCTTGTTAATTCATTACTAGATCATCACTGCAATCATTTCACAGCCCTAGTACGTTGCAATCTTAATTTCCTCCAGTGGAGAGCTGTCAACTTGCTCTAAAACTGTTCTCCCCCTTTCCCACACCACAGAGAAAAGTGTGCTGAAAGCATATACACAACACACTGATAAAAGCTGCAATGACTGCAATTATTGCCAATATGCTAAAGTTGCTTCTCCAATGATTTATGCCATAATTGGAGCCCTACTATTTACCCAATATTATTTAAATTTAAGAGTTCCTATATTCATCTGTTCCGAATTTCCACAGAAATGTTCCATTGTGTGCTATTTGCCCCTCAAAGAGCCTACACCTTGAAGGAAGATGTATGTGCACTAAAATTCGTCTTGTAAGCTCCGAAAGCAATTCCATTCTTATCATCTACTGTTGGTTCTGTTTTCAATCTTGTTCTATAATGGAGAAGAAATCATGTACTCGTGAAAGGAGATGTGGCCAATCAACACCCAATCGACGCACAAATGAAAGAAGTCACACTAAACTGCTTTAGAGAAACTTCACTACGTCTTCCAGAACAAATACAGAAACTTGTTTATAAAGAGGCAGTGTCTGCGGTAACACTGTTCTGAAAGTTTTTCTGTACACCGAAATTTATCTTACTATTTTTGTATGCCATTAATATATTTGAGTGACTAGATGCACAGTCAAGGGAATTTCTTGGCCACCGTTCAAACTATCGCAGCTTCGCAGGTATGATAATATTAATGCTCCCCTCCGTCAATACATACGTGTAGCCACAAAACGAACTCAACCGGAACGTTCACATTTTATTTTTAGATGACCCTTAAAGCTTCGCTTTTTAAGACCTCACATATGAATGAAACCTTTAACCAATGTGCTTTACTCAGATAGCAACACTGCAGAGTTTCTTCCTCCCTGGAAGTCTCTACTGTTTATTGACTGCATGGTTGTGGCGGTACAGTCGTTTAAAATAGACAGTGATTTTTCTTTTTGCTTTCGTACTGGCAAAATGTGTGTTAGAATGGAACAGGAAAGATTCCAAGAATGTTTGCGGCACAAGAGATGGGACGCAGGTTCCAGCCTGGGCAAGTGTCTGCTGAATCCCTGTAACTGACAGACTTTCATTAGTCTCAGCTTCTGCATGAATATCGTGTATGAACATCGTGCCCAAGACTCCAGCAATTAGCAAACCCATTCCAGACACAGGCCCTGTGTATTTCCATTAGGCCAATATTTGGGATTTTGTCACTATGAAAATGGAAGTGACAAGTTCATCACAGGGTTTGGGTATGTCAAAGGAATGCTTACAGTTGAATAATATGATTGGGCAAGTATATCCTGTAATATTTCTTTATACAATAACAACATTTGATTTATATACTGCCCTTCAGGACAACTGAATGCCCACTCAGAGCAGTTTACAAAGTATGTCATTATTATCCCAACAACAAAACACCTTGAGAGAGCTCCAGAGAGCTGTGACTAGCCCAAGGTCACCCAGCTGGCTTCAAGTGGAGGAGTGGGGAATCAAACCCGGCTCTCCAGATTAGAGTCCGCGCTCTTGACCACTACACCAAACCCCTTGAACAAAATCATTGGATCTTGACCAGCATTTATGACACAATGTCCATTTTATACTGCATCTCTTAGATCATGAGCCCAAATTACAGAGTTTCTATACTAGGGGTGGGTAATCCCGCAGCACCTGTACCAAAGGGTGGTACTTGAGACCATTTGGCATGGCATGGGAATAGGATTTAATTGCCTCATGTGATACATGCATTTGATATACCACCACCACCCATCTACAGCATATGTCTCTAATCTGTAACGAGGCAAAGTTGAGTTGTTGCCTAAAAACAGTATGATCCCAGTTGTATCTCCTCTACTTGAAGGAAACAAAACCAGTCAGCAGCGGCCAGCAAGGGTCCTTCAATGAGGCATGACAGAAACACCAAGAAAACTGCACATACGCTATCAATGAGCCAAGCTGCAGGAAAAGAGCAGCTTTTGATCAGACCATGTTGTGAGATGAACAAGGCAGAAATGTGTTGTGCTTACAATACATTGTCATCTGTTTCTCCTCAGAAAAGCAGCTTTCAATCTTCCCAACTCAACACATGCTTGGAATGCTTGTACATCAGGCATGAGACATTTGCACATTTTGTTCACTCTACAACGTTCAGAGCTGCTCTCCCCGGGTATGCTTGGATCTTGTAGTAAAATACTCTGAATTTTGATTTGTCATGCCTTTAAAGACATGGGATGCACAATTCCCTCCCCGGGAGATCCA
Organism: Eublepharis macularius; assembly: GCF_028583425.1. NCBI lineage: Eukaryota > Metazoa > Chordata > Lepidosauria > Squamata > Eublepharidae > Eublepharis > Eublepharis macularius. The sequence goes on from NC_072798.1 coordinate 94,059,603, forward strand.
TCTATCCTCCTTGATCACCGTCTTCCACTGGCAGGTGAAGATTTTTCTGTTTTGCCTGGCATTCCCTTACTGACCCTCCCAGAATTCCAAATTTTGGGCCCACAGCCTACCCAATCCGGATTTACCAAAAGAATTTTGGTGCACACCCCTAATCAGAGGCCCATCCCCCTTGTGCAAGGAGATCTTACTTCCATTTGTGTAAGAGGTTCTTTGGATCCAATCAAAAGTAACCAAGTAATTTCCTGTACACTATAAATTAAAGATCATCTATGATTAAGTTGTACAGAGTAGACCACCAAGTGTCCTATATATGCAAAGCATTATATTAAAACGGGCTTTGGCTCTGCACTATGCCTGAGATTTTTCTGGTTTTGCTCTTGTCCAGGGTCACGGGACCCTCCGACTCTGGCCTTACGTGATCTTCAGGAGGTGCAGAGGTTGCCTGGTGTCACAACAGCCAAGCATTCCTGAGCTACAATGCCTGCAGCCAGGGTGGGGAAGCTGCTGCAGACTCGGGCATGAAGCTCAGAGGGTGCTGGGAGCTCTGAGCACCACACCACAGCCAGTGAAGACACAGAATCACTGCAGAAAGAGCCTATAGCCTCTGAAGGACGACCAAGTTGGCTGGGCATGAGGAGGGTCCCTAGGGGCAGTGGTGAAGGGACAAGGAAACTTCAGAACAAGCAGGCGTGGCATCGAGGCTGCACAGTATGGAAAAGACTGGCCAGCCGTGCCCTACAGTGGGGTGCTGGGCGGGGCCTAGAGTCTGGGGTGGGTCTTTGGCCATGCCAGTCAGCATGGGGAGTGTGGGCCAAACCCCAGGAGAGAACAGAGCCTGGGGGCAGGCACCCACCTAGGATGGCCCTATAAAAGGGGGCTAGCTCAGGACACCCGGGAGAAGACAGGTAGTTCTGGGGCTAAGAGCACAGGAGGATACTAGGCTACTCTGTGGGGGAGAGGATGCAAAGATGCTGTATACTCCCCCCTCCCCTTTTCTGAGGAGCACCAGGCAGCCTATCTAGAGGAAGAGAACATCTGGAAGGTGAGCCTCCAAGGCTCCGACACCCTGCTGGCAGAGCCTGACAGGTCTAGAAAAACAGGCTATTGTTAAGAGACCAAAATGTCTTCATGAGGATTGAATTACTACTAATCTAAATCCGAGGATCCAACAACACCACTCACGGCTGCACCTTGGATGAAACAGAACATACCATGTGACAGACGGGACAAAGGTATCTAGAGTGTTTTGAATACAACTCCTTGGCTGATGAAGTTTACTGTACACAGGCCTAGAAGTACCAGAGGAAAATCAGACGTTTTCAAGAGGAAATCACGGCCACTCACCTGTATTTTGTGCAGCTAGAGTTCTGACCTGAAGGGCCTTCAGGATTAAGAGTGACTTGTGGTGAAACCTGAGCTGACAGCAAAAAACCCAAAGCCAGAACAAGAAGTGCAGCAGTAGTGCCTACAATAAAGAAACAAGGAATTAATCAAACACATTATGAACAATATTAATGTGTTTCTCTAGCAGGAAAATTCTCCTATGTGATTTAACTCAGTTGAATCAACAATTCTCCCTACAATAATGGCTCTCTCATAGGCAATTAAATCCTTAACAGCCTCACCAAAGGTCAGCTCTGGTGTAGTGTTGGACAGGGCCACTCCCTGTTATAAGAAGTGACCTGAAGTGAAATAAAACACAGCAATTTCTTCAGATTGTTCCAGGAACTGTTTCTACGGGCATGCATGGGTGAATGGGGAGTCTGCTATCAATGTCTCTCACAAAATCTGGACCATTAACTTAGACCCACATTCTCACTGAGGAACAGCATCTAAATAAAACGGATCAGGATAACAGTATACAAATTCAGTATCTGACAATGCAACTGCCCTCATAACTTAAGGCAAAAGAAGAACGTAGTCAAAGGATCTAACTTTTGATAAACAGCCTCTTCCAACAGAGCAAAATTTAGGCAAAGAGAGACAGAGGAGCCAATCCATACAGCTGTCCTAATAAACTCTACAGCAAATTAGTGTGAGGGCTACATGACAAATTGTATGTTTGAAATCAAGGTAACAAAGACATACTTCAAGGTAACAAAGACATACTTCAGAAGCCAGACAGGCCATGGAGCCAACTTTATCTTCACTCCTTCTTAAGGAAGTATGGATCTCAGACCCTGGATATTTTTTACCAGCACCTTTAAGGCACGTCCTTGAACTTCTCAGCACTGAGATTTTTATCCATGCTGAGAACATAAGGAAATTTCTGCTCATGATACAACAATACAATTTTAACATCCAACACATCCTCAAAGAGCTCCTAAAAACCAGCAGGGTTTGCTTGGGATCTTTAGTTACACAGCAGAGTTGAGCCAGGTGAGAAAGCAACTGTCAAGCTGTGACAGCAAACGTCCGCAAGTGGACAAAGGGTTATTGTATTTAAAAACCTAAATTAACAAGATGCTATATATTGGCTACTGGTTAAGATTTATTTGCCAAGCACAGGCACCTTGGTTTGGGAAAGAGGCATTTCTGTCCCTCAAGATGTCACAAACTAAATTGGATTTTTGATAACCCTTCTCCTCTAACCCTGAAACATGCCAAAGCATGCTGAAGCACTAGAACATCTGGCGTTTTTAGCCTGAAATCCAATCTCTCTTACTGAGCTGTGATAAGTGAAATCAGTCCGTAACACCCCACCTGCATTTTTGAATAGGCTAAAAATTCAGAAAAACAAAGCAACACATGAGAATTCTTCATTTTTGGCTACAGACAGCGTTATGTATTTAAATAGATTAGATGGTTTCAAACGAAAGAGAGAGTGAGGAATTAGAAACTGAATACAATAATCAGTTAACAGAATTAACTGTATTAACTGATACAGGGATCAAAAATACTATGTCAAAAATGGGCTTTTCTAGGGCGCATGGCTACTACAAGTTCTTCAGAGTCTTGAAGTATCACGATTTTTTAAAAAATTAATTTCATTATAAAACAATCTGAAATCAAAAGCAGAAGTAGAACAAAATAAGAGGTACAGATTGGAGAAAATCATGGAATTAGATCTAAAGGTGCTCTCTCCCGTTTACAGAAGGGCTCTTCCCATGACCAGAACACACCTTGATTTCAATGCAATCTACATGTTGTAAGTTTGACTTACAAACAAAATGTAAAACAGAAGTATAGATACTGCAAACATTTTCGTTCCCACCCAAACCAGATAACCAAGGGAGATGATATACATAATCTTAGAGCAGAACCACAAGTGACAAAAGGCACAGATTGGACACTGGCCGTTCCCACCCAAACCAGATAACCAAGGGAGATGATATACATAATCTTAGAGCAGAACCACAAGTGACAAAAGGCACAGATTGGACACTGGTCAGCTTCCCTCAAGTTTTGATGGGAAATGTAGGCATCCTGGTCTTGCAGCTTGGCTCTCTGACTGCTGTCCAATGGACTTTTCAACTGTCACTTGTCCAACATTCCGCCAAGCTGCCTACATTTCCCATCAAAACTTGAGGGAAGCTGACAAGCGTCCAATCTGTGCCTTTTGTCACTTGTGGTTCTGCTCTAAGAAACCATTTTTTCAAAGTCATATTTGGGTTACAGGGATCATTTTGTATTACCCAGGAGAGAGATTTTAACATACATTTTATATGAAGCTTTACTCTTTATACTTTATTTTCCTTTACCCCAAGGACTTGAGAGGCTCAAGTTCTAATACATTTTATCCCACCACTACAAGGTATGTTAGTCTGACAGATAAAAGACTGAAGAACACCCAAAGTCTTTCACAGTCAGCCTAGTTTACTATTGCTTTAAGACAATATTTTTGCAGGTTACAGTTCAACTCATGGATAGAGTGTTTCCATTTTGAAACTTACTTCCTTTAGTTTAGTTTATTTGATTTTTTAGCCCTCCCTCCCCGCGAGCAGGCTCAGGGTGGAGTACAGCAATAGCAAAATACACAGGGTAAAGAATAAAAACAATCTCAAAGAGTGTAACTTTCAGAGTTAAAATCAAGAATATACATTCAGACATCCCAGGATAGGGTCCCTTCATGCTTCCCTGCCCACCAAACATAAGAAAAAGGGGGGAGGTGCAAGTTGATATTGCACTATAATATCTCATGCGTTGGGGGCAAATCACTATACAGAGAACTGTATAGACCCCCCACCCCACCCCTGGCAGGAGACCGGCAAAGAGGCTCGTTTGATGCACCTAATGCTGGCCTCAACCATATGCCTGGAGGAATATCTCCGTCTTGCAGGCCCACCCAAAGGATACAAGATCTTGGTGGGCCCAAATATCCTCCGACAGAGAGTTCCACCAGGTTGGGGCCAGGACCGAAAACGCCCTGGCCCTGGTCGAGGCCAGCTAAGCCTTCCTGGGGCCAGGGACCATTCGCAGATGTTTGCCAGCTGATCTAAGCACTCTCTGGAATACATACAGGGAGAGGCAGTCCCTCAGGTATGTTGGTTCCAGTCCATTTAGGGCTTAATAGGTTAAAACCAAAAGCTTGAACCTGGAATTCCACAGGGAGCCAGAGTAGCTGCTCCAAGACTGGAGTGATCTATGCTCTGTATGAAGTACCCATCACTTGATGCCACATGGTGAAGATTTCCAGTTTCAACACATACCTGCTAAACTTCCAAGCGTGAGTTTTCGACGGCCCACTCTGTCAACCAGCCAGACTCCAACCAGAGTGAAAATGAAGTTAGTGAATGCTGTCACTGCAGCAAGCCAGATTGCAAGCCGGTCATCTTGAACGCCTGACATCTGCATAATAGTAGCACTGTAGTACCTGAAAGAAGATGAAAATAAAAAGTCCTACTGCTGGTCCAGGCATTGCTACTGATACAACATATTAAGCTAATGATGGCTTAATATACTTTTTTCCCTGCTATGAACAAATGCAGAAGACTTTTCCCTTACTAGGGAGTTGCATTTTTACTTTCAAGGGCATTAAGAAACTGAATGAACAATTTTCTCTAGCAGCTCTTAAATTAGAATTTATATGGCTCCACATCTAAGTCAAATCAAAAGGGCAGGAGCGTGCATATGAATTAAAATGTTATTTACTTTTACTTATCTTAAAATAGATTTATACCCCTTGTCTTCACCCAAAGTGAACTCAAGGCAGTTTACAGTTTATTTAACTGGTGCTCTTTTTGCTTATGTACTGCATTAACTGCATTTAAATGTGGTATGAAATAGAACAGAAAGCACTTTTGTCAATCTCCGATCATTCATCATAGCCATACTAGGAGGCATCTGAAAATAATTGACAACTTATACCTAGAGTGCTTATGCTTCTGGAGGGTTTGGAATTGCAGTCCCACAACCAGAAACATCAAATATTTGCCCAGACATGGCAAATGCTCAGAGGAGATAATTCAAAAAGAAATTCAAGAACACAATGATCCCCTTTGCCCTCAGCTGATTGCCATACACTTTAGAAATTGCTCAAAAATTGCTGGCTAACAAACATGTCAAGTAACAAAAACAGATTTCCGTTCTTCCAAATTGAAGCTTCTTCTCGTGCTTGGCTAAGAATCAGATAATCATTCAGCCATAAATCATAAAACACCGCCTCATTAAACACCTAAATTTCATGATGTAAAATAAATGTAAATGGTTCTGTTCAGCTGTAACTGGTATCTTTTATTCACCGCATCAAAAACAAAGGCTATAGGGCCTTCTAAAGACCCAGGGCTTTTTTTCAGCTGGAAAGCGGTAGAATGGAGTTCCAGCACCTCTTGAAAATGGTCACATGGCTGGTGGCCCCGCCCCCTGATCTCCAGACAGAGGGGAGTTGAGATTGCCCTCCGCGCCACTCCCCTCTGTCTGGAGATCAGGGGGCGGGGCCACCAGCCATGTGACCATTTTCTCCAAGGCGAACCCACTGAGTTCCACCACCTCTTTTCCCAGAAAAAAAGCCCTGTAAAGACCCCTAATAAATTTCACTTCCTAGCTCGTATTTTCTTTATTACCTTATTCCTTCTCCTTTTGCTTTTGGAATAGGGGCCTGGATGCCAGTTCTGTTTACCTGTGCTTCTCACAAGGAAGCTGCAAAATTACTCTCAGCTCTCTAGTACAGGGGCCTTGTTTAAGATAAAAATAAAAACAACTGTCCTCAGTGAAGCTGCTTCTTCCCACATTAACTAATTAATTTTTATTTCTAAGTCTGCCTTTCTCACTGAGACCCAAGCCAGATTACACAGTGCAAGTGAATGCAATATAATCAAAAGCTAGGACATTCACTGAGCAAAATACAACATGATCAACGGTTAGGAAATGCAATGAACACATACAACATATGGTGGCAGAAAATTTGAAAACAAGTGTAAGGCCGAACACAGAGATGACATGTTTCTGAAACAAAGCATAACTCATTAACACAACATCTTTAGGAACATGGAAACTACCCAGTAGGAGCACATCTACATCAGCAGACAGTACAAATTGGCATAGTTTATTAATTTCTGGCCCTTACCAAGGCATCTGTTTCTTATGAAAGAGCCCGATAATCTGGGTAGAACGTCCTCTTGAATTATTCAATTTTGCATAGTCTGCAGAAAGCCAGAAAAGCGGGATCTTTCCTGATCTCCGTAAGGTGGGGCCTGCCACAGGGAAAGCTGGTGTATGGGCAGTTGTTGATTTTGCCTAACTGCAGGGTCATCTCTGCAGAAGCTTTTGTTCAGTTGCTGTGGAGGAACACGGGGACAGGTGGCTGCACAGATACGAGGGGCTAAGGCCTTGAAGGACTTTGGATGTGATATTCAGGACCTTGAACTGAGCCTGGAAACTGGTGGGTAGCCAATGGAGTGCCTGCAGAATGGGAGTGATTTGCCTGCTCCTTCTAGCTCCTGAAAGTAAATGAGCTTCAGCGTTCTGCACCAGCTGGAATCTCGGAGTTGATTTTGAGGGCAGACCTATGTAGAGTGCAGTACAGTAGTCTAGTCTCGATGTTACCATGGCATGAATCCAGGTGGCCAGATCAGCCACTTCAAGGTCATCTTGCAGGCTAGTCTAAACTGGGAGAAGGCCCTTTTTGCTGTTGCATTTACTCTCTTCTTTAGCAGCAGTGCATGGAAAAATGGTTGCAAATGGAAATCCTGGTCCACTAGTGACAGCTGAAAGGCTCCTTGCTATTACCCTCTACAGAAGCCTAAACCTTCGTCAAAAACAGTGGGTTGGATGGATCCTATGTATTTGTTGCACTAAAAGTAGCTCCTTCCTCCGGTGCAAGGTGTCTCCAGATGTGAGAGATTCTGCCACTAGTGGAAGAACCTCTTGCAAAGGAGGAAGGTACTACCGCTAGTGGAACAAATCCATATGTAGAATCCAACCCAAGGTTTCCACTTGACAAAGTTCCCAATTCTCCAGAGTACTTCTATTTCTTCTCAATGCAGCTGCCACAGTCATTTGTGACCACCAGAGGGTGCACTCGTGACAACAACAGTATATGTCTGAGTTTTTTCTTTTTCTTTAGATGCATCAAGCGGCTCGATGTCCTCACTATGAATTCATGTTTTAGGTAAGACATATGAAAACAAACAAAAAGCAGGGTCAAGGGGGCATGAAACGTAGGAAGTATAGAGAGAAATATATTGTAAAGCTTGAATCTAATCCAGAAAAATACTGAAGCTACTCACAGTGAGATAAACACCCCAAGACTCTTCAACAAAGGTGGGAAGGTAGTGTAAAACTTCTTAATGGCCCCACGTTCAGAAGTTTCGTGTTGGAACACCCCTTTGAGATTTTCTTGTAGAAGAATGACAACTTAGGCAATATTGTTTTCTGGAAGAGTGAAATATTCTCCTACTGGTTTCTAAATACTGAGATTTTTTTATTGTTCATTTATGTATTTTTTGTGCGGATACTGATCTATTTGTCTCATGTAGAGAGAAGAAGGGAACTATTGACATATATCACATCAGAGAATGGGCATGTCGATGAGTCCAAGATAGTACAGCCGATGTTATTATTTGTCATTACAATTCTGCCTATGTGTACATGAGCACAGTTCAGGAATATTTTGAATATATTCAAAAGAAGCAATCCACCTTATGGGGAAAGAATGTACCTCGACTTTGGAGATGCTATGGGTGTTGTGATATACACTGACTTCTGCCACCACAAACACACATTTTGATGGCATTGTACTACCTCCCTAAATATAACATTCACGAATGTGTTTTAAAAATAAAAGCCTTGAACACAATTTGGGGCAAAGGCATCTTTTTAGTGGTTACTACCACACAGCTAAAAACACACTCACTTTTATTCTCCTAGTATTTCAAAACAGCACACCTCTTGAGTAAATTACTAAAAGAGCTGCACCTTCAAAAGGTATCTGAATTCAAATCAAACATAAGTAATCATGCCAACTCTAGACACACAACCTGACGTTTTAACTTTTCTGATTCCCACCTCCTTTAGGACTGTTCTCATGAATCTTTATTGCTCTTTTCCTATGATCTGTCCTGTTGCTAACGCACATATAGTTAATTCTTCAATATGCAGGATCACTTAATCAAACTACTATGCTCTTAAGTGTTGATATTGGCCCTCCAAAGCCCAAAATGTTCTCCAAAGCCAGCCCAAATGTTCTCCAAAGCCAATTCCATGCCCAAGCTGGGGCATGGAATTAAAAATAGATTGAAAAGAGCAAGCGGCAGCAGCTGGAATTAAATGCCATCAACTGAGGGACTAAAGTAACAGCAAAAGAAATTACATGGCATTTCAAGATCGCAATAGCTAGACTTGACCACTTAACAATGACATGTTCAAGAAGAGATTTCAGATATTCTGATGGGCTAATATAATGACTTCTTAAGGGGGTCTATTTATTTAGAAGTAACTTATAGAAACATTAGGAATGTTTTACGTTCTTTTCAGAAATGCCTAATTTTTTTCAATGAGATTAAGAGGTTGAACTTTGCATTCTGTTCCCACCACCACCACCAGCTGGACTTCAATCATATATTCTGATTCTCTTCGTCAGATACATGGTACAGAAACCATGCATGTACCATGCATCTGACGAAGAGAGCTGTGGTTCTCGAAAGCTTATGCTACAATAAAGTTGCATCTGACGAAGAGAACTGTGATTCTCGAAAGCTTATGCTACAATAAAATTGGTTAGTCTTAAAGGTGCTACTGGACTCTTTTTGATTTTGCTACCACAGACTAACACGGCTAACTCCTCTGGATCTATATTCTGATTCTGCGCATAATCACAGAATCAGAATATAGGAGAATTACTGGAATTCAAAGGATCACACACAGCAATGACAGCATCAAGAAGTGACATATGTCAGTCACCTTTCAGCAGCAAAAACTATGAAAACCCCCTTTTTTGTTATAAATAATTTGTATGTGAGACAGGAAGAATGCACACAACAATTTTCACAAGCAATACCTGCCATTAGGTTCGTTTTAAATGGAATCCCAATGCAAATAAGCATTATTCAAGGTACTTCATTGATTGTACACAGAATACCATCACGCTGATTTTACTAACTGTAAGCAACGTATAATGAATAAGCACAGAGGAGTACTGAATCATCAAGCAGCTCAAAGTCCTATTGCAGGGGTTAAGCACAAATCTCATTGTTTTTTGTTGTAACGGCAGATTTGTTGGGATTTCAGCTATATCATCTCTGCAGATATGGCAGTCAGTCTGCATTAATACTAGTGGACATGGGAACGAGCACCTTGAATACAGAGACTGAATATATCTATACAGGGCTTTTTTTCTGGGGAAAGAGGTGGTGGAACTCAGTGGGTTGCCCTCGGAGAAAATGGTCACATGGCTGGTGGCCCCGCCCCCTGATCTCCAGACAGAGGGGAGTTGAGATTGCCCTCCGCGCCGCTGAGCGGCGCAGAGGGCAATCTCAACTCCCCTATGTCTGGAGATCAGGGGGCGGGGCCACCAGCCATGTGACCATTTTCAAGAGGTTCCGGAACTCCGGTCCCCCGTGTTCCCCCTGAAAAAAAGCCCTGTATCTATATATCTAAACTATATATATCTAATTCAGAGCAGGGCTCACTCACAACACACCAGATCTGAAAGTGCTCTGCCTACAAAGCTCCTCCTTCCGCTGCCTGTCTCTTTCTTTCAGTAAGATCGTGGAAGGATTCTAAAGCAAAAGAAAGAGGCGCCGACATCAGGGGCTTCTACATTTTTAAAATTTGTGTTTTTAGAAGCAGGCCACAAGCCTTTGGCAAACAGATTTCTGAAATACTGTGATCCAAGCAACAAGATTTAAAGTTCTTTAGATTTAATCAAACGCTGAGACACCTACGAATACTCATTTTGTGCACACATAACATCCCCCCCCCCACACACACATATTTTCTAAATGATACTGGAGCAAGCTATGCATGATGCTGCCTTGATAGTAGCTACTTTTCTATATGCAGCAAATCATACAGAGTATTCATGCAATAATCCTGGCTGCAAAATCACTGCAGGAAGACAGTTACTGTGCGTATGCAGTAAATGTCCAGCACAGTCCTTCCTTAGGACTAGAGCTGTGAAGAACTGGGGGAAAATGGAGGTGGGTGGGTAGGGGAGGCATATCTTTCTGTCCCTTTTTTCCCCCTGAGCACTTCTTTTCAATTTTTCTGCTGGAAAAACTGGAAATTTTGTGGGGACACTAGAAAAAAATGGAATGGAAAAATCCTATGAGCTATTTTCTTTTTTAGATTATGTAAAATGCTTTTTAAGGCAAGGTTTTCCACATTCAAAATATACAGCATGAAAAAGTCTGAGGCGGTGACGTGTTTGTGGTGTGTTTGTGTCTCGGGGTTCTTGTCTGTTCTCTCTGTCACAACTTCAGGGAGTGGCTTTTTGGGCACTGGGCCCAGATCCTTTCAGGTGGAAACAGTGCCTGCAATCCCAATTTCCCCATACTTGAGCGTAAGGCACTGCAGGGACAACGGCAGGTGGCAGGGGGACCTACACAGAGGTTTGGCCCACGTGGAATCCCATGTCCTGCAATCCCCCCAAAGAATAATGTTAGGACTTTTCACAAATCTGAAGTTTCAACGTATTATTAATTTCTGCAACTTTTCCTCAGACTTTTTCACTGCTAGACATTCCTACCACATGGATAAGCAGCATGTATCTCTTAAATCACACTTTTACAAGAAGTTGTTCTAAAGCCTTTTGAGGTGTAAAATATCAGGACCAAACTAATTTATTTTAAAAAATCATCCATATTAGTATAAATTGCCTTTTCAGAGCTTCAGAAGTGATCTGTTTCAATACCAGTTCCCAAGCATTCGTTAAGATGCAAAAATTTATCCTTATATAACTTAACTAGCCCGAATCAGAATTCTTTTATATTATATTATATTATATTATATTATATTATATTATATTATATTATATTATATTATATTATATTATATTATATTATATTATATTATATTATATATCTCCTCTAAAGATGTAAAAGTTGTACTCATTGGTGATTTCTCTCTTTATTGGAGATGAAAATATGTAACTGGAAAACCCAGGAACCAACCTAGAGTCGGGTTCCCAGGTCCCTGCTGATGGTGGACAAACTCTCGAGGAAAGCGCCCCCATCCACTAATTAATTTCACATAAGCGGGAGAAAATGGCAATTACACTCTGTGCTTCTCCCTCCTAATCTCTATGGTAAAAACACCACAGAGACTACAAGCAGTACAGAGCGTCACACTCTCCTTAAAAGCAGCTGTGTACATTGCAGTCTAGTGGAGTGTTGCAAAGAGAGAGAAGAGAGAAATGGGTTCCATCTTCTCTTGTGGGAAACTTAGGGTTTCTGTCGACCCGGCCAGCCTTGCCCAGACCTTGGGCTTGCCGCTGGTTTTGGAGTCAGCCTGTTTAAAATTTTGTATGGGTTTTGCTCTCCCTTTGTTTCTTGTTTGGGCTGCCAGATGGCCAAATCCTCCTCCTCCTTTCATGAAGCATCCCTTATGCAGCAGCCTCTAACCTCTCCTCCCCATTCCTCCTGACCTTGCTGCCTTGTCCAGCTACTGCTCAGCAGCCCTCATCTCCCACCAGACAGGCTCAGGGCTGGCCTGACAGTCTGGACATGGCATGTGTCACTGCTGGTGCTACTCACAAGCAGCCGCCTCCCCACTTGGCTCCTGGGGGCCTAACTGAGTGCCACCTGGCAGCCCCCTCCATGCCAGAGAGCCTCTCGGCTCACCCAGCCATCACAGGTAGAGATGGGCACGAACAGCAATACGAACTAAAAAAAGCCACAAACAGCCCAATCAGCTGTTTGCAAACAATCTATTCATGAGGCCCCATTCTAAACGAACAGGTGGTCGTTGCAAGCCTTGTTTGATGCTGTTCCTTGCTGTTCATCAAGCCAGACAGTCTGGCACCTGCAATCAATTCCCTTGGCAACCGGAGGCAAGGAATGCCTCAACTCTGTCTGAACTCCTGCTGTTGCCTTGGAAACCCCAATCTAAGCCCAATTTAGCTTGATAGGCAGGTCTTCCCTTCAAGTGTGGAGCTCCACATTTGTTACAAGGAAGCAAAGAGCAGGGGGGGGGGGGCTCCCAGCTCTGCTTTTGCAGACAGTGAGGGAGAGACAGTTGCTGTTGGCATTTTGAGAGACAGGGAGAGTGCATTGGAGCTTCAATTTTCTTTGTGTGTGGTGGGATAGGGATCTACCTCTTCAAGTTCCAGGGCTGCTGCCAGGCTCTGGGCCAAGCTATTATTTATTACTGGTACCTTTCCTGCTGCTTGCTCAGGTAAGGTTTCTGGGAGTGGTGCGGTAGGGATCTACCCCTTCAGGTTCCAAGGCTGCTGCCAGGCTCTGGGGCCAAGCTATTATTTATTATTGGTACCTTTCCTGCTGCCTGCTCAGGTAGGGTTTCTGGGAGTGGTGCGGTAGGGATCTTGATGGCTGGAGGAGAGCCTGCTGGCCCCCACGAACAACGAACATGTTCGTGAACAGGTCAAGTTCGTCAATGTTCGTTGTTCGTGGATGGCAAAGAACAATGAACACCATGTTCGTTTTTTTCTGTATGTGCCCATGTCTACTCACAGGCAGCCACCTCCTGGCTCAGCTCCCGGACTACAATTATTGGTTATTCATAACCACCTGGTCCCTGATCATCTCATACGTCAAATTAGCCAGTTCACAAGTCGCACTTAATTCACGCAGTGCTGCTTTTATTGATCAATGGGCTCAAGTAGCAACTGTGAGCAGGAACAGAATTTGAAATGTTCCGATGCAACATTCAATAAGGTGTTTAAATGATCATCCAGAGCATGGATAGCAACAGCATACAAAGTAGAGTCTTCTGGCAAGTCAGCGACTGCAGAAAGATGTCTGAAGATTTTCAGTCTTTCAGGATCCAGGCAATGGAGAAGCAGCGCCTTTTTCCTTTCTCAGGTAAGGTCAGTTGTTTTTATAATCAGCAAATAATTACTGAAATAAGACTTCCATTGTTCCCATAGAAGTGGAGGTTTTCCAGGGGCAGACATGAAGAATGGTGGGGGAGGAATCTGTGCCATAATGGTACTTCAGAGAGCAAACTGTGAACTTTAAAGGAGTTGAATACTTGGTAAAGGATGAAAGAAAGAAGATTTCTGGGCCCAGGAGTAAGTGACTGGCCTTTCAAAATTCAATGCTCAGGCAGTCAGATGGAATTGTATTGGAAGCTATCAGTCAAAATCAGAACAAGAAAAGAAACACTATATATTCACTTCCATCCAAAAAGCCAGTAGTAATTAGGCAGCGGGAAAAGAAGGTCCCAGAAGTTTCCTCAAGCCACGCAGCAGCACATCTGAAGAGGGTTCTTACCTAGCAAGGAGAACTGAATGCGGTCTCTCTATGGTTCTCTATCTCGCCACCAGTTTCTTTTGTGGTCTCCCTAATGGGATGAACTATCAATTTTTAACAATGTGTTAACTTGTGAAGCAGTTATTAAAACACTGGGATAAAAAAACCCTCTAAATATCTACTAACTGTAACTGATCTGTCCCTCTTCAGAATGTTTTAGGCAATAGATTTATGGAACTTGGGACTGCAGGTGTATGGTACATTTAAGGATCTAAAATTCCATTTAGATCTCCAGCTACAATATTCTAATTTTCAGCAATTTTTTTCTGCATCTGTATGAGTGTATACAAACTAATCTAAGTGACCCTTGCATTTTCCAGTATACCCTTCAACATCACGTATCTACCTTCTTGACCAGATGCTACATCAACTGTGAAGCTTTTGTGCTTTTACTTACACAAATCACAATTCCATCCTTTACATTATTTGCTGAGACAAAAATTTGACCTAAATTCATTTCATGCAATAACTGAACATGCTGTAATTTAGTATGAATCTCCTGTGAAAGTAAGAGGTCTACTGGCTGGTGTTTGATAGTTCTACTAATTACGTTCCCCTTAATACAATTATTCAAATCACTGAGATTTAATGTTGAAATACATATGTTCTCTATTTTGTTAAATAATCAACTCCCAACTCATAATCTATATCTAAAGTCCAGATTGCATATAAGTACAAGACTTTTTAAAGAGAAACCACTAAAGTTGGCTGAACAGAGTGATAAGAAATTCTGTAACTTAAAGCAAAAGATTCTCTTTTATTTATTGCAGTAGCCCAGGGAAACCTGATCTCATCAGATCTCAGAAGCTAAACAAGGTCAGCTATGGCTAGTAATCGGATGGGAGACCTCCAAGAAGACCAGGGTTGCAGGGCCAGGTAATGGCAATCCACCTCTGTTAGTCTCTTGCCTTTAAAACCCCAGCAGGGGTTGCCATAAGTCAGCTATGACTTACAAGAAATTTTTATTTTATTAATAAGTTTAAAAGCTCAGTAAAAAGGGCAGAGAAATAGAAGAAAAAAGAATACATGCCATTTCCAGTAGACGAGAAAATTTCTTTTCCACATTATTCAACTTAAACGAGTCTTGCCTCATCTATTTTGCACTTAACTTCTGCTCAAATGTCAAAAATTGTGTTTGAAGTGTTTTGTTCTAGAACTTGTCATCATTGATAGAGCAACTTTCACTGCAATCCTCAGGAGGGTTACTCCAGTCTAAGCCCACTGAAATCAATGGGCTTAGACTAGAGTGACTCTCCTTAGGGTTGCACTGTCTGTCTTCTAATGTAATGTTTGTTTTTGGCATGCCTTGTAGACATCCTAATGCAGATCTCTAATGTATTAATTCTTATTACAATATTCTAAATTAAAAGTAATGCTACCTGCAGCCTTACCTGTACTGATATACTAATTCTAAATTTTAAGATATATTGTCAACTATCACATGCTGCCTTATTTTATTTTTTATATTCAGAAAACTCCAGTCTTGGACAATACTTCACAACCTGATAACTTAAAATTAGAACAAAATGATACTTTTAAACAAACTTATACTGCTATGATCACTTGTAGAAAGCAGGCATTTGTAGATAGTTTGACGTCAATCCAAGCAAGCATTTTTCCTGGATCTGCTAAAACCAGGGCTGGATTGAAGGGGGGCGGGGGGGTAGCCTGCTCCTGGTGGCACCAAAGAGGGGGCACCAGGAATGGATGCCAGCTGCCGGAAGCACGCCACAGCTTGCCGCATGGAAGGCTAAGCACAGGGTTGGGAGGCCCTCGCCTGCCCCGCTGATGGGGCAGCTGGCTTGCCGCACGCACAGGACCTCCCAGCCCTGCATTCAGCCACCCGTGCGGCAAGCCAGCCGCCCCAGCGCACTCCCACGCCACCGCCAGCTCCGCGGCACACTGGGCGCAGGGGCAGCCGGCTTGCCACGCGGGCGGCACAGGGCATTGGGGCAGGCGAACCATGCAGAAGGCCTCCTAGCCCTGCGCTCAGCCACCCACACGGCAAGCCAGCCACCCCAGCGCGCCCATGCCACCGCCACCAGCTCCACGGCCCACCAGGCACTGGGGCAGCCAGCATGCCGCGCGGGCTGCACACCTCCCACCCCTGCATGATGACGTCACGGAAGTGATCACGCAGCGCAGGGACCACGCATGTGCGCAGGGGACCAGACACCAGTTGCGTCAGGCGTCGGCAACCCTAGATCCAGCCCCAGCTAAGCCCACCTATATAACATAGTACTAGTACACTGTAATGTGCTGTCTCAAATTTCATGGGTTTGCCTACTTAACTATATTTTCTGGCTCCTCTAATATCTAAAGGCCTTAATAGATATAATCTGACACCTTTTTCTCTCCTAAATCCACAACTATGTGCTTCCCCCCGTCCTGCTCTCCCTGAGATGTTTTATTCCTAGTGCAAAAGTCAGCAAGGGGTGTAGTAGGTTGGACTAGCATCTGGGGGAACCAGGTTCAAATCACCACTTTGCCATGGAAGCTCTTTGGGTGCCCTTTGGCCAGTCACTCTCTCTCAGGGTAATCTACCACCAGAATTGACATTACGAGGATAACATGGGAAAAGGGAGACGGATGTAAACTGCTTTGGGTTCCCACTGAGGAAAAACTGGGGTATATCTACTTTTAAGAGAGTAACTATAAATATATTGCACACTGTCTCATGTTTATAGGAAACTACAGACAAGGATAGAGGAGAAAACAGCAAATGACCCCTTGTTTATTGTAAAAATCTCTCATTTACTCAATAAAGCTGCCATTCAATAAGTTCAGGACAATTATTTACAGTTCATTAAATGAAAATTGAGTTAACGTTTATGTCCCAGTGCATTTAAACTGTAATACTGTGGTCTAGAGGAAAGAGAAGGCAGTTTCCTCATTACCACTGGAACCCCCTATATGGTGTACATTTCATTTGTTAGATTTTCCAGATGTTCATAGAGGAAAGGGAAGGAGAGAAAGATCTAACCCAACAATTCTTCCCACAAGCTTTCCCACTGAATCTTACACTATGTTTTTCACAGAACCAGCACAGTACTTTAAACCTGCAATATACTCTCCCTCCCCTTCTCCCTCTCTCTCTCTCTCACACACACACACACACACGCACGCACGCACGCACGCACACACACACACACACACACAGTCGAAATGTTATGGTATCACTATAATGTATGCATACAAAAAAGAAGAGTACACAATTCCTTAGCCTTATGAAAATGCATCAGTACCGTCTTCTTTGCATACACAGCTTTATCCCCTAATGGAATCATCCTCTCAAACAAAATTATTCTTGAATAGCAGGAGTGAAAGTATTTAAAATTCTAAATATACTTCAAGTATTTATTCTCACACAGAAGTTTTCTCATTATTCTCTTCTTTTCCAACTTTAATTAATTGTGCTACATCGGAATGTTTACCTTGCATACTTTAACATCTCTTTCCCTACTCATCTTTAAGCCCCTGGGACTGCTTAATTAGCTTCAATAAGAACCCCCAAAGCAGAAAATTACTGGGATCCCTGATATTAATTTCAGACAGATCGATTGCATTACGCTGATTATATTAAATGATATTCAACACAACTTTTAAATGCACAACCATTAGTTTTACAGAAATGCTTTAATGGGTACAAGGTACAAGGTTTTAAATATTGAACAGTTTTTTATTGGGGTGCCCACCCAGCTCAAGAACTGTCAGGGTGTGGAATGCTCTCGTGACGCTGAGAGCATCTTACACTACAGCAGGCTGAATGTGCAGTGTTTACAGGGTAGGGCATGTTCAGTTATCCCCATGCTTGCCAGTTTCCCCTGAGGACAGGGAATCTCCTGCCCCTGGCTCCTCCCACCACTCCTACAGTCAGTGGGAGAAAAATAATGTACGAAAATCATTGCTACTGGGCGACAGTATCCTATCACTTCCAGGGAGAACCCAGAAGTGACATCAGTCCACTCTACAGAATTCCTAGAGAAATGTGACATCACTTCCATGTACTCCCTGGAAGCGATGTCCTACTGTCGCCCAATGGTGTCCCCCCCCCAATTCCCCTTCCCAGACTCCTGATGGTGCCAACCACTGGCTTACAACCCTAGTTAGTCCAGATGGGATAGGTTTCTACTCCCATCTGGCCATTCCCAAGTCCTATGTGAATTCCACCCATAACATTTGTCAGCCTTAACCATGAACAGTATTACTCAACTTCAGAAGCAGGATCCTGACAGCGAATAGATGGCTTTTCCCCAAAAGCTGGTTTGCACAGTGAAAGGGCAATGCTGCTCTAAGGAATGAAGCACCCGTAAGTCCTGCTTCAGGAAAGAAATGGATGTTCTTCATTGTTAAAGAGACCCACAGGAAAGGATGAGCATCAGTCTATCTAAAATAGCACGGAGAGAGATGCTGAGAGCACATCCGGCCCTTGGAAAGGTTTGATGAAGACGCAGGAAGAGAAAGGCTGACCCAAAAGGAAGTCCCTGAGAGTAGCAATCTGGGCCAACAAAGAGACAGCAGCAGAACAGATAAACGGAAGGATGCAAAGAAATCTCACCTCTGCACCTTACTAGCATTACTCCCCCTCTGGAGTACTGGTATGCCTGCTACAAAGAGACACTGCCCAGTCCTTTACTTCCAACACCTTTCACTTGGGAATGCGGAAGCTTTATTTTAAGCAAACAGAAACGTTTACATCATTTAACATCTGCAGATAGGTTCTCTGTTTCTTTATACCAAAACTGCACTGAAGTCTTAATATTATCAATATGTACCCAGAAAGAGTATGTGTACCATAATTCAGAAGATTTGGATCCCTGGAAACTTCTCTTTATCAGTCAGCAACACAGAAGCCCATTACTTAAGGGCTGCTATCCTTACTTACGGTAAACCCCAAACCAGATCAGATATGAAAAACAGTGTTGCACTTACCTGTAGCTGTTGTTCATCTTCGGTCTTCTGTGTAGGCACACATGGGATTGCGCATGCACAGGCCTGCCAATTCTGGAGGTTTTCTAGCTAAAACTTCCAGCAGGGGACGCACCTGCCTCCCAGAGCACCTGTGTGGCTACTTTCCCGCCAAAACAGCCCTGGGATAGGCGGGGTGTCCCCTGCTACCCTCAGTCTTCTTTCACCGCCGTACTCTCCACTGTCAAGAAGAGCATTAGCGGGGAAGGAGGGAGGGTATGTGTGCCTGCACAGAAGACTTCAATGAACAACAGTTACAGGTAAGCGCAACACTGTTTTTCATCTTCAGTCTTCTGTGCAGTCCCACATGGAGTTTAACAAGCGAATTACCTGGGTGGTGGAGCTTGCTTCTGTTCACAGGAAGATCAACTGGGAGTCACTGTGGACTCCCTTCTATCTAAGATGTTCGTCAAGCACTACGTGCTGGACGTGTCGGCTGACGACCATGTTGCTGCACGGCAGATGTCTGGTATTGGGACTCCCTTCAAGAGGGCTGCAGAAGACACCTGCGACCTGGTGGAATGTGCATGGACTTTCAAAGGACAAGGTAGGTTAGCGTTATCGTAACAGGATTTGATGGCTTGGACCACCCACCTGACTATGGTCTGCAAACTCGCTTTCTTCCCTTTATTAGGGCCCACAAAACAAATGAAAAGTTGAGCGTCTACCCTAAAGGACTTGGTCCTGTCCAAGTAGAAAAGAAGTGCCCTCCTAACATCCAGTGTATGTAGGGAGCGTTCAGAAGGGTGCATTGGTCTTTAAAGAAAACAGGTAGGACTATTTCTTGTGACATGTGAAACTTGGAAGCGACTTTGGGTAAAAACTCTAGTTTGGTTCGTAACACCACCTTCTCTGAGTGAATCTTAAGGAAAAGTGGTTCACTACTGAGCACAGCTAGCTCACTGACCCTCCTTGCTGACGTGAGTGCCACCAATAGGGCTACCTTGAAAGACAAGTATCACAGCTGGCAAGTGGCCAGAGGTTCAAAGGGCTTACTGATCAGTTTCGTAAGGACTATGTTCAGGGACCACTGTGGTACAATCTGACACACAGTTGGAAAAACAGGGTTAACATACCTGTAACTTATGATCATCGAGTTCTTCTGTGCTGACACACATGGGACTGCGCAGGCGCAGGCCAGCCGCCGGAGAATTTTCCATAGCTTCTATGGCTCCGAAGGGGCCGTTTGTCGCGCGCCTCAGCGACCGTTTTCCCGCCCAAACGGTCACATGCTCCTCCAGCGACCAACGGCCCCTTCCCTCAGTTCTCCTTTGCCGCCGCTTGATCAATACACTCAGCCATAACACCTTAAAAACACCAATTCCCGTTACAGCCATCACATTGTCGTGCATTGGAATTCACAGCGGGGTAGGAGGGAGGGTTGTGTGTCAGCACAGAAGAACTCGATGAACATAAGTTACAGGTATGTTAACCCTGTTTTCATCTTCGTTCTTCTGTGCCTCCACACATGGGAGTGTACCAAGCTTCACACAATAAGGAAGGTGGGGTGAAATCCAACACAATTTTATTAAAGAACAAGAACAACAACACTACAGATATACATACATACATCTATACAAACTGTGTAGTGATATATAAGTATCCAATATTTACATATATATATATATAGACACATAAATATACATATATACACTCTTTCACTCAAGGGTACCTAGCAGGTACGCCCAGAAACCTTTTCCAAGACTCCCTTAGGAAAAAAGGGAGTGTAGGACAGCCTTAGCCACCGAAACATCCTGCTCGGCATTGACATCTATGGCATAATGCCTGACAAAGGTGTCTGCAGAGGACCATGTGGCCGCTTTGCAAATGTTAGCCAGGGGCACACCCCTGAGGAGCGCCGAGGAGGATGCTTGGGACCGCGTGGAGTGGGCCCTGACATGAAGCGGGCAAGCTACCCCTGCCAGGGAATAGGCCTTGCTAATGGCCGTTACAATCCACCTAGACAGGGTCTGTGAAGAAGCCCTGTTACCCTTGTCCTTGGCCCCAAAACACACAAACAGGTGAGGACTCGACCGGAATCCTTTCGTCCTATCCAGATAATAGGCTATGGCCCTCTTCAAGTCTAGGGAATGGAGGGCCTTCTCCCCCTTCGAGGAAGGGTGAGGGAAAAACGCAGGCAATGCAATATCCTGCGAGAGGTGGAAAGCGGACACCACCTTAGGCAGGAAACCTAGGCAGGGACGCAGGACCACCTTGTTTGGATGAAATACCAGGAAGGGCGGGTCAGATCGCAACGCAGACAGCTTACTGACCCTCCTAGCAGAAGTCACTGCCACCAAGAATGCCACCTTGTACGATAACATGTCCAAGGAGCAGGTTGCCAGGGGTTCGAATGGAGGCAGCATAAGACGCGAAAGCACCAGGGACAGCGACCATTGAGGCACCGGTGCAGACACAGATGGGTAAAGGTTGAACATGCCCTTAAGGAACTGACGGGATTTGGGGTGAGAAAAAACCATACCACCCTCAACTCAGGTGTGAGCAGCAGAGATAGCTGCAAGGTGGACCTTGAGAGAGGAAACCTTCAAGCCCAGGTCCCTCAGGTGACACAAGTAATCGAATATAACCCCTAGGGGGCTGCTGGCAGGCACCACTCCTTTAGCAAGTGCCCATGTTTCGAACCTGCGCCACTTGGCCGCATAAGAGCGCCTAGTGGATGGTCTGCGAGCATTCAGGAGGACCCTCTGTACCTCCTCCGAAAAACCTACAGGGGAGGAACGATCCGCCAAGCCGTCAAGTGCAGCTTCCTGGGGTCGTGGTGGACTAAGCTCCCGTTCAGGAGAAGGTCTTGCCGAGGGGGCAGACTCACATATGTTCGTTGGGACATCCGCAGGAGCTTTGGAAACCAAACCTGCCGTGGCCAAAAGGGGGCCACCAGGATGCAGTCCGTCCCGTCCTCCTCTATCTTGCACAGGACCCTGGGAATCAAAGGGAACGGAGGAAACATATAATGCAAGCCCTGAGTCCACGTACACTGGAGGGCATCCCCAATAGAGAGGGGGTCGCTCCCTGCCCTGGAACAGAACGTTTGGGCCTTGGCATTCGCCGCTGTTGCGAACACATCTATATCTGGATGACCCCACATCCGAAAGATCGGCCCAACGCACTCTACGTTCAGTTCCCACTCGTGGTCCAGCATAAGGACCCTGCTCAGGGCATCCGCCTGGGCATTGTCTGACCCTGCCACGTGTATAGCACGAAGAGTCACGCCATTCCTGATTGCCCACTGCCAAGTGAGCGTGCCTTCCCTGCAGAGCGCCATGGATACTGTGCCCCCCTGTTGATTTATGTAGTACATGGCAGTCGTGTTGTCCGTCTGTACCAACACCTGGTGATCTTTCAAGAGTGCTGTAAGGGACACAAGGGCGAAACGAATGGCTCTTAATTCAAGCACATTAATATGGAGGGTCTTTTCCCTCTCAGACCAGACATCTTGCACACACACCTCACCACAATAAGCCCCCCATCCCAGTAGAGAGGCATCAGTGGTAACCGTGACGTCAGGATGCTGATACCCAAAAAGGGTCCCTTTAAACAAATTTTCATCAGACAACCACCAGTCCAGGGAGGACAGGATAGCCCTTGGGATGGAGAGTTTGAGGGACGGAGGGTGCTGCATAGCATCGTACCTCCGCACAAACCAGTTTTGGAGAGGGCGCATATGCAGCCTAGCGAAGGGGACCACCGAGGTAGCCGCTGCCATATGACCTAATAAGCACTGGATAGTGCGCACGGATTGGAAACGGTTCCTCTTAAACATGGACACCAGACCCCTTAGGGACCTAGCTCTCTCCAAGGGGAGCAAAGCCTTACCCTCCACGGAGTCCAACAGTGCACCAATGTAGGAAACCTTGCAGGTGGGCACCAGCTTGGATTTTGCAAAGTTTACCAAGAGACCCAGGCGTTGACAAGTGCTAAGTACTAAGCCAATGTCCTGCACCAACCTAGACTCCGACTCAGCCACGATAAGCCAGTCATCGAGGTATGGAAAGATGGTACAGCCCTCTTCCCGAAGGAAGGAGACCACAGGGGCCACACATTTCGTGAACACTCGTGGGGCAGTGGATAGGCCAAAGGGAAGCACCTTATACCGGAAAACCCTTCGCCGGTAAACGAAGCTCAGGTATTTTCTGTGCTCTTCCCGTATTCCCACGTGAAAATATGCGTCTTTCAAATCAAGGACCGCAAACCAATCCCCCTGTTTCAGCAAGGCGATCACAGTCGCCAATGTAACCATTTTAAATTTGGTCACCTTGAGGAAGGCATTAAGGCCCCTCAGATCTAAAATGGGATGTAAGCCACCATCTTTCTTGGGAACCAGGAAGAACCTAGAGAAGAAACCCATCACAGAGTCTTCATAGGCCAACTCTTCCCACAGCCCCCTTGGCCAAGAGCGACACGATTTCCGCATCCAGCTCGGCCATAGTGTTATTGACAGCTGCCAGGGGTGAACTGCACCTAGGCAGCTCAATGAATTCCAGCCCGTATCCCTTATCAACAATTGTTAAGACCCATGAGTCAGATGTTATCGACTCCCACTCCGAAAGGAGTGGACTCAGTCTGTCTGAGAAATTTGGGGATACGGCTGGTGCGACCCGTCAGTACTGCCTCCCGGCCCCCTGCTGATCTCGCTGCTGGGTCGGTGGCTGTGACGGGCGAGGCTTGAAGGGCCTACGCCTCCTCTGTTGCTGTGCAGGAGGATAGGTCCGCTGTGGGTAGGCAGGATACTGCTGGTAGCCCGGCCGCTGCTGCTGGTATCTGCCTTGGTAGTGGTAAGGACCGTATCGGGGAGCGTACCGTGGCTTAGAGGTGGGCTTGTCCGCAGGAGCCAGCCCCAAGGACCGCACCGTCTGCCTGTCCTCTTTTTTCTTTTTTAGGGTCTCGTCGGTGGACTTGGAGAACAGCGAGTCCCCTTCAAAGGGCATGCTCTCCACCCTGGAACGCACCTCCTGAGACAGGGCGGTTGACCTCAACCAGGAGTGGCGCCTGAGGACCACCGCCGAAGCCATTCCCCGAGCAGCAGTGTCGGCAGCGTGGCTCCCCGCGTTCATCTGCTGCTTGGACAGCCGCACAGCCTCAGTCTGCAGCAGGGATACCACCGCTTTCTTTTCAGGTGGGAGGTCTCCAACATAGGACGCCAACTTCTCCCAGAGATAGAGCTGGTAGCCAGCCATGATGGTCTGGTAGTTGGCGATCCTGAGGCCCAGCAAAGCCACCGTGTATTGCCGTCTGCCAAGCGCGTCAAGCTTCCTGCTCTCCTTGTCAGCTGGCACAGAAGTGTGGCCTGAACGCCGGGGGTTGAACTCTTCCGTGACCAGTGAGGAGGGTGGAGGGTGTTTCACCAATGCTTGCCAGGTGCCCTGTTTGATTTTATAAAGCTGCTCAATCCTCTTGGATGTTGGAGGCTGGTCATAGGGCACCTTCCACACCCTATCCACGATCTCCTCAATACCCTCCAGCATGGGGAAGCCGATGGACGCCGGGTTGTCTCCATAGATCCTTTTCAGGAGCTTGTCCTTGGTCTGGGGGGTCGCCGATGAGATGTCCATCTCCAGCGCCTGAGCCATCCGTGCCATCTGGTCTGAGTAGATTCTCAGGTCCTCGTATGGCGAGCCGGTACACGGCACCACGTCGTCGGCCGGTGAAGGCTCGGACCAGGACTCAGAATGGTAGTCCCCCAGGCTCTCCACTTCCCCCTCCTCGGAACCGTGCCGTGAGTCCTCACTCTGGATCGGTGGGGGGAACCACGCTTGCCTCGACGTCGAAGGCCTCGGTTCCGAGCCGGAGAAACCGGCGGGTGCCCCTTCCCACTGGCAATGGTACGGCGGGGGAAGATAGGAGGCCTGGCGGTGGCGGGATGTGACCGAACGGACGGAGCCGACACTCCCTCCAGACCGACGCCACTCACGGCTGGCAGCAGAGGGAGAACGACGGGCAGGCGATGGTCGACTCCGACTTGGTCGTGGGCTCGGTTCCGGCCCCGGTGAAAACTTGGCCGGCACCACCTCGAACGCCGTCGGTTCCGGCACCGGCTCCGAGACCCCCTCCGGCTCCGAGGAACCCAGGTGGGGAGAAGGCGTGCGAGGGATTATGACGACGTCTTCCTGTGGCGCGGGACGCGGCGACCGGTGGCGATGCTTGGTCTTCCTCTTCTTGGCCGGTGGCTCCGAAGAAGACCTCGGAACCAACGGGCTCCTCGACGTCGCAACGGACCTCGGCTTCGACGTAGACCTCGGCTTCGACAGCTTCGCTCTGATCGGAATCGAGCCGGCCGTCGGTTCCGAACGGGGACTTGGCACCATGATCCTTGGTTCTGAAGCTGGTCTCGGATCCGACCGGGTAGAAGACGCGCTTCGGGGCGGCCTTGCCGATCCCTGCGCCGGTGAGGCCGCTTTCGACGCCGAGGCACTTGGGGGACGCGATTTCGACCCCAACCTCGCAGAAGCCACTGAGCCCGCTCTAGATTGCCGTCCGGCAGAGGGGCTAGGGCCGGCCTTGGGGGAAGGCAACGGAGTACCCTCGGACATGACCTTCTGCCACAGGGAGGAATTTAATCGGGCCTTGCGCTCCTGCCGGGCCTTGTTGGTAAAGCCCTGGCATACTTTACAGGCCGAAACATTGTGGGTCTCCCCCAAACAAAATAGGCACAGTTCATGGCCATCGGTCTTGGCCACTTTAGTGTGGCACTGGAGGCAATGCTTGAAGAGCGCCTTTGAGGCCATCTTCAGGGGCACGCTAGAGAGAGGTCAAACAGTCCAGGTCGTAATTACCGAGTCCAAGTCAAAGTCCGAATCAATAAGCAGAAGAATAGCCGAAGTCCAAAGTCCGAAGTCAAAAGCCAAAGATCAATCCAGAAGTTCAAGAAAAGCACAAAAGCACAGAGCAACGAAGCTCACGTTCTCTCCAAGCGGCGGCAAGAAGAGAACTGAGGGAAGGGGCCGTTGGTCGCTGGAGGAGCATGTGACCGTTTGGGCGGGAAAACAGTTTGGGCGGGACGCACAGTTGGAAACATATTGTTAAGTCCCTTCATAAACATCCTGGACATAAAATGTGAAAAAAAAGTTTTATTGTCCTCAGGGGCATGAAAAGCTGATATCGTAGCCAGATAAACTTTAACGGATGAGTTCGACAGGCCCCTCTGTTTCAATTCTAACAGGTATTCTAGAACCTTATTCAGTGGACAGTCTACAGGATCCGGGCCACATCCTGACACCCAGAGAACAAATTTGTCCCATTTAATCTTGTAGGAATTCCTGGTGGAGAGGCGCCTAGCGTTTAAAGTCACCTGGGCTACACCCTCTGATAACATCTCTGTGGCAGAATCAGCCACGTGGTCAGTCTGAGTCTCTCTATCCCATGAGGAAAGACCCCGTTTCATGACAAGAGTTCGGGTTCCAGAGGTAGGTGCTGGATCTTGTTTGCCAGCCTCAGCAGCCCGTGGAACCAGGGTTGTCTTGGCCAGTAGGGCACTATAAGGATTGCCCAGACATCCTCCCTCTGAAAACTGCTTATCACCCTGGCCAACAGAAGGATGGGCGGAAACACGTAGAGGAAGCGACTGGACCAGGACAACTGGAAGGCGTCTCCTAGGGAACAGAATCCTAGACCCTCTCTCGAGCAGAAGAGGTCTACCTTCTGATTCTCTCTGGTGGCAAACAAATCTAACTCAGGGTACCCCCACTGGTGAAAGACAGTGTCTAGATATTCATCCTTTATGGATCACTCGTGCAGATTCTCCGCCAACCTGCTCAAGTGGTCTGTACAGGGGTTGTACAGCACTCTTTCCCAATAAGGTCTTCAATTCAGCCTATAATTGGGGACACGACTGCGAATCTGAAGGGTTAGGAAGAACCAGACTTGGGCAACTTTCAAGTTCAATTTTAAAGCCAGAATAAACAATCTGTAACACCCAAACATCTGAGGTAACACGCTGCCAAGTGTGGAAAAACTCACGCAGCCATTCCCCCAAAACAGAGGCCTACTCCTGGCCTAGGCAGAACTGTTTAGCTGTAGAGGCCTGATCCTTGTTCTGTTGGGATTGGGATCCCTATCTCTGTCTCTGATTCTGCCTCCATCTGGAGAAACCGCCCTGACCACCCTGGAACTGGCAGTGGGAAGGATATGAGTATCCCTGGTAAGGTTGATATCTATGAGATCTCCCCCTAAAAGGCAAGTACTGGGAAAGTCCCCCTTGTTGCGTAGGGGGAAGGACCCCATATGAGCGAGCCATCAGATGGTCCTTCTGCTTCTGGGACAGATATTCATCCGTCTTCTCGGAATAAAGCGTTTCCCCTTCAAATGGGAGATCCTCCACCTTGTTCTGAGTCTCAGTTGGCAGAGCTGTAGCACACAACCACGCATGCCTCCTGAGGACGAATGTGGAAGCTATTGTCCTTGCCGAGGTATCAGTGGCATTTCTGCCCACATTAATCTGGTGGTGAGCTAGACAGACGGCCTTCTCTTGGAGCACCCTTGCCAAGGGCCGTTGTTCCTCTGGAAGCCTGTCAAAGAAGGCTGCAATCTTATTCCAGAAGGCTAGCTGGAATAAGCCGCCCCATCATGGTGGCATAGTTAGCAATCTTAATGTTCAAAGCCGCAGACAAATAGATCTTGTGCCCCAAAACATCCAGCTTTTTGCCCTCCTTTTTCTTATAAAAAATTTTATTGGATTAGACACTTATAAAATTTAATACAATCACATTCCCTTAAATTTCCAATTCTAACCCCCTCCCTTTCCCCCCCCTTTTGTTGACTTCCAACAGTTTTCCAACCCCTTGTCTATTCTCCGTCTACTCATTTCAAACTTATTATGCTTATTATAATATACTTTCAGACTCTTCTAAGCTTATCTATAATAACATAGTGCTATCTCTAAATCCCTTCCCAAATGGGTAAAAGTATAACAATCTTAACTTATCTTTTTCAATAATAATAATAATAATCATTTTGATAATCTATACTCTATCTTACTCTTTCTAATTACTTCAAAATGAGACAAACAATTTGTCCCTCTTTATACATAACTTCAAATACTTCTATAACCATTGCATACATTCATTATCGATCAATCAATTTGACTTATACTCTATATGTTACTCTTTACTTTCTTTTACGTCTTGTCCTTTTTAATTAACTAATTCCTCCATTATAAAACTATCCAATAAACAATTTATGTACACGTTCAGCATAAGTCTACCAATTAGACCCACATTCTGTATGCTAATGTATGTTCATTCTCCATTGTACAGTTATCTACTGACATAAAAAATTAATTAAATTCTATCCTTATAATCCTTATAATAATAACATTATTAATACCCATCTATTCATACTAATCAAATAAAATAATTGCTTAGAATTTTTTCGTTTAACTCTCTCCCCCCGGTATAGTCACTCCCCTCTCCTTTAGTTATATTTCAGTAATTTTCAAACTGCCACAGTTCTCCTCCCACCTCCCATTTTTTCACCAGATATCGTTTCAGCCTCTCCCAGTCCGTGTTAAACTGTCCCGGGTCAAGGTCTCTCAATTTTCTCGTCATTTTATCCATCTCCGCCATGTACCGCAATTTATAAATCCAGTCCTCAATAGTTGGCACTTCTTGTACTTTCCATTTCTGCGCATATAAAAGTCTAGCTGCTGCTGTCATGTAAAATAACAATGTCCTGTGTTGTGCTGAAATGTCTTCCATTCCCAAGTTCAGTAGCAGGAGTTCTGGGTTCTTATTGACTTGAAATTGTAAAATCTCACTCATTACTCTTATTATTTCCCCCCAGTACTGCCTAGCTACCTCACAAGTCCACCACATGTGATACAAAGACCCCTCATGCTTTTTACATTTCCAGCATTTGTTAGACATATTCAAATTCCCTAGCGCAATTTTCTTTGGTGTCAAATACCAACGATAAATCATTTTATAGAGATTCTCTTTGATACTGGTACATGTCGTAGTCTTCAATGTATTTTTCCACAAATATTCCCACGCCTCCATTGTTATTTCTTTATTAAAGTTTATAGCCCACTTCACCATTTGCACTTTAACTACTTCGTCTTCCGTGTACCATTTTAACAACACTTTGTAAATCTTAGAGATTTCCTTTTTTTCTTCTTGTAAAATTACTTTCTCTAAATCTGAGTTCTCCATTCTTATCCCTCCCTTCACACAGTCCGAGTAGTAAAGATCTCTAACTTGTCTGTATTGAAACCAGTCATAATTTGGAGACAACTCTTGTTGCGTCTTTATTCTTATTTTAGAAGATTCTATTCGCGTTATCTCCTTATACGTTAAGCACTGTTGTTCATTATCGACCGTTCTCGGATCTATTACTTCATATGGAACCACCCAGGAGGGGATTCCTTCTTGTAGGTAGTCTTTGTACTTCTTCCAAATTGTGAAGAGGCTTCTCCGAATGTAGTGGTGCAAAAACATAGAATCTGCTTTTACTTTGTCATACCATAAGTATGCATGCCATCCGAATAATTTTTTGTATCCCTCTAAGGCCAGCAATTTGCGATTTTTTAGCTTCATCCAATCTTTCAGCCAAACCAAGCAGATTGCATCATAATAAAGTTGGGCAGTTGCATTCCACCTCTTTCTTTTGCATCCTGTAATACTTTCATTTTCACTCGAGGCTTCCTGCCTGCCCACACAAATTCCGATATTTTCCTCTGCCATTTATCAAGCTGCTTAGAGTCCCTAATGATTGGTATTGTCTGTAACAGAAACATCACTCTTGGCAACACATTCATCTTAACTACTGCAATTCTTCCCAACCATGACAAGTTCAGTCTATTCCATTTAATCAAATCATGCTCTATTTGAGTCCATAATTTCTCATAATTGTTCTTGAACAGATCTATATTTTTTGCAGTCAGTTCAATTCCCAAATATTTCACCTTATTTGTTACTTCACAGTCTGTTACTTCCATCAATTGCTGCTGTTTTAACTTAGTCATATTTTTACATAGTATCTTTGATTTCTTTTTGTTTACATAAAAACCTGCCAAATCTCCAAATTCTTTAATTTTTTCTATTACCTTAGGCATGTTTTCAATTGGATCTTCCACAATTAACATTATATCATCTGCAAATGCTCTGACCTTATAGGAAAAGTCTTTTATCTTTATTCCACGGATTGCATTGTCTTGTCGAATCTGTATCATTAAAATTTCCAAGACCAAAATAAACAACAGTGGAGACAGCGGGCAACCTTGTCTAGTACCTTTACCAATAGTCAGTTTTTTGGTCAACTCGTCATTCACCACAATTGCTGCACTCTGGTCTCTGTATATTTCTTTCACTGCTCTTATGAACCTTTCTCCCATTTGTAGCTGTTCCATAGTGGCGAACATAAAGTCCCAGTTCAAATTGTCAAATGCTTTTTCAGCATCTACAAAGAAGAAGCCAACCTCCTTGTCACAACGCCTATCATAGTATTCAATAGCATTTATAACTGTCCTTAGATTGTCTCTGATTTGTCTGTTTGGTAAAAAGCCTGCTTGTTCTTCCTCAATAACTTCTGATAACCATCCCTTTAGTCTCTCTGCCAAGACCTTCGCAAAGATCTTGTAGTCATTGTTAAGTAAAGAGATAGGTCTATAGTTTTTGACATTGGTTAAGTCCTGTCCTTCTTTAGGGATCAATGATATATTAGCTTCACTCCAGGTATCTGGAATTCTCTGATCTCTCAAAACACCATTGATCACTTCTTTTAAAAATGATGCCAGCTCATTAACCATTACCTTGTAAAATTTAGCTGTAATTCCGTCAGGTCCCGGCGCCTTCCCCAAATTTGTTGACTGTATTGCTTTCCTTATCTCTTCCTTTGTTACTTCACAATTCAATTTAGTTCTCCAATCGTCAGAGATTACTGGAAGCTTAATTTTCCCCAAATATGTCGCTATTGAGTCTTTATTCACTTCTTTTTTATCATACAATTTAGCATAAAATTTATAGAAAGCTCTACTAATAGCAGTCTGTTCCAGGTGCACTTTATTGTCCTCACATATTTTATTAATTATCTTTTTCTCCTTTCTCTTCTTCAATTGCCATGCCAAATATTTCCCAGGTTTATTTGCACCTTCAAACGACTTTTGATTCATTCTTTTAAGATTCCATTCCAATTCTTTATTATTCATTGCCGTCAACTGCTCTTGAAGGATTTTAATATCTTGATAAATTTTCTTTTTCCCTGGTCTTTTCTTTAATTGTATTTCTTTTACTTTTATTTTTTCCATAATCTCCTGTCTCTTCTCCTCTCTTTTCTTTCGAGCTCTTCCATTTAAGTCCATTAGTATGCCTCTAATTACTGCTTTATATGTATCCCATACCTTATTGGTTGGTACTTCTCGATTCATGTTGTGCTGTATGAAGAATTTAGTTTCCCTTCTCAACATCTCCATATTTTCTCCCTCTTGTAACAAGTCCTCATTTATTCTCCATCCTTTCCTCTTAGTTCTTTTTCCAAACTTCCACATTCCTGGGTTATGATCTGAGCCTACCATGGGCATTATTTCTACATCCTTAGTCCAAAGCACTAAGTCCTTTGAGGCCCAGATCATATCAATTCGTGATAGGGTAGAATGCCTTGCGGAGAAAAATGTATAATGTCTGCCTGTGGGATTCTGCATTCTCCACACATCTTCCAAAGTTTCCTGTTGCATTAATGCAAAAAAAGTCTTTGGTAATAGTCCTCTTTTCTTTTGTGCAGTTACTGATTTTTTATCTTGTTCTAAATTTGTAACTCCATTGAAGTCTCCTGCAAGGATTATCTGATCATAAGAGAGTTCATCTAGTTGCTTCCTTAAATCCTCAAAGAAGCTCTCTTTTGCTCCATTTGGTGCATAAATTCCAATCACCAACACTTTCTTTAAGTTCCATGTACATTCCACTGCTATAAATCTGGCTTCCACATCTCTAATCATTAGCTTTGGCTGTAGCTCCTCTCTTATGTATAATACCACTCCCCTTTTTTTCTTTTTTGAGGCCGCTACAAACTCATTGCCCAACTTGCCCAATTTAAGATATTTTACATCCTGATTTCTAATATGGGTCTCTTGCAAGCACACAATATCACATTTTTGTTTTAATAGCCAGTGGAAAATACTTTTTCTCTTGTTAGGTGAATTAAGTCCATTTACATTCCAAGATAATACTTTACACTCCATATTCATAGTCTTGTTGTTGGTAAGTCTTTTTCATTGTCTCTCATAAACTTTTCCATCTCAAATTCAGATCTGATGCGCTTTTTCACTCCTCCGAATTCAAAGGATATCCCTTCTGGTAATTCCCATCGGTATCTTACTTTCATGTCCTTCAAATTCTGAACTAAGACTTTATATTTTTTCCGATCAAGCAGCACCGATCTGGGTAACTCTTTCATGATGATAACCGTCTTGCCATCAACTATCAATGGGTCTTGAAACTGCTTACTCACTATCATTTCTCTTGAATTCCTTGTCGTAAATTGCACAATCACATCCCTTGGTAATTTCCTCTGGGTCGCCAATCTAGAATTTATTCGATACACCACGTCAAGGATAGCCACAACCTCCTCCTCCTCCTTTCCCAGGTATTCAGCTAACACCTCTGTAACCTGTTCTTGTGCTGTCTTTCCATCTACTTCCGGCAAACCTCGAAACCTCAGCTGCTTCTCCATGTACTTGCTCTCCGCGACTGCCATCCTTCCCCTCATCGCTCTCATATCCATTCGTTGCGTCTCTGTAAGATTTTCCACCACCTTCTCGACAACATTGACTTTTTGCTGCGCTGCTTGCAAGTCATTTTGTATTGTTTCCATTCCCTGCTTTACTTCTGCCAGTTCATTTTTTACTGTCTCTTTGACATCTTTAACTTCCCTCACCAACTCCTGTTTTGTCTCCTTCAATTCCTTTAACATTTCCAGAAATTTTTTGTCCAGGTTCTCAATAGCCGTTTGCCACTCTTTTTTCGACATCATGGGGCTTGATTTACCTCGCTCCCACGAGTCTGCACGTTTCCTTAACTCCATGGCGTTTGGATTTGTGTCCCTTTAAATTAATTTAACTGTCCCGATTCTTAAAAAAAACAAAAGATGTTTCAAAAAATCCAAAATGTCGGGCGTCTTTTCTCTATGGTTTTTCTGTAGTCTTTTTGCAATCCAAGATGTCCTACTTCCTCTCCTGTTGAAGTCAAAGTCCTTCCCTTTTCAAAAATGGCGATTCCCTTCTTCCTGTTCTCCAATAAGGGCCGTCTCTCTCCAGCAGCTCTATCACTGTGACGCACTTCCTGTTTCCCGTCTCTCCACTGCAGCTCTCGCGTTAGTAGAAATTTTCTCACAGCCTGCTATCACTCTCTGACCACAGGTATGAAAAACAATTATCCAATTTCTTTAATAGCTTCATTTAACTTAGTCCTTTTTCTAAGCTATTTCTTGCCGAGTCTTCCCCTCATTATATTCCGTCTGTTGCAGTTTAAAGTTTCACTTTAAAAGTTCGTTACTTTAAGCAATCCATCCCAATTCGAGAGATAGTGATCTTTACCTTTTCAAGCGTCTTTCTGGGTTGTAATCACTGCTTCGATCTCAAATTCTTTTCCACCTTCTTTCCCCCTGTTGAAGCTTGGGCATGTAGGTCTTATGCCAGCCGCACTGGCCCCGGTTCTGCCGCAGAGATTTTAGCCGACCTGTCTTAGGGTGGGACCTCAAGGGACGAGAGAGAATCCTTAGCACAGAACCCCCCCTCGCCCGAGATCAACGCGCCCTGAGGTCTTTGAGCATTCTTTGCCTGTTCTCCGCCTGAGAGCAGGTGGCCACGGGCTATTTGTGCCCCTCTGGCCGCTGAAACGGCAGCCCGGTCAGCTCTGCACTTAGAGCTGCGTTAGACCTCCATGGATTCCAAACCGGAAGTCCCAGCTTTTTGCCCTCCTTGTCAGAAGGGATGGCAAAGGGGTCCTGTCATTGCCTGGACTGCAACTCTTCAGTCACCAGGGAAGATGGTGGTGGGTGTGTGGCCAGATAGGGGCAAGAATCATCTTTGGTCCTGTAGAGACCTCCTGCCTTCTTCACTGTGGCAGTAAGTGATGCAGGCTTTTGATAAAGAGCCATGATCATCTCTACGAATCCCTCGATGACAGGGAATGCCACGTTCGTGGTCGAGCCAGAGTAAATGTGCTGGAGGATCTTGTCCTTCGATTTTGGTTCGGAGATTTTCACCTCCAGCACCTTGGCCATCCGGATCAGCTGCTTGGTGTACGAGCAGAAGTCATCCGTTGGGGACATTTCATCTGATTCTCCCACCGTCTCATCTGGTGTCTCGGATGGTGGTGATGCTCCCGATATGGCTCTGGTTCCAGTTCTGAACCCAAGAGCTGGTAGGCCATGTGAGAGCCGGAGAAAGAGTGGCATCTCCTTGGTGGCAAAGGTGAGGGCTCACTGGAGAATACACCAGTGCAGTAAGATCGTCCTAGGTCAACCTCACAGTGGGGGTTGGAGAGGTACCATTCCTCCTTCCCAAAATATCGTTCCCTTGCAGGTGAGCATTTGGAGGAGCGCTTACTCCAGGGCAGCTCTCCTTCCTCTTCAGAGGAGAGAAGGGACCGCAATCTGGACCTGGGCGATGCACACCCTGACCGAAGGGAGGTGTGCGTGGTTGATCCACTATCACCACATCTTCCTCCAATGGAGCGTCCTCCAAGGCCCTACCAGAATGACCCTTGGAGGAGTGTTTGGTGCTTTCAACCCCAACGAGGCGGCTCTCGGAACCAACAGAGGTTTTGGAGTCGAGGGCAGTCCAGGTGGGATTGCACAGAAGACCAAAGATGAACATGTCTTTAGCACAGGGATCCCGTCTGCTGTTCAAGTTGTCCATCAGGTATTAAAAAACGCTCCACGTATACTCCCAGGGGAGACTATAGTTACTACTTTCTGACTCTTCCATATGCAATGCACCTTAAGACCAAATAAACTGCATGTGCCATTTGAGTTCTAATTTGGCAATGCCTGCTTCTGCTATACACAAACTTAAAATGTTTGCCTCTGCTCCATCTGTTTGGCAGATGATTCAATGATCATGGGAGCCCAAAGAAATACTTGGCAGCTGAAGATCCCAGATTTTAGTTTCTGAAAGCTGTGATCAAGAACATCTAACAGCAACAGGGTTGCCAATGGAACCTGGGGTGGTTCATTTTATGAGAGAGCAGCAAAGTATGAGAAAAGCAAATAGGAGCATTAACACTAAACAGAACTTTGATGATACAGAGTCAAAAAAAGTGTGCATGGCTTTTGGAAATAGAAGCAGCATGGACAAAAATGCATACATATTTCTGTGGAAATAGTTGTAAACGATTTAGGGGGGTGGATGGAAAAGTGACCATCAATGGATTAATAGTGTTTATTTATGTTGATGGCAGCCCGTAAGGCAATAAGCAAAGTGTTCGAAATCTGCAGGATTGTAAACATTGCATTATTGGGATTTTGAGCTATAGCAAATAGCTATGGCAGAAACATTGACATATCAATTTAGAGTAATTAAAAGCAAAGCTAAAATGTCAGATTTCTGTGAAACACTGCATGACTTTATTTCATATACAAATTAGAAAGGTATTCAAAATCAACATCTATCTAAGCCCTTTTTGAAATTATGGGAAAGGAATTAGCTATAGAATATTCAAAGAAATACTTTTTTAAAAGTCCCCCATGCCATTAACGATTTCCTGTCTTAGCTTTATTATGTAGATAATTTGAAAAATGTGCTGAATATTAAGCCCACTGTCAGTAATTTGATTTAACATTGTCTAGTCTTGGGTTTTTTTTACATGTTCTTCTTTTTTATTTGTAATTTTGTTTTCTATATCTGCATTTTAGACAGTGGTTGTTTTTTCTTTCTTTTTCCTTTGTTTGCAAATTAATAAAATTTTAAAAATTATTCTGATTAAAAATACTTCTGTAGCAATAAAAACATATAAACTAGAGGCCTGACCCTGCAACCACAAGCTCTCCTCTCTCTCCCAGCATCTGTTCATTTTGGTTTCAATCCCCAGCCTTTATTGGGTGCCATTTTAAGCCTATCTACAGGCTCCCCAGTTTCGCACCAGTGGCAGGCAATCACCCAGGGGTTTGCTCTATAGCCCCCCAATTGATGGTGATCAGCAAGAGGTGGCAACCCCTTCTCTTCAGTGATCACCTGACATTGTCAGGCAACCTGGGAAAGCATGCAGCATGTGCACTCCCAGCGGGGTGCGACGATGTCAGTTCCCGAAGTGATGCTATTGCGTCGGCCGCAGACTTGCTCCCGTGCTTCACTGGGGCCATTTGTGGCTGCAAAGAGGCTGTACTTGCCCTGCACAAAGCGCAGGTACACACTCAGGCCAGAGTGATGACATCACTCCCAGAAGGGATCAGCCACATGTAAGTTCCGAGTCCCCCCACCTCCCACAAGAAAGGTAAAGGGACTAGTCATGGGCATGAATCGGGAAAAAGAACAACGTGATTCACGGTTCATCGCATTCCACGAACCACAAACTTCCATGAACTTTCCCTGGTTCATGAATCGGTTCGTGCTTCGTGGTATTTCAAACGCCTGGCGCCGGTTGCTGAAGCCGGTGCGGGGTGTTTGAAACTGACAGCCCCCTTCTCCTGTCGCCCGGAAGTGGCAGGAAAAGGCTGTCAGTTTCAAAACACCCCACGCTGGCTTCATTCAATTGGGTGAAGCCAGCGTGGGGCGTTCGAAAGTCACAGCCTTCCCCTGTCGCTTGCAAGCAGCAGGGGAAGGTTGTCACTTTCAAAACACTCCATGATGGCTTCATCTGAACAGGTGAAGCCAGTGCGGGGCGTTTGAAAGTTGCAAGCCTCCCCTGTCGCTTACAACCGGCAGGGAAAGGCTGTAAGTTTCAAAACACCCCACGCAGGCTTCATCTGATTGGGTGAAGTTGGCATGGGGCGTTTGAAACAGACAGCCCCCTTCTCCTGCCGGGGTGTGTGAAAGTGACACCCCCCCCACTCGCGGGCGGCAGGAGAAGGGGGCTGTCACTTTCACACACTCCCTGTGGGAATTAATGGATCAGTGGCACCAGCCTGTCTGGCTTCACAAACTGCTCATGACTCTCACGAACCGGGCAAAAAAGTCGTGGAGTTTGTGGAAAACGTGGCCCCACGAACTGCATTTTCATGAACCATGAACCAGCCCAGTTTGTGCATTTTTAAATTTGTATTATGATTCGTGCCCACCTCTAATAGGGACCTGGGAACCCTACTTATCTAGTAGATCCTGTTGTGTAAGAGAGATATAAAGACCTGCCCTTTAAATTGAAACCAACCCCCCCCCCCCAAGGATTCATACCCTGGGAGGTCTCTTTATCTTAGGGAGGGAGGGCAATAAAGATCTCACATTGCCACAGAGTGAAGATGAGCTCCCTCCACTTGGCTTAATTGTGAAACTGGGCTAGAAGGATGACTGTTTTCATAAACCGTGCAGGGCAATAAAAGTCTCTGATGATGTGCAACTCCAAATGATTGCGGGAGACACCAAGGGCTTGTTCTTTCAGAGCTAGGACTGGGTGTGTGTGTGTGGGGGGGGGAGATCTCTCCATCAGTAGGAGTTTTAAAAAATCTGTTGCTCTTTTCTCAGTGTGTTTGTTCTGGACCAGGAGCAAAGGGTGGAGTGGGGGTGTTTGCCTCTATTTCCTGTGCTTTGGAGAATAGAACTTCCATCCCATTGGCTTGGATTTGGGATGCCAAGGTAACATCAAAGAAAACCTTAAGTTAGACTACTTAGAATGCTTTATTTTTCTTTCTTTATCTTTAGCCTTTATGCCATGATACTACCTTCCTAGACTGATACAGGTGTGTGTTCAAGGGCTCCTGTCTAACTTTGCCCTGATTCTACTGCACCCAGTGAGGCAACTGTTTGACTATTTACAGATTTTATTTCTGAAAGACTTTTGATGATCACTTATTCTGGCCGAGCATGTTTCTTCCTTAAGCCACAGAATGGGTGTTGTCATTAGATGCACTGATTCTTTAGAGACGCACTGGCCGGAATGGCCATTTGCAGCTGCATTGTGCCTTGAAGGACAGCCAGGAGCAAAGAACCTTAACAACAACAACATACAATTTATATACCGCCCTTCAGGACAACTTAATGCCAAACTCAAGAGTGGTTTAAAAAGTGTGTTGTTATTATCCTCATGGCCATGATCCTGTGAGGTGGGTGAGGCTGAAAGAGCTGTGACTAACCCAAGATCACCCAGCTGGCTTTAAGCAGAGGAGTGGGGAATTAAACCTAGTTCTCCAGATTAGAGTCCTGCCGCTCTTAATCACTACACCAAACTGAGGAAAGGATAGCACAAAGGCCTTTTAAGAAGTTCATGAGCATGCCACTACCACACCAGTAGTTTCCACAGGTTTTCCCTGTTTTCTTTACATTATTTTTAACACTTTTAATGTTAGCGTGCAATCCAAGGGAAGTACATCATCATAATGCTTAGACCCAAATTTTCAAAATGTACAGATCTTTTTCCAATTTCCTTTTGCACTTCCCATTGCAATAGGAAAAGGCCATGAAACACAACAGGCTATTCATAGTCATTTGATGCAGTTGTTTTACAGCTAGGCTAATTTTTTTTTAAATAGGACTCGTAGAGTAGCAGCAGATGTTAGGGATCAAAACCCATAAGCCACATTTATTGGACTTCGAAATAAATTCACACAAGGAGAAAGCTAGCACGCTAAGAAAATATACAAACTTAGCTTCCAGAAAGCTAGCTGACAAAAAGTACAGCCAAGCATGTGTTCTGTCTTGTCTAGCAACGAGGACTAATGGATATAGAAAAAGTAAAATTAATTGATTTTTTACTTCTAAACAGGCAACACTTGTTCATAGCTTCAGCTCTGCTCTGCCAAGAAACAAACCCCCTCCCCCAGCAAACTGAGTGTCTAGCTGCGCAATCCTAGGCAGACATGGGCTTAACCTGGAGTACTGCTTAGGACTGCACTGTATATAAGCAAGATAAGGAACCTTGATGTTTAGGAAAGACCTCTTGATTTTTTCCCCACAATTATATACTGTACCATACAGTAGAATAGTTCGTGTTGATTTCATGTAGCTTATAAAAATGTTATACTGTTAAGGTATGTACTGATCAGACATTTAAAGCTATTAAAGAAGGATTAAGCAGGCAACATGTTTGGTGTAAGGTCTATCTTGGTATGTTTATATCCCAAATTATACCAGAGGTACTCTCTTTTCTGGTTAACAGCAGCTTTCCAGAATCAAAACTAAGAGAATATCAACACAAAAATACAAGAATAGCATCAACAGCACTTTGTCATGTTTGCATACGAAACTAAACAACACACATTAACAAATCTAGGTAAATGCCTGCGATGGAGACATAAACAAGAAAGGGAAAAAAACAGGCTGACTTTTCCAAAATGGTAGCTCTGTTCTCCATACCAAAAGCAAGTACTGTTTAACTTGTCGCTAGCAGCAATCTGATATCTAATTAAATTCATTATGATCTATTATGGAGACTTGAACATGAAAATCTAACAACAACATAGTTATTCTTCTTATACTTAAAACTATATCGTATCTTGCAAAGATTAGACAACACACTTATCATGATTGTGGCAATTCCATTTCCATTTCTGCAGGCAGCAATTGCCTTATCAGATTATTCTCCTCTCAAAAGAAAATGATTACATCTCTTGGCCTTTTAGAAAAATAGAGTAAGAACAATTTAGAATATTCCACACACCAAGAAGTGTCCAAATCAGAAAATGTTATCATCGAAAAGCTGCTTATGTATTTGAATAATTCAGTAGGCTTTTACAAGACTACTTCAATAATAATAGTAGTATGAGGAAAAGATTGTGGTCAATGTTTAAAATATTTCCCAATTATGTGTGGGATACCATTATGTGTGGAATACTCATTGTGTATAATGAAAGTATCTATGATAAAGGAGAAGTAACTAGAGGAGTGCAAGCTCTCCAAAACGAGAGAACATTTCCCTAGAGAACTGTCCTATATATTACTAATAAGCCACACTCCATTCCATTCCACACACATCTCGCGTTTTTGTTTTTCCTCATCCTATAGTGATGTTTTCAAAAAGTTAACCAAGACCAACTACAGACCAACTACAAACCAACTACAGACAGGATGAAGAGAAGAAGGTAATGAATATTAAACACATAACAGTCAAATCCAGCTTCCAGGAATCTAAAGGTTCAACAACACCAGTGAATATTTAGCGTTAAGTATCTTACCCGTTTTCCTTTTCAGTGTTGCTGATAGTGGGCATCAATGGGGGATTCCGCATGATCAATTTTGATCGGACTTTCTGAGCAGTCATGCCACAGTGGAGTCCTACGAATCCACTTCTCCCCGATTCCACATTAGGCTTTTGTTTTGCACATTTCATCGGCTCAAAGTCCATCATGCGGAATTTTTGACAGGATAAAAATCGATTCCTCATCGCTTTTTCCGGGGGAAGTGTCGAATGATGCACATCTTCATTTTTTTTTATTTCCCCTCCCCCCAAAAAACATTGCTACACATAAACGTTGCATCAAACCAACACATTAGAAAAAAAATTTCTCACAAAAAAACGTTGCTACACATAAACGTTGCATCAAATAAACATATTGGATAGGCCAGAGCACTTCCCGCCAATATTGTGGAAGAGTATTGGCTATTGACATTTGGAGGGAAAATTGTTACCAATGACCCTGTGTCTATCTTTCCCGCTTTCTTCGTGAGCAGTGTGGTTTAGTGATAGGTGTTGTGTTGAGGACGGTCTCTTTGTCCCTCCATGAAATGCCTAGACCACTAGTTGAACGCTGAAGTCCCTCCATCACACTTTCACTCTACCTCAGAAGCTGTCAGCTGTCAGCGAGCAACAAGTAACAAATTTGGCGTGTTGTAAAATGGACCCATTATTGGTCAGCTGTTGTCATGTAACACAGGATATGTTTCTGCATAGATTTGTAGAAACCAGCCAACC
The DNA here is from genome assembly GCF_028583425.1 of Eublepharis macularius. Classification (NCBI taxonomy): domain Eukaryota; kingdom Metazoa; phylum Chordata; class Lepidosauria; order Squamata; family Eublepharidae; genus Eublepharis; species Eublepharis macularius. Next base: position 94,100,443 of record NC_072798.1, read on the forward strand.
AGGTTCCTTGGGGCGCAGGCCTGCCAGTGGACCTGGAAAGTATAGTCTCTAGTCTGGTCCACCAGGCAGGCTTAAATTTCAGAGCCACCTGGGCCACACCACAGTCATCTTCCATGTGGTTTCCCACCCATCTCTCCCTCTGCTTATGTTACTGGGATTTGGTGGCTGTTGTTAGGGTTATTGCTGACGTTTTTGTCCCAACTTTAGCGTGGTGGTTTTGGCATGAGCCATGGATCTGTTTTGGGGGAAGAGGGCCTGCGTGCACTGCTTCCCCATAGATGGGGGATGACTCTAAAGGAATCTTGGGGGCAACGCTTGGCAGGGACAAGCAGAGCTCAGGCTGTCAGGGCATGCTTGTTCCCAGGTAGCAGGGGATCCACACAGATGTTTATGCCCATGTGGAATCCCACCTATTGTCATTCCATGGTTCCCACCCTTAGCAGGCAGGTTGAGGGTGGGAGGGGGGTCATTGGCTGGCTCCAATAAGCTGTAATCGGCCTTTTATTTATTTATTTACATTGCTTATAGTCTGCCTTTCTCACTGAGATTCTTAGAGGTATATGCTAACAGCAGCAACAGTAGTAATGGCAAGTAAATGGAAAGACGAAGAATGCCCAACCAGAGAAAACTGGCAAGATAAAATGACAGAATATGTGGCAACGGCAAAATTAATGAATTATATAAACAGAAGACCTATCAGAGAAAATGGAAACATATATTATTTAATATCATTAGTTTAGTTAGCATAGTTTGATGCACTGTAGTATAGTACTGCCAGAATTGAAATGTACAGATCATGGTGTGCTCTGTGCTATTGGTTTGGAGGTGGAAGGGGTACAGCGGCAAATATTGCTAAATACTTTATAATAATTTTTTTGGTGTTTGGTTTAATAGCAAGACATAGTGGAAGAGAGAGGAAATGAGAATGGTTGTTGTGGGCATGAACATGATATTCAAGAACATGATTGTGCTCTAGATAATCTGTGTAAAGGGTTTCTTAATCTTCCCTTAGTGTAATGAGTATATTTGTTTTTTCCTTATTTTTTCCCCTGTATCCCCTTTGTTGTTTAGAAAATTACAAAAAAACCAACAACTTCTACTCTGGTTTTCAATCACTGTTTTATGATAAAGCTTAAATTTCTGTCTTTTGTAAATTGATTTTCACATGGATTTTTGTTGTTTTGAAATTATCATTGTGTGTTGTTAATTGTGAGCAGCTTTCTTCAATTACTAAATTAGAAAAGTAGCACGTAAATGTTCTAAATAAAAAACAGTACGTCCCCAGGAACGTAAATCTCAAGACTTACTGGTTATCTTTGAGCGAAGCAGGAGTACGGGTGTGCCAGTGCTTCAAGGAATATTCTACACACAGGACTAAAACAACACCTACCGTACACGATTATGAGACAGTGAATGCGAAGGACTCTGAATACCTGAAAAAGCTATACAATGCTAAGTATTACTTCCTAGCCATGTTCAGCTAATATGGATTAATAGAAAGATGAGATAAACCCAGAATTTGTTAAATTCACCACAAAATAACTTGTGTGACAGAAAACTGTGATGCATATCAAAACCAATCAAATGGAATTCTGGTGCTCAAAGCTGCCCCAATTCTTTTGGTTCGCATTTTTTGAGTAGCTATGATAGCTAAGAACAGTGCTGAGTTTTAGAATAACAACTGTTCCATTAACGGTTGATGTAACAACTAACGTCTCTGTCAGGTCTGTTGCCCATTGTCCCTCCATATTGTTACCCAGCTTAAGATATGTTGCAATAGCCTCATGCACCTGTTACCTTGTTGCTTTCCAGATTCCCGGACGGTCGAGCCCTTATCTTGGATGGCTCGCCGCAGCGGCCTTGGGACAGCTCCTTCCGTCCCGCTACTGATTATGTTTGGCTGGGAGAGCCGGAGGGGTGGAGGGACATGTGAACGGGTTGATATAATGTATCCTGTACTCAATGCGTCATTCTTAACAAGAGACCTGTGTACAGCCAGACGCCTTTAATTGCTTCTGTGTAACCTATGGACATATGTATGGAGAAGCCTGTGATATCTCAATAAAAACCCATTTACTCAAGAGAGCTTGGATTTCTTGCTGCAAGGAGTGGGAGTCACCTTCAACGTATCCTGTCTTCCATAGACTGACAATCTCATTCCCGCTAGCCAGGCACAACTGGACTGAGGCGTTCTTGTTCCCAGTTATCTCGTCAAGACCCTCCAGCCAAGATAACAGCACTAGTTAATTTTAGAGTTGGGAGGGGGGAGAAATCAGCAACGAGAAATGACATGGTAAGTCCGGAAGATTCCCAGAAGCTGGTCAGGAGGCAGAGCAACCAGAAATCTATCGTTTGTCTAGAAGGAAAGTGTTAGGAGTCGTGTTTTTTAAAAAGCTGTTATTAAAACTAGCTCAGATGAACCCTCAACAGAATAGAAAGGTATGCAGCTGGATATGGGAATTGAATTATTTGTGTGAGAAAAGCTATTTCACTTCTAAGTAACTTCCCAGGGCCCCTATTTCACCAGGAGTGGGGGGTGCTACCAGTATTAGCATAGTCAAAAAGAGTCCAGTAGCACCTTTATGACTAACCAATTTTATTGTAGCATAAGCTTTCGAGAATCACAGTTCTCTTCGTCAGATTAGCACAGTATTAACACATTCATACTGTTAAGACTACTGATACCATATTTAGTCAAATCTTTGGGTTTCTTAAACAAACAATAGTCCACAAAGCCTTTGTGCATCTAGCACCACCACCACCACCCCGGCCATCATGTGGCAGCCAACTTATAGCAACTCTCTTGGTGTTTTCAAGAGGTGGATTACTGCTGTCAGAAAATATGAATAGCTGTTACCACCTTTTGTAAAGTATACTTTGTTTTCAAATGATCTCCTGATAATAAAAATGACACAGGCCCGATCTCTGCTACTCTTCTCCATCAAGATCTGCCCGTTCATGTCATCTCTGAGCAAGATTGCTTCTTGTTAAACTCCAAGAGGACTCGCTTACCTAGATATACCAGTCTCTCACCTACAGAACCTGTTCTCACACTCCCAAAATAAAGGTGAATAAGCAAATCTACAAAGCAAAAAAAGTGTTGCCCTTTTCTGTAACAGCTTCAACAACACAGTAGGCAAGTGTCGCATTCTATTCTTGCAGTCGACTGCTTCGTTCCCTTTGCTGGTCAATCAATTAAATGGTTGCACATTTATTTATTTACTGAAAACATTTATGTCCCATCTTATCTTCTCATAATCATGGAGACTAACAGTACAGCAACCAGAACACAAGGACACAAACTATAACAATCCAATGAAAAAGATTAAAGATAAACAGATTTAAAACACACACGATTAAAAAATGCACAGATAGATTTAAATTTAAAAATTACCCTCAGGATTAAAAATAATGTAGCCAGGCCTGAAGAAACAATTTACCCATCAAAAACTGGGTCTTTGGTTACTTTAAAAAAATTAAAATAAGTAACTTAAAAGAATTTTTAAAAATGAGATTGGCAGGAAAACTTGGCAAGCACCAGGAGGCATCTATTGATGAAGGGAGTTTACCTAAGCCGGCCACTTCTGGACAGTATGACTGGAGGGTGCGAGTCGGGCGCTCCTTTTTTTTGGAGGCAGCATTCAATTGGACCCCAGCTGCTGCATGGCACGGGTGGGAGATGCTGGCAAAACGCGGCACCTAACAGCACAATGCTGTGCGTAAACTAAATAAGATGCCAAAAAAGGGTGTTCTTGGTGCACGCTCTCTCTTTTCTTTATAAAAAACGAATACAATATTGGAAGGAAAAAAAGAAAGAAAATTTAATTTCACCATTTTACACAGTCTAATATATAACATACCCTACGGCCAATTTCATATAATACAAAGATAGACACTCATTTTAATAACAACAGGGAAAAATATTTGCCATACATTATACATTGTCTGGAATACCTTCCTAAATGTAGTTTGTGCAGGTGCCTTCTACATCCATTCTAAAGGACGTAACATTCTTCTTTTATATATAAATATAAGGTTTAATATATTACATAACTGTGATGTATTGAAGAAAGACAAACTCTTCCTCTTACGATAATTAAAAATAATACGGCCGCCAAATTCCCAGTAGTGGCTGGAGATCTCCTGGAATTACAACCGATCTCTAGGCCAGAGAGATCAGTTCCTCTGGAGAAAAAGGCTGTTTTGGAAGGTAGACTTTACGGCATTACACCCCACCGATGTCTCTCCCCTCCCCAAACTCCACACCCAAAACTTCCAGGAATTGCCTGTCCCATAGCTGGCAACCCTATAAAATAATCAACATCCTGCGTGATCAATATATAATATTGATAATATACAGTGCATAAGCCCAACGGGAAGTCTCCTATACAGTTCCATTTCCATACCTGAAACAGGAACTTAAATACGGGTGGCTAGAGTAACTGTTCTCACTAAAATTGGTGTAAATGCTTTAAAACTGCCTTTATTGCTTTTGCTACAGGTAATGTTGTCTGTCCCTCAAAATGTTAGCAAAGGGCACACAACAGATAGATATTTGGAGTAGGAATGCTAGAAAAAAATGTAAAAATAAAGCGAGCTTATTTATTGCATTTCACATATCGAAGAGCTATTTCTGTGCCTTTGAAATTCTGGCACACTTACCTCAATTAAAAAAAAGCCATTCTCTCTCAGTCCTACCCGACTTTGCTCTTTCCCACACAGTCCACACACTCCCTGCTTTTTGATCCTGCAGTGAAGTTATAATACTGAATTTGTGTCATTACAGTTATTACCAAGGCAACAGGCTGAAATCAAACAGTACTTCCTAGCAGGATCAAGAAGAAGGAAAAAAGTTGGACGAAGAAAGTGCTTTTATTATCACAAAAATGTCTTCCACAGCTAAGCAAAGAAGCCGATAGGTAAGGTACATTTCTCTAGAGCTTAACGTTCTTTGAAGCTTGCACTAATGCTCCATTCTGTCTGAAGCACGGTTATTAATTAAGGGCCAAGAGAGTTTTCACATTAAAGTATACCAGTTTCTAAATAAGACTGCAGTGAAAGTGTAACATGTCCTCTGCTGGTAAATAGTTATGGACATAACAAACGGCAACAATATGGAGATTATAGAATCTAAATTATAAAATCTATACAAACCTATTATTGTCAGTCTTCAGTAAACTGTCAGTTCAGGGGGGGGAAATTGCCTGTTCTTGCAGTTTGCGTTTCTTTGAACAACTGACAGAATTTGGGGCTGCCTAACCTAGCATTACTGCTCATTAAAATATGCACGTTATTACTATTATTTCTGGAAATAAAGTCATGTATTTTTATTGAAATTACGCTAGGAAAAGGTGTGTTAGAAGACAGCAAACTCAAACAAAACACAGCAGTGCAGTGTTTCTGTGTCCCCCACCCCCCGGTAATCCAAAGGCTAAACTAAACAAGACACAGAGGAGTTAGCCGTGTTAGTCTGTAGTAGCAAAATCAAGAAGAGTCCAGTAGCACCTTTAAGACTAACCAACTTTATTGTAGCATAAGCTTTCGAGAATCACAGTTCTCTTCATCAGATGCAGCCATGGGAGGCTTGAACTGAAATTGGGGGGGACAGGGGGCTAGGGAACGGAGAGTTAATCCTTTTGCCATCTTCCAACTGCTTTCGCATTATGCACCCCTGTAAGAAGAATGCTTGGTTGAAAAGGGGCTGCTAAGAACTCCAGCTTGGAGGCTTACTTCTTACAATGGTTACTGATTACACTAGAACATTGCTGGTGATGGACTCCATGTGATGGAACGGACTTTTGGATAAGGTCAGGAGGCCCCACAGTACTACTCTTGCATAGACTCCAAAAAACAGAACTATGTAGAAGAGACATTGGCATATCATAGTATGAGATTGTAAGAGATACAGCTATAACGATTGTAAGAGATACAGCTATAATGTGATTCAGGAGTTGATAATGTGAGTGAGGATTTGAACCTGACTGGTGCACTAACCACTATGCCACACTGACTTGTTTTTGAGTACTTTGACACCTTAAGTATCCTCCATTGTGGGACTTTTTATTCCAAAATTTTGTCTATGAGCCTGGTATGTGCAGACTGCCATGCTGTTGTCAACCAAGAAACCCATGTCAGGGCAAACCTATGCTGGTACCCCTGCACATGCATATCCCATACCCAGAGGTCATAGGACTACATTATACATGGTCACATCTATGGCTCACCATGCTTCCAGAGTGGACAAAAGGGGGGAGAAGCAGAAGGTAAACAGTTAAATCTTTATTGACCTAGCCAAATTTCAGAAACCGAAAGCAGAGTGAGAGAAGCAATCCTAGATGGTTATGCAAATTCAAAACAGCTCATAACATGGAGATGCTTCTCAGTGACCTCTCAAACTCTTGGCAATGGCTATCTATTCAGTTTCATAATACAGTAGGAAGAACATATCACAAATTCATAGTGTCCAGTTTGGTTTGGAGTTTGGGTGGCCTGTTTGGGTGGCACCAACCCTGTTCAATAATTAATGGCGCGTCACCTGGGATTTCTGCTGGTTATGAATTCTGGCATCTTTCCATTATATGCCCTATTACATATGCATTGAGGTGTTTTTCAGGTGGGTGATACTGGTCCACACTGTGTGGTCCGCCCTGAGTCTCAGTGAGAAAGACAGACTTTGACTAACGTAAATAAATGGTTTCTCTTGCCTCTTCACAATTCCTGGGGAAAGTTCCAAACTGAGGTTGGCTTATAAGCTTTTCAGCAGGAGACCAGCTTGGCTTTCCCCCCCGATATGCAACCAGGGGGTAGCCAACCAGGTTTGGGGTATCTCACTGCATTTCTCCTTTAGCAGCAGGAGAGGTGTACCTTGTAGCCTAATGAGGGTGTTCCTGGCTACTGCCCCCCTCAATGGTTTGCTCCTCCGCTGCTTCAAGAATGTCAGGCTGACACAGGTCACACTGCTAGGTCCATGTCACGCACACCCCTTTTGTGCCCAGAGTGGCTGTAGCACAGTGGTTAAGTGGTTTGCCTCTGAATCAGCACTCTACTGGTTTGAATCCCACCACGGCCATGAGCTCAATGGGTGGCCATGCGTAAGCCACTCCACTCAGCCCCAGCTCCCCACTCTATTGTGGGGATAATAATAACACTAACTTGTTTATCACTCTGCGTGAGGCACTAACCTGTCTAGAAGAGTGGTATATAAGCACAGTTATTATTATTAGTTATTATTACCATCTGTGCAGCCATTCCCTGTTTTTAACTGACTGTTGGGCTCAAAACACCCAGGGCTCCACGGCCCACATCTCCTTTCGGCCAGGTGCTAGTTTGGAGTCTTTTAGCTTCTTCCACAGCACCCAGTGCCCCCTGCTGCTAGGATCAAGGGTTAGCATCGCTCTATTGCTGGCACAGTTGTCAACCTTCAATATCTTACCTGGCCAGCGGGGGGGCACCTTCCATGCGCGCCCCCCTGCGGTGCTGTGTGCCCCAGCGCACAGCAGCCCCAGGATCAGGCCTGTTTTGGCCTGGATCGGGGCCCCTGCGGAGTGCAGGAACGCTCCCACGCTCCACAAGGGTCCAAAATGGGCCCAATCCACATCAAAACAGACCCGATCCGTGCCAAAACGGATCCTCCAAGGTAAGAGCCAGGCCCCAGTCTCCTGCTGGGAGATCGAGGGGGCCTCGCAACCCTAGCCTGGACGTGTGGTTGCAGGACATTGAGGAGCCCACTGGGTTTGGTTTTTCAGCTCTAGGAGCGTTGGTGGGAGCTGTTTTGTGGCTCTTGTGGCGGATTGGTCATTGGGCACTGATCCGTTTGGGGGGAAACAGGGCCTGCAAGCTCAGTCTCCCTATTATGGGGGTCCCCTTAAGGGATCTGGGGAGTGAGGCATGGCTGGTGCATGCCCAGCGGGAGCTGTCAGATCCACCTCACTCCCAGGTGATGGGATCCACACAGGAGTGTACACCCACATGGCGTCCCACTGGCTGTCATCCCATGGTTCCCCACTCTCAGCAGCGGTCTGAGGGAGTGTGGGGGTCATCAGTCAGGTCAGCCGATGCTCAGATCAGTGCCCTATGCAGTGCCAATGCTCCGCGAGCTGCAATATCAATAAAATTGTGGCCTCTTTCAACTCCAACTGTTGTCTGTTGTGTTTTGTCGCCTTGCCCCCCCCCCCGCTCTCCTCCCCCATTCGGCACTGGCCTGCAACTAACCTTAGGAATAAACACTCAGCATGATAGAGCTTAGCCCTTATCACCATTTTGTCCTTAAGAAAGAAGTGTAAGCCTGACCTAATGGCAGAGGGATGAAATCAGAAAAAGTGTGGAGGGGACACAATACCTTTCCCCCCTGAGGACTCCCCCTCCCCAAGTTATGTTCTCAGAAAATTTTGGGGAGCACTGAGAAAAAAACTCCCATGATTATTCTTCTTCTTCTGCAATGAGTGAAATGCTTTTTAAGGCAAGGCTTCACTCAGAATACAGAGCATGAAAAGTATTATGTAAGACCATCTACAGCATTAGAGAATATTAACTGCAGTGTATACAACAGACATATAAAACATACTTTGTTAATAACAACAAATAAATTTTAATAATTTTAGCAACAATTAATATCCTATAATATGTTTGATAATACATTCTGAAACAGTTCTGATAATACATTCTGAAACAGTTTACTCTAACGCAGGTATGAAACATGCTTATTGTGACTAAATTGTGACTGTTTTTGTTTACTACAAAATTTTGTTTGCTAATTTCTACTTTTATGTGTTCTTACCTCTCAGATGGCAAAAACTGATATAGATGTGCTGAGATATTGTGGGGTGCAGCAGTGCACACCTCTCTCTCAAGTACAGGGTGCACTTGTAGTTTTCCTTGCAGGAAACTAACAATGCAATTCTACTCTAGTCTAAGCCTGTTGACTTCAAGGGGCTTAGACTGGAGACTAAGCCCCATAGGATTGCACTGTAAGGCATTTTGTACTAACTCCTCTTTAACTGCTTCATCAAAAAAATAAATGCTATTTTCCCCCCTGCTTGGGAAGAATTCTCATACACCTGCACCACCCCTAACCGTGCCATGCTAAGCAGTTCCTCTAGTCTAAGGCCATTCTGCTAGGACTGCACTGTAGCATTAGTCTACACATCTTCCTTAGGTGGCTCCGGTGCAGAATCAGAGCGCTCTAAAACACTCGTTTTTATCAGGCAGGGAAGAAGGAGAACTGTCTTACGAAGACATGATGAATGCTGAAGAGCAGCAAGTCAGACAACTGTTTCCCCAAGACGATCTATTCGCCCTTAACTGTGAAAGAGGTCCCCTTCTTCCCCATGAAACAGATTCAGAACCATCAGATTAAAAACACCTGCTTTTGTACATCTATTACATGGCAGGAAGGCTTAAAAGAACAGGCGGCCTTTCTAGGCCAACCTGCAGAACAAGGCGTTTGCTTGTGTCTATGATGTTGATGGAGTAGAGATGGGTCACCTCATCCCTCTACCACTGGAGAGAGCCTCTCGTCTGCAGTGGCAGGGGAGGTGGAGGGTGTTATGCCTACAGCACTTTTCCTGTATCTTGAACAAACTATCACAAATTTAAAAGTTTTTCCAGGCTTCTAACTGTTAAAGCCTTTTGTGACCCTGAAATGAGTCTTCGTTTCCCTGAGGCTGGAGCAGGGGTCTGACATGGGGTGATTCACTAGAGTCCAAGCTCTAGGACTAGAGTTCACAGACTGTGTCCTATGCCACTGCACCTTCCCTGTCTTGGAACCAAGACACACTTTTGAGCCCGTTTTCCTCTTTAGAAGTGAATTCAGCCAGGGATTCAACCAGTGGCTTGGAACAAGACTAATGCTTTCATGGGTGCAAGAACTTCAGACGTAAAGAGTCTGATCTCCCCCCCTCCCCACACACATACACACAGAAGACCAAAATGCCCCCCATTCCTGTTTCAGAGGATCCCCTCTCTCTGTAATGTGATGGGGGGCATTTTAGGCAGCTGCCGGGAGGGGAGGGCACAAAAATCATATTCCACAGGCAAAAACTGCTTGCATTGACAGCAAACGTTAGTCTAGATCCAACTCGCTATTTCCTCCCTAGTGGGCTACTGCGTTTTTTAAGGAAACCACCGTTTGTCGCGGGGACCTGCTGGATCATGGCTGGGCTCTCTGCTGGATGATCCTACGGCCGTCGCAGAGGCATCTCCTGACAAGCAATGATTTGCCCTTTCCATGGCTGAACAGGAATAATAAAATAGACTAGTGGAAAGAGGGGGGTTTTTTAAGCGAAAAAAGAGCAACAAGACAAAAAGTGTAAGGAGAGAAAGTATACAGCCAAATGGGGGTCAATTTCGTGACCTCCATACCCAGAGGATGCAATATTTAAATCAAACTACTGATTTTATTAGTTTTAGTAAGAACTATATGTATTATTTTTCCTGAGCTTCTAGGTTTATTTTTACGCCTTCTGCAGCTGCTCATTATTTTGACTATCATGATTTGGTTTTGCTGACTATATTTTATTTTATTTGTTTTTAGATTGTTTTAATTATATATTGATCGTATTTTATTGTGAGCCACCTTTAGGACTTTTAAAAGAGCAAGGTAGGTTAAAACTGCTGCAAACAAATCATCTAAGGAACAAGATTAGATAAATTGGTCTAGAGCAAATCGCATTGTAATGCTGCCTTCCTCTCCATTACTGAGAACTCATTATTTGTTTAATTGTTGGAACTGAGGCTCACAGCTAGCAAAGCTTTCTTGATTTTATTTTATATGTGAGGAAGAAATATTGCTTCGAGTTGGAAATTTAGACTCAAACGTTCCATGTATTAACAAGCTTAAACATGTTTCTCAAGCTTGAACTGAAAATTGAAATATCTTAAGGTAGGATTTGTTTGTTGGAGCTTTTTTTAACTATAACTAATAAACTAAGGCTGAGGTTCTATTTCATGTTCAAGCTATACAGAAAGAAGCCTGACTGAATTAATTCTGCCTTTTTTCTTCTATATTTTCCCTCTTTTTCTTACATAAATCTACTATTTGTTTTCTTTCACTAAGCTTCTCTGACCTGCTGCTGCTTCCCTGCTTGAGAGCTGGAAAAGGACACGCTTTTGCAAAAGTAATAATAATTTATTTCTTGGTATTGAGTTCCAAATTGTTCTAAAGGCCAAATCTTAATTCAATGGCTCTTGGACAATGCGTATGTTTCAAAGCGAAGAAATACAAAAACGAACTATCAACAATCACAAACACAGCACACTTCATTCTGCACTACAGAGATGATGAAAAATAGATACTGAGCAACCAATCATAAAATCTCCATTTAATATGCACAAATAATAAAAGAATTGAATTAAGAATAGGAGTCTACATTCCCATGTAAATTCTAATTATTAAGCATTCTCAGCGTTGTCATTAAAAAACCGGATCTTTTACTTCACACAATATCACGTGTTTAAGTATTTACAATACAATCCTATGGTGAGTTACTCCAGTCTACTCCAGTGTCTTAATTGACACTGAAGTCAATTAATCTCCTTGCTGTTCACCATTTAAAGTACCCTAATGGTGCAATTCACAACTGTAGTTAATTCACTTATTTTGCCACTGAATTCCTCTGTGTTAAAGGAATGTGTAATGATAAAACAGGGCTGCAGTTATCTGTAACTGTTGTCCATCGAGTGGTTTTCTGTGCAGGTATACATGGGATCTGCACATGCACAGGCCAGGTGTGGACATTCTAAAGCTCCTAGAGGCACAAGATGCTCGCCTAGCCTTTTCATGCGCTTTCCCTCCAGGCACAGCTATAAAAGATGAGGCGAGCTGCTCCCTCCCTCAATTCTCTAAGCCACTTGTGCAAAAGAAAAGGTAAGAATAAGAACTCACAGTGGGGAAGAAGGGAGGGATGTGCGTCTGCTCAGAAGACCACTCGATGAACAAAGTTACAGGTAAGCGCAACCCTGTTTTCATCGTTGTGTCTTCTGTGCAGTCCCACATGGGAGATTCGTGAGCTGACTTACCCAGGAGGAGGGTGTGAAGCTCATTATTGGAAAAGACTCTCCAGGACTGCTTTGTCAACACCTCCATCCTGTCTGGAGTTCAAACATCTTTTGTCACATCAAGCTGTGAGCCACCACTCTGCCCGCCGTGCTGCCTCCGCCCTCAGCCATCTTCCTGAGTGCTGGGCGGAAGGTCTCTCTAAACCTCAGATAGGGCAGGGGAGGGGGTTGCGCCACCTGGTTCCTCCTTCTGCCTGCTGGGTTGTGAACTTCCCTCACTCCTATCTCTTCAGCTTTCTCCTCCCTGGCCTCACCAGAAGCCCTTCCCTTTATAGTGCCCCTCCAGCGGGGCATCCAATCTGCCTCTGTGTTACCCAGATCCCTTGGATTCTCACCACTCACACCAGAGATTCCTCATTGTGACGGGCTCTGGCCCCGTCCTTCAGTGGAGCGCCCCGCCTCCCCCACCAGCCAGGACCCAATGGCTTGCCAGCTCCAGGGACAGACTGGCCTGCCTCTTCCACCAACGGGCTCGCCCAGCATCCTGGCTGGGCTTGCCCCAACTTCCTCCGGCTCAGATCCCCCATGTGGCCTGGGCTGTTCCCAGGCTTCAGCAGAGGCTGCAGTGGCAGTGCTGGCTGCTGCCACACCTCTCAGCTGACAGGCGGCCCGCAGCCCCCGCACCACTGCGCAGCTGAGCCAGCAGCCTAGCCCTGTCAGCTCCCTCCTTGCTTCTTGCCACCGCACTGCTGCTTCACCACTCAGCTGGCTTCCCTGCCCTGTTGGCGCTCTCCTGGCCTCCGGCAGCAATGCACTCCTCTCCACCCCAGCTGGTAAGAGGGGTGCTGACGGGGAGTGGGAAGGCTGCTACGGCTGGCCCCACATTCTTCAGACTCCGGCAGGGAAGCATCGCTGCCATGTCTGGGGCCAGCGGCTCCAGCTCCAGACAGAAGCATTTGTTGCATGATCAGAAAAGCTTCAGAACCAGTTGCCTCCAAGTGCAGCACCTTCAAGACTGGCTACAAGCAGGTAAAAGGACAGCAATTCACTTCCATTTCCAAGGACCTCACCATGCAAACCAGCCATTGGTTGTATAATCCAAGGTCTTCACTTGGGGAAACAGCAGAGCTCTCAGTAAGGAATTTTGGTAGGGATGGTTCTGATGAAAAGAAACTGACATCAAAGTCGTCATCTGATTGGGTGGAAGAGTTCAGAGTTGGTTCAATTTTGCTTTGGTTCCAAGTAGACCTGGATATATGCATCTTCCTCATGGAAGATATAATGAAGAGGCAGTTACATTCCAGGTGAACCTTCATACCCATAAGCATATCAGTGATGGTAGCACTAAGCAAATTGATTCTATAGGTAATACTCTTTTGGAGTGTCCTGAATTTCTAGCTTGGAGAGCTAAATTGATTCTTCCTCTGTTTAAGTAGGATTTTATCTATCTTAAAGCTAAATATTCTTGGCTATTAAGAGATTAAGATAAACAAGTAACTTAGTGTGTAACTAAATTTTTGGCAGCTGTAGTAAAATCACGTAACTCTAGGTTTCCCTTTTAGTAGGTGACGGCTCGCTTTTTATGACTTCAGTCATGGAAACAGTAATTAAGATGATAATGATAGTAGGGTGAACTACACAGTGAGTAATGGAACCGATGGTGACTTCGGTGCTGAGCCAGTTCCAGTTGATTGTTATTGTCAGACAGAATCGAGGAATGTATATGGATCTCAGATGGACGTATAGGAGACTGTGGTAGCAGGGATACAGCCGTGATGTTTCAATAACTTCGAGATTTTCCCCTTCGGAATGGGACAGAACCAAAATGGAGTGGCATCTCAGCATCGGGGAAGATGTTCTTAGAACCCTAGCTGGACTCAGAGGATCTGGTGTACCGGGTTCAATGATGACAATTTCTTCTTCTTGTGGCCCTTCGAAGTCAAAGTCTTGTCCACATTTTTGACTAAAGTTTTGCCTTCTTAGAAGCCAGCTCCGACTGGCTTTGAGGTGGGACCAGTGCCAACAAACCAGGGACTGACTGGTCCTTAGCAGACAAGCAAGGAGCCAAAGAGGTAGGAGGAACCGAAAAGTTCTTTATCTGCAGCTGACTCCCAAAGTGCCACTTTCAGCTGTGACACTCTTTTTTTGGTGCATTTTGGGTATAAATTGTTTACAGACAACACACCACAAGGTGTTGTGTCCTTCTCTGATACAGAAGAGGCATTTGTGATACCCATCCGATTGGGCCATTTTCGTCCCACAATAGGAACACTTCTTGAAGAGGGCCTGACTCGCATTCAATACAATGGATCCGAGGAAAAGAGAATGTCCTCCTTCAGAGGTGGCAAAAGAAAAACTGACGGAGGGAGCCGCTCGCCCCGTCTTTTATAGCTGCACCAGGGAGGGAAAGTGCGTGAAAAGGCTAGGGGAGTGTCTCGCGCTCCTAGGAGCTTTAGAATGTCTGTGGCTGGCCTGAGCATGCGTAGATCCCATGTGGGACTGTATAGAAGACACAGCAATGAATTAACAGTATCAATAAGTACTTTCAGTGATCTGCAGTATTACTTATTGAGTTGGATCTAAACAAAGTTTTCCCATGGCAGAGTGGAACTTCCCTGTCTCCCTCTGCCCGCAGGAGCCAACTGATCTCCACAAAAGGCTGCTCTTGGGGGACAGAGGACGCCAAGGAATGGCATGAGGGGTTGCAGCAAGAAGGGAGAACCAGAGAAAATTGCCAGTTTAGTCTGGATCTAACTGGTCATCTAATATGACATACTGCCAGTTGTGATTTTCCTCGCCCTTTCTATCACCCTATCCAAGTATAAAGCTCCATTTTGCAGATCCTAATAGCTTAGCAGGTTGGCAGCAGACAAGAGGATCAAATTCCAGCAAAGAAGCTATATTTAAATAAGCACTAAGTTAGGGAACAGTATTTGACTGTCTACATTTTGAATACTCTCTGTTCACTGCAAGTTTACACACAATAACAACACAGACTACAAGTTATTTACACACAATAACAACTTTTGAAGGACCACACAGGGAAGAATGTCTTGCTATTGACGTTCATGTTTCTAATAATTTCAAGTTGAACAAGTTCCCTGTTCCAAAACAATCCCATACCAAGTGCTGAAATTAATTATTAAAATTTATATTAATTGTGGAAGCATACTATATGTCCCAAACTTGTCAGCTATACAGATTTTATTTTTCTATTGCAATTCCCTGTTCTGGATACATCTGTGTTATTAAAACCCAGATATGTATCTTTACAAATTATGACGGTATTTTGGAAAGTAACAGAAAAGGACTGGCCACATTACTCATCAAAATTCCTTTATATTTTTGTAGTTTTTTGTAGTTTTCTATGTTAGAAATTAAAAATAAAAAATTTTATATAAAAAAAATTACTGTTGAGTTCTGAAATGTCCTCGTGCTTCTCAGTAAAACCATTTTTTTCAACAGTTGCACACAGCAATGTCTTATTTGATGCTCACACATAAGCATCTTTCCCCCAAATAGTATCTATTTGTGGCTCAGTCCATGCCCATGGCTCTCACATTCAATATGAAAGATATATTCAGCTTGGAAAACGTGTGGCAGAAACTTAAGCAATTCTAACATAGCAGCATTTCAGCAGTGAACTATTAATCTTTGGGTCACAGAATACCTTTAAAGCTACTATTAGATTGATTTCAAGTTCTAAAATGACCTATAAAATGTCAGTTCTCAATAAAGGAAACAATACAGGGTTACAATCCACAGTATCAACCAACCTCAAAAACTGTTTGGTGGGTGAATATCCTTCAAATATGTGCTTCAATTTCTTGTGTTTAAAAATGCTTTTGGTCTGAGCATGCCTCATACCAAATAAGGAAACTGAAAAGGAAATTCTTTTACACCGAACACACACAGCTGCCTTAGACCACAAGTCTATCAAGGCCAGTATTATCTACTCAAACTGGTAGCTCTCCAGGGTCTCAGAGAGAGGTCTTTCACATACCCAACACCTGATCCTTAACTGGAGATGCTGGGGATTGAACCGAGGACCTTCTGCACGCCAACCAGATGCTCTACCCTCCCCAGGAGATCACACACTTTTATTTCTAGCCTTCTAAGGAATAAATAGCTAAATCTTTACCTTACCATTTGTTTGTAACTAAAAGTTCTACTAGAGTAACTTTCTCCTCTTCTCCCTCTCACACTTTCTGACAAGAGTAATTTCCATGCCGTCTGCAAAAACTACTGCTTGGTAAGGTGTTTAGATCACAAACACATCTGTATGTTTAGGATAAGCAAAGTCAGCTAATGAGTACCATAAATCTTATAAGGTTTCAATATACTGCTTTTGGATTCTCTTATACTGCACACGAAAGCACTTAAAAGGTACACTGCAAACACATGCGCTTTATAACATTTACCTAATCTTAATTAATTTAAATATCATATGCATTGCATTTTGTCTAAACACCCCCCCCCCCACACACACACATTTTCCCAAATAAAAACTAATCCACGGGGCTGCTATTTGCTCCAATGGAGCAAAATACAGGCCTGGCATCAAATCGTTCTGAGGATAGATGCAACAGCATACACCATTTGTGTCCTCTTTCATTTACACAGCAATTCACGCTCACAGTGAGTATTAGATGCAGGGCTTTTTTTCAGGGGGAGCGCGGGGGAACGGAGTTCCGGAACCTCTTGAAAATGGTCACATGGCTGGTGGCCCCACCCCCTGATCTCCAGACAGAGGGGAGTTTAGATTGACCTCCGCGCCAGCGGCGCAGAGGGCAATCTAAACTCCCCTCTGTCTGGAGATCAGGGAGCGGGGTCACCAGCCATGTGACCATTTTCTCTGAGGGCAACCCACTGAGTTCCACCACCTCTTTTCCCAGAAAAAAAGCCCTGATTAGATGCAACAGGCTAGAAAAATGTTGTGCCAAATATACCACTGTCTCAAAATCCAGGGGGATGAGCAGTATGGAATGTAACACAAGTATTCTCCCACATCTACTGTAGATGATGGATATGTATAGTAGACTGCAGATATTTTACACAATGATTAGAAAGATTCACAAACAACAAGTATCTGGAATACTTTTTGGAACTGAAAAAAACCAGGGATAAGGACCACAGTGGCCCCTCTTCTTACACTGCATGGGTTCAATCCAGAGATTTTAATAGAATACAGCTGGACGCACCTGCATTCAGCCCACCCATGTCTGCAAATCTGCACTCTCCTATTCTTAGCACAAGCCCATCAGAAAGTACAAGATGAAAATCTTTCCAGGAGTTTTCAAGAGGGGGAAATGATGAAATCCAAATCAAAACCAATCCAAAATGTAAAAACATTACTGAAAGTTTCTTTTATGTATTCCTCCCTTCTCTGCATCGTACTCAATAACTGAGAAAATCTGCTTACGTTTTACATTCAGCTGAGCTTGAACACTTGAAATATATGCCAACATTGAAAGAAAGGTAAAAAATTGATACATACATGACTGTGTTAATCCCTGCCAGCTGTTGGAACATTTGTAGACCACAACCCACAATTAATTCTCTTCGAGTTGGAGGATAGGTCAGCATTCTGCAGATCACCAGGCCAGCTTAAACCAAATGAACAAAAATGAAGTTCATTAATATACCAGTTCAGTCATCTGCTAACTCTTTTCCAGTATTGCACCACACGCACACGCCTATTTTGAGGCTTGCTCTGTACAAACTCTACTTTGGTGATACATTCTTACAGCTTAAACTACTTCCAAATAACTATTTGCCACAGATAAGGTGTCTCGAATGTTGCCAGTTTAGGACAAGTCAATGAAACAAAATTATTTAGGCTTACTGAAGATCGGACAATGCAAAAATTGGGTGAAGGCAATACCAAAGGCCACGTGCGTAACCACAGATGGAATGATACGCAGTCTACGTAGTGCTCTTCAACCACCAGAATTTGCCTGGATTGAACTTATCCAAATCCTTGCCCAGAAGGATACCCCTGTCAGGTCCGTCACCCACGGTCCTTCCATGTTCTTCATTCCGTGTATGATATGTTGCAATAGCCTCCTGCACCTGCTCCCTGTTGCTTTCCAGATTCCAAGACAAGCGAGCCCTTATCTCGGATGGCTCGCCGCAGCAGTCTTGGGACAGCTCCTTCCGCCCCGCTACTGATTGTGTTCGGCCGGGAGAGCCAGAGGGGTGGGGGGAACATGTGAAAGGGTTGATATAATGTAACCTGTGCTCACTGCATCATTCTTAACAAGAGACCTGTGTACAGCCAGAGGCCTTTAAATCCTTCTGTGTAACCTATGGACATACGTACTGAGGAGCCTGTGATATCTCAATAAAGACCTATTTACTCAAGAGAGCTTGGATTTCTTGCTGCAAGGGCCGGGAGTCACCTCCAACGTATCCTGTCTTCCATAGCCTGACAATACCAAGAAAGATTTCACGTTGCTCCATAACGGCCACTCACACATTTCGGTTCTCAATTCTATTTCTTCCTAACTAGGACCACAAACAGTGGAGTTGCTGCTGTTTACAAAGAGCCAAAACACACGTTAAGAAAAACCTAGGTTCAGCACGTGTTCTCTTACCTCAAGGTTTGCTGGGATCTGTAGGCGTCCTGGAAGCTTAAAGTTTAGCATTTACAGAGCAGCAAAAAGGGAAAGGGAAATACAGGCGCCTGTATTTTAAGCTTTAAGCTTCCAGGACGCCTTTAAGCTTCCAGGACGCTTACAGATCCTTTAAGCTTCCAGGACTTTAAGCTTCCAGGACCCCTACAGATCTTTAAGCTTCCAGGACGCCTACAGATCCCGGCAAACCTTGAGGTAAGAGAACACATGCTGAACCTAGGTTTTTCTTAACGTGTGTTTTGGCTCAAAGCAGCAGTGAATAACAATTATAACCGAAGGCATTTTTCTTCAAGATGTGTAAACTTCAAACTAGAACATTTTAATGTAGTTATTATACGGATAAAAAGTGTTACAGAATTTTGACTGGTAATATATCATAACATATAAACTACTTGCTTTGCTCCTCCTTCCAACTTAAATATTCAGTTATTTAATACTGCATTCTCTGATCTTCAGTAAATATTCATTCATTTAAACGTTCCTCCAAATGTTTAAACATAGCTCCTGACAACTTGGTTGCTGCAGTTAAAGGAAGGCATCTTTATTTACAAACTATTGTAAAGCAGTTGCTGAAATCATCCACACATGGAAAAATGAAAAAGTAGAAAGTTGTGCAATAATCTCATTATGCTTTACTTCCTTGATTTAAAACTAACAATGCGATGAAAGAGCTATAAAAGTGACTTTATAAAAATACTGCACATAACGTATTCATGTTTACAGCAGTTTTAGAACTCAGAAATTGCTCTGGTGTTTACAGTTATATATCACGCTAACATTTTGTATCTTTTCAAGGCAGTGCATTACCCATATATCAAGCATTCTAAACTGTTAGAACAAATTCATTACAATAATGTAGCCATAAATAGAAGCATACACATCTACACCCTTACAATTTTTATAGGCAGTTTTCCAAAACAGATCTATTCAACACAAAGTCATTCTCAAATTCTGAAATGGATGCCATGCCAAGGGGGGAAAATATCAGACTTATCCCAAAAGCTCTTTCTGTGCTAAAGTAGGAAGGGCATCTTAACATCAGGTCAGAAGGCAAGATCTAACTCCCAATTTACTGTATCAACTAGCAGGAGTCACTTCTTTCTCAGTTAAGAGACTCCTCAGGCTTCAAATATGCCCTAGCTTCCTTGTCAAGAAAGGGGAACAAATGGGAGTAAAGAAGCTGTAACTGTTAAAAAAAAAACTGGGCCAACATGAGATGGTAAACTTGTAGTATAGGTTTATTGTATTCAGCCATAGGCCATTACAAGTCACAAACAACAAACAAAACAGAAACAAGCATAGAATAAAAGGATATAGCTGAAACAGCAGAAGAGGGCGAAAAAATAACCTATTGGTATCCAAATCTCACTGGGATGACTGAGTTTTACGAAAAACGAAGGAAGGCATCCCTCTTGCCTGTGGTGAAAACGAGAGATGCCTTTGGACAAAAACATCTGAGGGGCAGGACTCCTGTTTCTGACGCCCTGTGAGTGGATGCAACAGTCACCAGGGAAAGAGCCTTTAGTAACAGCATCTTCAGCGATGCCTCCCTGATTAGTTCAAAGGGCTGTTTCATCAGAGCCTTCAGAACGATGCAGAAACCCCACCTTGCCACATCTTCGCCAGAAATTTTGATGCGTGAGTACTGAGTCAGCCTATGGCAAGACAATGGCCAGTGCAGCGTCTTGCTTGCCAATGGTGCCAGCGTGCAGTTCTTTTGCTTGTAGGATCAGCAGTGCCCTGAAGAGTGTTCATCATCGGGTTTCCTGAGTGGCTCAGAGATTTAGCCAGAATAGTACGATAGTCTACCTGATCAAAAAGCCTAAGTGCTCTTGATCTTGATTGTGGACCACCCAGACCACCCCTTTCATTCTGTCTTCAAAGTGCTCAGACCTGGCACCCACCAAATCACTCTACACTTGTGGCCCAAGGAGCTAGGGGTAGCCTTCTGAGCTGCTCTGATGGACCATGTGGACCATGTCGGTAGTGGGACTCTGGCTATAAGAGGTAGGTAGGTTTTCTCAGCTAGCTGAACTCCTCAGGTGCTTGTGCCCACTGGTGGTCCGACACTGATCCTTGGACTGAAGCAGGCTATTCTGGTTCACATAAAAGAGCCCTGGATCTGATGTGGGCAGCTGGATTCTGCTGGGCTGTATTATCTGGCCATAGGCAGACACCTCAGGCAGCCACAGCGAGTGAGTGAGAGAGTGGTGGCAGCAGGAAGGTAAAGCACAAATGAAGGTTAGCTCCATGCTGTGGCAGGAGAATGGTGAGAAGATGATGGTGGGGGGGGAGGCAGCAGGCAGAGTGGATTCCCACTCCACCCCCACCGAAGCTCCAAAAGAGCCCTTCAAGCTGCCGCCGCTGGCCACCTTTTAAAATCTGCAGCTCAACAAGCCTCCCCACCCCCCGTTTCAGTAAAGGGATTTTCCTTAGGGATTCTCTGGTCTGACATTGGTTCCCTTTGGTTCTGTTAAGCTTTGTTGGTTTAGCTTGCATTGGGAAAGGGACTTGCATCTGGGAGAGACTAGCTTTGGGTCAGGGTTTGCCTAAGATAAAGTTTCCCTTTGCCTGGAAAGCCTTGGAAATGTTTCCCGCATAGGAAACAATAGAGAGTGGCTGGGGACACCTTATTCAGGGGGCCTCGGTGTCCAATATTCATGAAATTTTGGGGGGGGGGTTCTTTACTGGATGGTCAGGAGTAAGTTCCCTGCAAATTTGATGTTTGTTTGAAAAATGCCACCACCACCTCCAGCTGTCTAGACATTTTTCTCTGTTAGGGAATAATGGTTGGATAAATCCAGGATTCTCTAAACCGTGTCAGAGAATTTTTGACTTAACTCTAACAAAAATATGCATGTCAGATGATTGGTAATCTTGTACAAATATTAATGAAGGAATTAATAATATACCTTGATGCTTTCTGTAATATATTCAAAGCATTCATTTATATATTGTCGAAGGCTTTCACGGCCAGAGAACGATGGTTGTTGTGGATTTTCCGGGCTGTATAGCCATGGTCTTGGCATTGTAGTTCCTGACGTTTCGCCAGCAGCTGTGACTGGCATCTTCAGAGGTGTAGCACCAAAAGACAGAGATCTCTCAGTGTCACAGTCTTTTGGGGCTACACCTCTGAAGATGCCAGCCACAGCTGCTGGCGAAACGTCAGGAACTACAATGCCAAGACCACGGCAAAACAGCCCGTAAAACCCACAACAACCATTCATTTATAGTTTTTCAGATGTAAAACTCTTCAATATTATTCTGAGAATAAAAAGTTTCCCAGTACATAGATACATTTTTAGGCAAAGTTCTACTAAATATTGCCCCTCTTTTGTTTAAAAAGCAGGTGTTTTTGGAAAGAACAGAGTTCTTTCCTTACAGAGGTTTATAAAATTCTGCAGGAGGTAGAGAGGGCAGGCAGAGAGGACTTCTTCTCCTTCTCTCAGAATACTAGATCTTGAGGGCATCCAATTAAGCTGATGGGCAGTAGATTCAGAACAGACAAAAGGAAATACTTGTTTACACAACAAGAGATTAAGATGTGGAATTCACTGCCAGAGGATGTAGTGATGGCCACAGGCACAGGCAGCTTTCAAAGGGAACTGGAAAAAGTCATGGAGGACAGGTCTATCACTGGCTACTAGCCATGATGACTAAAGGGAACCTCCACATTCAGAGGCAGTAAACTTCTGAATATCAGTGCCAGAGGGCAACGTCAGGGGAAGGCCTCAGCCACTGTGCCCTATTATTGGGCCCTCCGTAGCGACTGGTTGGCCATGGTGCCAGACAGGATGCTGGACTAGATGGACCAATGGTCTGACCCAACAGGGCTCTTCTTATCATTTTAAACAGTCCCCTCAAGTTTAACAGTAGGAAGGCAACACATTTTTGCTCCATTTTTTAACCAAGACAACTCACAAGCACACAAAGGAACAGGATCAGGACAGTAAATGTCGTATGTAAAACAATCCACTGCTGTAACTTAAGAACATCATTTTGCCCTGTCAATATTTTTTGGGATGCAAAAAATAAAGAGACCAATTTACCACTTTGACTCCGAGCAGCTCTATTTTAGGACCAAAAAGCGCTTTGGTCTATTTCACCAACGGGAGCAATTTACTTTAGAACCACAATTTTATTCTGTCTAGGCAGACCCATGATATATTACCACACTTGAAGCCAATTTATCACCGAATAAAATCCAATAAAATTCTTCTGCACAAAAGGGAAAGCAATACTAAACTCCAAAACACATCAGCGATTGTACATGAGAAATTCCCCTTATTTTCATAAATTGCTTTCCTAACCAAGAACACCAAATTGTTATTTATTTGATGTGACATTTTAAGAATTATATCTGTGGTATTAATGAAGGTTTGAGAACAACAAACCGAACACCATTTTTTCATCCAGAATTCTCCACATGGGTTCTTTTCTATACCATTAAATGCATGTTATTATGATCAGGGCTTTTTTTCAGCAGGAACGCGGGGGAACGGAGTTCCAGAACCTCTTGAAAATGGTCACATGGCTGGCGGCCCCACCCCCTGATCTCCAGACAGAGGGGAGTTGAGATTGCCCTCCGTGCCACTCAGCGGCGCGGAGAGCAATCTCAACTCCCCTCTGTCTGGAGATCAGGGGGCGGGGCCACCAGCCATGTGACCATTTTCTCTGAGGGCAACCCACTGAGTTCCACCACCTCTTTTCCCAGAAAAAAAGCCCTGATTATGATAATAAGCAAACAGTCAAAAATTTCCCTATCCAAGGTTCCCAAGAGGCATTCCAGAGTTGGATTTGCTTTACCACGAACCTTTTCAAAGGCACTTCAAACAAATCCACTACCGTGTTAAGGTCCCTTCCCCTCAGTGGAAAGCAATGTTTGTTGGGTTAGGGCATTACAGCATTTCTCTCTTATAGCTCTGCTTTGTAGAAACCTGGGACAAACTATTGGTTGTGGGTTTCCTATGAGGACACGGTTCCTTTATAGGAACCATTTCCACCTGGCTAAACTCCACCTACACTGAAATTTCACTGGTTCAGCGAAACCTACAGAGTTTGGTTCTCCATATTTTGATGCTCCACCTCAAACTTCTCAAATTAAAATACCTAGAAGCACACACAATACATCACAGAATTTCTTCCAGATACATCTTTGAAAAGCTCCCTTGCCCTTGATGTGTTTTTTTATATACATTTGTACTAAAATTTCTAAAGTAATTATAAAACATACAATCAAAAAATAAGAAAATAAAGGAAAAAAGAAAAGAAGGCAGAGAAAAGGAAACAGAAAAAGAAAAAATAAAACATCCATATAATAGGAATATTTAACAGTTTTCAATGTGAAGAAATCAAAAAAATGATACTTATTCTGCACTAACTTTACCTCGTTACCATTACCTTGATGTGTTGAAGTCATGAGGAAAAGATAGATTTTTTCCTTTGGTTATTTTGGTAACTCTGGGGGAAATTGAAATTATATATATATTCAATACTTCCTATCAGCCCTATTTTACTGCTTTAACAGCATAAAATGAATAATTTTCTTAGAAAAAGGGAAGGAAAAAAGTAAGACAGTTGTAAACTGCTGCACCCAGTATTAGTCTACCATTACCACCCCGTGCAGAGGTGGCTCCTCCTCCCAGCTGGCTGGCTGCCTGGATCAGTTGTGGTGCTTCCCTAGCAATCCTGTGGCCATTGCCTGTTTCTGGAGTTGCTAAGCAACCCTCAGAATGCCAACCAACATTTGTGACATAAAGACTGCTCAACACCTGTCAACACAGATACTCGTAAGTTTCCTGCTGGTTCTGGGAATTTTTAAAATACCCTCACCTTTTTTGATTTTTCTGCAAACCTAGAGGTTCCCCCAGGTAGAAAAACGTTCCCTATCTGTACATGGCTCCTCTGGGTGGATTTTTTGATCTGCACTATGGGACCATTGTTCACAATTAGATACAAAACCAACAATAACAACATTTGATTTATATACCGCCCTTCAGGACAACTTAACGCCCACTCGGAGCGGTTTACAAAGTATGTTATTATTATCCCCACAATAGTCACTCTGGGAGGTGGGTGGAGCTGAGAGACCTTCGAGAAGCTGTGACTGACCCAAGGTCACCCAGCTGGCTTCAAGTGGAGGAGAGGGGAATCAAAACTGGTTCTCCAGATTAGAGTCCTGCTGCTCTTAATCACGACACCAAACTGGCTCTCACGAAAATGTCAGTTCCCCAGAAGATGTCTGGGAAACTAGATGTCTGAAGTCTGCTTCTGATCCTTTGCAGCCTGCAATTCGCTTCAGCATGTGTTCTTCCCATACCATACCAGGAATATCAGAAGCTCCCACTCATAGTACATTCAAGCGGATGCATATCTAGTGAAAACTGGTTGAAACTACTAACATGCAAAAATACATAGTAAAAACTGTGACCACTCTTTCCAACTGGAATGGAATTCCAGGAATTCTTTTTTTTCTTTTATTCTTATTAACACAAAAAAGATACTAACAGCTCAATGTTTAATTCATGATAAGTTCACAACAGCAGAGTGTAATTCCTAACTCACTATAGGCACGAAAAGATGGTATATCCCATCCCTTACCATTGTTAACGTGTTGCATTGTCTTCCTGCATTAGACTTGGCTTCACTGTACTCTGCTACTGTTGGCTGAAAGTATCTGACACCTATTCTAGGTGAACCGATTTCTCTTTGGATTGGATCATGTTTTACATCAGCTTCTCTTTGTAATATCTTCTCCACCCCTTCTTCTGAGTATTAACCCAGCCTGATGGATGTACATTTCTGTGTAACAGAGGAAGGGATCTCAGACCCATGAAAGCCCATGCTGCAACACTTTTTTAAGTCTAAGGTGCTATTGGACTCCTGGGTAAGAAAGATATTTAGAGAGATCACAATCCTGACGTTAAATCAATTACTTTTTATTTTATCCCCAGAAGAGTTACTTTCAAAGAAATATGTTTTTCTATAATACTGGTCTCTTGCCTCATTTAGTTACATCTGAAATAGGCTCAAAAATTCTGCCCATGGCAATATTTCAACAATTTCTGGAATTTTAGATCGTGCTAATTCTTAAAATGGAGACTGAACATCAATGTTGAAAACTATGGATACCATACATGTACTTAAAAAGAAACTGAGCAAGATTTTTTTAGACTAATAGGTGAGTTACCACAGAAAGCTGTGGGATACCACTAAAGTAAGCTTCAGGGTAACTTGAAACAAGAAAAAAATTAATCAATTAGAAGAAAATCTAAATCATTATATAATATTAAATCTTTATACTATTGGTGATCCCAAAAAAATCTTTAAACTTTACTAAGCAAATATGCTTCAAAAAGTTTTTTAGAAAAGCTCCTACGTTTTTAGAAAACTCTTGGGCAATGAATCAAGGGAACTGACAAATCTCATAATAAAGAACAAATTAACAGAAAATAATTATGAAGCGATTCTAGAATTCACAAAATCTTATAGAAATGTGAAGTTCTCCAGATTTATGTCAAATAATTTTTAGGAACCTCTTTCTTTCTAGATATAGAAAGTGATAGTGGTAACTATCATAAATTTGGTAGTGGCATAAAAAGGAGATAGTCTGGTGTTTGAGCAAATAACACCAGGTCAACCAAAAGCAATCTGTGGACCCTTAAGAATACTATCTGATGATGAACAATAATACTTTAATGTTAAAAATTATACTTGGTCTATTAGATAAGCACTGTGCTACATTAGCTCACACTCAGCCGTAAATTAGGAAGTCCTGGATCAAATTTTTACCTCCACCATGTGCCTTAGGCTGTGTCTCAGCCTATCAACCTGTACTACCGGTCTGGTTGCATTGTTTTTTATATTTGTAATCCACCTTGAGTCTCAGGAAAGGTGGGCTATAAAATACAGAAATAAATTAAATAATTATGTGCGCATGCTCTGAAAATGAATTCCTTGGACAGAGATATGGCCTGGGAGGTACACGGAGACTTCACAACATTCCCTTACGCCCTGTGCATTCCACCTTACGTCCTGTATTCAGCCTTATTTAGATCCTTGAGATCCTTCATGTATCCAAGTGCAAGCGGATCATGCCCAACATATTTGCTACTAATAATCCAAATCATTTAAATCAAGTTTCATATCAGAAGGCAGCCAAGCTTAGCCTGAGATAGTTGGAGTTTGAAAGCTAAGCAGAGTTAGTTCTTGGATGAGGGACCACCAAAGAAGACTGGGGTTGATAGGTGGAGGAAGGCAACGGCAAACCTACTCTGCTCCTCTACTGCCTGGAACACCCTGTGGCTGGGATCATCATGAGTCAGTTGCAACGCATGATGAGTCGGTTGCAACACATTCTTCTTCTTCCTATCTGCAAAGAGCACAACCATCAACATGTTCACCAATTAAAGGTAGGCAATTTTTCATTTCTGTTTTGAGAGTCTGGGATACCCTGGGAAATTATGATATATACGAGTTAAAACGTCACTGCACTATGTCAAGGAGCAGGCATTATTCAATAAGTATTGAACAATACCAGCATCAGAGTGAAAGTAAATTATGGCATTATCAGGAAAATGCTCCCCCTCCAATATATTAAAATGCTTAAAAGAGTCTATTGTGTGCAAATTGTGAGGGTACGCATTTCAAGATTAGAATGAAATTGAAGCACTCAGTGCAGCTTATTTTAGTGACAGGTATGTTTCAAACAGCTATTGTATTAAAGAGTAAATTGGATCTATCATGACAGCTCTTCTTATCTCCACTCGAAAGGAAAGCAATTCTCCAAGTGAGCATACCTATTATTTTTTGTTGCTGGAGTTATTTTTGTTGCTGTTCACTTCCAAATCTCACACACACACAACAAAGTGGCTATGATGTACTTTGGAACTAACAGCTTCATGATGAGAATGACAGAAACATGCAGGAAGTGTCCAAGTTTACATTTTCACTGTCAATACTACATCTTTAATTGTTCATACTGAGTCCATGACCCTCTGTCTAATGAACTGCATAAAAACAATTGCCTTTTCTATTTAAGAACAAACTCTGGGGAAAAGAATGTAATCAAATCAGGTATTAGAACTATTTTACAGAGTACGTCACATGCTGAAGTTTTAGACTTCCTGTTGTATCCGATGACAGACTAATCATCAATAACGAACGTGTGCAAAGTAATGCTTTGGTGTGAGCAGAGATGCAAAGACACAGGAAAAAATGTAAAAAATCAACAGGGGGCAATTTTTTAAAATAGTTTTCCGCTTTCCCCCCTATTTTTTTTCCCAAATGGAAAAATTGGAAATCTTGGGGGAGTGCTAAAAAAACCTTCCTATTTAAAATATGCTCTTTTTCAGTGAGAAAAATGTGTTTTAACAAAGTATTTCACTCATTCCGAATGTACAGCATGAAAAAGTCTGAGGACTCGGTCAATTTTTCCCAAGGAAAAATTGGGAAATATAGGGGAGCTATCGGGGAAAAATACCCCCCTTTACTGCAAACATTTTCAAGAATGATTCTGTTTAAATGTTGGTATACTTTGGCAACAATTAATATGGTATAATGTGTTTAATGATAACACATTCTGAGAAGTTCAGTGTTATAAAGCTTAACTTCATATCCAAAAGCGTTGGCTGTCTTACTTACTGAGACTCTATGAGAGAATGTCTGTCCAAAAAATATTTATATTTTGTTTACTAGAGAAGGAGCATTCTAAATTGAACTTTTAATTTTTTTACCTCTCAGATGGAAGAAAAATTAAAATCCATGCGCTGTTTTAGTATAGTATGCAGCAATCTGCAGCTCTCAAGTATTGGGTATATATGCAATTTTTCTTCTAGAAAATGAAGATATTTATACTTTTAAATTCCATAAATATGCCAAATAGTTAAATGCTATAGCCTAAGCTATAAATGATGCCTTTTATGTCGTTCAATCAGTAAAAATGTAGGTTTGATAGTATTGCATAAATTTCCATTTTTGCCAAAATTTCCACTCTCTCACCCAACACACACACACACAACCTCATGGCTTTAAAATTTCCAGAAATTTTACATCTCTAGGCTTCCTATACTCTGACCTGGATAGCCCAGGTGAACCTGATCTCGTCAGATCTCAGAAGCTAGGCAGAGTCAGACTTGGTTAGTATTTGGATGGGAGACCTCCAACAAAGACCAGGGCCGTCGTCACACGGGCTTTTATTTAGCGCTAAAATGGCGCTATTTCCCGGCAAACACCCACCTTATTCCAACACTGTAGCGATTTTCTCTCTTCTGCTTTGTGCTTGATAGTCGCGCTATTTTGTGCCTCAGTGTGAATGCCTCACATCGATGTATTTCGCCTCGCAACGTCTTATGCCCTCCCTTCAATCCCAGAATCCATTTCTTCCTGCGACCCCCCTTTTTTTTATTTTATTATGTCCTTATAACGCCATAACGACATAACACAATGCAAACTTTCTGCTGAAGTAAAAATGACTCAATCGCCATGGCAGAGTCGTCAGCGACGGGGATCACGTCAGACAGGGAGTTTTCTGTGGGCAAAGGGCTATTTATATAATTTCAAAGTTGGAAAAACAAAAGGGTCGTAATGTTTTGCTCTAACGGAATGTTTATATGCTGTTATTCCGTTATAGCGGAATTAAACGACAGAATAATAAAAAAGGGGGGGGGAGGAGCTGCTTCTGCGCGGTTAGAGAGAACAGAACAGAGTGCTTCGGTGTGGACAGCTGGTGGCGCGAAGAGCCATTAGGTGACCCAAAGAAACGTTACTGTGCCGATAACAGGTAGGACGCTATATGCTGTAAATTTAACGGAAGAGATGCTCGTGTGACGATGGCCCAGGGCTGTAGAGGCAGGCAAGGGCCAACCCCCTCTGTTAGTCACTTGCCATGAAAACCCTGCCAGGGGTTGCCATAAGTCAGCTATGAGGGCACTCTCCACCACCAGGTTCCCATGTTCATCTTGGTTCTGGGATCAACTTCTGTGTTTTTACATCCCAGCAAGCAAACCAATCTCTAGCCATCACAGAGACAAAACACAGAGAGCCAGTAGAGGATGCAGGACCGCACATCATTCAATTGCCTTAACTGACACTGAAAAGTTATCCCATAGTAAAAGTGAAATCATACAGACCCATGACCAATTCCCAGGGCAAATGTTTGAAAAGTATGCCAAATGAAATGGACTTATGAAGATGTGGGCACTTGCCACAATGGGGCCAAGTGAGAGGAGGTCAGAGAATACTCTAAGAAGTGGTGTACACCACATCATAATATAACGACACAGCATATGCTGGGTCACTGAAGGTTTTCAAGATCCGGAAAATCACCTTTGACGTTATAAAATCTTTTAAACGAAACTGCAGTATGGGGGGGGGGGGGAGTCGAGAAACACAATCCAAGATGTGTTTGGATTTGCTTCGTTAGTTTAAAAAATGGGGGTAGCAGTTGTTCTTTGTATGTACTAGAGGGAAAATATGCATCTGGGAGAAACAATGTTTTGAAGCCACATTTTACTTGTAAAGAAATGAACATCAATATACTACCAGAGAGTCATCGGGTGCCTTCAACAGATGTACAAAGCGCTGACTCACAAAGGTGCTGAATAATCTATTGAAAGGCCCTCCCCAACCTCTTTGCTCTGGGATTATTCCCAGACCCTGGAACATCTCACACTTCCCTTTGACCAGCCAGAATGCACACCTGCCCACCCCCGCTATGCCGCCTATCTTTTTCAAGCCTGGAAAGGGGAAAATGTCATTTGGGCGCTCTGCTGCTTATTCCACTACAGGGTCAGAATCCCACCCCCCCAAAGTGGAGTTTCGACTTTCCAAACCACCCATGCCTTATGCTTGCGTACTACGAAGTCCTCCAATCTGACCATGATGACACCAGGTCTTGCATTCTTCCCTTCTGATTATTTGCTGGATCCATGGTTTTGTGCTGGACCCCATTTGACTTGGGGTTGATGGCTATAATCTTTTGCCTTTTTCTGACCTATTTTTTAACCTTTTGCCTCCCACACTGAGAGGCATAATTTGCCCAGAATTTGGACGCTTGAAGTAATTTGCTGTTTAGCAGGTACTTGGTCCTCCTGGGCATTTGTTATTCTTTGACCACTTAAAACTTTCTAGCGAGTCCCATACCGAGATCTTTGTATTAGTCCCTTTAATGAACTTTAAGATCCAGATAACGTGAAAACTAGAAAAAGTTTCCCGCCAAGTTTGTACTGGTTCCTTGCCACTTAGCCACAGATCTCTTACTCCTGTTGTGTAGGTCACACTATCTAGATCTGAAGGTCTCTACTGACCAGGTATAAAACCGAAGTCCACAGCTAGTTAAAAAAAAACACTGGAAAGAAGGCAGGCTCCTTACACTGGCTTTACGTAGTGAAAATTTGGGATCGTAATCAAGACTGCACACGTCTTCGGATCACACAGTACAACAGGTTATTATACCAGCCTAGGACTAAGAAGACTTGACTTCAGCTCCCCGCTCTTCCATTCAGTTCACTAATTGACGTCAAACCGGTCATTCTCTCTCACTTTACCCTTTCACAAAGCGTTGTTATGAGGATAAAATGAGGGAGGAGGACAACTAATGCCACACTGTCCTTTGAGGAAAGATGGGATAAAAATGTATCCAAAAGGGCAACGAACAGGTGCTATGAAACGTATATAATTAGCTAGCGCTTCACCTCTGCAAAGAAAGTGTTCTTTGTTTATATCCCATGTCTGGATTCCATTCCCAGAAAAAGTCTTTGTTTTCTGCTAAGAGGATCCCTCAAGGGCAGGATTGATCTTGATGTAAAAAGATCATCACAGGATCAGCCATAATAGTAGCGAGCAGGGCTTTTTTTCAGCTGGAACACAGTGGAACGGAGTTCCGGAACCTCTTGAAAATGGTCACATGGCTGGTGGCCCCGCCCCCTGATCTCCAGACAGAGCGGAGATCAGGGGAGATCAGGGAGCGGGGCCACCAGCCATGTGACCATTTTTTCCGAGGGCAACCCACTGAGTTCCACCACCTCTTTTCCCAGAAAAAAAGCCCTGGTAGCGAGCCCTATTGGACTAACCTTTCTGGCCTGGAAGACAAGATCACAGCAAATAACAGTAACAGGCATCATACTTATCTTAAAACGATTACATTTCTTGCAGCCCTTTGTGTGTTCATTGATGCTAACTAAGAAGCCACCAAGCCAGCATCTGGGTGCTAATTACAACTGGAGGACGCAAATTAAAAAAAACAACACAAAACACCCCGACCTGGTCATAATAGATGCCTGTGCACCAAGGCATCACATGGCCAATAAACAGAAAAGGTCATTAAAGGTTGGCATCCCTAAATGGGCAAGACTGCTCATACATCTTGGTCTTTCAGATGTTGTGCAGGGAACTCAGCCAGCCCTTATCAGAATGAGTGCTCCTCCTCCCCTTCCCACACACATTCACTCTCTCTCTGTCAGGTTGCTGCCTGCCATGTCATTCCACTCTGTGCTTCAGACAGGGTAGCATCTACAGAGCCACTACTAACCTAGGCTTCATAACTGAAAGGCACTTTGCACGTGTATAATGACTTTCAGCCCTGGGTGCCAGAATTTTTGTAAATAAACCTACCTTTAGTTCAGAATAGTACTCTACAGTAAAAAAACGTTCAACTTCAAAAAAGCTCTTTTTATAATGTCTGTCAGTAAAAAATAAAAATTACTTTGATGGAGGCAATATTGATCAGCTCGATATTGCCAGTTGCACAGTCTGAGATTAAAGACTGGAGGTTTTATAACAAGCATTTTCAGACCGAAATTAAATAAATGACAGTTTAGAATTACGCATTTTTTATAAAATGTTTCATAATCTTTAAACTGCAACACCAATAAATTCAGTTTCTCTATCCTAAACTGCAACCGACAAGACGGTCCACAAAATGTGTCATCCATCACCACTGAGAAAAGCTCCAGGATTAGAACTGGCTTCTCCAAGCTTATGTCACTTGGAGAAGTGGGTGATTTTACCTGATTCCCCATGATAGCTGCAGCACACACACACACCTGCCTCCCCTCACTGTGGTCCATTTTGTTCAGAAGGCCCTCCCAACCCTTAGAGAGGATTTTCAGAGAAAACAGCACCATATACCAATTCTCTCCAATAGATTCTGGGCAGCTGGTAGGGCAATTGCTTGCTTTTTCTTCGTCGGTCAATCATAAATCAATCGTAATAGTTACTTTTGCATGATTCCTACAATGCTGGAAGGTGAGAGAATATTTTCTTCTTACTAAACAACTGGACAGAATACTGGCAGTGCAGCTCCAGAACTGAAAGGGGTAGAGATGTTTTGTTTAAAGAAGCAAGTGAAGATTCAAGACACAGAGTGAGGGGCTTAGAATCCAAAGCAACAGAGTACAATCATCATTTTGTGTCATTATTTTATGTTTTCCAACTACCCTGAGCTGATGGTTTATGAAATCAACTGTCAATACAACGTATTTACTTCCAAGCTATGGAATAAAAATTCCTGCCCAATAACTGCCAGTCCTTGCTTCTGAAGTGTTGAGAAATTAGCCTTTACATGATTTTGTTCCCATATGTACAGAAAAAAACAAACTATATTAGCAGCTTCAGTTCCGCAGTGCACAGGCACAACCAATCTTTTTTGAGATTTCCTCCAAAGTGACACAAAAGCTATCTAGATGCAAACAAAACCGATAGGTTTTGTTATTTCAATCAATTAGTATTCATTCTTGTGACTTACAAAATGCAAAACAACTTAAAATCAACAGGTTTGAAATCAATGATTTAATCTCCTTGACTCAAAATCAATTCTCCTAGTCCTAGCTGTTGTTAGAGGAATACAATTAAAAACACTGGCTTTCGAAAAGTATGCTAGTGAGACTAAGCATACAAGTCTTAAGAAAAATGTCCCTAGATGAGACCTGAAGGAGGAAGGAGGAGATATCCATCACTCCCAAGAGGTAACAACAAGATGTAACTCGGCTCATGATAAGGTATGTCATTTTGCATTCCAAAATGGTAAGGTTATTTTTAAAAATTATACAAATGATGTCCGACAACTTCATTTTTAACAGCCGCTCCGATGTATAAGATAATAGCAACACCACCACTTAGGCTGAGACAAAACATTTTGGACAACAGCATTTCTGAAGTAGCTGGCATATTACAGGAAGGGAAAAGAAATGACTGTACAAGAAAACTTTAGGGAGAAATAGATTTTATTCGAAACATACTGGAACAAGAAGTTTAATGAGGATAAATAGTCTGCAGTGCCTTTTCTCTTATATACTAAGTTGGTTAAAAATGTACTTTAATTTTCTTCTGAAGAATAATAAAGAAAGAATTGGTGTGCCTCTGGTAAGCAGCAGCACCGGCATCAATGAGAACAAAACCTACGACCGTCTGCCAAGTTTTTGCCTAGGCTTGAAGGAGGTCACAAATGCAATCTCTAGAAGAATATTTGCTACAATCTGCCATTCTCTGGCCAACACAGAACATCACACAGCAGCAGGTAAGGGCACAAGAGACTATTGGGAACATATACACAGAAGGCTAGCTAGTTAAGCAGTAAGAGGCTGAGGTATAGGGAGATGAGGTTATGGTATAAAACTGAGGCATAAAAAGCCAATGCACTTTTCGTAGTGTCATCACAATTATTCTGTAGGATCTAGAGGCTTGCTCTAGTCAGACCTCATTTGGGGCAGCAGTTCAACTGATTCCATAAGACTAATAGGAGAGGTTTGATAAAATGGTAGTTAACGATTTACAAAATACAAACAAAAATAAAACAAAAAACAACAAGCTAACAGCCATGTAATCTATTTAAGTATACTATGAGGTTCCTCACCTTTGGAAACAAACCTAATCTTTGTACCAGATTAATAATAATAATACCATGTATAGGTATATTTCTATATATAAAACATTTGGGACAAATATTATCAATAGCAAACTCCACTTTTGTTCAGTATTTGTACACACTGTAGTATATTTATGATGGGATTCAAGAGGCGGCTCCTTTAACAGAACTTTTCATTAGATGTCTGAAAATTTTTAAGCATTTCTAAGCATTATTTTACTTCCACTGGCAGAAGAGGCACAAACAGGCATTTTATTGTATTGTCGAAGGCTTTCACGGCCGGAGAACGACGGTTGTTGTGGGTTTTCTGGGCTGTGGTCTTGGCACTGTAGTTCCTGACGTTTCGCCAGCAGCTGTGGCTAGCATCTTCAGAGGTGTAGCACCAAAAGACAGAGATCTCTCAGACTCTCACACTGTGACACTGAGAGATCTCTGTCTTTTGGTGCTACACCTCTGAAGATGCCAGCCACAGCTGCTGGCAAAACGTCAGGAACTACAATGCCAAGACCACGGCAATACAGCCCGGAAAACCCACAACCATCAGGCATTTTATTATCAGCTTATAGCTGATAACCAGTAGAAAATTACTGTATGTTAAAGGTTTATCTTCACCCCAGGTGCAATATTTTTAAAAAACTGCCACTTTCAAATTAGTTACAAATCGTTCAAGAACTCTAGTACTCAAAACACGATTAACCTTACATTATGTAAATCGCTACATGTTTTTATATTTCTCAAGTGATCGATTTCAATCCATTTTAAGCCTGTCTGATTCATTAGCCTTTTCAAGGCATAATGCACTTGCTGTGAATTATTTTGTAATTAAGACTTTTTCTATGTATTTTAGAAAACAATTACAAAATCCTTATACAGCCTTGCTTTAGACTCAGGGCCACGCAGTTTATGATATTACTAAGATTATACTTCCATTCAAAGCAGTTTCTTTTATAACTGAGGATCCCCAATGGCCTTTGCAGATATTACCATTCTTGTTGCTAGGATACGTTGAAAAGGATACTACGTATAGTTTTTACCATGATAAACTCAAAAGCAATCTTGCTACTACTAAAACATGCATCAGTTTTCTCAAAGATGAAACCAGCTGAAAAACTGTATTGAAAAAACCTATCAAAATATATTTGAGAGTTATGTAGGGGGGAGGATCTTCATTACTCAGCAACAGTTCTCATTAATAAAAGGTTGAAGACCCCTGTTCTATAGTTTTAATAAATAAATTGGACTGCTCATGACCAATGTGCCTACTAAAACAATGGTTTCCACCTCTCCAGGCCCAGGGCACACCTTTGAATCCCAAGCAGCAGAACGGGATCTCCTGAGCGAGGAGCACATGGCATGAAGACTTGTGAAAGAGTCATATGAGAAGGAAAAGGAAAAGCCAATGTTTACAACTCCACCAACTGGAGTGGGGGTGCTCCATGCGGCAGAGTGCTTATGGAACACTGGACCTTTCAAAAAGCATCAGAAAAGCAGTTCTGAGGAGGCT
The DNA here is from genome assembly GCF_028583425.1 of Eublepharis macularius. Lineage (NCBI taxonomy): Eukaryota > Metazoa > Chordata > Lepidosauria > Squamata > Eublepharidae > Eublepharis > Eublepharis macularius. The sequence continues at coordinate 94,136,438 of NC_072798.1, forward strand.
TGTGGCACAGCTAGGGATGCCAGGCCACCAGCCGACATCTCCAGGAGCTTTCGAGGCAGGGAGTAGGGCAGAAATGACATCCAGCGATGCATGGCGTTACATTTACCCAAAAACCTAGTTGTGATGCCAGTGCACCCAGCAATGCTGTAGCCATTAGGGGTGTGCAGGACCAGGGTGATTCGGGTTTCCCGATTCGGTTTACCAGAATCGGGGAAAATTCAGAATAAAGGGAATTCCGAAGCTGGAAAGATTCAGGTTTGCTTCTTAAAGAATTCCATAGTACTTGCCATGTACTTACCAGGGACAGCCAGCACACTGCTTGATGTGGTGTTACATCTAGGTTTTCAAGCAGGTAATTGCCCAACATCATTTCAGCCCTTTCTCCAGCCACTCTGAGGACCAAGGATGGGAGGGAGGGCCCAACCATCAGGAGGCCTCCCATTGCAAGTGGGCAACTGGCATCCCAAGACCAGAAGGTGGGACTCACAACCCATGAGAGGATCCCAAACTATGAAAACCATGGCACAAAAATGAGTTGCTCAAGTCTGAACTTTACCAATCCTCAGCCTGATATAACCCTTTCCTATTTCTTTTTCAGTGTTTACCAGGGAGAAAAAAGTGCACACTAGAGCTTCATATTCTTTCCTTCAATAAAATTAGCATTTCATTACTGCTAAATGAGCTATCTGCATAAATGAAAAATTAGAGTCAAACATCAATCAATATGACAATCAGTGCAATATACACCCACGCTGACTTAGTTTTACTTGTATTTAACCATCTTAGAAAGCCACTTAGAAAGCCACTAAAATCTTGCTCTTCCAAAGGAACATCTACTACGCAATGACAGCAACCGATAATACAATATCCCCTGTATGTATGTATGTATATGTATGTGTGTATACATGTATATGTATATATGTATGTTTGTATATATGTACATTTGTATGTGAATATATATATATATATGTACATTTGTGTGTGTGTATGTATGTATGTGTATGTATGCATGTATTTTTATCCATTTTGAAGAAATTTCCAAAATGTTGAAATGTGAATGTTTCCAGGCTTGATGCTGTAGAAAACAGAGTTGCACTTACCATAACTGCTGCTCATTGACGTCTTCTGTGCAGGCACACTTGGGACTGCGCATACGCAGGCCTGCCAATCGGTCAATTTCTCAAGCTAAGTCTGCTAGGGGGCGCTCACCTCCCAGTGCACGAGCGAGCTTTCCCGCCAAAATGGCACTGGGAGGCAGCATCCCCGACACTCCAGGTCTTCTGAGCCTCCAGTTCCATCAGGTAAGTAAAAAAGACAGCGGGGTAGGAGGGAGGGTGTGCGCGCCTGCACAGAAGACGTCAATGAACAGCAGTTACGGTAAGCGCAACTCTGTTTTCGTTGTCCGTCTTCTGTGCAGTCCCACATGGGAGACTCACAAGCTCGTTACGTGGAGGTGGGAGTGATCTTTGTTGAAACAGAAACTGTACAGCTTGCCCCACTGCTGATTCTTTCCTCTCCATTACATCAAGGGTGTAGTGCTTCATGAACGTGTCCAGTGAAGACCACGTCGCAGCGCTAAAAGTATCGGATAGTGGAACACCTTTCAGAAACGCGGAGGAAGAAGCCTGGGCCCTCATGGAGTGAGCTCAAACTTCGAGGGGACAGGGTGGGTTAGCCATACTGTAACACTGTCTAAAAGTGGAAGTGACCCAACGTGACACAAATTGAGCAGTAGCCCTGAGTCCCTTCTTAGGACCGGCGTAACAGATAAATAAATGCTTGTCCTTCCTAAAGTCAGCAGTACACTGCAGGTGGGAAAGCACCGCCCTCCGTACAGCTAAGGAGTGTAAAGCACGCTCAGACGCTGAGACTGGATTTGGGAAGAAAACAGGTGTTGCCAGGGACCCCCCTCCTCCTGTTATGGGGCCTGCCATGAACTGTGTCAGTTTCCTGTGTTGCTGTTTTATGAATTCATCAAAGACTCTGTTTTGGGGCAGCACTGCACATGCCTATTTCCTGTTCTCACTGCTGCAATGGACTGTACAATCTATGTCTGTTTCCTGCCTCCTTGGGCACCTATCTCACCTGGGCCCACAGCCACGCTGCTAGCAGCACAGTGCCAGCTGGAGGGAGCCTCCACGAGCCTGGCCAGGCACCCCCTGGCTAGTTCCCGCAGAAGGCCCCTTGCAGGATGGTCACTGAGCCTGCCCCCGCCATTGGGCAGCCTGCTAGCAAGCCCAAGCCGTGCCAAAGGAGAAGCCATGTTTCCCAGGCAAAGAAGAACCACTATGGACTGTGTGCTCTGCGGCAGCCATTTCCAGACCAGGCTCCTGTCACATCCACGGAGCCCAGCCTCACCCTGATATGCATATCTCTGGAAGCCGCCCTGAGATGGAAGCTAAGTGCCGACTGTCCAGAACAGCTAATGGACGCATCTCAGTGCAGACACCGCATTCCAGGACTGATGACATCAAGACAACACCAGCTTCCTGGCCGATCCAATCAACCCGCCCGGCGCTCCCCTCCCCTCCTTTGTTCTCACTTCCCGAGGTGTCACACTCTTACAATCAGACGCTAAAGTGGCCCATCAAGAGTAGTTGTAGAGCCATTAAGCCTTTGTTCCCCTTTTGAGAACCACAGGGAAAGGCATCTGCCCCAGGGTACGTTTTGGGGTAATTAAGCCTGCCTCCCTGGCCATGAGTTTGCACGTGCCATTCCTCTCCAGACCCCAGCCAGGCGCGTGCCATCCTATCCCGAACCTCAGCTGTCTCTCTTTCTGGATTTAGTGCAGGCACTAGATACCACCACGCTTCGCTGCTACATCTTTCTTCCACGCCGTGACCAGGTGAGTATACCCAGTTCCATCGTTCTCAAATGGGCTCTCCTGCAAATGCAACCGGCTCTATTTTTCCTACTCTGTATTTCTTAGTCTCTTGTATGTACCCTGCATGTGTGTGAAGTTTAGGCATACGCAACACCATTAGTAAATACATGTTTATCTTTATTAGTCTCGCCTCTTTATTGCACGAGTGTTCTGATAGAAGGATTCTGGTATAGTTGACTAAAGATCCCGCACTAATTTAAATCCAGACTTCAAGCTAATTTCCCCATTAAAAATAGCAGTTCTGGTAACACAGGTAAAACAGGGTTAACATACCTGTAACTTATGTTCATCGAGTTCTTCTGTGCTGACACATATGGGGACTGCGCAGGCGCAGGCCAGCCGCCGGAGAATTTTCTAGAGCTTCTATGGCTCCGAAGGGGCCGTTTGTCGCGCGCCTCAGCGACCGTCTTCCCGCCCAAACGGTCACGTGCTCCTCCAGCGACCAACGGCCCCTTCCCTCAGTTCTCCTTTGCCGCCGCTTGACCAACACACTTAGCCGTAACACCTTAAAACACATCAGATTCAGTTACAGCCACCACATCTTTGTGCATTGGAATTCACAGCGGGGTAGGAGGGAGGGTTGTGTGTCAGCACAGAAGAACTCGATGAACATAAGTTACAGGTATGTTAACCCTGTTTTCATCTTCGTTCTTCTGTGCCTCCACACATGGGAGTGTACCAAGCTTCACACAATAAGGAAGGTGGGGTGAAGTCCAACACAATTTTATTGAACAAACAAGAACAACAACAAATAGATATGCATATATACATCTATGTAAACTGTGCAGTGATACATCAGTACCCAATATTTACACATATATACACCCAAATATACATACATATACACTCATTCACTCAAGGGTACCTAGCAGGTACGCCAAGAAAATCTTCCCAAGACTCCCTCAGGAAAAAAGGGAGTGTAGGACAGCCCTGGCCACAGATACATCCTGCTCCGCATTGACATCAATGGCGTAATGCCTGACAAAGGTGTCTGCAGAGGACCATGTGGCTGCTTTACAAATGTTAACCAGGGGCACCCCCCTGAGGAGTGCCGAAGAGGATGCTTGGGACCGCGTAGAGTGGGCCCTAACATGAAGCGGGCAAGCTACCCCTGCCAGGGAATAGGCCCTGCTAATGGCCGCCACAATCCACCTAGACAGGGTCTGCGAGGAAGCCCTGTTACCCTTGTCCTTGGCCCCAAAACATACAAACAGGTGAGGACTGGAACGGAATCCCTTCGTCCTATCCAGGTAATAGGCTAGGGCCCTCTTCAAGTCTAGGGAATGGAGGGCCTTTTCCCCCTTAGAGGAAGGTTGAGGAAAGAATGCAGGCAGTGAGATATCCTGCGAGAGGTGGAAGGCGGACACCACCTTGGGCAGAAACCCGAGGCAGGGACGCAGGACCACCTTGTTGGGATGAAACACAAGAAAGGGAGGGTCAGACCGCAGTGCAGACAGCTCACTGACCCTTCTGGCCGATGTCGCAGCCACCAAGAATGCCACCTTGTAGGATAGCATATCCAAGGGGCAGGTAGCCATAGGTTCAAATGGAGGCAACATGAGACGTGAGAGAACCAAGGACAGTGACCACTGAGGCACTGGCGCCGACACAGTTGGGTAAAGATTGTACATGCCCTTAAGGAACTGGCGGGATTGTGGGTGAGAAAAAACTGTAACACCCTCAACTCGGGTGTGAGCAGCAGATATAGCTGCCAGGTGGACCTTGAGGGAGGAAACCTTCAAGCCCAGGCCACGCAAGTGGCACAAATACTCGAATACAACCCCCAAGGGACTGCCGTCAGGCACCACTCCTTTAGCAAGTGCCCAAAGTTCAAACCTGCGCCACTTGGCCGCATAAGCGCGCCTAGTGGACGGCCGACGAGCATTCAGGAGGACTCTCTGTACCTCGTCAGTAAAGCCTACAGGGGAGGAACGATCCACCAAGCCGTCAGGTGCAGCTTCCCGGGATCGTGGTGGACCAGGCTCCCGTTCAGGAGAAGGTCCTGCCGAGGGGGCAGACTGACATATGTCCGTTGGGACATCCGCAGGAGCTTCGGGAACCAAACCTGCCGTGGCCAAAAGGGGGCCACCAGGATGCAGTCCGTCCCGTTCTCCTCTATCTTGCACAGGACCCTGGGGATCAAGGGGAACGGAGGAAACATGTAGTGCAAGCCCTGCGTCCACGTAAACTGGAAGGCATCCCCAATAGAGAGGGGGTCGCTCCCTGCCCTGGAACAGAACGTGTGGGCTTTGGAGGTTGCCGCAGTGGCGAACACGTCTATCACTGGATGACTCCACATCTGAAAGATCGGCCCAATGCACTCTACGTTCAGTTCCCACTCGTGGTCCAGCAAAGGGACCCTGCTGAGGGCATCTGCCCGGGCATTGTCTGACCCAGCCACGTGTATAGCACGGAGCGACACGCCGTTCCTGATAGCCCACTGCCAAGTGAGCGTGGCTTCCCGGCACAGGGCCATGGACACTGTGCCCCCCTGCTGATTCACGTAGTACATGGCAGTCGTGTTGCCCGTCTGCACCAACACCTGACGATTTCTCAGCAGTGCTGTAAGAGACACAAGTGCGAAACGAATGGCTCTTAGTTCAAGCACATTGATATGGAGGGTCTGTTCCCTCTCAGACCAGACATCTTGCACAGACACGTCACCACAGTAAGCCCCCCACCCCAACAGAGAGGCATCAGTGGTAACCGTGACGTCATGGTGCTGATACCCAAAGGGGGTCCCTTTAAACAAGTTGTCATCAGACAGCCACCAGTCCAAGGAGGAGAGGATGACCCTCGGGATAGAGAATTTGAGGGACGGAGGGTGCAGCAGAGCATCGTACCTCCGCACAAACCAGTTCTGGAGAGGGCGCATACGCAGCCTAGCAAAGGGCACCACAGAGGTGGCCGCTGCCATATGCCCTAGTAAGCACTGGATAGTGCGCACAGACTGGAATCGGTTCCTTTTAAACATGGACACTAGACCCCTTAGGGACCGAGCCCTCTCCAAAGGGAGCAGAGCCTTACCCTCCACAGAGTCTAAAAGTGCACCAATGTAGGACACTTTGCAGTTGGGCACCAGTTTGGATTTCTCAAAGTTCACCAGGAGCCCCAGGCGTTGGCAAGTGCTAAGTACCAAACCAATGTCCTGCACCAGCCTAGACTCCGATTCAGCCACGATGAGCCAGTCATCGAGGTACGGAAAGATGGTACAGCCTCCTTCCCGTAGGAAGGAAACCACAGGGGCCACACATTTTGTGAACACTCGTGGGGCAGTGGACAGGCCAAAGGGGAGCACCTTATACCGGAAAACTCTTCGCCGGTAAACGAAGCTCAGGTATTTCCTGTGCTCCTCCCGTATCCCCACGTGAAAATATGCGTCCTTTAAGTCAAGGACCGCAAACCAATCCCCGTGTTTGAGCAAGGCGATCACAGCCGCCAACGTAACCATCTTGAATTTGGTCACCTTGAGGAAGGCATTAAGGCCCCCCAGATCTAAAATGGGACGTAAGCCCCCATCCTTCTTAGGGACCAGGAAGAACCTAGAGAAGAAATCCTTTACAGAGTCCTCATAGGGCAATTCTTCCACAGCACCCTTGGCCAAGAGCGACACGATCTCCGCATCCAGCTCGGCCATAGTGTTATTGACAGCTGTCAGGGGTGAACTGCATCTAGGCAGCTCAACGAACTCCAGCCCGTATCCCAGTTCAACAATCGTTAAGACCCATGAGTCAGATGTTATCGACTTCCACTCAGAAAGGAGTGGACTCAGTCTGTCCGAAAAGTTCGGGGATACGGCTGGCGCGACCCGTCAGTACTGCCTCCCGGCGCCCTGCTGATCTCTCTGCTGGGCCGGTTGCTGTGACGGACGAGGCTTGAAGGGCCTACGCCTCCTCTGCTGCTGTGCGGGAGGGTAAGGCCGCTGCTGGTAGGCCGGATACTGCTGGTAGCCCGGCCGCTGTTGTTGGTATCTGCCCTGGAAGTGGTAAGGGCCGGACCGGGGAGCGTACCGTGGCCTGGAGGTGGGCTTGTCCGCCGGAGCCAGCCCCAAGGACCGCGCCGTCTGCCTGTCTTCTTTCTTCTTTTTCAGGGTCTCGTCGGTAGACTTGGAGAATAGCGAGTCCCCCTCAAAGGGCATGCCCTCCACCCTGGAACGCACCTCCTGGGAAAGGGCAGTAGATCGCAACCAGGAGTGGCGCCGGAGAACTACCGCTGAAGCCATCCCTCTAGCAGCAGTGTCAGCAGCGTGGCTCCCAGCATTCATTTGCTGTTTAGACAGCCGGACAGCCTCTGTTTGCAGCAGGGACACCACAGCCTTCTGCTCAGGTGGGAGGTCCCGGGTATAGGACGCCAACTTCTCCCAGAGGTACAGCTGGTACCCTGCCATGATGGTCTGGTAGTTGGCAATCCTCAGACCCAGCGAAGCGACAATGTACTGGCGCCTGCCCATGGCATCAAGCTTTCTGCCCTCTTTATCCGCAGGCACCGAGGAGTGACCCGACCGTCGGGGGTTGAATTCCTCCGTGACCAAGGAGGAAGGTGGAGGGTGCTTCACCAACGCCGGCCAGATGCCCTGCTTGATTTTATAAAGCTGCTCGATCCTCTTAGATGTGGGAGGCTGGTCACAGGGCACCTTCCACACCTTCTCCACAATCTCCTCAATACCCTCGAGCATGGGGAAGCCAATGGACGCCGGGTTGTCACCGTATATCCGCTTGAGCAGCTTGTCTTTGGTCTGTGGGGTTGCCGAGGAGATGTCCATCTCGAGGGCCTGGGCCATCCTCGCCATCTGGTCGGCGTAGATGCGGAGGTCCTCGTACGGGGAGCCCGTAGATGGCACCAGATCATCAGCCGGCGATGGTTCGGACCAGGATTCCGACTGGTAATCGGCCAGGCTCTCCACCTCCCCTTCCTCGGAACCGTGCTGGGAGTCCTCACCCTGGACTGGAGGGGGAAACCACGTTCGCCTCGACGTCGATGGCCCCGGTTCCGACTCGGAGAAACCAGCAGGTGCCCCTTCCCACTGGCAACGGTATGGCGAGGGAAGGTAGGAGGCTTGACGATGCCGGGACGCAGTGGATCGGGCAGATCGAATGCTGTCCCCGGACCGGCGTCGCTCACGACTCACAGCAGGCGGAGATGGACGGGCAGGAGATGGACGGCTCCGATGAGGAGACGGGCCCGGTTCCAATCTCGGCGACCGAAGGGCAAGAGATGGTCAACTCCGACGGCGCGGGCTCGGCTCCGGCCCTGACGAAAACTCTGCGGGCACCGTTTCGAAGGCCATCGGATCCGGCACCGGCACGGAGAGTTCCTCTGGTTCGGGGGAATCCAGATGAGGGGAAGGCGTGTGAGGAAGCACGATGACTTCCCCCTGGGGAGCGGGATGCGGCGACCGATGATGTTTGGTCTTCTTCTTCTTTTTTGCCGGTTCCGAAGAAGACCTCGGAACCGACGCGCTCCTCGCCTTCGAAGGGGACCTCCGCTTCGACCTCTTCGATGTAATAGGGATCGAACCAGTCGTCGGTTCCGACCGGGGACTCGGCACCAGGATCCGCGGTTCCGATGTCGGTCTCGGATCCGACCTGGTGGATGACGCGCTCCGGGGCGGCCGCGCCGGACCCTGCGCTGGAGAGGCCGCTCTCGACACCGAGGCACTCGGGGGACGCGGTTTCGACCCCGACCTCGCGGAGGCCACTGAGCCAGCTCTTGAAAGCCTTTTGGCAGAGGGGCTAGGGCCGGCCTTAGGTAACGGGGTCCCCTCGGACATGACCGACTGCCACAGTGACGAATTCAGTCGGGCTCTCCGATCCTGCCGGGCCTTGTTGGTGAAGCCCTGGCAGATCTTGCAGGCCGACACGTTGTGGGTCTCCCCCAAACAAAATAGGCACAGCTCATGGCCATCGGTTTTGGCCATTTTGGTGTGGCACTGAAGGCAGTGCTTAAAGAGAGCCGTGGAGGCCATCTTAAGGGGCACGCGAGAGAAAGGTCAAAACAGTCCGAGTCGTATTACCGAGTCCACGTCAAAGTCCAAAGCGAGATCCGAAGAATAGTCGAGGTCCGAAGTCCGAAGTCAAGAAGCCAAGATCAATCAGTCAGAAAGGCACGAAGCACAAGCACAGAGCGCGAAGCTCAAACGTTCTCTCCAAGCGGCGGCAAGAAGAGAACTGAGGGAAGGGGCCGTTGGTCGCTGGAGGAGCACGTGACCGTTTGGGCGGGAAGACGGTCGCTGAGGCGCGCGACAAACGGCCCCTTCGGAGCCATAGAAGCTCTAGAAAATTCTCCGGCGGCTGGCCTGCGCCTGCGCAGTCCCCATGTGTGGAGGCACAGAAGAACGAAGATGAAGACAATGTTCTGAGCTAAATGAAATTGACTCTAGACCTTAAGTCTGAATTTGAGATCAGGTCTCAAAACTACCTTACCACTGCGAATTTTACAAAAAAGTGGGGTCTGAGCGGAGGGCTGCTATCTCGCTCACTCTCCTGCCAGAAGTAATGGCCACGAAAAACGCTACTTTCTGAGATAAAGCAGCGAGTTCAAAAGTGGTGGTTAAGGGTTCAAATGGAGGGCACGTCAACTGTGAAAGCACCAATTGAAGCAACCACTGGGGCATAATTTCCTTAACTGGAGGAAACAAGTTCTGAAGACCCCCGAGGAACAATTTCAACACGCTGTGGGGGAAAACTGTCCTCCCGTCAACCCTGGGATGAAAAGCTGAAATAGCAGCGAGATAAACCTTGATGGAGGAATTAGGAAGTCTTTTATCCTTAAGTGACAGTAAAAATTCTAAAATGTCTGAAATTTGGCAGTTAAAGGGGTTTTGCTCCCTCTGTGAGCCCATCGAACAAATCTTTCCCACTTAAACTCACAGGACTTCCTAGTGAAACCAGAAGATCTGTCAGAAGATCTGGTTCCGATCCCAAACGATGACATCAACCCTGAGACAGGGTTACACATGCTGGAACTACAGTTGTCTGGGCCAAAAGAGTGTTATTAATATAATATGTGGCCTGTCTATCTGAATCTTGATTACCACCTGAGCAATCAATGGAAAGGGGGGAATGCCTAAAAAATATGCCCTTTCCAGGTTGTCTGGAAAGCATCTCTCAGGGAATTGTGTCCTATTCCCACCCTGAAACAGAAGTTCAATGCCTTCTGATTCCCTTTTTTTGTGAAAAGGTCCACCTCAGGAAAGTCCCGTTCCTTGAACACAGGCTCCAGATAAGCGTCTGTTAAGGACCAATCGTGGTTCAGATCAGATCTCTAAGATCTGCTCAGCATGTCCGCCGTTACATTTACGGTGCATGGAACGTGAACACCCTGCAAGGAAACACCTCCGGCAATGGCCCACTCCCATATTCTCATGGCTTCTTCGCACAGCGTCCTGGACATGATGCCCCTTTGTTTATTCAAACAGAACATGTCTGTGCAATTGTTTGTCAAGACCTGAACTTTTTTGTGTAGAACAGTATCTGAAAAGACTATAAGAGCATAACGAATGACACGTAACTCCAGCACATTAATGTGTAGTTGACTCTCATGAGTTAGCCATCTCCCATGTGAACTCGGAGACCCACAGTGTGCCCCCCACTCATGAACCGAGTCTAGCCATCTCTTTTTCTTTTTAGGGGTGCTCATTGCCAAAGGATCCGACCTGCCTCTGAAAGATCCTATGACTCCGATCCTTGGAGTCGAGGTCGGCTCCGAGACTGATCCGAGGAAGCTGCCAACTGACGAGACGGGTGTCGGATTCAAGTCGACTCAGTAGGTGTCAAGGCGACCCTCTGCAGGGCCTGGGCACCTACCATCCCCGAAGAAGAAGGGGAAAGTATCTTTGGCACGTTCCCCAAGCAGCGCTTTCATCGTGCTTTCCCAAAGCAGCACCTTAAGACGTTTGGCCGCTCCCCGTTCTGGCCTTGGGTGTGAAGCTCTTACAATGCTCACAGACCTGGACATTATGTTCCTCCCCCAGGCACTCCAGACAGATGGAATGACCGTCTGTCTTTGTCATTTTAGTCGCGCATGTAGCACACTTCTTGAATAAGGCTGTATCGGCCATAGTAAGAATGGAAGATTTATATTCACTTACCGTGAAGCTTCCTTTCTCGGTGGTCTCGGAGTGGGGCAGTCGTCACTAATGGGTAGCTCCTCCTCCTTCTCTTTCGCAGGGCCGGCAAACTTGCGATCCTTCAGGGGGAGGGGCTCCCAGGCTTCCTCAGTTCCTTTCCAAGCCCTCTTCGGTCCCCAAAGCAGGTTTATTCCAGGTCTCGCCTGTCCTGTAACTTATATAACTAGAAAACAGCAAGAGTCCAACTCGGCCAAAACAACCGGCCACTAACCAAGGTGGAACTATTTACAACCGTAGACCCCTGACCTTAACGTTCCTTCGTTCCCTCTTGCTCATTCTTCATTCCATTTCCCCTTCTATTAATATTAATATTTATTTTATGGGTGGGTTCCCGACTGCCCCACTCCGAGACCACCGAGAAAGGTAGCTTCACGGTAAGTGAATATAAATCTTCCATTCTCCTGTGGTCTGGAGTGGGGCAGTCGTCACTAATGGGATATATGCTAGCAGTTTACCCAAGGGGAGGGGCATTCGGTTAGTCCAGGACGTGCTGTAGCACCCTTCTACCAAACGCCGCCTCTGCTGAAGCCAGCTGATCAACCCTATAGTGTTTGGTGAACGTGTGTACTGACTTCCATGTTGCTGCCTTACAGATCCTGTCTAATGAGGGGAAGGCCCTATAGGCCGCTGATGTTGCCGCCCCTCTAAGGGAGTGGGCCTTGATCCCTTCGGGTGGGGCAAGGTTCCTAGATTTATAGGCTAACACAATGCATTCCCTTATCCATCTACTCAGTGTTGATAGTGAAACCTTCTTGCCCATAGAGCTGCTTTTGAAGGAGATGAACATATGTTCTCCCTCTCGAATCGATTTGGTCCTGTCTAAATAGAAGCTTAGGGCTCTCTTCACATCTAATTTGTGCCATTCTCTTTCTCTATCATTCTTGGGGTTGGCACAGAATGAGGGCAGAACAATATCCTCCCCCCTGTGGAAGGATGAATTGACTTTAGGAATGAAAGTCGGGTCCGTCCTCAAAACTACCTTATCCTGGTGAAAAATACATAACTCCCTATTTACTGATAGGGCCCCTATCTCCGATACCCTCCTGGCTGAGGTCAGGCCCACAAGGAAGATTGTCTTAAAGGTCAAGATCTTTAAGGAACAGGTCGCCATTGGCTCGAAAGGTTCTTTAGTGAGTGCCTTCAACACCACGTTGAGGTTCCAAGTTGGAAAGCGGTGAACCTGAGGCGGGTTCAGCAGCATGGTTCCCCTCAGGAATCTCTTGACGTGAGGATGCGAAGTCAGGGACTTCCCAGTCTTAGATCCTTTAATCGCTGAAAGTGCCGCCACTTGCCGTTTAAGGGTGCTGGTGCTCAGGCCCTTTTCCAGTCCATCTTGCAGGAAGGAGAGAATCTGCTTCACTGATGTCGACATAGGATCTCTACCCCTTTGGGTGCACCAGTCCGTGAACGATTTCCATGTCTTACTGTAGCTTTTGTTGGTGGAACTCTTCCGTGAAGCCAGCATTGTGGTGATTACTGTTTCCGGGTATCCTAGTTCCCTGAGCTGTCGATGTTCAACCGCCAAGCTGTCAGCTTTAGGGACGACGGGTTCGGATGTCTGATCTCCCCTTGTGTCAGTAGATCCTCCCTGGATGGCAAGGTCCATGGTTCCGCACAAGACATCCTCATGAGGTCCTGGAACCACGGTCTCCTCGGCCAGAACGGCGTGACCAGGATAATGTTCGCTCTCTGTTCCAGAATTTTCTGAAGCACCTTGGGTATAATCTTGGTTGGAGGAAAGGCGTAGAGAAGTGTTCGAGGCCAATCCCGACTCAGCGCATCCACTCCCCTCGCCTCCGGTTCCCTGAACCTGGAGAAGAAGTGCGGAACCTTTCTGTTGGCAAGGGTGGCGAATAGGTCCACCTCCGGAGTGCCGAACTTTTGACATAGCGATAAGAACACCTGGCTGTTCAGTGACCATTCTGACTGGTCCACTTTGTTTCTGCTTAGCCAGTCCGCCACCGAGTTCTTTTGACCCGCTATGTGGCTTGCCTTTATCGATTTGATGTTCTTCTCTGCCCAGAGGAAGATCTCGTCCGCTACTTCCCCCAGGCGCTTGGATCTGGTGCCTCCTTGTCTGTTGATGTAGGCCTTTGCTGTCATATTGTCCGTGTATACCATGACGTGCGCGTTCCGTACGACGTCTGCGAACTCCAGTAGCCCGTTTCTTATGGCCTTGAGTTCTAGGAGGTTTATGCTGGCCTCTTTCTCGCTTTGCATCCATTGCCCCTGGGCAAACCGGTCGTCGGTGTGGGCTCCCCATCCCTGTAGGCTGGCGTCCGTCGTGATTGTCATTCTGTTTGGTTCCCTGAGAGGGGAGCCTTTGGTGAATCTGTTCGGTGCCAGCCACCAATCCAGGTCCCTGGAAAGTGATTGGGGAAACCTCACTGATATCTGCAACCGCTGGGCTATGGACCTCTGGTGGGGGCGCAGGAACTTCTGCAGTGGTCTGGTATGGAACCTGGCCCATTGCAGAGCATCCTGGCAGGACACCATCATGCCCTGTAATTTTGCCAGCTGCAAGATCTCCACCGACTTCCGTGACTGGAGATCCCGTATCAGTGAGAGAATCTTTTGTCGCCTTTCGAAGGACACGAAGGTCTTGTCCATAGCTGTGTCCACAATCATTCCCAAGTGGACAATTCTTTGCTTCGGTAAGAGCAAGCTCTTCTGTTGGTTTATGATAAATCCGTGTTCCTCCAGGCAGCCGATCGTCGTCGCTACCGCCTCCTCCGCTGAATGGAGGGACGGGGCCTTTATTAAGATGTCGTCCAGGTACGGAGACAGGGCTACTCCTTGTACTCTGAGGAATGCCACTAGAGTGATTAGCACTTTGGTGAAGACTCTCGGTGATGATTTCAGGCCGAAGGGGAGGGCTCTGTATTGATAGTGCTCCCCGTCGTATGCAAAGTGCAGGTACTTCCTGTGAGCTGTGCAGATGGGAATGTGTAAGTAGGCCTCCGATAGATCTATGGACGCGAGGAAGTCCCCATGTTGAATTGCTGAGGTGGTGGACTTCATCGTCTCCATCTTGAACTTCCTGGACTTGATGTGGAGGTTCAACCATTTGAGATCTAAGATGGCTCTGATTTCCCCATTCTTCTTCGGGACGGTGAAGAAGATTGAGTACACACCCTGTTTCCTGCAAAGCCTTGGTACCGGTTCTATTGCTCTGATCTGCAGCAAGTGCTTGATGGCTCCTTTTATCTCCAGGTGTTTCCGATGGGAAGGATTTCGAAACACCTGGGTGAAACGCCTGCGTGGCGTCTTCTCGAATTCCAAGGAATAGCCCCTGGATACTGTTTCCAGTACCCACTGATCTGACACAGTTTGTCTCCAACGGGGCGCGAAGGCTTGAAGTCGGCCTCCTACTGGTCCTGTTGCCTCTCTGTGCGGATAGTCATGCTTGACTGGCTTTCTTCTGCCCTTTAGGTTGAAAGGATGATTTCCTGAAGGTGAAGGGTCTGCTGTCCGATCTATGCTTGGTCTGCCAGCGATTTTTAAATGGCCTGTCTGACTGTTGTCTGGCCGGTCTTTTGATGTCACGAAAGGACTGCCTTCCTTTGTACTTTGCGTCTCTCTTTTTGGACGGGAGCACCTTTTTCTTTTCAGAGTTCTCCACCAGGAACCTGTCCAGCGCCTCTCCAAAGAGCTTGTCCCCGGAATATGGGATCGCTGCCACCTTACTGCGTGCCTGGGGGTCCACGTCCCAGTTCCTCAGCCACGTGTTCCTCCACGCTGCCACGTTGAAGCCCATGGCCCTAGAGGACATTTGAAAGGAATCCAGGGTGGCATCCGCTGCAAAGGCTGCTGCCAACGCTATCTTTTTAACTTCATTCTTGATTTCTTTTGGAACTTCCCTACCAGCCGCCGCCAGGTCCGATGCCCACGTGTATGCCGCTCTGGCGAACAGGGAGCCGGTAGCTGAGGATTTCAGCGACGCTGCCGAGGCTTCGAAGTTTCTGCGTAGGGCCTGCTCAATCTTCTTGTCTGAAGGGTCCCTAGGCATGCCTTCCGAGTCCATAGGGAGGACTGATGTGGTTGCCAGGCTGGTGACTGGGTCATCCACCACCGGAAGCTTGATCTTTTTTGCATCATCAGGACTTAGTGAGTAAAACTTGTGAAAAACAGATTGGTAGAGTTTAGGTTTTGCAGGGTTATCCCATTCCATCCTTAGGGTGTCATGGAAGATAGCCGGCAAAGGAACCCCTGAGTGTTTGGGGCCCATTTTGGGGAGTGCCCTCGCCAGGCCTTGCGGGTGAACAGGCTCTGTTTCCGCTTTTCCTGCCACAGGTGGAGAGATTTCCAGGGTTCTTAGCACTTTAGCAAGTAACTTGGAGTACATGTCCTGAGGAAAAAGCCTAGGTTGCGTTTGAATTAGGTCTGTCTCTTCTTCCTCTGACAACTCCCCTTCCTCGCTTCCTGATGAGTGAGGTGACTGTACAGAACTACCCTGGGACTCATCAGACTCACTGGAGTCCTCCACTAGCCATTCACTTAATTTTCTCTTTTTTGTTTCAGTTTGGGAACTAGGTTCCAGTTTCCTTTTCCTTTTAGAGGTGCTGGATTTCTGTTTGCATTTTCCCTGAGAGGCTGTCTTTAATTCCTTAACTGCACTATCAATGCCTCTTTTAATTTCTGTTTGAAGCCATGCTAAAATGTTTGCTTTTGCCTCTGGACCTGCAAGGTCAGGGTCACCAACCCCTGCATTGCCCCCTTGGTTGGGGTGTTGCCGACTTGAGCTCTCCAGGGAGTCCATGTTATTAATGTCTGACTCCCCTGGTTGTTTGTCACTCGTGCCAGCCTGGGCCGCCATTCCCGCCAAAATTCTTGCAGCCTAAAGCGAAAGTAAGCGTGGGCGCGAGTTAGAGTCTGGCCATAAATGCTTCCCCCCTCCGTATCCTATAGTTGGAATACTCAGGGAGGCCAGAGTTAATTTTCCTTGCACCAAACTAGGTCCGTAATCAAAAAAGGGGAATGATCTGGGGCCTGCGCCGTATATTAGTGGCTTGCACCGGCCTTCTGCAACGAGCTAGGGCTGCTTTTAAGCCCCTGTCCATCCACCAGCCCTCCAATCCAATCCCCCCCCCATTTCCCCGAAGGCGCCAAAAGCCTCTCCTCGGGCCGTTTAAAACTCACGATTCCTTTTGGCGCGTTCAGTAGAGTCCCCGCCGCTTTGGAGCCTCTGGGCTTCCTTTCAGCTGCGCTGCCGCGGCTCCGACTCCTGCCGCTTTCCCCTGGGTCTCTCAGCAGCAGCCGGGACCTAGCTGGCTAGGTTTCGTCGGCTCTGCGCTCGCCTTTGGAGGTTGAATGCAGAGGGAGGGGGGGGGGGGTTGGAGGACTAAGCCTTCCTTCGCCCCGGCGAGCCCGCGCCTGCACAACTCTTCTTCTTCAAAGGATCGCTGCTCCGGAGAGCACAAACTTGCATCCGCCTGCTGAGCAGGGCCGGAAAAAACTGAGGAAGCCTGGGAGCCCCTCCCCCTGAAGGATCGCAAGTTTGCCGGCCCTGCGAAAGAGAAGGAGGAGGAGCTACCCATTAGTGACGACTGCCCCACTCCAGACCACAGGAGAAAAGATCTCACTTGCAATGTCCTTTATTTCACTTTCAACACGAGCGGAGCAAACTAGAATCTTCTTGACCGGCGGCAAAAAAGGAACTGGAGGGTCAGGGGCACCGCCTCCCAGTACCATTTCAGCAGGAAAGCTTGCTCATGCGCACTGGGAGGCGAGCACCACCTAGCAGACTTAGCTAGAAAAACTGACCAATCAGCAGGACTGCGCATGCACAGTCCCATATGGGACTGCACAGAAAACGGACAATGAATGAAGGCAATACCCAAATGCCATTCAATGCCTCCTATAGGTCTGTAAGAGTTTTCTAAGTGCATCTGGGATCTCTACTATTACCACTACTACTTTCCAATTGGAGCTCACCCCACACCAAAAGAACCATCCAAGAAACCTTCCCATCTCCCCATGCTCCCTTTCTAGGGAGCTGTTGGTTTTGATATGAATATTGGTAAAAAACAAACAAACATCAATGCTGTCCAAAGGTCCTCCACACCAGTAGTAGTGTCCACAGCTAAGTGGGGAAGTGCCATTAAAATTTGAAAGATCTAGATTGAGCAAAACTTAAAAAGAAGGGTTTTTATGGTAATAGTACAAACAGGCAGTGGAATTAGCAAGTCTTTAGTAATGAAATACCAAGTATCCACTACAGCAGGAGTGTGCAATTTATGGCCACCGAGCCAAATCCTGGTTAGTACATAACATGGCTTTTTAAAACAAAAAACCCTGAATATTATCAGTTAAGGTACACCGAAGGGGTAGATGGGCAGCTAGGGGGGGAAAGTAAACGAAGGAAATGGCAGGCAAAGATTTTTATGGAATTAAATTGCATCTTAGAGATGTTTTACAGAAAGGGAAATGTAGAAGTCAACAGGTGCTAGTAATCCAAGTGCAAATCAAGCACAGATTTATGCCAATACACTAGAACAACGTGCAGGGGGCTATGTATATTTATTACTCACTGCAAGATTGCACACCTGCCACTTTTCTAATGACACAACAACCAGTGTTTGGGCTACAGAACTTGATGGATTCTTACTTAACATGTCAATTATCAGTTAAGTTAAGTAGTACAGATATACATCCTCCTAAACATTTATCATCTTTTTTCTACTGATTACACTAAATAATGCAAGTTTACTCAACACTACAAAACACGTTAATGTTTTAATTTTTACGAAATGGAAGTTTTCTGTTCATATGTTGATCTGTTACGTGTTGTTATATTGAATTATTTAAAATAAAATATTGGGGGGGGGAGTTAAGTAGTATACAGTTAAGATATCCAAATAGACTTTCCTATACTGGCTCTTTATCTCTTGCTCTGAATTTTGACATCGTTTGGCACCTTGGTTGCAAATGGTTGCAGATCCCTGCGCTGGAAGAAAATACTTCCAGCTTCCAACCCAATTAACACACCCAAGCAGAGAAGCAAGGGGGAGGGGATTTTGGAGCCCGTCAAAAGTACACTTTGAAGGGATTCTATTCCCAGAGGCAGCAGATCCTTTTCTTTCCATGTTTGGAAAGAGAGGTGGGAGATGGGGGCAGGGGTCTGCAACCTGACTGGACAAGGAGAGGAAGACTATTCCAGGTCTTGAGAACAAGGTAAAAGGGGGAAGATGCAGGTTCAAACTGACCCTAATACGGGCATGTATTCTGGGTTTGTGTAGTGCAGATGCTATTTGGAGTCTCCGATTAATTACATGAATGAATGCCAGGCACTAGGCAAGGTAATGCTTTCAAAGTGCCTCCCTGGGATGCTGAGCTCCTCAGGGGCAATCTACAAGTCTTGGAGGGAATTCAGAAACTCTGTGGGCAAAGAGAAGGCATTTGGGATTTTAGGCAGTCCCTTCTTGCCATGGACAACGGCTTCTGATAGTCAGTGGAGGAGGGCTGTTTTACATTGTTTGAACCCCCCCCCCCCTGGATAAAATCCCAAATCGTAGATTTTTATCCCTAAAGAAGTGACGCACGACCAACAGGAATCAAAACTAACATGAAGGAGCTGGCAGACAGCCATCGAGCTCAAGAGTCCCACTGAATACCTGAGATCAATGTAACTGTATGCCTATATAACAGAGTCAGCACGGTTCAGTGATCAGAGTGTCAGATTAGCATCTGAGACACCCAGGTTCAAATCCGTAATCTGCCATGGAAGCTTGCTGGGTGACCTTGGACTAGCCACACACACCCAGCCTGACTACTTCACAGGGCTGTTGTGAGAATAAAATGAAGGAGTCCAGAATGATGTAAACTGCTCTGGATCACTGTTGGGGAGAAAGCGGAGGTATAAATGGAGTAAAAAATAAACACCATAAATGTAACTATATAAATAAAGTTGGTTTTTGTGTGAAGTGCTGATTGAATTCCGAATTGTATACTTTTTGTGTGGGAGCATTAACTTATAATGTTGCATAATACTAAGGATAGCAGTACTGCATTAACGAACCACCGCACAATTATATCAAGTTTGGACCTGTTTTCCTGATGTTTATCTGCTTTTTCTTCTCTGCTGGGCAAAGACTTTATTATTTGCTCTTCTGCAAAATGCAGAGGCAAACAGGTCTCTGCACCAAAACGGAGGCAACACGCATACTTGGGGGTCAATCAAGCAGCACATTTTAAGAGCAAAGTGAACTAAAAATGCACAACCTGTTCTGGCAGATATCCATTTACATTGTCTCGGAAACAGCAAAATTATCTCTTTGCAAAACTTGGAAGCTACTTCTTCACTCAGCATAGCTCCTGCAACAATGGAGAGCTAGGATTGTACGGATGAGCTACAAATCTCTCAGGGTGCCTGTCTGAAGTTATTCTGGAGAATCTGATCCAAGCTTTCCCACACTGCCTGGCTTTTTGGAATGATTCACGCTGCAAAATCAGCCTTGGAGAACAGATCCACAAAGAATATTATCAAGCCCTTTGTCTACTACAATATAAAGATTCAGATATAAGATACAATTCTGAAGCTTAAGAGAAGGTCAACAAATTCTACTCTCAGAGATATCAATATTTACAGTATGAAATGCTTTCATCGTTCTTACAGAGTATTGTCACAACTACACAGATATTTTGAATGAAGTATACTAATTTTTATTACAGCTAACAGCCTTCTACCCAAACTCCCCAACATCTAGATCACAGAGTGAAAAAAGAGGGCAAAAAGAAATGTCCACGAGACATAGGACACCATATTTTTCATATATTTATTTCCATTTTTGTTTTTAAGAACAACATAAGTTATTTGTGTGAATTAAATCCAGCATCCATGCCTGAAGCCCTTCAGTAATAGTAACCATGTTGCCTTATAGATCCTTTGTGTGTGTGTGTGTGTGTGTGTGTGTGTGTGTGTGTGTGTGTGAGAGAGAGAGAGAGAGAGAGAGAGAGAGAGAGAGAGAGAGAGAGAGAGAGAGAGAGAGAGAGAGAGAGAGAGAGAGAGAGAGAGAGACTCTTATCTTCATTTTCTGAGCTCTTCAGAATTTAAGCCTTGCTAAAGTGGCATCCAGCATGAAAAGTGGATTTTCCAGCATTTCAAATTGAGATTGAACCCAGACAAGACACAAGTGATGCTTGTTGGGAAGGCAATGTCTTAAAGGACATTGTACTCCCCACTTTCAATGGAGTTTGCCTGACCCTTGCAGACTCAATTAAGAACCTAGGGGTTATTTTGGATCCAGTGCTACTACTAGAACAACAAGTTAAGACAGCTGCAAAAAACACCTTTTACAACCTCACTGTAGCCTGGAAGATGGCTTCTTATCTCGACCTGGCCGACCTGGCCATCTGGATCCATGCTATGGTAATATCAAGACTTGATTACTGAAATGCACTTTACATAGGTCTCCCATCCAAATTAACTAGGAGACTCCAATTGGTGCAGAACGCTGTGGCGCAACTGCACCACAGCACAACTGCTATCAGGAGCGAGCAGGAGCATGAACATCACCCCCATTCTACAGTCACTCCATTGGCCTACCTATCAGCTACCATGCTCAGTTCAAGGTATTGGCTATCACATACAAAGCTCTTCACGGCCTTGGCTCGGCATACCTATGGGACCGCCTCCCTATGTTTCTCCTCGGCAGCTTTGCTCATCAGAACAGGGTCTCCTGCAGGTGCCACCCTGCACATAGGCAAAAGCAACAGCAGCCTGTACACGGGCTTTCTCTGTGGTGGCCCCTACCCTGTGGAACGGCCTGCCTGATGAGGTCAGGAGAGCCCCCACTCTCCTAACTTTCCACAAACAATGCAAAACCAAATTATGCAAAAAGGCTTTTGTATTGTAGGGAGGGGCTCTCAGATGCTTTGCTAATGAGTTAAGGACCAGGAGGACCTTAGACTTCACCACTATGTTGCCTTACATACTACCTGTAGTCTTAAATATGTGCTCCTATGAGCTACGTGTGCTTCATGTGGTCTACTGTCAGACTCAGCTTATGCTCTGTTTCAGCATTTCTTCGACTCTGTATTGGATTCGAATGCTACGTCTTTGTAAAATCTGTTTATTTACCCTATGGCATTGTTTATGGAAATATCCCTGAAACTGACTGTACTAATCTCACACTGTGTAATCCACCTTGAGTCTCAGTGAGAAAGACAGACTATAAATGACATAAACAAAATAGTTCAGCCCCATTTCAAGGTATAGTTAATTATTTCTTTATATATATAAATTCACTGTTCGATATAATTGTGGCACAGTATATAAGACTTGCAGTGTGACTATACAGACACAGCAGTCTACCATTGTTTAATTAAGTGCTGTACTTTATAGTCCTTCTAGTTAAAGGAATTTTATTAGATAATAGCACAGCAAGCAATCTGTTAAGAAGGGCATACATTGCATAGCTGGGTTCACTCTAGCATTCGTCTTTCACCCTGCATGTTATGCAATAAGATGCAATTCTTTGCATGCGTGCCTGGTGCTTGAGGATTAGCAGAGAACACATTCGGCAAGCAGGGGTAGGGAATTTCACAACTGTGGAGTCACCCCAGTGAACAGGGCCATGATTTTGAGGCAGATTTTAATACGCAGGCTGATTTATATGGGAAAATGCAATCCTTTGGGTGGAACTTACCAGTTAGATGACTGTTCTTGGACAGGCTAGGGTACATAAGAAGTAATAAAGCCTGAAACACAGCTCGCACTGCCTCCTTAACAAATAAGATTCAACAAATCCCAAACTATTACTATGTTGTAATCCACCTTACTGTTTGTGTGTGATTTTTTACATTAAAAACAATT
Organism: Eublepharis macularius; assembly: GCF_028583425.1. Classification (NCBI taxonomy): domain Eukaryota; kingdom Metazoa; phylum Chordata; class Lepidosauria; order Squamata; family Eublepharidae; genus Eublepharis; species Eublepharis macularius. The sequence continues at coordinate 94,158,263 of NC_072798.1, forward strand.
CAGAAATGTTACAATTTATAGAAGACTGTTAATTTTTCTAACATATTTTGAAAGCTCGTATCTCAAAAGCAGTTAAGTTGTCAAAACAGTTATTTCATCCTAGTGTATCTGTCTGTACTTTAGATATATTTCAATTTTTCCTCGTTCCATTCCAAAATGTTACAAGCTCCAAGGCTACTGTCAAAACTGAGTTCCATGTTCATGGCAACAAAAGCTCTTTTGAAATGCTAAACATAACCAGATCCTTCAAAGTTTCCTTATAGAACTTGGTCTCCAGACCCCTCACCATCTTTGCTGTCCTCCTTTGGACATGTTCCAGCCTATCAACATCCTTCTTCAGCTGTGGTGCCCAAAACTGTACCCAGTACTCCAAGTGACATCTAACCAGTATAAGCCTTGTATCTGTAGCTTCTATGGATCTTAAGCTGCTACATTCAGCAAAAAATTGTATTTATGGTATATATTTGACACCACAGTGCCTTTTTAGCAAAGTTCAGTGTCCAATTGCTGATGTTGTAACATACAGAATGTGTCTTTTAAGCATATGCTTTGGATATGTCCAGTTATTCAGTGCTTTCAGGAAAAAGTCATTACTCATATTAATTTTGTACTAGAATACTCATTTATTTTTAGTAAGTTTATATACTTTTAAACTATTTGCCTGTCTCATGAAACCTAACCAAAAAGTCAATGAAACTTGAGCTTTGACTCTACTTTCACTAGGAAAAAAATCAATGGGGAGGGGACTAAAAACATAATGCTGGAGCCAAAGAACCATGCGCAGAAGAGAAATCACAGCTAGTGCTGCTCTACAAATAAATACAGAACTGAAACATGCAGGTTCTACCATAGTTTTCGCACATCTTCTATGCAAGCAGAAGAACATCCTTGGATTTTTTATCATTTCCCTCTCCTATTTATCATTCTTTAATCTTACCTAAGGTTGCCCTTTAACAGATGCTTAATGTGTGAAAATGGGGAGCTGAACCATTTCACAGAATGTAGTTAAACAACATAACCTGGTAAATAACATCCCATTAAACCTCAATTAAAGAGTCAGGACATTTTTTTTCTCCAGGCAATTGGCAACCCCAATCTTACCCCTCTTCAAAGGAGCTCAGGACATGTACATAGTTTTTTTCTTCCTCCACTTTATCTTGTGAGCCTAAAGAGAATGACCATCCCCTGATCACCCAGTGACTTTAGCAGGGGTTTTAACTTGTATCTTCCGAGGTCTAGCTCAGCCCTCTAACTACAGCACTGTAATGCTCTACTATAAATGTTTTTAACAATCGTAAGTGATCTTCTGCATATGGAAATGAACCTCTTGATCCAGACTTGTTCTTAAGAGCACTGAGAAGTTATTGGGACTGCACACCTTGAGGGAGGTCTGGCTTATTGGTTTGTGCATTCTTTTTGTGTTGAATTGCAATACCAAAGGAGCTGGCATTATCAGCCTCATAAAAAGTGGAACTTTATATAAAAGTATCAGATTTGGAGCAGGTGGCAACACCCGCTCCCCCCCTTTCACCCAGCCGGGATCAGGAGTGGAGCAGGTGGCAATGCTCAGCCCTCACCTTCACCCAGCTGGGTGAAGGCATGGAGGTGGAGGAAATGTCCGCCTGCCCGCCCTCCCCTTTCTAGAGCCTGTTTTATTTTTTCTCCCAATAACAAATGACAATGACCCACCAGTACATCCTGGGCTCAAAATGGGCTGCAAACCACAAGCGAAAAGCCAAGGACCAAATGCTCTTTGGTTGCCTCCTCCAGCTATTTGAATGCGGCCTCTTACTCAACGTGAGTATTGAACCTCCCTTTAGTATAGGGTGAAGCAAGCTGGCCAGCACTTACACTGAACCATATAAGCTGCAAGTCATAATACGAGTAAGAGACAAGCTCACTAATCAGCTATGCCTTCCAGCCAGCTGACATGGGTAGCCCCGGAATATTTAGTCATGAGAGCCTGCTGCAAGATAATTTCAGAAATCAAGACGTTAGAGTTTTTGTTTAAGCCTTATCAAAGCTTTTGTAATCAGGAAATCAAGACGCTGAAAACAAAGGGGCAAGCTTATTTGAAAGGCTGCCAAACCTCTTCAAAAATGTGTGATAAAACCATTGGAAGACCAGGCATGTGCTACCAACACCTGTTTTTCCAAGAGATAAGAGCTAGGCACTTTAAAACTAATGTATCTTAAGGAAGTAAATCACTTTTTAAATGCACAGAAATTTTAGTTTCTTACATTTTTTAAACCTGGGCGGGGGAGATTGGAGAGCATTTCCCGTGGAATTTAGATTTAACAAGTTGCAGTTTAGCAGTTCCAAAGTCACTGTAAATTGAACGTAGCTTGCCTGAACAGTACATCAGAAAGAACTCCTATGCGTCAAGTTTAAGGAACTAACAATGCAATCCTAAGCAGAGATATGCGCTTCTAAACCCTACTGACCCTAATGCACTTAGAACTGTGTAATGCTACTAGCAATGATCTTTAAATGTTATCGTGAGAGATCATATTCCAATACAAGCATACTTATTAAAATATTTATATCTCAGCTTTCAACCCCAAACAACTCCCCCTCCCACTGAAGACACCTGCTGTAATATCCCATTGAATGTCTCGGTAAATAAAATGCCCTTGTAGCACCTCCTAAAATTTCTAAAGATGCCCACCTCTCCCCTGCTCTGACAGCCCATTCCCCAGAGTGGGAGCGGCACTGGAAAAGGCACAAGCTCTGGTTGATGCCAGGTGGGCTACTTTAAGTGGGGCAACCATCAGTAAGTAGGAGGTAGATATATCCCCATTTTTAACAGACCTTCTGTTCCAAGAAAAAAAAATGCACGTGACTTTTAAACTATGGCCAATCACATATAGGTGCTGTTGGATATGGAACTGATTCCACATCTAATATTAGTTACTAAAGGATTGTGCGCTATGAAATGCTTCATCAAATGCTTTTGTGTCTCCTTCTAAGTCAAGAACTTGCATGTGCAACTTGCGTTTGCAATTGTCCCAAAAACTGTGTATTCAGCAACTGGTAGCCTGAAATTTGCTACGCCATATTTATAAACAGAGAATGTGTGTGAGAAGTATGTATGCTAAAAGCAGAAGTAACATCTAGGCCAAAGATCAGGGATTCCATCACCCTCCTCAAACCAGACTGACCAGTGCCATTCCATCCTAATAGGTGTGATACAGGCTTAAACCTCTCGCTGAAGTTAGCCTTTGCCTTCACCCCTCCCTAACTGGCGTTATGAGATAAAGGGAAGTGACCTGAATGGTTGGAGCCAATGAGCCTGGCAGAGACCGAAACAGATGTTAAGTTCCCGAACAGGAACTCGGCACGCTCGTATTATGGAGGCTGAGGCAGAAAGATGAAAAAGGTGATGAAACAACAGAGAAGGGCTGAAGAGACCATGAGGTCGTGAAGGAGAAGGCCGGAGACAGAGACAGAGAGTGAGAGAGCGTGAGAGAGAGAGTGTGAGAGCGAGAGCGAGAGAGACAGAGTGAGAGTGAGAGTGAGAAAGAGTGAGAGAGAGAGCGAGGAGAGTGAGAGAGACAGACAGACAGACAGAGACAGAGAGAGTAAGACAGAGACAGAGAGAGAGAGAGAGAGAGACAGCGAGTGAGACAGACAGACAGACAGAGTGAGAGAGAGTGAAAGAGAGAGAGAGTGAGAGTGTACGTGTGTGAGAGAGAGAGAGAGAGAGAGAGAGAGAGAGAGAGAGAGAGAGAGAGAGAGAGAGAGAGTCTAGCTTAGGATACGTAAGTGTTCTCAATAAAGCCTGTTTTCATTTAAAAGGATCCTCACCTGGAAATTTCTGTCTGTTCACTGCTGGATTCGAACCCCCAAAGTCTGGACTGAGCCTTGTCTGGACTAAGCCTTGTCCCTTGGTCTGATTAACCCAGGGACGTGAGGTCTAAAACCACATACGTTATTTTGCATCTAATGGTGTGATAGCTATAATGTATGAAACTGCAGATACATATAAGCTTTAAAAAATCTTATCTGAAATTAAGCAAATATTTCAGTCTGAATTGCAGCCCGCTTGTCATACAAGGAGAAAGGACTTCTATTGCCAGAGGCACCAACCCTTGTGCTTTTGAAAATCCACACTGTTTCAAAAAGTAGTTTGCCATATGGCAACAGGAGCTGCTGTTCAAGAAATAAATGAAAATTGCCCTCCAATATACAGGACTAGCTGTGCAGTTTCTTGGATTCTTGCTGTGGATAACAGCATCAATTCAAAGAAACTGAAGTACTCACATAAAGGAGAGCTGTACACACAGGCAGATTTTTGTGCATGTTCTGGCATAACTATTGCCGCTGCCAAAAAGACAAGCTGGTTCTCAGTTTTTGCAAGCTTCCTTGTTTTTTCTCTCCTAACTGGGGTAGTTCTGAGGTAGAAACAGCAACTCACATGCCAACTGTATGCAACATCTTTCCTGCAACCACTGTCACTTTTGGGGGCACCAGCTGCCAGCAAACTGGTAAAACTAGCAACATAAAAATAAATTCAAAGTGTATTTAAAAAATGTAAATCTGATATGCAAAGCTACTGAAGCTAATAGAAACAAGTATGTACTTGCATGTTTAAATGGACAGTTTCTTATTTTTTCCACTCTTGCAGTACAAATCCAAAAGGGATAGCCACATAGCCGGAAATGGAATACTGTATCCCTTTGGAGGGTCATCATAACAACATTTGAGACTGTCTGCAGATTGCTTCTGTGTTTTGTCAGTCTCCTATATTACTTTTGCTCCAACGATTTTGCCTTGGTTACAAAAGCATTTCTTTGAGAGTTCCCAAATCGTATTATTAAAAATTACGGAAAATTAAACTAGATGTTCAAGACTCATGATACTTAAGTCCTAGACAGTCTTCACCAAATAGTGTTAAGTAACACCTGTAAGAGATCTAATTGGATGAGATCAGAAGGAATAAGATGGTAACTTTCATTTCAGTTCCAATACGAGCACAGATTACTTGGTTACCTCAATGTAACTTCTGCCCACATCCCTGGCTCTTCCGTCATTTCATATCCATCCCCCCCACCACTACGAAGATTAGCAGGACACTCTAGCTTGGGGAAACCATGGAAAAGGAGGCCTAGAGTGTTGAAGTTAATTTTGCCAGCATTGTCAGGGGAAAACAGGGTTGCGCTTACCTATAACCATGGCTTTTTTTCTGGGAAAAGAGGTGGTAGAACTCAGCGGTGGAACTCAGAACCGCACAATGATGTCACTTTGGGTCAGCTGGAACAAGGGGGGAGTTTTTTAAAGTTTAAATTGCTCTCGGCGAAAATGGTCACATGGCCGGTGGCCCCGCCCCCTGATCTCCAGACAGAGGGGAGTTTAGATTGCCCTCTGCACCGCTCGGCAGCGCAGAGGGCAATCTAAACTCTCCTCTGTCTGGAGATCAGGGGGTGGGGCCACCGGCCATGTGACCATTTTTAAGAGGTGCCGGAACTCCGTTCCACCGCATTCTCGCTGAAAAAAAGCCCTTTCTGTAACTGTTGTTCATGGAGATTTTTCTGTGCAGATGCACACATAACCACATCCGAACAAGCCTCCCAAACAGCCTGTGCTCTGGGAGGGGCGGTGCCCTTTACCCTCAGTTTCCCCTCAGCCACCAGACTCTCCAAGGCAAGTAGTGACGAGCACGCAGAGGGGCAGGAGGGAGAGTGTGTGTGCTTCTGCCAAAGCCGTCACTTAACAACAGTTACAGGTAAGCGCAGCCCTGTTTTCATTGTCAGTCTTCTGTGCAGTCCCACATGGGAGTTTACAGCAAACCAACAAAAGGAACCCCCTGGCTATACAGACAACACAAGTACAACAACCAGGGTCACAAAAATTAATCATGCAAGGTTGATATAAATTTTTGTATTAAATCCAAAGTGCAACAGTGCAGAGGTGCAATATATATCAAACAAGATTTAAAGTGCATATATATACAAGAAGAGGTAGTCTATCGGGTAGACAATAAATATATTTCTATATACAATGAAAATTCTGGTGGTGGGAGAGTGTAGACAGATGGAAGAATGCACACAGGAAATGTCCATATGTCCAAGAGTGGAAAAAGGACGTGTCCAGAGACACCTAGCCGACGGGCTACAGCTTGCTATCGGTAACTATCGGTGTACTTGGAACTGCAATGGTGTGTGGAGTGAGGGGAGATGCCAGTGGACATCCAGAGAGTCTAGCCCAGGATGAAGAAAGACCGAAACGGGAATTGGAAATAGCAAGCTGTAGCCCGTCGGCTAGGTGTCTCTGGACACGTCCTTTTTCCACTCTTGGACATATGGACATTTCCTGTGTGCATTCTTCCATCTGTCTACACTCTCCCACCACCAGAATTTTCATTGTATATAGAAATATATTTATTGTCTACCCGATAGACTACCTCTTCTTGTATATATATGCACTTTAAATCTTGTTTGATATATATTGCACCTCTGCACTGTTGCACTTTGGATTTAATACAAAAATTTATATCAACCCCACATGGGAGTTTAGCAAGCCACTTACCTGGGATGGGGGTGATGCTCTTCACAGAAATAGAGATTGAAGCACTGCTTGACCCACTGCTGCTTCCCTCTTGTCATGGACATCCAAGACGTAGCGCTTGATCAGTGTGTCTGCAGACCACCACATTGCTGCTTTACAGATGTCCTGTATCTCCAGTGGTCATGTTAAGTGGGCCTGTTCATAAGAGAGCTTAATAGCCTGAACTGCCCATCTGGAGATGGTTTGGGAAGATGCCTTTGTCCCTTTCTTAGGGCCGGCATAACAAATACACATTTTTATCTTGGCCTAAAGGAAACAGTGCAGTCTAGACAGAATAGGACCATCCTGCGCACGTGCAGTGTATGGAGAGCTTTTTCTGCCTCCAGTGCGGGAGATGTCGCTGATTCCTCCACAAGGACATTGGCGTCACCTGTGGTACTCAGAAGACACGCTTGCCTGCGTTTGGCTGTCCACTGGAGATCCATGCCCATTCTACTAGGTCCCAGGCATCATCCACAACTTTCATCAGAGGAGTTCCCATACAGGACATCTGTAAAGCAGCAATGTGGTGGTCTGCAGACACACTGATCAAGCGCTACGTCTTGGATGTCCATGACAAGAGGGAAGCAGCAGTGGGTCAAGCAGTGCTTCAATCTCTGTTTCTGTGAAGAGTATCACCCCCCCACCCCCAGGTAAGTGGCTTGCTATACTCCCATGTGGGACTGCGCAGAAGACCGGCAATGAAAACAGGGCTGCACTTACCTGTAACTGTTGTTAATTGACGGCTTCTGCTTGCAGGCGCCCACGTTATGCCCTTCTCACAAACTGATGAGACACAATGAATGACCATCTATCTGGGTTGTGTTAGTGCTGCACTGAGCGTGCTTTTTAAATAATGCTTTTTCAGCAATAATGGCAGAAATTTCTTCTCTCCCTTCCTCTCTTTGCAGGCGACGCTGGCAACTCAAAAGCCTTTGAAAGGAAGAGCTTTGCTACAGACATTCCCCCTCAACTGGTGGCAAAAGAGAAACTGAGGGCAGAGGGCACTGCCCCTCCCAGAATTTAGGCTGTTGGGCACGAAACAGCCTTGTAGGTGCTGGGGGTGGAGAGTGGGGAGTGCCCTCCTCTACAGTTTTAAAGCTACAGAACCTGTAGCAGAGGTAACTCTGGATATCATGTCACCATGTGCAACTATTCAGGCAACAATATGTCAAATGATCATTTCTTCTGAAAAAATTAAGGTTTTGTCCACGTAGCGCTGTGAGCACTCTTCACATAAAATGCATGCATAACAAAGAGTGAGCAGCCCTTCTAGGAAATGCCTGTTCCAACACTGCCAGAAATGCTTATTTTAAAAAGCTCCTCTACCAAGCATGCAATGAACTCTAGAGAATACTCCCAAGGCGTGCATTTTTAATTAAATAAAAGAACTGCCATTTGAAGGCTAAGCTTCAGGGGTTTTTTTTCTGGAACTCGTTTTTTTAAACATTTCCAAGCAAACTCTTATAGACAACTTGGTTCTCCTTGGCCATAAAGAAACGTGCACCAAAAAAACAGTGACAAGGAGCCCCTCCGGATATGCAATCTTACGTTTCCATGTCTTTGGTTGCAATTCAATGTATGCTACCTGGGAGTAAGTCCTACTGCAGTCAATGGCATAGAACTAAGCAAGCAGTTGTAAGAGGAAATTCTGGCACCTCTCTTTTAATAAAAATGTTCATCCAGCCTAAATGTTACAAAAATCAACCCCAATTTGCTCCTTGTTAATGACTATGTAATAAAAACAACTACAATTCAGCCTTACCTGCACCGACTTCTTTTTCTTCCTCTTCAATGTTATTCTTGATACTATCATATTCTTCATCTATTGTTTGGTTACCCCGCATCTGAGACAGAATTCTGCGTGCCTTCTGAGTCTGCCCTTTCTGAATAAGCCAGCGGGGACTTTCAGGAAGAAAAAGGAAGCCAAGAAACTGTATTACAGCTGGAACTGCAGAAAGTCCCAGCATGTATCTGGAGATAAAAAGAAAAAAGGCTCTAATGTAGGTTTATTGAAATTCTCTTCACAGTAAAGTCTCTAAGAATTTAGAGCCTCAGCCGTTTCCTGATGTATTTCTCTAGATTTGTAATGCTTGACATAAGAAGCAACAGAACAAGAAAAAGCAAAAGAATAATTTGGACAGTGGGAAAAAACAATTTATGTAACTTAATTAAATCCAATCCACAGCTTCTAAAAGTAAAGATAAAGGCATTTATACCATCATTCTCATAACCTACTGTAAAGCGACATGTGTAACAAACCAGAATAATGATAAATACACAACTAAGGACATAAATATTCAAAAGCTCTAGTCAAAATTGTTCAGAGTGTTGTACACTCAAAGAATCCACCCTTTACACAAAGGTCCAAAATCAAAAAGTTGAAATAGCCAACAATCAAACGTCCATTGTAAACATGTAAGTCATAGTCCATAAAGTGTTGTAGTGCAGAAGAAAACCTTTAAAAAAATTTCTTTTTAATTTTTCCCTTTGCAGAAAACCTTCTAGTACTGCAGGTGGTGTTTCCATGGTTCGCCCAACAAGGGGGCCAGCTTGTTTGAAACTTTGTTTCAACTATCTTCCTCAACAACCTTGACCTTGATTATGTATTTATCATTATTCTGGTTTGTTGCACATGTCGCTTTACAGCAGGTCATGAGAATGCCTTTATCTTTACTTTTGGAAGATGTGGATTTAATTATCCATTTGTATCAAGAGTGTTTTCGAATCACAATTGGTATGTGTATTGTGGTCACACTGTTGTCGATTGTGTTGCTGCAGGGGATTCTTGCTTTTGTTTTAATCTGGCCACTGTGGCTGGCTCTTTTTCTTTTCCCACAGAAGTCAAACAAACAACCCCCAGAAACCCACAAACAGGTCAAAGTAGCAACCGTTCACTGTTGCCACCTAGCAACCGGGAAGCATACTGTCTCTAAACATGAAGAAGGCCTTTAGCATTCATCGCTAATAACTGGAGACAGGAGTATATTGCAGGGATTTGCCAGATCTGCCTGTAAAGCCATTTTAGTTAGTAGCTATCGATGCATCTTGTAGTAGGTAAAGGTAGTCCTCTGAGCAAGCACCGAGTCATTACTGACCCATGGGGGGACGGTCACATCATGACGTTTTCTTGGCAGACCTTTAGTTACGGGGTTGGTTTGCCATTGCCTTCCCCAGTCATCTACACTTCGCCCCCAGGAACCTGGGTACTCATTTTACTGACCTTGGAAGGATGGAAGGCTGAGTCAACCCTGAGCTGGCTACTTGAACCCAGCTTCCGCCAGGATTGAACTCAGGTCGTGAGCAGAGCTTGGGCTGCAATACTGCAGCTTATCACTCTGCGCCACGGGGCTCTTGTAGTCTTGTAGTAGGAAATTCTATTAATTCATTACGCATTCTGTGAACAGGTACCTTTGTTTGTATTCTCTATCAGTCATTCCAAGCAATCATAAATAGATTTTTAAAACGTTTACTGCAAGCAATCACTTTAATGTTCTGCTCTTCAAAATCTCAGTTATTTAAGTCACTGTTTGAAAGCATAAAATTAGCCCAAATTGATCCTGCTACTTTCAGACCACTGGAGAACACTTGCCCCTTGGCACTCACAAGCTGCACTCATCAACATGCACGAGTGGACCTGAACAACAACCTGTGTTTTGCTTCTTCTGTTGTTTTTTCAAACGTGCCTGGGTTTTGGAGCAGCAGAAAGATAAAGGGCATCTCTGTTCCTACTGTTAAGGGCAGGAGAAACATGGCAACGGGAGAAAGACTACGCAGGGAAGGGTGAGGAGGTGTCAGTCAAGTAGCTTCTGCCACCAGCTCTGATCTCTGTCTCACCTGACAGGACTCTCCCATCTATGCCAAAATTGCACTGGGCCTGGGATCAGGGCGTTTTTTCTGGGGAAAGAGGCGGTGGAACTCAGTGGGTTGCTCTCGGCGAAAATGGTCACATGGCTGGTGGCCCCGCCCCCTGATCTCCAGACAGAGGGGAGTTTAGATTGCCCTCCGAGGGCAATCTAAACTCCCCTCTGTCTGAAGATCAGGGGGCGGGGCCACCAGCCATGTGACCGTTTACAAGAGGTGCCGGAACTCCATTCCACTGCGTTCCTGCTGGAAGAAAGCCCTGCCTGGGATGCTATGGCTGAACCCCTGGCCACCCCATGGTGACACCTTCCCTTCAGGATTTAATACTGGATGACTGGACTGATCTGCCTTGAGTTTGGTTTTGGAGAAAGGCAGACTAAAAAATAAATAAACCTAGAATACAGTCCTCCATACTGGAGGAAACCGGGGGAAGGGTATTCTCAGTATCGATTCCATCCGTTCTCAGTGGCCAAGGAAGGAAATGGCCACAGTTTACTGGGTTACCATTGTCTCTCCAAGCGTTTTGTCAGTCAGGATTCTAATTCTGGCATATAAGTACCCAAAACAAATGGAGATTCTCCTGGTGTGCTGCCAACACTGTTGCCGATCAGTCTCCTACTGTTCGAGGTGGCTTCAGATCTTTTTGCAGATAAAAATCACCCACGTCAGTTACAACCTGGCCGCTATTGTTTCCTGAGGTGGGTGCTAGAATGTAATCAAAGCAGAGTCAAGTTGCAGTTGCTTGCAAGAACTTCCTAACACATGAAGGTGCCTTATGCCGAGTCCCACTATCGGCATACTGAGATCAATGTTATTTACTTAGACGGCAGGCGACTCTTCAGGCTTATCAAAGAGGAGCTCTGTCACATCATCTCCTACCTGATTCCTTTCGCTGCAGATGCCAAGGATGGAGCCTGAGCCTTTCTGCATGCAAAGCAAACGCTCTGCTCCTGAGCCACAGTGCCTTCCGGTTAAAATTTCATTCCACAGACTTTTTTCTACAGCTCCACTTTGGGGTGGGGTTGGGGGGACAGACCAAGAATGCAGACAGAGCACTGGACTGCCTCTATACGCAACCCTTGCCCTTCTGACTTATAATAACATCTAGCTAAAGGGCATTACCCGGCTGACACGAAGGGGAAAGATCATAGTGGCTAGAAAGAGGTGGCCACAAGGCTCCTTCGAAAAAAGCACTCCTGAACCCAGATTTATCAACTATTGGTCTGTGTGGCAAATATCCACCTCTTCATACAGGTGCTCAAGCAAGTAGTGGCTACACAATTCCAGGGTCTCTCTGATTAAAGTCAGTATATAAACTTGTGTCTACCTGACTTTCAGCCCGGTTTCGTAACATGAAATAGTTTGGGTTACTCCGACCTTCCTTAGAAGACAGAAAGGCCAAGTTGCCATCCCCGGATATCTCCACATCCTGCGGTACCATCAACCATGACATCCTTCTGAGCCGTCTGCTCCAGCTGAATAGCGGGGCACCTTGCACCAGTGGTTCTAGCGCTGAATGGCTCATCGATTCCAGAATGTGATGCTAGGAGACAGTTGCTTGACCAGGTGGTTTTTAAGCTGTGGGGGCCAACCTTGAACTCCAGGTTGTTTAATATCTAGAGAGCCAATGTGGTGCAGAGGTTAGAGTGCTGGACTATGATCTGGGAGACCCAAGTTCAAATCCTCACTCTGTCATGGAAACTCACGAGTGACCTTGGGCCAGTCACACTTAGCCTAAACTACCTCACAGGGTTGTGGTGAGGATGAAATGGAGGAGAGAACAACGTAAGCTGCTTTGTGTCCCCATAAACAAAAAACGTGTCCAGAGTCTGAGGCTCAGCCCTGGACTTACCAGGAAGAGGGGGTGGGAGACAGTTGGGGGACAACTACTCAGCCACCCCAACGGACACCCAGGGCCAGCGCGGACCAACAATAGAAGAGGGGGAAGAGGCACCCCAGCCACAGGAGGGTGGAGCAGCTCCCAAGCCCCACAGGGTCAGGTGGAGCAGGTGGAAGCCAGCTAGCCCCACCCTCCGGAGGGAGACCAGGGGGCCAGGCAGGGAGAGTGAGGAGGACCGTCAGGAGGGAAATAGACCTGAGGGAGAAGGTACAGGGAGCAGGGGCAGTCAGCCAACAAGTCAGCCAGCAACCTTACTGGCAGGGGAGGAAAAGCAGCAGCAAAGACAGCTCAGGACCACGCCCCAGCCTCCAGGCAAGCTAGAGGGGATTAGCCAGGAGCAGGAAAAGCTGGGAGCAAAGCCATCCCAGGTATGGCGACCTGAGGCACTCAGCAGGGAAAGCTTGGCAGCCAGCCAGGAAAGCACAGCTATGGCTGATCAGGGCAGCCAGCAGAGAAAACCCAGGTGTGGCTGCCTGAGACATCGAGGGCCATGGCAAGAGTGCAGAGGGGGGGCATGGCTGGCAGGTGGAGCTGGGAATAGGGGAAAGGATATAAGGAGAATCCACCCACAGGGCGTGGTGGGTTGTGGGGGAGGGGGAGAGGGTGAGCACAAGCAAGCAAGCAAGCAAGCAAGCAAGCAAGCAAGCAAGCAAGCAAGCAAGCAAGCAAGCAGTGGGGAGGAGGGGGAGGAAGGAAGAGGAAGAGAAGTAAGACTGACAACTGGATAGAGACAGCTGTCGTGGAAGGCAGACGGGACTAAGTCAGGTTGGTTGAAGGGACCTGCGGGTGGACTGAGAGGGTGTGAGGGTGAGGTATACCCCCCCTCCTTCCACAGAGCGGGATCCCACATATTCCCTGAAGGTCCTTTAAGGCTTAAGGTCCTTAAGGCGTCTCACAGGGCGGCGCCTATGGCAGAACCTGACAATGGACGTTCTGAAATACTGTGGGTATGTAGGCAGCAATGGGCTGGCTGAAGTCAAATAAACTGAACTTCAACAAAGATAAAAAAGAGACACCTTCCACTGTCAATATGGCCAATGGACGCTGAAGTCAGACTGCTCTGAGAGGGTTGCAATTCCATTAAAAAATCAAGTTCTAAGCTTGAGGGTGCTGTTAGAGCTATGCTTACAGTCAGACACCCCGGGTCTTTCCAGCGACATCCAGTTCTTTTTCTCATTTCTAGCTACCGTTCCAGCTATGACTTTTTTTGATAGCTGAGACCTGCTCACAGTTCTCTATGTTCTAACGACATCCATGGCTAGATTATTTCAACACATTCCCCTAGAACTGCCCCTTTATTCACTGCTTGAGAATTTCAATTAGTGCAAACCTCAGCAACAAGATTGCTGGCTGGTGGGGAAATGTCATTCATATGAAGTAAGAGATAACTTAAGTAATGTTGTGGTGAACCAGCCAAAGCATCTGTACAGATCCCTTTCTACATAGACTGTCTGGCAAGTGGGAAAGAGTGTATGCAATCTGAGTAAGTGGGATGTATGCAGAAGATAAACCACACAGCCAGGAACAACATGCAAAATAAATAGGAATACAAACCAGGAATTGCTACGCCTTACTAAAGATCTATTCATGTATCCATGGGCAAGAGGACACTGTCACAAGAGAGTGGTGCAGCTGACTTCCAGAACTTGCACAAGGCTGCAGCTCGGCTATTATCGGGAGCTAGGAAGAGCATGAACATCACTCCCATCCAGCAGTCACTCCACTGGCTACCTCTCAATTACCAGGCTCAATTCAAGGTACGGCTATCACACACAGAGCTCTTCAAGGCCTTGGCCCAGCATATCTATGGGACTGCCTCTCTCCCTATGTTCCACCACAGCAGCTTTGTTCATCTGAACAGGGTGCTGTTGCGGCCCCCACTTTATGGCACGGCCTATCTGAAGAGGTTAGAAAAGCTCCCACTCTCCTGGCTTTCCGCAAACTACACAAAACTGAATTATTCAAGAGGGCATTTTTTAGATGGGAAGGCTGTAAGATAAGGAAGCGGTCTCAAAGGGTTGCATCAGTAAAGGAGTGACCATAAACTTTACTACTACTACTACTGTAAGTATGATCCTACAGGGAAGCTATTTTGTTTGACGCACCAGTCTTAGGATTCTTTATGCTCCGTTTCAACATTTCTTGAACTCTGTGCTAGATTTCTGCTGGTTTAAATATTTGCAGATTTGCATGTATATACCCTGTTACATGTTTACTGAAGCATCTTTGGAATGAACTGTACAGACTCACACTGTGTAATCCGCCTTGAGTCTCAATGAGAAAGATGGACTGTAAACAAACAAATAAACTCTCCCTGAAGCCAAGAGGGATCCCTTTAAAAATGAACATTTCAGCTCATTCAAGCTCATGGCAGTTAAAAGTCAAGAAAGCTCAGACAGAAGACATCCTTAAAGCTCAGGTGGACACCTGACTGAATCATCTCTAACACTACATAAAAAACAGTGGGCATCTACTTCCTCCTCCTACTCCAGCGGAACCACAATGTGACATCTTCTGCCACTGAAGTGAATGGCTGGGCCACTGAGCATCTGTCAGCAGGCACCATATGAACATGGAGGAGGCAGCATAATATACTGTGTGTGTTTGACTTAATCTTTCATTATTGCTAGAATGCTGTGATATTGTGTTTAATAAGACGGTCTTAATTCATGAAAGTTAGCGGCCATGGCTTTGTCTTGACCCAGCAAAGATTTTCAGGGGGCATATTTCGGGGGAGGGGGATTACAACAGGAGAAAAAAGCCAGGGAAGCTACGTGCCACTCCCAACACAAGCAAGTGTCCCAAGATAAAGATTCTTCCTTTATGCAACCTATGAATATATTTTAAACGAATATGCCCAAAAAGGACAGTCACTATTCAGACAGACAGACAGACAGACAGAAGCTTAATTATATAATATTTAAAAAATAATTTTTGTGGATTGGCTGTCTTATTTGAGTGGGATTTCTACTATACCCTTGAAATCTTTCTTTGTTGCAGCTGTTCAAAAAAATAAACTAAATCTTCATATTTCAACACTGCAAAAGAAAGTGCCACTAGGAAAACCGGTTCGTTATAGCAAATTAATTTTTAACCTTTCAATTTTTGTTTTAAAAAAAAAATCACACCAACCTCCATCCATTCTTTGGAAGGTAACTGAAGGCTCCATCTATAACACTTGCAAAAAACTGGCCGCCTGTGATGAAGAGTGTATTTATAGTAACTAATCTGCCTCGTAGATGGGGTGGAGCAACTTCTGCAATGTATACTGGGACCGTCATAGAAGCAATACCTGCAAGACAGAAATTAAATCAGCGATCAACTCAACAGGCCTCTAAGAATGCAAACACAGCATGTCCTTGACATCCTAACCATCATCTAACCATCAATACACTTGCTCTGAAAGAGGGGAGAAATGGTTTTCATATTCAAGTACTGGCTGGTGATATTCATAAGCAAACAGACTACAACATCTAAAAAAGATACAAGATTATTCAAGTGGAAAATGATATTTAAATGCATGTCAATGAAAATAGGAAATTACAATATAAACTGACATATACAGGGGGAAGGGACTAATGTAATCACATATTCTTAGCTGCCTTGTGACTGACAAGAGGAAACAGGATATAAAAGTTTTATAAATTAAATAAATGAAAAATATAGTTTATATACCCAGAGACAAGCTTGAGTCAGTCAGTTTCCTGTAACAAAGTATTTACACACACACAAAATCTCCATGCCATATATATGAATCACAGAAGATATATGATACACAGGAATCACAGAAAAAAACCGCAATTTTATTTCTGAAAAGAGGTATCTGTATCATGGTAACAGGCTTGCAAACCAGACCGATGCTGCTACCCAGCTCTTCCCCATAGGCTTGGATCTGATGGAGGACTTTTATAGATGGAAGAGGAGGATTTTTACCACTTCCCGCTCCCTTTGCTCCCAAGCTATTCCGAGGGGTTCCTGGAAGTACCATTACAGGGGGTAACTGAGCTGTAGTGAGAGATGGAGACGTTCTTATCCATGGAGGACTTTCTCCTCCTCAACTTCCACCATGCGCCCTATATACGCCTACAAATACCAAGGTGCTGAACATAAATATCAGCAGGGCTTTTTTTCAGGGGGAACACAGAGGAACGGAGTTCCGGAACCTCTTGAAATGGTCACATGGCTGGTGGCCCCGCCCCCTGATCTCCAGACAGAGGGGAGTTGAGATTGCCCTCTGTCTGTAGATCAGGGGGCGGGGCCACCAGCCATGTGACCATTTTCTCCGAGGGCAACCCACTGAGTTCTACCACCTCTTTTCCCAGAAAAAAAGCCCTGAATATCAGCACATGTGCCTAGTATCAATGGCATTGTAAGTACACATTCCTTGGGAGCAATCTAGGTTGCAATTTCATGGAGGGGGCTAATAAATCTAAATATACACACTTCTTCAGATCTTAAAGATATGGCATCACACCAGATTTCCAAAGCAACGTAAGAAAAAAGGAAACTAGCCAGTTTCTGCAGTTATGTTTTCTCTATTGTGGCTTCTTACCAACCAAAGTGCATCTCGTATTAAACTTAATTCCCTCCTGCCTCTATCACATGTTCAACAAAACACAAGTTACATTACCAGAACATTCAATCAACAACCTTGTTCATATCTTGCCAGAGGCCAGTCTCTCGGGCCAAAAGCCAGATAAACAGTACTGGATATTTGTATTTTAGCTGACCATTACCCCAAGATAAGTTCTTAGCTACCCACATGGTTGGGGGGAAAAACCATTTAAAGTAAGGAAAGTGTAATTTAAAATCAAAACACATTTTTAAATGCATAGTAGAACAGTGTCCAGTGGAGTACCACGGGGTTTGGTTCTGGACCCAAAGCTTGTTAATATTTTTATAAATTATCTGGACGAGGGTGTGAAGGGATTATTTATTAAATTTGCTGATGACACCAAACTGGGAGGAGTAGCAAACACCCTTGAAAGCAGGGATGGCATTCAATGAGATCTGAACACCCTGGGAAAGTGGGCAGATTTGAATAAGATGCGATTTAACATGGTTAAGCACCAGGTTCTCCACCTGAGTAAGAAAAATGCAAAGCATGCATACTACATGAGGGATACGCTTCTGGGTAGCAGTGTGTGTGAACAAGATCTTGGGATATGGGGGGATGGGAAGCTAAGTATGAGCAGTCAGTGTGATGCAGCAGCAAAAACAGCGAACACAATCTGAGGGTGTATCAACAAAGGCATAACCTCCAAATCACAGGAAGTCATTGCCCCACTATAAACCACACTGGCAAGGCCCCACCTGGCGTATTGTGTGCAGTTCTGGAGGACAAATTGGAATGGGTGCCGAGCAGAACCACCAGGATGATCGGGGGCCCGGAGGCCAAGCGCTACGAGGAAAGACTCAGGGGCTTGGGAATGTTCAATCTGAACAGGAGGTTGAGGGGCGGCATGATTTTTCTTTTTAAGTATTTAAAAGGCTGTTAGGGGAGGGAGCTGTTCCTGTTGGCAACAGGATAGGGCTCGAAACAACCAGTTTCAACTACAGGAGGGGAGATACCGACTGGACATTTAAGAAATACTTCTTCACGTTAAGAATAATCCAGCAACAGAACTGGCTCACTGGCAGTCTTCAAGAAGCGGCTGGACGAATACTTGCCAGGGATGCTTTAGGCTGTTCCTGCATTGGACTAGACGGTCTGTAAGACCCTTTCCAACTCTATGATTCTATGACTGCTACGATCCTTGCCCCCGCATTGCTACTTAACCACCCACTGGGCTACATAACAGGATAAAAGACCCCAAACTTAACCATAATCAACAGCCTAGTTCATTTGATCCATCTCTGGAAATACCCATTTACAGGGCTTTTTTTCTGGGAAAAGAGGTGGTGGAACTCAGTGGGTTACCCTCGGAGAAAATGGTCAGATGGCTGGTGGCCCCGCCCCCTGATCTCCAGACAGAGGGGACTCGAGACTGCCCTCCGCGCCGCTCGGCGGCGCGGAGGGCAATCTCAACTCCCCTCTGTCTGGAGATCAGGGGGCGGGGCCACCAGCCATCTAACCATTTTCAAGAGGTTCCAGAACTCCGTTCCACCACATTCCTGCTGAAAAAAAGCCCTGCCCATTTAGCTACTCAACATTTGAACAGAAACTAGAATTTAGCAAATTTTACATGTGCTTCAACAAATGATAATCCAGGGCCAAATCCACATTACTTCTTTTTTTCCGCGTTTTCCCCGCATTCTCCCCGCAATCCCGAGTGCCGGTCACATTACCTCATTAAACAGACGCATTTCATTCGCATTTCTCCCGAATATGTGGTCACAGGTTTTCAACGGGAGTTTCACGGTGGCCGTGAACGGGCCAATGTGCAATTTTCGCGGTTTTTTTAAAAACCACCCCCCCTTCCTGTCTCTCCGGCCGTTCCGAGAGTTCCTATTGGCTGATTCAACTTGCAAGTGCTCCATAGTCTGCAAAGACTGTTTTTGACTTCATAGCATTGGATTTATTGATTATGCTGTTTCTGAATCAAATCTGGTAGTTTGAAAAATCATTTTGGGGTGAATCCATCCTCAGAACGGACTCGCAAAACTTCCTTTTTAACAGTTTTTTATTTTTTTATTTTATATTACTGTAATATCGAAATTACAGTGAATCAATCATTCAAAATAAAGAAAACAGTCGCTGCCGAGGGCCGCCCCAGCGGCGGGGCTGGAGGCACTGGGAAGCCGGCGGGCTCATCGCTCGCCTCCTCTCCCGCCGGGGTCAAGAAGGTGCCCGGCAGACCGAGTCGAAGCCCGGGCGCAGCTGGAGGCTCCCGGCTCAGAGCGGAGAAGGGACTGGCCGAGGCATCCCCGGCTGAGCCGAACGGCGGGGCTTGCGGGGGCTGCCGGGACAGCAAAGGTGGCTTGGCCCGTGGGCTGGCACATCCGCGGAGGGGGGCTGAAGACGAACATGGATTTTAAAAACTGCTGCCGAGAGAAGCGGGCGGCGGCGGGCCGGGGATGCCGGCCGAGGAGACAGCCGCGTCCCTCCAAGCCTCTCTCTGCAGTGAGCCAGTGCTGTGCTGCCGGGGGGGGGGCGAGGATGCGCTGCGCTGCGAGGCGCCCTCTCCACTGTGGGCGCTCCGGCTCAGGCGCTCGCCACGCAGAGGCCCAGCTCACGGGGTGCCTGCCCCTGCGAGGTCGCCCATCAGCGCGGCGGTCCGCGGGAGGGGAGGGGGCGCAGCCTTCCCCCCTTGGGGTAAACGGCCCTCTGGCCACCAAGCCGGCTTGACCCCGCAGGCGCTGCCGCTCCAGTCTTGGAGAGGGGGGAAGGGGGAGCGGACAGCTGGGTGGCGTCTCGGCACGCTCCACTCGCACAGACATGCAACCCGCACCTTTCAAACCAGCCTTTCAAACTGCACCTTTCAAACCACCTTTCAAACCAGCCTCTTCATCCAAATGACTGACCGGCCTGAACCCGCCCAAAGCTTGGCTTTGTGAAACTTCAGTAAAATTCGAGCACTGAACTGTCCTGCATAGGAAATGCCCACAAAAGCTTCCCGCATGCTTCAAAATTTCCAAAAAAGAAACGGAAGAGCCATCAGTGCTGTCAGTGGGGGAAAGAGAGGCATCATTATCTTCAATGACGTTTCTTTATAACACAAGATCGAAATAACGGAAAAGTGAGCTCAAAAAATTTTTTAAAAAATGGGCGGGGAAAAAAGGTCCCGCCCAAAAAAGCAGTTTTCGAGCGGCCGTGTGACCGGAGGTACGCGCGAGAAAGGCGGATTGGAAGCAGGGATGTGAACGAAGAGGAAAAAATCACGGATTGGAGGCAAATGGAAGATATCCGATAAACATGCGGGTAATGGGTGAATGTGGATTCGACCCAGGCTTGCTTCAGAAGCAAAGCAAGCACTGTGTAAATGCAAACAGCAGCAGAGTGCTCCGTTCCAAAGACACAGCTTTTCAAAATGTGACTGAAGTCTGACAGAAAGGGTTGCAGGGGAGGGGCTCAAGATCAACTGATGATGCAAGTTCCTATACTTTCTCTATTTTGTCAGACAAGAACTACCAGCCACCATCATTTTCTACTCTTGTCTGCATTTCGTTTGTCTGCTTCTCTTTATCCAGCTGGCAACCAACTGTTCCGCGCACATAGATCAACAGATGGTGTTATCTACTGACAGCCTGACTGTCATAGTTTTACCAGACCTCAGCTATAATGGTGCAAACCATTATGAAGCAGAAATCTGTTCTCCTCTTTGAAAAGATGGGAAAGCATAGCAGAAGCAGTGTCAGAGATTCATGAGATAGTGGACAAGATTCCCATAGCAGTGTGAAAATGGTTCACACAAGGAAGCCAGAACAGAAGGAGTTGATCTCAAAATCTGAACTGACAGCATTCCATGGCACTGTAAGAAGGAATTTACCCTAACCTGAAGACAGGTCACGAAACCTTCCTTTCCATCTTGACTGGTTCTCTGCAGTGGCTGGTAAAGGTCCAAAAACCAGTCGCCCTCCTCCACAGATCACAAGTACAGGGACTAGACTAGTAAATCTTCACGTTTGTCCACACAGTGTATATTCATTTGTTGTTCCAAAGTTGCAAATACCTCAAGGTCAATCCAACTTTGTCAATGTAACTTTGCCAATGTTGGAACAAGAAAAATTCATTAGCTGCTCTGCTTGCCAATTTCTTTGTGAACTATTCCTAATAAGCTGAGCTCTTAGTTTAACTATATGTAAAACCGCATCTTATCCTCACCCTAATTGGGCAGGAAAATGGCAAGAGTCCAGTAGAACCTATAAGACTAAAAAAAATTGTGGTAGGATACGAGCTTTTGTGAGTCTCAGCTTACTTCTTCAGATACAGCTAGAATGTGAGTCCATCTGTCCTTATATATCTTGGGGAGTGGAATGATTACAGAAGCCAAATGACAACCGCCGGTGAATGACAATAGCAGGCATGATTGGATAGGGTAGGATATGCAAAGGGATAGTGGGTGTGAAGAAATCAGCATTGGTAATGAGACAGGAAGCCAAGGTCTCAATTCAGTCCAGGTGAATGCATTGTCTTGAGCTTCATTATCAGTTGCAATTCAGCAGTCTCTGAATCTCTCTCATTCTATCTTTCTAATTTCCCTTTGAAATTCCTCTGCAGGATAACTGCTACTTTTAGGTCAGCAACTGAGTGTCCTGGAAGGTTAAAATATTCCCCCATTGGTTTTTGAATGCTTTGGTTTCTGATATCAGACTTATGTCCATTAATTCTTTGTTGGAGGGACTGGCCAGTTTGTCCAATGTAGAGGGTGGAAGGGTATTGCTGACTCGTGATAGCATAAATCACATTGGAGGAGGAGCAGGAGTATGAACCCGAGATGGCACGGCTGATGTTGTTGGGTCCACTGATGGTGTGCGTTGCTAGGATCTATATGAGAACAAAGTTGGCATCTTGGTTTGTTGTAAGCCTTGGTACCAGAGTCTGTTAGTGTTAAGTAGATTATCATTGTGGGTGAGTAGTTATTTTAGGTTAGCAGGCTGTTTGTAAGCAAGAAAAAATCACGCCCCCCTCCCCAGTGCCTGTGTGAGGGAAGTGTCACAATCCAGCATGGGTTGTAGTTAACAGACCCCTTGCTTTCATTTCCCTACCCAATTAGGAATGCCAGAATGTATGCAAAGAATATTTGCATAGTTCCACCACATTGGTACACCTCTCCTAAGAAAGTAATCTGGAATCTGGCTTTAAGAGGGCACTGAAGACGTATTTATTTCTTCAGGCATTTGCTACTTTGGAGTTGTGGCTGCAATTATGCTGCACTGAGCTGATTATATAACGTGTGTTGCTGTAATTGAAATTCTTTCATTTGTTAGTTTTGTTTTGCAATCACCTTGAGCTAGTCTGAAAGGAAAGATATGATGCTTTAAAATGATCAAAACACAGCCAAACACTGAAGCTGCACCAAAACTGCACATCTTGGGACAGATGAAAGCAGGTGTGTTAGATGTAACCTGGACCATCTTGAAACCTTTCCCAGCATCTTAGTTCTGACAGTGTGTACATAGAAGCCCCTGTACAGGAAGACTGGGCAACCCATACACTGCTTCTAAGTCCTGCTCTCACATCAGGCTAGCTATTAAATTCACAAGATGAATGGTCAACGAATCAATAGAATCCCTAAACTAGTGTCTAGTACACACATAAATTCTAGTGGTTACTTGATCAATATCCTCGAAAGAACAAATTATCTCTGCAACCCTTTCACCTTTGAATTTCAGTCCTTGACTGTTTTAGCATGGATTGTGTCAAAGCCCTTAAATCAATTTGACCTTTATATATTTTATGCTATGAAATCATAACATGTTCGGATTTCCACTTGGTGACCATAACTGAACTGGTACCATCAGCAGCAAGTTGCTATACACGATACTGTGCTAGTCAGATGGCCTAAGCAACCTACTGCAACCATTCATCAGACTAAAAATTGAAGAAATCGTAAGACTACATTGTGTTATCCATTTTAAAGATAAAAAAGTTTCTGGAGGCAGAACTTGCACCTCCTAAAAGCCAATTAAAACATAACATGGGAGTAAGGAGAGACAGTTAATGCTCATGTACATCATTGAATTCACAGGACTAGAGTCAAACTGGACATTAAGAGACGTCGCGCCAAACTCGCGCGAGAAAACGCGATATTTCGCGTTTTCCCCGTCGCGGTCCGGAACATGGCAGCATGCAGCGCCTTCAGGTTAGTCGTCTGGAATCGGCCCTGGCCTCTACTGTGCATCTCCTTGTTCTCTCTTCTTTGTAACATCTAATACAATCTATACAAACACCGACAACTGAGCTTCTGCCCATCCGTTATAGCAACAGGAAGGGAATCCAGCACAGCAATGTCACGCAGAGTTTGCAATCACCTTTACAAGGCATTACAATGGTGACAACGCTGCTTCTGGTAACAGCTCTGCTGCCCTTCAAGATCCTCCATGGAATGGAATACCACATCCACAAGCTCATTTTCTAGATGAATGACAACGGACAGGTTACTTGAGATCTGTAATGTTGCTTAAACATATTCCCTGAAGCAATGTGTGTGTCATTTCAAGGAGTAACATGCTACTTTCTGTGCACTGTATTAACCAATGCAATAGGGGTACATTCCCAACAAAGCATAATTATCCCAGTGCCCCTAAACCATAACAATATGGTTTTTACTGTTCAGATTTTTTAAAATCAAGTTTTGCAGTTAAAAGCATCAGTAAGACAGGACATACCTCCCTGGATGCCTAGAAGATGATAGCCTGGGCACCAGGAAGACTAATAATGGAGTTCCACAGTTAGAATGGCACCACAGAGAAGGCCACCTCTTTAATAACCCTTCGGTTTCTGAAGGTTGGGGTCCTCAGACAAGGACCTTTCAAAAATATCTTAACTGAGAGAAAGCAGCAAGGAGACTATGGGGTTGGATCCCACAGAAAATCTCTGCTGGCAGAAGGGATTTCTTTTAGTGGGATGGAGCTCCCTCCCATCCTCCCTCCCGTTGTATTCCAAACTATACCCCAAAACGCAGTTCCTGGGGGAGAGGGGATCAGCAAAAAGCACCCCCTCTTCCATTAGTGGTAGTTTTTACTAGATTCAAGTCCTTAAGATATTCATGTCCCAGATATTCAGAGCCTCACAGGCCACTGCCAAGTTTCAATTGTGCCCAGAGAAGATGAAGCCAAAAATGATTTTTAATAATGCGGAAAAAGTTGCTGTGGCCAGTCCCAGTTTGGCTGCCGTATTCTGGACCAGACGCAGTGTCCAAAACACTGCACTACAGTAATCAGCTTAGCTATTACCACTGTATGGCCACTATGACAAGGTCGTTTCCAGGGCTTTTTTTCTGGGAAAAGAAGTGGTGGAACTCAGTGGGTTGCCAGCACAGGGGGCAACTCTTGGCGGGAGGTGGTGCCCCTGGTACCACATGTGCACGCACAAAGTGCGTGCACGCTCTCAGGACCAATGACGTCACTTTGGGTCAGCTGGAATAAGGAGGGAGTTTTTTAAAGTTTAAATCACCCTTGGTGAAAATGGTCACATGGCTGGTGGCCCCGCTCCCTGATCTCCAGACAGAGGGGAGTTGAGATTGCCCTCCACACCGCTGCAGCACAGAGGGCAATCTAACCTCCCCTCTGTCTGGAGATCAGGGGGTGGGGCCACCAGCCATGTGACCATTTTCAAGAGGTTCTGGAACTCCGTTCCACCTGAAAAAAAGCCCTGGTTGTTTCTATCCAGGAAGGACCAGAGCTGGCACACCATGGAAGGCAATCCATGCAACAGTGCCATCAAATTATGCATCTCGTCTCTACAAGGCAACACAACCCCACCCCAAGTAAGGGAAAGACCACTATCTGGGAGAAACCAATAACATCTTCTCCTTATTTGATTATGCTTCAGTTCTAGTCTACTAGCAACTCCAAGCATCTATTCAGAACATCCACTTCATCACATGATCCAAATGAAAAAGAACACCATGGGTATCATCCACACATTGAAGATACAATACCTCAGATCTGTGGATGACCTCACACAATGATTTCATATTATGTATTTACGTCATTTATAGTCCACCTTTCTCACTGAGACTCAAGGCGGATTACACAGTGTGAGATTAATACAGTCAGTATCAGGAGCAAGGGACAGAGTGAATCCCTGAAGGACCCAATTAGCATCATGCCATGTGGCAGAGCAACTCTCTCTTGGTACCACCTTTTGGAAATTATCCAATAAATAGGTGCCCCTTTCCTTATCATGGCAGGCACCACAGGAGACTATCATGACCAAAACCAAAACCAAAACGATCACCAGAGACAGATTCATTAGGTCTCCCTCAGTTCAGGTCAAGGCAACCAAAGCAGATTCAGTTACATTCCCAACCCGGGAAATAAACTGAAGTAACACAAAGGGATTTCTCAAGAAATACTGAGTTTTCTCAACAACATTTCTTCTCCGCAAAAACAAATTACAAGATCTGTTCATTTGGCACAGTTCTCAGCTGCCAAGGATTTAAAGTTATCTTTAGCTGTTCACAGCGCGCCAAGTTCCTTCCTAACTCTTGCTGGAACCTACTGAACTTCCACTATTTTTTTTAAGCGCCTGTTTTTTCGGTGTGTGCTTCATCTCCTTCAGTTCCTGGTGCCAAACAAGGAGTTCTACGTCACACAGGATGAATAAATTCTCCAATTTTTTGCTAGCTGCCGGGCAGAAATGTCAATTAATGCTTCTGATTTTTCCATCACGAGCATGACAGTTTAAGATAAGAGTTTTATTGCTCAACTGAGGAATCTGGAAGGAGTGTGAAAGCAGTAGAAACATTTTTTAAAAACAACAACAACAACACAGCGCCTTCTGCTGAAGAATCTATCATTATAACCTCTTCACAGGTAACAGATCCGGCATGGCCAATTGCCAGGAATTACAAGTGGGAGCTGCTTCATACAGTGTTTTCTACAGTGGTATTATCTCCAAGCAATACCACTCTATCACTTACGAAGAACATTGCAAACATTTTGAATCCAATAGCTTCCTAACTTAGGTATCCTTATGATACGGGAGGTACCAGCACCAGAAAAGCAAAAACGGAAGATGTAGAACTACAGGCGCTAGGGAGAGGCTTGACAAATTTTACTTGGATCTAGGAGCCGGCCCAAATATTTAGCAGACAGATTCATTTTTCAGTCTTGAGGGTTTCATATTTTAATGACCACATTTTCTAACTACTGCTGCCACAAAACCTGACCCTACTTTTTACAGTTTCTTGTGCTTGTATTAATCCTATGACAAAAAGTGTTGTAGCATATAAATATATTGTGGGGGGGGGGGGTTAACCTGTTTGTCATCATAACAATAAAAAGTCAGCTTGCCTCTAAATCAAATGCAAAACACCTATTTTAGAAAAAAACATAATCCAGTAGGAACCAGGGTTAACTTAAAAACATGTTAAGATCTTGATGAAGAATATATTTAAAGGTATATATAGAGATTTCTAGGGCTAGTCACCTGAAAAACACTACAGCTTTGAAACTGCCACACTCAACTAAAATTGCATGGGTAATTGCATCCAATCCTTGTTATTAGTTTTATGAAACAATTAATCTTTAAAAAATTGATTTCCCCCCCACAGAAAACTAAAGCACTAGAAAATGTTTCACCCTATACAGACTCTACAAAATTGTAAAAGAAATTTACGAAACAACCAGCTACTAAACCAATAACAAACTTCAAGAATTCTATCTCCAAAGATAACCCCTTTCTGTCACACTTTTTTATTATCCACACTGAACCTCCAGAGATTATGATTAGAGATAATGCCAATTTAGAGTCATTAAACTGTGAAGCTTTGAACATAAATTATTGATTTATGTTGATTATGCCATAGCCAAAGAGACTGAATGTAAATATAAAGTGATGCACACAGGAAGAAAAAGGCTAACTTTAAACAAATGCTGGTGACATTCAAACTAATACTAACTGACCAAGAAAAAACATGGTGAATGAAAGGGTCGACTCAGTGTGTGTGTTTAAAAAGGCAAATTCTGCGCTAACATTATTAGGAAAGGGGCTGAAAACAAAATTTCCAGTGTCATAAAGCCCTTGTTATTATATGACTATGGTGGACTGCATTTGGAATGTTAAGTACAACTCTGATCTCAAAAAAGATACAGAAAATAACAACCAAAATGATCAAGCACTTGGACCACCTTCCTTATGAAGAAAGACACAAGAGGCTACATACTGCGGACTACTACCTACCGTACCAGGCTCAGGCTGTCAGCTGTAGCGGGGTGAAAGATTGAAGCGCTGGGGGGGGCCCGAAATACCTGAAAGCCTAGGGGCCCGGCCATGGGTTAATAGGGCCCTGATAGCAACCCTTGCCTTCCTTAGTGATCTCCCATCCAAATACTGACAGGGGCTGAGCCTGCACAGATGAGATCAGGCTAGCCTAGGCCATCCGGTTCAGGGCCATGAGTACAATAGGAACTAGAAATTTCATAAACAACTGGAGGTTGGATCCAAGCCATCTTTGAAAGGAGTGAGTTTGCAGAACAGCTTTTTGCCATCCCCCCCCCCTTTCCTCTGCACTCCCACTTCCAAAAGCCCTAGCTGAGGTCTGGGGACCATCAAAGACGATATGTAAGAAAGCTCAGGGTGCTGCAGCTGGAAGGGAAAATCGGTAGAAGTCCTCCTCCTTCACCGTTGAATGAAGGAAGCAAACGCTTATTCAAGAGTGTTTATGGATGGGAGGGGGGGTGATTCCTTTCTCACTGCAGTTCCTGTGTCACATGAGTTAGTTTGCCTACTCTGAGACCTGGGCCGTTTCCACACGGCTCCCCGCTGCTCGTAACAACCCGGAATATCGCGAAAAAAACGCGGAAGATCGCGTTTTCTCGCAAGAGATTTGCGCGATGTCACGTGACGTCACACAAATCTCACGAGAGAGAACGCAATCTTCCGTGTTTTTTTCGCGATATTCCGGGTTGTTACGAGCAGTGGGGAGCCGTGTGGAAACGGCCCTGTTTAAGAGCCAGTTTACTGGTACTATGTACCACAGGAAAAAAATACAGGTACACAAAAGTTCCCACCAATTACAACTCAGCACCCATTGCCTTCCTTGTCGCAATGTACAAACTGTGTCAATTACAAACATTTGCAATTAACAGTAGCCCATTAGATTAAGGATTCCTGATATAACCTCTGAAATCAGTGTCTTTATTTGGTTTAAGATGACATGTTATTTTAGTGTTTGGAAGAATCCCTGCTGTTTACAAATGTTTCTGAAAGATCCTTATCAGTAAGCTTATTTGGAGAATTTTGAACAATAATCTGTGTCAAGATTTCAGCAGAACTAATCATGAATTAAAATGGATATTCAGCCCTTTTGTAGGCTTTTGGTTTCCAAATTTTCTACACAACACAACTTAGCGTTACAATGTGCAACCAACAGCTCAATCTTTTAACACATTTTCATCACAACAGAACAAACAACACATTTAAATTCTACAACTTATCCTAGTATTACACTGTTCTTTACAGAGGAATTTCTCCAGCAAGGTGTTAAATGCTACGTTTCTTCAGAAATACTGAAGCCAACGCCATTCTTTTTCACAGTCGAGTAAACAAGGAGGAAGAAAACAGGGTTGCACCTAGTTGTAACTGTTGTTCAAGTGTTCTTCTGTGCATGTGCAGCTCCCATGTGGGATTGCACAGAAGACAAGACGGTGAACACGTGTTAACCAACTTTCCTAAGCAGAGTCATCTAGGGATGGAGGAACTCAAGGGCCAAAATTCAGTATCTTTACTCAAAACCCTATTAAACCTCAGTGCACTAAAATCAATACTTTCAACTTCAACCAATTTTTTTAAAACCCCAAGAACTGCATTTTCCATGCCAACACGACTATTATTTATTTAACAAGCCCATAAAATCAGCAGAAACAGGACATGCAGTCATCCACAAACCAGCTTTCTATCTCTTTTCATGATTCTTCCCCAAGATCCCTACCGCCTGCTAGCAGTTCTAAGAATAGTATTCTTCCTGCTTATTAAACTTATCCCAGGTACTGCTTAGCCAGAACCTGTACTTGACTTCTTAGTTCAATCCAATAGTTAAATATCCACTTTCGTTTTGGAAAATTAAATAATTAAATTTATCTTCCCAAGTCTCTAATGACTACTCTTTAAGTCAGTCATTAGACTATATCACGCAGAAAATGAAATGGAAATGAACAGAAAGGATAAAATCTTGAACAGGCCAAGAATAATGCATGTAAATGCAAGTCATGGCCTTGCAATAAAAGCTTAACAATTAACATTAAGCCTTTCCGGAGCAGGAAAGTATAATAGCACGCTGCACTGAATGTGCCATGATGAGAAGGAGCAAAAGTTCTGAAATTGGTATTTAAGTTAATTTCCAAATACGTCAAACAGCAGAGCAAGGAGATGCAAAAAACTCAACACATTTACAAAGCAGAAACTCAAGCCTTTAAGGGCAACCCTGAAGTTCTCTTAGCCAATGCCAACCCGAAGAGCCTGTGAAGCTACAAATAGCTTTCTGATTGTACCCAATACAGAGCTTGCTAGGTGATCTTGTGCCTGTCACACAGCAGATCGGGGAATCGAACTTGGGTCATTCAGATCTGAGTTCGCCACTCTAGCCACAGGCACTCAGCATAAGCTATCTTACAGAGGTTTGGGGAGGATAAAATGGAGTAGAGGAGAAGCCACTTTGGGTCCCCATTGACAGACTATAAATAAATAACAAATTATAAAAGTACTGTCAGGGCTTGCCGCTGCTGCCGCTGGGCGTGGCACTGGGCGGTCTGCTCCTGACATCACAGGGGGGGGGCAGGGATTCTGCAGGACCCTGCTCTGTGGAAGGAGGGGCGGTATACCTCACCCAGACTCCCTCTCAGTCCACTCGCTGGCCTGCTCAACCTGGCCTGATTACCCTCTGCGTCCTCCTTCATCTCCTCCTTCCAGGACTCTCCTCCAAGCCTCCACCCTTGCATCTTACTGCTCTCACTCCACATCATCACTCCTCACTCACACCCACCACCACAGGGCTCTTCCCAGCCAGCTTTT
This sequence comes from Eublepharis macularius, assembly GCF_028583425.1. Classification (NCBI taxonomy): domain Eukaryota; kingdom Metazoa; phylum Chordata; class Lepidosauria; order Squamata; family Eublepharidae; genus Eublepharis; species Eublepharis macularius. The sequence continues at coordinate 94,188,193 of NC_072798.1, forward strand.
ATAGGGCTTCCTTCTACTGCCCCACCCCTCTTCCAGCCTGGCCTTGGGCTGCACCAAGCAGTTGCAGCTGGGGTAGCTGATCTGGCCCCACTGACCAGCACCAGCTGTGCCTTGTTCTCTGGCTGCCCAGCCTCCCTGCCTTGGCTGATTGCTGAAGGCCTGTCCAGCTGCAGTCCCCTGGCTAGCAGCTCGGCCTCCCTGGCTGAGCTGATGGCTGAAGGTGGGTCCAGCTGCGGCTCCTTGGCTGGTTGCCCAGGGCTTCCTGCAGAGTGCCTCCAATAGCCCCACCTGGAGTGGCTTGGCTTTTGGCAACCCCTGGGCCAGGCTACTATTTTCTAGCTGGGGCGTGGCTTGGGGTTGTTGGGGCTGCTGCTGCTTCTCCTCCTCAGGTAAGGTCTTTGGGTGGGTGACTGCTGGGCTCCCAATCCCTCTGCCCTTGCCCCCTTCTGCCTTGCCTAGCCCCCTTTCCCTCCCTAGGGGAGTGGGACTCGCTGGCCTCTCTCTGTCTCCCCCTGCCTCCTGAGGCCCTGGGCTTTTGCCCCTTGCCCCTGGCACCGGCAGGTTCTGGCTCCATTTGCCTGTGGGAGGGGTTGACCTGCTGTCAGCTGGCTGACCAGTTGACCTGCTGTCTGCTGGCTGCCCCCTCTGTTTGCCCGTCAGCCCGGCTGACCTGCTGTTCCCTCCTACCAAGTCTGGGGGCTGGGACTCAGACCCCGGACAAGTACTACAAATCTCTAAACTGGTTAAAAAACAGGGAGAATGCTCACATTTTCCCACTCAATTTCTCCTCCCTCTCCCACATTAATTCCCCCTCAATCCGCATGTCAGCATTAATAACAGTTATGCCTATAACGACACAAACCATGGTTAAGATTTACAATGTTGAACAGCCAGGATTTTCAAATCTACCTTCTAATAAAAAGCAAGCCATGGTTGCTTTTTTAATAAACCATAGTTAACATTCATAATAATACAACTCCATCATCAATGTCAAAATGAAGGGATGAACCCACATACATGAAACGTGCTCTAGCTCCACATCTCTCTGGATATGCACCAGAACTGTCTAGGGTGGGGAAGTGTTGTTGGTTGTCCAGGCAACCTCAACCACTTCAAGGGTAAGTGATACGACATCATAATGTAGCTTGTCGATGACACATCTCTCTTCACACTCAGTTGGCAGAGAGCTTATTTGCTTTGACAGGATGCATTCATTATCTTCCTCACACTGCCCTGAAGCAGAACGAGAAGCTCTGAAGTAGGACTACAAAGCAGTACGCACCACAGTGGAAGGACACCCATTTTAGAGGCGGGGTGGGGAAGGACACCTACTCCAGCTCTCCCTGAAATGGTACATAGTACTTCAAAGAGCCAGGGTGCTGACACGAGCAATGTTCAAAAGGCAATGAATCATGGCGAACATCTGTTTGTTGTTTTCCAGGTAAAGAAACAACCTGCATTATTAAAACATCTTTCTTCTGTAACTAATTGTGACTTCCAAGCAAGAAGGCAAAAATCCACTGAGATTCTGAAACCATTTCAGCAGCAGTTCTTAAGCAACACGAAAACGTTCAATTTCCCATGTATACGACACAATGGAACAATAAAGCAAAATTGTAGACTGCTATAGATTCCTGCGTACTAAGGACTAATGGAGGTTGATTTTCATGAGCAACCACAGATATTACAAGAATTCAGGAAGCCTCTTAACTGAATTGGCTGAAAAGTTGGGCATAAATAAATCTCACAATAACCCATGTTTTACAATCTGTTACACAGATGTCAAGTGACTCACTTGTACAAACCAGCAATCCATTATATAATGGACTATATTTTAGGGTGGGAGGAAGAAACAAGTTGCCACGGCCCCCACCCATAAAATGACCTGATGAAGTAGAATCATGAACGTTTTTCCCATAGTATAATTGGCAGCCGGAAGGGGTCACACATCATTGCTGCTTTAAATATTTTAACTTTATTTCACTTCATTCATACCCCACCTTTCTCCCTAACGGGGACCCAAAGAGGATTACGTTATTTTCCTCTCCTCCACTTTTTCCTCACAACAATCCTATGAGGTAGGTTAGGCTGAGAGTATCTGACTGGCCCGAGCTCACCCAGCTTCTACAGCAGATCAGGGAATCGAACCTGGGTCATCCAGATCTTAGTTCGTCACTCTAGCCACTGCACCACACTGGCTCTCTATGTTTTTGTGGTTAGTGGATTCCTTTTAAGAAAGTCATAGAATCAAGAATACAAGCTGCCCAGCAAGATTTAATTTCAAAATGTGACAACAGCTGGGGGACTCCTATTTTGCCTGAGAGTCACACTGCTGGCTATGCAAGGGAATGTACCACACAAAGAATGCCAACTTCCAGGTGGAGCTTGGAGGTCTTCTGGAATTACAACTGATCCCTGGACTAAAGAGATCAGTTCCTCCGAAGGAAAGGCTAGATTCTATGCCACCCCTTCTCCACCAAGCTTTCTCCCCTTCCCAATCGCCCTCCTCCCCAGGAACAACTCCCAAATCTCCGGGAACTTCCCGAGTCAGAGTTGGAAATTCTATGCCACCCTCCCAAATTTCCCCATTGACCATGCTGAAGATTAAAGAGTCCCCTGCATTGCTGTACTAGTGCTGAATAGAGAGTGAAGAATTAAAGGGGAGGTATCAAGGAGTAATCATGTATTAATTTCTTTAGAAAACGTATATGCCACCTTAGCAGAGACCCACTTAAGGCAGCTCACATGCAAAAAAACAATACAATAAAATTATAACAGCAGAAGAAGCCTGACACTAAAACAATGTAACACATCACCCCACAGCATAAACACAGCTAAAAGGGATGGAATCCCTCCATTAAAAGTTTGCATAAAAACAATGATTTGACCTGGCACCTCAAGGACAGTGAAGCAAGCCTCCAGGGAGAGCAGGAGCACAGAGTGCAGGGCTTGGGGAAGAGGACATTAACGGGAGGGCCAGGCAGTAGGGGAAGAGGCTGTTTTTCAAGTACCCTGGTCCCAAACCATCTAGGGCCTTGAAGTAAGAACCAACTCTTTAAATTGTGCCCAGAAACAGACAGGCAGCCAGTGTGCATCTTTCAACATATGCACAGTACAGCAAATTATATATCCACCATTACATAGCCTGGCCACGTTGTATTTGCTGTGTTTTAGATACCACAATGAATTTATTATTCTCCTAAATCTGCTACACAAATGATCTCTCTCAAAGTCATTCCAGGATGTTTTTCTTCTAGGATCTCTCAAAAGTAGCTGATTAAACGCTGCATAAAACACACCCGACTCTTGAGGTAATCTGACGAAGAGAACTGTGATTCTCGAAAGCTTATGCTACAATAAAATTGGTTAGTCTTAAAGGTGCTACTGGACTCTTTTTGATTTTGCTACTACAGACTAACACGGCTAACTCCTCTGGATCTATGGCAGCAATGTTGGACTTGAGAGAAAGAAGTGCAGAGAAGCCTTGTTAACAAAGCACTATGAACATGCTCAGAGACATTCAACAGGGAAAACCAATGCTCCTGTGAAGCCACCTTTATACTCTTTCACATTAAGCAGCAATCTTCCTCAAATGGACATCTGCAGAGCGTTTGTTAAGAGGAAGCAATTCTTCTGAAGTTAAGAGTTAGCATTTTGCTATGCAGCAAGGCAACCGACTCACGGCGACCCCTGTATTCCACCTCATGTGTTTTTCAAGACAAGAGAGAAGCAGAGGTGGTTTGCCATTGCCTGCCCCTGCAAAACAGCCCCCTCTTCCTTGATGGTCCCCATCCAAGTTCCTGCTTAGTCTGGGCTATATATAATCCATATAGGCATACATAATTGGTACAAGGGTTCTACATTTTTACTACTGTTTAACCACTCTAGTTGCAAATGGTCCAAAGTTATAAATTACTCAAGAGAGATGACTAATCCTGCATCAGCAATTTCACATACGTGGTCTTACGCTCCTTGTTAAGTGTCATTGTGGCAGAACAGCCCCACTGATCCGTAAGCACTGCCCCTTCTTGCCTTCTCGGTTGTCTGAGGTTAACCCATGGCTGTCCAAGTCTTCACCCGGCAAGTGCTACCCACCTGGTGCCCCCTCTCTTGTACCCGCAGCCAGGGCTTTTTTTCAGGGGGAACGGAGTTCCGGAACCTCTTGAAAATGGTCACATGGCTGGTGGCTCCGCCCCCTGATCTCCAGACAGAGGGGAGTTGTGATTGCCCTCTGTCTGGAGATCAGGGGGCGGAGCCACCAGCCATGTGACCATTTTCTCTGAGGGCAACCCACCGAGTTCCACCACCTCTTTCCCCCCCAAAAAAGGCCTGCCCACAGCTATCACTATGCCTTTGTGGGGGTGGACCAAGACTTCCCGCTCGCCTGTGCACGCCTGCCACTCTGAGCCCTGCCTTGTGCCTAGACTCCTTCTCCTCAGTGCACAGTTACCACAGGGACCACTTGCACTTGTGCACCATGGAGGAATCGGCAAGTTGCTAACGGACCATCCCCTTCCTTTGGCGCCTGTTTTTAACAGCATGGTTGAGCAGTCCATGCGGTACAGAGAACACCTACCAGCGTATAAGGGGTTTTTATTATTATTAAGAGAGAAAATGTTTACACTCACACTTTTAGGGATAGCACCACCAAAGCAAGCAAGGGATCAGTTCCTCTGTCATCCCTGCACACGCCCTAGGTAGATGTAACTCAAAGGCAGGTTCTTTAAGGGTTGCACCTAACTGAGGAGTCCCCATATCCTGTAGTTCTAGCTTAGGCCTCTGAGCCCCCTGTGTGGCCGATGGCCACCGCCTGGAAGGAGCCGGGTCTCAGCTCCTTCTGCTTCCAGCATACATCAGCCAAAGATATCCCCCTCCCTGGGCCAGGAGGCTTTATTCTTTCCCTTTGCCTACCACCTGGGCAGTCAGAGAAGCTTTTCTTGAAGGTTCCATAAAGAACATAATCTGGTATTTTAGTCTTCCAACTCTCTGTCCTCCCTGCTCCGCACTGGGAGTGAGGAGCAGAAAGTCTTCTGGTCACTCCTTTGTCTTCAGCCAGGTGCGGCATCTGGATGACGAAACACCCTGGATACCGCTGTGAAAGCATTTGGCTCCCCTCCCCCCTTCCTGTCAGCTAAGTGGAAGAAGCACTTTTTAAAACTACGGGTTTCAAGATTATAGAACAGTCCAAACCTACAAATAAAAGCGTTTCTCAGTCTTCCGGTACAGTTTTGGATTAATGAACTGTGGGAATACCTAGTAATGGACAAAGTATCTGACAGCATTTCATTGGCTGAAAATACAACCTACTACTTTGATTTTTTTTGAAAGACAGTCTCCCTTTTGGGATTTTATAGAAAAAGATGAAAATTGAGACATCTAATTCCTGGTAGTCTTAAGATTATTACTGTATATTAAGTGGTCACTATAACCTATCCGATCCTGTCCTCACCTGATGTATTATTAACCACCAACCTCAGTTATATACCATTCTCTATTTGCATGTTTACCAGTATTCTGGAAATTTCAAAAAAGTTTTTTTTTTAAAAAAGCATTTCTCCAAAGTAATGATTTTGGAATTATGAAACTGATTAGAATCATAAAGAGAATAAAAAATTAGAGGGAACATGCATAAGAAAGACTTGGGTTACAGAAAAGCAAACTGCTCAGATATATTTTGTCTCGCTATGATTTCCAAATAATCATATTTCTCTTTTCCTCTCTTTGTATGTTTGTGGACTCTTAGTTTAACATGACAGCAAGAAAAACTTGCCGGTTCCGTAATGCCAGTTTCCATGGCAGCCTCAGCATTTTGGACTTCAGTAGCGTGCTCATTCACAAGACATACGGGCCACTAATCTAAAGGGAATGAAATTAGGGGGAAAGTGGTGGGACCGTCTAGATTTCCTGAGTCAGAGAGAAATATGTCTTGGGCGGATCCTGTTTTAGGAGAGATGAAACCATGCTTTATCCTCCACACATACCAAAAACTAATTGCTAAAGGGTGCTGGTCATCACCTTCAGGGGCGGTGCAAGGGTTTGCCACGCTCGCGGCCAGCCGGTTGGGCGCCCGCACGCGCGCACAAGTGCGCACCAGCCTCTGTGATGACATCACGCATGACGTCATCACAGGAGCGCACGCGCCGCCGCCGACCCAAATGCTGCGGCGGGCGGCCTCCGAGCTCTCCCGCTCGGTTGCCTGCGCCGCCGCAGATGCCTGCCCGCGGTGGCTGCGCCTGGCCGGGGGCTTGTGATGGCGGCGGCAGCAGTGCAGGGTGGGAGGGATAGGAGGCTGGCGCTTTGTGGCGCGCGCTCCCGCCTGCCGTGCCTCCTCCGGCGCTCCCTCCAGCACCCCGCGCCTGCAGCCACCGCCTACCTGGCCTCAATGGGCACCCTGGCCCTGATCACCTTCTGTTGGAGTACAAGTATTCACAGAGGGAACACTTATATTTTCCAATCATGACGAGATACTACCCTGTCGGGTTTAATCAGGGCTTTTTTTCTGGGGAAAGGGGGGGGGAACTCTCACCCAGGACAACTCCCAGGAGGAGGTGGCGCCCCGTCACTACATGCACATGCGCACATCACACGCATACTCCCAGGACTGTGCGATGAAGTGATGTCAATCACACAGGCCATGGCTGCTCCGGGAGCGCTCCCGTGCGCCACAGGGAGCCTGATTAAGGCCAGATCAGGCCAAATTTGGCCTAGAATGGACCACTGCAGCATGAGGGAGCACTCCCTTGACCGGCAGCAGCCTGATCCGGGCCATTTCAGGCCTGGAATGGCTGCTGCCACGCAGGAGAGCACTCCCCTGCCCAGCAGCAGCCTGATCCTGGCTGTTTAGGGCCCAAATTGGGCTGAAATGGGCCTGAAACGGCCATGATCAGGCCTGAACCAGTCTGGAAGAGGCTGTTGCTGCACAGGAGAGCACTCCCCCGCCCTGCAGCGGCCCAATCGTGGCCATTTAGGGCCCAATCCTGGCTGTTTTGGCCCCAAATTGGGACAAAACGGGCCCCAAAAGGCCAAGATTGGGCCCAAATTGGCCTGAAACAGGCTGCTACTGCACAGGAGAGCACTCCCCCGCAAAGCAGCGGCCCGTTTCGGGCCCGATCCTGACCGTAGACTATATTACTGAGTACTGTCTGCTGTTACAAGTATGTTCCTACTGCATAGTTTCTGCATCATTTAACATGTCATATTAAATTGTTTAGGTTATTTCAGCATTGTTTCAGCTCTGTATCAGATCCTTGCAATCTAAATCTTATTGTATTGTTTACTGAATGTCCCAATCATTGATCATCCTAACTTTCACCATATAATACTCCTTGTATCTCCATGAGAAAGGCAGATTATGAATAACATCCTACTATATAAAAGGCTAAGCATATTTAAGACAACTCACTTCCTACCCTGGTTCACCACCAGAGGGCACTGCTGTGGAGGGAAATCCAGATGAGGCAGCCAGACCTCCAGAAAGCATGTCATGGCGAGAAGCCCATGCCGGGATCAGGTGCGGAGAAGGGAGCAATACCCATCCTCTGCCTTCACCCAGCTGAAATCAGGAGCGGAGTAGGTGGAAATGCCCATCCCCTCTTCACCCAGCTCGGATCAGGAGCAAAGCAGATGGCAATGCCCGCTCCACCCTTCACCCAGCTGAGATCAGGAATAGAGCAGGTGGCAATGCCTGCACACCACCATCATCCAGGTAGTATCAGGAGCGGAACAGGTGGCAATGCCTACCCTGCCTTCACCCAGCTGGTATCAGCCACAGAGCAGAAGGTAATGCCTGCTCCCTGTTCAACCTGCTAGAATCAGGCATGGACCAGGCAGCAATACCCCCCCTCATTTCACCCAGCCTGAATCAGGCGCATCGTAGGAGGCAATGCCCGTCCCTCCTTCTCCCATCCAGGATCAGGTGCAGAGCACACGGCAATGCCTACCCCTGCTTCACCCGGCCAGGATCAGGCACAGAGCAGGTGACAATGCCTGCCTCCTTTCACTCAGCTGGGATCAGGTGCAGAGAAGGTGGCCACGACTACCCCCCTGCCTTCATCTGGACGGGATCAGTCACAGAGCAGGAGGGAATGCCTGCCTGCCCGCCTGCCCCTTTCTAGATCCCGTTGTATTTTTCCCACAACGGGCTTTTTTTGCTAGTAAATAAATAAATATTTCAAAAAGGTGAGTGGGTGATATGTAAATTTATTTAAATTTTACTAAACATTTCAAAGCAGATGGGTAGTCAACTAAATAATAATCTATTGAAATGAAATGGCTATTTCAAAGCTCATGTTTCTTCTGACATATCAGTGTGCTATAGAAAACAAAAGCGCAACGCATTTATATGTGTGCTTTTAACACATTTCAACATACAAAGCAATTTGTAATCAGAAATCAGAATCCACACTTCAACCATAAGTAGGCCCTCAACACATGGAAACTATCCTTCACCCACACACTTAATGCTAATAGATACAACAGAACAGTCAGAAAGCCTTAGTAATACCAAACTCAGGTTAAGTCACATTGATCTTGTATTCTTAGTTACATTGCAGCAATATATACAAGCTTGGTGGTGCTACTAATTTTATGCAAGGCAGAGGTGCTTAGCATCAGCATTGAAAGGCGCATACTGACTCCATGTCAGAGGAGACAAAATTACAATCATCAGATAAATACATAAACATTAAAATCCTACTTATATATGTACAATTCAGCTTGGGCAAACACAAAGCTCAAGTGTCAAGCAGTTCAATTCCTCAGAACTAAAACAAAACTAAGATGCAAATCAAAACAACTGAACAATTATAGCAGCATTTTATTCCTAATCTTTGTGAATTTTAAAGCAAAGTGTTGATGGTAAATAAAATTGTCACCACTGTACATTTAATGTCACAAAATGTGGTTTAGCTGAAAAGTGAGTTTTGCCATATTGCTCTTTTAGTGGCCTAGCTTACTGTTTCTAGTTTGAACTTCCATTTTCTAATCAGCTATAATTGCTTATTTAAAGGACTTGTAGAAATTGCTTAGGCTCCTGAGCTCCCTCTGATGGCCGATTTCATGATGAAAACATTAACGGATAGTGACCATTTCAGTAAACAAATAAGGGCCTGTTAATATTCAAGGGGAATGGATTATAACCTTAAGAATTCTACCAATATTCCTAGCGTAATTTTTTTTCACTGAGCAAAAGTTGGCTTGAACGAGAAAAAAACAATTTAGCAGAATCTGAAAATGAACAAATACCAAGTAAAACTCGCATGTGTATGTTGCATTCCACTTAAGAATTACAGTAATTACATTTGTATTTAAGTACTATTTTTCCAGCAATATTTAAGGAGTTTCCCCAGTTTAAGCAAGGCTTAAGATAAAATGTTTAAGACATTTTAATACCCTATACACGTTCAAGCTTTGAAAGCTAGTTCTGACAATCATTAACAAAACGAAGCATAGAGCTTGCTAGAAATTGTACCACATTCGACTTCCATCGTCCAGATTTTCAAACCTTTTCTCTTATGCAAAAGATACTATGCGAAAAGTTCTGAGCCTAAAGCTGAAATCGTAACTCAATCCGAAGAAGATCCATCTGACTACTCTTGAATAAAATGTGCCTGAATTCGTGCTGCTCTCAACTTGAGGCACAAATCTGTTAACAAGTACAGTAGTAAAGTCACAAGACAGGAGCAACGGAAAGAAGAGCTACATCTCAATGGTCAGTTCACTCCAATCAACTGCTACAGCAATATTAACCATTCAATACTTTCCATCAATGTGTTGTCATTTTTCCTACAGTAATTTGCAAAGCATATAGAAGAATCGATGTAATGGTTCTGGTGATATTGCTTCTACTTCTAATGATATGAAACAATTTACTTGTACATAAGCCTATTAGTTGTATTCTGAGTTTTAAAAGGTAGTTTACAGCAATGAAACAAGCCAACGCAAATATACTCATATTGGCAATTAAAACATTAAAATATTATAAAAAATAGCAAAAGACAGAAGAACACTGGATTTTGTTATATACATGGCTTCATTTGTCACTGGCCTGCCAAGTAAACATGTGCATTAAACTTTGTTATAACTAAACAGTTGTAAGACAAATAGAAACCAAAATCCCGTAGAAATCAACTAATTAATCGTGTTCACTTGCATCGGTGGTCCATCCTCTTCTTAAGGGTCCACATGCTGATATGAAACAAGGATAATTTTTTTTACTGCCCCAAGTAATCTTGCGTGACTCCATAGAAAAGCAACTATTTCTCATCATTAGAAGCAGAAACAATGTCACCATGTACCATATTAATTCAGCTCAGAAAATATGGGTGGATCGGACACTGAACTCACTGGGAAATTTCCCAGCAGGCCAGTGACAGAAGAAGCCCCTCTCCCAGCACTGGCACCAAGGCAGAAGGAGCCACCAGTCGTGGCAATCCAACCCTCACAGCAGCCCTGAGCAGAGATTTCTGCAAGGGGAGACCAGGAGGCCAGCCCCTAGGATGGGCTGGGGGAGACAGCCCTGTTCTGGCAGGAAGGGCTGACCAGAGGGCCCCCCCCCCGCAAATTATTCTGGGGCTGACTCCTGCAGCCTAGCCTAGGTTTCTTGAACAGAAACCCCACTGATTTTAAGACAAACCCAAATCAACTATTTCCCAAGTATGCTGCACCTAGGATTGCAATCCAAGCCTGATTTTTTATTAGGAAGTCCTACTGAATTCAATGGATCTTACTCCTTGGTAAGTGTCTGAAAGCAAGAGAAATTGCCTAGTCTCCCTTGAGAGAGAGGGTATAATGAGGAATACTCTTTCTTCCTGGTGGTGGGGCTGCCCTCAGAGGTGAACGTGTATCTACTTCATTTATTTCCCACTTTTCTCATCAGGGATCCGAAGCATTCATTGTTCTCCTCTCCCCCATTTGACATTCAGAACAACCCTGTGAGGCAGGTTAAGCCGAGGGTGTATGACTGGTCCAACTGTATGACTTTCCAACCACTATCCACACTGCATATACACTCCACCCCTAATCCTGACTCTATCAGAATGAAGCCTGCAACCTAGGGGGAGGGGGGTCTCTAAGACACAAAGTTCTAGCCCAACAAACAAACTAACAAGTCTCTGGGAGACGCTACACAGGGGGCCCTCAGTTTTATTAAAAAAACACTACTTTGTGAGTTACAGAGGAAGCACTCCAGGGGCTGGTTTGAATACAAGGGTAGCAATTGTGTATAATTAAAGCATGACGCTTATCAGTACGCACGTTCTGGCAAACAGATTACTTCAGAGTAATTAAGACTGACTTTTCTAGATAATGAAATGACCCATCAGAACTAAGCCCGCAAACAGGTGCTGCTTTTAGTGCAGGAAAAGGCTGCACAACATAAGAGCCAGGAACTGAATGCCTCTGCCTCCAATTTTAAACAAAACTATATTTCCCAAGAGCTCAGACTGGGGTGGGTGGATTGTCCCATGTTTTCAAGCCAAGTCCAGGAAGGCAGCAAGGCTGATTTTGAGTCTGGCAGAAAACATTCAGATAGGGGTGTGCAGCGGAAAGATTAGGTTTTCCCGCTTCGGATTTACCCGAAGCAGGAAAACAATCCAGAATACCCCAAAGCCCAAAGCAGTTCGGGTATTTGGAAATCGCTTCAGTATGCTTCGAAATTAATCGGAGCATACCGAAGACCTCCCTCGAGCCCCGCTTCCCCCAACCCCACTTACTGCAGCGGGTCTTCTGCCACTGCTGCTGCAGCCACCAGGGCGGTGGGGAAGGCTGCAGCCGGTGCCTCCATGCCCATGCCACCATGGAGGCCTCTGCAGCTGCCAGTAGCAAATGGTGGCGCCTGCGCCGCCCATGCCGCCACGGAGGCCTCTGTGGCAGCAGGCAGGGCAGCAGCGAACTCCGGCACCTACACCGCCGCCAGAAGACTGCCCCAGGTAAGTGGGGTGGTGGTGGGAGGGCGGCAGGGCAGGCACCCTTTAAGGCCCCGAAGCTTTCCAAAGCAATCCGAATTGCTTCAGAAAGCTCTGATTTGGTATTTCCAAATCAGAGCCATCATACTGGCCCGGATTCGGTAATACCGAATCTTTACAAATCGGGCCCGGTTGGGGGGGTTTCCGAACTGGGAACCCAAAGCGCACACCCCTAAATTCAGACACTTGACTGTGCAGCACCAGCAGAAGAGCATGTGTTTTGTGTTGAATAAGTTGCCTGAACACTTCACCCTTCTGAGCCTAAGTAAGAGGGGGTTTCAGAAGTAGAAATGAAGACTTCATGGGAGGGGACACTCCTAAGCCACACAACTCAGCTCTTAAAAGGGTTAATATCTTACAGCAGACGTGTAAATTTGGACTCAAAAAGTGGACATTTTCCAACTGCTATATCCTTAATCTAGGTTAACTTCCTTCTTAATAAAATCAAAAAGAGTCCAGTAGCACCTTTAAGACTAACCAATTTTATTGTAGCATAAGCTTTCGAGAATCACAGTTCTCTTCGTCAGATGCATGGAGGGCCAAAAGAAACTGGTCAGATATAGAGGAGAGGGGAGGGCGGGGTAGATGCAAACAACTCCTTCTGATATGGAGATGCAAACAGCTCCTTCTGATATGGAGATGAGTTTGCTTCTGTAAAGGTTCAGAGGAGTTTGCCGTGTTAGTCTGTAGTAGCAAAATCAAAAAGAGTCCAGCAGCACCTCCAAGACCAACCAATTCCACTGCAGCACAAGCCTTCGAGAATCACAGCTCTCCCCACCAGATGCTTCTGACGAAGAGACCTGTGATCCTCGAAAGCCCATGCCAGGTGCCACTGGACTCCCCCTGATCCCGCCTCTGTAAAGGAAATCAGTTACCTGTGATAATGAGATAACCATTCATAGTCCCTATTCAGTCCCAGCTTGACAGAGTCAAATTTACATATGAATTCCAATTCAGCAGCTTCCCGTTGGATTTTGTTTTTGAAAGGTTTCTGTTGAACTACAGTGACCTTTAAGTCTTTGATGGAATGTCCTTCTTAATAGTCGCCAAACTGGTAATAATTGCAGAGGAGCTATTATAAGTTTTTTTGCAAAAAAATAAATAAGAGTCTTTAAAGGATGAGGCCATTTTTATTCTAGCATAAGCTTTTGTGGGCCAGAGTCCATTTTGTCAGGTACCGTGAGACTTCAGTCCCACAAGTGTTGATTATGATATAACTGAGGTATTGAAAATCTCCATTTGAAGCCATAGTTCTGATTATTAGACCACAGACATGGCAAGGTTTCACCCAATATATAGACCAATTTCTGTATAGTGCCGGTGTTCTATAAATTTATGAACGTTAAAATACGCAACTATGGATAGAATTAATTGATATGCCAGCAAAACCTTCTCTCCTTAAAAGCACTCTTATGCCTGTCTCAAAGCTGCACTGCTTTCCCCAAGAAACTCAGACTAGTGTTTATACACCCAGCATTAATATATACATATGTTCCTTAATGGCATGACCTGGATGGTCCAGGCTAGGCCAGTCTTGGAAGCTAAGCAGGGCCAACCCTGTTTAGGGCTTGGATGGAAGGCCAGCCAGGAAGTCCCAGGTTGTTACAGAGAGGCAGGCAACGGCAAACCACCTCTGTTCGTCTCTGGCTTCAAAACCCTACAGTCTCCATAAGTTGGTTGAGACTTGATGGCACTTTTTACTTCCATATTCCTTTGAGTGCTCTCATTATTCCAGTGGGAGAGGGTGATAAAAGTGGGAAACATGGTGGCTATGTTTTGAGTGTACATAAAAGTCTGCTCTAAATTACTGAAAAATGTGAAAATCTGATATTCTCTAAAGAGATTAAAATGACATCAGACTTGGACTTTGATAAGGGTTAAACTACACATAACATGACTTTGGAGTTCTATGACTGAAACTGCAGATTTTTATTTACAACCCGTTTTTCTTCCCAATGATGACACAAAGTGGCTTACATCATTCACCTCTCCTCTACTGTATCCTCACAACAACCCTGTGAGGTAGTTTCGGTCGAGAGGGAGCAACTGGCCCAAAGTCACCCAACAAACTTCCATAGCAGAGCGTGAATCTGAACCTGGGTCTCCAAGATTGTGGTCTGACAATCTAAACACTACACCACTCAGCCTATTAGTCATGTGTTATTTGGACTTTAAAAAGTAGCCACGAAAAAGGGAAGGCCATATAGATTGTCACCACAGAGGATCTCCAGTTCATACATACACTATTAATAGGGGAAAAAACACAGACAGTGGTATTGAAAGACTAGAAAACTTGAGCAGAGCAGTCTTTAACAAACATTTCTATGTAAAACTCAAAAATGATCACCAATTATTTCTGTTGTAACTGGTCACCATCCTTATTATGTTGGTTGTGTTTGAGTTTTAAATGGGAATGTCATAGTTTGTTGCAAATCAAGGCCTCTTGGCAAGTTAGCCAGTTCTCATCTCATCCCATTCCCACTAGGTGCCTTAAACAAAACATTCTCTCTCAGTCCTCATCTAAAATATTTGACACTCGTTGTGATGTACTGTTAGAGCATTGGACTAGGAACTGGGAGGTCCAGAGGCAAATTCCCACTCAACCATGAAGCTGACTCTTTCAGCCCAACCTACCTTATAAGGTGGTTGTGAGAATAAAATGAGGGACATGAGACTCATGTATGCTACCCTGAGCTCCTTGGAAACAGAGTGAAATAAACACACGTCTTGGATACTTCACGGGAAGAGCTACCGTCTCCCTTCCATTCCTGCCAAGGATCCCCAACACGGTGCCCACCGACACGTCTCCTGCACCCTGTGAGTTTAGAAAGTGGGTGGGGCTTTTGCTCATGAGGTCTTCTGATTGGTAACTGGAGGTCTAATTAGCTGAGCAGATTTTTTTAAAAAACATTGCTTCAGAAGCAGCTGCCACTACTGTACAAGGATCTTCAGAGAGTGACTGAGGGTAATCATATGCAAAAAAATATAGCAGAGCTTTCTGTCTGAAATGTTGAAGAGTTAGTATTAGTTATACATAACTTCACTCCCTATGGTTGGCTCCACCTCCTGAAGTGGCCATTTGGTGGCTGGCTCTGCCGCCTGAGGTGGCCATTTTGTGGGTGTGTCCACCACACATTGTCAGAAGTCCAAAGGCACCCACAGGCTCAAAAAAGATGGGACCCCTTCCTTACACAATAGTTGTGCGCTCTTTGACCTAGTAGACTCTGATCTTCAATCCATTCCTCTTCAACTTTATGTCTTGTATTTTTCGTTTTTTATGCCAATGGGCAGGGGATTGTGTATCTGGCTTAACATGAATGCCGATTATTTGAAAACAAAACAGAAAATATAAAGAAAGTGAAGACAGGCCCTGCCCATAGGCTCATATTATATACAGAAGGGGAAGCAGATTAAAAAGAAAAATGAAATTATTCAAATTATGCTGGTAAGAAGTATAGCTTTGAGTAGCCTCCTGCAAAATGTAGCTGAAAGCTCTAACTGAAACAGCAATGAAGTCTCCCCATAGGGAGCAGTAGAGAAAAAACAGAAGATATTCTAAGCTTAAAAGAAAATAAGAGGGGAAAGATTTTCTTATTATTTTGGTATGTATATTCCACCTATGCCTGGACAGCCCAGGCAAGCCCAATCTCATCAGGTCTCAGAAGCTAAACAGGGTCAGCCATGGTTAGTAACTGGATGGGACACTTCCAAAGAAGATGAGGGTTGCTATGCAGAGACAAGGAATGGTAAACCACCTCTGTTAGTAATCTCTTGCCCTGAAATCTCCAACAGCAATTGCCATAAGTTGACTACGACTTGATGGCTCTCTCTACCCCCATCCCACCTATACATACAGGCATCCGTAACGTAGCTTGCAACATTTTTTCAAGTTATCACAATAAGTCTTTCAAAGCAGCAACAAAAAGCAGATGAAATTACTAATTAAAATGACTTCATTAAAAGGATTAAAACAACATCACGTTGAGATACTGATGTTAATGTTATTTTAAGTCTCCTAAAAGCAGAACAGCTAAAAGACAACAGACCATCCTAAAGCACAGAAGCAGCACAAAAGGGAGGGCAGCTAATGAAAATCCACACGGTGCAGATCATAAAGCTCTGGAAAATAACGCCTTCAGCTAGTGCCTAAAACATGATAAGATTCAGTAACAGCAAGTGATTCTCTGTGGGGATTTAGTTCCACGGTCTGGGCACCACAACAGAAAAGACTAGCCCTGGTGCTCACCCATCCAGCCTCTGAAAATGAGGGCCTCCAAAGACAAATTCCAGATGCCCAGAGAGAGATGATTACACAAGTTACAGAATTCAAAAGAGACAAAAGGTGTCAAGTGACAGCAATGAATACCAACGGGAAGAAGACTTCAGCAATTTGAGGGATATGGAGCCCACTGCCTTCTCCCACGCCGCCAACCCCAGTGGCACCAGGTGGCACCTCAGGGGCCCCCTCAGTTGACAGGGTAGAGAATTACACCTGCATGCCTCCTCCGTTTGACACAAGCACAGGGTTTGCCTTTCCCGTCCTCCTGATACCACTATCTAAAAGAATGTTTTTGTCCAAGATTCAAATTTAATCAAGGACAATGATCCTAAGCATATTTACTTGGAAAGAAAGTATTCCTGAAACTAAGAGGCCTTACATCCAAGTAAACTGCTATAGCACTGAAATGAAAAACAAGTCCATATATGCTCCTTAGTGGATAGTCTGTTCACTTTCCTATTAGCGCTTACAGTGCCATTCTAAGCAATGTTAGACCCTTCAAAGCCAACGGACTTCAAAAGACTTAGAAGGGTGTACTTCATGTTAGGATCACATTGCGGATCCTTACTGACTAGAGCATATTGGGCCTAAACAGTTTTCTAAATGCTGAAAGCCAAATGAGAAAGTAAGCGATGCGGCTGATATAAAGTCACGCCTGGACCCAAAAAGCGCAAGTTCAAATGCACAGTCACTCAACATCGGACTGATCTGTTTTATGGAGCTGTTAAAAATTGGGGGGGGGGGGAGATGACTCAAATGAGATTCCTGAAACTCAAGAGGCAGATAAGGATAAAAACTCAGTTCTGATAAATTCACACCGCCGGAGGTGTCAACACTTCTTCCAAAAGCAGAGGAAGGGAGAAAGAGAAAAAAAATAAACATTACTTCCTACACTCATTCATGAATTTATCCTCTAAGGGTCAAATAAATTTATGAGACTTTAGGGATTTCATGACATGATACCACATATCAGAACAGAGGTAGCTATTAAGGAAACCATTTGCAGCCACAACCAATGTTCAATATGCCGCAACAAACATAAGGCAGGAAGAGAGCCTGTTTGCATTTTTTTTTATTTTGTTCAAAAATGTACGTAATAATTGTCAACAAGTGCTGTAGCACAGATGAAGGGGCTTTTTAAGGAGTGTAAACTGTTCCTGTATCTAGCACAGAGTGCATCATCAAAATTATAACTCAGGACCTCTGAGTCAGGTGAACCTCCCGCACATTTTGCAAAAAGATACACAAAACCGTTGTCACTTGCACATTTGGCACAGTGGACATAATGAGAGGTCCAGTGCAAAAGGAAAATCGAGGACAACCGACATGATCTAGAGTGGGGCTATTTAAATGGAATTTCTAAACTGTAAACGGTAGCTCAAGGTTACAAGAGCGCTGCAAACACAGCTCTTCCTGAAGACCCACGACAAACACAATGACAGATTTCCTCCCCCCCCAAAATCAGGTAAAATCCTGACTGTATAACAATTAATATAAATTTGCTTTCCAGTTCCACTAGAAACACTCAAACGTTTTGGCAGCAGATGAAGGCACTGTGTGTTTGAGTTACAATTCCTAGATATCCAGGTGAAGTTCTTGTTGCTTAAAATCACACTACTGCAAAAGTTGAAAAGCGAAAGGGCAAGGGAGAAATAAAAATTGTTAAGAACAACTTTGAGTATTTAAGGAAGTGATAAGCACAGAAGAAGAAACAAGAATAGAACCTGAACATTGCTTAAGTTACAAAGGGATAGCCCTGCTGATTATTTAGCTTGCACCATTCTCTCCTGTTTTATCCTCTCAACAACCCTGTGACGCACGTTAGGCTGAGAGTGACTGGCCCCGGGTCACCCAGCCAGCTTCCGTGGCGGAGTGGGAATTCAAACCTGGGTCTCCCAGTTCCTAGTCTAACATTCTAACCACTACACCACACTGCCTCTGTTTAAGTACCAGCCAGTTTAAGAGACTAACAAGGTACTATTCCAATATAAATGAAACCATCTGACAAAAACGTATGCTGAAATCAAGTCTTGTTAGGCATTTTACAGCACCTGTAAGACAAGGAAATTTTGTTCTAGTGCAAGCTTTTGTGGACAAAAGTCCACTTCCTCAGATGACCGAAAGCATATACTGGAATAAAGTTGTAGAAAAGAGCAAGAGTCCAATAGCACCTATAAGACTAACAACATTTGTGGTAGGGAATGAACTTCGTGAGTCACAGCTCACTTCTTCAGCTACTCTAAAGCATATAAGAGCAATAAAAGGATATAATGGAATAAAGTTGTCAAAAAGAGCTAGAGTCCAGATGTATCTGAAAAAGTGAACTGTGACTCATGAAAGCTCATACCCTACCACAAATGCTGTTAGTCTTACAGGTGCAACTGGACTCCTGCTCTTTTCTAATGTGACTCACAAACGCTCATACTCTGCCACAAATTTTGTTAAATCTTATAGACGCTACTGGATTCTTGCTCTATTCTACTGCTACAGACTGACTAACATGCCTGCCCATCTTATTCTATCTCCTTGGAATAAAGTTGTTTGGTGTCTTGTGGTCCCTGAAAGACAAGATTTTAACTCATTATCAATTTCCATGGACAAGAGAATCACTTCCTCAGCATCTGCTGGCACAAAACCTTGCCGGTTTTTAGAACTCTTTTGGCTTTTATAACCCACACTTTACTCTGATCAGTTTGTGTGTGCTTTGGGAGAGTTGAGCTCTCCCCCCAACCCCCCTTAACCTGAGCAAAGACTAGTCTACCAGTCTCTCTACCCAAGACATCTTACAGGGGGACGCTCAAGTGACTTACTTTCTGTGTAGTCTTATATTCAAGTGTACTCTGTCTCCCTAGCAGTGCATGTGCATCCACTATGGGAGATAGATCCAGAGGAGTTAGCCGTATTAGTCTGTAGTAGCAAAATCGAAAAGAGTCCAGTAGCACCTTTAAGACTAACCAACTTTACTGTAGCATAAGCTTTCGAGAATCACAGTTCTCTTTGTCAGATGCATCTGACGAAGAGAACTGTGATTCTCGAAAGCTTATGCTACAGTAAAGTTGGTTAGTCTTAAAAGTGCTACTGCACTCTTTTCGATTTTGCCATGGGAGAACAAGTGCAAGACCTTTCACTTGAGCATCCCTGTGTAAAATGTCTTGCATAGAGACACTCTAAGGCTCAGTTTAACATGTTAACTCAAAGCTGGGGAGAAAGTATAACCTCTAGGAAGTGCAGTTGAGAGCCAGTTGCACCTCCCATACCAGTTATTCCACTCTAAACCTTTACTGTGTTTCCGTAAATAAATGCTTTCAATTCCATTTGCATCTTGTCAGTCAAGTCAAAATACTTGTGTGAAGGAAGGTATCTTATTATTCTACTGGGTCACAAATAAGAAGCTGCCGGGGAACACAAAGCTCACATGCCATGCTTGCACAGCCAGAAGAGGGAGAGCAAAAGAAAGCCCGAGTTTGCAGCGGGGCGAGAACCAAAAGGGGGGAAAGTTTGCCGGAGCGGCGGGGGGGGGGAAGAGTGCGTTGGATCGTTCGTCCGTCCGTGCGGCGGGGCGGACTCACCTATGCCGAGCCCCACCACGACGCGGCCGCCCAGCAGGGTCTCCTTGTCCTGGGCCGCGGCCAGCAGGGCGGCGCCGGCGGCGAAGAGGCCGCTGGCCAGGAGGATGCAGGCGCGGCGGCCGCACCAGCCGTTGAGCGCCCCGCCGGCCAGCGCCGAGAGGGCGGCGGCGCCCACCGTGCTGGAGACCAGCAGCTCCTGCCAGGCGGCGTCGAGGCGCAGCTCCCGCTTGAGCAGCAGCAGCGCGCCGGACACCACGCCGGTGTCGTAGCCGAAGAGGAAGCCGCCCAGGGCGGAGAAGACCGACACCACGTACACGAAGCCCGGCGTCTCGTCCCGCTGGAACTGCCGCCGCGCCGCCCGCTCCAGCTCCGCGCACCCGCCGCCGCCGCCGCCGCCGCCGCCCGAGGCTGGGCTGTGCAGGCTGGAGCAGGACTCGGCGGCGGCGATGAGGCTCCGCTCGCCCAGGCTGGCCGCGTCGGGCGCCGCCTGCGGCCGGCGGCGCTTCTCGCCCATCAGGTTGCCCAGGCTGCGCAGCGTGTACTCCACATTGGCCTGGCGGGACATGGGGCGGCCGCCGCCTCCCTCAGCGCCGCCGCCGCCGCCGGCCCGGGGGGCAAGACGCGCGCAGGGGGCACAGCGGGGCTCGCGGCGCGCCGGGCGGGCTGGGCTGGGCTAGTGCCGCTCCGCCTGGCCGCCGGCGCCCATCGCCCTCTCGCGCGCCCCGACTGAGGCCAGGCAGCGCCGCGTCCCTCCGCTTCCCTCAGCCCCAGGCGGCGGCTGCTGACGACGGCAGTCGCCTCCCCTCCGCGCCCGCCCGCGCCCGGCTCCACAAGACCGGAGAGAGCGAGCGCCTCGCCGCTGCCACCTCAGCCCGTCCCCACAGAGGGCCGGGCGGGAGGCGGGGCCACACCCGGGGGAGGGGCGGGGCGCAGGCAGTTCCCGCCCCCTTTTGAAAACTGTATTTTAACGGCGGGGGGGCCACAGAGCAAGCGCGGGGGGGGGGTTGCTTCTTTTGAGCACGCGTATTAAACACGAGAGACGCCGCCGGTCGTGCCCTTACTTGTGTTTGCCCTTCCCGCCGGCCAAGTTCTCCTCAGTTAAAAGAAAAGAAAAAGGTGATCGGGTTAACATTTTGTTCGCCGACACACTCCTGAGACAACCGAAGCCTGTTGCGGCAACTGGAAGTGGGTGGGTTATGTGCCGTCAAGTCGCCTCCGACCTATGGCGACCCTAGGAAGGAAAGACCTCCAAATCTTTAACAGACTTGCTCAGACCCTGCCAACTGGAGGACGTGGCTTCTTTTACTGAGTCCAGCCGTCTCGTTTTTGGTCTTCCTCTTTTCCTGCTGCCTTCCACTTTTCCTAGCTTTATCAACTTCTTCAGAGAATCTTGTCTTCTCACGATGTGACCAAAGTTTTATCATTTTCGCTTCTAGGGAGAATTCAGGCTTAATTTGATCTGGCACCCGCTTATTTGTCTTCTTGGCTGTCCATGATATCCGCAAAACTCTCCTCAATTTTGGTATCAATTTTCTTCCTGTCAGCTTTCTTCACTGTCCAGTTTTCACATCCATGTATTACTAATGGGGAAGTATACAGCTGAAAAATTAAAAGCAATCTGATCTGGCGCTATCATCCCTATCACCTTCTTCCACCCCTTTCCCAAGTTTGTCCACCAGTGGCTACTAGCCACAATGACTACTTAGCTACTTGAGTGTAGAGGTTCAAGTGTCACACCAGGGAACCCAGGTTGGAATCTCCACTCCCTTGGTCCATTCAGGCTCTCTCAGCCCAACATAGGGCTGTTCTGAAGATAAAATGGGGGGGGGGGGGAAATGGGACAGGATTTTTAAAATGCACTAAAAAGAGAATCACTAAAAGTGACCTTTAGTGTTGGGAGGCAACATCGAAGGAGGTACTGTAAGCTGTGATGCTATTATGTTTTAATAATAATAATAATAACAACAACAACATTCGATTTATACAGGGCTTTTTTCTGGGAAAAGAGGTGGTGGAACTCAAGACTGTACAATGACATCACTATGGGTCAGCTGGAACAAGGGGGGAGGTTTTTTAAAGTTTAAATCGCCCTCG
The DNA here is from genome assembly GCF_028583425.1 of Eublepharis macularius. Lineage (NCBI taxonomy): Eukaryota > Metazoa > Chordata > Lepidosauria > Squamata > Eublepharidae > Eublepharis > Eublepharis macularius. The sequence continues at coordinate 94,210,098 of NC_072798.1, forward strand.
GAGAAAATGGTCACATGGTCGGTGGCCCCGCCCCCTGATCTCCAGACAGAGGGGAGTTTAGATTGCCCTCTGTGCCGCTGAGTGGCCCAGAGGGCAATCTCAACTCCCCTCTGTCTGGTGATCAGGGGGTGGGGCCACCAACCATGTGACCATTTTTAAGAGGTGCCAGAACTCCGTTCCACCGCGTTCCTGCTGAAAAAAAGCTCTGGATTTATATACCGCCCTTCAAGACAACTTAATGCCCACTGAGAGTGGTTTACAAAGTATGTCATTATTATCCCCTCAACAAAACACCCTGTGAGGTGGGTGGGGCTGAGAGAGCTCCAGAGAGCTGTGACTAGCCCAGGGGCACCCAGCTGGCTTCAAGGGGAGAAGTGAGGAATGAAACCTGGCTCTTCATATTAGAGTCCCGCGCTCTTAACCACTACACCAAACTGGCTCTCCCAGGTTGTTCCCTAATTGGCCCCCAATAAACTGGCTCATTCAATAGTCATTCCTGGATTCCCTCATTAAGACTAAAGACACCCACTTTCTCTGGCGGGAAGTTTTCTCCAGGATGCCTAAGTGGTCCTATGCTAACTAGCTATCTGACTAAACAAACAGCATAACAATTTAACTCTTTCATGACTGAGCGTAGGGCATTTGCACAGATTCCAACATATTATATTCCACTGAGGCTCCTAACCCTGCCCTTGCCCAGGTTTCACCCTCAAAATCTCCAGGAATTTCAGAACCTAGAACCAGCATCCCTAACTCACATCCATCCACAGCCTTCTTGTGAGTTATTTGTCACCTCTTTTCCCTACTGCTTATGCTGCCTTGTGCTGTACATGAGTGGTACACGAAGCATCAGCATTCTTGGGGGTTATGTTGGTGGCACTCCTAGCTGCACCCACCACCATCGGGGAAAGGGCATGCAAGCAGTATGGGCAGCTGTGGTGGGAGAGCTTGGGCAAAGGAAGGATGCACAGGCTGTTGGGGGCATGTGGGTGGGTGGGCAAAGAAGGGAGTCTAGTAGTGGGCATGGGGGCCTGAGCACTCTCTGCCCAGGCCCCCCCCAAAACCTGGAAGCAGCCCCTGTTGCCAATCCTCAGGTGGGGCTGGAAGATCTCCCAGAAATACAACTTGTCTCAAGATGACAGATATCAGTTCCTCTGGAGAAATGGCTGGAGTTGGCAATTGAAAATATTTGCTTGTTTTAAAATCTTTGCCTATGGATCTTCAATTCAGCTCCTTCTTACTTTACTTTAAACTTATACCTCAGGAGGACTCTGGTCACAACTAACACTTTTTAAAATTTCTACTCACCCAGAGTTTCAGAGGCTCTGAACTTTACCCAGGGTTTTACCTCGAGAACACTTTCCCTTTTGTGTTTGTCCGACCTTTGTAAAATTGTGGTTATTTATTCTATGGCATTATTTATGGATTATTTATTTATTTATTATTATTTACCTTCACCTTTTACCTAGAAATTGACTGTACTAATCTCACACTGTGTAATCCACCTTGAGTCTCAGTGAGAAAGGCGGACTATAAATGACATAAAAATAAATAAATAAATATTACCTTCCTTACGCCCTCAAAAGGTTTTCACTGCCACCAAAGGATTTCGCCTTAGACCTCCTCAGTTAAACTGGTAATACAGGAAGGCTTGTTACAGATGATAGTTTGACAGAATGGTCAGCATGTGAGGTTGGCTGTGAGGTTAAAAAAAGAGATCTTTTTTCCTTAAACAAAAGGAGAATTTATTTATGGGAACATAGCTTGATGGTTACAGAGTCTTGATAAGCATATTGGTTTCAGAATAGTTCTTAAGCGTGGTGGTTTCACAAATAAATTATCTTCACTAACCAAATAAACTCTTATCCCACAGACATGGATTCCTTAAGAATTGTCTGACCCTGTTTGTTGTTCAAAGTTATTGTTGTGGCTTTCTTTTTATATTCAATAAAAGTTAAAAAAAAAAAAAGAATTGTCTGACCCAACTTGTCTGACCCAGACAGAATTATCCTTTTTCTCAGATACGCACAGACCTACCTAGGCACCCACACAATTTGCCCGACAGACAGAATTAGGCTCTCAGGCTTCCACACAGTTTACCTGGTTTAACCAGAATCCCTTCTCTGAGACACCCAAAGACTGACTCCAAACTTGCCCTCAGCGCTGACTAAAAACTGCCGTTCATTCTGCCCCTTAGGGTACGGCTACAGGCTACCATCCAGACAGATTACAGTCCACTCATGCATCCAGGCCCCACTTCTTTCCTCAGAGACCTGCATTTAAACTCATAGTAACAATTATTAAAAATTCCACATTGGCAAGCAGAAATCAAATCAAAACTAATTACATTACGTTCAAAGTATTACAGCGACCTTAACGAGCACTCTGAGGCAAGCTGCGTTTAATGGGAATTCGTCCCAGGAAGCCATGCATGGAATTGCGGGGGCAGAGCAAGATAGCATGGAATTATAGCGTAACCAGGAAGACGTCCTGTTGGATATTACAAGACATAATGCCCTGAAGTGTAGATGTTACTTTGACTGGTAGCGCCAATGAGTTCATCGAACTCCCCCTCCCCAAAACCTTTGCATACAAGGGGGTTGTAGTTCTGCACGGCCATACCTAATAAAAATAATAATGACATTCAATTTATATACTGCCCTTCAGGACAACCTAATGCCCACTCAGAGTGGTTTACAAAGTATGTCGTTATTATCCCCACAACGATCACCCTGTGAGGTGGGTGGGGCTGAGAGAGCTCTTGGAAGAGCTGGGACTGACCCCAGGTCACCCAGATGGATTCAAGTGGAGGAGTGGGGAATCAAACCCAGTTCTCCAGATTAGAGTCCTGCCGTTCTCAGGGTTTTTTTTCTGGGAAAAGAGGTGGCGGAACTCTCAAGAGGGAAAAGAGGAAGAAACGCGCGGATTTCTTTGAAATAATATTATTTTCAAGCACTATTGCCGAGTATTTTCAAGAGGTGCCGGAACTCCGTTCCACCGCATGCCCCCTGAAAAAAAGCCCTGGCCATTCTTAACCATGACACCAAACTGCCTAGGAAGAAATCTCACTGAATTCAGTGGAATTTACTTCAGAGTAAGCAAGCATAGTTTCAGGCTTATAATGTGTCAGTTTTCTTGGCATGAGGGAAGTAGTGAAGCACAGTAATTGAAAGCCTCATCTTGTAAATCGCCCACAGCTATACATTCCTAAATCTGCTTCTCAGAGTAGCAAAGCCATATGGGATGGGAGGGGGGGGTGAAGGGGATCCGCTGACAACACTCTTGTCAATAAAAGACACCTTGTGCCTTTCTTCACAATTGTCTGCCAGCTATCTTAGAACCAAAGCAGACAAAATATATGAACAGTCAGTCTCGCTTGTTTAACAGAACTGTAGGGCATGGCAGAGATTTTGAATTTAATGGAAGAGCAGCAGATCAAGGGAATCCTTCCCCGTCCCTCCCCATGGTTTTTGCCTATTAAACACATCCCATCCCTGCCAGTTGTTCTTCATGTAGTTGGGGGGGGGTAGGTGGGAAGCATGCTTCTGATCAGAACAGCCCGTACGAGAAAGGATTAATTACCTCCATCTGCCCTGTCAGTTTCCCAATACAATGCTCAGCCTACCATGGCTGCCTTTCAGCAAAAATCAACTGAGGAGGGTTCACCTTGCTTGGCTATATCTCATTTACTTTAGCTCTTAGAGAAGACAGAGGTCAGCGGCACCAGGCAGCTGTGCCCTAGGAAAGTGACTGGTTGGGATCTGAGCGGATGTGCCTGATTTTTAAAAATGGCCACAAGTACAAAAACTAGCGCCCCTGTAACTCTCTCTACGGGCCAAGCTACAAGTGACGAATGGCACTTGAACAGCAAGTGAACAGACTCACGTGTATTCCTCGCGTAGTGATCAAGTGGAGCGCGAGTGAACAGGGAGGAATATACGTGAGTCTGTTCACTTGCTGTTCAAGTGCCATTCGTCACCTGTAGCTTGGCCCTACAGCACTCTTTGTTGTGGCTTTTCGATTTCACAGAACTGAAGATGAAATTTTCTGATGTTGCACTGCCAGTAAATTAAGACCGCAGATGTATAAAGTGGCCCCTGGTAGAACTCCAGAATAAATGAGAGGCTATGAAAAAAAAATCCTAAATTGGCAGGTTTGTATAAGTGTGAGTTTGTATAACCACTGCCTGTGTGAGTTCTACGGGGCTAAATTAGGAACAGAACTTGAAGAACAATGTAAGTTAATAAATTTCTTTCGGTCAAAATCCTCCAATATTTAGAACAATACAAGATTTGTATAACTAAACACACAATTATAACAGAGAACAGAAACTTGCAGCGGATAATGTCTTTGAATTCTGTTAAACAATAAGTTATTGCTTGATACGACTTTGTGGTAAGCAAAGTCCAACTATTCTGATCCACGTAGTACCCGAGTCTTACACCACAGTCCTCTTGCTTAAAAGAACTAACTGGACATTACTGGAAATTAGTAACTGGACAAATGAAAAAAATACAGCCCTATAATAACATTATGATTCCTATAATAATACCATTCATTAGGGTTACCAGGACCCTATACCTTCCTGGCCGGAGGGGGGACCCAATACTTGGACGCTCCTCTTCACAAGTGCACCTGTTACTGCAATAAATATGATTTGTGGGGGGAATTAGCAAGCAAGGAAGACGGCTATACGAGTGGAGGTAACTGGGATCTATCACCGGTGTATACCAGGTCCCTTCCGAAACAGAACAAGCAAGACTGGTGCTTAATGTCAAACAATAACTTTTATTGAACACAAGAACTTCATGCACATACACACAAATTACTGGGGAAAATAATTACGCGCACAGAGAAAGTCCTAGGTCATGTAGCCAGAATTGGGAATAGAGAGAGGGAGTAAATATATCTACCTATCCTGGAGAAGGGGTCCAGTCCATGGAGGAGGAGAGTAGCTTCGAACGCCAGCATCCTCGGCCAAGAAAGCAAGAGGCTTAGGGAAGTGACCCTAAGGGAGAAGCTAGAAAGCTAGCACAATTTGAATGGGGCCAGGACCCTACCTTTATAGGTGAAACGTGCCCTGAGGTGGAAGAGCCCACCTAGCCATTAGAACAAAGGCTCCAACGGTTAGTTCCTGGGTTAGACAAAAGGCTTGAGTACCTTGATTGGCAGCGGCCGGGGTGTGTGAATACAAATGTAAAACTAGTTCTAGTGCTGCACAAAAAGGATAGTTTACTGATGAAGTCTACCAGAGCTACGTTAAGTACTTTTAGGGAGGGACTGTCCTCTCCCAGGAACGACTGTCCATACTTATGAATGTCATCTGATTAGCTCCTCAATCAAGGACAGGAGATCTCATCACAGAAGAAGGGAAAGGAATGTGTTAAGTGGGGATGACTCTGTGAGACCTTCGTTGCACTGGGCACCGGCAGGGCTGGAGAGATAGTAAATCCAATCGCTTCTCAATCACTCCTGTGTGGCATTCCATAAATGCCAGGTTCTCCTGGGTGGGACTCAGCAACTGTTAAAGGCTTTCTGGTGGCAATATAGTAGCCATTTTAAACTCCAGAGGCCTGTACACGGTTAATATCACAAGCAGCCATATAAAAACTGCTGTTAAAATGGCGGAGGCCGGGCTGACTGCTTACACACCAAGCGCACATGGTCCTGGTACCAATGTGATGTCACTTCCAGAAGTGATGTCATCGCACCAATGGTGGGCCTGCTTCCGTGTTTCGTACGGGGCCGATTCAGCCCGTTTGGATGCTGTTTTTATTTCACTGTTCTCCAGTTTCGTAGTTGAGGTTAATTGCATATATTATACTGGCAAGTTTTGCATTGTTTTTTTAGTTTTGCACTCCACCTTGATTCTCAATGAAGTAAATAAAATTAATTTTGGAGGAGAGCTCATATAGCCAGAGACTGCGACTTACTCCCCGGTAGGTGTGCATAGGATATAGCCTCAATTTGTTGGTCAGCTTCATGCCTGTGTTTGCAGCCTCCCCATACAGCCAGATTTATAGTGCTCAGTACCATATTTGTACTGCGTGATGGGGGCAGACCCACTCAGACATCGACTGTCTTATATCGTCAAATTTATTATTACGATTCAGGATCATAATTTAAGTCAGCATACACAATAATATATAAAATACATTAATGACATATCTAAGAAATTGAACAATATGCTTATAAAATTGTTAAAATGTTGTTAAAATCTCTTAAAAGAAATTGTGTTTTCTATCTGATTAGACTAGACAGGGTGCAGAATCTTGCTACTTTGGCAGTAATTTCATTACAGCGATCAGCTAAAAGAAGAATAGAATAAAATTGATTAGATCTGCCTGGATAGGCAACAATAATTCGTGAGATATACTTTCTTCAGATCTCTTGATAATACTGGCGATGAGGGCTTTTTTCTGGGAAAAGAGGTGGTGGAACTCAGTGGGTTGCCCTCGGAGAAAATGGTCACATGGCTGGTGGCCCCGCCCCCTGATCTCCAGACAGAGGGGAGTTGAGATTGCCCTCCGCGCCGAGCGGCGCAGAGGGCAATCTAAACTCCCCTCTGTCTGGAGATCAGGGGGTGGGGCCACCAGCCATGTGACCATTTTCAAGCGGTTCCGGAACTCCATTCCACCACGTTCCAGCTGAAAAAAAGCCCTGCTGGCGATATAAAAGAACGTGCTCAATTGTCTCTACAGTCCAGATTCACAAGAGCAGAGACGATTTACATAGGGGATTTGAGCACAGACTGTCTTATATTAAAAAGGGTCACCCTAACCCTATGAATGCTTTCTGGAAAGTATACTTAGTAAATCTCACTGGGACCTGGTGCAAGAAAATATGCACAGGATTGATGGTGTGGCCGCAGTGAAGATTTGAATAAAATACACAGGATCCGGCTGCACTTCAGAAGAGCTATCCTACTGTGTGGTTTCCGCCTGGCTGACTCTGAACCTGCCCGACTGGTTTTTCCATTGCCAGTTCAGGCCTTTGCTAAAATGGCTTGGACAACAGACATGCCAGTGGAGCACTGCACTCTTTTTTGTGGGCAAGGAGATAATCCTGACCCATTTCTTTCTATAGAGTTGCAAAAAGAAGATGACTTCTATAACAGAGGCAGAAATTAACCAAGTCCCAATTATTACGGAAAGATTCCTCATTTCATCTCCATCCTACTGTATTAAAATAGCCCTTCCTGGTTCACAGTTTCTTAAAAATTTGATCTCTGAAGCTTATTCATTGGATTTGAGAAAACAGTGGGGCAACATGCTATATGGAAAGTGAGTGATTTATTGGAATGAAATTAAGAGTCTCTCTACACAAGGTATCTTGCATGAGAATGCTCAAGTGTAAGGAGACGCAATGTTAACTGGGAAGCGTAGTTTAAAAAGACAGAGCCTTTTCTACAGACCTGGCAAAGATCGTTCCTCAGAGGGTTTGTTAATTTCCTCTTCACCTGACAGAGCCTTCAGGAGGAAATTAACAGTACTTCTGAGGAGTGATCTTCGCCGGCTCTGTAGAGAGGGCTGTCTTTTTAAACTACACTTCCTGGTTAACATTGCATCTCTCTACACTTGAGCATTCTCGTGTAAGATGTCTCATGTACAGAGACTCTTAAGTGTCTCACTTTGCATAGGGTCGCTTAATTTCTAAAAATAAAAGTTCTGGGCTCAGGCTTGTCTTAAGCCCTTCTCTCTCACCTGGTTCTTTCTTTCTTTCTTTCTTTCTTTCTTTCTTTCTTTCTTTCTTTCTTTCTTTCTTTATTTATTTATTTATTTATTTATTTATTTATTTATTTATTTATTTATAGTCTGCCTTTCTCACTGAGACTCAAGGTGGATTACACAGAATGAGAGCAGTACAATTAGTATCAAGTACATTTCAATACAGTATCAAGGACATTTCATAAACAATACCATAAGGTAAATAGATACAAGTTTAAAAGACATAGTATTAGCAAGAATCCAATACAGAGTAGAAAAAATACTGAAGCAGATCATAAGCAATTCTAGGACTAACATTAGACAACACGGAGCACTGGTGGTACATAGGAATACATATTTAAAGCAGCAGATAATATGTAAAGCAATATAGTGATGAAGTCTATGGTCCGGCGCGGAGGGCAATCTAAACTCCCCTCTGTCTGGAGATCAGGGGCCGGGGCCACCGGCCATGTGACCATTTTCGCCTAGGGTGATTTAAACTTTAAAAAACTACCCCCTTGTTCCAGCTGACCCAAAGTGACGTCATTGTGCGGTCCTGAGTTCCACCACTGAGTTCCACCACCTCTTTTCCCAGAAAAAAAACAAATCCTGGTTATTGGGATGTGCCAAATGAAACAATAAAAAGTCCTTATCCACTGGAAGAAGACAAAAATAGAGGGGGGCAGACGAATCTCTCAGGGGAGAGAGTTCCAAAGTTTTGGAGCCATGATGGAGAAGTCCCTTCCTCAGGTTCCCACCTGTCTAGCTTCAGATGGCAGGGTGCCTGAAGCAGAGCCTCTGAAGATAACCAGAATGGACAGGAAGGTTCATACAGGAAAAGACGGTCTTTAATGTATTTTGGCCCAAGCCTGGAAGCACACTGGGAGCCAGTGTAGCTCGAACAAAACTGGAGTGATACGGTTCCTACGAACCACTCCAGTCAACACTCTGGCCGCAGCATTCTGAACCAACTGTGGCCTCTGGACAGTCTCAAGGGCGGTGTCATGATGACCGCCTCTGACCAGCCCAGTGACGCTGATCCAGAAGGTTCAGAGGAAGAGCCTGAGGAGCCAAGGCCAGGGAACCAGGAGGGCCGGAGGGACCAGGAAAGGCCTGGCGCTACAGAGGCACCGGCTGACCACACTCTAGCAGCCACAGAGGGCACCCTGCCATAGCCTGCTAGGGAGACCTCGCCACCAGCCTCTGAGGCAGCCACTCGGCCTCTGCCAGACAGGACACAAACCTGGGCCCACAGTCCCTCAGGAGCCCCTCATGCTTCAAAACAGCAGCAGGAGTGGAAGGCCAAGATAGAGCAAAGGAGGTAAAGTACCAGGCGGGCTGCGTGCGATCCCATCAGGGATCCAGAACAAGGCTCTGAGAGTCGTACTTTCTCGCAGGATCCTGGACAGCGCAGAGCACAGCCTCAGGATGGCCACCACCTGCACACAGTGCCCCTGAGCTCAATTACACCCCCCCCCCAGCCTACTTAATCTGAGGCCTAGGAGAACTGTCCTGTTGGGTGAGGGATCCCCATCCCCCTGGTGGGAGCAAGGGATCACTCACTCCCAGCGTCTGCCCCCCCCACGCTACCGCTCACCTGGCTGGGAGGGGAAAAGCACGGGAACAGGGCCAGAACCCCCTGGAGAGCACTCCCGTGTGCTGCGGAACACTCCTGCTTCGCGCCGGGAAGGACGTCATTTCTGGTGTGACACGGAAGCATGGGGTCGCACCAGGGGCTGCTTGGGTAAAAATCAGCCCCAAACGCTAGACTGGGGGCCAAATTTTAGCCAATTGGCCCCTGGCTCCATCTGTTGCGCTGGGAATGCCGTCATTCCCAGAGCAAAGCAAAAGTGGAGCAAGGAGGGCACGCAAGACAAGTCTCCAGATCATGCCCCCCCCCCACACACACCTCCAGCCTCTGCTTTCATGCCCAGGGGACCTGGCAACCCTTTGTTTGATCAACAGGTCTGCTAGGCGCAAGCTCCGTGGCTATAGCTTCTTGCCTTGGTTCAACGTTCCCTACTCTCACTAGCCAGTCCTGAGGCCTGACTCCAGGGAAACTTAACCAGGCCTGCCTGCAGAGCACAGGGCAGAGAGCCCCACATAGAACGCATTATTTTTAAAGCTTTGAACTACCTGGGACCAGACACCGGAAAGGCCACCTTCTCCTAAACAAATCTGCCCTGATGTTAAGATCATCAGAAACCCTCTTCCGTGCATTCTCTGAAGCCAAAATGATGGCCTCAAGGGTCAGAGCCTCTTCTGCAGTGACCCCTTACCTATCCTTTTAAAAAAAGCTGGCTCAGCAGCTGTGTTTTTATTAATAACATATGGGCAGGGCTTTTTTTCAGCGGGAATGCAGTGGAACGGAATTCCGGCACCTCTTAAAAATGGTCACATGGCCGGTGGCGCCGCCCCTGATCTCCAGGCAGAGGGGAGTTTAGATGGCCCTCCGGAGTGCAATGTGGAGGACAATCTAAACTCCCCTCTGTCTGGAGATCAGGGGGCGGGGCCACCGGCCATGTGACCATTTTCGCCTAGGGCGATTTTAACTTTAAAAAACTCCCCCCTTGTTCCAGCTGACCCAAAGTGACATCATTGTGCGGTCCTGAGTTCCATCACCTCTTTTCCCAGAAAAAAAGCCCTGCCTATGGGGAAAGGACAGTTGAAAAAGTAGTTTATCGGAGGACAATTTTGAACTGAAAAATTACTGGAATAGAAGAACTTCGGCATTCTTTCTCGGCCCAGCCCTCTTCTGTTCAGCCCCAGCCTGACGTGCAATAATTTAGATATTAAACATTAAGAATGCCATGCACCTACCTGGGAGAAATCTTCAGCGAACAGATGTTATTTCCAAGTGATCACAAGACTGGATTGTGAGAGCTGTACAAAAGGGAGAGTGTCACCAGGCCTAGTTTATTTTCTGTTACAATTATATAAATGCCATTAAAAAACACATCTGGCAGAATGTTCCTTTCTTAAAATTCTAGTCATCTGCTCAAGCTTGCACAGAGAAAAGGCTAAGTCTTTAGCGCAATGAATGTTTGATTTCTAGAACAGTGGTTGATGAGCAGGAAATGTATGTAGTACGTGTGTTCGGCTGAAGACATGGTGGTTTATGAAATCTTAGAGATAGCTTAGTCTGCCCTATAAAGCATATCAAAACCCAAACCAAAACAAAAACCTTCTTTGCTAACTGAGATCATCAGTCTTTTTGTTTTTAAGTAACGAGGAGGCAATTCTAGGACACTTTCCAGGGAGTAAACCCCACTGAAAAACATGAAACTTGCTTTGGAGTAGACCTGTTTATAATTACTCCCTGGATGTGCAAACTTAACATAAAACTGAGGTATAGTAGTTAAAATCTGTTTTATTTATTATATAACCTGGATTTCTGAAAATCACTGACGATTTGGACAGGTTTTTGTTTGTAGAACCAGTAGGGATGTTGCGCCTCCTAGTGGCTGGAAACAGGATTAACACATCTTTAAAAGAAAAAAGCTTGTACTTTTCTCCAAGTAGCTTGTCTGTGGTTCTATATACCAAAATGGCCCTCATGGAAATATTTGGACTTATTGTGAATTTCTACTGTCAATTTCAACTTGAAGAATTCAGTCTCTGCTCTTTCTGAGAGCCAATGTGACATAGAGGTTAGAGTGTTAGACTAGGATCTGGGAGACCCAGGTTCGAATCCACGCTCTGCCAAGGAAGCTTGCTGGGTGACCTTGGGCCAGTCACACACTCACAACATAACCTACCTCACAGGGTTGTGAGAATAAAATGCAGGAAAGGAGAACAGTGTTCTCTTCCATTTTTTCAGCACCTTTTCTGCGACCGCAGAAAGTGCATTCCCCAAAAAAGTGCCAAAAAAACGGAAGCCAGATGGCCCGTGACCATTTTGCAAATGGAGACATCTGGATTCACAAGGAAAGGCCACCAGCATTCGGTGAGTGGGCCATCCCTTTAAGGACGTGTGGAAACGGCCACTGAATTCCACAAATGTGGATCTTTTCAAATGAAGAAATACATCCTTTAGTCTGTTCTGAATCTGTTGCCTATCAGCCTTATTGAGTGCCCACAAATTCTAGTATTGTGGGAAAGGGAGAAAAAATTCTGTCTAGCCACCTTTCCCATATCATGTATAATTTTATAAACCTATCATTACGCCCCTTAATCTTCTTTTCTCTAAACTAAAAAAGCCCAAACGTCTTAGCCTTTACCCACAGGGTAAGTGCTCCAACACTCTCTGTTATTTTGACTGCCATTTTGTGCAAATTTTCCAGTGATAACAACATACTTTGTGAGACATGGTAACCACTAGCATACACAGTATTCCGGTACATGCACAGAATTAGTATTATTGGTAATAGACGCTGTAGTCTAATAAAAGAGACCAGAGATATCCTGACAATTTCTTGGCATAAGTGCAATCACTAGCAACTGGTGGCATTAGAAAAAAGCAATCATTACTTGGAACGTGTATGTTCGCGTCACAGAAACAGTGCTAATATGCTCATAGTTCAGAGCATGTGGCTCTTTTCTCATTAGCTGGGAGCTTCCTGCCGAGAATAAACACTAATAGTAGCAATAAAAGCAAATTAAAAGTAGTCATCAATCAATACAACAGAGTCAAAAGCAGCACCCGTCAATACAATGCCCACACAGCCACATCCTTTTGGGAAGGGTAGGGCATCTCTGAAAAGCTGCTAAACCAGGGAGGCTCAGAATTAATGTTGCCAACCCCCCAGGTGGGAGCTGGAGCTCTCCCAGAATTACAACTGATCTCCAGACTACGGAGATCAGTTCCCCTGGAGAAAATGACTGCTTTGGAGGGTGGCATCTATGGCAGAGGTCCCTCCCCTCTCCAAACTGCACCTTCCGTTGGCTCCACCCCCAAATCTTCAGGAATTTCCCAAACTGGAATTGGCCACCGTGTTCATACTCTACTAACAAGGTTGTTCTAGAGCCTTGAGCGACTGCAATAAGAGCCCAATAGTGAAGAATGCTACCAAGTGAGGCTAGTCAGGCAAGCTGAGATTTCATGCACTTGCATGGCAGTCAGGAGGAGTGCCTGCAACCACAGGGCAGGAGTCTTGCATCTCTTGTCGATTCCTTTCCTCAGCTTCTAATTCTGCCATGGTCAACTTAACCCATATATGGATAATGCAATGCTTTAAATAACAGCTAGATGGCTCAAATGCAAAAGCTGGGCAGCCGAGGGCAGCAATAAGAAGCTCTATCAATACAGCATGTATAGAGAACTTAGGACTCAGCCCAAATGGGCAAGTTTTAACTGCTCACCTATAGATGCAAGCAAAAAACCCTTTGCATTCCCAAGTAGGTGTCGCTCACAGCCAGCCATCTGCTCTTTCCAAGGGAGCATGTGTACTGCTGCCAAGGGGGCTCCTGACCGGGAGACATGGCATGAATGGAATGCCGCATTGGAATGCAGAGGTATTGTGATGCGACTGGTCTTCCTATCCACCCAAGCTCCGGAAGGCCCAGAGCAATAAAGGACTCGTAGCGTCACCCCCACTTAGTACATTCCTTTCCCTCTTGCCGTGATGAGATTTCCTATCCGTGATTGAGGAGCTAATCAAATGGCATTCATAAGCATGTACAGCCATTCCTGGGATATTGTACTCCCCACCTAAAACTATCAACCTAGCTCCTGTGTATTCTTACAGCTAACCAGCCAGTTTTGCCTTCCCCATTCACACACCCCGGCAGCTATTAATCAAGGTACTCAGGCCTTTTGTCCAACCCAGGAACTAGCCGTTGGAGTCTTTGTCCTAACTGCCAGAAGGACTCTCCTCAACCTCAGGGCACATTTCGCCTATAAAGGTAGGGCCCCATTCAAATCGTGCAAGCTTCCTGGCTTCTCCCTTAGGGTCACTTCCCTGAGTCTCTCTCTCTGAACACGTTTGAGCACGCTTCTGGATCCACGAGCGCTGTTCCCTTGAGGTTTGCTCTAAGCCTCTTGTCCTGCTGAAGACACTGGCCGTTTGACGCTCTTCTCTCTCCCTCCTCAACACGGACTGGACCCCCTGCTCCAGGATAGGTAGATATAATTACTCCCTCTTGCTCTATTCCCAAACCTCTGACTTTATTTCTTAGGACTCTGTGTGCGTGCGTTTGAATATTTCCCCCAGTAATTGACATATGTGTGCATGAAGTTCTGTTTCTTTAATTAAAATTATTGTGAGAGTTGAACACCAGACTCGCTTGGCTTATTGGGGAATTGGTACCCCATAGACACAGGTGATTCAATCCCAGTTACCGTCTCTCGTATAGCCATCTTCCTTGCAAGCTAATTCCCCCCATAAATCATATTTATGCAAGGAGACCACTTCAGGTAACATTTTGGCCAAGTTAGGAGAGTATACTTACCAGCATGCAGATGCACGCTGCAGGCCTTTGGTGGTCATTCCAGCTGAATCAGAAGCTTAGATTGCCCGTAAGAAATTGACCTTATGAAACAATTCAGAATATCACTGTCTTTGTAAATCCCTTAAGCCTTTGTTTATGAGTTAGTATTAATAAGGATTACGCAGTATATTGCCACTCAGCTTTCATTTCCTGCAAAGAACTGTTTTTGTGAGTGAGTGGTAAGAATCTATTAAGCTCAGATAGGCCCCCGCTTCAGTTCCGAGACATCCAATTCTTTTTCTGAAAGTGCAACCATTTAATAGGATTAAAAACATGCCATTCCCAGGAAGTTAATACTAGTAACACTCATTTTATGCAGCAGTCAAAGCTGGATTAACAAACAATTGTCATGAAATTATTGTACTTGCAACTAAAAAACCCAAACAATTCTTTGTCACTGATCAAAAGCTTTGCCTATGTATGTACACAAAAGAGAGTGGATTGTATTTTGAAATAATGTACTGTGGTATGCAAGAAAAAAAATCAAATCTCCACAGCAGAATTTTATCTAGTATTTATGTTTTAAACATCCTTGTCAATCCACCTGTAGGAAGTTAGGAAAGTAATTCAGCCCTGTCTCAAGACATAAATCTGTTTTTGTGGTCCCAGAAATAATGTTAGATTGGACTGCAGGTAGTAAGCCCATTTAAGATGCTCGGAGAATTTAGCAGACCTCTCCCTGAGTATTCAAAAAAAGAAAGGAAAATCCAGCAACAAGTTTTACTTTTAAGCAGAGATAAATATTTATCTAACAAGCAACATAGAGAAATGGTACCCTAATACAGGGGGTGCCTCCATACGATCATTCCCCTTCCCTGCATCACCACTGGTGTACAACAACAGACCAATAGTCATAAATTAAATCTTGAGATACATACTAAAACACAGGCTGCCCACTGAATGGGTTACTTTCAGATTGTCATGGCCCAGTCTGAGAGTGAGGTCTCCTCCTCAGGAGGAGAGGAGCCTCGTGTAGCCAGCCAGGACTCCTCAGGAGAAGAGGAGCTCCATGCAGCCAGCCCTGACTCAGCAGAGGCTGGTAATCAGGAGCCACAGCTGTTGGCTAATCGGAGCCTACAGCCAGCAGCTGAAGCAGAGCCATCAGTACTCTCCAGCCCCAGCACCACAGGGGAAGTGCAGCCAGGGACTTCCACAGGGGAAGCTCAGTCAGGGACTGCCAGCACCACAGGGGAAGCCCAGCCAGAGGCTTCCACTCCCCCCCC
Source organism: Eublepharis macularius (assembly GCF_028583425.1). Taxonomy (NCBI): domain Eukaryota; kingdom Metazoa; phylum Chordata; class Lepidosauria; order Squamata; family Eublepharidae; genus Eublepharis; species Eublepharis macularius. The sequence goes on from NC_072798.1 coordinate 94,225,456, forward strand.
CCAGGTTCACCCACACCCAGAGAACGCCGCAGACAGCGCCAGAGACTGGAGCTGCAGGAGAGACGGCGCAGTGCTCGTCTCCTGAGCCAACGCCAGCTGCTGGAGAGCGACGATGAGTAGCATCAGGATGGAGCCCCAGCAGCTGGCTGAAAATCACGCCTGGCTATAAAAGCCAGTCAGGAGCAACTGCCAGGTGTGGAAGCAACGTGTCAGTTACCTGCAACCACTTCCTGGTACCTTGCATCCCGCTCGTGCCTGCACCTTGCCTTGATACCCTCGTGCTCTGACTTGGCTTGGCTTTTTGGATCTTGGACACACCCCTGGTGTTTACCTTGGGCTCTGACTACAGACTGGACTCGGCTTGTGACTCTTGAACACTCCTTGGCTTCGTGTTAGTACCTGGGCTATCAGCTTGGGCGGGCTCAGCCCATGACACAGATGCTTAGTAGCCAGTAAGAAGCTTTTGAAGACCCTTGCTACTGATTGCGTATCAGACTGCCGGCAAAGGCACAGGTGCACACCGCTGGTGGCAGGGTTTCTGGTGCCTGCGGCCACTCGCACATGCACACAGCGTGCACACGCCTGGGGACTGCATGATGGCGTCATCACATGATGACATCATCATGCAGTAAAGGTGTGGCCATTGGCTGGTGGGTGGCTGGGGCGACGCAAGGAGGCTGCCCACGCTCCACATGCCGCCCCGGCCACCTGCCGTCCCCGGCCCGCGGCTGCTGTGCCTGCCCGGAGACGTGTGGCAGCGCCCGCAGCAGCAACACAAGGCAGGCACGCCAGCTCCGTGGCGCGAGCCTCCGCCCCCTGGCACCCCCTCTGGCCCTGCGGCGCCTGCCTCACCGCCTCAATGGTGGGGTCGGCCCTGCAGGTGCAGGAATGGCAAAAAGGTAACAACTTAGGGAAGTGATATTCAGTCTAGAGGAGGATGCATTTCCTCCTTAAAGGCCAGGTTCATAATCCTGGCAGCGTTTTGAGATTCAGTTATGGAACTCTTTTCCCCCAGCTCCAGTTGGTATATCAGGTGCATCCAGCCTTGGAAAAGGAATAGACCCCTCACTACAGTCATTCAGTTCAGTTACATAACTGTAATACATTGCATATGGAGCTGTCTTGGAAGCAGCAACTAGAGATCTCACAGACCACGATACTTTCCTCTGCTGTGCGTGCCACTGACGCCTCCAGGAGGAGATAGGGACCTGGCAGTCCTAATATAGCCACACATGATGATTCACCTTTTTAACAATGGCTCCTCTCTTCATTTTTTAATTTGAAAATAGACAATAAGTTCATAGCATTGAGGAGTAGAGTTGCTCGGTCTCTCTATTGTCCCGGTAGGAGGCTAAGGACCTGGTGCTTTCCTTTGTTGTGGCCCCAGCATGCTTTACTCATGTGCAAAAAGCACATGTGGCCCCCATGCCTGTGTGAGGATGTCATGCCTCAGGTGGGGTGAGCCCCCTTATGCTGCCACCACTCTGGGATTTAGGGTCCCTTGGGAAGGCCCAGAGTACCCTCCCAACCCTCCTGACCTCCGTAGCTTGGCCAATAAACAGGCGTGAGGACCCAGCAGAGTAACAACAAACAAACGGATTTGTTTACAAGGAGGTCAGTTAATATCAAACAACAAGCAAGCAAGGTGCCTTAGCAACAATAGAAAGCAAAATAAACAGAAAGCAAAATAAACAGAAGGCCCTAGCGCAACCGAACTCCCTGTCCCTCTGTCTGCCAGGCCTGCCTACCTGGACGAGGGCCTCTCCCCCCAGCAGAAACCTCCACTGGCCTGCTCCCTGGGAGAAGGAACCCAGGCTTTTCCCCCCTCCCAGACTTATATAGCACTAGCCCCCTGTGTTCTGATTGGCCAAAAAGGGTGCCAAAACGGCCCAGGGGCTCTTGGGAATTGTAGGCAGGCCTACTCCCACTGCTAACAGGCTTCTGAGGCCTTGCTAGGCCTTCCTGGCACAGCCAGATCATGACAGGTAGACATCACTTCCAGCGATGGCACTTCCTGGTGACATCATCACGCGGGTGCAGGAGCATGCTCGCACTTCGCAATGGGCTGGTTTGGGCCTCAAGCAGGTGCGCGTGTGCTGTCGGGGCGCCACAATGACGTCACTCCAGGAGTGATGTTGTCACGCCACCCCAGGATCTCGCCCAGGAGGCCTGTTCCTGAGCTTTTCTCCCCCACTAGCCAGGTGAGTTGTGGCAGGGGGTGGAGGGTGAAAGCAGGGGATCTCCTGCCCCCACTGGAGGAATGGGATCCCTTGGGAGGAGGCTAAACATAAATGCTTTGAAAAGGTGTCACCTGCAGCTTCAAACCAAAGAGAATCAACCAAGTCTTCTTTCCTTCTCCCAATTTACAACTTGACATGCAGGTATGGCAGCAAATGGTGCAATACCCATTGTTCCCAGGGACAGAGCCCAAAAGCTGTACCCTGCTTGTCAATGATAGGGTGCTATTGTAGCTTTGAGGCACAAGTAGGGTTGCCAAGTGTCTGGTTTTCTCCTCTGACAGTCCGGGTTTCCCTCAGACACTCTGGGTTTTTGCAGGACTATCTGAGGGAAACAAAGGTGAAATACCAGACACTTGCCCACTCGCCTTCCTGGCCTGCTGCTGCACAGCACACACCCCATTCACCTGACCTGCCACACACCTGGGGAGCAGCTGGCCCATTTGCCTGCCTGGCCTTTTGTTGCAAGTGCCCCTCCTCGCTGGACTGTGCAGGCTGTGGCACACCTGAGAAACAGCCAACTCACTTGCTTGTGTGGCCTGCTGCACAGTGCACACCCAGGGAGCGGCCAGCTAGGCAGCCCGCTGGCCTCTTGTGAACTAGCGATACTGTCATGGGAGTCATCACGCTGGGCCGGAGTGCACACCCAAGGGGGGGAAATGGTAAGTACCGGGGGCCATATCTGGTTTGGGGGAGACAGCAACCTGGCAATCCTAGGCACAAGCTCTCCAGTAACTACAGCAGAGGATAGAATTTGGCTGCCTGTCTCACAGGAGTCACCAAGGAAATAGCAGTTCTGCTAGAAAACAGTAGGGAACAAATATGTGTCAGAATGACATTTATGTCCAATTTTTTTTTAAAGCCCTACGGTACAGCAAATAGGCTTAATGGAAAGAACATGGTATTCCTAACTGACCTCAACAGAACGAAAAACAGTTATTTGCCAAATTATCCATTCAATAACTTTGAAGACATAAAAAAAACCCACCTCATCCAATGAGTATTGCAAGGGTAAATGTAATAATGCCATAACCAGGGCTTTTTTTCAGCTGGAACGCAGTGGAACAGAGTTCCGGAACCTCTTGAAAATGGTCACATGGCCGGTGGCCCCGCCCCCTGATCTCCAGACAGAGGGGAGTTTAGATTGCCCTCCACGCCACACCACGGCAGGCAATCTAAACTCCCCTCTGTTTGGAGATCAGGGGGCGGGGCCACCGGCCATGTGACCATTTTCACTGAGGGCGATTTAAACTTTTAAAAACTCCCCCCTTGTTCCAGCTGAACCAAAGTAACGTCATTGTGCGGTCCTTCCACCACTGAGTTCCACCACCTCTTTTCCCAGAAAAAAAGCCCTGGCCATATCTGAATGCCAAAAAAGTTCCACAGCCTTTTAAAGTTAATTCATTGCTATCAGAAACTTTGACCTGTACTATAGCCTTCAAGGCAGGAGGAAGGTTCCTTTGGCTGTGGAAAATTCCTCCATTCTCCAGGAGCACACTTGCCCCTATCTTTATGGGACCTCAGAGATCACAGCTCCAGTCTCTGTCTCGAGTCTACTGGATACCCAAAGCTTCCCAACCAAAGAGATGGGCTGGGCTGGGCTGGGCTGGGCTGGGCTGGGCTGGGCTGGGCTGGGGGGGGGTTACCTCTTCACTGACAAGATTCTTAGGAATGTCCTATGGGGAGTCAAGTTCACAGAAAGACCCACTGAGGATTTCTCCCTAAGTAACCTATTTTTAAATGAAGTATATTAAATTATATGTTGGTTGGGCCCCATTCGGCAGGTTCTGCTTTACCATCTCAGCAAGCAAAATGAACCAACGGGGGATTTTAGCTGCAGGCTAAAACATATATTTCACAGAACAAACACAAGATATCTCTTCTGAATGACACATGGGCAAATCAAATTATTTGGACTGGTTTTACAAATGAAAGAGAACATAGGCTGCAACAATCCGACATATCGTCTCTCCTGTCAAAGTCCAATTCGCCTTTTAATTTCTAGAATGGTCACACGTCACCATAAGTTGACTTTTCTATATTATTTCCACATGTCAAATCTTTCATTTGACAGCATCCTCATGTGGTAAGAGATGGGGCATTATTGTTTAGAGAGAACGTTGACTTTACAATGTTACAAAATGCAGAGCTTCCAAGCAATCCCTACCAGCTCCCAGGCAAAGATTATTACTGGAGCCCCTTCCAAGTGCCAAGATCCAATCCAATCATCATATAAAGACCAATCACGTGACTTTTCCCAGCTCCATGGACCCTAGAATGACCAAGGCTCCCGGCATTTTGCCTCCTCCTGCCACACAATTTTCTTCATAAAAGGCTGACAAAATATGACCTAATTGGCAGCATTTATCTTTAGTATCAATGTTATATTTCATTAACATAATACGTGTTTGAGGTCCTCAGTGTTAATTGTCTATTGTTTCATTGACTAAGCCAGAGTGTCTCACATCACTGACATACAAGCCACAATCCTGAGGACCTGAAGTGCATTGATATCCCATAGTTATCTCTAGAGCCAGTTTGGAGTAGTAGTTAAGAGCAGCAGGACTGTAATCTGGAGAGCCAGGTTTGATTCCCCACTCCTCCACTTGAAGCCAGCTGGGTGATCTTGGGTCAGTCAGCTTCTTGGACCTCTCTCAGCCCCACTCACCTCACAGGGTGATTGTTGTGAGTATAACAACAGCACACTTTGTAAACCGCTCTAAGTGGTCGTTAAGTTGTCTTAGAGGGCAGTATATAAATCAAATGTTATTCTTATCAGAGAAATGCATTCTAAGTTATAGTGGAGTTCACTTTTCATACAGGAAATAATGAATACGCTGCAAGGGAATGGAAATAGGGACAGGGAATGAGGCGAAATGATCCCCTCTCATTTCTTTGCATGGCCACACACCCCTATACAGTTCAGCAACCACTACTTTGGGGAAAGAAGAAAGGAAAGTGTTTCTTGTCAGCAATCCTTCAGCCTGTCAAGCTTTCAGTTGAAAGGGAAAGATGGTGAGCTCCAGTCCCTTTTGAATTTACAATGTAATCCTAAAGGGAGTTACTTCAGTCTAAGCCCATTGAAATCAATGGGCTCAGACTGGGGTAACTCTCCTTAGGATTGCACTGTAAATCTATTACCAGTGACAGCCAACGTCCTTTGCCCCACCATGCCCTGAGGTCTCTCAACTCCTTTTCCCTACACCTGGCCACAGGTGTTCCCCCATAGGTCGCCACAAGGTACAAGTGAGGTTGTTCATCTTTGCCCTCCATTTAACTCTCACTGCTTTATCGGTTTTGTGCTTTTTTGTATTTCCATCTGTGGCTAGAAAGCGCTCCCAAGCTTAGGTGTCTGCTTTAAAATTGTGTTTAGTTAGGAAAACATTGCCAAGACTCTAGAAATGCAGAAGGGGAATTTAACTATTATATTACTCTCATGTTTATGACCAACACAGCTACCCACCTGACACTATCTCTTGTGTATTGCATTCCAGAATTTTCCCCCTTCTAACAGCTTCTTATGCAAAGGGAGAGTTCATAAGGGATTTACTTCCTGTTTAAAACTAGCCCAAATTGTAAATATTTCCCATTTATGAGAATGCAAATGTACTGATTATGTAATCTTCTTTTATGCTAGGGAAAATTAATTTGCAGAAGTGTTATCTGGTATGATAATTACAGCACATAAAATGCATAATTTTATAACAGATTTGGGCGTTCCCTCCCTTTCTCAGTAGAGATCACAAACCTTCATCTTTATCACCACGTTCCTTACCTGCTGAATTAGCACTTTGCTGTCTTATAAAGTGGTCTATCAGTTTGTGGGTTTCACACCTTTATGGAACTAGGTCAGTAGATTTGCATTGCATTAGGGGGTGGTTGGCAGGCAAATAACAGCCGTGGTGCTACACTTTAGCTTTGCAGATCATAATGTAATTTTTTGTAAAGATTTATTTATTACTTTACGTGCGTGAAATGCTTCTTAAAATGTACTACAACCTCATGACAGGCAGGGAAGGAGTAATCTGTATGACCAGCTCAATAAATTGGATTCACATTATTTTTTTTCTTATTTAAGCCTTGTGTGTCATGCTACATCTACAATGTCTGATTTAGAAAGAAATTGGTAAGAAGCAAGAAAAAATACATCTTTTCTAAGTCCACTATATATGTCACTGAATACATTATATTGATTCTCTAAACTGATAACTCAGTTTTATTTCACAGTTTGTATGTATTATACTACTTCATTGTTTGTAGCCAGGGCTTTTTTTCAGCTGGAACGCGGTGGAATGGAGTTCTGGAACCTCTTGAAAATGGTCACATGGCTGGTGGCCCCGCCCCCTGATCTCCAGACAGAGGGGAGTTTAGATTGCCCTCTGTGCCACCAAGCGGCGCGGAGGGCAATCTAAACTCCCCTCTGTCTGGAGATCAGGGGGCGGGGCCAACAGCCATGTGACCATTTTCTCTGAGGGCAACCCCCACCTCTTATCCCAGAAAAAAGCCCTGTATGTAGCATACTCTTTTTAATGCTCTTTGATTTTGTAATCCCATTTTATTGCATTGTTGATTGGATCTGTTTGACTACTTGGATTGCATTGTTTTAATTAAGCAATCTGCCTTGAGTCTACATGAGAAGGCAGACAATAAACAGACAAGCAACCTGACCCTGGACAAGGATGGGTCTTGTTCGAAAATAAAATATTACTATAAACTGTTGCTTCCGACACAGGGTCATGAACCTATCTTGAAGAAAGAGTTACAAATTGAGAAATGCAACAGAGAGGCAGACTGAACTAAATGTTTGATTAAATTATACCAAAAGTTCCAAAAAAAACGCTGCCCACGTACCTAGAAGCTATATAAGTCATTGGCGATTTGTTTTTAACGCATAACAAATGTCTGAATCTTTTACATTCTGGAGATATTAAACAGACTGTAACACTTAAGGACACTTACAGTGCAATCCTGAGAAGAGTTGCATCCTTCTAAATTCACTGATGTCAGTGGATTTAGAAAGGTGTAACTCTGTTACAATGCAATCCTAAGAATGCCTTACCATCTTATATTGAGGCTCCTTTCCTAGAAGTAAACCCTATTGAATTATGGTACGTTCCATATTGGGACTTAGTTTTAGCACCGTGTCTCCTTCCCATGTTTGTGGGACTTTAATGGGCGCAGAACCGAAGATTGTCCACGTTTTCCCCGATTTTTCCCCCTACTCAGATACCCCGAGTTTTGTTTTAAAGCCACAGGCGAGTATGTGGAACTTACTTCAAAGTAGACCTGCATAGGCGTGCACCCTGAATTCACTGATTTCACATGCTGCAAAGGCTGTCTTTTTTTTCCCCACTGCGACGACTCCGTGGGCAAGATCCAACACCTGACTTCCCCTGCAGAACAGAAAAAACCTCTGCTTAGAAATAAAAGGTTATTGGGGTTAGAAATGCATGATTTAAGATTCGGAAGAGATGCCTGTTTATGTTATGACAAAGTTAAAGTCAATGTGGATTATAAAAATCATTACATTAGGCATGCCCTTCTGAGACTATGGAACAAATGCAAACTTAGGCTGTGCGCGAAAACACCTTTGTGGATCTCAACACAGGAGGCCTTTTTTAGATGGGAAATGATAACCAAACACATGTGGTTGATGTATCGTGACTTATTAGATTTTGTACAAGATTAATGTAAAATAAAATCAAGAGATTTGATTGCACAAGGATACAGTTGTCTTTACGCGCAACTGGTTTAAAGGTTTGAAGTTGATAAAAAACTGTGTGGATTTGGTCAATCTATGATGGTATTTGAAAACAGAATTATTTATGAATGATGAAAATGTTATTGCTAAAATGTATAAACTTTTTTGGAATTGGAGTCAGAAGAAGATTAAAGAATGTATGATTAAACTTTGGATACAATATACAAATTGAACAATGGGGAACTATGTGGTTGAAGGGTCTTAAATTTACATTATGTTCCAGTCTGAAAGAGAATTTTTATAAAATGATATATCATTGGTATATGTCACCAGATAAATTAGCTCAAATGTATAAAAATGTTTTTAATAGATGCTGGAAATGTGAATAACACAAGGAGACAGTTTATCATTTATGGTGGACATGTAACAAAGCCAAAAAAATTGGATACAAATACATTCATTTATTCAGAAGATTTTAAAGATTAATAAATGAAACCGGAGGCTTTTTTGCAGGGACTAATGGACAAACAGAGATTACTCATGGAACTTTATTTTTGTACATGAAAATGGCAGCAAGACACTTGTATGTTCAAAAATGGAAAATTCTACATTACTTACAACAGAGGAAACGTCAGTAAAGATGATGGAGCTTGCAGCGATGGCCAAACTTACTTCTTTTTTTAGGGAAAAGACTTTATCTAAATTCATTGCTACAGACTTTTTGCGTGAAATGGAAGAAATGAACTGATGATTTGTGCTTTTGAAGATTAAAAAAGAAAAGTACAGGGAAAGATGTATTTTGTTTATGGTAATCTTAGAGTAAATGTGCAAAATTTACTCTATATGTATATGTATCTGTCACAGAGAAAACTGGAGGTTATTCCTTTTTATTTAACTTTTTTTTCTTGCTTTTATTTTTCTTTTCTATTTTTTAGATTTTTTTATTTTATGCTGTTTAAAAACTTTAATAAAATTTGTGACAAACAATAAAAAAGAAGAAAAATCTCTGCTTCCACATGGAGTGGGGGTGACACTTTCTCTCACTCCCTCATGACTCCCATGGGAGCTTCCAAGTGCAGGATTCCTCAACATAATGTCCGCCAGTACTTTCCCTGGTGCTTGCCAAACTTTTCACAAAGTGGGCAGGGCCATTGTAAGCAGAGATTGTTACTGATTGCCCTCATTCAAATAAAAGGATTTCCCACTGCAATAGCAGCCACAGTTGCTATGGGATCAGGGGCAGCTGGTTCCATTTCCCCTTCAGCTTTCTTTCTTTTTATCCCCCCCCCCCACCGCCGCTGGCTTGTCTTCATTTCTTTTTATTCCCCTTCTGCAATTCTTTTGCAAAGCAAAAGAATTACATTTGGCTCCACCTCCCGCAACAGCCATTTTAAGTTGGGCCCTGTCATCAAAATCCCCTCTCAAAATTCCAAATGTGCTCACTGAATCAAAAAAGTTGGGGGGGGGACCCTTACTCTATTGGATGTTGAACGTTTCTCAATTTGAGGACGCCTTTTGGTGAGTATGGGGGCTATCTTTGAACCAATGTTGAAAAGTTCTGCAAGAGCAGAACATCACATGGAACCCAAATCTCATATTTCCCTCTCACCATTAAAAGCAGGGCTTTTTTTCAGTGGGAATGCAGTGGAATGGAGTTCCAGCACCTCTTGAAAATGGTCACATGGCTGGTGGCCTTGCCCCCTGCTCTTGAGACAGAGGGGAGTTTAGATTGCCCTCCACACCGCTCCAGCGGCATGGAGGACAATCTAAACTCCCCTCTGTCTCGAGATCAGGGGGCGGGGCCACTGGCCATGTGACCATTTTTGCCGAGGGCGATTTAAACTTTAAAAAACTCCTCCCTTGTTCCAGCTGACCCAAAGTGATGTCATTGTGTGGTCTTGAGTTCCACCACTGAGTTCCACCACCTCTTTTCCCAGAAAAAAAGCCCTAAGTAATATTTGAAAAAATATTTCTAGCAGAAATGCATGACACTTGAAGAGGAAAGCAGCTGTTAGACCAGTTATTCATTCAGCAAACTAGAAGATTAATAAGTCTGAACTATGGAGTAGAACAAAGAAGGCTTTAGTGGCAATGTCAGAGAAACCCATTTCCCCCCATTCCTGTCTTGAAGATTAAAGAAACCCCAAGGATTCCAGTGTTGAAGTCCTACAGGCATCTTCAGTTAAAGATCTCTCTTCATACACCTTAAATCAAACAGTCATCCCTGTAGCCTTGAGCAAGAATGGTCCATGCTGGGTCCTTTTTGACATGCCTTCACCTTGCACTGAACTTGGGATATTACTTTTATCTTTGGGGGGAGTTTTTGGAAGCAGCAGTGCTTCAGTAAAACGAAGAAACAATGGCTTTCAATAGCTTGTTATATACAAGTGGGGGACCTGTGAGGACATGGGGGGCATCTTATGCCACCCTTCCTTTTGTTTTTCCTCTTTGCTTCCTGCCCAGCAATGTGTGCAGCCTCTCCTCTATTCTTCTTTCTGACCCTCCTACCTACTTACCTACCTACCTACCTTTTTATGTTTCTCTCCTGGCAGCCTCTGTCCCCACCCAATCACTTGCCCACATTTTTCTGTTCCCCTTCTGCCATCTTCAGCTTTCTTGTTTTATCTTTTCTGCTCCTCCCCATTCAGCTTTACCTTACCTTCCTCCTACCTCTGACTGCTTATAGTCTGTCTCCCTCCTCTGCTGGGCTGACATGAACCAAGGCTTAGTAATGTTGGCTGCAGGTTGCCTAGCAACCACTCAAATAGCCACTATGATATCACAATGCCATCTCACAAGATCTCAGTGCACACTTTTCTTAAACAAGCAGACATTGCTTTTTATGGTTTTTTCACATTACATATTTTGTATGTAAACCTGGGGCTTGCCCCCAGGCTTGTACAGTGGTACTTCCTATCTATTCCTGGCCAATTATGTTATTGTTTTGATTCATAAACTAGGGCCTGGTTCATAATTAGATATAAAGATATAAGCGTGGATCCAGTGGAAGATTTCTGCAAATGGAAGACAATTTTAGCCAATGCCCTGCAAAGCCCCCCACCTCCCCATCATGCTGTTCCTGAGAGTCCCCTGTTCCCCAGAAGCAGCATTTGGAGCATTTTGAGAGGCACAGAATTACCCTCTGCAGACAAAAAAATCCTTCTGTCTGTGGAAAATACCAAAGAATCTAAGCCATTGAGGGGAGCTGTTATGTATTGACTTAGCTTCTGTCTAAGCTAAGGCTCCTGAAGTCTACATTACTATCGGTTGTTTCCTGCTGGCAGCAGCTAATCACTGCTGTATAATAAAGACCAATCACTGTACTGTAAATAAATTACTTCGTATATAGTTAATGCAAACTAAGGATTCCAGTTATATGTGCCTATTGGTTGTTGCTTGAAAAAGGGGCGTGGCTTGTGTGTATATAGTTGGCTCCTGTTGAGCCTGTAATGTATTGGGAGCTTTGAGCGGAGAGAGGCTTCAGACTGCTACACTATGATACTGCCACTTTGTATTTTGAAGGCTGAAAGATGTTTTGATCATTTGCTTTATTTATTGAGATATTGCATCCCTGAAAATTGTTGGTTTGGTAACTGCTTTGATAAAGGGGCATCCGGAACGGGAACCTCTGGCTGGCGAACCCGTCAGCAGTTACTTTCATTGTGAGAATTCATATGTATTTGCTTATGTTATGAACTATTGAGTGGTCAGTGGGCAGTACACCCTAGTGGTTGGAAAATAGACACACAGTTTCAAATAAGCAGTTACTTTCATTGTGAGATATATATGGAATCATAGTCCATTTGCATATGTACTTGCGTGTTATAAACTATTGAGTGGTTAGTGGGCAGTATACCCTAGTGATTAGAAGATACACAGTTTCAAATACTTATGAAATATAAGTTGTGGTACAGTACTGGTGACTAAACAAGTGATTAATTCTTTGACTTGTGAAATTATTATTGTTTACACAGCCAGTAGGCTGCTTAGTTAGTCAGGCACGGTTGATACATTGTTTGGCTTAGGTTATTCCGTGCCTCTCTCTCCTTCTTTTTGCTACACTATGATTGGCTGGACTTGCGGAACCAGCCAATCAGGACACTCCAACGAACTAAAGCATCAACGAATCAGAGCTCTGAGTGCTGGAGTGTTCCTATTGGTTGTTATAAAGTTGGGGGCGTGTTTTGACATTTGGAATGTGTATATAGTTGTGGCTTGCCGCGTGTTCTTTTCAGTTGGTGTTCTTCCTTAATAAATAGCTATGTTGAAATCACTTCAGCGTCTGAACCCACTACATAATAGAGCCTGTCTTCGGTCTGTCTGCTTCCAGTTTTCAATAAAGCTGTTACTATGAGCTGAAATCTCAATACTTAATAGGAGCATTGGTAGGGTTTGTGATTTGTTGTGACCAGGTGTAGCAATTCTGTTTTAAACCTGCCTTGGACCTTTATTACAGCTCCTCCTTACGTTACCTTAAATTTTTACTTCAGGTGGACCCTGGTCACAGCCAACACTCCTTTTTCCCTCACACATACAGAGTGTCAGGTATTCTCTGCTTTACTCATACCTTGAAAACACCTTCCCTACTGCTAACACCACATTTTGTCATATCTGAGTGACCTATAAATTGGTGCCTCACAAAATTTTTCACTTCTACCAAAGGCTTTTGCCTTAGATCTCTTCCGTTTAGCTTGTATTGTAGAAAGGCTTTGTTATTGATGGTAGTATGACAGAAAAGTAAACGCCTGGGGGGAGACAGTGAAGTAAAAAAGGATCCTAAATTCCAGATGAATCAGGTGTTTTGCTTAATCAGAAGCAGAATTTATTTCTAAGTACATATGTGTAATGGCTGCAGAGCCCTGATGAACATCTTGGATTCAGAATAGGTTCATAAGCTGGGTGGTTTCATAAATAGTTATATATTCTTAAAGGTATACTCACAGACCCAGTCACAAATACTAATTTTCCACACAGTTCTTCACTTACAAAATAACTCTCTTATCCACACAGACACAGACTCACTTAGGTGCCACACAGATTATCTGAGCTAAACAGAATGACCCCACTCTGAGACACGGTTGTCAGGTCCCCCTGGCTCAAACCAGGGCATGGGGAGGTAGGAGGGGGCATGTGATAGGAGTACTTATGCCTCGTACATGTACACAGTGCACACATGCTCCAAAACATTTCTGCATCATGCCACAAATTACATCATTCCTGGGGTGACGTGGAAGAATTTCCAAACATGCAGGAGTGAGCTCCGGGGAGTTCTTGACCCATTCCCATACCTTTCCCCCCTGCTGACCAGGTGAGAGGTGGGGGTGGGGCAGAGGCTGGGAGAGGGGGATTCCCCCCACCAGGGGAATAGGATCCCTACTCTGAAATATGCACATAGACTAACTAAGGCTTCCACACAGTTTTCCTGACAGAATTAGGCTCTCATAGTTTGCCTGATTTTGCCAGAATGAATATTTTCCCTCAGCACTCTGTCTATAAACTCCATTTCACTCTGCCCCCTAGAGTACAGCTATCATACAATCACAGTACACCTCACTTTCTCATCCAGCCCCTCTCCTTCTGTCTTCAGAGGCCTGCATTTAAACCCACAGTAAACTACTTATATATTAATACCCAGGTAACCCTAATCTGAGGATACTTAAATTTGGAGATTCAAGCCATGAACAAACAAGCTAGATCTTCCTACACACCTCAAACATGCCCCAGATTTGCATAAAAAATCTGAAATAAAATAATCTAAAATAATAAAGGATAAAACCTGTAACGTTAACCAGATGCCCTCAGCAGATGTTACTAGGCAACCATAACCATTCAGCCAGTATTCCAGGCTTAGTTTCTGTCAGTAAAAGTCAAGGAGAGGGACCAAGGCCCGGGCCATTTTCAGTGCTGTTTTGGCCTTTGCGTAGGCTTCCCTGTCCCCTCAGCCTCTGCCTCCTGCCACCTCTCACCCTCAGACAGCTCTGATTGGTTAGCAAATGACCCAGTACACCTCATGTTGACTCTGGCTCTGTTCCTGGGAGGTGCCCTTGTGCCCCACAAGCAACATGTTGGAGAGCGTTTTGGACTGCACCAAAAAGGGAAAGGCAGGGAAGTCCCACTGTCAGCAGAGATTTACCACCGAATCCAAGCCTAACATCTATTTAACATTAATGCATCTCCTAAAACTTGTTTGAAGAAGAACATGCCTGTCGTCAAGTTGCAGCCGATGCATAGCAACCCCTTCCATGGTGTATTCCAGGCAAGCTATGAACAGAGGTGGCTTGCCATGGTCTTGCTCAGCAAAGCAGCCCCTGTCCTGTTTGGTGGTCTCCTGTCCAAGTACCTATTACAGCCAACCTTGTGTAGCTGCTTAGATAAGGTAGGCTATTCAGGTTGCTCAAAACTTATTTCCTTAGAAGTCAGTTCCATTTAATACAGTAAGATCTACATTGATTTAGCTTTTTTGCCTTAATTAAAATTCTAATTTAAGACCTTACGCACACACACCATAAATCTCATAACACTATGTTGGAACTCTAAACGATAAGGGTTTTTTTTTCTTTCCATAATCTCTGTTGATTCTTTTCTACCATTATCCCCGACTGCCTTATGGAAACAACTGGAGGGAGACTATGCTCTGGCAGATGCTTCAATAGTTCATTATTTGTGAATTTTAAGAACAACATATTGTCTTTGTTGAAAGGCAGATCAGCAAGGTGGTGGATGAGTTCATGAATCACCTGCTACCAGGTAAGAAAGATAATGGCAAAAAAAAAGTTGTATGTCCGTCAACTCCGTTACAGATCATTTTTCAAACTCTGCTAAGGACAGGCGTGGAGAGGAGGATGTCAGGATGGCTGCTTGTAACTTTAAAATTATCTTCCAAATCCCAGTGGGGAAAACCTACTTCAGCTCCTGCAAGAACTGCCAAACAAATCTAGGTTGCAGCAATTTAAAAAGAAAACAACAAACCTTGAAAGTCTAGAGCCAGCTGTTACTTGCCTGAATATCTTTATGGTGAACAAGCGCTTATAAAACCAGAGCATTAAAAAGGGGGCCATTTGTGCTGCTCTTACTTATTATTTATTTATGTAACTATTTATAACCTGCTTTTCTTCAGGGGGACCCAAAGCAACTTACAACATTGCTCTCTCCTCTGCCCCTTGATCCTTGTGACCCTGTGAGGTAGTTTAGTCTGAGAAATAATAACTAATTCAGTATCGTGCAGTGAGCTTCCCTGGTAGAATCAGGATTTAAACCTGAGTTTTCTAGATCTTGGTCCACTGCTTGAACTACTACACCACACTGCCTCTCTTATGATGAAGACCAGTCAACCAGAGTCCAACTCATTTGCCTGGGAACGCTCCAGACCTGTTAGTAACTGCTAAGTTGTGAAAAGCCCTGACCTGACCAGGTATGTAAAATGACATCAAAAAATGAGGTTTCGACAATGACCTCACAAACTGTGAGCGTGTAACTTATTGCATTATTTAAAATCAGAAAATAGCTGGCTTCAATTAGACAAGCCTTCCAAACATTTATGCTCATAAGCTGTTCCAATTTAAATGCCAGCAAAAAGCCTGGCAGCCACAGCCCTACCATCATCAAAACTAAATGAAGAGAGCAGAAAAGGTGACCCAGTTAATTGTTACACGCTCAGAATCCTGCAGTTGTCACATCTTCTGTTCTAACCTTAGTACTCTTTAGTCACTTACCCAGCACCAGTGCCTATACAGCAAGGGAAAGCTGCTCTGGAAGCGGCAGTGTCGGTGAAGCTTCAGCCGCAGCGACAGTGGAAGAATCCTTCCACTGTCGCTGCAGCTGAAGCTTCACCGACACTGCCGCTTTCTCCAGAGCAGCTCCCTAGGAGCAGGCAGCCTGCAGGATGCCCTGGGAGAAAGTAGCAGCTGCCCACCCCCAAACGAAGCCCTCTTGTGGCTCTTCAGGCAGCGATTCTAACAGAGAGGGGAAGGACCACTCGGACTTCACTTCCCAGGTAACCTTGCGAGAAAAATCTAGTGTTATCCACGTGAAGAAAGTCACTTGTAGTCACACTCTGAGCCTGTTAAACAATCTGAAAGAGAGAAAAGGGAGAAAAAAAACAGGAAGCATTAATGCCCTGACCAGCAAACAAAGACACCAACATCAAAATGAGCTAAACAAAGTGATCTATCTATCTATCTATCTATCTATCTATCTATCTATCTATCTATCTATCTATCTATCTATCTATCTATCTATCTATCTATCTATCTATCTATCTATCTATCTATCTATCTATCTATCTATCTATCTATCTATCTATCTATCTATCTATCTATCTAAGCACTATTATCTTCCTTTAAGTGTTCTCTTAAAGGAAAAAGAAATCATTCACCACCCGGAAAATATACACACCCACTATGACTCCTTTGCAATGCATTTTGCAGATAAAATGGCTCACATCCAGCATGACAAAGAGGGAAACTACACGAGGCACCTGGGCACATGTCATGTCAGGTTCCGCAAGGTTCCCTGGGTAGTGTAATCTTGCTGCTCGATGCAATTCTCTGCTGGGGGAAGAGCAATAAGAGGGATTCTCTCTCTCTTTCAAAAAGTCTTGGCTTGGGTGTTCCTCTGGAGGCTCGTGGTGGGGGGAAGGATCGTAACAAGAGGTGGGAAATCCAGGGTGACTTTTTGCAAGAGAGAGAGAAAATCCACGATACAATTCTCCGCCAGGGAGAAGAATGATGGGGGAGAGTCTCTTTCTCTTGCAAAAAGCTGCCCTGGATATCCTGCCTCCTGTTACATCCATCTCCCCCACCCCGCCCTGAGCTCCCAGAAGAAAACCCGAGCCAAGGCTTTTTGAGAGAGAGAGAGAATCCATCCTATTGCTCTTCCCCCAGTGGAGAATCACATGGAGTGGTTGTTGTTTGCAAGACTACACTTCCCAGGGAACATTGTGGGACCCGACATGTGAAGAACACGTGTCTGGTGTCTGGTGTAGTTTGGCTCTTAGAC
Organism: Eublepharis macularius; assembly: GCF_028583425.1. Classification (NCBI taxonomy): domain Eukaryota; kingdom Metazoa; phylum Chordata; class Lepidosauria; order Squamata; family Eublepharidae; genus Eublepharis; species Eublepharis macularius. The sequence goes on from NC_072798.1 coordinate 94,242,391, forward strand.
ACCACCACTGGCTAGGTTCAATCTCAGGATGCCTCAGGAGATACTGAAGCACAGTATAGTCCTAACTTCAGGGAAGATTTTCAGTTTGTGGGTCTGGTGAAGCAGATATAGAAGCATGCAGCTCACCACATGTCGGCTTGCCCCTTACCCCTCATGACTAACAGAACCGTGCCAGGCTGGGTTGGTTGAGTGGGTCCAGGAGGTAATAAATGCCTCTCTGCCTGGGGGTGTCATTCTGACCACTTTGAAAAAGGCGGTTGTGAAAGCCTACCTGAAGAAGACATCCCTGTACCCTAATGACCGTAACTACTGCCAAGTGGCAATGGTTCTCTTCATGGCAATGCACACAAGCAAGTGGTGGTTATGCTGCTTCCGGTGATAATTGGAAAAAACAATATAGAACACGTTTCAATTTGGATTCAGGCCTGGGTTTAGGACGGAAACAGCCTTGGTCGCCCTGACTGATGACTTTCACTGGAAAAATTACAGAGGGAGGTCATCCCTGTTGATCCTCCTGGATCTCTCGGTGTCTTTGATACCATTGACCATAGTATCATAGTATTGGAGGAGGGGTGCCATGTTTTGGTGTTTCTGCTCTTATATGACTGGCAGACTGGTGGTGCAGGAGAATGGTGCTTGGCCCCATGCCATTTATGCTATGGGGTCCCACAGGGTTCCACCTTGTCCACCATGCTGTGTAACACGTACATGAAACCATTGGGAGAGGCTGTCCAGAGATTTGGTGTGAGGTGTCACCAATATGTGAATGACACCGAGCTCTGGTACTCCTTAAAAGCTAAGCCAGGTGGGTCTGTGGAAGTCCTGAGCAGCTGCCTGGAGGACATAATTGGATGGATGAGAGCCAATATTGGAGCTCAGTCCAGACAAGACTGAGGTGCTATTTTGGTAAACAGAAAAGGTGCTCGGGGATAATGGAGTTATCATGTCCTGGAGGCTTTGATGTTTGAGGAAATATCACAGCAACATTGAAATGGCTTCTTTGAGGACAGGGAAGTCTGGATCTTCTTGGTCTTGCCCACATTGGCACATTTTCCTCTGGCCCAATCACCCACAGAAGCTGCCCCCCCTCACACCACTTGGTATTTTCTTTAATTGACAATTGAGATATCAACATAACTGTGTATCAATATGTCAATTACAAGTTTTAAAGCCGTCAAAAAAGTCACCTCAGAGTACTAGAGCGTGAAAAATGCAGGGAAATCTACCATGTGGAAGCTACGCAGTTGCTGCTCTGCATCAGCAGCCACAGGGATAATGGAGAAGCCACAGGAAAGCATTGCCGTATGGAAAATCCCTTCACTTCAGCATACTAAAAATGAAGATGTCAACTTTTAATTGGATGTGGATAATATTGTTTTCCTTTGATTTCCCTTCAAAGCAAGTGAAAGTGAAAGCTAGCCTAGGTATTACCAAGTGCATCAGTGGGCAGGAATAGGAAGCAGGATGGGCAGAGAATATTTCCTTTTCAGTTTGGAGTTTTGAGAAGTCTTTGCACCAGTTTCAAACAAGGTTTGTATTTTCATATTTTCTTTTTTTCATATTTCCATTTTTCTTCAAGAGCTTTACAACCAGGGCTTTTTTTCTAGGAAAAGAGGTGGTGGAACTCAGTGATGGAACTCAGAACCGCACAATGATGTCACTTTGGGTTAGCTGGAACAAGGGGGGAGTTTTTTAAAGTTTAAATCGCCCTTGGCGAAAATGGTCATGTGGCCAGTGGCCCCGCCCCCTGATCGTCAGACAGAGGGGAGTTGAGATTGCCCTCCGCGCCGCTCCAGCGGCGCAGAGGGCAATCTCAACTCCCCTCTGTCTGGAGATCAGGGGGCGGGGCCACCAGCCATGTGACCATTTTCAAAAGGTGCCTGAACTCCGTTCCACCACGTTCCCACTGAAAAAAGCCCTGTTTACAACTAATTGAAAAAAACACAGTCTAGAGAAGCTGTAGCCCTGTATGAAGAGACTATCAGCTCAAACACTGGATGATCTTTTCGACAGTACATTTGAACAAGAGCATTCCAACAGGGGCACCTGGGTTAGCTGAAAGGATGACTCATCACTGGGCCATTACTTGAGGGAAATGCTTTAGTCCAAGGAGTTCAAGGAATAACAACAACAACAACAACATTCGATTTATATACTGCCCTTCAGGACAACTTAACGCCCACTCAGAGCAGTTTTCAATGGGTTTTCTTATTATCCTCACAACAATCACCCTGTGAGGTGGGTGGGGCTGAGAGAGCTCTGAGAGAGCTGTGACTGACCCAAGGTCCTACTGCTCTTAACCTCTACACCAAACTGGCTCTGTGGAAGGAGCTCTCATTTAGTGGTAGAACATCTTCTTTGCATGCAAGGTCCGAGCTTCAATCCCCAGCATCTCCAGGTAGTATGTGATGTGAAAGACCTCAACCTGAGACCCCGGAGAGTCACTGCCAATAGGCAGTACTGATGTGAAGAACCAAAAGTCTGATTCAATATAAGGCAGATCCATGTGAATTTTTTTCACTGTATTCCTCCTCTCTGGCAAGATCTTTTGAAGAAGACTGAAGGGCAGTACAAGGACAATATTATTCAGAATAATGATAGCTAGAAATCTCCAGTGGCGTCCTGCAAAGCTGTACATGTACATTTAGCACGAAATAAAAAGTCCTCAGTATCCAACAGGAAAAGTGCTGTCGACTTCCCTTTTCCAATCTAGGTGATGACTCAGGCTAAATAGATACTGCTGTGTATCCAACACAAAGATTTCATTCTCCATAAGTTAGACTTGGAGAGAAAAGGGGTATAATATACGGCAAGATATTTAGATTGTTATTTAGACAAAATGACTGCACTGTCAAGATCTGTACTATCTTCAATCATTACTGAATTTAATCCAAACAGAATATATTTTCCCGTTTATCCACAGGCAAACAGCCTATTGGAAATCTTTAAAAATGAGAAATTGATCGAGAAAGTTCCACGTGAGCAGAAAATAGACGCTCATGAAGTAAGCCTATATTGGATTGAGGTGAGTATTGTCTTCCACATCACTTTTGCTTACCTGGCTAGTCATCAAATTGATTTTCATCTGCTCCACAAGAAGGAAATCGTTTGATTCCCACACATAAATTATACAGTTGCTAACTGTGACAAATAACCTTGCCAACCACCCACTCCTCCAATCTGGCATACAGACTAAGGGCAACTGTTCTCCTCAAAAACCAGGCTAAAGGCCCACAATTAATTTTTTTTAAGACTTGGTTACTAATACGCAATAATAAAAGGGAAAATAGCTATGGGTGATGCCCTAGAACATTTCAGATAGCACGTTCGAGAGAGAACAAGAAAAAGCTGCACTTTTAAATATAAATCAGGATTATAATAAACAAAGGAAAATAAAACTAACTGCTAAAGCAATGTTTGATGAGTGTCTGCTAATGACAGAAGAACAGTGCAATCCTATGGAGCATTATGTATGTATGTATGTATGTATGTACGTATGTATGTATCTCCATTTATACTTCGCCTTTCTCCCCAATGGGAGACCAAAAGAGGCTTACATCCTCCTCCTCTCCTCCATTTTTTCTTCACAACAACCTTGTGAGGTAGGTAAGGCTGTGAGTATGTGACTGATGCAAGGTCAGCCAGCTAGCTTCCATAGAGTGGGGAATCGAATCCGGGTCTCCCAGATCCTAATGTGTCACTCTAGGCATTCTAGCCATGATGACTAGACATGGGCACGAACAGCACTACGAACAGAAAAAACCCACGAACAGCCTAATCTGTTCTCGAACAAGCTGTTCATGAGGCCCCCATCCTAAATGAACAGGCGGTCGTTGCAAGCCTCATTCATTGCCTTTGGCAGCCCTTCCTCAAGCCAGACAGTCTGGCTCCTGCAATCAATCCCCTTGGCAACCAGGAGGGACTGAACTCTGTCTGAACTCCTTCTGGCTTTCCTTCTGGCTTTAACCCTTCAAAGTACTTCCAGCAGAGAGTCTCGTTTTTGCCACTGTGAAGAGGAAAATGACAGCCAACAGGGAGACCTGTAGATTATGCCCTCCCCAAGGTGCAATCTCTCTGAAACTTGGGAGGTCTTCAGAGGACAGTGAGGACTATGTCCTCTGCAAATTTGGTGGGCACTGGACATTGGGAAGGTCAGTTTGTGGGGTGTTTAAAGGGCCCTGACCCTTGCACGTGCAGGAAAGGGCCCTTTAAACTATCCGCTGACAGGTGGCAGGGGGGAATTCCCCCCTGCCGCCTGCCAGCGGATAGTTTAAAGGGATCTTTAAAGGGCCAGGTAAGCGGGTTTGAGGGGAGGGTGGCTAAGTGGAGGTGGTTGGGTTGGGGGTGGTTTTGGCCCCCACGAACAACGAACAATGAACATGTCCAGGAACAGTTCATGTTCGTCCATGTTCATTGTTCATTGTTCGTGGATGGCAACGAATGACGAACAGGGTGTTTGGGGTTTTTCCCCCCGTTCATGCCCATGTCTAGCCATGAGACACCACACTGGCTCTCTCATTACACCTTTCTAAGCCCAATGTCAATGGGCTTAGAAGGGCGTAACACTAAGGGTGGAAATACACATTATGAAGTAACTAAGAACACTAAAAGGCATCTCATTTCATGTGACCACCCTCTAACTTTCCATGCGCTCACTCGCACAGTCGCACTTGCATTTGCTCCATGTGAGTACATTTATGCATTCAATATCTTTGTTTTCTTTGCAACCCCTGTAGTTAATCTTTGACAAGGAACTGCTCTGTTTACAGCTGCCAAATTCCCATTTTCTCCAACCTTCCGCATCCATTCATTGAAATGCAGATCTTGACACTTTCTCACACCTTAATGAAATGCAAACTGGCAAGTCAGAGGAGCCTACCACCCCTGAGAGTTCTCACTGTGAAAACAGAGCGGAATTAGCGCTCTGCCCTCCCTGACTTGGTGAATGCAATCACACAAAGGAAGCTCTGGTGAAATCGGTGTGTACGTGTCCCGAGCAAGAAACAGGCTGCATGTGAATTGAGGACAACACATAAAACCCTGCCCTTGAGTGGCCCCAGGTACTTAGTGATGTGCATTTCCACTCTTAGTATGGCCTTGCAAATGTCCGATTCAAGCCCGACTGAGAGATGCTGAGCAACGTTTGGAAGGGACTGGCCTCAAGGGGAGTCATCTGTCAGGGGCAAGCAGGTTCCAGGGGGCCAGCTTTACAGGTACCATAAAAACTCCCAAGGAAAACCAACGTTGCTTTCCAAATGCTCAGAATCCCAGTGAGCTCTTATGTAATAGTGCAGGTGGGCTACCTGTCCAAAACCCAAGCTTCAGCTGAGGGCCAAACCAGACATTACAATGGCTGTGGGTTGGACCCATGGCTGCCGTACCATTTAGTTTGGCCTTGAGAAACTGGGCTAATTGAGAGTCTCTCTACATGAGATGCCTGAGTGCATGTTCATCAAGTACCGGGAGACGCGATGTTAGCCATTCAACCTGGCAAAGAGCAATTGAGGGGAAACTCCAGGAGCATCATGGTCTTCCTCCCCAAGCCTTATTGCATCTTGGGTACCAAAAAGCAAAAGAAGCAATCAAACAGCAGCTCTAGGATCATGCCCTACAATCAGACCAGGCACAGATTCAGAAATACTCAATAATTCTGCAGCATGTCAAATGCTTCCAACCAGCAGATTATCTTAGATCTCTTGAGACACAGACAGACAGACAGATCCCTCCGCCACCTCTGGCATGCTGGACTGTCTCCCCTTCCGGAGGTTTTACTCTGCTGCCCTTACTGATAAAAATTTTGAATTAACCGAGCCTCAGCAGAGCAAAGACTCCAGAAGAGGAGATATCAGTGGCAGCAGAGGGCTGTGAGAGAATTGGTCCCCCTTGAGCGATCTCCGCTGGCTCTGTCATTTAAAACTACATTTCCCAGCTAACTTTGTGTCTCCCGACATGTGAAGAACACGTGTCAAAAGTATTGTGTAGAGAGACTCCGAGAGTCATGGTTTCAATGCCTCCAATTCCTTTTGTCGTAATGGTGTTAAGACTTGGAAAGTACAGCTTTGCTGGCCTTCTTCCTCTTCCTCTAATATTTTGCACCTCATTACAGAGCATCTAAAAAGGTTAAATACTTATTCTAAGGCAGTGGCACTCAGTCTGAGGATCATGGAGGGCCACATTCACAATTTTCATTGACCAAAGACTGCCGCATGCCCTGTACACCCCACCACCCCAAACATGCACAAACAAGAATAGATAACATAGCTCTTTAATTACCAGGGAACCTCTGAGCATCTGGGGTTGTCTTTCCCCACTACCAGGAGGTTTTGTTAATGGGCTAGCCCAACAGTGGTATGCCCCTTTGCACCACTTTACTCTGCTGCATATGTTGACCCAGTCTCAAACACAGAACCCCAACATCTCCGCAACCTTGGTATAATCCTCATGGGCTAGTTGTGCTATATTAAAAAAACATTTTGTCTTGGGCCCACAGTAATTATGAAAATTATTTCAATTTCTAAAGAAACGGCACGCTTTCCTGGAAGATGGAGCAGATACCATGGGGAACAGTGCTCGGAAGAGCCGCAGGAGGCATGTCAAAGAGAGACGCATGGCTCCTGATTCAGTGTGTGAGCATCTCTAAACGTTTTGGGATGATGTTTTGCTGTGCACCTTTATCTTTTAATTTAAGTGCAAATGCAACAGTTGGTGTAGTTTCAGGATTCTGTCGCATGAATGATCAGGCCCGGCAGCTTGTCCCCTACCTATCAACCCATGAGTTAACTGCAGTGATCCAAGCAATGGTCACCTCTAGATTAGACTACTGCAACTCGCTCTACGCAGGGCTTCCCCTGAGCCTGATCAGGAGGCTACAGCCGGTCCAAAATGCAGCTGCGTGAGTAATTGCAAGGGTCCCAATTAGGGAACATATAACACCTATACTACGCCAACTGCATTGGTTACCAGTTGAGTACCGGGTCCGGTTCAAGGTTTTGGTGTTGACCTATAAAGCCCTATGCGGACTGGGCCCAGCATATCTGCAGGACCGCCTCTCCCCATATATACCCCAGAGGATGCTTTGTTCAACAAATAAACAACTGTTGGTGGTCCCTGGCCCAAGGGAGGCCCGCCTTGCCTCAACCAGAGCCAGGGCCTTTTCGGTCCTGGCACTGACCTAGTGGAACTCTCTGTCTGAGGAAACCAGGGCCCGGCGGGATTTATTATCTTTCCGCTAGGCCTGTAAAACAGAGATGTTCCACTAGGCATATAGTGGAGGCTAGGTTCCCCAAAGAGGTCACATGACAGGTGGCCCCGCCCACCTGACTCAACCATTTTAGGCCTGTTTCAGCCTGGATTGGGGCCAAAACGGCCCGGATTGTGCCTCTGACAGGTGATGGATCACTCTCCTGCTCAGCAGCGGCCTGTTCCTGACCATTTTGGGCCCCTTTTCATCCATTTTCAGCCCCTTTTTGCCATTTTGGGCCCAATTTCAGCCCTGAATGGCTAGGATTGGGTCCAAAACAGCCAGGATAGGTGTTGTCAGGGGGTGTGGCATATGCAAATCAGTTATGCTAATGACACACTTCCAGTGATGGCAAAGGGTGTGGCATATGCTAATGAGTTATGCTAATGAGTTCCTCCAGCTCTTTTTCTACGAAATGACCCCTGACCATGATAATGGGGGAAGTCACTATGGAGCCTAGAAACATAACACAGCCTGAAGAACACGTGACCCAATGCCAGGAGACTCTGTTGGCAAAATGCTTTTGCAGCAGTCAAAACATCAAAGTGATTTAAGATTAACAGCAGCTTTATTATTAGAACTGACAAAACTGAATAGGAAAGCGGATAGCTATATCTAGCTGCCCAGCTAATTTGAGAGAGTGTGTAAGTGTGAGCTGGGAGATCCAGTTTGGTGTAGTGGTTAAGAGCGGTAGGACTCTAATCTATAGAGCCACGTTTGGTTTCCCGCTCCTCTGCTTGAAGCCAGCTGGGTGACCTTGTGTCAGTCACAGCTCTCTTAGAGCTCTCTCAGACCCACAGGGTAATTGTCGTGAGGATAATAATAACACACTTTGTAAACTGCTCTGGGTAGGGTGTTAAGTTGTCCTGAAGGGTGGTATATAAATTGTGGTGGTGGTGGTGGTTGTAGGAGGAGGGGGACAGCCTAAGATTAGCATTTTGCAGACAGACAAGGGGGAAAGGTCCTTAAGAAAGAAGGTGTTCCTTCCTACAGTCATGTGTATCGAGAGCCTGCCCCCTGCAGGATCTTTTCTTATGTGTATAGTAGACATTGGTATATTCCAACACTCTCTAGTTGGGCCAGTAGCATGGATGTGAGGGCAATCTGGCTGCGACATCTGTCACCCCATTGATCGCCAGGGTTGATTCGGCTGATCTGGCTGGCTAGGCGGGTGTCCCCTTCCTCCCTCACCGCTCCATGTGCGTCCCTCCCGAAGCTGCGCGCTCGGTGGAAGAGGACGACCATCCCAGATAGAAGGAGTGTACCGTTCTTCGGTCAAGGGTATACGATAGCTGTGCTCCCCTGCTAGAACCTCCAAACAAGCATACAGATCTATGGTTTCCAGGCTTCAAGCCAGCAGCTCCTGAGCCTGCTTGCAGGGAGGGCGGAATATAAATACGATAAAAAAATAAAAATAAAAATAAAATAATAGAGAACAGTGAAAAAAAACAGGAGATTTGAGCAAATGTTTGGTAAACAGAAGCATCCGACCTATACAAATACTTGAGAATTAATTTGTAGTGAGAATTTCCCACATCCAAATACACATCTGGTGTCTAACATATTTAGGAGAGGAGCTGAGTAAATTGTGACGCTGGTGCCTGGGAGGAAGCATTGAAATGAACTAGTAGGAAGTATTAATCACCCTGCCTCCCCCTCCTTCTCCTTCTCAGCGGTGACTCAGAACAAGAAAGTGTTTTCCTTCCTTCAAGGAATGACGTTTCGTTCTAGAGGGGGAAAGATGCTCGTTCAAAACGGTTGGAAGCAAAATGTGACACTTTATCACCTCTGAACTTGTGACAAAGCCAACAACTTTTGGATACAGATACACATGATAATTCATAAAATTTTGACTATCAATATACTTTTTTGTTGGGACTAATGGAAAGACTGCCGGAAAACAGAGATGGTACTCTAGATCTATATAGCAGCAAGGTTATTATATGTTTAAAAAAACAGTAGCAAGGTTATTATATGTTTAAAAATGGAAGAGTCCGATAGAGGAGTGGAAAGTGAAGATGATGAATTTAGCCAAGATGACTAAACTTGCGGCTTTGATTAGAGAGAAGACAGTATCTACCTTTATAACAAATTGGAAACCCATTATTGGCTTTCCATGTGAAACAGAAAAAAATGAACTGATGATTTGTGGTTTTGAAGCGTAAGAGGGAAAGGGGGGATTGTGGCAGTGGTGTTGGCTCAAACTTGCAGGTGTCCTGGCTATGTCCCTGCTGTTGGCCCTCAGCATGCTGCTGGGCCCTGGAGCAGTGGCCCCAGCCTTCCCAGCTGCCACACTCCCCTGCGCTGTCTCTGCCACAGCCACTGAGTGGCTCCTTGCTGCAGCATCCCCCTGTATCGGCCCGGTAGTCCCTGCCAGTTGTCAGGCCGCCCCGATGCCAGGTGGGTGTTGCCTGAGGCCTTCAGGGAGAGTGAAGGCCATCTGTGGCTGGTAGCGCCATGTCGTGTTGCAAGGCCAGCCCCGGTCACAGGTCCTGTTTAAGCATAGTTTAGGTGGGTTGCCATGTTGGTCTGCAGTAGGACAGCAGGAATTGAGTCCAATGGAAACTTAGAGACCAACAAGATTTGCAGAGTCAGAGATCCCTTCTTCAGATACAATTAGGAATGGAGATCCCTGAGCCTTTATATCCCAGCCAAAGATGGCTGGGGTGTTACAAGGAAGGGCATCAGGATGTAAAGGTACTATGCAGCTTGATTAGCAGAAATTAACATCTGTAGCAAGATAATCCTATGTCTCTGTTCAGCCCAGGTGTGTGTGTGCATGCTTTGCTCTGAATCTGTGAATTAACTCAATTTCAGCAATCTCACGTCGTCATCTCCCCTTGAAGTTTCTTTTGTTTGAGCACAGCCACTTTTAGGTCAGCAATAGGATGTCCTGGAAGATTAAAATGTTTTTGAGTGTCGTGATTTTTAACGTCAGATTTATGTCCATTTATTCTTTTGTGTAGGAACTGACCTGTTTCTCCAATGCAGAGAGTAGAAGGGCGTTACTGACTCCGGAAACATCGTCTCCTACAACACAACCTCACCCACCCACTCTGAAAGAAATGCTATAAATAGCCTCAGAAATAATCCAGACATCATGATTAAAAATAGATGACAAAGGAGGATTTGTCATCATGGACAAATCTGACTATATCCAAGAAATTGAAAGACAACTCTCCAATACTACATTCTACAAATGATTAACCTCAGATCCCACTCAGGAATACCAAAGAGAATTAAACAGGATTTTAAAGGAGTTACCCACACACATACAGGAACAAAACCAGGTACTTTCTATCTGCCCAAAATACACATGCTTGGCAACCAAGGACATCCTATTGTCTTGGGCACAGGGGCCATCATTGCTGGGGTGTCTGGCTGCATGGATTCCATTCTCAGACCCTATGTCCTCAATGCCCCAGTTATGTGCAAGACATCACAGACTTCCTGAGAAAAGTGCAGTCAGTTGACAATCTACCAGGTTATGCTATTTTGGCAACCAAGAATGTTGCGTCTTTATACACCAACATCCCCCACAAAGATGGACTAAAAGCCATTAGGAACACCATCACTGACCACAACGCAGCTGACCTCACTATCAAGCTCTGCCCATTTGTCTTCACCTGCAAATGCTTCAGATTTGGTGAAGATACATTCCTTCAAATCAACGGCACAGCCATGGGCACCCGCATGGCACCACAGTATGCCAACATTCTCATGGTTGACTTGGAACTATGCTTTCTCAGCTCCCACCCACTAACACCCCTTCTGAACTTGAGACTAAGAGCTAAACTACAAGAGACAAAATACACGAGGACAAGCACATGAAGGGAGTCACAATGGTAGCCGCGAAGCGGAGTTTTAAAAGAGATCAGAAGGTTTTGTCAATTTCCCCTCTCTACAGAGCCACAGAGATCCCTGCTCAGAGGGTTTGTCCTCTTTGCCTCTTAGAAGGGGAGGTGAAACTGACAGCAAAGAGGAAATTAACAGACCCTCTGAGCAGGGATCTCCCTGGCTCTGTAGAGAGGGGAAATTGACAAAGCCCTCCGATCTCTTTTAAAACTCAGTTTCCCGGCTAACATTGCGATTCCTTTCACATGCTTGTCCTCGTGTAATTTGTCTCTTGTAACTTAGCTGTTATTGTTGACATTTTCATCATCCGGACACATGGGAAAGAAGCACTGGAGGAATTTCACCAGGCTTTTAGCAACTTTCACTCCACCATTAAACTGAGCGTGAATCAATCCACACAGTAAGTACAAATACATGGCGGATGCTTAAGAACCATCTTATGCCAGAAACCTTCTGATCAGCAAACGTATCTACATATATGCCTCCAGTCACTATCCTAAACAGTACAAAAAGTGGATGCCCACAGCCAGAGGAATGAATGTAACAACAGTATAAATAATTAATTAAATATAGAAATTCAAAGTGCTAAAGTGACTCAGTGCTTACATAAATACTAATGAATATTATACAAAACTAGTAATCCCTAAGCAGCATTCCAAGAAACTAGAATCACATTCCAATTTAAAGGTACATGCAACTTGAAATATACAACAGTGTCTAATTATTGGCTGTAAATTCACAGTCAAATGCAGTTCAAAAAATTCCAAATGTGATGCATTCTTTCATTCCTCTTCACAGGTATTCTGAAACTGACACAATCTAATCCTCTTCTTTCTCCTTTAGGTGTACAAAAGGTGGATGATCCGATGGAAGCACTCATATAGCAGGTAAGTCTCTAACAGAAAAGGCAGTCTTTAATCCTGTTTTTTTTTCTTTACAGATGGAGCCAGGAACTGCGGAGGTGGGGGCGGGGGGTGCAAGAACCCCCTCTGGACCCAACAAGGGGCTGGCTGAATGGTTTACTTGTTTCATCAAATTGCTTCTTCAAGGGCCACAAACCTGGCCCACCTATATCCAGTGTGTAATAAAAAGTAATCTCAGTAAAAGTTTTCAATCAGAATTTACAATTGTTATACCATTTAATGGGAAAAGACCACGTAGAAATGTACAAAACTCACCACCTTCAAAGGCAAATATGTTACAGCTGCCAGTCTCAGCGCACCACACTCTCTGGCTGTGCACAACACCTCTCCCTGAAATAATCAATTTAAACCCAAACAGACACTAACAATTTCAAAGTTAAAGGTACAATGTCCTTCCAAAAGCAATGGAGCAATACAGCTCAATAAATCTCACAAAAAGCTCTGAGAGTGGAAACACACGAGATGTATTTCATGTGAAGAGCACTTGATTGGTCCCCTAAGCATCCCTGGGAGTGGTAACCCTGCCCCTCTCCAAGCAACTGGTCCTGATTGGTCCCACAAGCATCCCTGGGAGTGGTAACCCTGCCCCTCTCCAAGCAACCGGTCCTGATTGGTCCCGCAAGCGTCCCTGGGTGAGGTAACCCTGCCCCTCTCCAAGCAACTGGTCCTGATTCCTGATTGGTCCTGCAAGCATCCCTGGGAGTAGTAACCCTGCCCCTTTCCAAGCAACTGGTCCTGATTGGTCCCGCAAGCATCCCTGGGTGAGGTAACCCTGCCCTTCTCCAAGCAACTGGTCCTGATTCCTGATTGGTCCTGCAAGCATCCCTGGGAGTAGTAACCCTGCCCCTTTCCAAGCAACTGGTCCTGATTGGTCCTGCAAGCGTCCCTGGGTGAGGTAACCCTGCCCTTCTCCAAGCAACTGGTCCTGATTCCTGATTGGTCCTGCAAGCATCCCTGGGAGTAGTAACCCTGCCCCTCTCCAAGCAACTGGTCCTGATTGGTCCCGCAAGCGTCCCTGGAAGTGGTAACCCTGCCCCTCTTCAAGCAACTGGAGGAAAACTGAGCAAAGTGGATTTTCTTGCAAAGAACAGCTGCTCTACTGGAGAGATTCTCTCTTTCAAATATCCAACCAGATGATTTTCCTTCAGGAGTTCAGAGATAAGGAGGGAGGGGGATGTAACAGGACCCTGCCAGAAGAAGAATGAGAGGGACTGGGTTTCTTTCTCGCTCGCAAAACACCTCAGCTTTTTTTCTGCTTCTTGTTACGTTGTTCCCTACCTCCCCCCACCCCCATCCTTAGCTCCTGGAGGACTTTTGAAAGAGAGAGCGAGAGAGTGAGAAAGTCCTTCCAGTTGCGATTCTCCCCGGCTGAGCTATTCACATCCAGCAGCTCATTTTTTTAAACTACAATTCCCAGGGATCCTTGAAGGATCCAACACTCATCCGTGTGTCTCGTGCGTTTTGACTCTCAGGTTTTTGACTCTCAAAAGCTTGTGCTCTGAAAATCACGTTGGTCTCTAAAGTGGCACGGGACTCAAATCCTGCTGTTTGAGAATAGCTTGGTGGAGGTGAAGGAGGGGAAAAACTGTTGACACAGACTTTGGGTTCTCGCAGCATGTCCTGCTAAGCATTCCTCCCTCCCCATCTCTTGCACTTAATATCCATCTGATGAAGAATTCTAGGGACCTCTAAATCTTGTGCTTACTCCACTGTGATATTTTGTTTGGTCCGAATTTTTAAAAAGTATTACACCACTGCCTGAGCCGGATCTTGGGGAGAGGCAGGGTGGCCGCTTGACCCCGGCGGCACCAAAGAGAGGGTGGCGGCATGGAGGCCTCTACACACGCTCATGCAGGCAGAGCAAGCCTGGCTGCCAGCCACCACTCTTTCCCTCTTCCTTGATGGAGTGCCCGACTGCGCGCCGAGAGCAAGTGGCAGCAAGGTGGCTGCTGCTGCGTGCGAGCAAGCGCATACACACCGAGCACTTGCTGTGGGAGCAGGGTGGGCAGTGTAAGTACTGGGCCAGGCCTCTCTCATGGGCCAGCTGCCTTGGCAGAAGTTGTCAGGCTCTCAGAGAGGGAGGGAAAGAGGCCAGCAGCGGCGCTTGCCCCTCATTCTCTGGAGGACAGCAGCTCTGCCTTTGGGAGGCTCTGTTCGCTAGCCGGGTTTGGTGGAGAGGCTGTCTGGAGCGGAGGAATGGCAGGCAAGGAAAGAGTTAAGCTTTTCCACAGGTTCTCCCCACTCTGCTTCTTCTTCGCTTCCTCTCCCAAAGTAATTTCCCTTCAAAACAACAAACCCCCACCTTAGTTTGCCCTTAAAGTGCATTTAGTCCTACAGTAATCACAACCAGCCTGGTTGTATCTGGAATTGGGAAATTCAAGGACGGGGCTTGGCATATGTTTCCTGGCACCTCTCTTTTAAGTACTGGAGACAAATAATAACAACAACAACATTCAATTTATATACCACCCTTCAGGATGACTTAACACTCACTCAGAGCGGTTTACAAAGTATGTTACTATTATCCCCACAACAAAACACCCTGTGAGGTGGGTGGGGCTGAGAGAGCTCCAGAGAGCCATGACTAGCCCAAGGTCCCCCAGCTGGCTTCAAATGGAGGAGTGAGGAATCAAACCTGGTTCTCCAGATTAGAGTCCTGCACTCTTAACCACTACACCAAACTGCCTAGGTCGGGAGCAGCTCCATTTTCTGCTATGGGGCACTTTAACTGGCTTTGCACTTTGTTTAACCCCCAAGGCTGTTTTTCAGAACCTTTATTCAATACTGGCTTTGGAACATCCTAACACATGAATGCCTCTGTGCATGTGCAGAGTGCTTTCTTTGTCATATTGCTAAGCGCCTTGTAAACCCCAGCTTAGCTTCAAAGCCCCCATTTGGGAAAGGGGTTCCTGATTGTTTCTTTGGCAATCTCAAAAGACAGGATTTGCAAGCCTCTCTTTAAAGAGTCTCTTTTTTGGACTTTTGTGTAAGTCTCCAACTTTTGCTGTCCCAAAGGTTCGGAGGAGGCAATACGTGTTCAGTGGGTCAAAGGTGGGGTGGGGGGAATCAGAATAATGGTACTCGCTTAGTTGCCACATTGCCAGCCTGGAAAAATGTGTTGGAAACAGCCTTGAAAGCAAGTCTATGAAAGTTTCTAGGCCTCAAGCCCCCCCCACACCTGTCTGAATTGTGATTAAAGTTTCCCAGTCTGGTTGCTATTCTGCCTCATTATTGGCAATCAGCCCAGCTAGAAGACTCTTGGGTTTTGGCAGACTTCCAGCGGAAAGGAATACCAGGGTTGTAGGGCAGCCATCCTACATACATCCTATCGCGAAGCAGCTTTTTGGAGGAGGGATAATGCCAGGTATAGAGAGTCCAGCTGGAGCATTCTGGCTGATTTATTTTTGGAATAGTTCTTATTTGCACAATAACCCTGCAGGGTAGGTCTCTATTTCCTCTCAGCATATTGAGATATGTTGAGATGCCCAGGGGCATACTGTGAGTCCACAGCTGAGCAAACTTCCAGAAGCTGCTTTGCATAGGCCTGTTCCTCTCTTGGAGGGACAAGAAGGATCTGCATGTGTGAATGAGCAGAAGTGAAGGGCGGGCTCTCCTAAAACGAAGGGTAAACCGTCAAAGCTGACTCCTGTTGCCGAAACACATTGGGACAAGGCTGACATGGCCAGGGGAAATTCCCAAATGCAAGCTGAGCTCATATCCGAGAAAGCCCAACAGAACCTAAGTGAAGCACAGGAATGGAATCCCTCCTCCCCCGCCAACCAAAGTGAAGGAAGGAGACCAACACCACATCAAAGAAGCACATCTGCATATCAGAAGATGTTTGCATCTACCCCGCTCCCCCTCCTCCTCTATATCTGACCAGTTTCTCTTTTTGCCCTCCATGCATCTGACGAAGAGAACTGTGATTCTTGAAAGCTTATGCTACAATAAAATTGGTTAGTCTTAAAGGTGCTACTGGACTCTTTTTGACTTTCCTTTTTGTAAGTGGATAACTAGAATTGCTGCTATATGCCAATAAAGGCTAACTTGAACTTGAACTTGAACTACTCTTACAAGGCTAGTTTGATTCACAATGACAGCCATGCTGGCGAGGTAGTTTTGGAATGAGATGGCAGAAGAAACTTTCCCAGGAGATGTTTGGTAGGTCTTGAAAACAGAAATTGCATGGCTGGTCCTGCTTTTACTGGAATTTAGTTTAGCGATTGCCCCACCATTATTTTAAAACAGAAAAAGAAGATGCCATTTGCTCTTCATAACTTATTAATGCCTTTTGAGGTTCAGAGTCCTCTAAAGAGAAGCTGAAAAGACATTTAAGCAAAAGCAAAATGGTAGTGTAGAGTCTTGTTGGAAACACAAACATTGAATTTGTATTTTCAAAGCAACTCAAAATGCCACCTAACACTGTGGTAGTGAGTGACTATGGATGCCACAGGAAGGAGGTGCACTGGGTGGGGAACAGAGTTGGGGAAAGGAAGTAAAAGAGAGACTGCGGGAGACATCTTACACAGGGACACTCAAGCGTAGAGAGACACAATGTTAGCCTGGAAGCATAGTTTTAAAAGAAAAGGCCAAAGGCTCTGTCAATTTCACCTCTCTACACAAAGGTAGTTTAAAAAGACAGAGCCGGCAGAGATTGCTCCTCGGAAGGTTTGCCAATTTCATCTTCACCTCTGGGGAGGCTCTGTCAATTTCATCTTCCCTTTGGGGAAGAGAAGAATGAAATGAACAAACCCTCTGAGGAATGATCTCCGCCAGCTCTGTCTTTTTACACTACCTTCATGTAGAAAGGTGAAATTGGCAGAGCTTTTAAACTACGCTTCCTATCTAACATTGCGACTCCCTACACTTGAGCATCCCCGTGTAAGATGTCTCATGTAGAAAGATTCAGTGAAAGGGGAGGGAGGTGGAAGTGGCAGCTGGGAGGAGAAAGAAAAAGAGTTAGATGGGAGGGGAAGGAAAGAAAAAAGCAGGGGTCAGCAAGCGGGGCGGAAAGTGGGGCTGGAACCAGGGGAACTGGGGACAAGGATGGGAAACGTGAAATACAGCAAGGGGGAGAGGGCTTGGGGAGAATGAGATCTGCAGAAAAATAACTGATTTGCCATGTTGCAATTTCAAAAGGGGGGGTCTTTTGTTTTCTGCTTGCTTTGGGATTCCATAAATGCATACATATTTGGTCTCACCCTGGTCACCCCTTCATTAGCAAACCCACGGCAACCTCCTCAGGGAGCACAGCTCCCTCTTTGTCTCTATCCCCCTTGGTGCCAGGCCTCCTGGAGAATATTTCTCCCTTTCATTTCCAGGCAGCTCAACCTGCTTTCAGTAGGAGGGATTCCAAATATCTGGAACTATAAAATTCAAGTTTGGAACTATTCAGAATATTCCAAATATGGTATCATTTGGGGAATTCAGAATATTTCCAACTCCATATTGCACAGAGTACAAGAAGCATTGGGCCTGCCCTGAGGCGCTTGCAGTCTAAAATTCAATGTGAGACTACAAATGGAAGTGGAGATAAATGGGAGAAAAGCATGTATTTATTTAAGTTATGCATATGTGTGTAGGCTGTGCTTCAGTAGGAGAATGTGAGGGTGATGCTAAATGTCTCTCAGGGTCAAACTACACAAGACAAAATACACTTGAATTACACTCGAATTACACTCAAATATGCTTGAATTACAAAATACACTCGAATTACCCGTGTGATTCAAACATATTTTGTCTCATGCGCTGAGACCCTTGGAACATGTGAGTTCGGAGGAGGGATTTGAAGAAAGTGAGAGGTGGCACCACAGTGGTGTTTTGCAAGTCAATTCCAGACATAAAGGAGAAAGGTTTTATCATTTTATTAAATAAGAAATCTTTAGATGGTTGAGGGTGGTGAAGCTGGAGGACTGAAGGTCTTTGGCAGGGATGTATTGGGGTATAAGACGAGAGAGACAAGAGAGAAGAACAATTAATGCAGAATCCTTCCCATTTAATACTCAATAGGGATGCCCCTGCTTGCCAGTAGAATCTCAGAATTCAAATAAGAGACTTGGTGATACTTCTGTAAGGGAAAGAATAAGCCGGTGACTTGATTGGGGATGCAATTGATAATGCAAAACATGACGTTGCCTTGAGAATTGTGCTTGTAGACCGCGAGAGGTGAAAATGTTCCATTTTAATGAAGCGTAGAACTCGGCACACCGAAACCAGGGTGAAGACTACGAGGTCATGTATCAGTCTTAAAGAAGATTACATTTGATTAAATAAAGGCCACTGTAACAACTCAAAATGCCACCACCTGCAAACTTTGGCCTATGTTGCTGATTGACAGTTAATGGTTTATTCATTTTTTATTAGCAAACATACAATATAATATTCTAAAGCATAAAATGAGAGACATTAATAGAAGCACTAATGCAGAAATTAACAGTAATGGTAAAAGAACTCTGTGCACTCCATCAGTTTTCTTCCATTATAAGCAGCTTCAGGTTGTGATAAAATCAAATGGCAATTCTGTCAATTTAAAAATCCTTCTAATCAAGGCATTTTTTTCTGGGAAAAGAGGTGGTGGAACTCAGTGGGTTGCCCTCAGAGAAAATGGTCACATGGCTGGTGGCCCCGCCCCCTGATCTCCAGACAGAGGGGAGTTTAGATCGCCCTCCGCGCCACTCTAGCAATCTAAACTCCCCTCTGTCTGGAGATCAGGGGGCGGGGCCACCAGCCATGTGACCATTTTCAAGAGGTTCCAGAACTCCGTTCCACCGCATTCCCGCTGAAAAAAAACCCTACTTCTAATCTTTTTCACATTATGTTGCTGTGACTGTAATTCTGGAATTACATGTACAATCCCGATATAACGTTGTCAGTATTTGTTCACTTCATCCTAAGGTTCCATCGTATATGAAACCTGTTTGGGAACAATCTCTAAAGGCATTTTCTGTGGTCATAAAAGGCCAAATAAAGTATTGAATTAAAGCACAAAGATTTGCAGGAAAATAATGGTTTTGCCATGTCGCTATTTCAAAACAACAACAACCCTGTGGTGAACCAACAGCTTTGAAAAATGCCTACTTGGGATTTTCAGACGATCGTCAGACTCAAAACAGCCAGCAAGGCCAGTAGTTAGAGTGTTAAACTAGGATCTGGGTCAAACTCATATTCTATTTTCCAGGTTTCCATGCTGTTACTTGGTTATTTTGCCAGGACTGAGCTTGAAGGGCCCTTTCTCAGAGCATCAGTCTAGATGTTCTCAGGAGGTCCCTGAGTGGTAGCAAGCAACTTCTAGGGTGCATTCCAGGGAAATCTTGGTCTAAGGTTGTTCCCAGCAGCAAAAGCCGCTTTCCCTTTTTCCTAACCATAACAGAAACCAACTAACTCCCAGCTTGCCCACTCCCATGCTGGCCCAGGGATTTATGTCTCAGAGCCAAGCTACAAGTGACGCCTGACACAGGTTGGACACTTGTCAGCTTCCCTCAAATTTTGATGGGAAATGTAGGCATCCTGATCTTGCAGCTGTAATGGAGAGCCAAGCTGAAAAACCAGGACGCCTACATTTCCCATCAAAACTTGAGGTAAACTGACAAGTGTCCAACCTGTGTAAGGCGTCACTTGTAGCTTGGCTCTGAGGGCCACCAGTGGCTGAGTCTGGTAGAGCACTCCTGGAGTGCTCTGCCAGAGTAACTCAGGTTGCAACAATAGGACGCTCCTCCACACGAAAACTAGAAACAAAATGGAGCAGATTAACTGCAGGAGGAGGGAGAAATATCCAAAAACGCTCTCAAGTACAAGAATAAACTCTATAATGTGAGCAGTAATTATCAAGTCTCTTCCAAAAATTGTTCACATAATATAGTCAAAGGCTTTCATGGCTGGAGAACGATGGTTGTTGTGGATTTTCCAGGCTGTATAGCCGTGGTCTTGGTGGCTATACAGCCAAGACCACGGCTATACAGCCCGGATAATCCACAACAACTATTATTCACATAATAGCAAACCAAGTCATAATCACAATGAAGCAAAAATCACACGCAACAGTTATGTGCAGGGCCAGTGCGCCCATAGAGGCCAGGTAGGCAGTGGCCTCAGGCACGAGGGCACTGGAGAGGCGCCAGAGGGGGTATCGGGAGCGGAGGCGCGTGCTGTGGAGCTGGCGTGGCTGGCCCGCGGTTGCTGCAGCCAGCCAGCCCTGTGCCGCCGCCACACAACCCAGCCGGGCACAGCAGCCATGAGCCGCTGCCAGGGCAGCATGCAGAGCACGGAGCAGCCTCCGCCCGTCACCCCAGCCATCCGCCGGCGAATGCCCCCGGCTTGCGCTGCGCGATGACATCATCACGCAATGATGTCATTGCGCAGTCTGTGGCACGCGCGCTCCGCGTGCATGGGGGGGGGAGGATTGCCGCAAGCACCAGGAACCCTGGTGCCGGCAGTGGTTATATGCAGGCAGGCCGCTCAGAAAAACCTGCATAATTTGCAGTCCAACAGATGGAGTCCACTTAATGACTGGTCTCCACTCTGATAAAGCCGAAGAGTGGACAAACCAAATGAAGAAATAAATATGGAAAGTCCACATAATACCTGCACATAACTATTGTGTATGATTTTTGCTTCATTGTGATTATGACTTGGTTTGCTATTATTATGTGAATAATTTTTGGAAGAGACTTGATATTTACTGCTCACATTATAGAGTTTATTCTTGTACTTGAGAGTTTTTGGATATTTCCCCCTCCCCCTATGGTTCATCTGCTCCATTTTGTTTCTATAGTAACTCAGGTTGGCATCGACAGAAGTGCAAGATATGTTGGCATAAGGGCTAGTTGGCTCCTTGAGTGCTTTTGGCCCCTTGTTTTAGGATTGCACTGTAAATGTACTTATTTAGAATAATTTTAAGCCATCCAGATGGACAGTTGTTTTAGATTAAATGAATGAGTTCATTTTTAAAAACTTACCATAATGGACTCTGTGCCTGAAGAAATAATAACAATAACATTCAATTTATATACCGCCCTTCAGGACAACCTAACACCCACTCAAAGCGGTTTACAAAGTGTGTTGTTACTATCTTCATGACAATCACCCTGTGAGGTGGGTGGGGCTGAGAGAGCTCTGAGAGAGCTGTGACTGACCCAAGGTCACCCAGCTGGCTTCAAGCAGAGAAGTGGGGAATCAAATTCGGTTCTCCGGTTTAGAATCCTGCTGCTGTTAACTGGCTCTCTATAACCCAGTAGTGATACCTTCAAAGTGTTATAAATATGCTACTTAAAATCTGGACATATCCATCTGTGAGTTGCACACAGACAGATGCGAGGTAGGTAGATAGGTGAATAGATACACACAATATACACAAAGCGGTTTGACACACTCACTCACAGGATTTCAAAATTGCATCGTTCTGCATAGTATGAATGAACCTATAACATACAGTACAAACCTAAAAGTTACATCTTTCTCAACCCGTTGATTAAGCCCAATGGACTTCGAAGGGTATAACTCTGATTACTGTCGCACTATTAAAAGGATGTAACGGCATATTTACTTGGAGGTGAGTCCCACTGTGTTCAACGGGACTTGCTCCCAAGAAGGTATGCATGTGATTGTAGCCTCAGGTATACTGATTAGTTGAAGCATCTGAAAATTGAAAATTTGTGTATCTTTCCTTTCAACAGGGAAAATGAATTATTTCCCAAAGTGTTTAAGAAATGTTCATATTTACTAGATACTTAAAGTCTCAGTAGTGATGCAAGGACTGATTGGCTAGTTTAAGCAGCTTGGAGTGGAAAGGAGGATTAGTCATCATGTCAGGTAGGGGTGGGCACAAACCAGGAAAATGGTGGTTCGTCGTATTTCACAAACCATGAACCACGAACTGGCATGAATTTGTCCAGTTCGCAAACTGGTTCGTTTGGTTTGTGAACGCATCACTTCCAAGCAGCAGAAGGTCTGCAGAAAGCTTGTCCTGCCCCCCGTTGCCTAGGAAACTGATCGGTGCCAGGTTGTTTGCAGTGACGAACCGAAAAATGAACCAAATGAACCGGCCTAAAAATCCTTGCAGTTCTTCGAAGTTCGTCAAAAATGGCCTCTGATGAGCCGCCAGTTCGCAAACCAAAAAAGTTTGTGATGAACTTTGGTTCGTATTGCAGTTCGTGCCCACCTCTACTGCC
Organism: Eublepharis macularius; assembly: GCF_028583425.1. Classification (NCBI taxonomy): domain Eukaryota; kingdom Metazoa; phylum Chordata; class Lepidosauria; order Squamata; family Eublepharidae; genus Eublepharis; species Eublepharis macularius. The sequence continues at coordinate 94,264,575 of NC_072798.1, forward strand.
AGGAAAGGTTGAGTGTCTTTGAACGAACAAAACAGAGGTGCTTTCTTCTCAGCTGAGACTAGCATAGGACAGAATACTTGGATTTTATTCATTTTTAAATTTTGCCTCATTAATGGCCCACCTTTCTCCCCAATGGGACCCAAAGCAGCTTACAACATTCTCCTCTCCTTCATTCTCCCCGCCCCCACAACAACCCTGGGAGGTAGGTTAGGCTAAGAGTATGTGACTGGCCCAAGGCTACCCAGCTAGCTTCCATGGCAGAGTGGTAGAAGAGAGCAAGAGTTCAGTAGCACCTATAAGACTAACAAAATTTGTGGTAGATTATGAGCTTTTGTGAGTCACAGCTCCCTTCTTCAGATACAGCTAGAATGTGAGTCCATCTGTCCTTATATCTTGGAGAATGGAGTGATTTCAGATGTCGAATGATAGTAACCGGTGAATGACAATGGCAGGCATGATTGGATAGGGTGGGGTATGCAGAGGAGTAATGGGTGTGGAGAAATCAGCATTGGTAATGAGACAGGAAGCCTAGATCTTGATTCAATCCAGCTGGATGCATTGTCTTGAGCTTCGTCGTCAGCTGCGATTCAGCAGTCTCTCTTTCTAATCTCCCTTTGAAATTCCCCTGCAGGAAAACTGCTACTTTTAGGTCCGCAACTGAATGTCCTGGAAGGTTAAAATGTCCTCCCACTGATTTTTGAATGTTGTAGTTTCTGACGTCAGACTTATGGCAGAGTAGGGAATTGAACCGAGCTTGCCCACATCCCAGTCTGTCACTCTAGCCACTGCACCACACGGGGTGCCACTGGGTGGGAGAGTTCTGTTTACCCACATGGAGCATCTTGAATCAGCCTTGGAGGGATTTCTTGGAGTGTATAAACTCACAGAATTCAAGCCAGATTTACTGGTATATTAAAATGGACAGAAACTACCATGACCTAGAGCTGCAATCATTTAAAAATATTGCAGTCCTCATACACTAGGTGTCACTCCAAAGTAAGACATGAATAAAAGTTCTCGCTGTAGTTTTATAAAATCCCCTCAGTAGTTTTTTAATCAACACTTTAAAATTGTTTCCAATGTTTTTGCAGGCAAGGAATAATTGTATTATTGGCCTATACTGAATTTTCTCTATTTTGTGCATCTAAAATATACTTAAATATACTGACTCGTACCTTTTTTACCATTATTATATCCTAGGGTGTATCCTAGGGATATATTAATGGTAAAAAAGGCTTGGAGGGTGGCTGGGCAAAATCTCCATGTGGCTCAGCAGGCACAGAAGCAGCTGTATGACAGAGTGACATGGCCACAGATCCGTTCTGGTGAGCTATCATGTCTTATCCCAAGGCCACAGTGACCCCTGGCAGGGACCATTTCTGGTGGCCTGGGTTGTGAGCCCTTTGTCATATGAGGTACAGCGTGGACCCAGCCACTACAGGGATGCCAGTCCCCTGCCGGGGGCGGGGGGATCCCCTGCTCCCACCCTCCACTCCCAACCCCCACTTACCTGGCTGGCAGGGGGAAAACGTGCCTCCCGTGGCACACTCCCAGGCGGCACCGTGCACTCCCAGACAGTGCAGCACACTCCCATGTGCCACGATGGCCCAATTTGGGCTGCTTTCCGCTGGAATTGGATCAGATTTGGCCAGGTTTGGGCTGGATTCAGTCCTAATCAGGCCACTGCGGAGTGTGGGAGAACTTCCACGCTCTGCAGCAGCCTGATTCTGGCCTGGATTTGGACCAAATTGGGCCTGAATTGGGCCACTGTGGAGCACCGTGCTCTGCAGAGGCCCAAATTTGGGCTGATTTGGGCCTGAATCAGGCTGAATCAGGCCCTATTTGGCCCCCTGGGGAGTGTGGGAGCGCTCCCAGGGCAGCACATGACCCATGTGATTACATCACTTCCCAGACGGTCACTGTGTAGGCTAGGAGTGCGTGCGTGATGGGGAAAGCAATAAGGTGCCAGCCCTCTAATTACCCATTGGAGAGGTTGGGGGACTTGGCAACCCTACACCACCAGCATAGGAAGAGGTTGCACATCAATGACCTTAGAGAATGGAGAGAGGGAGAGAGCCCCCAGAATGCCAGTTGGCCAGTGATCTCCCTGCGGGAGACATGCCGTGGGGAAGCCAAGAACCAACCGAGAGATAGAGACCTCCTCTTCCTCCCTTCCTCTTCCTCTTTGGTGGCTGTGCAAAGAAGCTTCTGTAGTCCAAGTGGGAAAAGAGAAACCTGTGTTGCTTCACATTAGGCTTTCTTCCTAGGACTCCTGGGGTACACACTTGTCTTCAGGAGCTGCTGTTGACAACGGGTGTGTAGCAGTTGTTCTCCAGTTACCCACCTCAGCTGGAAGGACTTTGTAGGTTGCAGCTCTTTCTTTGGAGAAAGAAGGGGGTCCTGAAATCCAAGTGGGCTCTATTCCCCGTTGTCAGCACCTCCTGGCTCCCCTCTCAAGGTCTTTTAATTTGGGATATTGTGTGTCAGGTAAGCAGTGCACTCTCCACAATGGCAACACCTGTCTTCCTGCTCAGACTTGGCCTGGAAAGGGTGGAGTGCAGTGCTGTCAGGCTGGCCACCATGGCACTGCTCTTGACAGCTATACATATTAGATTATGCACAGAAATTTGATCTGCGTTTGTATGTTTCATTCAAAAAATCGAGATTACGTGTTTGTAGTTGTTCTAGTATTTGGGTGATATTTGCATTTGTCTTAGGCTTCTCAATCCCCCACTGGTGGCGGGGGATTCCCTGCTCCCACCCTCCACCCCCACCCCCGCTTACCTGGCTGGCAGGCGAAAAGGCAGGGGAATGCGCTTCCCTGGATGTGCTCCCCCTGGGGAGTGCAGGAGTGGTCTCAAGGGTGGAACATGGCCTGTGCGATGACATCACTTCCTGGACGTGACATCATTGCGCAGGCTGGGAGCACGTGCGCACGCAAGGGCAAACCCAGGTCTCCCACCTCCCGCCTGGAGGGTAAGGGGACCTGACAACCCTAATTTGTCTGAAAGGAAATACATTTATACCTTGCAAACTTTTCTTCTCCTCACCAACAGACATGAAATTCTCAGGAATTCTCACAAAAGGAATCCTGCCTTTCACACTGTGGCAGAGAGGATAAAGCATCCCTGTTCTTGCCATTAAGATTCTTACTTCCAGAGCAAACTAGAAGGAAAAAAACGCTTCCGGCATTCAGAGGGAGGGAGAACAGAATTTGCCTTCCTTCATCTACACACTCTGATTTGAGGAGGGGGGCGGCGGCGGCGGCTCTGCTTTATATGTGAACAGGGGATTCATGCATAATCAAGTAACCCCAGGGTTGCTTTTAGAGAAGAAGATCCTCTCACACAGGGAAATCTGACCGTTCTCTTGTCTCAATGTTTGTGTATTTTTAAGAGGATGTTAGAGAGTGAAAGCCCTAGCCTCTGCTTTGCAAAGGTCAGCTTTCTATCATGAGTGGAGGTGGTGCGTGGAGAATGGAGGACAGGAATACTGGCTGGCTCCCCACAGCAGCACAGAAGACCTTTTGCCTTACAGAGAATGCATCAAAAAAGAGGGGACAAAAGCCCACTGTGACCCACTCATAAGCCAACAAGTTAAATTCCCATAGCAAACATTATTAACGCCAAAATTCCAGCTCAATGTTATACAAAATACAGAAGGAGTCTTTATAGTAAAGTGACCGAGTGCAATAGATATGTACAAATAAATGAATCAGCTTCTATATTCAAACTTTCTCAAATAATACCATACAAAGATAAATACACAAGTCATACAATAATCAGAATTGCCGGAAAAAATTAGTAATTATGTCTACGCCGTTCCTTCAAAAGAACAGAGAGAGAAACCGTCCACCTGGCTCAGCTCTCACCCATCACATGGCAGAGGTAAGTCCATAAGTGCTTTTGTAGCAAATATTTCGGTGGTAAAATCCTTCCTTTAATATTTCCACAGAGTAAGAAGAAACCATCCTCCCAGCTCTGCTCTATGAGGTGCCGGCTCACATCCGCATTTCAAGACCACTTTATCAAGAATGTACTGTTTTAAATGAAGTTCTTCCAAAGCTGCAAAAATCAAGGATTTGAGAACCCCTACTGCCATAAACTTAGTGCAATTCCAATAAAAATATCAACTTTAAACAGGACTCATGTGAATTCACTGTTACAGATCATACAAAAAGTACATACTTTACACAACCACCACACAGAATACAAGCAAAGTCTGTGTCTTTCCCTGAAGTTACTGGACGGCAGCCTGGGGGAAGTCAATGATTCTGTCCTCTACCCCATGTGCCACCTTCTCTTAGTGGGTACAAGCAAATAATGTTCTTGTTCCTGCAATCCAGTTAACGCACAATACCCGGAATAGTTCAGGAAAATAGTACTCTAGCTCATACAGAATGAGAGACACCTTCAAGCTAGAAAGCCAGCAACATAACTGGCAAAAACACTGTTTACTGCAATATTAATCACAGGTAACACTATGTGGTGCAAATGTGGGCTAAGAATCCTGGATAGATGGCATTCCTGTCAGAGACATATCTGCTGGATTGATATTTTCCCCCTACCCCTAGCGGCTCCCAGGAGCCGGAGCCGGAGCCTTAGAGATGGTGTGATGAAATGAGAACTGAAAACAGAGAACAACTGCAGACACTGTTGCTGTGCCAGGAAAAAAAACACTGCAAGTAAAAAATTAATTTAGATTATCTTCTTAGGTTGACAAACAGGGCTTGTTCAGCCTCGATTTTGTTGTTTTCTGAATATACATCCCTAGAAAACATGTACAAATCGAAGACCTGCAAACATCCGTCACCTTAGTCATGGACTACTGAGCTTCATAGGTTCAGTACTTTGCTAAACTGTTGCTTGGCTGGAAGCAATTTTGATCGCCTGTTAATGAAAGGAAAGGCATTGAATTGGTTGTCTGTACTCTCAAATGAATAATATAAATGTGAGGCCGATCTGGCTGCGACATCTGTCACCCCATTGATCGCCAGGGTTGATTCGGCTGATCTGGCTGGCTAGGCGGGTGTCCCCTTCCCCACTCACCGCTCCATGTGCGTCCCTCCAGAAGCTGCGCGCTCGGTGGAAGAGGGCGACCATCCCAGATAGAAGGAGTGTACCGTTCTTCGGTCAAGGGTATACGATAGCTGCGCTCCCCTGCTGGAACCTCCAAACAAACTCAAGGTCCATTTGTAGGAATACGATATGTGGTATCAAGGCTGAAAGCACCAAACTTAAGAAATGTATGAGCAATATAGGAGTGCTCTTGAAGAGGGTAGGGAATGGTGGATTTTCCTTGCCACCATCCCATGCAAAGAATGACTGACATGTTTTCAAATTCAGATTTCTCTTGCTGGGTTAGAACTCTACAAATTCGATCAAGTTTTGATTCAAAATAAGGAGCCTATTTATGAGAGCATCTGACAGAAATTGGCACGGCTGCATTCAGTTCAGGTATAGAACTATCTGATTTTTATTCTCCTGGGTGACTTGTAGAATAGTTGGCAAAAGCAAATGCCATTTACAAAACTTAATATATTCCTAAGGTGACGTAACATCATGCATTATCAAAAAAATCATCCCTTCTAAATGTCAAAAGGAAAAATCACCTGGAGTAAAGATGCTATACCAAACTTCAATTGTTCCTAGTTTAACTTTTGCAATGCAAACATGTTTGGCATCTCGCCTCATGCTGCAGATATCTATCAGACCACACTACATAGGAATTCTCCCAGAAAAAGAGGACTCTGTGTTCCTGTGGTCCCAACAGTCTAGATGACAGTATTAGTAGCATCTGTTTCACTTGCTTAGTGCAAATGGCTGCTGTGATGGACTGCACTTTTAAAAGCTTAGAAGTCCTATACAAACAGCTGGAGGACTGTGATGGGTTAATGCTTCACAGAAACAGAGAGTCTTGAGTAGAGATGGGCATGAACAGAAAAAAAAAACCCCGAACATGATGTTTGTTGTTCTTTGCCATCCACTAACAGGGACTCACGAACAACCACGAACATGGCCCTGTTCATGAACATGTTTGTGGTAGGCTGTTCGTGGGGGCCAGCAGGCTCTCCTCCAGCCATCATCCAAGTTTGGTCAAGATCCCTACTGCACCACTCCCAGAAACCTGACCTGAGCAGGCAGCAGGAAAGGTACCAATAATAAATAATAGCTTGGCCTCAGAACCTGGCAGCAGCCCTGGAACTTGAAGGGGTAGATCCCTACCGCACCACTCCCAGAAGCCTTACCTGAGCAGGCAGCAGGAAAGGTACCAATAATAAATAATAGCTTGGCCCAGAGCCTGGCAGCAGCCCTGGAACTTGAAGGGGTAGATCCCTATCCCACCACACACAAAGAAAATTCAAGCTCCAATGCACTCTCTCTATCAAAATGCCAACAGCAACTCTCTTCCCCCTCTCCACTGTCTGCAAACTGAGAGCCTCGCTACAAGTGACATTTTACACGTGAAGGGCACTTGATCATTTTCGCAAGTCTTTCTGGGAACTGAAGTCCCTCTCCCCCACCCCTTTTCCTTCTGTTCCTTCCCCTCTCTGTTAGAATGGCTGCCTGAAGAGACAGAGAAAGCCTACGGCAACAGCAGCTTTTGCAAATCATCTTGCTTGGGGAGGGGGGTGGGAATGCTCTGGAGAAAGCTGAGAAAGTTGCAGCTGCCCGCCCCCAAAGATCGTTGAGAGCGGGCTTGTGACTGGAGGAACGATTTGCAAAAGATGATGTTGCCGCAGGCTTTCTCTGACTTTTCAGGCAGCGATTCTAACAGTTCTAACAGAGAGGGGAAGGACACTAGGACTTCACCGACATGTCAGCTTTCTTCAGAGCATCCCCCACCCCCCAGCAAGACGATTTGCAAACGCTGCTGTTGCCGTAGGCTTTCTCTGTCTCTTCAGGCAGCCATTCTAACAGAGAGGGGAAGGAACAGAAGGAAAAGGGGTGGGGGAGAGGGACTTCAGTTCCCAGAAAGACTTGCGAAAATGATCAAGTGCCCTTCACGTGTAAAATGTCACTTGTAGCGAGGCTCTAAGCCAGAGCTGGAAGCCCCCCTCCCCCCTGCTCTTTGCTCCCTTGTAACAAATTTGGAGCACCACACTTGAAAGGAAGACCTGCCTATCAAGCTAAATTGGGCTTAGATTGGGGTTTCCAGGGCAACAGCAGGAGTTCAGACACAGTTCAGACAATCCCTGCCTAAGTTGCCAAGGGAATTGATTGCAGGTGCCAGACTGTCTGGCTTGACAAACAGCAATGAACGAGGCTTGCAACGACCACCTGTTCGTTTAGAATGGGGCCTCACGAACAGCTTGTTTGCGAACAGTAGATTGGGCTGTTCGTGGCTTTTTTTTGTTCGTATTGCTGTTCATGCCCATCTCTAGTCTTGAGTGGCAGGCTACTCCGAGGAATCTGATTGGGTAGCATGAGCTGAACAGAGAAAAGATGTCTGAACTGGATGCTGGGGAGAAAGGGGTCTAATTTCAGTCTTAGCTGAGAGGAGTTGAGTACTATCAGTTTTGAGATTCAGCCCAGACTGAGAGCAGTTTAGCACAAACAGAAGAACTGGGCAAGGAAGTTTGGGAAGTAGGTACAGATTCCCATTCAGGCCAAGGAAAGGGGATAGATCTTCTAACGAGAGGAGAATTTCCCTACCCAGTTAAACAGGGAGGTAGCTCTGAAGAGTGAAGAGATCCCTGGTTGGGTGTGGTTATAAACTGCCTTTGGAGACCTTCAGAGTCAGTTAAAAACTGAAGACAAGAACTGGTGTTTCAAGAGTTTGGGTACTGGAAAGAGGGCATCGGCCTTCTGGAAACCAAGAAGAGACCGAGAATACTCAAATAAAGTGTACTACAGTGTTTAGGGAAACACTGGAACAAAAGCCTCTCAACATAAAGATTTAAGTAACTGTGAAGAGCATAGGAAACTCTCATTAATCTGAAACATTAGACCTTATGTCTTGTGTATGTACTAATTTTACCTCAGAGTTATCTGTACTGAGTAACCTCAGAAAATTTCAACCCTGATTTCACCTGACCTTTCCCCTCTATGTTAAATAAAATATTTTGTTATTCTTTAATTTTAAAATGCCTCTAGTGCCATTTAAGTAGTTTAAGTCAAAAAGGGGGGACGATGTTATAGCTGTATTGTCGAAGGCTTTCACAGCCGGAGAACGATGGTTGTTGTGGGTTTTCCGGGCTGTATTGCCGTGGTCTTGGCATTGTAGTTCCTGACGTTTCGCCAGCAGCTGCTGGCGAAACGTCAGGAACTACAATGCCAAGACCACGGCAATACAGCCCGGAAAACCCACAACAACCATCGATGTTATAGCTGCCTGAAAACGAAATGCTGTAGCCTTATTTTTGTCTTCCAGCCAGGACTCAGACCAAAAAAAAAAAAAAAAACCCCTAGAATGTCTCTTCGGAAATTTAGTCACAGTTTGTGGGCTCCTCTTGTAAAACAAAAACAATAGTTTCTTTGTGTTTGGAGTCTTTTAAATATGTGAGGACAGAAGCAAAAGTGCCCCACTTCTCTCTTGCTTATGCAACACTGTTTACAGACGCCAGCCCTTTAAAAATTCATTAACCGTTTTTGGCTGAAAAGGAATTCCAGCCTTCTCCCCACAAGATATTATATGGTAGATTCATGACTTGGGAATACGACTGCTTTGGACAAAAATCAGACAGCCCATTACCAAACAAGTCTCTTTGAAAGGCAAGGCAGGCAACACCGAGAACTAAAAACGGGAAGGGAAATATTACCTTTGTTTGGGCCCTCTTGCCCATCTGATCCCGCCTGTTTTCCTCCCCCTTCTCCAACCTGCCACTACAAATCAATCGCTCATTTTCTTCCTGCCGCTCCAATCTGCACAGTCATCTGTTTTCCTTCCCTTTCCCATCCTGACCAATCACCGATTTTCTGCCTCTCCACCCCAGTACAGCGAATCTGTGAATCTGCCCCCACTCCTTTTTAAAATTTTTCACATTTTTGTGAAAACCTGGAGGTTATCCCAGGTTTACAGAAAGTTATACCCTAGTCATGGGTGCCAAGGAATAAGAAAATTTTAAGGCTGTAGTCCTAGGTACACTTAAGGCACAGTCCTCCAAGAAGTTCCCTTGCACAAGCACCATTGGAATGAATTGGAACCAGGGCTTTTTTTCTGGGAAAAGAGGTGGTGGAACTCAGTGGGTTGCCCTTGGAGAAAATGGTCACATGGCTGGTGGCCCCGCCCCCTGATCTCCAGACAGAGGGGAGTTGAGATTGCCCTCCGTGCCACCATCAGGGGGCGGGGCCACCAGCCATGTGACCATTTTCAAGAGGTTCCGGAACTCCGTTCCACCGTATTCCAGCTGAAAAAAAGCCCTGTAATCACTTGTAATTCTGAGAGATCTCCAGGCATTATCGGGAGGTTGGCAAGCCTAGACATGTGTTCTTCACTCCTCCTTACAATGACCCAATATTTATTTATTAATTTATCACTTTATTTGTAGTCCACCTTTTTCACTGAAACTCAAGGCAGATTATACAGTGTGATCAATATGATTGATGGCTCAGACATTCAATACCAATTTCATTTTGGATTTGGCATTCTTGCCAGCAAAAGCACCTAGCAGAATTCTGGTATATTATGGGATATCACAGAAAATTCCAATCATCATCTTACCTACTATCCTGAATTGCTGCTGTGGATAGAGTAGGAGCATATTTTAGACATGACATTCAGATGACAACAGCCGTTTCCACACTACTCACCTTCATGTGGAATGCTGTGGAACGTCACGAAAAAAACGCAGAAGATAGCGTCTTCTCGTGAGAGTTTTGCGCGACATCGCACAAAACTCACATGAGAAGATGCTATCTTCCGCGGGTTTTTTGCGACATTCTGCAGTGTTCCGCATGAAGGTGAGTAGTGTGGAAACGGCCAACTTGTGTGGCTTCACAGTCAGATCCACCAATTATTTCCCTCTGTTGTAAGAACTGCCCATTTACCTTTTGCTTCATGTTCTGTAACCAGTTATTGATCCATAACAGGACATGCCTTACCTATAGTTGCTAAGTTTACTCAGTAGCCTTTAACAAAAAAAAGCATTTTGAAAGTATATAATATCTACCAGATCACCCGATCTACATGTTTCATAGGAATTCTTCGACACTCTCAAAGTATTCTAACAATTGGTACATACATCTCTTTGTAGAACCTCTGGTGATATTCCACTCCACCAGTTTACCTGGAACAGATTGCAGACTAACCAGCCTATAGTTTCCTGACTCCTCTGAAAAATCAGAAAGAGTCCAGTAGCACCTTTAAGACTAACCAATTTTGTTGTAGCATAAGCTTTCGAGAATCAAGTTCTCTTCGTCAGATGCATGATACAAACTGGTCAAATACAGAAGAGGAGGGTGGAGATGGGAGAGAAGGGGACATATATCAGAAGGGGACAGGATGCAATTAGCGGGGAGACAACCAAAACATTCCTTTGCTAGTAAACGTAAACATCTCCTTTTGGTGTGGAGTCAGTTTGCCGTGTTAGTTTGCAGCAGTAAAAGCATCCAATTTCTATGTAGTATAAGCCCTCCATAACCACAGCTCTCCCTGCCAGATGCATCTGACAAAGAGAACTGTGGTCCCCGAAAGCCCACACCAGGCGTCACTGGGCTCCCCCAGACCACGCCGCTGTAAAGGAAATCTGTTACCTGTGATAATGTGATAACCATTCATAGTCTCTATTCAGTCCCAGCTTGACAGAGTCAAATTTGCATATGAATTCCAATTCAGCAGCCTCCCGTTGGATTTTGTTTTTGAAAGGTTTCTGTTGGACCACAGCGACCTTTAAGTCTTTGGTGGAATGTCCTGGTAGATTGAAGTGTTCTCCCACTGGTTTTTGGACGTTTCCATTTCTAATGTCAGATTTGTGTCCATTTATTCTTTTGCGTAGAGGTTGGCTGGTTTGTCCAATGTACAGAGCACAAGGACATTGTTGGCACATGAGGGCATATATCAGATTGGAGGATGAGCAGCTGTGAGAGCCAGAGACAGTGTAGTTGATGCCATTGGGTCCTGTAATTGTATTCCCCGGGTAGATATAGGGGCAGAGCTGGCATCTGGGTCTGTTGCAGGGCCTGGTACCTGTGCTGGTGACTCTGCTGGCCGATTCATGATTGTAAGTGAGAAGTCGTTTAAGATTGGGGGGCTGTCTGTAGGCAAGGAAAGGTCTTCCACCCAGGGCTTCTGAGAGAGAGGTATCATTTTCCAGGATGGGTTGTAGCTCACTGATGATACGTTGGATGGGTTTGAGCTGGAAGCTATAGGTGACAACCAGTGGTGTTCTGTTGTTAGTTCCTTTAGGTTTGTCCTGGAGCAGACTGTTTCTGGGTACTAGTCTGGCCCTGTTAATTTGTTTCTTCACTTCATTTGGTGGGTACTGTAGTCCCAAAAATGCTTGTTGTAAATCTCTTAAGTGTGAGTCTCAGTCGAGAGCACTGGAGCAGATACGGTTGTAACATAACGTAACAACTACATAATGGACGAATAAATACCACCTTGTACCGGAAATCAACAGACCGATACTCATATCTACATGCCTCCAGCTACCACCCTAAACATACCACTCGGTCTATTGTCTACAGCCAAGCCTTACGTTACAACCGTATCTGCTCCAATGCTCTCGACCGAGACTCACACTTAAGAGATTTACTGTAGGCCGGAGTAGGCATGCCACACAGCCTCCATTAATTGCTCTTTACATTTCTACATTCCTGATCTCCTGGTCAGTTGGCATGCCACACGGGAAGACTCAGGGAGTAGTTTAAATGTGTAACAATAAGTCTCTCACCATTCACAGAGCACAACATTCCCATACACTCTAAGTAACATTCTCCTATGCTCAGAGGCTCATGATGTACCTTTCTTTCCGTTATACTTCCTAGATAAGACAAAAGTCTGATCACAGCATAGTTTGCTTAGTTGGCTGAGAATGGAATGTGTAACTTGTAACTGTTGCTTTAACCATATTTGGGCATCCGGGACTTCCTGAATACGAGCTAATAAAACTCTCGCCTCCATCTTTGGAGGGACAGACTTTGCATCCAGACCTTGTCTCGTGTCGTTACTACAATTTACAACAAGCATTTTTGAGACTACAGTACCCACCAAATGAAGTGAAGAAACAAATCAACAGGGCCAGACTAGTACCCAGAAACAGTCTGCTCCAGGACAAACCTAAAGGAACTAACAACAGAACACCACTGGTGGTCACCTATAGCTCCCAGCTCAAACCTATCCAACGTATCATCAGTGAGCTACAACCCATCCTGGAAAATGATACCTCTCTCTCAGAAGCCCTGGGTGGAAGACCTTTCCTTGCCTACAGACAGCCCCCCAACCTTAAACAACTTCTCACACACAATCATGAATCGGCCAGCAGAGTCACCAGCACAGGTACCAGGCCCTGCAACAGACCCAGATGCCAGCTCTGCCCCTATATCTACCCAGGGAATACAATTACAGGACCCAATGGCATCAACTACACTGTCTCTGGCTCTTACAGCTGCTCATCCTCCAATCTGATATATGCCCTCATGTGCCAACAATGTCCTTGTGCTCTGTACATTGGACAAACCAGCCAACCTCTACGCAAAAGAATAAATGGACACAAATCTGACATTAGAAATGGAAACGTCCAAAAACCAGTGGGAGAACACTTCAATCTACCAGGACATTCCACCAAAGACTTAAAGGTCGCTGTGGTCCAACAGAAACCTTTCAAAAACAAAATCCAACGGGAGGCTGCTGAATTGGAATTCATATGCAAATTTGACTCTGTCAAGCTGGGACTGAATAGAGACTATGAATGGTTATCACATTATCACAGGTAACAGATTTCCTTTACAGCGGCGTGGTCTGGGGGAGCCCAGTGGCGCCTGGTGTGGGCTTTCGGGGACCACAGTTCTCTTTGTCAGATGCATCTGGCAGGGAGAGCTGTGGTTATCGAAGGCTTATACTACATGGGAATGGGATGCTTTTACTGCTGCAAACTAACAAGGCAAACTGACTCCACACCAAAAGGAGATGTTTACGTTTACTAGCAAAGGAATGTTTTGGTTGCCTCCCCGCTAATTGCATCCTGTCCCCTTCTGATATATGTCCCCTTCTCTCCCCTCTCCACCCTCCTCTTCTGTATTTGACCAGTTTGTATCATGCATCTGACGAAGAGAACTTGATTCTCGAAAGCTTATGCTACAATAAAATTGGTTAGTCTTAAAGGTGCTACTGGACTCTTGTTGATTTTGCTACTACAGACTAACACGGCTAACTCCTCTGGATCTTTGACTCCTCTGAGAATCCCCTATTTTAAAAAATGGTTTTACATTGATTACATTTCAGTCCTCTGTAAGGAATCTGATTTCAGCAACAAGCAGCAGCAGCAATTTTGAAGACCGGGGCATAAATTGTATTTTCCTTTTATTCACAGGGCTATTTTTTCCCTTGACAAACACTTCTCCTTTTATTTCTACTGACAAACACCTGTCTCGACTAAGTCTCTAAATATCAATTTGTTCAATTTAATAAATCAGACTAGGGAAATTAGAATTTTTCATTAACATAAATCATACATTCCCAGCATGGCAGTTCCAGTTATTGGACCACCACTCAGGTCAGTAAGAACAACTGTTGCTTGGGCTTTCTTGATGCCCCCTCTGCCCCATGCTGTAGAATGAGCTTATTGAGGCTGTGAGGAAGGTCCTAACCTTGCACAGATTTCAGTGCCTCTATAAAGCAGAGCTTTTCCAATGTACGTTTGGTGGCCCATGAGTAGACATGGGCACGATCCAAAAAAAAATTAACGATCAAGCTGATCGTGGATCGGTGCCGGCGACAATCCCAAATTAACGATCCGCACCGAGCATCTCCCGTTCCCGATCCATGGATTGTGGAGGCAAAAGCGGAGGGGCGCCCCGCTGTTCCCAGTGATACAGGAATGGTGGGTGATGCTGGCAGCATCTGTGTTTGTGTTTGGCCGTCAGAGTTGCCTATCAGGGTTTGCAGGGATGAGATTGGAGTGCCCATGGCTACAGAACACCCCTTCCCCCTCCCTCCCCTGGGTGTCTTCTCCCAACTTGTGACTGCTTTGCTGCTCCGTGGTTGGAAGGAAGCCCTGCTGATCATGGAAAGCTGGGCTTCCATTTGGGTTTCCAGGGTGACAGAAGGAGGGCAAACAGAGCTCAGGCATTCCCCTGGCTCTGTTGCCAGGGGAACAGATTGCTGGCGCCTGAGTGTCTGGATCCCCGATCCGAGCCCGGATGCCCCAATCCAGGCCCCTCCCAATCGCTGGATCGTTCGCTGTGGATGACAACGATCCATCAGGTCATGATCGCACAGTCGCCATTATCGTGGGTTTTTTTCGATCGTAATGCGGATCATGCCCATCTCTGCCCATGAGTGGAGGCTGTGGCTTGCTCCTCTTTATCTGTTTTTCTTTTGATATGCATTTGTATCTGTTTTTAAATTTGATGTAAGTTGCTTTGAGTCCTATTGATCAGGAGAAAAGCAAGATATAAAATATTTTAATTTTTTTTTACCCAGGCTTTTAACTATGGGTTTAAAAAAATCTTTTTAGCTGTCTTATGGTCTGCTTCTCATCTAATTTCAAGGGTGTTCTTTTGTTATGCTGTTTTAATTCCTGTGGCTTATTTTTAATGGCCTTTTTTATACTGGTGTTTTAAAAAATGTTTTTGTGATAGTGTTTTTTACTTGCAAGCCACCTCAAGCAAGACTGGGGGCGTATATATTCCCCAAACAAATTTTTAAAAAAACCCTTGAACAGGTCTAAGATAAATATATTTAAATACATTTATGCTTTATTCCTATTTCTACCAGAGAACTCTAAGTAGAGAGCCCCAGTAACTTTGGTCAGTCTACTATATAATGTTTTCATTGTTTGCTTTACTGAATTTGCTCATTGTCCAGCTAAACTGAGTTCTGGTAATTGCATATAATTAAGTGAAATAAAAAGGTCTGACTAGCAAGCAAGACTGGAGTAATGGCAGGGGAAAATGCTTTCCTTACATGACCTCCTCATTTAGATGATCAGGCTTATCGACTATTGGTGGTACTTATACTACAGTTTGGTATCGATACCGGAATGCAAATTAGTTGCTTTCTGCATCACTTTGGAGAAGGGTGCAAATGTATAGAAACTGTGACTTCCCTTTTGAGCAAAAAAAACCATACTATTTTGAGTGTTGCAGCCAGCAGGATAAAATCCTGGCCAGTTGCCAAACGTTAGTCACTATATTCATGATTATGTTCTGTTTCAGCATGTCTTCAGCTCTGTACTGGATTCTTGCTAATACTATGTCTTTGTAAACTTGTATTTATTTTACCCTTTGGCATTGTTTATAGACACTTCCTTGATACTGTATGGAGCCCAGTGGTGCAAAGTGATAAGCTGCAGCACTGCAGTCGAAGCTCTGAGAAAGGCAGACTATAAATGACATAAAATAAAATATATTCTCAACATTATTACCCAGGGCAATGGCAGGATCCCCCTAAATCAATCATTTTAAAAATAAGAATTGAGGTGACGAGGTGACCTCTTCTAACAAATCTGAGAGGGCGCAACATCTGAGGCGATCCTGGTTGACGCCCTTCAGAAACTCAAAATATTGTTGCATAAGCTTTCGAGAACCACAGTCCTCTTAGTAGGGGTGCCAGCCTCCAGGTAGTGGCTGGAGATCTCCTGGAATTGCAACTGGTCTCCAGGCCACAGAGATCAGTTCCCCTGGAAAAAAATGGCTACTTTGGAGGGTGAACTCTATGGAATTATGCCATGCCAAGGTCCTTTCCCTCCCCAAACCCTACTTTCTCCAGGTTTCACCCCCCAGATCTCCAGGAATTTCCCATCTTGGAGCTGGCAACCCTACCTCTCAGTCAGATGCATCTGACAAAGAAGACTGTGGTTCCCGAAAGCTTGCGCTACAATCAAGTTAGTTAAAGATGCTACTGGGCTCTTTACTCTTTTGCGACTACAGACTAACTGAGCCAGCTGCTCTGCTTTCTGAAACGCCTGGCTCTGAAGCCAGCCCAGAGGCGACCTTTGCCAGCACGGCCGCAGTTCGTTATCTCCCGCCTCGGGCGAGGCCTACACCCGCTCCCTCGCTCCTTCCCCTGCCGTAGCGACCTGCCCCACTCGCCAACCCTGCGAGGTTTCTCCTCCTCGTGAGGGAAAAGGCCCTCCTCGGAGGCGGAGGCGGCCGCCTGAGCCTCCCCCAGCCCCGGGAAGCGAAGCCGCCGAGCCCTGGGACGGCTTTCCCGCCCCGTCCTACGCCGCCCGCTCGAGCATGGAGGCCTTTCCCGCCCACGGCGGGCGGCTGAGCGAGCGAGGCGGCCGCTGAGGGCGGCTAACGGGCTTGTGGTTTGGGCGGGCAAAATGCAGGCGGGCGGGGGCAGGCGAGGGTGAGACGCCGCCATGAGCCGGCAGCAGGCGGGCGGCGGCGGCCTGGGCTGCGACGGAGAGGACGAGGAGAGGCAAGAGGCCGCCCTGAAGAAGCTGATCGTCCGGCTGGAAAATGTCCAGGAAGGCAAGCAAATGGAGACGCTGCTCCAGATCCTGGAGGACCTCCTCGCCCTCGCCTCTTCGCCCCGCGGTAAAAGCGGACTTTCCGTGGCCGACTTCTGTGGGGGAGCAAAGGTCTCCCCGTTCCTGCGTCCAGATTGCGAGGAACGTGGCCAGAGGTGGTGGTTTTCTAAGATACCCTCCTTTCTTTTTTACCCCCTCTTCTTTCCAGGTCCCAGCTTACTCCGTGGCAAAAATATTCACATGCCTTTGCTCCTGGTTTTGGTCTCTTACATGCCCGTGGCGGACGTGCAACAGGTAAAGGCACCGCCGGTTTTAGTTTCTTTTTTGGATTGAACAAACTGAACATGCTCGGAGCCGAATTTGCCAGCTCCAGGGTCGCAGGGATTGCAAATAGAAACGGCGGGGCTCTGGTTGGGACCATAAATCCAGAGATGCTCTAATAGGGGCGAAGATTTGAACTGAATTCGCCTCAGGCCTGCGTTTCTTGCAATGAGATCCGATGCAATGTTAGTCCTGTTGAAGGCGATTTACAGCACAATACTAAACATAGTCTAGTAGCACCTATAAGACTAACAAAATTTGCGGTACAGTATGAGCTTCAGATACAGAAAACTCATCTGACAAATTTTGTTAGTCTTATAGGTGCTACTGGACTCTGGCTCTTTTCTCCTGCTACAAACACTGCTACCCATCTTGATCTATCCTAAACAGAGTGGGCTTAGACTGGAGTAACTCTGTTTAGGATTAGATCCAGAGAAGTTAGCCATGTTAGTCTGTGGTTGCAAAATAGTAAAGAGTCCACTATCACCTTTAAGATTAACCAACTTTATTGTAACTTAAGCTTTCGAGAACCACAGCTGTCATGGTCAGATGCATCTGACGGAGAGCTGTGGTTCTCGAAAGCTTATACTACAATAAAGTTGGTTAGTCTTAAAGGTACTACTGGACTATGTATTGTCGAAGGCTTTCACGGCCGGAGAACGATGGTTG
The DNA here is from genome assembly GCF_028583425.1 of Eublepharis macularius. Lineage (NCBI taxonomy): Eukaryota > Metazoa > Chordata > Lepidosauria > Squamata > Eublepharidae > Eublepharis > Eublepharis macularius. Next base: position 94,282,144 of record NC_072798.1, read on the forward strand.
TTGTGGGTTTTCCGGGCTGTATTGCCGTGGTCTTGGCATTGTAGTTCCTGACGTTTCGCCAGCAGCTGTGGCTGGCATCTTCAGAGGTGTAGCACCTCTGCTACACCTCTGAAGTGCTACACCTCTGAAGATGCCAGCCACAGCTGCTGGCGAAACGTCAGGAACTACAATGCCAAGACCACGGCAATACAGCCCGGAAAACCCACAACAACCATCGTACTACTGGACTCTTTACTATTTTGTTTAGGATTGTAGCATTAGTCCTGTTTAAAGCAATTTAGGATTTATACCACTAAATCTGTAAAGGGTTATACTCTAAAGGGAGTTAACTCCAACTTTGGAGCTGCTCACTCTGAAGTCATCTCAGTGTAAATAACATTGCTTGAAAATAGGAATACTCTGAACACAGAGTGGCATGCCTGCAGCAATTTAGTTTCATCTGTTGTAAACTGAACAAGCCCTAACCAAAAACTCTCCCCTTGCCAGTCCGCAGGGATCCTGTGCCTTTAAAAGCTGCATGACAAGCAGAAATTTTAAAATGTGAAACTTTTGTCTTTAGGGGACTCTTTTTCAGGAAAAGCATTATCTGTTAAATTTGTATTTCCAAGTTTTGCATGACAGAATGTCAGTGAGAAAATTATCTCAGACCTAAATAACTACTCTTCAACTCTGGAAAAGTTTACAAACGGAGTAAATGGAAAAAGTTAACTTCTTCACTTCATATGTTCTTTGAACAGGCCTTGGTATTTTAGCAAACTTTCTTTTTAAAAAAAGTTCCTTACACTTTCAGCTGCTGTGTGATATAACTTGTTATGGAAATCTGAAACCACAAGTCCTTTAATACAAAATTGCTGTACGTACAGCAGTATTTTTGTTGTGCTGAATATACTTGAGTGATTCCAAATCAGCTGATCTAAAGGGTTCTTATTTTAAGATTACATTTGCATAATATCGTATAATGAACAAGAATATCACACCTCAAGCACTTTTGAGTCTCAACTGTATGTTTAAAATGGAAATGAGGTGGGTGAGTAGCTAGCATAATGAAATGAAGATATTTTCACTGAGAGAAATGAACATGTCGGCAGCTCTGCAAAGCTCTGTGGGTGTTCTAATTGTTCCTTTTGTATCTGTGAAATTGTTTTGTTATTTTGCTAACTCTGCACCTGTGTGATTTCAGTTAGCACTAAAACTTACTGCTTAGGTATGAAATTTCTGTATGTTCAAAGAGTCTCAGGATTTGAGTAAGAGATTGATTGCGCTTTAGCCCGGATTGGAGTGAGGCGTGTTGAAAGGAACTATTAGCCAGAGGAAGAGAAAGGCGTGTTGAAGGGGATTATTGGCCAGTTGAAGACAACGCTTGAAACGAGCCAAGATGAAAGCCAATATGAAAGAAGCCGGCAAAGCTGGTAGCTGACGCCGCCGACGCCTATACCTCCGACCTTGAATTTACAATACCGGAGGAATTGCTACGACAAACATTTGAACGTGTACTTAACCAATTGAAGTCCACCTAAGATTGTGTATGGGAAAGGGGACTATGTGATTGGTTATATGGTGAGGTTATGTTAAAACCCAGTAAATGCAATTGGAAAACAGATGATATGAGTGGTTATATTGTATCAGGCAAGCATCGTGTTGTATATTACACTGTTACTGATCAGTGATACGTGTACAAAGGGGTTTGAAATTGCCCCCATTTTACCTCCTCGAGCGTTGGCTTTTTTTACTGTTGTAGTGCCAGGAGAGGCTTATGCCTAGAGTCTGTCAGGTGCTTGCCTGCTGTGGCGAGAGGGCTTCCACTGATAGGGCCGCTGTCCCAAGCTTGCTCTCTGGCCAAACCCCAGATGTGCTTATGCCACATCAGGGGTTTCCACTTGATCTGGTTGCCAGTCCGCTGGCAGAGGATTCCCCCATCTCTAGTTCCCAACAAAAATTTAAAAATGTCCATCAGGCTTATGGTGTAACATCATTCCAAGAAAATTCCTGGTTTTGCCATCGTGATTCTGGGAAAGGTGTGATGTCACTTCTGAGTTTCTCCGGAAGTGACATAACACCATCACCAATGGCTCCCCTCTATGTCCCACCCCTCCCCCATCTTCTGCTGGTTGCCAGGTCATGCCAGGTAACCCTATAGCTAGATGCAACATCACACATTCCACAATATCATTTCCACCTCTGAACCTTCTGGGGATATCAGTTGGCTGCCTGGCATCCCTACATGTGCCTCAAAACCAAAAGCAACACCCTATAGTTCTGCCTCTCATGCTTGGCAATCATTGTGTCCGGAGATGGGCCTCCCCCCCACCCGGAGGAAGCCCCACAGACTCATTATTTATTTATTAAGACATTTTTGCCCCACTTTTCTTCGTGGTTCAAGGCCGCTGAGAATAATAGATTTTAAATATTTACAGTTAAAAATATAACAATCCCCAAATCTTTCCTTCCTCCCCTTACAATATGCCTGTCACTTAAAATTCCTCAAAAGCCCTTGCAAACAGACAGGCCTTGTTGCGCCTCCTAACGATCTCCAAGGCTGGAGCTTTCCTCACCTCTTCAGGGAGCCCATTCCACAGAATGGGGGCTACAATAGAAAAGGCCGAATCTCTGGTTGACTCCAGACGGCCCACTCTGAGAGATGGGATCTCCAGCAGATGGCTGCCTGAAAAACAAAGCTGGCGCATAGGGAAATATGGAAGGAGATGGTTCTTCAAATATGAGGGTCCCAAGTCATAAAGAGCTTTAAAGGTCTGGAACCCTTTAAAGGTCTGGAACCCTGAACTGAGCTTGGAAACAGGCTGGCAACCAGACTGTTTTAGAATGGGCAATATATGTTCTTGGCAGCCAGTCCCTGGCAGTAGTCAGTCTGCTGCATTCTGGACCAGTTGTAGTTTCTGGGATTTTTTGAGGGTAGCCCCAAGTAGAGCACATTGAAGTAATCAGAGAGGTTACAGAAGTGTGGATCAGTGTGGCCAGTCTAGGTAACGAGATTTGGTGATCTAGATGATAGAAGATGTTCCTAGCCATCATGCCAGCCTGCTTTTCAAAAATCAAGGCAGGGTCTGTGGGCATCCCCAGGTTCTTAACCTGCTTGATAAAAGCCAACTTTATTTCATCTAGAATGAGTAGATTTAATCCCTCTAGAACATCAGCCTTCCCAACCAGCATTACCTCTATCTTGTCTGGATTTAAGTCCTTTGCTGAATATCGAGGGGGATAGGACTAGTTTATATAAATCTGGAAAGAAAATGGTAACGTTCTTGGCCCCTGCACCTTCATACCCCATAGGGAGGGGCTGCAAATTTGACCTTGAGGTGGGGGGAGCATTAAAGAATCCTTTCTCTTGGTGTGCTCATTTTCTGTAAATATAGGATTTAGAGGGGAATTGGCGCCTGCCCACTGAGGAGGTACATATTGGGGGGGGGGGCTTTATTGCTTGATTCTGTTGATTGCATGAATTGGGCCTAAGTTGTGTTGGCACTGTGGGGCATAATTTGTGTTGGCACTGTGGGGCATTGCTCTCAGAAGAACCCACTAAGGCCTCCTCCTAAGTAAACTTTCAAAGCTCGTTGCCCGACCTTCTTTGAACCTGTTGTTGGAAGCAAAGCACCTAAGTTTTGCTGCTATTATACAGACTAGCAATATAGAAGTGAGACAGTCTCCCTATATTTTATGTCTCATTTGTTTTTAAAAATAAGTGGTTGTGTGGTTAAAAAACACTCCAGAAGTGAAGCTTCAAGATTCACATCTTAGCGAAAGTGTAATTTTTAAACATGTAAAGAGGAGAAGGAACAGGCACAAAAGCTGCTTGAATTGAAATGAAAAAGAACATTGCAGGCTACAATTCATAGTAACGCAAGTGCAATCACACATGCACATGGATAGCCCTGTTTCCGAGCCAGAAATATGGAAAAAGGAGCAGTCTCTTCCCAGACCACCATTTCTCTATTTACTGTGAGAAGACCCACCCACTTAAATGCGTGTGAGTCATCATAACTCGTGGCAAAGTACATTCATAACTGAATGTACTTTGTCATTTGAACTGGGCTGCTCTTGGTAATGGAATGGTTTTGAGTTGCTTCTGTACTGTCGGGGACCACAATATTTTTGTAATGCGTGAATTATCCCTGAGTGAGTGCGTCCTAAACATCGTTATATAGGAAGGAGTTATGACTCATATCACTGGTGAATTACTAGCCAAAGCCTGATTTTATGAAAGATGAAGTAACATTGGGGAAGTCCTGTATGTATGATTGACTTCATCCTGCATTATGTGATTGAGTGGTGGTGGACATGGCGCAATTTTGGTGGTTTCCACACAGGGAGAGGCTTGTGTGGTTTCCCCATTGCTGGTACTGCTGCAGATAAAGTCCAGCTGTAATAGGGCTTCCACAAGGTAGGTTTCCCTATATTTCCCTGCCGCAGACCTCCAGCAGTGGCTGCCTTTCCTCCCCTGGGTCACCAGGGCTCTTGCAAGGTTTTTTTCAGAATTTGCATTAGACTATTGTTATATGAATATATTGTTGTAAAAATTCTGGGAATCCCCATCTTTTATTTTTAAAAAGTAAGTCTCTAGCCCCTTCTGTTGTGAAGACATGCCTTTCCCCTTATATCTCCTCAAAGGAAGGGGCTACAGACTTAGTTTTTTTAAAAAAAATGAATGCTGAGAATTCAGATAACCTGTTACACATATTTTTACACCAGTATCTTGATATTCTATGATGATCATATTCTATGATATTCTAATGATATTCTAGTGCTGTATTCTAAAAAAAAAAAAGAAAAAGGAAAAGTCACAGTGGTGAGAGAAGGAAATGGCCACCATATGGTTGGGAAAATCTGAATTTTCCCAACCCACACAGCCACCATCCAGGCCTTTGCTGTGATCTTTTCCAACACTGGAGCAAAGCAAGCTTGAGAAAGAGCCAAAAGCTGAGGAAACTCCAGAAAATGTACAGATATATCATGATACTGTGGAGAAGCAGAAAAAAAAACAGTATTGAACCAATCTGGCCAATCTTTCAAGGGCAGCATGGAACATATTCCAAATTATGGATGCATTACAAAAGAAAAAGAAACGTGCGTTGTTGTTTCTTAAGTTCTAAATATCTCCACAAGGCTGCCCGGTGCCAATATTAAAAGATTTCTTAGTAGTAATATTTTATCCACACCTAAATCAATTGCCTTTGCCTTTTTTGCTTCATATCTCAAACCAATCTCAGTTACAGGATGTTATAAATTTAGAAAAGCTTTACAATGCTCAACAGGAACAGAAATCCAAAAATGTTCTTAAAATTTATTGTGGTTGATTGAAATGCGATATAAGTAATGTTTATGAAATCTTAAGCAGCGTATTGTATTGTTCACCGTGTAATATCGTTTGCAGTGCATTATTCTTCATTTTGTAATCTGGTTTCATTGCATTGTTTGTCGTATATAGTATACTGCCCTTATTGCTTTGTTTTAAATCTGAAATCCTTGTTGAGTCTCAGCAAGAAAGGTAGACTATAAATGACGTTAACTAAACAAAGTATATAGATATGGTAAGCAAGAACATTACCATATTACTGCATTAGTTGTTTCTGTTGTGCCACGTGAAAACATGGATAGAGTCCCAAACTGCATGTCTAGATGGTGCTGGCCCCAACAGTTGGTACAGGTACAGTTACAGATGCACCATGCAAAGGCATAATGTATGGCCTTTTAAGAACTGGACAGAGGATGAAGGCATAGCCCCCATCAGGGCTTTTTTCCTGGGAAAAGAGGTGGTGGAACTCAATGGTGGAACTCAGGACCACACAATGATGTCACTTTGGTCAGCTGGAACAAGGGGGGAGTTTTTTAAAGTTTAAATTGCCCTCGGCGAAAATGGTCACGTGGCCAGTGGCCCCGCCCCCTGATCTCCAGACAGAGGGGAGTTTAGATTGTCCTCCGTGCCACATGGAGGGCAATCTAAACTCCCCTCTGTCTGGAGATCAGGGGGCGGGGCCACCGGCCACGTGACCATTTTCAAATGGTGCTGGTACACCATTCCACTGTGTTCCAGCTGAAAAGAAGCTCTGGCCCCCATTATAGGTTAATATGATGGGGCAGGGCCTGAAGCCTTTAACATATATGGATATGAGCGTAACATAGGGGGTAGACTAAAGGCAGTGCTGAGCAGGAAGTTCATGGAACAAGGATATGCTCAGCATACACTATAAAACACTGCAGGCTGCAGGAAGCCAGCCAACTAGAAACATGACGCTGGCTGAATTTTGTGGATACAGATGCTGTTGCTGCAGAAACTCTTTACAGGTACCCATTAAAATGGGCTGCTAATCAGTTTATAGCAGGTAGTCTGTGTTTAAGTGGATTATGAATCACTGCTCAGCAATTGAAGTACCACTTACTATAGTGCACTTCACAGAATACAAAATGATCCCAGAATTTCTTCTGAAGGTTCTGATCCGTGAAGTACTTATATTAGTAAATGAAACCCTCCAGCTTAATGCATGTTTGCCAGTATTTTATAGAACACACTGTAGAGCTTTGCTTAAGAGAATGAAATAAATTAGCAATGAGTGAAAGAAATTAGAGCTGAGAGGACGGTGTTTGTGAGTGCCTGTGTGCGTGTGTGCACACGCTATATGTGATTTTGTTAACTGGAATGAGTTGTAGGGACCATATCACTTCCAATTGTTTCATCTACACTGCTTTCAATTTATTTCTGGGCCCAACTCAAGGAAGGTATTGGTGTTAACTTTTAAAGCTCTATATGGCTTGGGACCAGCACACCTTAAGGACCGCCTGCTCCATATGAACTTACAGTCATTTGTGGGGGGGCTTGCTTTGGGTATCCCCATCTTCTGAGGCTAGATGTGTGGGAACCCTTGAAAGGGCCTTCTTAGGCATGGCACCAAAACTGTGAAATTCTTGCCCCAGGGATAGTCCACTGTCCCATTCTAACTTTATCTTCTGCCAACAGGAGAATTATTTTGTTTCATCTGGCACTCCTTTACTGATCTTCCTTCCTCTTTGTTTTAATGTTTGTGTTTTCAATTGCTTATAATAGATTGGCTTTAATGTTTTTAACTGTTCACTGTCTTGAGGGCCCTAACTGGATTGAAAGGTGGGATAGGGTTTTAAAGAAATAACAGATAGTACACAGACACAAAGACTGGCCCAGAGAAATCAAAGCAGTATTCCAGTTCAAAAAGCTGAAGCTAGCATGTCAGTCTGAATTGTAAAGAGTCCAGTAGCACCTTTAAGACTAAACAATTTCATTGTAGCATAAGCTTTTGAGAGCCACAGTCTCTTCATCAGATGCAACTTTATGGTAGCATAAGCTTTCGAGACCCACAGCTCTCTTTGTCAGATGCAACTTTATTGTAGCATAAGCTTTTGAGAGCCAGTCTCTTCATCAGATGCAACTTTATGGTAGCATAAGCTTTCGAGACCCACAGCTCTCTTCGTCAGATGCATCTGACAATGCATCTGACGAAGAGAGCTGTGGGTCTTGAAAGCTTATGCTACAATAAAGTTAGTCAGTCTTAAAGGTGCTACTGGACTCTACTATTTTACGACTACAGACGAACACGGCGAACTCCTCTGAGTCTGAATTGTGGAATGGTATGCCTGTGAAGCTGGACTAACTCAGCTGTTAATGTGGTTCATTGTAAAAACTTTCTAGCTGGCAAACTTTGAAATGAGGACTTAAGAGGCTTGACGTGTATTATGAAAATTAGCTCTGGTTTTTGTTTTTTTGCTTTAAAGGTTGGTTGGTCACTTCTTTGCAAACTTATTGAAGTTTGTCCAGACGTGCTTCAAAAGCTAGCGGCTCCTCAAGAGGTTGGAAAGGAATGGGAAGTGCTCGGTGTTCACCAGTAAGTACATTCATGTGTCGCAGCAGTAAATATTCATCTTGTAAAAATTGTGCAGAATATATAACAGTTTCTACAAAACCAAAGTAGAAATGAAATGTCTTATTATTGGAGAAATGCATTTTCTTAAAATAAAATAAAATAAAATAAAATAGTGTGGTAGTCACTGAGGAAAACAAGTAAAGCTTGCTTCTGTTATAACATTTGGTCAAAGACTGAAGGACTGTTTGAGGAGGGAGGGATATATAAACAGGGCTTTTTTTCAGCTGAAACATGGTGGAACGGAGTTCCGGAACCTCTTGAAAATGGTCACATGGCCGGTGGCCCCACCCCCTGATCTCCAGACAGAGGGGAGTTTAGATTGCCTTCCGTGCCAAGTGGTGCGGAGGGCAATCTAAACTCTGGAGATCAGGGGGTGGGGCCACCGGCCACGTGACCATTTTCGCCGAGGGCAACCCACTAAGTTCTACCACCTCTTTTCCCAGAAAAAAGCCCTGATAAACATCTAATCAGCATATGTATAGAAATTAAGTTTGTTGGTTTATGCATTAGAACATTTTAGATTTTTTCCCCAACTGAGCAGTTTAGGCATTCTCCAATTTTTCAGAAAGTGATGTATAGCAAGAAATCCCTGAAATATTGTGCCACGTCATCCTTTCCCCTTGTATTTTGTATAAAAAATTATGATTTGTGCTTCTGCTCCAAACCAGGATTGAAGCTGTATGTTCAATCACAGTTCTGAGGTGGAGGTGCGAACAATAGTTTGTTGGTAGAGCCATAGCCTGAGCAGAGTCGAGGGGAGCACGGCCTCATCTACAAAACTGATTTTAACCACGTACCAATTTTTTAAAAACTGCATACTTAAATTTGTGACTTGGCAACTTCCATTTAAAGGGTAGAACGTTTCTGCCTGAAAAAACTGAGGGTATCTAGTATTCCGCTCCCTCTAAAAGAGGTGGAGTGTTGGCTGGCACTGCCTGCCCTCTTCTTGTTCGCCTTTCTCAGGGCAAGGGGAAGGGCAATGCTGGGCCAGCTTCTCCTGGTGGCAAACTGCTGTTGCTTCTTCCCTGCGCTCCCCAGCACAGGAAGAGGTGGAGTTATGGGTGTCCTTGCTGGCAGGGCCACATGCACCCAGGATGGATTGGGCTGCTCTGCCTGGCACTGCCCAGCCCCTCATTCTGAGGGAACTGAGGGAGCAAGTGATGGTGGTTCTTTCTCGTAGGTGCCCTTGCTGCTCACTCTTCACCGGGGGGGGGGGTGAGTGAAAGAGGGAGTTGTTAGCTAGGGACAGATGAGCAGCTGCTCACTCACCTAAGCGACTGCACTCTCAGAGCCCCGGCTCCTGGTGCCCTCAGTTGGGGAGTGCCAGACGAGGAGATGAGGCCTTCCTCCCTTGGGGGATGTGGGTTCCTTTGTGTGCAGTAGCACAGAACACTTCCTTTCCCTCCCTCTGCTACACAGCAAAGAAAGGCAGCTGCTTACTGGGGCTGGAAGGTTGCTGGAGGGTATCGAGTCAGCAGGGGCACATTGTAGTCAGCTTTGGGCCTTCCTGGGTCTTTGGAGCCCTGGCAGCTGCCTGAAAGGTGCCCATACGTGACACTAGGCAGGCCCTTACCCTTTCACCTTCCGGGGCAAATAGTTGTGACTGTGAGCAGGGTCCTTCAAAGGTGTAAAGGGTACAGTGGAAGTTATTTATTTCTTTGTGAATGATATTCCTTATAAGTGGGTAAAAACTTCTGAATTGAAACATAACTGTTCTTAGTGAACTTTTTATGTTTCTGATTTAGTCCCATCTAGCAAAGATTGGCAACAGCCCCATTGGGTGGTTTGGATATAGTGTCAAACTGCAGTTTGTGCTAAAGCACTAACTGACCACAGAGGAAGGAGGGATGGAACACCTGAGCAGGTTTCATTCATGTAGTGTGAAACCCATGAGTTGGCGTTGCCTTTCAATTCTCCTTTGGTGGAGTCCAAGAATGTTAGTTCTGCATTATAGGCGTGGCTCTATAGCACAGGATGGGCCAGAAGGAAAGTTTTGGAGAATTGGGCTTTTTCTCATGTATGTGTAAATGTATGGAAATTTGAGAAAAAGTTTAGATAGATCATATTTTTGAGGACTTAAATGAATGGCTGGGGTCACGTCTCCTGCTTCCATCAAGTAACATCTTGGCTTTCTTTAAGGAGATCAGGGCAGTGTCCCTCAGACTCCCCTCTTCTGGACTATCTGCAATCCTGTGAGGTGTGTCAGGCTAAGAAAGTGTGACTGGGATAAGGGCATCCAGCAAGATTCCTAGTAGAGTGCAGGTTTGAATTTGGGTCTTCCAAATCCTAGTCCAACACTTTAAACACCACATCAAACCAACTATGTTAGTTTTTCACTTGGGGAAGGGGGGAAATTACTAGTGACTTTTACCTGGAGCTGCAGACCCCATTTGGCCCTCCACTGCGGTTTCTGGAGGAGAATGCAGGGGCGCATGGGAGAGTGTAGAGGGACGGAGGAAAGGGCAAAAGTCATCTCCCCTGCTCTTGCAAGCGCCTCTCTCAAGCAGATAACTTATGTAGGATATCCTACTATATAAAAGGCTAACTGTGTTACAGACAACTCACTTCCTATCCTAGTGCACCACTGCTGTGGAGGGAAGCCCAGAAGAGGCAGCCTGTCCCTCTGAGAGTGCAACATGGCGGGAAGCCCAGGCTGTGATCAGGCGCGGAGTAGGCAGCAATTCCTGCCCCCTGCTTTCACGCAGCTGGGTTCAGGAGTGGAGCAGGTGGCAATGCCTGCCCCCACCCCACCCCTCAGCTGGGATCAGGAGTAGAGGAAGTGGCAACGCCTGCCCCCACCTTCACCCAGCTGGGATCAGACACGAAGCAGGTGGCAATGCCTGCCCCCACCTTCACCCAGCTGGGATCAGACACGAAGCAGGTGGCAATGCCTGCCCCCACCTTCACCCAGCTGGGATCAGATGCGAAGCAGGTGGCAATGCTTTCCCGCTTTCACCCAGCTGGAATCAGAAACGGAGGCAATGCCCTCCCCCCTTCACTTGGCTGGGATCAGTAGCAGAGTAGGTGGCAAAGCCTGCCCCCTCCCCCGCCTTTACCTGGCTGGGATCAGTCATGGAGAAAGAGGCAGTGCCCACCTGCCCGCTCTCCCTTTTCTAGAGCCCATTGTATTTTTTCCCACAATGGGCTTTGTTACTAGTCAGTCAGAGTTTATTATCTATAGCCATAGGCCGTCACAAATTTTCCAAACATGTCAACTAATAAACAGTTAACTTCCAGTATCAGTAAAAACTTCCAGTAAAAGGTTAATGAAAATTAATGAAAACAGTACAGTATACCAAACTATCCCAAGAGTCCCGAAACAGCCTCATTCAGTACCACCTTAGATCTTATCTCCTTGGCTGCAAGTGCAAACTGAGAGACTCTGTAAGACACATGATTATCTGTGTCAGATAACAAGAACACAATCTTCTCGATTTCAGAATATTAGTGGCTGGTAGGATTCTGGCCAAGAATTTCGCTCTTGGCAGTAATGGACAGTAAAGTAGGTAGTGGGGAAGGCTCTCCACTGTAGATGATCCACAAATGCAGCTGTGGTGTTCCATAGGGGTGTGAGAATAACGCCCTGCCAAAAGAACTGATTGCATCGTCTGAAAGTGCAGAGCGGTGAAAGACACTCTGAGATTATAATGAGAAACGCTGGCTAGGTAGGTGGATCTTAAGTGATCAAATTTAATTAATTTATACCAAGGAGCTGCCTTGGATTTCAATATTGGTAGCCGGTCCATCACTGCATCTGACTTGTAAATCCACTCCCAGAGTGGGGAGTTGTTGGCTGAGACCCCTAACAGGTCGTCAGGGATGGTATACCTTTGTCAAATGGTGGAAAGAAAGCCGGGGCGTGTGGGGTCTTTAGATAGTAATAAATTTACTGATTGGCAGCTTAGGGAGTTACTAGTAATTTAATATATTTTGATCATCCTGGTTTGCTATCAAAAGGACTTGTTACCAGTGTGCTATTATTTGAGTGTAATAAACTGAGTTTTGGATAACAACATAATTTTTTCCTCATCTTTTACGAAATTATAATTATTTCAGCATCAAAGTGCACTGGCCCCTTCCTTCTTCTAAACACAGAAGTAAAATGCTCCGAAATGTTACGTCCTGTATCCTCATAAGGATGCTAGACAATAATAAGGGATTTAAAATAAAGCACTCGCAGGCAGCAGAACACTGTGGTGTCTGCTCTTGTGGTGAACTCTCAAAAATGTTCATGCTTTTTTAGGGAACAAAAATGTCTGTTGAGGAACTAAAATTCATTTGTAGAGACCAATATACCAATATTAACAGCAGTATTATTGCTGCTCAGAGCTGATGTCTGATTCTGTGGTAATCACTTTCAAGAAGAGAAAAAAGGAAATTCTCTTTATGTTTCCTAGTTCTTTCTGAATGTGGAGAAATATTTCTTCCTATATTTTGTCATATAGTCCTCAGGACATAGGAGAAGTTAAAATGTTTCACTTCTCTCTCTAAACAGCTTTTGGGAAGATAGACAGGAGCAGGAAAATTCCAGTTTTGTTCTTTGATCTGAATGGGTAACTCCTTTGCTTTTTCTACATGACGCATTTGCTTTTTTTGTGCAATCTGCTATCTACCCTTTGTTGCACTTATTCATCTCCTTACAGCATCCCATATTAGCCAGTTTGGTGTAGTGGTTACGAGTGGTGGGACTCTAGAGAACGGGTTTAATTCCCCACTCCTCCACTTGAAGCCAGCAGGGCGACCTTGGGTCAGTCACGGCTCTCTCAGAGCTCTCTCAGCCCCACCTGCCTCACAGGGCGATTGTTGTGGGAATAATAATAACATAACCACTTTGAGTGGGCACTAAGTTGTCCAGAAGGGTGGTATATAAATCCAATGTTATTACTATTATTACTTCTTGGTCCCACTCTGAGCTTATCTGGTCAAATTTGCATGATCAAATATTCCATTAAGTAAGGTAAAGTATTTTTCCTGGAAAGCGGGAGGGGGGGGGCTTCTGCAAGAATCAATTGACCAGATTTTAGAAAATCTACCAATAGATGTAGATAAGTCTCCCAAGCCTAGCAGGTTGGTACTTTATCTCTGTAATATAGGAGTGATATTTTCTCTTGATTATGTCACATAAACAGTCCCTGTTTGCTGGCAACTCCAGGTGAGCTGTGTGTGTGAATGTGGTATGAGAATTTTAACCTATCTGCTGCACACTTCCAGTATAAGCAAGGAAAGAAAATCTCTCACAGTCTGCTGTATTCCATCCACAAGCAAGCACATTTATCGTCACTCTCTCTCCCCCTTTAACTGTGCATTTCTGTCCAGATAGACTAGAGAGCCATTCCATAAATCTGGAGGCAATCCCTTTAGTAATTGCTTTCCAGTTTGTTTATATGGGTTGGATGCTAAGCTAATAATGAGTCCCTTTGGGGGAAACTTCACCTTGGTTTGTGACAGGCGTTTGTGCTTCTTTGGATTTCTGCTTGGGATGTGTCGGTGCAGCATTTAATGGATCATAATTATATATTGGAGAGGTGACATTTTTGCCTTTGGAGTACTGTGCACAGCATAATAAATGTTGGCAAGGCACCGTGGAGTCCTAGTGAGTATCAAACTAATTAGCGTGTTAGCTGAATCTCTCTTTCTAAATGTTTGGATTTTTTTAAAGAGGTCAGCAACATTTCCTTCCATAGTTAATGTAAAAAAGCAACTGAAACATAAGGCTGCTCACTCTTACTGAAATCCATGGCAGTGATTTAAAAATGAATAACTTTTTTGCAAGAGAGTGTGTGTACCATGCAGGTGCTATCAAGTGCATTTGATTTCACCTGTGTACGCAGAGAATTATGAAACATAAAGTTATGATTAATTCTACTCTATTGTCACCTCTTTGCATTTCAGTAAGACCAAGTCAAAATTGGCAAGTTGATTGGGGTAGTAGTTTGGCTGCATTGTATATTAGTGCACACATGCATGAATATTTATTTTTTTATTTTTATTTTTATTAAATGTATATTCTGCTCTCCCTGTAAATGGGCTCAGAGCGGCTTACAAAATACAATAAAAACACGGCAGCATAAATTAAAACATTGATCAATAAAATAATCCATTAAAACAGTCCTGTGCATATTGCACAATCCATTAGGCCTTAACAGATCCATGGGGCAGGGTGGCCAGCTACAAAATGAAAACACAATCTGGGGGGACAGCACCCCCCTGGCAGGAGGCCAGTTTGGTGGCCCACCCACCTTAACCACCATATGCCTGATGGAACATCTCTGTCTTGCACACCCAGCAGAAAAATAACAAATCTGACTGGGACCGAGTTTCTACAGACACAGAGTTCCACCAGGTTGGTTCCAGGGCTGGAAAAGCCCTGATCGTGGTTAAGGCAAGTTGAACCTCCTTCGGACCAGGGACCATCAGTAGATATTTGTCTGCTGAACGGAGCAGCCTCCAAGGAATATATGGTGAGAGGTGGTACCGCAGGTACGCCGGTCCCAGTCCGCTAAGGGCTTTGAAGGTTATGACCAAAAGGTTGAACCTGATCCAGCTAGCAGGATCAGGTTGAACCTGTGCAGCTAGCACAAAACAGGAGTTATATGTGTCCAGAATGGAGTCCCGGTCAAAATATGTGCTGCTGCATTTTGGACCAGTTGTAGCTTTTGGAGCAGACCCAAGGACAGCCTAGCATAGAGCGAGTTGCAATAGTCCAACCTGGAGGTGACTGTTGCATGGATCACCGTGGACAGGTTGGGGACTGAGAGGTAGAAAACAAGTAATGAAAAAAATATTAGGTTCTTTGGATAGATATTAGGTTCTTTGTACAGTACCTTCCTTCAGTTATCTAGCAGATAATTGAAGGAATTATGGCCAGATAATATAATGATTTATTGATGTTTCAACAGCTGGTTTACTCACTGAGTCGGTAGAGTAGCTGTTTAAGAACACAATGGCATAAGAACATAAGAAGATCCCTGTTGGATCAGATCAGACCAGCGGGCCATCTAGTCCAGGGTCCTGTTTCACACAGTGGTTGAAAATAGGGCACAGAGGCCAAGGCCTTCCCCTGGTGTTGGCTCCTGGTACTGGTGCGAATGTGGAGTCTGCTCCATGTGCTAAAGCTGTACATGTGAACTGATTCCTTGTTAGTTTTTCCCTATGACATGATTGCTGCCCATTTCTGAAAGTTGTTTAAAATAGTATAAAACATCACATTCTGCTAGGAAAGCAGCTGACCAGTCTCGGGCACTTGGAACAGTCTTAACGTTACTGTGTTTGCTAAGCCACTGTACCACCCATTATCAAGTTGCCTTTCTACCTTGCAGGAGCCCAAGGTGTATAAATAAAATGATCATAAAATGAATAATACCAAAGTTTAAAAACACAGCGTAAGACTGCCAATAACTGAAAGCAAAGTGAATTAAAAGCTGTCCTAAATAACGCTGCTATTGACAAAACTAAGG
The DNA here is from genome assembly GCF_028583425.1 of Eublepharis macularius. Classification (NCBI taxonomy): domain Eukaryota; kingdom Metazoa; phylum Chordata; class Lepidosauria; order Squamata; family Eublepharidae; genus Eublepharis; species Eublepharis macularius. The sequence continues at coordinate 94,297,505 of NC_072798.1, forward strand.
CTATCGTGCTTTGGTCCCATCATGAGAAGACAAGATTCTCTGGAAAAGTCAATAATGCTAGGAAAAGTGGGAGGCAGTCGGAAAAGAGGAAGACCTAAAACGAGGTGGCTCGACTCAATACAAGAAGCCACACCCTCCAGTTTGCAGGATCTGAGCAAGTCTGTTAATGGTAGCACATTTTGGAGGTCTTTCCTTCATAGGGTTGCTGTAGGTCGGAGGCGACTGGATGACACATAACACACACACACACACACACACACACAAATAACACTGTCTTCAGCTGCCTCCTGAAGATCCGCAGTGCAGGGGACAGGCAGACCTTCCTGGGGAGTCTGTTCCATAATCGTGGGACTGCCACCGAAAAGACCCTCTTTTGTGTACCGAACAGGTAAGCGTCTTTAGCTGGTGGGACAGTCAGGGGGGGCCCTCTCTGTTACCTTAATTCCCTGGGAGAAGATGGCCCTTCAGATACTCCGGTCCCAAGCCACATAGGGCTTTAAAGGCCCAAACCAACACCTTTAATTGTGCTCGGGAGCAGATTAGTAGCCAGTGTAATTGCTGTAATATTGGGTTTATGTACTGATAGCTGATGCCAACCAGCAGTATTCTGCACTAGCTTCAGCTTCTGAATGCTCTTTGAGGGTAGCCAAAAGTAGACCGGGTTGCAATAGTCCAGTCTAAATGCAACTAAGGCATCTAATTGAGCCAGTAACAGGAGCAGTGGACGCACCAGCCGAAGTGCAGCAAAAGCCACCACAGCCACCTGGTTTTCAAAAGTGACTGCTCTGTTGAGCTGTGCTTCCAAACTACTAGCCTGGCTTTTCTTGGGGAGGACAACCCCGTCCGAGACAGAGAAGATCTTAAGTTTCTGGTCAGCCTTTCTAATAACACAGAGAACCTTGTTTCAGCTTGTTCACCCTCATCCAGCTCATTACTGACTCCAAGCACCAGTCCAAAACATCAGCAGCATCCTTGGAATTAGGTGGTGGGGGTATAGCTGGGTATTATCTGCATATTAGTAACATTGCAGCCAGGGCCGGATCGACGGAGGGGCAGGGGGGGTACTCTGCCCCTGGCGCCGCCAAAGAGGGGGCGCCATGCGCAGTTGCCAGTCCCGGGAGCACGCTGCCAGCCCCAGGAGCGCGCCTGGGGAAAGGTGAACGGCGCTGGCAGCCTCCCAGCCACCCGTGCTGCCTTTTGCCTTTCCCCAGGACAAGGGGCAGCAGGCTTGCCGCATGCCCCTTGTCCTGGGGAAAGGCAAACGGCAGCACGGGTGGCTGGGAGGCCGCCTACGCTGTTCACCTTTCCCCAGGACAAGGGGCGCATGGCAAGCCAGCCACCCCTTGTCCTGCAGGGCAGGTGAATGGCGCGGGCAGCCTCCGAGCCACTCGCGCTGCCGCCAGAGTCATGCAGGCCTAGTGGGGTCACATCCGTCTGGGGCCACCAATTATTGCGCATGGCAAGAGCTTGAAAAAGCGATCTATATACATATTACTTGATAAGACTGTAGTGTTTACACTAACATGGAAGAAAATTATTTGTCCATTTCTCTATTTCATTTTATCCTCGTTTTTAAAAAAATATGACTTATACAGTAGATTTAAAAATAAAAAATAATGTTTTGCGTATTTTGAACTAGTGTGAAGCTTATTTTTTCCCTCTCACCTTTAGGCACATTCTTAAGATGCTTAAGCACCACCATGTGAATGTACATCTTTCAACAGTTGGACTCAAAGCACTGAACCTACTTCTTATGTCAGGTATCAACTTTTCCTGACTAGTGTCATCCCTTAAATGGGTGGTGTAGTGGTTAGAGTTGGACTAGGGTCTGGGAGACCCACATTCAGACCCCTTCTCTGCCAAGGAAGCTTGCAGGGTGATCTCGGGCCTGTCATATACTGTCAGCCTAACCACAAGTGGGCTTGCCAGGTGCCTGCTTATGGCAGGCAAACTCCTGGCAATGAAAATCTCTGCCTGCCAGTTCTCAGCTGTTCGGCAGGAGGAGGCAGGCTGGCAAAATGGGGGAGGGCATGTGATCCTGGTCTCTGCCAGCAGACGAAAGACCTAACTGTGTGCTGGTGGCGGTCATGGTTTCTCTTTATTGGTTAAGATACAAGTTTCTTCTTTTTTAAAAAAGCTTTGCTGTGGTTTATTGCTGGGAAGGAGTAGTTGGCCGCTGGCAGGCATGAGCTGGCAGCAGTGCCAACAGGCCTTTGTGCGCTGCCTCCTTCCTTTCCCCCCTGCTTCCAGGCAGCTCTATTGCTTGCCTGCCCAGCCTGGCTGCCAAACCTCCTGCACAGCACCACCCAGGAAGTGGCCAGCCTGACTGCTCAGCCTCCTGAGCGGTACAGCCCAGGTAGTGGCCAAAGCAGAGGCCCTTGTAAAAGCTGCCCATGTGTGGGGCCGCACGTTGACGTCACCTCTGGCAGTCATCTCGTGGGACTCTGTATCAGTGAGTACTAGGTGTCCCCCTTGTCCAACCCAAAGTAAGCAGTTCAAATGAAAACAACACTTTTTGAGCAGAATGCTCCTGAAGTCTTGAGATTTTTGTGAGTGTATTTATCACATTATTCTCTCCCTTGAAGAGAAAACCTATCATGGCATCAGGCCATAAAAGATAAAAGTAGGAAAGACGTCCAAATATGAACGATTAACCTATTAAAGTGGAGACAGTTCACTTTGCAGTGATTTTGTAATTATCTATTTCAATTGGTAAATAACCATTCATTAGTTTTCTGATACAACTATAAAACTAACCTGAGTAGTTATTGTTCTAAAAAATGAAACCTTCATCACAGTTGCAAATATTAAGGTTTAACAACCAGCAAGAACAAGCCTTTAAGAAGAAAACCATGATTTGAATCGAATCTTACTGACTAGAGATTTAAATTGTGATTTAAATCAAGATTTTAAATCCAATCTACCCTGAAAGGTCTTCCCTTGAATCTTGCATGGTGCATCGTCATGTTATGCATAAATATATGAAATAACTGTACAAAGAGTGCTTCAAGCAACAACCCATTTAATCTGCCAGAATAGTGCTGTTAAATTAGCCAAAAGTGGAGTAATAACTTTTTTTTCTGTCTGGTGTTCATTAGGCACGTGCGGTTCGGGAATCTGATCTGGAAAAAATGCCAGAATTGGACCCGATCCGTAAAGATTCAGGATTTCTGAATCGAGACCAGTATGCTGGCCCCGATTCGGAAATGCCAAATCAAAGCTTTTCGAAGCATTCATAATGCTTCGGAAAGCTTCGGGGCTGAGTTTAAAGGGCCCCGCCACTGCTTGCAAGCAGCGGCGGAGCCCTTTAAACATCACCCCAGCCCCCAAGCCCCAACGGCGCTGTGGCAATTTGAGGGGCAGGAAGGGCCGGAGGAGGTGGCTCCGGCCTTCCCCACCGCCTTGCAGGCTCAGGAGATGGTGCGGCGGCAGAGAAGCCGGCTGGCTCCAGGCCATTGCAGCCTCTTGCTACCATGTATGCTGCCACTGCCACAGCTGTGGCGCTGCGGCAGCAGTCCGCTGCCCAGGTGATCACCCTCTGCCTCACAGGGGATGGGAGGGGGGGTGGGGGAGTTGCTCTACCTCACTTCAGTATGTTCCGAATATTTACGGAGCATACCGAAGCACGTAAAATACCATAATTCTGAAGTGGACTTTAACAGCAGGGAGCAAATATACATGCAAGATGCTGCCCTTGATAGGCGAGTTATACAAGAAAATAAATCCTCGCCTTGGTTCAGATTAATTAAGCTGGACCATACTAGGGCACAATACCTAATCAAGATTTCAGTTAGCAAACTACGTGTAGCCTTCACCTCAATCCGCTTTCAGTCCATGAAAACAGCCATGGTTGAAGGCCGTTATTACAAGATTCCATAATTCTGAAGCGGTTTGCTGCTTTGGAATTATGGTATTTCCGAATTTTTTCCCCAAATCTTTTCGGGATGCACACCCCTAGTGCTCATATATGTTCTTTTCTTTTTTTTCCTTTTTTAATATCATCATTTATTCTGCTTATATGGCCATAGGCCTTAAGCATAATTTAATACAGTTAAAATCAAGTACAAATATGCAGTTACTAAATAACAATAGCTTAAAAGTATAGGATCTATAAGATAAATATACGATAAATAGGATATTTTATACAGGAGATAAAAATGGGCCATATAATTAAAATCCAGCATTTAAATATAAGAAAAATAAAGCTTGACTATACCTAAATGCTGACGACAGTGCTGTCTCACCTAAAACATACATTTTTAAAAAACTTTTTATTAAGATTTTCAAATAACAACAACATTCAACAGTTACAAAGTGTGATATTAAGCTTAAAGACACAAATTCAAATTTCTGGATTAATGATATTATAATGAGGTAATTCAGTAACTAAAAAGTCATTCCTAGAAAGAAAGTCCAAAAAAGGGTACCATTTCTCATAGAAACGTACAGATTTAAGAGGATCTACAGATGTTTGTATTCTCTCTGTAATTTTCTCCATGCTAAGTTGCTCCCAGACCTTTAGGTACCATGTATCCAGATTTGGAGGAAAGTGCAATTTCCATCTTGAATCTGTTCTTTTCTTAAAGAAATTGTGTTTGAGAATCTTAACATAGTAACAGATTCTACTCAGTGCTTAAGGTTAAAGGAGAATGCTTCAGGAGTACCTAAGTACAGCTGCTATTTTAAGGCACACACGGTAATAATAAACCTTATTGAATTCAGGATTAAACTCTACCCATATGCCCAAGTGAAGCCCCTGTGTGGCTATTTTTTTTAAAAAAAATGTTGAACCCTGAAGGCAGATGGACAGAATCTTGTTATGACAGAATGCTGTAACCTTAGACAGGGGACTGTGATTTCAGAAGGAACTAAATATTTATTATGCAAAAAGACCCTGAAAATGTTATCCTTTGTTTTTAGCTGAAATAACACTCCTCCTTTTAGAAGAAGGGGCTGATGATGTGTTTCTGTTGATATTTAATGCCATGGACACCTTTTCTGGCAATGAAGAGATCCAGAAAAACGGGTGCCAAGCTTTGCATGTGCTGTTAGAAAAAGGTAAGACATTTTTGCTTTTTGGTTTTGGTGTTACCTGATGCCGGTAGCGCACAATTAAATCCCCAAATATATCATTTTCTTTTCTCATTTCTTCAGCTGCATCTTTTGCCTTCCTCAATCAATAAAGTAGCAAAAGTTATTTTTTTAAAAATTAGCAGGTGTAAGAGAGCTGCAGCATTTTGTGCGGGCACAGTGGGATGTCAGTTTTGAAACAATTCACCTGAAATGATATGAATAGCATGGCATCCAAATATCCTTGCAGTCTTTCTTAGATTGACTTAACTGCAAGGCTGTGTGGATTTCCAGGTGATCCATTATTCCGGGACAGAAAATTAGGCCGTGTGAACTAGAGGCCGGTTCAAACATTACAAAGCCCACAACGCAGAGGTGTGGTCTGGGGACTTAATTCCCTGGTGCATGGGGGCCCGATTCAGATTGGGACTGTGGTGTGCAGCGAGAGGGAGCAGCAGTCTTCCCCTGGGCTGTTTCCCCAACTGGAAACGGTCTTGGGGAGCTGCTGTTTGCCCTATTGGGGAGACTTGTGTGTCTCCATCAGTACATGTAAGTTTCCTCAGTGTGGCAAATAGCGGATTCTGGAGCTATTTCAGGATGGGAAATTGAGGTGGGGGCTTAACATCCCTCTCCCCATACTTCCAGTCCCAATCCACATCAGGCTGATGGATGCCTAGGAATTACATTCCTAGCATAATCAAAAAGAGTCCAGTAGCACCTTTAAGACTAACCAACGTTATTGTAGCATAAGCTTTTGAGAACCACAGATCGTCGTCGTCCTTCTGTGCAGCCCCACATTGGGACTGCGCAGGCGCAGGCCAGCCGCGGAGAAGATTCTTTTAGCTTCTAGAAATGTGACGGGGACGTTCGGGCCCACCGCGCATGCGCGCCGGTGTTCCCGCCAATTTTGAAGTACAAGTACCCGAACGTCCCCGGCATTCCCTCAGTTCCTTTTTCGCCGCCGTTCGAAAAGGTTCTTTAGCTGTCGCTCGTGTCTTCGGACTGTTCGTCGCTTGTGAGTTATCGCTTCATTTTCTGGGACACGCCTCCACCATGTCCCATTCCTCTCTATTTAAAAAATACCAGCAATGTGGCACTAAAATGACCCACTCAGACGGTCATGACCTGTGCCTTATCTGTTTGGGCGAGGGGCACGTCGTGGAGCGCTGTAAGTTCTGCATGGCCTTCACCCCGAAGGCGCGGAACGACCGCAAGGCCAGGCTCCGAGCCTTCCTTTGGGACGCCAACCTTCTGCCGCCCAAACCTTCTGGATCGTCCGGGAGCAGGCCCAGCTCTGTCGCTCCCTCGCCGGCTCTGCGTAAGTCGCCGGAACCGCTCCCCTCGGATCCGACGGGGCCGCCCGTTCCGGAGGGCTCGACTGCCTCCGGTTCCGTGAGTGTTCCATCCAGTCGGAAGGCGAAGAAACGCGCTTCGTCGAAGCCTTCTTCGAAGCCCTTGGCCACTGCGGCTTCTTCGGAGCCCCCGCCAAAAAAGGCAAAGGCCAAGTCGAAAGCCAAGAGCCGTGCTTTATCGCCGGCCCCGACATAGTTGGCTGGTTCGCCTCCCAGATCGGCCCCTCCTGCTGAGGACGTCAGGAGTCTCCTGCACACCCCTTCGCCTCCTCGTACGCCTCCTCCGGTGGTTCCGGACGACTGAATCGTTCCCTTGTTTTTCGGAACCGTTCCAGGAGTTTGAACGCTCCCTGCCATCTGCTCCGGTCCCGTCGGAGGTCTCCGTTCCGGCGCAGCCAGTCTTGTCGGTTCCGGCGCCGTTTCACCGATCCGTTCCGGTGCCTGCTGCTCTACCTCCTTGGCAGCCTGTCCCGGGCTTTGGGAACGTGGCCTCCTGGCAAGATTTCGTGGCTTGGATCCAGCAGTCCGCCCCCTTCCTGCCTGGCCCATCGGCGCCCTTGACCTCGGTTCCGGCGCCGTCGACTCTGCCACTTGCTCCGCCTGCTGCTCGGCCGCATCGCCATCTTTCGGCTCCCGAGCCTTGTACCTCGGTTCCGACGGAGCGCCCTTCGGTTCCGACGCAAACCCCGGCGGTTTTCTCCGACTCCGAGGATGAAGAGGGCCTGGCGTCTCCATCAGAGTACTCCTCGGACGCGGCTTCCGACCCTTCCCCTGATGATGCTGTGGGGGAGCTCCGTTCGTCGTCTCCTAATGACGACTACAGAGTGTTCACGGAGCAGCTGGTCCGGATGGCCGCGGCACTGGAGCTGGATGTCGCCTCTTCCACCTCAAAACCCAAGAGCAAGCTGCTGGAGCCGCTGTACTCTGGCTCTCCTGCCTCGGTGGCGTTCCCCCCTGTCGAGGATCTCGTCGACAATGCCCTCGCGCTCTGGCAGACCCCTGCTTCCGTTCCGCCTACGGCCAAGAAGGTCGAGAAATATTATCGGCTCAAGCAGGAGGATTGCCCTTACCTCTTCACCCATCCGAAACCCTCTTCCATCGTGGCCGAGGAGGGTCAAGCTCGGTTCCGACGCGGTTCCTCTTCGGCTCCGTCGGATCGGGAGGGCAGAAAGCTAGATGGCATTGGTCGGAAGGTGTATTCTTCGGCTTCCCTGGGGTTCCGTATCGCCAATTTCCAAGTGATAATGGGCTCCTACAATCTCTTCTTGTGGAAGCGACTATCCTCCTACCTCTCTGACCTTCCCGACGATCGCCGTGCCTTGGTCAAGGCTCTCCAGGCTGAGGCTTTCCGGTTGTCAAAGCAACAGATGACAGCTGGCAAGGACGCCGCCGACTCTGCTGCACGTGCGATGGCATCCTCCGTGCTCTTGCGTCGGCACGCCTGGCTTCGATCTACGGCCCTGCCCCCCGAGAAGAAGGCCAAGGTCGAGGATTTCCCGTTTGAGGGTCCCCAGCTCTTCTCAGAGAAAACGGATGAGTCCCTTTCCCTCATGAAGAAGAACCAGCAGACGGCCAAGTCCCTCGGGGTTGCGCCTTCGGTTCCGCAGACGGGTCCGAGATATCGGTACGGCAGGTTCCGGTCCTATCAGTCACCCTACCAGCAGTTCCAACAGCGCCAAGGAAGGTTCTCCTCCGGTCAATCCTATGGCCACCGTTCCTACTCTGGCCAGCAGCGCCACTCTTCGAGACGCTCCGGCCGGTCCAAGGGACGACAGCAGCCTCCCTCGCCCAAGCCCTCGACTTCGGCGCAGAAGCCCACGGTCTTCTGACTAGACCAGGACGCTTCCCAGTTGGCCTGCAAGGACACTGTTAATATCTTGTTCTTGGACAGGCTACGGCCTTTCTTGCCCCGTTGGCGACTCATTACTACTGATACCTGGGTCCTCTCTATTGTGGCCCGTGGTTATAAGTTATCGTTTACCACTGCACCCCCTCTTTCGCACCCCCCTCGTTGTGCTTCTTGTTGTAATGTTGTGTTACAAAATAATGTTTTGGAGTTGGTTAACAAAGGTGCTGTCCGGGTGGTCGATGTCTCTGCTTCCCCTTGGGGATTTTATTCAAGATACTTTCTTGTGGATAAGAAAGATGGGGGGTCTCGTCCCATTTTGGACCTTCGGGCCCTTAATACTTACTTGAGGGTGGAAAAGTTTAGGATGCTTACTCTGTCACGAGTATTGGAACTCTTGGAGTCAGGCGTCTGGATGGCCATTTTGGATCTCAAAGACGCCTACTTCCACATTTCCATCTTTGAGGGCCACAGAAAATATCTCCGTTTTACCTGTGGAGGCGCTGTCTATGAGTACACAGCCTTGCCCTTTGGCCTGGCCTCGGCGCCCAGGGTGTTCACTAAATGTATGGCCACCGTGGTGGCACATTTACGGTCTAGTGGCTGTTTTGTCTATCCATATTTGGATGATTGGCTCCTGGTGGGTCCCTCCTCTGATTCCCTCCGGGCCTCTATCGCCCTCACCTTGTCCGTGCTAGACGACCTGGGGCTAGTGGTCAATTTGGGGAAGTCTGTGTTGTCCCCAGGTACGAGCATTAGGTTCATCGGGGTCCACTTTGACTCTCTGCTGGGCCGGGCTTATCTACCCCCGGACCGCTTGAGCAGGCTGTCCTGCCTGGCCCGCCACTTCGTGCATAACCGGTTCCAAACTGCCCTCCTGATTCAAACCTTGTTGGGCCTCATGGCCTCCTCCACAGGGGTGGTGTGTTTTGCACGCCTGCACATGCGGCCTCTGCAAAACTGGTTTGTTCGGGTTTTCAACCCTCTCGCTATGAGTCAACACCGTGGGTTTTCCATCCCGAGGGTGATACAGCGGTCCTTGGTGTGGTGGACTGTCCCTGAGAATTTGTCCAAGGGTTGTCCTTTTGGTCCCTTCCTGCCGGAGGTCACCGTCTTTACGGACGCTTCCAATCTAGGCTGGGGAGGGCGTTGTGGACGCCTGTCTGCTCAGGGTGTTTGGTCCTCCCTTGAGGTAAACATGCACATTAACCTCTTAGAGCTTAGAGCGATCCGTTACTCCCTTGCTTCTTTTGCAGATGTCATTCGGAACAAGAGGGTGCAGGTCCTGTCGGACAATACCACAGCCTGTTACTATCTCAACAAGCAGGGAGGAACGGTCTCGCTCAAGCTCTGCAGGGAAGCGACTACGCTCTGGAACTGGGCCATTACCAACAACGTCCTGCCCAAGGCCGTTCATATTGCGGGGGAGAGCAACACAGCAGCAGACGCGCTGAGCAGAGTGTTTTTGCCCCAACACGAGTGGTCCCTCAACAGGGCTTACCTCCATGTGGTTTTCCGCATGTGGGGCACCCCGCTCGTCGACCTCTTCGCCACAGCCCACAACACACAGGTTCCCCTGTTCTGCTCCCGGGCCGGGATTGGCCATCGTTCACTGGGGGATGCCTTCCAGATACCCTGGTCTCCAGGGCTCTTTTATGCCTTCCCGCCCTTCCCACTCCTTCACAAGGTCCTCTCCAGGATCAGAGCCTTCCGGACCCATTGTATCCTGATTGCCCCTCGGTGGCCTCGCCAGGATTGGTTCCCCCTTTTACTCTCCCTGTCACAGGGGCGGTGTCTCCCGCTTCCACACGCCCCAGACCTGCTACTCAGGGACGGGGTGTGGCATCACGATGTGGCAGTGCTAAATCTGACTGCCTGGCTCCTCTGCGCCCCAGACTAGGCCTCTCTGCTAGGGTGCTTAATGTGATCTTGAATGCCCGAAAACCGTCTACCAGGTTGTCCTACCAGAGGAAGTGGTCACGTTTCTCTAGGTGGTTAGCCCCCAAAGGGGTTTCCCCTTTCACTTGCCCGCTGCCTGTCATTCTGGACTACCTCCTGGACCTGTGCTCCCAAGGCCTGGCGTTCTCCAGTGTTAAGGTGCACATGGCTGCTATCTCTGCCTTCCATGAGCAGATTGATGGGAGGACTGTGTTTGCACATTGGCTGTCCAAACAGTTCCTGAAGGGCCTACTAAAGTCCTTTCCTCCTAGGGCCCATCCTATTCCTCAGTGGAGCCTGACCCTGGTGCTCTCCCGTCTGATGCTCTCCCCTTTTGAGCCCCTGTCTACCTGTCCCTTGCCTCTGCTCACGCAGAAGGTGGCCTTTTTGGTTGCAGTCACTTCCTCCAGGCGGGTTGGGGAGTTGTCTGCTCTGAGGTGTGACCCCCCCTTCCTGCAGTTCTTCCCCGGTACGGTCATGCTCCACACTAGTATGCAGTTCCTGCCCAAGGTGGTTTCCAAATTTCACCTGCGTCAAAAGGTGGTCCTTCCTTCCTTTTTTCCTACACCCTCTTCCCCAGAGGAACGTACTCTACACACATTGGATGTGAAACGTGCTTTATTGTTTTATTTACATCGCACCAAGTGTTTCAGGAAGTCTCCTGCCCTGTTCTTGTGTTACTCTGGCCCTCGCAAGGGCTCGCCAGCTTCTGCCCAGTCCATCTCTCGCTGGATTGTGTCTGCAATTAAACTTTGTTATCAGCAAGCTGGAATCTGGTGCCCGTTGTTGATTACTGCTCATTCTACTCGAGCACAAGCTGCCTCTGCTGCCTTCCTGCGAGGAGTGCCACTCCAGGACGTCTGCCAAGCTGCAACGTGGTCTACCGCTGACACTTTCATTAAACATTATTCTGTAGACGTGAATGCATGCCGTGAATCCGCTGTTGGCACGGCTGTTCTGCATTCTTTGTTCACCTAGACACTCACACCCGCCCCCATTGGTGAGATGCTAGCTATTCTCCCAATGTGGGGCTGCACAGAAGGACGACGACGATAAACAGGGTTTCTCACCTGTAACTGTTGATCGTCGAGTCTCTTCTGTGCAGACACACATTCCCTCCCGCCTGCCCCGCTGTGAGTGCTTGGTTTACTCCATTGTTTTCTCCGGCGGCTCAGGTGAACTGAGGGAATGCCGGGGACGTTCGGGTACTTGTACTTCAAAATTGGCGGGAACACCGGCGCGCATGCGCGGTGGGCCCGAACGTCCCCGTCACATTTCTAGAAGCTAAAAGAATCTTCTCCGCGGCTGGCCTGCGCTTGCGCAGTCCCAATGTGTGTTTGCACAGAAGAGACTCGACGATCAACAGTTACAGGTGAGAAACCCTGTTTTTCTCTTCGTCAGATGCAAACTCTTCTTCATGCATCTGATGAAGAGAACTGTGATTCTTGAAAGCTTATGCTACAATAAAGTTGGTTAGTCTTAAAGGTGCTACTGGACTCTTTTTGATTTTGCTACTACAGACTAACACGGCTAACTCCTCTGATTCCTAGCATAGCACTCCTAAATCACATCTCTGCCTTGTGGCATATTTTCCCCCATCCGGTATATGTAGGGTTGCCAACAACCTAGACCAAATATGTCCTGTCCCCAGGGCTCATTTTGAGGTGGAATGCGCAGGAACGCACTTCCGGCACTTCTCCCAAGAGGTCACGTGTCAGGTGGCCCCGCCCACCTGATTTTTGGCCATTTTGGGCCCGTTGTGGCCTGGATTAGGGCCGAAACGGTCCAGATTGGGCCTCTGATGGGTGGGGGATCACTCTCCCTCTCAGCAGCAGTCCGATCCTGACCATTTTGGGCCCCTTTTTGGCCATTTTCAGCCCCTTTTTGCCATTTTGGGCCCAATTTCGGCCCAGAATGGCCAGGATTGGGTCCAAAACAGCCGGGATAGGTGATGTCAGGGGGTGTGGCATACGCAAATCAATCATGCTAATAGCACACTTCTGGTGATGGCAAGGGGCGGGGCATATGCTAATAAGTTATGCTAATGAGTTCCTGCAGCTCTTTTTCTACGAAATGACCCCGCCTGTCCTTTTAACAGAGGCTTAATGGGATGTTATTAAGTGATATTATTTACCTGCACCATAAAAAGCTTCAACTGCCCATTTCCACATATGAAGCCACAGCTAAAGAGGCAAGACATTTTTCCTCAACCTGCACCCCCTGTCTCAACCGAACGCTTATCAATTCCGGGCATGTCAGAGAGCCAGATAATAACTGGTTAACAAGCAGGGCTGAATTGGTACTTGCCAGGACTCATACCAGTATTGGGCAGGGAGAAATGGGATGGTACAATGAAATGAGTAATAGTAAAGAAGTATTTTTGAGCATATTCAAAGTACTTTCCCATCACTAATGAGTAACTCCTGCTTGAGTCCAAACTTCTTGAAGGAGCACCTTCAGAGGAAGCTATAGGGCATTTAGGGAGGTGTGAGATTCACTGCCTCTCTAGAAGTTGTTTTCTAGAGACCATCATTCTTCAAGTAATAAAAGCAGGGTCAGTTCCCAAGACAGAAATACACCGTGCTTTAAAGGAAAACTAGGTTCTCTGTCCTAAATGTCATACTTGATATTGAGTACTTTTATGCTGAAGCAACCTCTGTCCTGCTGCAACTCCCTTTAAAAAGCTTTCTTCCCATATAATCAATAAGTACAACCATGAAAAAGGGAAATATCAAATGTGCTTGTGAATTGCCCAGTGATCTACAGATTATTTAATGTATTGCTAAACTCTGCGTTCCCTGAAGTTCTAAGACACAAATCATTTTCTTTAGCCAGATGGAATTATTCTACTCCTCACCCAGTTTTGTAAAGACTAATGTCAAACCCTCAAAAGAAAAAAAGAACCAGACGTGTATAGCTGTGAATGAATGTTTCTCATTCGTGCTTATACTTAAGTTTCTTGGCAAACATTCCCACCCGAAACTGGAAATAACTTAATAACTGAATAAATAGTTGTAGTGAGAGTACGTGCGCTTTTGACACTTTGATAAGCAACATTGCTAAAACACTCAGTTCTAAGGGATCGAGAAACATTGTGCATACTGGATTTTACTGTTTCCTTTGTATGCTGCCCTCCAGGACCCAGCTCGTTAAAAACGTGAATGTGTAGCTCGGCCCTTAGAGTGGAGCTTTGTATTTAAGTGGATGTTAAAGATGATAAAATTAGGTTATGTCTAAGTGGCATGACTGAAGGCTGGTACAAACTTAATAACAGTGAGACAGGTAGGATTGCCAACAACTGGGACAACAAAACTTCTTCCCCTTTAACACAGCCTTAATGGGATATTATTTACCTTTACTCCTGTGCCAAGAAAATCTTTACCTGGCCAGTTCCATATATTTAACCTCTGTTAATAGGGGAAGGATTTTTTTTCTCCAGGTTGTTGGCGATCCTAATGACAGCACAGTATGCTCCCTTCTGTTTCTGCTGCAAATCGCCTCTTCCTTTGCCTAATTTATTTCACATGTCTCAGTCCTGTAAGGAGAACACATTTTATTTCTTTCAATCTGGACAAGCAGAACCCAACGAAAAACAGAGGGATCCCAGCATATTGTTTATGCTGACAATAGCTTAAGCACTTCATAATAAGATGCAGAAAAGCTTTGTTACATTATTCTGGCAAGCACTTTAAAATCTGGGTTAGAATTTGATCTTGACGAGTCACATGTGTCATTTTTAATAATTCCACCCCAAAGATCCTCAGGTCTTCATTGCTTCACGGTAGTTGTCCTCCAAGCCACCACTCTCTGGAACCTGAGGGCCAAGCTAAAAGTGACGAATTACACTTGAACGGCAAGTGAAGAGACTCACATGTATTCCTCCCACGTAGTGATCGAGTGTAGTGCAAGTGAACAGGGAGGAATACACGTGAGTCTCTTCACTTGCCGTTCAGGTGTAATTCGTCACTTTTAGCTTGGCCCTGAGTTGTGCCTCTCCTTATCTTCCCATTTGTAGAACTTTTCACTGGATATAAAGTTCTTCCCAGGCAAAAGGCAACATAATGTTGCAGCTCCCTCTAAAGGCAAACAGTCAGGAGGCAGGGCTGAGCAGGCAGGCAGGTTCTCTGAAAATAGATGGACAGAGTACCAGTCAGACTCGTAAAAATATCTTGCATTGTCCCAGGTGCATCTGTGATTTATCATCTGTGAATAAAAATTGTTAAATATATTGGAGGCTGTTGGGGAGACTTTTAGATTCCACCTTTTCCCAGAGAAGTTAAGACAGAGCCTTCTTGATCGTGTGGCAGCAATTCCACCAGTGCCTCTTGAGAGCACAGTAGAGTTTGTTAATATTAATACTTTTACTTTCTTCCATTTTGTAAGCTGCCTTGGGAACTTCTTTATTGGAAAGTGACTAATCCCTTATGTACAACTAAGCAATTCTATCTGTACTGCACTTAACATTATATTTATTAAATGTAGTTCCAGAGGCGCAGCTAATTGAATTTGTCGAGGACGGAGATCATACGATAATACTCAACGTGTTTAAACAATTCCCAGAGAAAGAAAATATAGTACTCTTTGCACTTCTTTCTCTACAGTCACTGGCTGGACCACGTAAGTATAGCAGTTTTAGTATTTAATGTGACATAGGGTTGCCAGCTTCCAGTTTGAGGCCTGGAGATCTCCCAGAATTGTAACTAATTTCCAGATGACAGAGGTCAGTTCCCCTGGAGAAAATGGCTGCTTTGGAGCATGGCCTCTATTGCATTATATCCTGCTGAGGTCCCTCCCCTTCCCAAACCCTGTCTTCTCCAGGCTTCAGCCCCCAAATCTCCAGGAATTTCTCACTCTGGAGCTAACAACCCTAGATTGATGACAGGAAGGCGAGTTCCCATCCATTTGCATTTGGGCCTTATGAATTGTTGCTTGTGTCTAAAAGCAAAAATTCCAAATCAGGATGCCATTGGTGATCACGATGTCTGCGTAAGTCTCTCAGAATAATTTCTCTATATGCCCCAAGTCTTGAGTCTTGAACTGCAGTGTTTAACTGCAGAAATTAAGTCGACGCTCTTTGCCTGGGATAACAGCAAGTGGTGTGGAAATCCGTGCTCCTTAGAGCTGCAAAAAATGGCAACTCTTAAGCACTGAGTAGGGAGTGAATGTGGGTTTGAACAAGACAACAGGTGAGTAAGGTCATGCTCCAAACCATAGTATAAGAAATGAAGCTCTTGTGGGTTTATAATGTTGTCAGATTACTGCTGTAGTTTCTGTAGTCAATGCCTTTTGAAGCTGATAAATGTGTGGCTTTGCGTTTATGACAGCTCATACAAACCTGATTTCCAACCCAGCTATACGGCCTTTGGCAGGTACCTCTTTTGCCTCCAGCCTCAGTTCTCTGTTCGTAAAATGGGATTTAAATGATTTGCTTCACAGAGCTTGTTTAGTGGTGCTTAATTCCAGCTATTATTTTTTATGATCTGAAGAGAAACCAAAGTATATATTTACTTATATAATGTTTTTTATTTTATTTTTATGTTCTGAAGAGAAACCAGAGTATATATTTACTTATATAAAACATTTATTAGCTGCATTTCTATCTTGCAGGAACTCAAGGTGGCTTACAGTATAAATAAAATAACAAGCGTAAAATGAATAAAAACAAAGTTTAAAAACAGAGTTGAAGACTGCCAATAAAACAGAACCAAATAGTACAATCCTAAGAAGAGTTACTCCTGGCTAAGCCATTGAATGGGCTTAGACTGGAGTAACTCAGTTTAGGATTGCACTGAAAGATGATTAAAAGCAGTTTGAGCCCACTGACATCAATGGGCTTAAGGTATGGTTGACAGCCCCAGTCCTGTGGGTGCCAGGGAATCCCCCATGCCCAGATGGCATTTCCTGCCACCACTCAGAGCAGCTGCAGGAGAAAAATAAAAATTTAAAAAGTCTGAGTCCAGTAGCACCTTTAAGACTAACCATAAGTTTAGTGATTTTCTGCAAATGGTGAAATGGGCCATAAATTGTAACAGAGACATAACAATGGAGGCGTGGGAACACTTGTGGAAGAACACCTTAAAGATATCAATATGCACCAATATTAAAGAAAATGTATATAAGATGATGTACAGATGGTACTTAACACCGAAGAAAATAGCATACGGAAATAATCAAATGTCTGATAAATGTTGGAAATGTAAGAAGCATGAAGGTTCATTTTATCATATGTGGTGGACTTGTGATGTTGCAAGGCAGTTCTAGAAGAATATTATAGAAGCTATGTCTCAAATTCTACAAATCCAAATAAATAAAAATCCAGAACTGCTTTTGCTGGACTTGAACTTAGACGGAATTATTCCACAAGACAGAACATTAGTATTTTACATGACAACGGCAAGCAAGAATATTGTATGCTCAAGTGTGGAAGACACAAGAACTGCCATCTGTAGAGAACTGGATACAAAAATTACTACATGTGGCTGAAATGGACAAATTAACAAGGAAGCTAAGAGAACAAAATCCAGAAGAATTCTTTAAAGACTGGGGGAAATTGAAACAGTATATAGAAAAAAAGTGGGACGTAAAAGGGGAGATGTGGGCATTAGATAATTTTTAGTTTTTGATTAAGGGAGGAGTTAGTGATCATTACAAGGGGGAAATATGGAGAATGATGTGAAATAGTAACTGAGTTAAGAGAACAATTTATTTGCTAAATAGCCAAATTATATTAAGCAGAGTAGTTAGATATTGGGTTGGAAAGCTGTTGGAAGTCTATAGTAGAAAGGGGGGAGGGAAAGGGGGGGAATAGATTAAGAATGGGCAGATTTAGGAAATGTAAACATTTATATTATACTCACCCAATAAATTTTTTTTAAAAAAAAAGTTTAGTGATTTTCAGTAAATGTGTGTATGTGTCTTTAAATGCTTGGTGTGGTATAGATGAAGGGGGCGGGGTTTGAAAGAGGGATGAGTGAGAGATATGATTGGTTGATGACTGAGAGGGTGGGAGGAGTGAAGGTAGTTTTAGACTGAGAGTGGGGGGGAAAGGTTCAGTCAGGGCAAGAGAGGCCGGCTGGGTGCAGCCTTAGTATTTTTAAGCAGTTCTGAGAGAAATATGACCTATGTGGAAACCTGAACTGTGTGTTTGTGAAAGAACATTCAGTCAGGGAAAGCAGGCAAACTCTGTGTGTGCGCCTGAGAAAAGGTCTTAGTTGTAATTGAGAAATTAATATCAAAAGCAGGCAAGCTGTGTGTGAAGCCTGAGAGAAGATCTGTGTGACTGGGTTTAAGTAACTTTTAAGAACTGAGAACTACTCTTTTGAAATCATCAAGTTTTAGAAATAATATGAAACCGATACGTTTCTTATAAAAAAAGTTTACTTTGGTTTTTTTTATATCCCAGATATGTCATTCCTATATCCCATTCCTTTCCTTAGGGCCACATAGTATCACAAAAAAGCCTGACCTTTGGGCACGTTACTAAAAGGAGAAATTTAAGTTATTCTGGAATTTAATTCCTCGTGGCAGCAATCTACCGAAAGGGGCAAGAATAAAAGGCTTAAAGACCAAATCTACCCAAGAGAAGGAAAGGGTCGTAACAAGTGCTGGCAGAGTTGGGATATCAAACATCCTAAGGAGAAGAAAATATTTTAAGTGGAATAGAATATCCTGGGAGGAAGGAACATTCTGAGAGAAGAGCATTTAAAGACACATACACACATATACTTAAAATCATTACAATAAGCTTTTGAGAACCACAGCTTCATCAGATGCATCTGACAAAGAGAGCTGTGGTTCTTGAAAGCTTAAGCTACAATAAAGTGGGTTGGTCTTAAAGGTGCTACTGGACTCTACTATTTTGTGACTACAGACTAACACGGCTAACTCCTCTGTATCTAAAAAGTCTGATAACAGTGATGTCACTTCCAGGAAAACCCCTGGAAGTGGTGTCAGTCCTCTCTAGGAATTGTCAAAAACTGGGGTTTTATCATAGAGTTTCTGTCAATTCCAGCTGTGACATCACTTCCAGGTTTTACAGGAGTGGTGTGTCACCATCACCCGACAGCACCCTCCCCCGATTGCCAGTTTTTGTGTGTCTTTTGCCATGTTGAGGTGTTTTAATGCTACACAGGGTGATACTGAAAGATGTTACTTTAGTAAAACAGCAACAGCACATAACCTTTTGCCTGTGTCCTTGATTTTTCCTTAGAAAATCTTTATACTTTCTTCTAAAGTAAACTTTTTCATAATCTGGCTGAGGTGAGGGGAGAATTTAAAAAACTCCTATGAAATATTTTCTCTTTCAAAAGGTACTGCATAAGCAATTTTACGTAAGGCAGTTTAGAGCATTAAATAATCATGATTCCTGTGTATGCAGTAGATATATACAATATACTTCCAAATATATATTATTTAAATGTGTATAATTTATTCAACAATTAATAGGCTTTAAGTATGATTGTAACAATAATACATTGTTAAACAGTCCTTATTTTCAATGCTATAAAGTTTGACTTGATATCCAAATATGCTGCTAGTCCTATTGTAATGGTTTGAGTTAGTTTCTGTCCAAATTTCTGTCCAAAATTAAAGATATGCCTGCTAAAGTAGCATATGGTATAGCATGCTGTCTTATCTACTGGGTATATCAGCATTTTGGGGGGGGGGGAAGTACTTTTAAATTCTTAATTGTGTCTACCAAGTATATTATTTTATGTTAACTAAGTTTTTAAAACAGTCTAATAAGCTTATTTGATAGAACAGTAATTGTTGCAGATATTATAGTCCCCCCAATTAAAAAAAAATTAAAGAACACTCCCCCCCCCCCACAAACACACACGCACACTATTTTTCTCATGGCTTCTAAAATTTCTGGAAATTTTATTTCTAGGCTTGACTGAATGTTAACTGTCTCTCACAAAGTCTGAAAAGCTGCACAAAGCTGTATATTTAAACTGAGGGCAGGAAAAACTAATGCTTGTTACCTAGTACTGTGATACTTCATTGCTTTAAAAAAATCGAGAGGCTAACTATGGCAACATATTTGTGAACCAATAATGCATGTAGCAGTGTATGAAATCATGCTAAACACAATTTATTGGTTCAAGAGGACTCTGAAAGAATATTTGTTAGTTGGGTGCGAGCAGCAAAAATGATACTGGCACAGCATCCTGCCTTTCCTGCAGTTGGCATCTCATAGCCAAAATGGAAAATATTTGCAGATTAGAGATGGACACAAACCCCCAAAAAACTGAACCACGCGGTTCGTGGTTCATTACGTTTCACGAACCACAAAGTTTCACGAACCTGCCCCGGTTCACGAATCGGTTCATTTTGGGTCGTGAAAATATCACTTCCTGGCCAGCAAGTCACCATGTCCGGGTCAGCAGAAGTCACTTCTGGGTCAGCAGAAGGTCTGCAGGAAGTCCATCCCCTGTTGCCTAGGAAACTGATTGATCACCACCAGGCTATCTGCAGTGACGAACCAAAAAAAATTACCAAACAAACCAGCGTAAAGTTCATGGTGGTTCGTCAGAAATGGGATCTGATGAACCGCTGGTTCACAAACCATGAATTGGCATGGTTCCTCACGAATTTTGGTTCGTATTTCAGTTCATGCCCATCTCTATTGAAGATAAAAGATTATCTGAACATTGACTGTTATAGCAATCTGAAACATTCCGGGGCCTTACTCAAGTATATTTATTGTTTGTTTTTGGTTGTAGCCAGTAATGTGGAAGTTCTTATGTCTGGAAATGTGAGGTGTTACAATGTCATAGTGGAGATGATGAAAACTTTCCCCCGGAGTGAACCAATTCAGGAAGTGAGCTGCTGCTTGTTGCACAAACTTACGCTGGGTGAGTTTTTAAACGAGAATATAATGTCCTTTGCATAGTCTTGGTGAGGCTGCCAGCATAAACAGAAGCTGCAGCAGGGAGCTGTGTGCACAGAGCAGAGCTTTTAAAAACAGTTCCTTGTGTTGCTAGACAATCCCCTCCAAATCTGAATTGTGGGGCAGTTTTGGGAGCAGCTTCCAATTTGTCGTGAGTTGTAACTGGATAAAGTATAACAATGAAACACCAGGGCAGGAGGCACCTGAGTGGCTCTTAAGATCCTAATTACACAAACGGCTAATTAGATAATATCGACAAGCACTTCCTCACTCAGCACTATGTAACTTAGTGGAATGGAGCAAGTCTGCTCAACAGAAGATGTCTAGGGAGACCCAGCTTCCATTTTTGTGTTTGGTTAATCGTGGTACTTCAAAAAGGAGCAGTACTTCAAAAAGGAAACCGTTCTTAACACGTGACTGCTATATCTTTGGGATTTTAAAAACATTTTTATACAAGTATAACTCAGTTTTTCAGAATTTACCTTTTGGGGAATCTTCTCTTTAATCCAAAAGTCCTCCAAACTGTAAATTAATTTTTGGAGAAGTGAATCTACTCAAAGCCCAGAAACAAGACAAGGTATTGGACAGATCTTCTGTCTACTTGGCTTTGCCTAGAGCTCCATAGTTTCTCTGCTGCTGTCCATCAACCCCCTTTTTGCTCCCCCCACCCTGCTGCAATTTCCTTAAAATTCAAGTTGATTTGGGAGCAGAATTGCTGTGCCATCGAGACAGAAGTTGGGTTTCCTTGGCATAGAAGTCTTTATTTTTGTTCTGTGGCTAGCACTGTGCCATATGAGTGTCAAGTGCATTCATCTGTTCAGTGTTTGCAAATAGATTCAGTGTCCTTTTTTTATCCTCTCCACCCTTCAGGAAACTTTTATAATATCCTTGTGTTGAATGATGTACATGAAGTCATTGCACAGGCTGTTGAAAAGTACCCTGCAAATGCAAAGCTCCAGGCTGCAGGCCTCAGCTGTTTGGCTCTTCTCAGTAAGTACCTATATAAATTTAAATGGAAAAAGTTTCGTTCTTGTGGCGCAATGACGTCAGAAATCAGGCCAGGAAGACGCCACTTGTTCCGTGAGTTTAGCGCGATGCCGGGATGTGTTCCAACGACCCTGGCCCTGATTGATGCAGAACCTTGGCGAAGCGTCCATGTTCCAAGCTGAACAAGACTTCCAGCATGTTGGCTTTGGTCCATGTGGCGAATATTACCTTTCTGTTACGGTGGAAGCAGGAGCACTTGGTCAAGGAGAAGTTGTTTTTTTTAACAAGTATCCCTCATAATGGGCGTTTCAGCTCCAAGTCTTTCTCCCCTAGACTGTTTAACAGCCTCATTATTTCTGTGCCAGCCTCCCTTATCACTGTACCCAACCCTATCTGTTGCCTGTCTGCTTATTTCACTCCCTGTAACAAGTCTGCCAAGAAAACATTGTGTTGCGATGTCCCCTCCATGGGTCAGTAATGACTCGGTGCTTGCACAAGGGGACTACCTTTACCTTTGTTTCTCTTACCTCCTCCCCTTGCCTAGCTGCCTGCTCTAGCCCTTCACTTCCTTAAACCCCCTCTCCATCTGCTACACTTGTTCTTCCACCATCAGATGCCCCTGGAGTTTCCATCTTTTTCTGTTGATTTTTGTTGCTTCTTGAATGCCTCAGGCAGGGTTGGGAGGGGGGGGTCCAGATTCCCCAAAAACACACACGCATACTTTCTCTCATAGATATGGGAATAGTCTTAGATACATACTACACACACACAAGTTAATCTTGCTTGGTGTAGTGGTTACAGTGTAGGACTAAGATCTGGGAGGCCCAGCTTCGAAAGCCCGCTCTTGCCTTGGGCGACCTTGGGCCAGCTGTTCTCCCTCACCCCAATCTACCTCTCAAGATTGTTTTTAGGATGAAATGGAGGAGAACGATGCTGTAAAAGTGGTTTTAAAAAGCTGGGTATAAATATCTAAATTAATAAATGCCAGCTTGCTCATGGTACATGCACAGGATCTCCAAGGTATGAGTTTCTGTTTAGAAAAGAAGGAAGCAGGAACTTCTCTTGAATTCTCTTTTTTTTTTGAAAAGTTTTTTATTGGGTTAGAACATTATTATTTTTGCGTTACAATCAATTTTCCCCTAATTTTTCGTTTCTAACCCCCTCCCTTTCCCCCCCTTTTGTTGACTTCCAACAGCTTTCCCACCCTCTGTCCCTTTTCCCTTACTTCTATTAAATTCCTCTATCTAAAACAGATATACATTCTCCATTATATTAAGCAGTACATCTTTAACTCCCTTACTTATTATACACCCAAACTATACTTCTTTAGATAAACAATTTATCCCATTTTCCAGTTTTGAATATTTCTATATAAACCTATATATCATAAACCATAAAAATTTCCCACATTTAAATCAAACAATTTGATTTGTTCTCTATGTATTACTCATTTCATCTTTTTATGGTAATTCTATATAACTCCTCAGATACTCAATCAATTTAACTCTTCTATGCATTCAGTTTGGTGCATATAAATCTTGTCAAAGAAAGAAAATATTGTTAGTAAGTCAATCCTCATGTTTAAACCTTATCATTAATTATTCTCTATCAGTTAACCTATACATATCTATATATATCTCAATCAATTAATCTAACTGCTTATAAATTCACATTTCTCTTCCTCCCCCGGTAAAGTCACCCCTCTCTTTTATACTTTTATTATGCTTCAGTAGTTCTCAAACTGCCACAGTTTTCCTCCCACCTCCCATTTCTTCTCCAGATATTGTTTCAGCTTCTCCCAGTCTGTGTTAAACTGCCCTGAGTCCAGATCTCTCAGTTTTCTTGTCATCTTGTCTATTTCAGCCATATACAGCAATTTGTAGATCCAATCTTCAATAGTTGGCACTTCTTGTACTTTCCATTTCTGCGCATACAAAAGTCTAGCTGCTGCAGTCATATAAAAAATCAACGTCCTATGATGGGCTGGAATTCCCTCCATTCCCAAGTTTAGCAGCAGGAGTTCTGGGTTCTTATTTATTTGAAACTGTAAAATTTCACTCATTTCTCTTATTATTTCCCCCCAGAACTGCCTAGCTACCTCACACGACCACCACATATGATAGAGGGAGCCCTCATGTTTCTTACATTTCCAGCATTTATTAGAAGTATTCAAGTTCCCTAGCGCAATCTTCTTTGGTGTCATGTACCAACGATAGATCATTTTGAAAATATTCTCTTTAATATTGATACATGTCGTTGTCTTCATTGTAGTTTTCCACAAGTATTCCCATGCCTCCATTGTTATTTCTTTATTGAAATTTATAGCCCATTTCACCATCTGTGTTTTAACTATCTCATCCTCAGTATACCATTTCAACAGTACTTGGTATACCTTGGATATTCTTTTCTTGTCTTCTTTAAGAAGGGTCTGCTCTAGTTCCGAATTCTCTGTTCGTATGCCCCCTTTTACAGAGTCCGAGTTGTATAAATCTCTAATCTGTCTGTACTGGAACCAATCGTAGTTAGGTGATAGTTCCTCTTGCGTCTTTATTCTAAGTTTAGATACTTCAATTTTAATTATTTCTTTGTATGTTAAACATTGTTGTTCATTATCAACAGCTCTCGGATCTATCACCTCGTATGGAACCACCCACAAGGGGGTTCCTTCTTGTAAGTAAATTCTGTACTTCTTCCAGATTGTATATAAACTTCTCCTTACAAAATGATGTAGGAACATCGAGTTGACCTTTACTTTGTCGTGCCATAGGTATGCGTGCCATCCAAAAAATTTTTTATATCCCTCTAGGGCTAATAGTTTCTTATTCTTTAACGTCATCCACTCTTTTAACCAAACTAGGCAGATTGCATCATGATAAAGTCTCAAGTTGGGCAGTTGCATTCCGCCTCTTTCCTTTGCATCTTGTAGAACTTTTACTTTCACTCGAGGCTTCTTGCCTGCCCAAACAAAATCTGATATTTTCCTCTGCCATTTTTCAAATTGTTTAGAGTCTCTGATGATTGGTATTGTCTGTAGCAAAAACATTACTCTTGGTAACACATTCATCTTAACTGCTGCAATCCTGCCCAACCATGACAGATTCAGTCTATTCCATTTGATCAAGTCTCTCTCTATCTGAGTCCATAATTTTTCATAATTATTCTTGAACAAATCTATATTTTTTGCAGTCAGCTCAACTCCCAAATATTTCACCTTACTAGTTACTTCACAGTCCGTTGTTTCCATTAACAATTGTTGTTTCTGCTTAGTCATGTTTTTGCATAATATCTTTGACTTCTTTTTGTTAATGAAGAAACCTGCCAAGTCACCAAACTCCTTGATCTTATCTATCACTTTTGGCATGTTCTCCAATGGATCTTCTACAATTAACATTATGTCATCAGCAAATGCTCTAACCTTATATGAATAGTCCTTTATTTTCATTCCTCGTATTTCCTCATCTTGTCGTATTTGTATCATCAGAATCTCCAATACTAAAATGAACAACAATGGAGATAACGGGCAACCTTGTCTTGTTCCTTTACTAATCGTCAATTTCTTGGTCAATTCATCATTCACTACAATTGCTGCAGTCTGGTCTCTATAGATTTCTTTAATTGCTCTGATGAATCTTTCTCCCAATTGTAGCTTTTCCATAGTGGCAAACAAAAAATCCCAGTTTAAATTGTCAAACGCTTTTTCAGCGTCTACAAAGAAGAAACCAACCTCTTTATCACAACGCTTATCATAGTATTCAATAGCATTGATCACTGTCCTTAAATTGTCTCTTATTTGTCTGTCTGGCAAAAAGCCTGCTTGTTCTTCCTCTATGACTTCCGAGAGCCACCCCTTCAGTCTCTCCGCCAATATCTTCGCAAAAATTTTATAATCATTGTTAAGTAGTGATATAGGTCTGTAATTTTTCACGTTAGTCAGATCTTGGCCCTCTTTAGGGATCAATGATATATTCGCTTCGCTCCAAGTGTCTGGAATTCTTTGATCCCTAAAAACTCCATTCATCACCTCTTTTAGGAATGGTGCCAGTTCATTGGCCATTGTCTTATAAAATTTAGCCGTAAGTCCATCTGGCCCTGGCGCCTTTCCTAGATTTGCAGATTGTATTGCCTTACTTATTTCCTCATCGGTTACTTCACTATTCAACTTATTTCTCCAAGCTTCCGAGATCTCTAGAAGTTTAGTTTTCTCCAAATATGATGCTATTGATTCTTTGGTTACTTCTTTTTTATTATACAGCTTAGCATAAAATTTATAAAAGGCTCTACTAATGGTAGTCTGTTCCAGATACGTTTTGTTTTCTTCACAGATTTTATTTATTATTTTCTTTTCCCTTTTCTTCTTCAATTGCCATGCCAAATATTTCCCAGGTTTATTAGCACCCTCAAAAGCTTTTTGATTCAGTCTTTTAAG
The DNA here is from genome assembly GCF_028583425.1 of Eublepharis macularius. NCBI lineage: Eukaryota > Metazoa > Chordata > Lepidosauria > Squamata > Eublepharidae > Eublepharis > Eublepharis macularius. Next base: position 94,323,016 of record NC_072798.1, read on the forward strand.
GTTCCACTCCAATTCTTTATTACTCATTGCTGTTAACTGTTCTTGAAGAATTTTGATTTCCTGATATATTTTCTTTTTCCCTGGTCTCTTTTTTAACTGTGCTTCTTTGGCCTTTATTTTCTCCTCAATCTCTTGTCTTTTCTCCTCTTTCTTTTTCCTTGCTCTGCCATTTAAGTCCATTAGTATGCCCCTTACAACCGCCTTGTAAGCATCCCAAACTTTATTGGTTGGTACTTCTTTATTCACGTTGTATCTCTCTTCTCAATATTTCCATATTCTCACTTTCCTGTAACAAGTCCTCATTTATTCTCCAGGCTTTCCTTTTCCTCCTTTTTCCAAATTTCCACATAATTGGATTGTGATCTGAGCCTACCATCGGCATTATTTCTACCTCCTTAGTCCATAACGCTAAGTCCTTTGAGGCCCAGATCATATCAATTCTTGATAATGTAAGATGCCTTGCAGAATAAAAAGTAAACTGTTTGGTTTTAGAATATTCTCTCCTCCATACGTCTTCGAGAGTCTCTTGTTGAATCAACTCAAAAAAAAGCTTTGGCAATAGTCCTCTTTTCTTTTGTGCTGTTGTAGTCTTTTTGTCTAGTTCCAAATCTGTCACTCCATTGAAATCTCCAGCAAGAATTATCTGGTCATATACAAGATCGTCTAAATGCTTCCTTAAATCCTCAAAGAAGCTTTCCTTTGCACCGTTAGGTGCATAAAGTCCGATTACCAACACTCTCTTTAAATTCCAATTACATTCCACTGCTACAAATCTAGCTTCCACATCTCTCATAACAAATTTTGGCTGCAGCTCCTCTTTTATATACAACACCACTCCTCTTTTTTTCTTGTTAGAGGCCGCTACAAATTCTTTGCCCAATTTTCCAGATTTTAAATATTTTACATCCTGTTTTCTAATATGGGTCTCCTGCAAACAAACAATATCACATTTTTGTTTTAGTAGCCAATGAAAAATATTTTTCCTCTTATTCGGTGAGTTTAGTCCATTTACATTCCAAGATAATACTTTACACTCCATATTCATGGTTTTGTTGGTAAGTCTTTTTCATTGTCCTTGATAAATCTCTCCATCTCCCGCTCAGATCTGATGCGTTTTTTTGCCCCTCCAAACTCAAAGGACACTCCTTCCGGTAACTCCCATCTGTACCTGATATTCATGTCCTTCAAAGTCTGAATTAGCACTCTATATTTTTTCCTGTCCAGTAACACTGATCTGGGCAGTTCCTTCATTATGATAATCGTCTTGCCATCAATCTCCAATGGATCTTGAAATTGTTTTGTCACAATCCTCTCTTTCATGTTTCTAGTTGTAAACTGCACAATCACATCCCTTGGTAGTTTCCTCTGGGTTGCAATTCTCGAGTTCACACGGTACGCCACATCTAGGATAGCCACAATTTCCTCCTCCTCCTTCCCCAGGTAATCAGCCAACACCTCAGTCATCTGTTCTTGCGCTGACTTCCCTTCCACTTCCGGCAGGCCACGAAAACGAAGCTGCTTCTCCATGTGTTTAGTTTCTGCAACTGACATCCTCCCCTTCACCAGTCTCATCTCTGTTTGTTGCGTGTCTATTAAATTCTCCATCGCGTCTTCTACTGTTTTAACTCTCTGCTGCGTTCCTTGTAATTCACTACTAATCGTTTCCACGCCTTTTTTCACTTCTGACAGCTCCGACTTTACTGTCTGTGTAACTTCTTTGACCTCTTTAATAAGCTCCAGTTTCGTGTCCTTAAGTTCTTTCATCATGTCTATAAGTTTTTTGTCCAAATTTTCTATCGCCGATTGCCACTCTTTTTTCGACATCGTGGGGCTTGCTTTAGCTCGCTCCCACGAATCTGCTCTCTTCCTTAGCTCCGTGGCGTATATTTAAACGTTTTCCTTTTTTTCAAATGTCCCAATCTTTGCCAAAATTAATTTTTTTTGTATCCAAAATGTCGGGCGTCTTTTCTCTATGGTTTCTCTATGTTATTGTAATCCAAGATGGCCTACTTCCTCTTCCGCTGAAGCCGCAACCCTTCCCCTTTCAAAAATGGCGATTCCCTGCTTCCTGTCCGTCGGCAAGGGCCGCTTCCCTCCAGCCACTCTATTGTTGTTACGCACTTCCTGTCTCCCGTCTTCCCACAGCAGGTCTCGCGATGGTGTCTTTTTCCCACAGCTCCGAAACCACAGGTATTCAAAACAGTAGTCCAATTTTTGCAATAACTTCTTTAAATTTAGTCTCTTTTAAAATACAACTCCTGCCGAGTCTTCGCCTCCTTTTCACTAGTCTGTTGCAGTTTAAAAATCTACTTTCTTTCTTCTCTGTTTTTATCAATCTGTCCCGTTTCAAGAGATAACGATCTTTACCTTCTCTTCAGCTTTCTCGGGTTGTAATCGCTGTTTCGATCTTAAATTCTCCTCTCGACTTCCCTCCCCGATCGAAGCTTGGGTATGTAGGTCTTATGCCAGCCGAATTGGCCCCAAAACTGCCGCAGAGATTATAGCCGACCCGTCGCAAGGTGGGACCTCAAGGATCAGGGGGGAGACTCCTTGTGTAGAGCCCCCCCTCGTCCGAGATCTAACTCACCCTAGGGTCTTGAGCGTTCTTTGCCTGCTCCCCGCCTGAGAGCAGTCGGCCGCGGGTTATTTTCACCCCTCCGGCCGGTTAAAACGGCAGTCCGGTCAGCTCCGCAAATGGAGCTGCGTTAGACCTCCATGAATCCCAAACCGGAAGTCACTTCTCTTGAATTCTCAAGCCGCTTTCATCTCTTTGCGGAAAGGCTTGTTGAAGGCTTTAATGATTTCAGTTTGCCACTCTCATGAAAGTTAGCAGTTGTTATGTCATAAAGCCAGATAGAACAGTAGCCTGGGCAAAAACTAGGCAGGCCATCAGAAAAACAAAGGGGCCAGATGGGGAACTGAAGTTAACCTCACAATCCATGCTATTGTTATTTTAAAAAAATCTGTGGCTGTTATGGTAACTTGTATTAAATAGCTCCAGAATATCAGCTCTATTTAATTCAGCTGGTTAAGTATGAGGCAATTGCTTGCAAGCAAATGCATGACTTTTATAATCGTTTTAGACTTCAGAATCTTCATACAGACTTTAAAGCCATTTTTTATTTTTTATTTTTTTTATGAAAAGAAAGTACTAAGAAATAAAAGTAAATTCTTTGTAAGTGATGTTTCATCAGTGTCATGTTCCATCACTTTTTCTAATCTATTCTAGAGTTTCAAAATAAGTATGTATACTCCCCCCCTCCCCAGAAATACAAATAAATAAAATTTCCCTTCCAAGCGGAAACAATATTTTTAAACAGAGACTTGGAAGAAAAAAAAGAGGAGGAAGAAAAGGAAGAGAGAGAACAATTATGTTGGCTGGAAGCCTGTTATAAAGCCTTACGAATTCACCGAAAAAATACTGACGTACAGGTAAGAAGTCCCCCCCAAATATAGATGCACAGATAAGAAAAATAAAAATTTATAGATGAGAGTATTTGGTGCATGGCTAGAGCTTGAGTGACATGTTTTACTTAAACTGTAACTGGGAAAGCCAATGATCAGACTGGATTAAAAGATTTTTCTTGAGCATTTATTTAGTGCAAAATGCTTATATTGTGCTTTGTGGTGGTGATGAGTGCTCTCAAGTCATAGCTGACTTGTGGCGATCCCTGGTGGGGTTTTCATGGCAATAGACTAACAGAAGTGGTTTGCCATTGCCTGCCTCTGCAACCCTGGTCTTTGTTGGAGGTCTTCCATCCAATTAGTAACCAAGGCCAACCATGCTTAGCTTCTGAGATCAGACCAGATCCGGCTCACCTGGGCCATCCAAGTCAGGGCATATTGTGCTTTAGGCTTTGCAAATTGTGCTTTACAATTTTCAGTGTTTTGCTTTGTTGTGTTTGTGTCGTGACTGTTATGTCACTTTACAGATGGGGAATTGAAGCTGAGAGAAGGTAGTTTGCCCATTAGGTAGCCGCAGTTGGGTTTTGTAATCATGTAGCCCAAGCCAATACTGTCCACAGGACTCATTTAAATTCCAGTACTTTTTTCATAGGGTTGCAGATTACAAGTGTACGATGGTTAGTGCATTATCAAAGGATTCTCATATATGTAAGTTGTTTAACCAAAGTAGGCATTTTCCTGCCCGCTGAGACAGACTCAGGCTTCTGACATGCTGTGTTTTCACAGCTGTCTAATCTAATATTGTCTCTGAAGCAGGTCTGGGTCTGGTCAGGATCTAAATGTGGGGGGCATACAAAAGCTCTGGCCCCAACTGCTTACAGGTGTAACACCAGAGATCTGTTTTGGAGTTGACAGCTCACGCCATCATTATAAATCTGGTGTAAGCAACTGTTATGGCTCAAGAAATTTCTAGACAACAAAGGAGTCCTTGCAAAATGAAATACATTCCCAAGAAATTATCTCATAGATTTAGAAGTAAAGATTATGTGAAGCTTTTGTAAAGTGGCTATCTGTTTTCATAGATCACATTCCTAATATGGCGTAGTGACTTGTGTTTTCATCATTGCCACTGGTTTGAAATGTTTCAGCTGAGTGTTTTTTCCAAATTATTATTTTTTGTTTGTTTTTCCTTTAGGAGGCGGCATGTTGGGCTTTGAACAATCTCCTTATATATCAACCGTGTCTTCATGAGAAGATTGGAGATGAGGAAAAAAAGTCAGTAGCCTGAATTAAATGCCTGGAAATGTGACACACACGTACACCTTTGTCCTCCAACAGACACACACAGTGCAATCCTAAGAAGAGTTACTCCAGTCTAAGCCCATTAATTTCAATAGGCTTAGACTGGAGTAACTCTTCTTAGGATTGCAATGACAGTTGGGAGTTGGAGGCTGCCTTAGGACATAGGGCAATTCACAAGTTGCATCATTCTGTAGTATTTCTATTGCAAATAGCATGAAAAAGATTACATAGAAGCTATGTGTCTGCCTTTCTTTAGCTTTGTACCTATGCCGGGAAGCCAATATATGCATAGGTTTTCCAATACATTACTGAGTAAAGAGGCCACTGGGGTCCTTATGGTATTAACAGTGTAGGGTATTGACAGGGGAATTTTTAAGAGTACTCTGCTGCCAATGTATAAGTTCTCCTACTGCCACTTACCCACATATATTTCAAGACTCCAAGACACAGTGATTACAAAAGAAAAATGGGTTTATTGTTTACAGAATAAGCCCATGACACATATCACCTCTTTTTAGGCTCATATGTGTAAAGAGCAGTCACATCAGAGAATCTTATATACCCTTAATGCTACTTGTTTATAGGATAATTGCTAATGGTTTACAGAATGAAAGATCAAAAGGTTATTACAGTTTTTCAGAATTACATTTCCCAGGATACATTGCACCCAGCAAGCCTGATTGACAGGACAATAAAATCTCACTGTAATATAAACACCTCAATGCTGAAGTCACACTTTTGTCATGGGTTTGAAATTTTTCTGGGAAGTAACACATTCAAGGTTAAAATCTTTGTTGCAAAGTGAAAACAAGAGAAAATGTTTATATTTAAAAGGAACTTTCTTGCCTCACTGCAAGATTGAGCTGACCTGTAGTTCAGTCACAGAAGCCAGGGAGAAAGAGTCTGCCACCGAAACAAATTTGCCTCTTGTGTGTGTGTCCTTTGCTTGAATGTGCTCACACACAGATTTTAGAAGAGGGCTCCTAAAAATCCCTTAACAAGTATGCTGCCTGGGATCTCTTCTCTCCCCTACCACACTCTACTAGGTAACTTGGAAGTAGGGGTATGCACCCCAAAAAACTCACATCTATTCCACTCAAGCCAAACTGAAGCAATGAACACTGCTGCAACTTAGGCCAACAGAAGCCAACTGAAGTAAGGGAACACCTTGTGCTTGTGGCTGGGTACTGCTTGGTTCTGTTCTGTGGTATTTCCCCACTGGCTGAACCCAGTGCCTGGCTGCTGTGAATGACACCAGTTCTGTTGGGCTATGTTGCATCAGTGTTCCTTGTTTCCGTTTGGTTTGAGTGGAATGGATGTGATTCTCTGGTGTGAAGTTGGTCCCCTTGCTTCACTTTGGTTCTGGGGGTGGGGTGGGGGATTCCATGCCAGTGCTTTAGTTTGGTTCTGCTGGGCTTTCTCTAGGATGAGCTCAACTTGCATTTGGGAGTGTGCCGTGGCCATGGCAGTCTTGCTTCAGGGTGTTTCTGCAGTCAGCTTTGACTTTTATTCCCATAGGAAACAACAGAGTGGCTGGGAGCCTCTTGTTCAGGGGCTCCTAGAACTGGCCCCCGGGGTCCAATCTTCATGAAACTTGGGGGGCTTTAGAGGACAGTCAGGAGTAGGTTTCCTCCAAATTTTGTGAAGTTTTGTTGAAAAATGACCCCTCCAGCTCACCAGATAGCCTCCCTGACTGATTTTCCCATAGAAAACAAAGGTCCAATTTTACCAATTTTTTACTGAAAATTCAGTAAAAATTTGGAATGCCTAGTTTTTGATTCAGAATACTCAGATTTTACCATATTCCTGGGCATCCACATAAACTAAAACTTGGAAAGTGGCTCCCATTGCAGGAGGGAGAAAAGGGATAACTTGATATGAAATGTATCAAATATATTAAGTGCTTGGGTGCTGTAGTTGGGAGTCAGCCTGCAGAGGACAGCCACAGGCTGCATGCTGAGGCTTGTCCATTTGGATGTAAGCATAAGGAGGCCAGAAGTAGGGGTGTGCGATCTGGGTTTGGGAGCTAGGGAAAAAAGCCAGATTTATGCCAGCTAAATCTGGCTTTCCCAAATCAGAAGAGAATCCCTGATCCAATCTGGGGACCCGAATCTGATCTGGGGACCCAAATCCAGAAGCCTGGGTTAATCTGGGAAACACAGCTTGAGCCTCTTGACTGGCTCTTTCCTTCTCTCACATTTTTTTCGAAGAAGGGATTGAGGCAGCAGGAGAGGAACTTCAGGTCTCTCGAAATGTCATAGGTCTGGCATATTTAGATCTGTGGTTTATATACATCTTGGAGCATGGCGTTGTATCGAGAAACCCGACAAAAGAAACAAAATCTCACGTTTTATGTAGCCCTCAATCCCTGATTGCTTTGGAACGGCGCTTCAGCCCAAGATGCACGGTGATCCCTTGATACTGTGAGAACAGAGTCAGAATTCTCAGGCCTCCGTTTCAATTTGTGACATTGTACTTCTTTATTAATCTCCTTGTTTTAGGTTCCCAGCACACAGAGAGATGATGCTCGCCATGTTAATGCATTCCAACTCAAAAGAAGTGTTCCAAGCAGCTGCCAATGCCTTGGCTACTCTGTCAGAACAAGACGGTAAAGGGAGTTCAGTGGGGAGGGAGCAGGGCGGGGGGGAGCATCCTGGCCCTTGTGGTTCTGGACGCATCTTGACAGTGCCTGTCTCTGCTCCTTTTGATCGGTTTGGGTAAAAACTTTTTAAAAGGTAAGAGCTTGTGCTGTCTGCGCGTGATTGATTCACGTTTTTTCTGATTGTAGTTGGCATTAGGAAAATCCTCTTGGCAAAAGGAATACACATGAATGTGCTGGAAATACTGAAGAAACACTCCAACTTCCCTGAAGTCGCAGAAAGTGCCTGCAAATTGTTGAACCGTGCTTTTAAAGGAAGGTAACATAAATTTACATATACTATGTCCAAATGTGAGAGCACCGTTTCATGTACTGGTATATAATCTGTCTCTCGCTTAAGGCCAGTTTACATTTTTATGTAGGTGCCATTTGTAGTGACTTTAACATGTTACATCTTACTGATCTACTTTGGCTACTGTATTCCACACTGTTACATTTTTTAAAAAAAAAACCACTTTGAAGTGTTAGGTTAGTGGTGTCAATTCTTCCTGTAGTGCGCAACAGCTCAGGAATAACTCTGTCATGTGGAAACAGCCACTGTACAGAGCAACTTGTCAAATGGCTTCTGTGTGGTAGAAGGAGCATGTAAGCAGTAAAATAATCGATGTGGTGCAGTCCCCATCATCGTGCACTTTAGAAATCCAAAAAGTTTCAGAGCTCTGGGGTTTGTCATATGGCCCTCACAGGAGTTGTTCAAGAAACACCAAATCCAAAGCTTGTGAGCAGAAAACCAGTTGTGTGGATCTTTTCATCCCAGCAGGTGTAACAAAATAGATTCTGTTTAGACTCAAAGGCATGAACATTGCATACTGTGTTAGGATGCTAAGTTAGCAGGTGCTGTTTTCTAAGATACAGTTTCGTTTATAAAAAAGCAAGAATATTACAGACTAATGTGCAATTGAGAAATATGGAGTCCAATTGTTTACCTGATTGATCTTGCCAGTTATCCTCCTCTGGATATAATGGCGGCGGCTGCATCCAGAGCTGTGAAGATTCTAAAGAAGCATAAAAAGTTGTCATCTGTGCAGCTGGAAGCACTTCGAATTATTTTACATTTTATGAATCCAGGTAAGCAAATTCTCAGTGAATATTAGTTTAGCTGTGGGCCAAGTGAGAAAATATAGTCCATATTCAAGTATTCTTTGTAATGTTTCATAATGTGATTAAAAAGGAGGAAACAAAAGGATTATGTTTTTTTTTTACTTCGAAGTCTAGTACTTTCTTCATAACTTTATATGGACTATAAAGTCCATATATAGTCCACTATATGAGTGGACTATATAGTCCAGTGTATGTGGACTATAGTGGAACAAATAAAAATTGGATCAGCATCTGCTCATTGGAAGATGAGCTAGCTTATTTGTAATCCATACATAAATAACAAAAAAATTACACAAAAATACACTCCAAAACAGTGTAAGATGCAAGATGCAAACTCGCGTTATTTTATTGGGAAATAATTTTTACTTAAATTAAAAAAAAGCTTTTAACCCCACTCATTGTTCCTAAACTTCCCGAGTAGCTTTTTATAAATACTGTTAAAACAGCACAATTGCAATAAAATGAACATAAAAATGTGCTCTGGGACTCTAATCTTGATCCTGTTGCTTAAATGGCCCTTATCTCACATCTCCTGCTGAATCTCTGACAGCATGTGAACAGATTGTACATTTTCTCCGTGTGATACACAAGTTGATTACGCTGGAGAAAGTGAAGCATCTTATTCCTAACATTTAGGGCTTTCAAAACCAACACCTTTCACTAGGTCTGGAGAAAAATCAGAAGTCATCAAAGCTTTGTCAAGATTGGTGTCGCGGGATTAAAGCAGTTTGCCTCTGTCAGTAATTGGGCCGCCATGCTCTGCACCAAATGAAGCTTTCAAGATTGTTTTAAGGGTCAACCTATATAGAGCAAGGAATGCCTTTTACCAAATGCAATCCTTCCTAGAGAAGCCAACTCTGGACACAGTTGTACACGCTCTGGCGACTTCCAGATTGGACTACCACAATGCATTCTATATAGGCTGACCCTTAAAAGCCCTGCCGTTTATTTTTCATCGCTGTTTTTCCCTCGCTTATGCCGAGCTTTTATGCTCGCACGTTTTAACGTTTTACCCTCTGAAATTCTGTTTGGGAGATTTACAAACACACCCTACCTCAATAGACTATATCCTGGTGGAAGGATGCAACCCGAATCTGTAATTCATGTTTTATTTTATTGTGACTTTTGTGTTCACGTACAGGACTCTTTGATTAGCCCTCTGTTGCTCAATCGTCAGGGTCAATCTGACAGAGAATTAGTTTCTTTCTTACTATCAGCTCATTGTCCCCACACTACATATACGGTTTCATTGTATTTCCCAATTGCTATGTGGATTAGGGAGTATACGGTTAATTCTTCTGTCGACTGATTTTGCTGTATTTTGGTTTCTGCCCTGCTTGATGTAAATTGTTTTTACTGAATGCCAATAAAAGGTTGCAGTACAGTACATTCCTTGCTACAACCTAGAAAAAGAATAACTGCAAACCTGGGCCTCCAGACAAAGTATAAATCCTTCCTACAGGCGGTATACCTATTCCATGATTAGCAAAATCCCCTGTCAAAGCTGCCTCTATTTTGTTTGGGTTCAGCATTAGCCTGATTGCGCTTCTTCAGCTGATAACCACTCTGTTTAGCAAATCCACAGCTTTCTTAAAAGTCAAAAAGGAAAGGTGGAGCTGGATGTCAACTCGTGACATCCTGTCCCAAACCTCTGGGCAGCCTCTCCCTGTGGTTCCACAGACATGTTAGAATAGCCTAGGAGATGAGATGGAACCTTGTAGAACTGAAGGGAACAGCAGCAGTCTCTGCACCTCATCTTTCGAAACCTGCCCTCAAAGGAGGATTGGAACCATCGTTCTGTGCGTGGTTCCTCCCAACTCTCACCCAGCGTGGCACTCTGGAAGGCTACCAGAGTCTTGAAAGCTGCTGAGAGGTTCACAATAACTGATTAAGATGTGTTCCCTGTGCCTGTCTCCTAGTGTACATAATCCACTAAAGCAAGCAAAGCTCAGAGAGTTAAGAACTCTCCTGTTGAAATCAATGAGTTTAAATATGCTTTGTGCTTACCTTGAGCTGGACCATGAGCTTGCTTGTTACGAGTTAACTAACTAGTAATGTCCTCATACCAAGAGAGAATAAGGGAGATGCAAGCAGATGATTTTTGTCTCAACTGTGAGTTAGGTCTTCTGTTGCTCTAATAGAATGATATGATTTGGGCTTTCATATATAGTTTTTTTAAAAAACTTTGGGTTGGACCCTGCTGTCCATGGGCACAAAAATTGGGGCCCCTTCCCATTTTCTCCTCCCCCAGCCATTTCTTTTGTCTCTGGAAAAGTTGACACAAGAGGTAAGGGGGATTTCTGCTCCTTTCCCCCTCCTCAGTGCAACCCCCCCCCCCCATGTGGCTATTAGTTTTCTCAGGTACCCCAATCCCAGGGATCAACTTTCCTGGGGAAAGAAGAGTCTGCTGGCACGAGGGAACACAACTGTCAGTGCCTTCTGCTGGTGGAGACTTGGCTCCAGGGCTTTTTTTCAGCTGGAATGCAGTGGAACGGAGTTCCGGAACCTCTTGGAAATGGTCACATGGCCGGTGGCCCCACCCCCTGATCTCCAGACAGAGGGGAGTTTAGATTGCAATCGAAACTCCCCTCGGTCTGGAGATCAGGGGGCGGGGCCACCAGCCATGTGACCATTTTCTCCCAGGGCAACCCACTGAGTTCCACCACCTCTTTTCCCAGAAAAAAAAGCCCTGCTTGGCTCCAACCTCTTGACTCATTTTCATACCAATATTTTTGTTTGCTAGAGAAATGCTGTTTCTGTTTATTTGTGTATTACAGGAGAAATGAAAGAACAGCCAAATAGCTCATTGGGAGATGCTGACCTGGCTCTGACATTAAAAATTATTAAAAACCAGTGTTTGTTGGAAGGGGCTCACACGCTGGTCCTGGATGCTCTGAACAGGGTAAGGCGACATAGTTTTGTTTCGTAACAAATTTCCCCACTGCAAATTGATTTATGAGATAACTGAACCGTGGCAAAGCTTTGGACAATTTTCATATACAGGTCTTTATGTAATCTCTCCGTTTTTATGGAAATTGCTTTGCCGCTTCTAAATACTACAGTCTTGTTTACCTAAATCTGATTTATTCCTAGACAAATGCAATCCACTGCAATATTTGAAACACAGCTCCTGTGAAAAACTGGCCTGGCTGTATGTGCGTACAAGACACTGTCTCATGACTGTGGCCGCATGGCTGAGTGTTGCTGCAGTCTCAACATCCTCTGTCAGCTCTGTGGCCTGACTTATATAAGTCTTCTTCCATTTAGTTGCAAAGATTTCTGTGGCAAAAAAAGCTAAGGCGGTGCTGCTCACATATGGCTTAAGTGATTGTTTGAAACAGTTCTTAGAGAGAAATCTATATTTTTTCATATTTTTGCTTTGTTTCTAGTTTATTGGAAACCCTGGCATTCAGAAGTGTGGATTTCAAATACTTTCTTCCGTAGTGGCGTGTTCAGGTGCTCTTGAAATGTTGTTACAGCAGGGAATGGCAGACACTGTACTCCATTCACTACAAATGTATCCTGTTGATCAAGGTACAAAATAAAAAGTTCTGTTTAATCTGAAATACCAAAGAGAAATGCAGCCCTAGAAATGGCTTATGCCATTGAGCAAGCCGCTACTGTGCATTATTGAGGCTGTGACATTTTTTGACTTGCTGGTTTTATCCTTTTGAAATGTGGTTTCTGTAACTGCTTTGAGAAAGGGTCATCCGAACACTGGAACCTCTTGCTGGCAAACCCGTCAGCAGTTATATGAGCACTTTAAAAACTTTTTGTTAAAATTGATGCTTGACTAAGCTGATTGTGTTTTTGCAAGTCTTGAATGAATTATATGAACCTTAGACCTTTGGTGGTCTCTCTTTGAATTGTCCATGCCGTTTGAGATTATTTCAATTTATTGCTAATTGCATGTATTGTAAATAACTTTACTTACTCTGGGAGCAGCCTTGTTTGGAGCTGGTATAGCTAGCTGCTGCATATAAAGTAATATTAACAAATTTAATAAAGTTGTGTATTTCACTTTTCATAAATTGGAGTCATTACATTTTACTGAGTTTCAGTAAGTTGGTCACGGTTTGGTCTTTAGATAACTAGAAATGTCATAGTCTTATGCAGAAGACATGAAATATATATATATTTTAAATATTAGGAATTACTCTCTGTTTAGATTAGAAATTCAGGAAACATAAGTCAAATAAGTACATATGGGAATTGGTACGATGTGTTGGTATGAATGGCCATTTCTCCAGTAGTTGTGCACTCACTATAAGAACGTGTGATGTTTTTGCGGGAATAATGCTTTTTTCATATATGATAAAATCTGTAAAAACCAAATAACCCAAAGAGTGTGTTAGGGGTGGGGGTGTGCAACAGGAAAAGAATTGGGAGCAAATAGGAAAAAGCATTTTGTGTTTAATTTCATGCCTGTGTTTAATATTCCTGACTCCCTCTCTTTAATTTCTAGAGATACAGTGCCTAGGCTTAAGTCTGCTGGGATCCTTGATCACGAGAAAGAACTTGTGTATTGCAACAATACATGTTCTGGCAACAATTTTGGTTTCTACTCTATGGCGATTTAAGGATGTTGTTGAAATACAGATGCATGTATGTGTCTGGTATAAAGATGCAGGTGGTTCGGGGGCATCTTTGGGAAACTCATCTTCAGTGCTGTGATTTTCTACTTAGTTTCTAGAGTGTCTTGGCTCCTATCTACTCCTATACTCTCTGTTAGTGGGCAAGCCTGGGCTGGAGAGTTTCGTATTAAATCGTACTATTTAATTCCAGAAACTCCTGCTCCCCCCCCCCCCCCGTTTGTGCCTTCTTTAGCCTTGTCCCATGCCGAAGTTGAATTCTTCCATTTGTGATTCCTGCCCCCTCTCACTCCTATTAGCAGGGGTCATTTCGTAGAAGAAGAGCTGGAGGAACTCATTAGCATAACTCATTAGCATATGCCATGCCCTCTGACATCATCAGAAGTGTGCTATTAGCATAGCTAATTTGCATATGCCACACCCCTGACATCACCTATCCTGGCTGTTTTGGACCCAATCCTGGCCATTCAGGGCCAAAATGGGGCCCAAAATGGAAAAGGGGGGCTGAAAATGGCCAAAAAGGGCCCCAAAATGGTCAGGATCGGGTCGCTGCTGAGCAGGAGGGTGATCCACCACCCGTCAGCGGCCCGATCCAGGCCATTTCGGACCCAATCCAGGCTGAAACAGGCCCAAAATGGCTGAGAGTCAGGTGGGCAGGGCCACCTGTCATGTGACCTCTTTGGGGAACTGTGTTCCTGCGTGTTCCCTCTCAAAATGAGCTCTGCCTATTAGTTAGTTGGGATTATAGTTTCTAACTTCTGGCTTTAATTCATATGGTTTGTAAGACAGCTGTCCTTAACATGAATGGTAGTCCCTTGAAATGTGGGTTTAAAATTCAAGTGACATTGTCACTGCGTTTTTTCCTGTTAACTAGTGACCTCTTAAAGATGTGCATTTATCAATTCTTAATCTCTTTCCCATAAAAAAGCATGTAATCTCGGTTTTCTTCTGGGACGTGTGGCCTCTTCCAAATTAAAAAAATGTGTGTGGTATTTTTAAGAGTATGAAAATGTTGAAACTCGTGCATGCATTACTCAAGGCTGTGTGAGAACATTGCATAAACACAAGAAGTTCAGAAACTAGTTGTCTTTTAGTGAAAACAAGAAAAGCTGTCTCATGGACTCTATTAAGCAACAATAAACTAATTTACTCGCATTTAAAGTGCTCAGTGCTCAGTGTGTGAATTCCAAAGAACTGTTACAGTCATAAATACACAATGATCAGGGCCGGTGCCAGAGGTTCTGGCGCCCGAGGCGGCGTGCGTGCGCTCTGCGCATGCGAGCACGCCACAGACTGCGTGATGACATCATCGCAGATGTCATCACGTGCCGCGGGGGGCTGGGCAGCTCGGAGCCCCGAGCCAGCCAGCCCCGTGCCGCCGCCGCCACATGCCCCAGCCGAGCGCAGAAGCTGCGAGCCACTGCTGGGGCGGCGCGCAGAGGCTGCTCCGTGTGCCACCCCAGCAACAGCTCACGGCTTCTGCGACCGGCTGGGGCGGAGGAGCACGCAGCGGAGCTGCTGTGGCCGGCTGCTGCTGCAGCCAGCCAGCCAGCTCCGTGCTGCCACCGCCACGCACCTCAGCTGGGCCCACAAGCCACAAGCCGCTGCTGGGGCGGCGCCCGGAGGCTGCACCTAACTGGGGTGTGTGGCGGCGGCGGCAGTGCAGAGCTGGCTGGCTGGCTGCAGCAGTAGCTGCAGCCCAGTCATGCCAGCTTCGCTGTGCGCACCTACACCTCCACCCCTGACACCCCCTCCGGCGCCCCTCCAATGCCCGCGTGCCCGAGGCCACCGCCTACCTGGCCTCCATGGGCGCGCCGGCCCTGACAATGATACAGTAAATGGTTGCACATAAACCAAGTCTGACCAATTCATGGAACAAATCAATCCATACACATATCTGTTCAATCTATGCAGTCCGTAATGATTTTACTGCTCTATTTCATTGTAGTTCTTTTCTCTGTGGTTTCAAGGTTGTTAATCTACAAGTGTCATGGCTCAGTCCAATCAGATGTCATAAATCTGCTTCTATGCAGCGCAGAAATTTTTAATTTGCTCGACAGACTGCCAGCTCTGGTTTGTTTTGCCTCTGTCAGCTTTCTCAAGAGCAAAAAGAACCATTAGACTTTTGTTTCTGACTTCAAGCATGTTGCTTGCACGTTGCAAACGACCTGTTTCATAGGGGTGTGTGTTTCAGGGATCCGATCCGGAAACCCCGAAGCAAAGCTTCCCGAAGCATTCAGAATGCTTCGGGAAGCTTTGGGGGACCCAGGGGGTTAGGTTTAAAGGGCCCTTTCGCAAGTGGCAGAGCCGTTTAAACCTAACCATTCCCTCCCACCCTTTCCTCCCCATCTCCCCACTTACCTGGCACCGGCAGGAGGGAAGGCCCTCTCTGCCGGCCAGCCGTGCCGGCCACGGTGGCAGCAGGGAAGGCACTGGCTGCACAAGGTAAGGGGGGGTAAAAGGGTGGAGGTGGGTGTTTAAGGGTGGGGGCAGCCTCCCCCTCCCTCCTCCCCTGTCACTTCAGTATTCTCCAAATCTTTACGGCGCATACCAAAGCGACCTGGAAACCCTAATCCAAAGCGGCATGCCGCTTCGGATTTCGGGGATTTCCAGAACTTTTTCCCGCTTTGGGTACACCCGAATCAGGAAACCCGAATCTTTTCAGGTTGCACACCCCTAAAATCAAACGGACACCCTTTCCACAGTGAGGCAGGGATTAACGACCTTGAAACCACGAAGAAAAGAACTACAATGAAAGAGAGCAGTAAAATCATTACGGACTGCATAGATTGCACAGATGAGTGTATGGATTGATTTGTTACATGAATTGGTTAGACTTGGTTTATGTGTAACCATTTATTGTATCATTGTGTATTTATGACTGTAACAGTTCTTTGGAATTTGCACGTTGAGCACTGAGAGAGTAAATTAGGTTATTGTTGCTTAATAGTGTCCACGAGAGAGCTTTTCTTGTTCTTGTAAAAATGCTAGGGCTCTTGTTCACCCTGTGGGGGCCTGTGGAGTCCGGAAAGCGGTATGTTCACTGTCCGTCTTCTGTGCAGCCCCACATGGGACTGCGCCTGTGCAGGCCTGCCGACCGGATTTTTCTTTCTAGCAAACGTCCAGTAGGGGGCGCCTGTCCGACCCAATGCGCATGCGTGGCCGTTTCCCGCCCGAGCGACATTGGGCGACGTCGCCCCCTTTCCCCTCAGTTTCTTCTTTGCCGCCGACCGGTAAAGATCTAGCTGTCCGCTTTTCTGAGGAAACTTTTTCTGTGGAAGATGTCTGAGAAGTCGCTTTTTAAGCTCTGTTCCATCTGCTCCACGAAGATGACGAGGACGGATGGTCACTCCGTGTGCCTCGAGTGCCTGGGAGAAGGGCACATCGTCGGGAAATGTGAGCACTGCCAACGGTTCACCCCGAAGGCGAGGGCTGAGAGGGCGAATAGGCTGAACGCCCTGCTGTGGAGAAGGGCGATGCGGGCTTCGGGGGCCCCGGGTACCCCGGGGGGGCCGCCACCGGCTGGTGGGACGGTTGACACCCCCCCTGAGACGGAATCTGTCCGGAGGGCCGCCTCCACTTCGCGTTCCCGATCGCCGGATCGCCGACAAGCCCAACGCCCGACCCCGGATCCGAAGGAGGCTGCGAGTTCCGCGTCAGGTCGCAAGCACTCCACTCCGCAGTCGGATCCGACTCGGAAGTGGCACCGTTCCAGGTCCCCATCGAGGTCGGAACCGACCGCCACATCGGCTCCGAAGGTGCCGAGGACTTCGTCAGATCCGAACATCCCGGCTGGGTCGGTTCCCAAGCCGTCGGATCCGACTCCGACTCCGACGTCATCAACTCCGAAGCCCACTGAATCGGCTCGCACTGGTCGTGTTCCGAAGACGGGCCCTCGGTCGGATCCGAAGGTTTCGGATCTGTTGTCTATGTCGCCGGCTCCGATTGACCGGAACCGAAGCTCCGATCCGACTTCAGCCTCCAAGGGCGGAAAGAAGTCAAAGAAAAAATCTAAGCACCAGCAATCGACGTCGGTCCAGAGGGATGAGGTCCTCTGGGAGAAGCCCTCGACCCCATCACCGCACCTGTCATCTCCGTTGCACCACTCCACTGATGGCGATGGTGATCTACCCGACGCTCCACCTCGGGCTGCCGAGACGTGGCATGCCGATGACTATATGGTGAGGGGGGACCGGCCTTACCACCTTCCTCGGAGTGGCTACGACAGAGAGGGCTCCCTGTATGCCAGCTCTCCATCGTTTGGCAGGGAGTATTGGGGTGACACTCGGAGTGAGTTCTCCCACTATGGTTCTCCTACACGCGTCTCACCTTACCAATGTGCAGAGCCTTATCAGTGCCCGAGTCCTAGCCCACCATCTGACCCGTCGCCAGATGACATCATCATTGGGACTGGTCGTGTGTCACCCTCTGAGGATTATCGGCTATATTCGGAGCAAATGGTCAGGATGGCCCGTTCTCTTGACATCGAGATATCGACTGTAGATCCTAAGCTGAAGGACAAGATTCTACAATATGTCCAGTCCGGCAACCCTCCGACTATTGCCTTCCCGTTCACCGAGGGCTTGGTGGAGATCATTCACGACATCTGTGAGAAGCCGGCCTCTGTGTACCCGACGTCCCGCAAGCTGGAGGCCCTATACAAGACGCGGGATGACGTTTGTGCATACCTCTTTGCGCATCCGTCTCCTTCTTCCCTCATTACAGAGGAAATGCAGACCCGCCAACGCCAGGGGTCTTATGCGGTGCCCATTGACAAGGAGAGCAGGAAACTGGACTCCCTGGGCAAGAAATTATACTCCTCTGCTGCCCTGACGCTGAAAATCTCTAACTATTCAGCCATCATGGGGGCGTACCAGATATTCCTCTGGAACCGTATGGCGGCCTTCATGGAAAAACTGCCGGCAGACCAGAGGGTGTTGGCAAAGGTGATCCTCAATGAGGCCCTGCGGCTGTCTCGGCAACAAATAAACGCGGGCCGTGACACTGTTGATACCTCTGCGAGGGCGCTAGCTTCCTCCGTCGTCCTCCGCAGACACTCGTGGCTCCGCACGACTGCGTTGCCGGTCGAGACACGTAATAAAGTTGAGAATCTGCCCTTTGAGGGTCAATCCCTATTCTCATCCAAGACGGATGACTACCTCTCCCAAAAATGCAAAGATCGGCTGACAGCCACCATCCTACGGCATCCTCCCAACCAGACCATCCACCGAAAATCGGTTCCAGTATCGCCCTTCACAGGGCTATCGTGGTCGGCAACAGCGATACCAGCCGTATCCCCGTTATGGGTCCTACAGGTAATTCCAGCAGCCTGCAAGTTCCTTTCAGCGCCGGAGACCTAGCTACCGCCCTCATCGCGGTCCCCAAGCCCACGATGCCAAAGAGTCAGCAACGCAGCCAAAGCAGTTCTGACTAGAATTTGAACAGTCTGTCATGTTTGGGAACAGATTGGTTCAGTTTGCCTCTGCATGGGCAGAAATTACATCCGATAGTTGGGTTCTTAAAATCATTAATGTTGGATATAAAATTCAGTTTGATGTTTACCCATTGTTGTCTCTTCCTGACCACTCATTACAATCCTCTTCTGATAATTTACAGGCTGAGGTTGTGGCACTGCTAGAGAAGGGGGCTGTGCGGGAGGTGCTCCCTCAGGACCCCCCCCCTTAGGCTTTTACTCCAGGATGTTCCTGGTAGACAAGAAAGATGGAGGGGTGCGACCCATCTTGGACCTGCGAGAACTGAATAAATTCGTTCTCGTCAAGAGGTTCAGGATGCTTACCTTGAACACGGTCCTCCAGTTAATGCCCGAGGACATGTGGTTCGCTGTCCTGGACCTCAAGGATGCATACTTTCATATTGCCATCCATCCTGATCATTGGAAGTACCTTAGATTTCTTTGTAACAATAAGGCCTACCATTACCAAGTGCTTCCCTTTGGTCTCTCAACAGCCCCACGAGTTTTTTCTAAGTGTATGGCTGTGGTAGTGGCTTATTTGAGGGAACGGGGTTGTACCATCTATCCCTACCTTGACGATTGGCTCCTAGCAGGTCCCTCTGCTGATGCACTCCTGGCCCAGATTCGTACAGTGATGCTCATCTGCTCCCGGTTAGGGCTTTTGGTTAATTTGCAAAAGTCTAACCTTACCCCGTCCAAGAGAATACTGTTTATCGGTATGGAATTGGATGGTGGCGTAAACAGAGGTTTTCTCCCCAGGGAGCGTGCGTTAAGAATTGGCAGGATGGTGAACCTTTTTTCCAAGTGCAGGTTCCAATCCGTGACTGCGATCCAGAGGCTCCTGGGCATCATGGCCTCTTCTACAGCTGTCACCCCTATGGCCCGGTTGCACATGCGACCTCTCCAGCTGTGGTTCCTGTCGGTTCATGATTTTGAACACGAGTCCCAGAATAAACGATATTCCATCCCCAGAGGGATTATCCGGGCCTTACAATGGTGGCTTGATGAGACTAATTTCCTTGGGGGTGTTGCGTTTGGGTCCATCCAGACCGAGATCACAATCTCGACTGATGCCTCCACAGTAGGATGGGGAGCCCAGTGTGGTGCCCTGAGGGCACATGGGATTTGGTCAGAGCAGGAAAGGAGAGATCATATTAACCTGCTAGAATTGAGAGCGGTCCGTTATGCCCTTATCGCATTCACAGACACGCTGCAGCGGAAAGCGGTTCAGGTGCTCACAGACAATTGCACCACGATGTTCTACCTGAACAAACAAGGGGGCACTACATCCAAGGCCCTCTGCGACGAGGCCGTTCGGATCTGGAACTGGGCCATGGACAGAGGCGTGTTCCTTCAGGCGGTCCATATTCCCGGCACCACCAATGTCATCGCAGACAAACTGAGTCGGATGCGATTCGACAGCTACGAATGGACCGTAGCAGACAATTACCTGAACGCCATCTTTTTGGACTGGGGGTTCCCGGACGTGGACCTCTTTGCGGCAGAGGCCAACAAGAAGGCTCCGCAATTCTGTTCCAGGGGAGGGCTAGGTCACCGCTCCCTGGGGGACGCGTTCCAGATACGCTGGACAGGGCACCTGTTTTATGCCTTCCCTCCGTTCCCACTGCTGTCTCGGGTCGTCAGCAAAATCCAGAGGGATGGGCCGCACTTAATTCTAGTGGCCCCCTTCTGGCCCAGACAAGCATGGTTCCAACACGTCATGCAGCTTTCGCAGGGGTCATATTATCGGTTCGCACTGAACCCGGACCTTCTGTCCGACAAAGGGGTTTGGTATCACGACCTACCCAAACTCAACCTCACTGCTTGGCACATTCGGGGACGGAGGGGATGTCTGACAGGGTAGCTGAAATTTTGCTGAATGCCCGTAGGGACACCACTCGCAGGTCATACGCAGCTAAATGGAAGCGTTTTGAGGCCTGGGCTGCTGACACCGCAGTTAATGTTTGAGATTGCCAGTTGTCTTTTATTTTTGAGTTCCTCCTGTCCCTAAAGGATGGGGGACTCTCTAATTCCTATATTAAAGTCTATTTGGCTGCCATTTCAGCCTTCCACCCTAAAATAGATGGGAAGACGGTGTTCTCCCACAGTTTGTCGAAGTCTTTTTTGAACGGGTTGTATAATATGTTTCCACAAGTCAAGGAAATTATTCCCCAATGGTCACTGCAGGTAGTGCTGACGGGACTTATGAAATCACCCTTCGAACCACTGGCTACTTGTGATTTAAAATGGTTGTCCTGTAAAGCGGCCTTCCTGATTGCCATTACATCTGCCCGCAGGGTTAGCGAGCTTGCTGCCCTGAGGTGGGATTCTCCCTTTTTGAAGGTCCATCAAAATAAGGTGGTTCTCAGGCCGGACCTTCGTTTTAGGCCCAAGGTGTCTACTCAATTTCACACCTCGCAGGACATTGTCCTACCTATCTTTTTTCCTGACCCTTCTGATAACTCTGAAAGGGCTTTACATTCCTTGGATGTGAGAAGGGCTATTTTATTTTACCTCCAACGTACATCACAGTTTAGGAGTGCCAAACAACTGTTTGTGTGCTATTATGGGCCCAGGAAGGGAAAGGCTGCTACAGCCCAGTCAATTTCCCGTTGGGTCACTCAAACTGTTAGAGCCTGCTACTCGCATGCTAAGTTACCTTGCCCTTTGGAAGTAAAAGCTCATTCCACCAGAGCGCAAGCTGCCTCTGCGGCCTTCCTTAGGGGCGTGCCCTTGCAAGACATCTGCAGGGCTGCAACGTGGTCGTCTTCTGACACGTTCGCTAAACATTACGCACTAGATGTGTGGGAAAGGAAAGAGGCTGCTGTTGGTAATGCTGTGCTTCAGTCTCTTTTTCGGTGAGAACACATGCCCGCCTCCTGGGTAAGTGGCTTGTGAGTCTCCCATGTGGGGCTGCACAGAAGACGGACAGTGAAAACAGAGTTGCGCTTACCGTAACTACTGTTCATTGACGTCTTCTGTGCAGACACACAACCCTCCCTCCTACCCCGCTGTGTTCTTCCAGATAATGTGAAGGCATTCGGCGGCAAAGGAGAAACTGAGGGGAAAGGGGGCGACGTCGCCCAATGTCGCTCGGGCGGGAAACGGCCGCGCATGCGCTTTGGGTCGGACGTGCGCCCCCTAGTGGACGTTTGCTAGAAAGAAAAATCCGGTCGGCAGGCCTGCGCAGGCGCAGTCCCATGTGTGTCTGCACAGAAGACGTCAATGAACAGTAGTTACGGTAAGCGCAACTCTGTTTTCCTCTCTGAGTGGTGGTGCTCTTGAGAGTAACAGCTTCTTTAACCTTTGGTTTTAGTGAAAACAGTCTTCTATCTTAATTGTAAGCATGTTTAATTAGTAGTACGCCTCACAGGTTTTACTGAGGCTTGCTTCCAAGTCAGTGTGCTTAGGATTGCAGCCTCCGTTGCAGAACTTTTTGAGGTCAAGAACTGAGCGGCCTCACAGTGCAATCCTAAGCAGAGTTACTCCACTGGAGAAACCGTGCTCAGGATTTCACTGTCAGTTGCTTAACCTTTAGAGACCAAGAACTTTTTGATGGCAGCATCAAATGATACTGCGTGCATAAATGGAGCACAGGTAAAACTTTGCTGTTGCCTCTCACGCTGCCGATATAATGATCAGCAATGGAGTCAGTACACTTATCAAGAGTCCAGTAATCCTGTGTGTAGAATATTCAAATAATATACTTGCATGAGCGGAACCAGGTTTGATGACTGGCAGTGAACGGGGAACTGATTCCACAGAAGAACGTTGCCTAGAAGAGGACCTGCCTGTTCTGTCTGTGATGACTCATTCCCACATGCAAGTCATCATGGTGTAGTTGTCAGGTGATGAGCATAAGTGAATCAGTCCTCAATTTTGAGCAAATGAGGAATCTATTTTCTTGTAGTTAAATAAGAGATCTCATAGAGGAATTCTGCAATCAATTTGGCGCTTGCATGTGTGCTTTTCCTCTTTACATTTTAGCTTTTTAGGCAAATAGTGGCAGAGTACATGGTAAATCTCTTTAATAAATGTCCTTGACCTTGAGATGGCTACCCAGAATTTGCCCATAGTGGTAGGACAATAGCTTCAACAAACACAAATTTTAATTGGGATGTCTGCCAAAGCTTCTGCACCTTCTGTTACCTGTTGTGGTGTATGGAAATTCTGGCTTCACCTTCATACTGCAAAACACAATTGATTTGAGCCAGCGGGCAGAATGATAGCTTTGTTGACATGTGATAGCATCATTATATCACAACAGTGCAGGAAACTTCTATTCATGCCCAGCAAAGCCTATAATACAGAGAAAGCCAACAAGATGGAATTCTGCTAGATTCTACCTGGGTCTAGCATAATTCTACCATGTTGCAGAACTGACCAATTGTACCAAGTTTTGTGAAATATCTTCAGTAATTTAGTTTCAAGACTTTATTGTTTTCAAGCAGAATGTTTTTAGCAGCATACCTCTTTGTTTCTGATTTTACCATTCTGATACCTTTCTGTTTCTTAGGGATTTCACGCAATTATAACAATACTTGACCTATCACCTTGTTTTGCGAAGCTGCTCATTCAGGAGTCATTTGACACTGTTATTTTCTATCAGATGTCTATGTGCTTCAATGAACAAAGAGACCCCAAGGTATCTTGAACCTTTCAGACTCTCTTTCAGTGGCCTTCTCCCCAATCCCAGCACACCTAATTTCTGACACGTTCCAGAAGATTGTCGCTCACTTCCAATTGTCCATCTTCCTAATTTAGTTTCAGAATGTTTGCTGTAAAT
The DNA here is from genome assembly GCF_028583425.1 of Eublepharis macularius. Lineage (NCBI taxonomy): Eukaryota > Metazoa > Chordata > Lepidosauria > Squamata > Eublepharidae > Eublepharis > Eublepharis macularius. Next base: position 94,346,334 of record NC_072798.1, read on the forward strand.
GCTTTGCCAAGATAGCCGACAACGATGATCTAAAAAACGTGATGTTGGAGAAAGCATGTGCAGAATTCAATACCATTATGTCTGAATGTTTGTTACTGCTTGGAGCTGATGTGAATAAGAAGACAAAGGCAAACTCCTTAATTTATCAAGTATGTATGCTCAGGTGTATTTCATTGCATTGATCTGAAGATTGGATGCTCGTTTGGGGATTGTTTGTTTTAGCATATCCTGTATAAACAATGATACCACAGATGCAGCCAATTCATTTTGGCTACTCTGAGTAGAAAAGTTTTTAAACACAAAAAAAGTTTTAATAAAAAGCACCCTTCCCCATATTCTGTCATATTCCTGGGCACCCACATAAACTAAAACTTGGAACGTGGCTCCCATTGCAGGAGGGAGAAAAGGGATAACTTGATATGAAATGTATCAAATATATTAAGTGCTTGGGTGCTGTAGTTGAGAGTCAGCCTGCAGAGGACAACCACAGGATGCATGCTGAGGCTTGCCCATTTGGATGTAAGCACAAGTGGGCCAGAAGTAAGGGTGTACAATCTGGGTTCGGGAGCCAAGGAAAAAAAGCCAGATTTATGTCAGCTAAATCTGGCTTTCCCAAACCGAAAGAGAATCTCTGATCCGATCTGGGGACCCGAACCCAGAAGCCTGGGTTAATCTGGGAAACACAGCTTGAGTCTCTTGACTGGCTGTTACCCGTTTTTCTCTCACATTTTTTTTCCAAGAGGGGATTGAGGCAGCAGGAGAGGAACAGATCTCTTGAAATGTCATAGGTCTGGCATATTTAGATCGTGGTTTATATACATCTTGGAACATGGCATTGCTGCAGCATCGGAAGAAGCTTTTGTTAAGTAATAAAGGCCTTAATTGCTTTTCTTTCACTGAAATGATTTCATGACTAACCCTGATAATTCATCTCTCACAATTATTCTGTATCAGCCTATTCAAGAGATTTTGACACATGGGAAGCGAAAGCAGGTTTAGTCTTGTGCAGCTTCTATTTATTTTAGTGGAGATGTTCCCAGTAGATTGCCAGAAGTATAAGCATTCATTCATTGTTTATCCTGTAATAGGTTTGTGAGAAAGGAAGCAATCCTGAATTGGTCGAACTGCTGCTGAACAGTGGTGCCCGTGAGCAGGATATTCGAAGTGCCCTGACTGTCAGCATCAAGAAAGGAGACAGCCAGATCATTAGCTTGCTCTTGAAAAAGCTAAGTCTGGATGTAGCTAACAGCAGCATATGTCTTGGAGGATTCGGCATTGGAAGAATTGAATCTTCTTGGCTGTTCCCCTTGTTTCCTGATAAAAGGGCATCCTTCAGGAAACAAACACGTAAGTGGTTATAGACTGGATTCAAGTGTGCTTTTAGCAAGTTTGAAGCAGCCTCTAAATAATAATGTACAATTAGTGCTTTTTTTGATGGGCCATTAAAATTAACACAGATTCCTAATGCACTCAAATGCTAGGAGCTTGGAAGCATTTGATCTTAGCTGTCTCCCAGTCTTCATTCAATTAAACATTTCCAAAGGGACTCCACTGTGTTTCAGTGAGCAGCGGTGGGTGTCCAAAACAATGCCTTCAGGGGTTGGGAGAGGTCGGTGGCTTATCAACCATGTACTGGAATTTATTAATATAGATAGTGAGTTCGTATTTGCTAGAGGAAGTGATTTTGTGGCTGTTGTAATAGTGGGGCATCCATATTACAAGATCTTGCATCACAACCTCTAAAGTGTTACCAATATGAAGCATTTAATGGCTTAACTTTTCTCAAATGAGCTTTCGGAGTTCTTGGTTTATTGTATTGTCATTTCAAGGCGGTTTTTCATGTACCATCGATTGCATACATAAAATCTGTCCAGTATTTCAGAACTTGGTAGATAATTTGTTTTTTAAACACTAGATGCAGGTTCTCTATTGGCAAGAATGGTGCTTAGATATCAGAGGAAAAGCAGCTATGAGGGCCAGTCAAAATCCAGTTCTGATGTAAATGTTGGAGATGATGCATTGGAGAAATACAATGATTGGGCATTCCTTCCTGATCCATTAGTCGACAATGTTTTCCACCTGAATGATGATATAGATAGCGAAGGTACGTTTGCTGCCTAAAAGAATGAATTTGTCATCCCATTACAAAGTTATTCCGTGACTTTTAGTCTGAACCTTCCTGTTTGGCTGTGTCAGTGATACGGCAGCTCTTCCAGTATTGGGAATGCATATACTTACACACAGAGCTTTTTTTCAGGGGGAACGCGGGGGAACGGAGTTCCGGAACCTCTTGAAAATGGTCACATGGCTGGTGGCCCCGCCCCCTGATCTCCAGACAGAGGGGAGTTGAGATTGCCTTCCGCGCCGCGTGGCGCTGAGTTCCACCACCTCTTTTCCCAGAAAAAAAAGCCCGGCTTACACACACACATATGCATACACACACCAGTTGCACCTCTGTACTTAGGGATTCATAAAATTGCACAGGGATCATGTGCAATCCACACATTGATTCCCTACATTTTTCTGCCACAGTGCTGAAAAGAATGGCATGAATTAGAGTGAAAGTGGCCAAGACAAAATCTTGGCATGAAAAGATTCAAAGTGAAAGTGGCCAAGACAAAATCTGGGCGTCTCCTACACTTCAGTGCATTTGGAGAACCTTTTTATTCAGTTGTGGGGGGACGGAGAGGGTGAGTTATAGTAGGTTTGTCTCTCTAGATACCTTGAATATCCTGTACATTCTTTCTCTTGTTCTAGCATTGCTGGAATGGGTGGGTTCTGCTGTACGTCAGTTGTGATTTTTCATTTTAACATCTGGCCAAAGGAACTAAATAAACAACAAAAACATACACCATCTTCTCATTGTCACCTCACTTTCATCCAAAGTCCAAGAAAATAAATGAACAATTTCAATCCCCTGTGTCAGGGGTGGGCAAATTGTGGCCCGCGGGCCACATGCGGCCCACTACAGAGTTTTTTGTGGCCCGCCAAGACAGTGAGAAAAATCCGTCTTGAACCGAGATTTCCTTCATTTCCTTCATTCCTACATTTGTCTCATTAAACTGATTCTAAAATTAAATGTGCTTGCAGCTATAGATGATATGAAATTAGCACAATAAATAAATTGAATAAAACTACCACTATTTCATTTAATTTATATTTATTGATTTTTAGGATACAATTTATACCTTTTCTGAAATGCAAAGTTAACTAATGAATGCAATCATTTTAAAAGGTGCGGCCCTCCGCTAACCTCCGCTCCCACAAGGTGGCCCCCGAGCCAAAACAATTGCCCACCCCTGCCCTGTGTAATGCCAAATAGAATAGAGTGTGGTGGCACCTTAAAGACTTAACACAATTCATTCCAGCATAAACTCTGCTAAACCAGAGTAAATTTTGTTAATCTTTCAAGTGCCACTGGATGCCTGTTTTATTTTGCTGCTACAGACCAATTCAGCTGTCCGGTTGAAGTCACCATGTGCAACGTATTTTTTTCTGCTATTTCTCAGCAGTAAGAATGCACGGCACAAACCATCCACAAGGGTTTTTTTATTAGCATTATATGTGCTAACTCATATTTTGGCTCTAATTTAGTATCTCTGTTGGAGTAAAAGATATACAGGGAAAAGCTATATAAAAAGTATGAACATAAGAAGAAAATGTATTGTCGAAGGCTTTCACGGCCGGAGAACGATGGTTGTTGTGGGTTTTCCGGGCTGTATAGCCGTGGTCTTGGCATTGTAGTTCCTGACGTTTCGCCAGCAGCTGTGGCTGGCATCTTCAGAGGTGTAGCACCGAAAGACAGAGATCTCTCAGTGTCACAGTGTGGAAAAGATGTAGGTCTCAACCCCACCCCTCCTGAGCAGATACAAATGACCTACATCTTTTCCACACTGTGACACTGAGAGATCTCTGTCTTTCGGTGCTACACCTCTGAAGATGCCAGCCACAGCTGCTGGCGAAACGTCAGGAACTACAATGCCAAGACCACGGCAATACAGCCCGGAAAACCCACAACAAACCATAAGAAGAAAAGTTTAAAAACCACAGGAAAAACTAGAGGAGGGGGAAAGCTAGAGGAGGGGGAAAAACTAGAGGAGGGGTGTGTGTGTTTGTGTATGTATTAATGTCAATTCCTTGTTTTTGTGCTAGAAACATTCAGGGCATGTAGGCTGTTGTCTGAAGTCTAAATTTTCCCCCCTTCAGTTTTATGTAGACATTCATGAGATCCTGATTAATTATTTGGTTTGACAGGGAGTGAAAGCTCATTTGTTATGAAGAAGAAATCCAACTCTGTAGCAGTTGCAGATCTCCACAAAGACATGGCCTCACAGACATGTTCTTCTACTCCCCAAAGGCATTCTGTGGTAAGAACAGTTCTTAATGGGCAGAAATCAGATTGGGTTAGATCCAAAGTCACTTTTCCACTGGCAGAACGGTGTTATCTATTGTACTAAAGTGAACAACTGCATACCTTCCATTGCCTCCCTCCAGCCCAGAAACAGATGAGACTAATGTTGCATAAATAAGGAAAGTAACTGTAGAATGACATTGTATTAAAGGTGCTTTCCGGGAACTGTTTCTGTTGTGTGTGTGTGTGTGTGTGTGGGTGGGGGCTCCTATTCTACAGGTCCCTGCTTGAAACAGACTGCGTGCATGGTCCTACAGCAAAGATCTGTTTTGAATAGCAGCAAAACAAAGTGCACTGAAATCTCAACCACACAGCAGACACAGGGACATTCCCTTTGCTAGTGCTGCCTGCTTTGCTTGGAGAAGCACGCCTTGTCCAGCTGAACTGGCTAGAGAGAGGGTCTAGACCAGTCGCTTCCGGTGAAGATGCCTCTGCTGTGGCAGTGATGGGATAGCATTTTTACTGCCCATCCATAAAACAATTGTGCCAGCTTGCACTTGTCATTTACTGGTTTTAAATGCTTCCAGGTACCCTTAACTATGATTTTTTCCCCTGCCTATTCAGGGACCTGGGTCACATTGTGAACCCTCAAGGAATCAGAGAAGAAAAATGTCTTCTGATGAATCTCATAGTAAGTGAAAAATTATAATGGATTTTTACAAGTCTTAAAGGCATATTCATTCAGGTATATTTTGTATGAAGTTAACAGTTCTAATAAAGACATACTTGTATGCAGCTAAAAATCAAGAGCATGTTTTCACACAGTGCAAGCTATCGTGGATCCACTGCAGTCAAGTGGCTGTCTCATTCAGTTTGTTTTGCTGTGTAACTGGGCCATTCATCTACACAGTCTAGGCTAAAACATGCTGTACGTAAAGAGCAAGGTCACTGCAAATGCCTCTAGGTGGCTTTCATGAGTGAACAAGCCCATCGATATGCAGAAAACAAAACAGGCTCTTTGGGCAGCATAGCTAGGGGCAAAATTGTACTCTGATGCTTATAGCACACTAATCAGTTAAGTCTGAGCTTGAGCAAAACCGTCTTAAAAAGAATTTTGGATCTACTGCACTGCACATAAATTTCCCAATCCTTGCAGAAGAACATTTTCAGGGCATAATGTGGGCATTTTCAAACCACAGAACAGTTCACAGATATCTCTCTGCAGGAAAAACTTGGGTGGTGGTGGATTATCATATTCGTTGATGGTTTTGTGGCACTGTGCCAATATTCGACTGTAAAAGGCCTTTCTGCAAATGCAGTGTTCTGCAGATACTGTCTTCCGCTCCCTATTCCCACCCCCAAATGAAGAAATCTATGGTATTTTCTAACAGTCAGCATTCTAAAGGCAATTTCTCAACCTGAAGGCTCTCAGTAAAAAACAAGTCAATCTTTATTCAGCAGTGCAAGAAAAGCAATACATGAAAGCCTGGTATAGAGGGGAGACTTCCCCCCAATAAAACTGGATGCTTCTGCATTTATCTCTCTCTTTTACTAGACAGCGTGTCTAAAATCCAATCAAGTTTAAAACGGTCAGACAGTTTCTCTTCATTGGTCTCTGACAAGGAATATATTAAGTCACTGGACCTTTCATCAAACGAGCTGGAGAATATAGATAGCTTCTGTCCTTGCTCTTCCCTGACAACTCACTTGGAACATCTGGAGAAATTAGAGCTGCATCAGAATGCACTTTCACGTATTCCAGAACAGCTGTGCGAGGTGAGTCGTCGTGATGGTAGACTGTGCCGATTCAGGTATGTTGCCTCGATGAACCACTCTGCCCAGAGCGGAGAACATTGCACACCACCACTGTTTATGCCTCTAACATTAACTCACCTACCTTGAATGCCCTATTTTGTGTAATGTGTTCAGGACTAGAAGGCCATCCATGTTTAAAAACTGATAAAAATCCAGTGTAATATGGCAGATTAAGACGCGGGTTCAAATCCTCACTGAACCTGATGTTTATTGGCTGGCCTCACCTAGTGTTCATAAGGTTGAAATTGAAGCTTGGAGAAGAGGCCAGATAAATGTAGTAGTTGGACAGCTTTTTGCTAGATTTTTGCTCTTTCCAATACATATAGAAGATACAGAAAATGTGCTATTTTGGTTATTGCATTATTGCATTATTCCATAAAAACCATTTCTGAGAGATTTAACAGAGCGGTTTAGCCACTTTCTGATCCTAGGAGAGAATCACGGCAAGATAACAAAATAATGTAATTAACAAAGTACACCCCGGAAAGCTAACTATGTTTTATATATATAATTACATTCAAACAAAATTACTTATAAATATTACAGTGTAAATAAGGCAAAAATTTGAAAAGGTCTACAAAAAATACTCTCTAGATTCTTCAAATATCATGCACAATCTGAAATGCCGTACATGTGCTCAATATTCCAATGAATATGCATCAAGTGCTGTAATTAAGAAATTGAATATGTTGAGTATTTCAGTCACACACATTGAAATGTAATTGACAAATCTGATGCATTGAGGAGGTAAAGAAAGTCAATTCGTAAGTTTTTTTTTCTTCATAAGAAAAAAAAGTATAGTTCTTTCCCACTATGAATCTTGCTGCTTTTTGCAAAAATAATATTAAAGAATCTTGTGAAGGCTCCTAGCTCCCTTGCAACGGAGGGCCAGCTGGAAAACTCTGTTTCAAAGCTTTTGTCAGAGCAAGAACTGCTTGAATCTGTTCTTCTTTACCTTAGCAGTAATCATCACCACACAATCAAATCACTATTTTACCTGAAGCTCATGCTCTAAAAGACAAAGACAATGGAATGCATACTCACAACCATTTCTTCAACAACTGTAAAAATACTTCCCAATAATTCAACAAACTCACATACTTCATATGAAAGCCTTTTCAGATAATGACATTTATAGCGGAACAATTGTTAACAGCTGTGATTTCCCCCTTCTCAGAAAGCAGCAGCTTCGTTGAGCTCTGTGGCCAGCTCTGACTGCTCCTGCTATCTTTTGGTGCTTCCTTTATATAGGTCACCTGTCAGACACTTTTGTACCTGTTTCGAAGCACTGATTCAGTAGAGGGGAGTACATATTGTTTAAACAATTAAGATGGAATATTATTATTGCCAGGAAATGTTGTTAGCAGTGACAGAGGCAGTAACCATTAGGTGCTTAACTGTCCTGAGGCAACCAGAGATCTTTCATGATAATAATTGATGAGCTGTATTGAGGTGTAGAGAGCGTTTTCCCAGCAACAAAATGCGCCCGTCTCAAGAATATATGGCACCCCCATAGCAGAAATTCAGGCGTGATATCTGGATATATTTTATATCCTCTGATTTATGTATGTTATGACAGCTTGTCCTCTTTGTCTTTCAGACCTTGAAATCTTTGAATTACCTGGATCTTCACAGTAACCTTTTTACATCTTTTCCCACATATTTGTTGAAAATGCCTCGGATAGCACACCTCGACGTCTCGCGCAATGACATTGGCCCTGCCTTAGTTTTAGATACCAAGTTTGTCTGTACAAGTCTAAAGCTGCTGAATTTATCTTACAACCAGTTACCATGCATTCCTGAATTCCTTGCTGATGTTGCAGGAAAACTGGAGCAACTTATATTAGAAGGGTAAGAACAGTGCTTTGTGGGTATGTAGAATGTTTTTCAGGAGTTGCTGTCATGTATATAAATTGAATGTTGTTATTAATATTATTATCTGTGAATCGCAAAACAAGGGAGGCATGTGCTAAAATGTGTTTGGAGATGTAGGGTTTTGCGGGAATGCTCCTGAGCTTCACGCTGGGCCAATTCTTTAAGGATCAGCCCATTTGGGGCCCAGTCAGCCCGAAGTGAAGCGCAGGATTATTCCTGCAGCCAGTGCAATGACGTTACTTCTGGAAGTGACATCATCATGCCCTGCTGGGAGTGCACTTGCTGCAGGCTTGCCTGGGAGTTATTTTGCCTTCCAAGCTCATTCCCTGTGTCCCCCGCCCCCCGCGTGCTGGCCAGGTGAGTGGTGGCAGGGGGCGGAGGCTGGGAATGGGGGATCCCCCCATCAGGGGATCCAGCTTAATTGTCTTGTGGCAGGGAGCCTTCAAGGCAAATAGTGCACTTATTATGGAAGAGAAGAAAATGGTGAGAGAGAAAGAATGGCCAGAAGAAGAGGTGGGGACAGGAAATGACAAGTGTCATGCAGGTGTGAGATACATTCCAGGAAAAGAAGGGGAAAGAGAGAGAGGGGCAAGAAGAGAGAGAGAGAAAGGGCTGCTAGCTCTGGGTTGGGAAATTCCTGGAGATTTGGGGATCTGGGGGAAGCTAGGGTTTGGGGAGGGGAGGGGCAAATATTGACAGAGTCCACCCTCCGATTCAGCCATTTTCTCCAGGGGAACAACTGACCTCTAACTGCTTTATGCTGAAGATAGTTTGTTAGACGCTCTAAATTGGGATACCCACCAATCGACTTGGATGAGAGCCCTGAATGAGAAACTGATAATAGGTGGCATGTTGCTTGAAGATGTTTTTGAAATGGGCAAATCCAAAGCATTTCCTCTGATTAAAAAACGTGTCCTAGAAATCGACCATAGCAGCTTGATTTCGAGAGCCCGCAGAGTTTGTTTGCCCCTATCTTTTATTCTCTTTCCCCAAATGAATACCCCCTATATGTACTATCTTACCATCCCATGATATTGCAGAGATTTCTTGTTTGCAAGACTGCATAGTATACCCACAACGGTTTTACAGGGGAGATTTTTGAATAGGCCCTATTCCGACAGAATTTGACCTTGTGGACTTAATAGGATTGTTACATCCTTTCATGCCCTGCTTGAATGTAGGTTCTTTGAAAATGTAAGGGATTATTATATTAAGCCCTTCATATTATATTATTATGTTATATTAAGCCCCTTGTACTCCAGAAACCCTGGCTCTTTTGCTTAGCATTAAGGGTCCTAAATTTATCTTAGCAATTGCAAAATATGTCTCAGTCCTTTTAGCCCTTGCATCCAAAAAAGATAAGGAATAAGTATTTCCTGCTGCTCAAGATTTATGAATCAATGAACATCTAAGAGAATAAAAGGAAAGGTGACCTCTGTAGTCCAGAGATCATTCATCTGTAATTCCAGGAGAACTCCAGGTTGTTCCTAAAGATTGGCAACCCTAGCGGGAAAGATGTATGTGTGTGTGTGTGAGATATCCTACCTTAATAGCTGATCAGGTAGTTACACAAAGGATTCAAAAGTAGCAACTGAAACCGAACCTGGTACATTTTTATTTAACGGACACATAGTTATGTATTCTAATTCTTGTTTGTCTTTTTCTCTAGTAACAAAATTCTAGGTATATCCTCACCTCTGCATTTGAAAGAACTGAAGGTTTTAAACATCAGTAAAAACGGTCTATCTTTCCTTGTTGAGAATTTTCTAAAGGAATGCTTGAAACTGGAAATACTTAGTGCTAGGATGAATATACTTAGTGAGTAATACTTTCGGATATTTTGGGGGCGGGGAAAACAATTGTGGTAAACTGATTTGATATGTATAATGGAAAAAAACCTCTTCAATATTTTTCATTTACAATTTTATTGCCAGTATTATGAATCTTGTATTATTGTTGTTGTTGTTATTTGATTTATAGTCTACCCTCCCCGCAAGCAGGCTCAGGGCAGGTTACAACAAAAATGAAGAATACAGGCATAACAATAAAATTACAAATCTTTCAATACAGCACTTCAGCAATTCACCTGCTCGTCATGTATAAAAAGGGTGAAGGTGTGGGTTGGTATCCTATGGCTGCTCATATGTGGGGGGGGGGGCAGGTGACCATATCCCCCCCCACAGGTGGGAGGCCAGCAGGGAGACTCATTGAAGGATTTAATGGTGGCCTCAACCAAGTGCCTGGTGGAACATCTCTGTCTTGCAGGCTCGCCAAAAGGATAGAAGATCTTGGCGGGCTCAAGTCTCTTCCGACAGAGAGTTCCACCAGGTTGTGGCCAGGACTGAAAACATCCTGGCCCTGGTCGAGGCCAGTCGAGCCTCCCTGGGCCCAGGGACCACCAGTAGGTGTTTTCCTGCAGATCTCAGCTTATAAGGCTATAAGCAATGTTTTCTTGTGTTGTTTTTAGATTGCATCCTTTAAATATTTTACGTTACATAGGGAACCTTTGGGCACAGAGATGATGTATTATAAATGAATAGTTGCTGTTGTGTTCTAGAGAGGACAGTGTCCCTGCTTCTGTACATTTTTAAAAAGAGCAAACTGCAAATCCTAAAGATGAGCTTGCAATACACTGTAATTAACCATGTGTACTTGTGCTGTTGTATTTGCATGTGTGTCTAAATGCCTTTTTAAATGTGGCCCTAGTGTTGCCATGTTACACTTGGAGAACTGAGCTCTGATGTCGCGCTCAGAGCTACCCTGAAAGTTCATGTCTGAGGTGGGATTTAATCTTGAGTCATCTGGACAAGGTTAACATTGAAGGAAGATGAACCGTCTTGCCCACAGACAGCCCTCCAGCCTTAAACTGCTCCTCACTCACAACAGTGCACTTCTGAACATGGACACAAACTCTGGGACCAAGGCCTACAATAAACCAAGATGCCAGCTCTGAGCCCACTCCAACAGCACAATCACTGGACCTAACAGCACCAGCTACACCATCTCAGCCTTCACTTGTTCATCTTCCAATGTTGGGTCAATCATAGGTTCTAGGAGCTCTCTCAGCCCCACCCACCTCACTGGGTGATTGTTGTGGGGATAATAATAACACATTTTTGTAAACTGCTCTGAATGGACGTTAAGTTGTCCTGAAGTGTGGTATATAAATCGGTGGTGGTTGTTGTTGTTGTTGTTATATGCCAGGGGTGGCCAAATGGCGGCTTGCGAGCCGCATGCGGCTCTTCAAGTCTTATTTGGCGGCTCCCGGAGGCTTGCAAGTTCACTCCTCCCCCAGGCTCCTTTAAGGGGCAGAGCCGACCAGCCGCTCACCCGATCTATGCACCCAGCGTGCTTCCCCTATCCCAACGCTGGAGCAACGAAGGGGTGGGCCAGAGCTGAGGACAGCCCACCCCTCCTCGCCTTGCCGGGCACTCCTCTGCAGGCGCCGAGTTTTGCCGGCCCCGCGCTTGCAGCGAGCGCCCGGTAAGGGCAGTTGGGGGGAAGGGGAAAGAGAGGAGTGAAGACGCGACGAGGAAGCGCCAAGGCAGAGGTGGCCCAGGACTTCCTGCTTTCCGGCTTACTCCCAAGAAGGCAAGTGCGCAGCTGCCGAGAGCCACTCACGGCATGAAGCACAGCCTGCGCCATGGGCTTTTGCATGGGCGGAAGCCTCGTTAGTTGCGTGGAGGACTGGCACACCCATAAGTGTGTGCAGGACAGCTGAGATGGATGAGCAGGGAATGTGTTTGCTTCAGAGGACATGTGCTTGCTTTAAGATTGTGTGGCTCTGCTTTTGTGATCCTTCCTTCCTTGATTTTTCTTTCTTCCCTCCTTCCTTCCTTCCTTTCTCTTTCCTTCTTTCCATTTCTTTCTTCTTTCCATCTTTCTTTTTTTTCCTTCCTCTTTCTTCCTTTCTCTTCTTTCCTTCCTTCCTTCCATATATTTCCATACCTTTCCATATCTTCCTTCCTTCCCTTTCCATATCTTCCTTCCTTTCCTTTCTTTCCTTCCTTCCATGTCTTCGTTCCTTCCTCTTCTTTCCATATCTTTTCATACCTTTCAAAATCTTTCCCTTCCTTTCTCTTTACTTCTTTTAATATCTTTCCATATCTTCCTTCCTTCCTCTCGTGTATTTCTTTCCTTCTTTCCCTTCCCTTCTTCCTTCCTCTTTACTTCTTTCCGTATCCTTCTATGTCTTCCTTTCCTTCCTTCTTTCCATATCTTCTTTCTTTTTTGTCTTTTCCTTCCTTCTTTCCATGTTTGTCTTTTTCTTCCTTTCCATCTTTCCATGTATTCCCTCCCTCCCTTTCTTTTTTTCCTTCCAGTGAATCCCCCAGGGTTGAATCAGGACATAGGATTTTTCTGACATTACAGATGCTGATTTTTTGCACTTCACACCCAGGCTCGATCAAGCTAATTACAGCATGTATTATATCTAGCCTCCTGTCGCTCTCATTTACAATGCCCCTCCGACCCTCTGCCTGCATTATAAGAACTCCTTTCTTTTTCCTCATATCTGATGAAGGGAGCTCTGACTCTTGAAAGCTCGTACCTGGAAATCTAGATGGTCTTTAAGTTGTTCCTGGGCCTTGCTCTTGTAACGTAGAGCAGTGTGGCTACCCATCTGAAACGAACTTCCCACATTACGTGGGTCATTCAGTAACTTTACAAGCCAGTAAAGTAATCACATTTCTCTTTCTGTTTTTAGATACTATACCTGACTTGCCATCCAACATAACTACATTAAAATTATCTCAGAATAGCTTTTTTAGTGTTCCAGAAGCAATCCTTCTTCTCCCTCAGTAAGTTATTTCTGCATTTTCTATTCATTGAGAATTTCATAGATAAGCAAAGTCTGAAGAAATCTTCTACTAAGGATTCTTTAAAAAGCAACCTCTTTAAATGAATTAGCTCACGCCATTGCTTTCATTATTTCAAAATTGTATTGCTGCTACTGAGATTGCCAAGTGGCTCCATGTTTCATGTCCAATCAAAGATGTTTTGATGAGGTTGAACTGCAGGGGGTGGGGAGGGGTCTAAAACCCAGGACCTAGTTTTCATATAATATGTATATTGAATCTCTGTACATTTGCTTGACTCTGTACAGTGCTTTTTTTCAGCTGGAACGTGGTGGAACGGAGTTCCAGAACCTCTTGAAAATGGTCACATGGCTGGTGGCCCCACCCCCTGATCTCCAGACAGAGAGGAGTTTAGATTGCCCTCTGTCTGGAGATCAGGGGGCAAGGCCACCAGCCATGTGACCATTTTCTCCGAGGGCAACCCACTGAGTTCCACCACCTCTTTTCCCAGAAAAAAAGCCCTGACTCTATATATAATAAAAATAATCATAGACTAGAGGATGCCCACCCAAATCCACAGAGGGCTTCTCTCTCTTACCCCCCCCTCCCCTTTTCATCTATCTCATTGTTCAGGCACATGATAACCCTGCTCTTCATTCTCTTCTGTTTGGCCAAACAAAAAAAGATGCTGGGAATCTCATGTATGCATCTCCAAGGGTTTTTTTTCCTTCTTGAAAATGTCTGGCACATGGGGTCCCACCTTGATGGGATCTCAATGTCTGGTGGGGTAAGCTGTAGCTCCGAGTTATCATTTTGGGTGTGGAAAATGCTGCGTGTTTGAGAGAGAGAGTGTGTGTTAATCTCTTTAACCCAGTGCCACAGTCCCAGTCCAAATCAGAATAATATATGCCAGCTGTTTTAAAGACAAAAATCTCCTGGATTTTTTTACAAATCTGCGAAACAGTTCTGTTGCAGTCACTTGCCTAAATACTTTAGTAGATGCCAGAATTTCCTATTGTAAACACAAAGGTAAACGTGGATCCTTTTGGCAGTAGTTTTAGAACAGTGTGCCAGTTATAAATATTCCTAAATATTAGTTGTTGTAGATTTTTCCAGGCTGTAGATTTTCCAGCCTTCGACGCTATATTCCTAAATATTCCTTTTACACGTATAATCCTTTGAAGCAGTCATATTATAATAAGTTGTAGGTTTAGTGTATCTTTTGTTATCAAGGTTATTTTTTTTACTGCTGTTTTCTCTTTTGTTTCTTCCTGTTTTGTTTTAGGAATCTATCAAAGATAGTGACATACAAAGACATTTGTTCTATGGTGTACGTTTTTGTTCTGAAATTCTAATTGCTTAATAGTACTTATATTCATATTCATCCCTTTTTTTCAAGTTTGCGTTCAGTAGATTTAAGCAACAATAAAATCAAAAGCCTGCCTGGACCTGTGCACTGGAAATCCTCTAATTTAAGGGAGCTATTGTTTAGCTATAATCAAATAGATGTTCTAGACTTGAACGAAAAACCTTGCTCATGGTTTCGTCTTGAAAAGCTGCATCTGTCCCACAACCAGTTAAAAGAGGTAATTATGAACTTGACTGTCAACTTGAGTTGTCTATGAACTTGACGCATTGGGTGATATTTCTGACTGCACAGTAATAGATTAAAAAAACTTCTTAGAAAGCCAGAATGATTTAATTAGTGTTTTCATATCAGAATTCTTAAATCCTTTCAGTGGCCATTTTCCTATGTGCCGGAGCCGCAGGATGGCCTACGTAATCTCCAGTATGGCACCCATGGGCATTATAGCACCCACCAATGTAGCTCCTGATGCCAGTGTCCTTCTTCCCAGAAGCAAATAGCTGATGCTCCTTACTGGAGCAGAAGTCCTGGGAAGAATCACTTTTGGGTCTGCCAGGAATGGCTGTTCGCAGCATAAGATGATGCTTGGCATGGAATCTCCCATCATGTTCCTGCCCCTCCCATGGTTGTAATAGGCCCCATAGCAGCCATTTTATGGTGGTGTCCAGTATCTTTTATTACAGTTTCCAAAGTGCCCATAGCCTCTACAAGGTTGAAACCTTGCCTTAACCACTAAGCAACTACTTCGAGTAGCCTTTCTACCACAGAAACAGAAGAGAAAAATCAACTTACCATTCCTAAAAGTACCTTGATGCATAGAATTGCCCAAGAACAGCAAGAGAATGAACAGTTGGCTGCAAGCTTAATGCTATAAGAGGAAAAGGAAAACGGAGAGAACCTGCAAAAGGACCCAGCCAAAGGATTCGGTTTCGTTTTCCCCGGCCATGTCGGATGCTCCTCTTCGCAGGTCCGGGAGGAAACGTCCGAGCAGCCTGACCGGGCGGTTGACCTGCGAGGGTTAACCCCCAGGACTCCCACTGAGGGAGGCAGGGTCCGGAGCGTGGCGGGAAGAACCCCCTGAAAGCAATGCAGGGGGTAAATTGCCCGTTTGCTCCAACGGAGGCCGACAGACTTGCGCAGCACTTCGCGTGCTGCCGGGCCATGGAGAACGGCAATAAGCAGATTTAAGGTGAAAACCTGTAAGTAAGCAAATCCCTTCTGATTTCTAAGCTTATGCGAAGGATTGGTGGGAGTTGAAGCTAAGAAGGCACGGATTTCTTCCCCTTCACGGAGTTTCGGAACTTAACTGGCGCCCCCCCCTAAGATGGCGACGAAAAAGCAGAGCCCTGCAATGAGTAAATCAGTGATGGCGATGTTACAGGGGAAGGGGGAAACCCTGGAAGAGATGGTCAGACGAGCGGTCTTTGAAGCTATACAGCCCTTTGTAGCGAAGCTAAATGAAATGGAGCAAAAGGTTGATTCAGTGGAAAGCGAAGTGAAAACCATTAAAGAAACAGCGTCGGGAGCAGAGCAGTCTGCACGCGAAAACGTAGTACTCATGAAAGCAACAAGTAAAGAAGTGAAGCTCTTGGAGAATCAAATAATAGGATTACAAGTAGACCGTGCCCAAACGGTACTGCGTCTTCAGAATGTAAAAGAGGAGCAAAGTGAAAATCTAAAAGATTTGGTGTCTGAACTTTTGGCGTCATTCACAAAGGCAACTAAAGAAGAGTTAAAAAGCGATATTTTGGAAGTCCGTCGGACATCTTCAAAATATGCAATGAAGCGTCAGCTGCCTCGCAAGATTATTATTGACTTTTCATCTAAGAAGACTCGGGACACCATCTTATATAATTCGTATAATGTGGACTTGGACTATCTGGGCAATAAGGTTAAGATATTGAAGGATGTTCCATTTTTGGCTTGTAAAAGAAGATTTAAGTATAAAAGACTTGCGGCTTTCCTGAGGAAATGTGATGTAAAATATAAATGGTTGTTTCCGGAAGGCATCTGGTTCAGATACAAGGATCAAACCTACAAGATAATATCGGAAGTACAGCTGAGGGACTTTTTGTCTAACCATCAGGAGTTTCAGCAAGAAGAAAGTCCAAAGTCTGAAGGGGAGAGTGGGGGGGGGAGGGAACGAGCGCAGCTATTGTAGCTGCGCAGAGAGAACTGAGACCGAGACGCGGGGGGGGGGGGGAGAAGACTTGATCCTGAATGTAGTCTGTATTTTATAAGATCTACCAATCTGATAGCATGTTAGAAAGTTAACTTTAAAGAAAAATTGCAGCATGAAGGGAATACAAGACATGTAGATGTAGTGTGTGTTTTCTGTTTATATGTTGCTCTTCCCTTTTCCCCAGTCCCCTTTTTTCCCTTTATATTTCTGTAGTTTTTTGTAGTTTTTATGTTAGAAATTAAAAATAAAAAAAAAATTATAAAAAAGTAAAAATAAAAAAAAAGGACCCAGCCAAAGATACGGGGAGGGGCCGTTGTCCAATATGTCAAGACTTGAATCGATGCCTAGGTAGTGGTAGGATAACTGAGTCCAGAACTGGAGAAGAAGTGACATGAATGTTCCAGGAAGGAGTCAGATGGCTGACGGGTTTATGAGAAAACTGTTGTAGAGGGCTACACTTGGTCTTAGCAAGTCACAGGTCCAAGTTGGTTGGACAATCTGCAGAAATGGAGATTTGGGAGACTGTCTCAAGGTCTGGGCCATGAGCTGCTCAATTTGTTTCAGTGTTATCTCTTTTTGGTAGCCCTGATAAGAGTGGGACCCTGAGGTTCAAAGGGGATGGTTAAGAAGGCGTTTCCACAACCAGGATCATCATGGTAGTTTTTGCAGGGAAGTAAAGCGCCATTTAACAACTCTCAGGGCACCATAATGCCAAATATCAGTTTCGCAGAAGTGCGTAAATGGAAATTCCATGTTACTAGCCGTATGTTTTGCAACTAGGAGGGGTTCCAGATTACAATATGTTTACTCCATGGCCAGCTTAATGTGTAGATGTCGTTTGGTATTTTATCCAAATGTAGACCCACGGGAAACAAATTAGACAATAGAAATTGGAATTAAAGAACGAGACTGGTCTGGATATTCTAGGTATGTGTATACTAGATATGGTTGGTTAACTGTGCTTTTTTGGAAACAAAATAGTAATAATATGCCATTCTCTCTAGATTCCTCCCGAGATTGGATTCCTCAACAACTTGACATCTCTTGATGTCAGTTATAATCCAGATTTAAGATCCTTTCCTGATGAAATGGGAAAGTTGTCCAAAATTTGGGACCTGCCTTTAGAAGGGTTACAGCTTAATTTGGATTTCAAACATGTAGGATGTAAAGCCAGAGACATTATAAGGTTAGTTTACCTGGCCAATATTATAGTGTATGTACATATGTGTGTAAAGAATTTAAACAATGATACTACGGAAGTATTTTTTCTAGTTATTTTATGTGCTGCTAAATAATGGGACAGGGACATTCATGTAAACAGTTCAAAATAGGAGTGGAGAGAGAGGAAAACAAAAAATATTCTGTCAGTACAGATTTGAATTCTTTGTTGTAACATTTTGAACTGTTTCTGAATAGAATTAAACAAACACCAACACAAAGAACATTTTAACTCCAGAGCTCATCTGGGCAACCTGCCTTTATGATGACTGTTGGTTGTAAATCAAAGTACTCAGAGATGTTTCTGAAATAATTGATTGTTGATCACTTTTATTTTAAAACTAAAAATACTGTTTGTGTCAGGAGGTGTTTACTGTCTGCCATGTTTATCTAGTCTAGTAAATGCAAGCAAATAACAGTGAAATCCTAAGCAGAGTTACGCCAGTCTAAGCCCATTGAAATCAATGGACGTGGACTGGAGTAACTCTGTTTAGGATTTCACAGTAAATCTAGTTTCTGAAAGATTTCTGATGTGGCCAACAATGAAGCTGGACCAGGGTATCTGTTGTTCTACTTGGAGGGAAAGGGGTTGCATTACCTAACTTTTGGCTTGTTCCATTTTGCCATAATATAACAGTCTTTGTGGCAATTTGTCTCCCTGCATGGAGCTAGCAGGGAATAATTGATAAAGGGACACAACATCAGTCAGACTGTTTTTTCCTCTTAAATTAACCTTATGATAATTTCTGCATTGTTTCAAGATCACAAAATGTTCTGTATTCAAAGTGCCTTACCAATCAGAAATGTGTTTCTGTTTGTCTGTTAAAAACATCCTACGATATTACTGAGATCAAAGATCAAAAGAGTTTATTGTCTATAGCCATAGGCCGTCACAATTCACCAAACATTGACTAATAAACAGTTAAGTCCCTTATCACAGTTTATATAAGTTACTAAAATTAATTAAAACAATACAGTATGCCAAACTATCCCAGGGATCAGGAAGCAGCCTCAACTATCCCAGGGATCATGAAGCAGATATTACTGTGAAATGATTAATATGATGGTACTGTAATATTTAACTTGGTTTGTTGGGGAGTTTTAAAAACAACTTTATTTCAAAGCTTTTTAAAATAAAAATTCCAGGTTTCTTCAACAGCGTTTAAAAAAAGCTGTCCCTTATAACCGGATGAAGCTCATGATCGTTGGAAATACTGGCAGTGGTAAAACTACACTGTTGCAGCAGCTAATGAAAACCAAACGGCTAGATCTGGGAATCCAAAAAGCTACTGTGGGCATTGATGTGAATGATTGGAAAGTTCAAGTGAAGGGCAAAGTAAAGAAAGAAGTAGTATTAAATGTCTGGGATTTTGCAGGTATTTCAAATTTACATTTATTAATGGCCTGATTTAGAAGAATTGTGTAAGCATTTAGAATCTATACATGGCAAGAAAATGGGATGGTACATTTCAGGACTCCAGAACTGAGCAAGCTTGCCCTCTGTTGTTTGTAAAAATGTCTTTGCTCCCTCTCCAGAGGCCCTGCTAGAAGTTGGGTGTTCACTGGGAAAATACTTGGTGTTTCCGAAGCGGGAAAATGATTCGGAATAACCCAAAACTCGAAGCGGCAAGCTGCTTCGTTTTCAGGTTATCAGAATCTCTTCAGTATGCTTCGTAATGATTCAGAGCATACCAAAGTGAGACCCCCCCACCTCCCCCCTGATCCCACTTCCTCCAACCCCAACTCCAATTATCTTAACTGAAGGCCAGAGCCGGCGCCTCCACTGCCCGCTCTGCCATGGCGACTGGCAGGGCAGTGGGGAAGGCTGCAGCCGGCGCCTCCACTGCTCATGCTGCCACTTTGGTCACCATGGTAGCCGGAAGGGCACCAGGGAAGGCTGCAGCTGATGCCTCCGCTGCCTGCGCCACCTCAACGGCCGCCACAATAGCCAGCAGGGTGGCAGGGAAGGCCGCAGCCGGTGCCTCTGCCACCCGCACCACCGCCAGGATGTCAGGTAAGTGAGGTGTTGGTGGGAGGGAGCCCTTTAAAAAGGCCCCCGAAGTTTCCCAAAGTGACCTCAATCACTTTGGGAAGCTTTGATTCGATATTTCCAAATCGGGACCGTTGTGCTGGCCCTGATTCGGAAATACCGAATCTTTACTAATCAGGCCCGGTTCGTTTTTTTTTCCGAACCAGGAACCCGAAACGCACACCCCTAGCTAGAAGCAGCTTACACGGTAAAACATAATAAAAAATATAAAAGACTGTAGCAGCCATTAATAATTAATAACTGATTACCATACTTGTAGTTTATGTATGTATTATGTTGTTTTGTAGGCCAGGAGGAGTTCTACAGCGCTCACCCCCACTTTATGACTCGGAGAGCTCTGTACCTGACTGTTTATGACCTTAGTAAAGGAGAAGCTGAAATGGATGCTATGAAGCCATGGCTATTTAACATCAAGGTAACATATATTGACAGAGGTAACTGATACTGTAAAGAGTTTTTAAGTCTTTGACATTGATGAGTTCTTACAAATGTACTACAAAAATATGTCACTATGTGAAGGCTTGTATTGTCAAGATCCCACCTTTGTACTACTTGTGTTTCTGTGGTCTTCTGAGTATTGATAACACATGGCAATGAAGAGCACAGGAAGGAATTCTCTAGCTGATCCTGAGCTTTGGAATCTCTTCTCTGAGTGGTCTTCTACTTTGGGCCTGGTGAAAGACTAGGAATGTTGAAACAAGTGAACCACAGTGTTCTAAGGTTAGCATAAATACAATTACCACTGAGCTCAAACTAAAATCCAAATATTTTTAGTACCATACATTTGTGTTCAGTGCAATTATATTCTTACAAGGATACACAATTCCTTAAAGGGATACCACACAATTCCAAAGAATCTTAACAGAAGGTATCATAGTAAGATACATAATGTAGAACAAACTATTTAAAAGATACCTACACAGCAGTATCCAGTTGCCCCTGCATTGCATGGCTCAGTGGAGTATTACGCTCATTGTAGAGCACATGCATTTTGTGTAGAGCAACAGCTACACTCTGCAGGCTTGGATGGCCCACACGCTTCCTTCCCTATTGAAAATATGCATTAAAGCACGCCCAGAAGCCACTTCAAAGTGCAGGCATACCTGCCTGTGGGAATTCTGTGGCAAATGGGTTGAAGTTTAAAAGGTTGCTTTGAAGGCGTGAAATTTTAGGACCCAATAACTGAGTCCCAGTTAGCATGTTCAGTACAATACTTGCAAAACCCCAAAGTGCATGGATAGAGTAGGTAGGACGAAATGGGACAACTGCATCCCACATTTTAACATCACACTGACCTCTACCTGCCAGGAAGAGAAGCGAGCCAGCTGCTGAGCAGACAGGGTATGGCTGGCCAGCTGAAAGTGCCACGGGCTGTGGCCCACACTCACATGAGCCTGGTGTTAAGCATCAAGATGACCATGCCTCATGTATTGGATTTGTCTGGTGCAGGGATAAAGTACAAACTGGGGTTCAGGAGCCTACAGGAAGGAAGCAGGGATGAAAGGAAAAGCAGCTAGAAACAGGAAGAAGTGACAGACAAGATGAGGGAAATGGAAGAGGCAGAAAGATGAGGCGAGAACAGTGCAGAGCAGAGGCTGACTGCCAGTCATAGACACTGGAGTGCCATACACACACACACACACAAGGCAATGGGGCCCTGTGACAGATAGGAAGAGGATGCTGCCCTAAAAAACATGAAGTGGAGGCCACCCTTTCTGGTGACAGGCGTCTGAGCAGTGCACAGAATCCCTGATAAATGTAAAAAAATGTGAAGTGGACCACAAGCTGATTTCTCCTGGGCTCTGTATCCCCTCCCCCCTGGGACAGTTCTGTGTAGGGGAATCCCTTTACATGAAGTAGCTCTAAGACAGATAGAATAGCTCTCCCCAAACTGAGCCTAATACTGGATAAGAGTCCTAATCTTATAAGAGTCCTAATCACCAGTCTCTGTATCAGGCATCTGATGAAGAGAACTTGATTCTCGAAAGCTTATGCTAAAATAAAATTGGTTAGTCTTAAAGGTGCTACTGGACTCTTTTTGATTTTGCTAATCTTACACTGTTACTAATCGTCTTTTATAGGCCCGAGCGTCGTCATCCCCTGTGATTCTCATCGGCACTCATTTGGATGTATCTAATGAGAAGCAGCGTAAAGCTTGTGTCAGTAAAATTACCAGGGAGCTGCTGAATCAGAGGGGTTTCCCTGTAATTCAGGATTATCACTTTGTGAATGCTACAGAAGAATCTGATGCCATGGTCAAACTTCGAAAAACCATCATAAAGGAGAGTCTGAATTTCAAAGTAAGCCATGCCTCTTGAAATGTGTGTGTGTGTATGTTACACAACAACATGATTTTTAACCTTTTTTTAGATGTATTCTAAAATGTTTATACCATTTAAAACTCAGTTTTAAATTCCATTTTGGAAGCTTTTACATTTTCCTTCATTCTATTTTGTTTTGGTATTTTTCTGCAAATCTGGGATTCCCCTGGGTTTTTATGAACTTCTCTCATTTCTGAATGTATCTCCTGCTGTGGATTTTTTTGATCTGTGGACAAGTTCAAAATTGGGTATAGTACTCATTTAGTAGATTGTTAAATTAGTATGATTGAAAACCTTCTTTATTTTTTACAGTCAATAGGTGGTTGATACTGGGAATCAAAGGGAGATGTATCACACAGAAAGGAAATCCCAGAACGACAGAAAAAGCGTAACAGTGCAGTCTTAAGATGAGATACAGCCTATTAAGTCCATCGTAATCAGTGGATGTAACTTGGTTTAGGATTGCACTGTAAGGCTCTAACACTGTTAGTGTAGCTGGTGTCCTAACTATATCCAAGATACTAAGGTGTAATAGGTAGGGCTGCAGCGCGGAGGGCAATCTCGACTCCCCTCTGTCTGGAGATCAGGGGGCGGGGCCACCGACCATGTGACCATTTTTGCAGAGGGCAATTTAAGCTTTAAAAAACTCCCCCCTTGTTCCAGCTGACCCAAAGTGAAATTATTGTGCGGTCCTGAGTTGCACCACCTCTTTTCCCAGAAAAAAAGCCCTGGTTAGGAACAGGTAGTGGGGTGTGTATAGCACAAGGGTGGGCCAAGGAGATGCACAATTTCCTCCTCCCTCTTGCATACTTACCCGTGAGCTGTCATTGCATCTCACCAAAGATAAACATGGTTAAGTGCAGCTGGCCTAGGCCATGAGTTAGCTTATGAGAAGAGAGGAGCTAGGATGAGGGTGTGTGCAGTCTCACAGTCTGCTTAATCACAGTTGTATTGGATCGCTGTTTGGTAATTCTGCCAGCTGTTAAGAAAAGCGTCTGAAAAACGTATTTTTGCGACTGACCAAAATTATGCAGATCAGAGACCAGCCAGTTATTGGACAGCTAATCCCAGACAGCTATTTGGAACTGGAGAAGAAAATTCTGGAGGAACGTTCAAATGTTCCAGCTGAATTTCCTGTGATTGACCAGAAGCAATTATTAAAGCTGGTGCAAGAAAACAAACTGCAGTTGGATGAAAATGAGCTCCCGCATGCCCTTCATTTTCTGAATGAATCAGGTGATACACGTCAACATTCTGTAGTCAATATACCGAAAGGTCTCATGTTTATATTTTATGTTGTGCAAAATTATCATCTCAAGGCAAACTGGTTTTTCTCCTTTTGTTAACGTTGGTATTCATTGAAGTGCAGAGTTACCCTGAGTGTATGCTATCTGGTAGGATGCAATGCTTGTTACACTGCTTCAGTGATCATTGAACTTGAGTGTTCGTTTATAACTCATAATTCTTTGAAAACACAGCAGCAGTAGTAGTAAAGCTTGTTTGGATTGTTTGGATTTCAGAAGAAACCTGGGTTTATTGGGTGCTGGAAAGTCCCCGTGCCCTGAGCGGGATGGGGGAGGGAAGATGTAAATATTGTAGAATCCAGTGAGTTCTTTAGAGTAGATGATACGCAGAAGGTAAAATCACTCAATGATTTGTGAATGCAAGTCATAAAGTGTTCCCCATACACCACAATAATTTATGCCAGCTTAGAGGCAGAAGTATGCATTATATCAGTAAATACATGTTTTCAAAACATGTGCTGTTTAACTGAGATTGAGTGGGAGGGGAACAGGCAGAGTATAGCAAGGTGGAATAAGTGTGTGGGATTTTCATAGATCGAGATGGGTAGCCGTGTTAGTCTGCCTGTAGCAGTGGAATAATAATAACATAACATTCAATTTATATACCGCCCTTCAGGACAACTTAATGCCCACTCAGAGTGGTTTACAAAGTATGTTACTATTATCCCCACAACAAAACACTCTGTGAGGTGGGTGGGGCTGAGAGAGCTCTGAGAGAGCTGTGACTGGCCCAAGGTCACCCAGCTGGCTTCAAGAGAAGGAGTGGGGAATCAAACCCAGCTCTCCAGATTAGAGTCCCACCGCTTTTAACCACTACACCAAACTGGCTCTCAGTATCTTCTTCAGATACTGAAGAAATGATCTGTGGCTCATGAAAGCTCATACCCTACCACTAATATTGTTAGTCTTATAGGTGCTACTGGACTCTTGCTCTTTTCCACTGGGATTTTCATGTTTAACTCTTCCTGCTGATGCTCCGCCGCAAAAGCCTAAGCTTCTTTTTCCTGCAGCTGGCTTGGAGGTGAAGGAGGATTTTTTAAAAACAGTAGCAGGAAGGAGAATGATATACAGAGGAGACTCCGCAGGCAGAGGAAGGGTCAAGGCCCCCTCCATCTGATTATCCCCAGCAAATGCTCCACCAATCCTCATATTTGCATGAACCAATGTTGTTAACCAGAACACCTACTTGGGAATCATATTTGTTGGAGCAGTTCTGTTTCTGTTCCAATGCACCAGCCAGTGCTGCAGTTCTAGCTACTTCATCTCTCCTGCATGTTATAAGCTCCTTAAGGAGAGTAGTGCTGAAAAATCCACTTGTGGCTCTCAGATTCCTTTTGGGACCTGAGTCAGGTGCTAGTGAACATTAGAGTCATTTAGAACAGTTCCTTTAATTACTCTTCCTTTAATTACTAGTTAATTAGGAATAAAAGCTCCCTTTCTAACAGCGATTTTACTTCTGCAAGGAGAGTATTGGAAGTTGAGCGCTTATGATCAAGAAGGAATTCTATATATTTTTTTTTCCAGCAGAGCCACATGATACATAAGATAAATCCAGGTGTGAATAACTTGCACTACTACTTTTTGTCCAAAGGTGAGCCTCCTTTTTAGATCTAATTTGAGAACATCCTCGCACTGGAGAGCCAGTTTGGTGTAGTGGTTAAGAGCGTGGGACTCTAATCTAGAGAACTGGGCTTGATTCCCCACTCCTCCACTTGAAGCCAGCTGGGTGACCATGGGTCAGTCACAGCTTCTAGGAGCTCTCTCAGCCCCACTTGCCTTACAGGGTGATTATTGTTGTGGGGATAATAATGACATACTTTGTAAACCGCTCTGAGTGGGCGTTAAGTTGTCCTGAAGGGCAATATATAAATCGAATTATTGTTATTATTATGTTATTAGCAAATTCAGACGCCTTACTGGTCTCTTTTCACTCTCTACTACTTTAGTCCAAAAGTTTACAAAGACCTTCTTTCTCAGGTGGATTACAGTTGACATCTTTATGGCTTATGAGTTCATTACAGCTGCCACTGTCCTCTGCCTCTGTCATATGGGAGGAAAACATGTGCAGAGTAACCTCATGGACCTCTGCTGTCTCCTTTGTGTAACATTACAAAATAGGTATGAATGCATCTCCTAACACTTCTTTAGAAGAGAAGTTCTTACCCCATGGTCCCTACAGCAAATCGTTCCCTCCCAGGATTCACACTCCTCTATAAATCATTCCATATGGCGGGTACTCTTCTCCACCAATAGAAAAAAGAACATTGGGCTTAACATGAAGGGTCTTTCTCATGGGTGGATGGAGAGCACCTTCACTGTGCCAGAGTGTCTTACTACCTTGAATTTGAATTAGGCGCATTGCCATTGTCCATTGGGTAGAAATTCCTTTTCTGTTTTTCTGTATTTTTATTTGACACATGATTGAGCTGGTTACATATGGAAATCTATAATCAGACTTTGATTTTATTCTTATGTCTCCATTGCGCAATGTCCCATCAGCTGGGATGGGCTTAGTCCAGCAAGAGGGCATACACAGCAACTCAACCGGAATATTAGATCCTTTGTTTAGGAGAAGTAACCGACCTAGAAGAGACCCTTCCCAGCAGTGAGAAGGGCCTTTCTTGTTCCTTATCCTTGTAACGGGTCGTTCTGACTGAATGCTATCCAATCTGTTCCAGACCAAACGATAGGCACAGCTGCCCCATTTAGATGAATGATGGTCAAGTGCTTAACTTTGTATGTATGTTTTGTTTGTTTAATTTTAATGTATCTTTTTCTAGATTCAGTTATTTACTGTCTGTTTACTTGAGTGGAATATACTTCATAGATGAAGACAAAGAATAACTGTAACTAGAATATTATTGTACTGTCAGTATACTGTAGGATGCATAAAAGCAAAAATAGAAAATGAACTAAAACACTAATTAAAACCAATTATAACAGCACTATGAGAGAACAATTAAAAATTGCAAAATTTAAAAGACGTTCAAATCAAAAACCTGGGTAAATCTCTGCCTCTTTCCCTAAAATAATAGATTACTGCTGAGCGGGCATTCTTGTAAAATCAAAACATATCTCAGAATTGGAAAAACAGGACAAACAAAATAAAAATGAATATATCCAGGTTATGAATTTAAATCTAAAATGAGTACAGTGCGTAAATTATAACATTTCCAATAAACTCATAACATCTTTTCATCAAACCTTGTTCTTTATTTGACACGAAGCTGCAAAACTCCTGCTACGTGATGACCAAGCAATCCTATTTTCTAAGTTTATCGTATGTGTTGGTATACTAATTGCACTATTTTTCATCCAGGTGTGCTGCTACACTTTCAAGACCCAGCCCTTCAGCTGACAGATTTATATTTTGTTGACCCCAAGTGGCTATGTAAAATTATGGCACAGGTCAGTTTTGTTTTTGTCGTTGCGGCAGTTGTTTTCTTACTTTCTCACATGTCTAGGTTTGTACAGTTGTTGCCTTCACACAAACTGGTAGCTTGCCAACCATACATATCAGGAGCATGAGGTCACCATATTGTGTGAACTGGGCAGTGTGTGGATTCTCAGGGTACATTTGCACAGTGGAGTGATTGTGCATATTATGTTCGCCATGAGGACCACAAGCTCTTGATATGCACAGCTGGTGATGGGAAATCTACATGTTACCCAATTATTGCAGTATGGCAGTTGCACATATATGGTGCGTTGTGGGGTCCACACACTCCCAATATGTGTCGTTTGTGGGCTCCCAGTTTGCACTGGTCTATCTCTACTTTGCCCCCCCTTTGGAGTGCCTACAAAAGAAAGAAGGGAGTGTGAAAGGGATGCATACAGCCATAGATAGCTGCGTAACAACTGTGGAATTGATGCCAGTTTCTGTCTTTTCTACACAGTTCTGTCCCTGTGCATAGATTTGCGTGAAGAACTGGTTGCACACAAACTGTAGCTGTGTGTTGCCAGTTGGTACGGTATTGCTTAACATGTTTGCAGCTGAATATAATCATGTGGATAAACTTTTATCAAGCGTCTCTGGGATTTCCCCCCCATCTAATAGCATGCAAAGTGCAAGATAGATTTAGGATGCCTGCCTTTAAGCTCAGCCTGCCGCTGAAGATGTGCAGTGAGGTTTTTTTCTTTTAATTCCATCTCTCCTGAACTTTGCATTACTGTTAGATTGGAATCGAAATGTCAGACATATGTCAGGGAATCAAATACTGATTCATCAGTCAGTCTTTTCTGTCCCATGTTTCCAGAAAATTGTCTGCTTTTATTATTTTCAAAAATTTTCACCAGTACTCGGGGATTTGTTTTGTTTTGTTAATTCTTCTCATCGTTCTTTTTTTAAGAAAATAGTCTTTAAATGAAAAACTGCTCTAGGGATAGAAGGGGGTTTCTTGTACAATCACAAGGCAGCAGGGAAGCAGTCAATCAGAGCCAATCACAGCTTGTTTTGACTTGTAGCATCAGTTGTTCCACGTTTGGATCCTGGACAGATAGCAATGCATGCATGTCAAACACAGTTGGGGCTCTTTCCAAGTAAAATACTTTAAAATGTTATGTATGTTTTCACACAGAGAATAAAGCAAAAATGCTAGGGAAATGATGGATTTCATTTTGTTCTCCATAGATCTTGACAGTTAAGGCTGAAGGCTTTCCGAAGTACCCAAAAGGAATTATCAAGCGCTCTGATGTAGAAAATTTCCTTTTAAAGAAGAGCAAATTCCCCAAGGTTTACATGTCGCAATACTTTAGGCTTCTAGAGAAGTTCCAGATTGCACTGCCACTTGGAGAAGATCAACTCCTGGTTCCAAGCAGGTAAAGCACACTGGTCTGTTGACTGGTCTCTTACTTTGACCACGATCGAATAGTTATCAGAAATTAATTTTAAAAAATAACAATTTTCCAAGAAGCCCAATGGATATCACTGTGTAGATACCAGCTGATGTTTTAAAATTTCATTCAAGGGTAAGAGCAGGGCTTTTTTTCAGCTGGAACACGGTGGAACGGAGTTCCGGCACCTCTTGGAAATGGTCACATGGCCGGTGGCCCTGCCCCCTGATCTCCAGACAGATCAGCGCGGGGCAGAGGTCAATCTAAACTCCCCTCTGTCGGGGGATCAGGGGGCAGGGCCACCGGCCACGTGACCATTTTTGCCGAGGGCGATTTAAACTTTAAAAAACTCCCCCCCCCTTGTCCTAGCTGACCCAAAGTAATGTCATTGTGTGGTCCTGAGTTCCACCACCTCTTTTCCCAGAAAAAAAGCCCTGGGTAAGAGTAAAGGCTATTTGCCCTCTGGCCCTTGCAGGAGTTGGGAATGAACACAGCAAAGCTTTTCTTGGTGATCGCTTTTTAACTGCAGGCAAACAGGAAGAATTGGCGTACTTTCTTTTAAAAATTGGGAAGTATAGGTTGTCCCTAGCATTCCAAGATAAAAGCTGAAGATATAGGAACCATATGTGACATTGTTAGAATAATTAGTTACATTTTTAATGTTAATGTCATTGTTTCACAGTAAGAGTCGCTTTGTTTTTGTAATTAGCATAACTAGCAAGCCTAGTTAAAAGTTACTTTAAAAATCTACTAATATTTTACTGGACCATTAACAAATTTGTTTTGGGGCAATCAAATGATTGTCCTAACAGCCATATTTAGAGAAAACACTAAAAAAAATCCTTTGTACATTCTGGCTGCTGTACATTTGTACTCATCTGTGTAATTTTTAATAACTTCGGAAAAAGTAAATTCAGATAGATTAAAAGCAACTTTGTCTTCCAGTTTGTCAGATAACAGACCTGTGATAGAGCTACCACACTGTGAAAATTCAGAAATTATCATTAGGCTGTATGAAATGCCATATTTTCCTATGGGATTCTGGTCCAGGCTAATCAACAGGTTACTTGAAGTGTCACCGTATATGCTTTCAGGAAGAGGTAACTTCAGTTTTTCAATATTCGATGAGAACTTTCTTAGTGAAATTACTTCAAAGATTATAAATCTGTGACACAGGATGTTTCGTTCTCCTGATTCCTTACATTCACTTAATCTTAGTCTCTATTTAATTCTTTTTATGCATTTTGAAAGTACACACAGCAAACAGCAAAGTGGTGATCGGGCATTTTTATTTTGTGTCCTTAGTCTACTAGTGTGAGACCTAGATATCTCTTTTTCTGCTTCTGGCTAGTGGCTCAGCTGTACCCAAATAATTTTTAAAGTGTACAGCATTTCCTGTGGTTTGCTTTGGAGAAATGGGAAGGGGAAGTAAAGAAGAGAGTAAGAGGGGGTTGCAATTTGGACTTTGGAGGAGGAGGGTTGAATTGCTGCTTTTCTCTCGGCTGCCAAAGTGATTGTTCGTTTAGTTTTTCTTTTTATCATTCTTGTAACTTTGTAGTTACAAATAAGTAATTGTTTTGGCTTCAAAGAGAAAAGTCGTAACTGAATCTCCTTCCCACAAGAATGGATTGAAGGTTAATCAAGAATGCCACGGCCAGTTGTTGTGAATCGAAATGAATTAATCTAAGAAGCAGAAGCAGCTGGGAAGTATGAAGGAAAAAGGTCAAAGGAACAGTCACAAGAGGAAGTAGGACTTTTGCTGAACAACATACTTCCCGGTTTATACAGTGCAATCCTACTACAGCCCGTTGAAATCAACTCTGCTTAGGATTGCACTAATGGAGTAGGATCTTGGGTACGGGGACAGAAATTGCTAGGTTTTTATGGGAGAATGTAGCACTCTGTTAAGTGCCATGTAGAACTGCGGGCAAGTCATTTAATCCTGCTTGCAGTCGATTGCAGAAAAGGAATAACGAAGCAGCGGAGATTTCTTTTAGCATGGAAACATCTCTGGCCGTTTCCACACGGCTTACCTGCTTGCGTTATGTCCCGGCAGATCGCGCAAAAAACGCAGAAGATCGCGTTTTTTCGCACGAGATTTGCACGACGTCACATGACGTCGCGCAAATCTTGCTCGAAAAAACGCGATCTTCCACGTTTTTTGTGCGATCTGCCGGGACATAACGCAAGCAGGTAAGCCGTGTGGAAATGGCCTCTGTCACTGTGATGGGGTGAAGGTCCCAAAGGTTAATTTTGTAAGAACTTTAAGGTAGTAAGATGCAATATATAATTTCATTTGATGATTACTCATTGACCATTCATAGTTATTATCTAATGTTCTTGAAGAAGCTCCATATATCTGGCCTCTTCTTGTTCCTTTCCTTTCTATCACAAATAACAGACTTTCAAACTCTTTGTAGCTGAGGTGGTAATATAGGTGCTGTTTCAGTGTTTGAACCACGTTACTCATCTCGATTATTCCAAATGTCAGACTGTGTAATTACCTTTTATTTTTCATCTCTCAGTTCACTTGGATTATTTTTTCTCTGTCACTGCAATATTGAGTAGAGATGTTCAAAAATACACACACTCTAATAATGAATGTACCGATTCAGGATGTTTTTGTTTATTTTTTTAAAAGTTATTTTCCATTAAAACTTTATTCCTTTATTGTATTTTCTGTTTTCGTGTCTCATCTTCTTACGAATTAACACAGGGTATTTCTCAAAACTCTTAACAAATAAAAGTGGAGAAATGAGAGAGAATAACTAAATAACTGAAGCAACTCACTTCTGGTTCGTATGTATAGCGCTCACCTCATAGTGACCCAGTGTTCCTCCTTTTTAATAAGTGAGTCATTTGATGTTATGCTGAGACTATTGTACTTTGCAGACATATAATAGCTACTTTGTACGGTCCATACATTTGTGTAGGGCTATAAAATAGCAGCTATGTATATCTGAGAGGCAGGCATTTTGTTTTTCTTTTAGTTTAATTTCCTGCATCAAAATAGCATTAGAAAGCAATGGATTTTTCTTCTTTTCCGGTCTCTCTAGAACGAGCTCTGCGTCCTAACAGGATGTATTGGAGACAAGGCATATACCTGAACTGGTCACCGGAAGCCTACTCCCTTGTGGAATCAGCAGTTTTTGAAAATAATCCCAATAGTTTCCTTAAAATTACGGTGCCTTCTTGCAGGAAAGGTCAGATGCTATTTTGGAATCCTTTGGATTGTTGTTCACATTTACACACATTTCTAAATGGCTTTGTTTTTATTTAAGCTTGGTTTTATCTCTTTGTAGAATACGGTTTCATTGTCATACTGTTGTTTTTAATTATCAAATTGTAAGCCTTTTTGCTAACTTTTATTGAAAGGACATGTAGTTTATAATTCAGAAGAGTTAGCTGTGTTAGTCTGTAGTCGCAAAATAGTAAAAAGTCCAGTAACACCTTTAAGACTAACCAACTTCATTGAGGCATAAGCTTTCAAGAACCACAGCTTCCTTCGTCAGATAGTTTATAATAAATTTATACATAAAACAGACAAAAGTTGTATGTTCTGATAGCATTTTCTTGGCCTTTTAAGGTTGCATTCTCCTGGGGCAAGTTGTAGATCACATTGATTCTCTTATGGAAGAGTGGTTTCCTGGGCTGCTAGACGTGGATGTATGTGGTGAAGGAGAAACACTCTTGAAGAAGTGGGCTTTGTATAGTTTTGAGGATGGTGAAGAGCATCGGAAAATATTACTTGATGACCTACTTAAAAAATCAGAAGAAGGTATCTAGTGCTGTAACGTATTTGTACAAATAAGTGTGTATTTGTAACTGTCAATATCAAATTTTAATCATTTACGGAACTATATTGATATCTTAATAAAGCATATAATAAGTGTTAATGGAGAGCCCCGTGGCGCAGAGTGGTAAGCTGCAGTACTGCAGCACAAGCTCTGCTCACGACCTGAGTTTGATCCTGGCGGAAGCCGGGTTCAGAAAGCCGGCTCAAGGTTGACTCAGCCTTCCATCCTTCCGAGGTCGGTAAACTGAGTACCCAGTTTCCTGGGGGTAAAGTGTAGATGACTGGGGAAGGCAATGGCAAACCACCCCGTAACAAAAGTCTGCCAAGAAAACCTCGTGGTGTGATGTCCCCCCCTTGGTCAGTAATGACTCGGTGCTTGCACAGGGGACTACCTTTACCTAAGTGTTAATGACTGTATTGTACTATCCACATAGAAAACTAATACAATATCTTTTGATTCAAGCGGGGAAGCCATATTTGTTGCTTTAAACAGGAGGGCACCTTACAGAGCTTGAGGTGCTTTATGAAATAAAAACTCTCTCACCCCCCCAAAAGACAATCTATCAAGTCTTAAAAACCCAGCAGTATGCAAAATATGGCAACAATTAAACAGCCAATAATTAACACAAATCCTCCACTTAAACTCAAATTAAAAGCAATAGCAGAGACCAAAAGAGAGAGAACAACAACAAAAACAGCCATCAAAAACAAGCTGAAATAAAAATATCTGAATCTATTGCCAAAAGATGGATAACGATGGTGCCATATGCAAAGATTAGGGTTGCCATGTCTCCCCACTATAGCAGGACACCTGGCAATCTGCTTCAGGAATTGGCAGGTAGAAAAGGGGCTGGGTGCATTCAGCATCACACTAGCATGCTGACCTCACTTCTGATGGAAGTAAACTCTAATTGGCCCTTTTTTCTGGGAAAAGAGGTGGCGGAACTCAGTGGTGGAACTCAGGACCGCACAATGACGTCACTTTGGGTCAGCTGGAACAAGGGGGGAGTTTTTTAAAGTTTAAATTGCCCTTGGCAAAAATGGTCACATGGCTGGTGGCCCCGCCCCCTGATCTCCAGACAGGGGGATTTAGATTGCCTGCTGCTGTGCAGAGGAGATCAGGGGGCGGGGCCACCGGCCATGTGACCATTTTCAAGAGGTGCCAGAACTCCGTTCCACTGCGTTCCTGCTGGAAAAAAGCCCTGCTTTTAAATATATTTTTATATACTTCTAAATAAGAGTCCAGTGGCACAGAGTGGTAAGCTGCAGTACTGCAGTCCAAGCTCTGTTCACAACCTGAGTTCAATCCTGGCAGAAGCTGGGTTCAGGTAACCGGCTCAAGGTTAAATCAGCCTTCCATCCTTCCAAGGTCGGTAAAATGAGTACCCAGTTTCCTGGGGGTAAAGTGTAGATGACTGGGGAAGGCGATGGCAAACCACCCCGTAACAAAAGTCTGCCAAGAAAACCTCGTGATGCGACTCCCCCCATGAGTCAGTAAGGACTTGGTGCTTGCTTTAAATATTGTTTAAATGCCTGATGTTTGTCTCCTTGGGGACCCTTTTTGGGTGGAAAGGCAGCATAGAAATGTTCTAAATAATAAAATAATAATACTGACTATTCACAAGTAATTGTAGTTGATAATAACTAATTATTTTAAGCAATACAACACCTAAGCATCAGCTGTCCTTGTGACCATTCTCTAAAAAGTCCCTTTATATAAAAGACAAAGCCCATCAGATCTGGTTCAAAGTATTTCAGGCAAGTATGTTGCCTATGTGCTTCTCTGTGGCAGCAAGCGAAGTCCCTGTGATGTTGCCAGTACCTTAGGGGCTTGGCTCAGATCCAGCTGGAGGCAATTCTAGTCCAGGAGGCAATGACTGGCGTAAGTTATGCCAGTTGCAAGCCAAGTCCCAGCAGCACTGCCAGTTTCTAAGGGACTTAACTTGCAACTGGCATAACCTACATTATATATTGCATGAGCCACTGACATGTGCTCCTCCTTGTGACCCCCCCACTTTAGTGTCCTGGATGCAGAACTGGCTCCGATCCCACTGGCCCCATTCAGAGCATCAACAGCTCAGCAGAGAAATTCTAAATCGTTTGGGGTACATCTCGTACAAATAGCGCAACGACTGCCGTTTTAGATAGCTTTAGGACAAAGATACATAATAGTTGCCTTCCTTCCCTTGACAGAGAATCTTTGAGCTCCTGCAGGAACTGCACATATATATATAAGCCAAAATACTGTACCTTGCAAAAAGAGAACATTCCTTAATCCAAGAAGCAAAGTTATGGTTCTTGCAACAAAGGTTCTGTCCACATGACTTTTAACCTTTTCTTTCCCTGTCTGGAAACAAACAGGTGTGCAGCCTGCCGTCTTCCCAACAGCAGCAAGTTGACCGTTTTAGGGAAACACAGAATTATTTTTAATTGCACGTACATATACAAAGGTCATTTTATCCACATTTGCACTAGATAGTTTTCTGAAATACATGCACTTCTATGATGTATGGCATAATGGGTAGTATGTGTGGTTGTTGTTTTATATCTCTATTCACGTTGTTGCATCTTTTATATATCTGTGTCTTTCAATGTAGGTGATCTCTTAGTAAATCCA
This sequence comes from Eublepharis macularius, assembly GCF_028583425.1. Lineage (NCBI taxonomy): Eukaryota > Metazoa > Chordata > Lepidosauria > Squamata > Eublepharidae > Eublepharis > Eublepharis macularius. The sequence goes on from NC_072798.1 coordinate 94,380,858, forward strand.
GATCAGCCAAAATCTACCGTTCCGATAGCCCAGATTGCTCCTGACCTCCTACTGGCTGATTTGCCTAGGAATATCATGTTGAACCATGAAGAACTAAAATTTGAACGAACACCAGAATTTCTTTTAGGTAAATAATAATATTGTGGTAGCTAGTAGATGCAGCTTCCAGAAACTGGCATTCATTCAAATTTAGACTGGGAATACAAAGCACCGTCAAAATTCTATTAATATTTCCATAGGGAAAATATTAAAGATGTAATATTTTTATATTTAATATGATTTAATATTTAGATTTAATAGATTATTGTTTTAAATGTTAACCTTATGTTTGGCAACAAGTTCAGATTTTTTGCTTTTCAAATTCATTCATCTAAAATTTACCTTTGCAATATCTTAGTGTTATGATATTATTTAACGATGGTTTCATTAATCTAAATTATGTTTATTTGGTTCAGGGAACAAGTCAGTACCTTTACCCATGCACACATTCTTTTAATTTCAGTAATCCAGGGGCTGAATCATAGGTTTGTGTGGGTGTTTTCAGCTGTAACTTCAAAGCATGTTTTACCTTTATATAAATAGGGCCATTGCTTATACATTCTCTCTTCATTTTCTATTGATGTGTTCTAACTCTATTAAGGACTTAAGCTTTAACACAAACCATAGTTTGCCTCTGTGCTTGAATCAGAAAACTATCATTTGTTCTGTCCTTCCAAATTATGTTTTGCATTTTGAATTGGAAAACTATGATTTATACTCCTCCTGCAGATAAAATAAAAGGTAGGCTTGAAAGAACTCACGGGTGGATGAACTCCAATATTTCTCCTCCTTGCTATAGCCCCTGGTTCCCCCCAGGCTGTCTGGTTCCTGCTTCTGTTCCCTTGCCCACCAGCACTCGCTTGCCTGCCCCTGCATGCTCCCCCCTGCCCACAACCTTCCTCTACACCACGCTGTCTCTTGTTCAACCCCACCCCCCACTGCACTCAGTAAGGGGAAGAGAAAGAAGCAAGTGGAGGCAAGCTGGAACCAGCTTCAGCTTCCCCTCCTCATCTGCTCCTGACAGCCACCCTATTTGATTTTCACATAGCACTTTTAGTTGCTATAGCAACTCAAAATACTTCACAAATTTCACTTTGGCTTTTTTTTTGTCTATACCTGTATATACACTGATGTTGCTATTAACTTTGGGAGGAGTGTACTCTGGAATTTCCCACACACACACACACACACACACACACGCACACACAAATTAGATTTTTCTGCAAGTGTGAGGTCCCCCAGGTTTACCTTATACTGTAGCTATGGCTGGCCTCATTGTATAGATTTGCATTAGATTTATAGTCAGCAAACTCTAATTTGTGCTAAATTGGAGATCTTTAATGAGCATGTGATAGAATGAATGAGCCCATGAGCTCAGGACTAGAGATGGGCACGAACCACAATACGAACCAAAGTTCATGACAAACCAAGCCAGTTCGTGGTTCACGAACCGGCAGTTCGTCAGAGCCCATTTCTGACGAACCACCGTGAACTTTAGGCTGGTTCTTTTTGTTTGTCACTGCAGACAGCCTGGCACCAATCAATCAGTTTCCTAGGCAACAGGGAATGGACTTCCTGCAGACCTTCTGCTGACCTGGAAGTGGCCTTCTGCTGGCCCAGAAGTGATGATTTGCTGACCTGGATGTGACGGTTTCATGAACCAAATGAACCGGTTCGTGAACCAGGGCAGGTTTGTGAAATTTGTGGTTCATGAAATGCGACGAACCACGAACCACATGATTCGGGTTTTTTTCCGGTTCGTGTCCATCTCTACTCAGGACTCTTTCCACATGGTTCAGTATTCACCTGAACCATCCCATGGGCTCGTTCATTCATTCTTTGTGGCTCACTTTCCTTTGCTGCTTGTGATGGATATGCTAACGGATTCTCATAATGAGCTCAGATTACATTTGGATATTGCACTGCTGAAAGCACACTGATACTCCAGGAATCATGCTAATCGTGTTGGGAGGGGGGAGACAAAAAGTAATGAGACGCCTTCACCTGTGTATAATGAAGGCGCTATTGTGTTTTAATGCACTTTTATATGCTTTTAACATTATAATTTTGTCATCCATCGCTGTTTGTTAATGTTTTATCATGCATGTTTAATCTGGTCAATTATGGTGGCCTTTGACTGCATGCAATAAATATTTTTCTGACAAAAACTAATGATTTGTGTGCAGAATGGCTTTGTAAGTTGGGCCTCAAGCGATATGATATATGCAGGATTGCTGATTTAGAAAAACTGAATTACAGATTGTTGTGAATCAAGATAACTCATGGTTATGAGAATGCTGTGGCCCTGAATACTGTGCATGTATTTTTATATTCTTTTGTTTTGATCTGAATATTAATTGTATTCATGTAATGATTAATACTGCCCGCTCTAACTGGTTCACGTGTGCTTTGCCTGCTGTGTTTCAGCATTATGAATCACCCTTGACTTTGACCATACAGAAGTCAAGCTCCATATGTTTGAAAAACATTCCCTTTTAATCTGAGGAAAAAAATTGGCTCTGTGTATTTCTAATGCTTCTTTCTGTTTTCTTTTGGGAAAGGTGATGGTGGGTTTGGATCTGTGTACCGTGCTTCTTATGACAATGAAGAAGTAGCTGTGAAGATTTTCAATAAGCACACATCGCTTAGGCTCCTTAGACAAGTAAGAGAAACCCCCGCTTTTTAAAGAGTTACTAGTTTTAATTACTTTTTAAGCATAACCTTTTTTACTTACCATTTGCACAACAGGAAAGGCAATCATACCCCTTCAAGTGCAGAGCAGATTTTCCCCATCACCGCGTGCAAACAAGACCAAGCCCACCGCCATAGTCTGCTTTCCCACATTTTTAGCGTGGCCCCACACAGCACAGAGCTGTACATGACAAAACGGTCAGTGCGTGCGCATCTAACATTGCACCTGTCTTTGACTTTATAACTAGGAGCTCGCCGTGCTTTGCCACCTCCATCATCCTAGCTTAGTGTTCCTACTCGCTGCCGCGGTGCGTCCCCGGATGCTTGTCATGGAACTAGCCCCAAAGGGATCTCTAGATCGGTTACTGCAACAAGACAATGCAACTTTAACCAGGACGCTCCAGCACAGGATTGCGTTACATGTGGCCGATGGCTTAAGGTAATGTGTTTATTTCAACTCAGAAGTGAAAAGTCTCTTTTGTCTCGAGGCTTTTTATTTTTATTATTTTATGCGACTGGTCGCACACGTGCTTTTGTTCACACTCTGGAATTTTAGGCTGTTCTAAAAGTACTAATTTTTTTAGTTGCAGTTTTTAATATGTTTATTTGTTTGAGCCACAAGTATTCTGCTAAGAATGTTTTCATGTTTTGTACTCCAGAATAGTTTCTTGTTCATTAGTATTAGTGGGTTGTTAAAGTACAGAAAGGGCAGCTTTGTAATTGTGAAGGACCATATTTCATAGAAACCAATTTCCCTGTGTATTGAGACTATTAAGGAACAATAACATGGTATTCTCGTAGCCAGCGTGCAGTTCAATCAGTAGCCAAGAAAGTTAATCATTTACAGTGATGATTCTGTTGGTCTGTGATGGCCATTGTCCAAAATAGTGGTTTGGATTATAAGAACCATGAGTAGAGTTCTGTTTGCAGCATGAGCCTTTTTTTATTCCTATCCTTCCAGCTGCAGGCTGCAGTGGGAGAGAGGCAGTCAGTAGATCTCCCCTTACGTGACCAGAAATGCCTTCCATGCACAGCAGCAGCAATTTGGATCCTGCACGTTGTGTGTTTGGGCAGGAGGGAGCTGTACTGCTTTGGAGGGGGGTATGAAAATGAGAACACAGACGAAAAATGGGGACAATACAGGGTTTCTGATATCTAAGGTTATGTTTTCATTAAAAGCTCTCAGTTCACTGCCTGTCAACTGTGGAAGTTGCCAGGAGGCAGCCTCAGGGGAAAACCTCTGTCTGTATGCCCTGTTGTTGGCCCTCCAGAGTAACTGGCTGGCCACTGTGTGAAATAGGATGTTGAACTAGATAGACTGCTCCTCTGATCCAGCAGGGCTCTTTGTTATGTTCTTAAGTGTCCTGAATAAAATCTAGATGCTAATCGTGCGGCTGCTGGTCGTACACTGCCCACCCGCCAATCTGCAGCATAGATGGCATGGTGATCCGTGTAGGGTGAAGCCTGCTCTGGCACATGTCTGATCAGGTTCCACTGGCCTTGTGAGCACGTTAAGCCCTGGAATTTGATGTTGCTACAGCACCTGGTTTTGATGAGTCAATATTTTCTTTTTCTGATAGGTATCTACATTCAGCAATGATTATCTACCGCGATTTAAAGCCCCATAATGTGCTGCTTTTCACGCTGTACCCCAATGCAGCTGTCATAGCAAAGATTGCTGACTATGGCATTGCTCAGTATTGCTGCAGAATGGGGATAAAAACTTCAGAAGGCACCCCAGGTATGAAAGGCGTAATATTTAAAGCAGATGAGATTGAAATCTCATCTTGAAATTGAAATTGAAAGCAGTGAAATCTCTGTGGAACCAAAGTTAAGGCAGTGGCACATGGAAACAAACTTAGTCAGGAGTGCAGATTCCCAAGCCAGTTCCTGGGCTGACACCATCCCTCCTTTTAATGAGACTGGGAAGATAGTCAGCTCAGTGATAACTTTTCCACACGTGAAAATGATACCTACTTTCTGGACTCCTACAAGTCTCACTTAGCTTTACCTAAAAAAGTCTTTGATGCCACTGACCATGTCAGGATGGTGAAAAATTGGTAGAACCTGGCAGGGGTGTGTAGTTCCAGTGGAGTAGCTTGTGTTGGTCTGTTAGAGCAAAACAAAACACAAGTCCAGTGGCATCTTAAAGCCTAACAGCATTTACCCTAATATGAGCTTTTGTGTCTGTAAAATTGCCCTCAAATAGTGTGCCAGAGAAATTCCATATGGTGAGGATGGTAGTTGATCAAAGTGCATAAGAATCCAGGAGGGGGGGATTTCAGGGTGTCTTTTTTCCAGCTTGTTTGCCCCTTCTTCATTTCCCCATGTCCCCCAATTGGTTTTAATTCTGTTTTAATTCTAATTCGAGCATAGTTCAGGATTTGTTTGTTGAATTGGCTGGATTGTGGTTTCAGTGTTGCTAATTATCCTGGGCCCTTAGAATGAAGTAGCCTAGAAATCCAAACAGTAGTTAACTTCTTCTATGGCCATTCATTCATTCATTCATTCACCATTGTTTACGTTTGGGGTGTCTTTTATGTAAGCTACAGCTTCCCCACATATTACAACTCGAAGCAAACAAACAAACGGGATCATTCAGGGACTCTGACCATCCTCGTTGTCCTGGACATGCCGTGTCTCTTCCTATTTGTGAATGTTTATGTGAGAGATTATTAAGTGGTTCATAATCTCTCTCCCGTAATTGACATTGGGGAAACTCGTTCCCGTTAGGCCATAAATCATACTTTGATAATTTGGGGGTGGAATTCCCTGATTCATTTAACATTGTTTAATGTTTTTACATTAAAAACAAGATCGTCGTCTTCCCAGTGAGAAGCATAACAATTAATACTTTGTGTATTTTCTTTTCAGGATTCAGAGCACCAGAAGTTGCAAGAGGAAATGTTATTTACAATCAGCAAGCTGATGTTTATTCATTTGGCTTGCTCCTGTATGACATTTTAACAGCTGGTGGGAGAATATTAGAAGGCATGAAATTTCCAAATGAATTTGATGAACTAGCTATCCATGGAAAATTGCCAGGTAGCTTTCATTTCTGTAATAGTTAATGCAGGGACTTGAAAGCTGTGGCTGTCTTTGAAGTATTTTTCCCTATGAGTAGACAGTCTTACACAGGGAAGAGTTCAGTTTTCAAGCAGCCAGAAATCTACTACCTTGAGGCGCTGCCGATATTTCAGTGAATGTAATCTGGTGAAAATTGTCCGTATGTGAACTGCATTTGAGGTTCTCTGAATTTGCTTTTGTGGGGCCAGCTTGATTGGTGATGGCAAGAGCAGAGGCTCAAAGACACAGAGACCCAAGTTGGGGTTTAAAAGGCCACAACTTTATTGATTACGGCTCACAAGAGCATTGGCACCTCATGGGGCCAGCTGATGACCCCTTCAGACCGCCAGTTGAAGGGGGGCACCATGAGATGACAGTAAGTGGGATTCCGCCTGGGCATACGCCTCTGTGCGGTTCCTCTGTCACCTGGGAGCAAGCAGGCCCTGACAGCCCCTGAGCTGGGCTTGTTCCTGCTCAGTATCACTCCCATGATCCCTTAAGGGGATCCCCGGTTATGGGAAACAGTGCACACAAGCTATGTTTCCCCCAAATGGATCCTTGCCCAGTGCCCGAACTGTCATCGTCACAACCAATTTATGGTGACCCCACAGAGTTTACAAGACAAGAGACGATAGTTTGCCATTGCCTGCCTGTGTGTAGCAACTCTGGACTTACTTAGTAGTCTCCCATCCAAGTTTTAATCAGAGCTGACTGCTTAGCTTTCAAGATCTAACAAGATCAAGCTAGCCTGGACACTCTGGGAAGTGGCTAAACTAAAACTCCTTTTGCAGGTAGTCAAAAGGTTGCAGAACAAGTATTTTTCCTTCTAAATGTCATGTGTTCCTGTCTGCTGTACATGCCATGGGTATGCTGTGTGTTGCTTATTAATCCTCTGACACTATGGAGAGTTCTGAGTACCTTTCAATGCCTGTTGTTTGGAAGTTCCATGTGTTATCTCTGCTTTGAAGTTGAACGCTCTCCTGGAGAAGCAGAATACTTCCGCTTGTAAAGCGAGCGGCCTTGAGACCTGCTGCACCCAACACAAACAAGGCTTCTCCTGGGAACAGGGATGGTTTCACGTTTACTCTGTGGATGTAGTCTAAACGGTGACATTTTTTGTCTCTGGCGTTCATGCAAGAATTTCAACGGGCTTCTAACCTGGGGGTGGGACCTTACTCTATATCTAACCCTGCTTTCCCTTAACACATCACTTCTGCCAGTTCTACTGTCTGAAACTAACGATGTAATACAAGAGCAAACAATATTACAAAATGTAACAAAATGTAATGTATCAATAATGAATTGAACTCCAAGGAATGAACCAGACATAAAAGTAAGCCCCCGCACAAGGGAGACACAGGCAGCAATAGTCAGTGCGACATGTCAACGTAGTAAGGTGCAAGGTAAGTGCAGTAAGGATCTTTAAACATCTTGTTTGAAGACACACACAGCCTTTCATTCTTAATGTTGCTTGACTTGTGTGTTTTCTCTGCAGGTGTCCATGACCAAACAAGGGGGACAGGGACCCCAACGACTCTACAAGGAGCCCACAAAGAACTTGTTTCAATTTCTCTTCCTCAGGAGTCGAAAAACAGAGGGCCACCTTGACTAAAAATAAAAGCACAATGATAATAATAAACCATTACCAGTATTCTTCGTATGTAACATTCACTTAGCAAGAACATTTTAACAAAGTAAATTTACAAGCAATTCTGCAAACAAAGCAAGAACAGAGTAACAAGGTAAAGACTACTTACACACAATGAAGCACCTAGAAACTCTATTATGGCAACATGATGCCTACAGAGCCAAAAAGCCTGTGGGGAAACACCCAACACTCTCACAATATAAGAGCAGTTCTTAAAGAGACAGCATACATCCCAAAATCAGTAATACCAAACTTACAAAAAGCAAGTCATGGATAATTCAGAATTGAGGCCATCAGGTTTTAAAGACTTCAGTCCATATATCCAATAAGATTATTTACGCGCTAATTCTGTTCGCTGACAGAGTCTTTAGAAGAAGAAACATACAAAACAGAAAATTGCAACTCATTTTCTTTACACTGATGCTTCAGAAAATGTTCAGTGAGTGGAGCTTCAAGAACTTGATGATGAATTCTTGACAAGTGCTCCAAAATCCTAACACGCACAGGGCAGATGGTATTGCCAACATACAGTTTTTTACAACCACAAATGATAACATAAACAACACCAGAAGTCGAACAGGTGCTGAAAGCATTTAAAGAGACAGTTAAACCCAATTTGTCAAACACAATGCTAGAGCCATCTAGCGATAAGAAGCATGCAGAACTATGTCCACACCTGTGGTGACTGTTAATATGTGCCACGGCAGACTCACGTGGCAAGTCACTGTGAACAAGAAAATCTCTAATACTGCAGGTACGGTGGAACCCAATGTAGGGGACAACATTACAGCCAGGAATATCTGCTATAAGATGCCAGTGTTTTAATATAATGTTTTTAATTTTATGGGCTAGAGGAGTATAGTCAAGAGCCCACGAAATATCTGTCTTACTGGTTTTGGGCTTGTGAATAAGCAGATCTGACCGAGGGATGCTCTTTACTCTACAAAAGGCTTTGTCAATGATCTCTATAGGATAACTCCGAGTTGCAAAAGCACGTCACATTGACTGAGCTTCACGTTCATAATCTTGGGAGACAGAGGAATTACGTTTGACCCTTAGTAACTGACTAAAAGGCATATTATCATGTAAATTATGTGGGTGGAAGGATGAGTACTCAAGGTAGGAGTACCGACTTGTGGATTTCCTAAAAGGGCGAACAGAAATAGTATTGTTCCCATCCCGAAAAACAGTCACATCTAGGAAATTCACACAGTTGGGGTGCGAATTGCACGTGAACTTGAGGCACGGATCAAGAGAGTTCAGCCAAGAGGCAAAGGCAGGGACAGTGTCTTCATGGTCCAAGATAGCTACTAGATCATCAATGTAGCGAAAATACAACACTAATTTATCACAAAAGGGATTGTTGGCCTAATTATAAATAAATCTCTCTTCTAGATCAGCCATGTACAGATTCGCAATTGAGGGAGCAACAGGGCTCCCCATCGCTACCCCTTTTATTTGATGATAAAAGGTATCACCAAAACGAAAATATCCATGACTTGCTTTTTGTAAGTTTGGTATTACTGACTTTGGATATTTCTTTAAGAACTGCTCTTATATTGTGAGAGTGTTGGGTGTTTCTCCACAGGCTTTTAGGCTCTGTAGGCATCATGTTGCCACAATAGAGTTTGTAGGTGCTTCATTGTGTGTAAGTAGTCTTTACCTTGTTACTTTGTTCTTGCTTTGTTTGCAGAATTGCTTGTAAATTTACTTTGTTAAAATGTTCTTGCTAAGTGAATGTTACATACGAAGAATACTGGTAATGGTTTATTACTATCATTGTGCTTTTATTTTTAGTCAAGGTGGTCCTCTGTTTTTTTTACTCCTGAGGACGAGAAATTTGTGGGCTCCTTGTAGAGTCATTGGGGTCCCTGTCCCCATTGTTTGGTCGTGGACACCTGCAGAGAAAACACACAAGTCAAGCAACATTAAGAATGAAAGGCTGTGTGTGTCTTCAAACAAGATGTTTAAAGATCCTTACTGCACTTACCTTGCACCTTACTACGTTGCCGTGCTGCACTGACTATTGCTGTCTCCCTTGTGTGGGGGCTTACTTTTATGCCTGGTTCATTCCTTGGACTTCAATTCATTATTGATACATTAAATTTTGTTACATTTTGTTATATTGTTTGCCCTTGTATTACATTGTTAGGTTCAGTTCTTGTGAGGGTTGCTCTGCAGTTGTTGTAGTTCTACTGTCAGAGCACCTTGAACCTGATAGAACTCTAATAAAAGTTACTTCAACCAACACACTTGTGTGATTGCTGTGGAGAACTTGGGGATTTACTTGCCAAGGACTGACACTGAATTCCAGTCTAGAAATGTAGGAGGATGTTAGTTCAAGTGTTGATGGAGTTAGCCAAAAGAACAAAAGACCTTTGCTTGAAACACACAGAAGCTACATATAGACAATCAAAACTGCTACAATCTTCTAGACAAATATGTAGGGTGAATCTCTGTCTTTGTTGGGGGCAAGTACGTAGCCAGGGAAAGAAGAGAAGGAAGATTTAAGAGTTTCTTTGGGAGAGCTGAGGTGAGTCAGACCACAAACATGAACGAAGTTGGTGAAATAGGGAAGCGAGAGATCAGCATGAATGGAGCCAGCCCAAGTGTGGCCCTGTTGATGAATTAATAGGTCAGTGTCTGTATCTTATGTTGCCTCTTCTAAACCACTTTGAAAGAGTTCTTGAAAGGAGAACGGTGTTACAAACACGTGGTCCTATGAGATTAACAGCAGTGTTCATAGTTCTGTCTACCCAACTGACTTCAGCCGCTTAAATTCTAGATCCTGTAAAAGAATATAACTGCTCCCCCTGGCCAGGAGTTGAAGATTTAATTAAGAAGTGCCTGGAAAAAAATCCTCAGGAAAGACCTACGTCTGCCCAGGTAGCCCATTCCTATGCTGTATGCATGTTTAAACTGCTGCGCGTCCCACTGCTCTGAGAATATCACTGTCTCTAGTGCTGCAAATGAATTTATGATTGTTTATTTTATTTATATTATTTAAAACATTTGTATGCTACCTTTCTACCCAAATAGGATCCGCAAGGTTGGCAAACATTAAAACAACATTTAAAATAGTATAAAAATAATTAAACATAAATGCATACAAACACCACCAAAACAGGGAGGAGGGACAGTAACAGTTATTGGAGGTATGCCAAAGGAAACAAGTCTCCACCCACTGGCAGAAGACAATCATAATAATAACATTCCATTTATATACCGCCCTTCAGGATAACTTAACACCTACTCAAAGTGGTTTACAAAGTATGTCATTATTGGTTGTTGTGGATTTTCCGGGCTGTATAACCACAGCTATACAGCCCGGAAAATCCACAACAACCATCGTTCTCCAGCCGTGAAAGCCTTCGACAATATATGTCATTATTATCCCCACAACAAAACACCCTGTGAGGTGGGTGGGGCTGAGAGAGCTCTGAGAGAGCTGTGACTGCCCCAAGGTCACCCAGCTGGCTTCAAGTGGAGGAGTGGGGAATCAAACCCGGTTCTCCAGATTAGAGTCCCACAGCTCTTAACCACTACACCAAACTCGCTATCAGCAGTTGAGGGGGACAGACACATCTCTCTGAGGATGGAGTTTCAAAGTTTTGGTGCCACAACGGAGAAGGCCCTTTTTTGGGTTGCGCCTGTCTAGCCTGAGATGGTGGAGGGCACCTCAAGCAAGGCCTCTGATGATGACCAAAGTAAATGGGTAAAGTTCGTTTGGGAAAAAGTGGTTCTTAGAGTATGTCCAAGCCATATAGGACTTTAAAGGTCAATACAGGCACCTTGGATTGGGTCAAGAAGCAAATTGGGAGCCAGTGTAGAACAAGACTGGAGTGATACGATTCCTAGGACTCATTCCAGTCAACGTTTTGACCATGGCATTTGGTACCAACTGTAGCTTCTGGACAGTCTTCAAGGGCAGCCCCATGTAAAGCACATTGCAGTAATCTGATCTAGATATTGTCAGGGCGTGTACTACAATGGCAAGATCTTTCCTGCCCAGGAAGAGCTGTAGCTGACTCACCAGTCAAAGCTGGTGAAAGGTACCCCTTGCAAGCACTGACAGCAGCAACAGGCCTGGGTACAGCAGCACCTCCAAAGCTGCTCCTTTAAGGGGAATGCAACCACGTTTAGAACCGGTGGTAACCCATTTTCTGTGTCAGACCTCCCCACCACCACCAGTAGCCACTCCATTTTGTTGGGATTAGGTTTCAGCTTGTTAACCCTCATCTGCTCCAAAAACTGCCTCCAGGCTTCCCTTCACGGTTTCCACAGTCTCCCTAGGATCCATTGGTAGCATGAAATAGAGCTGAGTATCATGTGCATATTTGTGGCAGCTCAGCCCAGATCTCCAGATGACCTCTCCCAGCACCTTTACGTAGATGTTGAAAAGCAGGGGGGACAAGATGGAACCTTGGGGCCGGGGGCCAAGGGGCGGAGCAGCATCCCCCCAGCATCACACTCTGAAATCCACCCTCCAGGTAGGACTAGAACTTCTGCAGAACAGCGCCTCCCAGTCCCAACCCTGAAAGGCGGTCCAGAAGGATACTGTGATCAATGGTATCAAAAGCCGCTAAGAGGTCCAAGAGAATTAACAGGGTCACACTCGCCCGTCCACCTCCTGGAGCGTGACTCCCACAGGCGACGGAGGCTGTTTCAATCCTATAACCAAGCCTGAAACCAGATTGGAATGGATCTAAACCATCTGCTTCGTTCTTGAATCACTGGAGCTGGTTACAAAGATTAATGGGATTATCGTAATTAATAAGAGACGGCATTTTGGTTTTTATTCTTAATTATGCTTATTTGGAAGGAAGCCCCAGTCAGTGGGAATTTCTTCTGAATAAATATATGACCAGCCTGCAGTTATGCACCAGATGGTGTTGCTGGTGGATGACAATACGGCATTATCCCTGCGTAATTGTAGTGGCTTCCATGGTTGTTTAAACTGTGCTGGTTCTTGTCGCTTGTATGAATGTGTATCAGGCCAGTTGTGAAAAGCCAGCAGGGTGCAGTGGTGAGACTCAGACTAGGGAGATCCAGGTCTGACTGTCCAGTCCGCCATGGAAGGCTGCAGGGTGAGCATGGACGAGTCACACACTCGCAGCCTAGCCTACCTCACAGGATTGTTGTGAGGACAACAAGGAGAAAGGAAGGATGTTGTAAACCACTTTGAGTCCCCCATTATCCCCTTGTCAGTATTAGCAATAATATTTTGTATTTCGTACTAATTCAGGAGGCATTGGTGGATGCAGCATTCCAATAAGGGACAGAAAAACTCTTTAATTAGAATTTAAATGACAGTTACTTCAGTCCATGCATCATGGCAAGCTTCTGCAGATTTGCATTTTTAAAGCAAAAAACGTAGTTGACAATAATACGGTTGATGGAAACTAGAAGAGCCGATTGTTGGGTCAAGAATCCTGGTTTGTCCTTTCTTTGCTGTTTTGAAAATTGGTGAAAAGTGGTGTGCGTTCTTTTTTTGAATTAATGCACTTTGCCTCAGTAATCTTAATAAGTCAGACTGGAGGAATTGTCCTGATGTTGCAGATGGGGAATTTAAGGCTGACTTGCTTGTCTGTGCCAACCTGACTAAATTCAATGCAAAGGTGGGCTTTTATTCCTGGTTCATACCTCCTATCTTGAAGCTGTATTAAGTTACACCAGCTCTGAGAGCCAAGCTACAAGTGACAAATGACACTTGCCTGGCAAGTGAACAGACTCACGTGTATTCCTCCCTGTTCACTTGCCATTCACTTGCTCTCCACTTGGTCAAGTAGAGAACAATGGCAAGCGAACAGGGAGGAATAAACGCGAGTCTGTTCACTTGCCAGGCAAGTGTCATTCGTCACTTGTAGCTTGGCTCTCAGTTAATTGGCTGCTATATCTTGCCCTTCTTCAAGTACTTGAAGTGCCTTGCAGTTGTTTAAAACTGAAAACATCCAGTATTTTAAAGGTATGCTGACCATTTATATAGGGTGAGATAGCAATCTGAAATTAGTACTACAGAAGAGTAAAATAATGCAAAGCAATTACAAGTTAAGTCACTAAACAGCTGCTTCAGTATCCGCATTAAAAGTTTTTCTAAATAAAATAGCATTCTTAGGATAATGCCAGAATGTTTTCATTAATGCACGACGGATCTCTGCATTTTGTAATGTCAAAAAATTACAGGTACGGAACTACTGCTTATTCTTGCAGCTAATGTGGTATTTCTGCAGGTTTTTGAGATTCTGAACTCTGCGGAACTTGTCTGCCTGATGAGAGACATCTCCCTGCCCTGTGTCTCGACGTCCGAGTGCATGGTTGCTACAAATCAGAGCTGTAAGAAGACAGGAGTCTGGATAGGTAGTGGAAACTCAGAAACATGGCAGCTCTCGTTCATTGACTTAAACACACATGGACATACTTGTCAGGTAGGTGTGGACAAAGGCATGTAATACAAACTCTTCAGGAGATTTATCATTTGGCTGAATGATTTACTAGAGTCCAAAAGGACACATTTATCGTGAACTGTATAATTTAACACAAAATGGTTATGATTTACAGTCACAAGGCTAATGGGAACAAGACGTGTGAATTCATAGGACTGAGATCTCAGTTATAACTTTGTATTCATTTTTTATTCCAGTGAGCTGAAATAAAAAGGCAGTTTAGGAAACTAATTGTGACTGAACAGTGGGATCAAAATATAATACATAATTTTTTAAAAAATCTCCTAATTAAGTTCCACCAATGGAATTGTCCGATCCCAAATGTTGGTTGTCAGTCTTCTGTGCAGTCCCACGTGGGACCGTGCATGCACACGCCTATTAAGCGGAAAGTTCTGCAGCTTTAATTCTGTAGAGGAGGGGCCTACCCCCACCAGAGCACATGCACAGCTGCTTCCCACCCAAGCAACCAGTGCTGTGGAAGAGGCAGCGCCTCAGCCATCAGTTCTTCTTTCACCACCAACTAGAGAGGAACATTGGTAACAAGCTCTTCTCTTCGCAGCCTACTATGTGGTTGGTGATGCCTGTGTGAGAGGAGAAGAAAGAAAAAATGTAAGAATATCATGGCTGAAAAAGAGTTGTTCAAGAAGTGCACACAGTGTGGCATTAAGATGACCAGGACAGATAGAGGGGCACAGTGTAGGCACCTGCAAACATTCCCAGGTTTTCACACCTAAAGCCCATCCCAGAAGAGCCACTAGAATCAAGGTGGTTCTTTGGGGGAGAGCTCCCTCTGTCCAGCAACAACTCAGCAGCGAGCTCCTCTGGCCTTGGAGGAACTTGCAGATCGATCGGATCCAACACAGATGTGTGCCTCAGATCCAAGCACCCCAGGGGCATCAGATCTAATGGCTCCGACCTGGATCCAACAACGCTGCAGATTGAGAGATCCTTCAGAGTCAGCATCAAGAACCCCATCTTCAGCCTTACCAGGCTTACAGTGGGATCCGATGCATGAGAGATTGAATTCACCAGGAATACACAAGTTCATGCGGGAGGCTTCTGAACCACACAAGAAAAGGGTGAGATCAAAGTCGAAGCACTCTTCCAAAGGGAAGGCTGACCACCTCCCCATTGGTCTGTAACTTGAGCTCGAGGAGCAGGTGATCTGAAAATCATTGATATTCCTTGCATGCTGTTGGCTCATTCCAAGTCACCGTCAATCTGTTCCTAGGAAGAGAAGGGCGAGGTGAAGCAATCCTGCCCAGAGCTGATGCCAAAAACTTATTGAAGGGTCCTGCACGAAGAGTATTGCACTCACAGATGTGCCACTTGGTATCCTCTCTGCATGCCTCCACCATATGGTTCCAACGGGGCGGGGGGGATGTATACCGTCTGGAGCTGGTCAGATTTATGCCAGATCCAGCGGAATTGAGGATGCACCAGCGCTAACCATATCACATCCCACAATCTGTGATGGTGTTCCAGCTGTCAGTTGGAGAGGGAACTGTGTACCCCGGATCAAAGCCCCAGTGTTCTGTCGGACCCATCTCCTGATGAGGCAGTAGGAGATAGAGAATCTGTTTCACCCACAGATGACTTCTGTTTATATATTGGAACAAATGATACAGATGGCTAAGTCCCTGGACATTGACAACTCTTCTGCTGAGCCCAAGCCTAAGGACAAAATACTGCAACACATATTCTGGCAGTCCTTCTAATATAGCCCTCCCTGCGATTCAGGGATTTGTAGTCTTAGTGAACAGTCTTTGTGGGAGACCTGCATCCTTCCCGGCTACAGCAAAAAAGGCAGAGGGCCTTTATAAAGCAAGAGAAGGCAATTGTGCATTCTTGTTCACTCATTCCCCTCCATTCTTTGCCACCGATGAAATGCAATCCAGGCACAGGCAGGGGTCCCACTTGACACTGGCTGACATGGAGGGTAAAAAAGTTGATGCACTCAGGAGAAATATCTATACCTCTCCTGCCCACAACATGAAAATAGCAAATTATTCCACAATTGTGGGAGCATACCAAATATTTTTGTGGAATAAGATGGTTGCATTCTCTGAACACCTGCCTGAAGACCAAAAGGTGCTGGCCGGAGTTCTCCAAGAGGAGGCAATCTGTCTCTCAAAACAGCAGGTCAGTGCAGATCGAAATGTGGCTGACTCCTCTATGAGAGCCTACAAGAGCATGTGTTCTGGGAGGGGTAGGTGCCTCCTCTACAGATTTAAAGTTACAGAACCTACCGTTCAACAGGAATGGCCATGCGCAGTCCCATGTGTGCCTGTAGGCATTTTAATGTAGTTTGTCATTGTTTTTATAGTAGAAAATTATATGTTTTGAGTGCAAACATTTTCTTTCAGGCTCCTTTGATCCAATGATATTGAGCAGTGGATAAGGAGTCTTGAGTGCAAACATTTGTTAGCAGCTCGGTTTCCAAGCTTTTCTGGTTTCCAGCTCTGTTAGGCATCAAGTTCTAGCATTTTAGATTCACTAGCTATGTGTGGCTATGGCATGATTTTAGGGAAGCTACACACAAATGCATTCAATGAAGCCCTAACATTTTGAGCAGCAGGGGAGAAGGGGGTGCTGAACTCTTGGCCTGCCTTCAGTTTTTCTCTGCCCGCACACAAACAAAACTGCCTTTATGAAGGCCTTTTCTCACTCAGAATAATGTCTCAGCGGCTCCCTCCTTCTCACGTTCCAGAAGAATGTTTACGTAAATATTTAAAACTCTTTCTTCCCCTCCACACACATCCTCTTTATTGAGGTTGCATATCCAAATAGTTACCTACTGATTTTGGAAGAATAAAGGACTCAGTCAAATGACTGCTCTCCGAAAAGTTTCAGTTAAAGAAGGAGGGGGAAGATTGAGACCAGGGCCGATTCCAGACGGGCACAAATAAAGCAAGTGCTTTCGCTTTTCCAGCGACCTCACTCGTAAAAACCCGTAATGTCCCGTCCCTGCTTACCTCCGGTTCATGGCGCTGTGTTTTTTAAATGTTTATTGCATATAACGCCATAAAGAATTAAACCATAGAAAAACAAATGGAATTTTGTCAGCGTTTTCCTCTACTTTTTTGTAATCTAGGACATTACAGATTCCAGAATATTGTGTTTGGTCCTGGTGACTCTTCCTACAGAAAAGGAAAACTGGATCGTAGCAGGAACACAGTCAGGTTCTCTGTGGGCCTTTCACACGCAAGATGAGAATCACAAGCACCAGTTGCAGAAGATGTCCGATTCGGTCACGTGTCTTTACTGCAACTCCTTTGCAAAGCAAAGGTATGACTGGGGTGACGTTTGGATTAAACACTAAACCATTTTTGTTCAGGGCAGCATTTCAGAAAAATAAAAACATTCACATCAGTCTGCTTAGAATTTTATATTTATGCAATCTTTTAGGGCATGGGATTGTATCTGTAAAAGGATTCTGTTGTGTTTATTGTGTTTGCATTTATTTCAGTGATACATTTCTATATCCTTTTTTTTTTTTGTTTCAGCAAGCAGAAGAATTTCCTTTTAGTGGGTACTGCTAATGGGCAACTGGCGATATTTGAAGACAGAGCAGTAAAGGTACATACGCTACTGCCTGTTTCAAGAACAATGTGTCAGTGAAACATCTGTCATATATTACTTTAATGCATTTTACTTTCTCATGTGTGTGGAGAGGTGCCTTTCCCTCCATTTGTCTATTTTTATCCAGTTGTACAGTAACAATATGGGTAAATGAAAAAATCATTTGAAGGTATTATCATTAGTTATTCTTCTTGGGGACTTCCCTTGTACAGTCCCTGCAAGTTGGTGTCCTTTTGACCTCCTGTGCTACACAATCCCCGCTATCACTTGCTAGCTTTGTGCAACGTTGCCTGGAGCCTAGAAGCCGTTTTATTTGTTTGAAATACCAGTGATACTAGAAACCATGTGGACTGTTAAGAAAGTTTTAGCTATTTCCTAGAGGGGGAAAAATTCTAACGTGTAGAACTTTTAGAGCTATGGTGCCCTGGACAACATCAGAAGTTAGATTTTTTTTTCTGTACTCAGAAGATTTTAGCAGCTGGTCGGGATGAGATGCGTAGGAAAGAGGCAAAATGTACTATGCTTGAATCTAAGTTTGTTCATCAATGCCCACCTGTAAGAAATCAGACAGGAGCCTGGGTACAGCATATGCACTGTGAGCTGGCTTTGCCCAATGAGCAACATCTGGGAGCAGGAACTGGGTTTCAGGAGCTTATCACACGACCTACATGCCAATTATGATATCTCGCAAAGTGTGTTGAAATGTCCCTCCCTCTCCTGCTGTTGCATCGTTTCAGTGCGAGGGCGCTGCGCCTTTGAAGATATTGCCAGTTGGGAACGTCAGCACTCCAGTTGTATGTTTAAGTGAATCTAATTATTCACCTGAAAAAAGCATCATCTGGGGAGGCTGCGGGACAAAGATTGTATCGTTGTCCAGCGACTTATCTGTTCAAAAACTCATTGAGACAAAGACAAGCCAACTGTAAGTTGTTTCTTTGTTTAATAGACTAATGAGGTGTTTCTGTGATAGGGCTTTTCTCAAAGATATCGTATTTGGGGTGGGGGTGGACACAGAGATTATTGAGCTTGATAATCTTACCTGCATATTGTTGGTAGCAGCAGGTAAGTGAAGGATAAGAAGTTTTCCATCACATTGGGAAAAAAGTTTCTCCAGTCATATCCAGGGCTTTTTTTCTGGGGAAAGAGGTGGTGAAACTCAGTGGGTTGCCCTCGGAGAAAATGGTCACATGGCTGCTGGCCCCGCCCCCTGATCTCCAGGCAGAGGGGAGTTAATTGTCCTCCTTCTTTCCACTCATTAATTGTTATGGGAAGGGGGGGATCAACAGTAAGCATCTTGGGGATCAGTCATGTTCTGCTTATACTGTGTAAACGATCTATAGATAAATCTTTTCAGTAAATTACCCAAACTTTCAAAATCTTTCACTGACCTTACGTGCCTACTCTCAGCTCCGTAAAGATTGCTTTTTGTCTTTTTTCTGAGGACAGGTCAGTTGGGATCCAAACTAAATTATACTTCTGTAATTTTTACGAATATTGTCAGTCTTCCAAACAGTTCCACTGCCAGGCCCTCATGGAAGGTTTTTGCCTCTCGTCCCAGCTGTGCCATGTTGCGTGCGCCTGTGGAGAGGGCCCTGGTCCTTTGATTGGCTCTTCAGGGGGAAGGATGCTCTCAGTGTGTGTTCAGAATGCCACGTGCTCCATTTTAGAGCTCAGCCATTGATTACAACCCCTTGAGCTTTGTCAAAGGTATTTGTATGCTCAAGAGCTTTTCATTTACGTGATAGGATTATATTGTGTTTCTGTATCTTCTGATTTTTTTTCCTTCTCAGATTATGCCACAAAGCTTACAGCGATGCCAATATTATTTCAATGGCAGTAGACAAATCAGTATACTTGGCAAAGAAGAATAGCTATTTTGTGGAGATTTGGGATAAGAAGACAGAGAAGCTTTGTGAACTAATAGACTGTGTACATTTTCTAAGGTAAGTTTTTGACGCTGTATGGATTGCTGCCACAGGCAGGGGGAGACAGTATCTTGGTGGCGAAGCTATTTTTAAAATGAAATGCTACTGCCAAGGGAACAAAACAACTGTTCTCATCCTTGGTAGGGATTTTCCGATTATCTCCAGCAAAACAAAACACCGTCAGCAGCACCTAAAAAATGCACGAGCCCAGAGTGCACCAGTCGAATCTTTTCTCTTTGCTGCTGCTACTTCTGCTCTGCTGTCTCTCGTCTGATGCCTTGACTGTCTTGTAAGAGCACTCAGCCTTCAGGACGTAATGAGTATATATTTAAGAGTTGCTTATTTTAAAAAAAAAATTAACACCATGGCTTCAACAGCTCAAACCAGTCATGCACTCTTAATTCAGAACCTTTGGAGATTGTTTATTGCATTTTGTCTGCAACCCCATGTTCTTCTGGTGACTGTGTTTCTTTGGAAACATCAAAAGAGAACAGGTGAAAAGTCAGAGCATTGCCGTCGCATAACTGAACAGTGGCTGTGCTAATGAGAGCTCTGACAATTTTAAGGACCAAATGCTTCAAAGAAGGCGTTTTAGATGCAACAGAAAAGGCACCGTTTTAAAAATAGAAAATGCCTTTATGTTTGGTTTTAGAGAGGAGGTGCCAAAGCTGAATAAAGAATCCAAACAAAACCTTGCGTATGCAGGAAGAGTGAAGAGCATCTGTCTGCAGAGGAATACGGCCCTGTGGATCGGAACTGGGGGAGGGCATCTACTGCTGCTTGACCTCTCCACGCGCCGCCCCATAAGAATCATCAATGATTTCTGTGATTCCGTGAGACTCGTGATGACAGCCCAGCTAGGTAAGTGAAGCAGCTGGTGACATTCCCCGTGGGGCCTGAGAATGGGGCCCTCGCACAATGCAGTCCTAAACAGAGTAACACCCTTCTAAGTCCTTTCAAGGGAGGGTAACTCTGCTGAGGACGGGACTGTTACACGCTCTTATTTATTGGTAATTTCAGAGCAATGGTTTTAAACTCTCAGCAACCCAGAGGAAGGTTAGGCAAACATGCTTCTCATGTTTAAAAAACCCTTAAACAGTAGATGTCATGCCCCTCATCTGTCAGGGCCGCTTGCCAGCCCTCCTCCATCCTGAGTCATTCCTCCCCCCACCCACCTTGGGGCTTAGCTGGGCCTCTGAAATAGAGGTGGGCAGGTCCTGGTTACATCATCACCTCCACTCTCTCCCAGGGTGTGTTGCCTTTCTTTCCCCTCTCTCTCACTGGCCAACACCTCCCCAGCGTCTCTTCCTTGGTCCAGCTCCAGAGCCCTCCCCTCTTTTATCCTTCCCCCTCATCACCACCTCCACCCCCAGGGTCCCACCCCCAGGGTGCTGCCCAGTTGTCATGTTGCAGGCAGCCATTCACCTGCCTGCCTGGCCCCTCTCCCTGGCCTGTCATTGGCCTGCAAGGGGTCTCACCCCTGCCTCAAGTATTCTCTGCCACCTGGCACTTGTTTCACTCCAGCCCCATCTCTGCAGGGGCCATTGGCTTTGGAGTTCTGCTAAGCTGTGCCTAAGTCCCATTGTTACCTGAATTGGTCTCCTTGCAATAAGAGAATTGTGGGGGGAATTAGCAAGCAAGGAAGACAGCTATGTGAGAGGCCGGTAACTATGGGATCTTGTGCACTAATGTCTACGAGGATCCCTTCCTCTAGAGAACCCTTTCAATAAGCAGGCGGGTATTCAAATCAAAAGGGGTTTTTATTTAAAATGTTACAGATCGATTGCACAAAAAACAGACAGCACACACACATAGAGCTAACTAGAAAAAAACAGGGAGGAAAGATGGAGAGAGTTGCAGAGTTGGTTTTATAGTTACCAGGTCCAGAAGATTGAGAGTGTCCAAGGGAGAGCAGCTTCGGTGACCCGTACTTCATGGCAAGAGGGAGAAGGGGCTGAGACATGATATCTGAGAGTGTGTGGAAGGTCCAGAGCGCACACACTGAGCACATGGCAGGGCAGTCAGATATACTGTGAAACATGCCCTGAGGCAGGACTGAGAGTCTCTGCCCTAAGGCAATGCCTTAATGGTTCTTCCCAGGGTGGGACAAAGGATGGGAAAACTGTCTCCAGGGTGGGACAAAGAACTAGGAAGATTTGATTAGGTCTTCCTGAGAGGAACTATGGGTGTAAAAAGATTATTTGATGACCCACGATGGCTGGATGGGTGAGGCTACAATAGGTGAGTGGGTAAAGGGTAGAATTGGCAGGGTGTGTGAATGGATTCTTCCAAGTACCTCTGGAGATCTCCATTCTTCTATGGCTATGCACGAACTCCGGGGTGTGGGGCTAAGTTAGTCTTACTTCTCTTCTCACATTCCAGTACTTTTCCATCTCCTGCCTAGCCAGGCAGCTTGTCTGTGTTTTAAACACATGAGCAGAGGGGCTTATTGCCATATTCATAAGCCTTAATATCATGAGGGCAAGTATGACCACTTACACCATGTGCGCTCCCAGCCTCTCCTTGGCTGCCCTCCTGCCTTGCCGCCGCAGCCATCAGTGCACCACTGGCTCCAGCCAGGCCTTCGACCTCCTCCAAACCCCACTAACACCAGATCTGCGGCTGCCCTTTACTGTTCTGGGGCCCTGTGGGCTGGCTTACCATGGGGCAGGCCTTCTGCTGCTGCTTCCCACAAAGGTCCAGTAAATCGAGGGCCTCTCGCTGCTCCCTGATGCGGGGACAGTGTTTCCCCAGGATCGGCCGGGAGGGGGGGCAGCTGCATCGGGCCAAGCACAATGGATATATATACACAGTTGTATTGTTGAAAATGCAATGCATTTAATGCTGACTCGTAAAAAAATTGATTTTAGCATTTCAAAAAAACAAACAACATATAATATATTACCAGTATGCTGAGGCTTTATACCATTTATAATTATGAAGTCATGTTATTAGGATACTGAAAGGAAATAATTCAGAAATCAGATTACTATTAACAGTAGATTTATGTGCAGTTAAAAGGAACACAGCCTCTGCTTTTAAGGGGGAAGCCCCTCCTGGCCATTACACCGTCTGAACGGGATGGCCTGCCTAAAGAGGCCGGGGAAGCCCCCACTCTCCTGGCTTTCTGCAAACTGTGCAAAACTGAATGACTTAAAAGGGCTTCTTACTCAGGTAATAGGCCTGTTCTGTAGGAAATGGCCCAGAGAGATGTCTTGGAAGAGGGACAGGGACTGTAGACTATACTATTGGGTATTGTCGGTTGATGTAGATTTACTCCTACTGGGAGTTTCTGAATCAATTAATATGTAATATGAAAAATCAAAAAGAGTCCATTAGCACCTTTAAGACTAACCAATTTTATTGTAGCATAAGCTTTCGAGGATCACAGTTCTCTTCATCAGATGCATGGAGGGCAAGAAGAAACTGGTCAAATATAGAGGAGGAGACCCCTCCCCCCTCCTCCTCCCCTCCCCTCTCCTCCTCGAAAAGCTTCTCGAAAGCTTATGCTACAATAAAATTGGTTAGTCTTAAAGGTGCTACTGGACTCTTTTTGATTTTGCTACTACAGACTAACACGGCTAACTCCTCTGGATCTATGTAATATGAATTACTTATGTTTTGTTAAGGCAATGGTTTATATCTGCTTTTGGATCTATGATTGTTTTCAAATGTCTGTAATCTATACTGTATTGGATTTTTTGTTGAATGTCCCAGCCATTGATTGAATTGACTAACACTGCGTATTCCTCCAACTGGAGAATAAATGTTGGAAAAAACTAGCCCATTTTTGATATGTACCAGAATGACAGTGCCTGTTTTGACAAAGAGTCTTGGGGCACCTTAAAGATGAATAGAATTATACAATTTTATGAGCCAAAACCAAGTTTGATGTGGGCTGTTTGTCCATTCCCCGCTCCACCCCCCATCATTGTCCTTCCACCAAACTTGCAGTTTTTCCTTGGCTCTGTTGCACTTTCCCCAAATCTGCTTCGATACCATCTTTCCTGAGAGGTCATCCCCAAAATGGGTTTGGGAAAATACGGAAGGGAAAATGCACATTCCCTCACTTCCCTGCCTACACCTGGCACCATTTCACCTCCTGCCTACCTCTTCCTCCAGCTGGTGAGCCTTTTGCCTGGTTACACTCTATCAGTATACTAACTACCAGTAATTTTTAAAAAATGGTAGAAAGCCCACCATTGTGTCTGGAGTGGGGGGTGGGGAGCGAGGATGGTGGGCGAGAGGGGAAAGCACTGAGCAAGTCTTGCAGAAGCACCGGGCATTTTCGGCATCGATTGGAGCAGAACCAGAGAACTGAAGGGGAATCCAGCTGGTAAAAGATGATGCCACAATAAATTGGTTAAGTTTTCAAAGTACCATAAAACATCTCATGATTTCAGCTGCTTCAGGCTAACATAGCTGCCGTTCTTGGACACCTAATACGTTGAGCCACGCCGATTATTTACGCTCTCTGAGAACTCTGACCTATTTTATTTTAAGAATAAAACATTGGATATGTTATTAATTCTTACCTTGCTTTCCCCAAAACTATTGGGAAAATAATGGTTTTAAGTAAAGGATACATTGCACATTCTGAAGTTCAACAGCCTCTCTTTTGACTATTAATACCAATTCATCTGCCCCCTCATTTTTGTTTCTGTCAGTTTTGCCCAGTAGATCTTTCAGATGCGAGCAAATGTGTGTCCTTAAAACCAGACAAGGTGGAGTACAGCCCAAGGCCTTATAAATCATTCTTCTGTGACTGAAAAATAAATTAGGAGAAAATAAAGAAACTCAGCAAGAAGTGGGAGAGGAAAATATTCTGTCGTACAGATTTCGCTTTAATATTCGCTTTGATGAAAATTGATAGATTGAATTGGCTGAGAATGTTTTGCTCAAGTCAAGTCAAGTTAGCCTTTATTGGCATATAGCAGCAATTCAAGTTATCCACTTACAAAATGTTTTGCTGATGGAAAGTCTCCTGCCCACCCGCTGTTGTTTTTTACAACTGTATTTTAAGGCCTTTTTTTAGTAATCCACCCCCAGGATGCCCTTGGTTTCAGACCCTATTAATGAAACACCATGAAACAGAACAAGCAAAGGGATCGTTTAGGGACAAGTTAGGCAGATGTTTTGCGTGGACAACATCAAAGTTCAGGCCTTTTGCCCTGTACATACCCCCACATGAGTACAGCATTTGCCAGTGTTCTTGGCCTGGGCTGCTGTAGAACTGGCAGGCAGCCATTACACCCTCAAGGGTACAGTCTAGTATACGTACTTACTTGGAAACCAGTCCTGTTCAAATCAGTACATTTTCTTTTTAACATGTATAAAGCAGCCTTCCATATGTACATGTGTCTAAGGTGATGGTCAGGCAATTATACTTCCCTCCCCTCACACACACACAAATACACACACACACACACGTCACAGGTCATTGGTTAATGCAACTTTGAAAGACTGAGGGAGGATATTAACTATCAAGCCAGATTCAGTTTCAAGTTAAAACCAGTGTAACTGAAACATACAAGTACCATGGATGCAAAGAGCAGCTACAGGCAGGCAATTTTGATCAGGAAGGTGGAGCAGGGTGGATAACGATTAACTACCTCTCTGGTGCTCAGATTCCCTCTGGTGCAGTAAAAATAGGAATTTGGAGGGTACCATCTTAGCTGTCTTGTGTAGCTTGATCCAGTTAGCCTTAATTTTTTTATTCTATAAAATTAGTGGGGCTTGCCCAATATAGTATAACATTGCTCTTACTTGCAAAAAGAGCTTTTCCACTCCCCCCGCCCATGAGTGCAATTCCCAGGTTCCCCAAAAGTTGGGGGAGCCATCCCCAGCACCATGTGGGGTGGGTTGCAAGAGGCCGCAGCTGGCGAGGGGGAATCAGCATCGCCATGTGCTTTGCACTTACACAGGATGTAGGTGAGATCAGTGCCGTATTAATGATACACAGAACTTGTAGAATGTATATCCAGTTTATTTTAAAAATCAAATGTTTTAAGAACATGGCATTCATTTTTACTTTATTCTTTATCCTTTGGCAAAAAGGCAGTCTCAAGAACGTTGTTCTGGTTTTGGGCTGCTGCTATAAAACTGGTAAAGACAACAAACTTAACACAGGTAAGAATGAGACACTTTTTTATCATATACTGAATACCTCCCTTCTCTTGTTAGGCTACCACCATCTAGGAATCATTTTGCTTTAAAATATAGGAAGAACTACCCATTCAGTTAAATGAAGGAAAGACCTCAGTTATATTTTCTGAAAAAGTATGTTTCCGTGTATCCAAATTCCTAGCATGCTGGACAATATGCCAACCAATGGAAGCTTTAATTGCAGATGAAAGTATCCCCCCAATCAGTTGTTGGGGCCGACAGTAGCAAAGAATAGATATTGACAAGTCAGGGCCCATGAGACTTGAGGGGGTGGGGAATCTCATCCTACCTCCTCTGCTGCTTGCCATTGGCAGGAAGCTCGCCATTCCCCCTCCCCTCATGGTTGGGGGGTGGAGAATGTTGCTTTCCAATCCTCCTCCCCAAGTCTGGGAGTGGAGGGAGGGTAGTGGGGGGCAGAGGCTCCCCCTCCTCATTGCCCACCCACCTGCATTCCCATGCTGCCACCTCTGTAGTGGTTTCAGGAGGCTGCCTCAGCAGCTGGTGGAAAGGAGGAGGCTCACAGGAGACGGTTTCTGTGCAAGTGCAGATAACTGCTCTCTGTTAGGAGATATTTTGGAATTCTCTCCTCTTTTTTTAAGTTTCAGACTTTTTACAAACCTGGGATGTTCCCCACGTTTGAAGAAAAATCTCCCTTCTGTCAGTTTGGCCCCAGATGGGGCCATGTAGAGAAATATACATATTGATATACAAAGCTACTTTATACTGAGTAAAATCATAGGTCATTCTAGCCCATAAATGTCTCCTGTGATTGATTGCATCTTGCCTATTTAGAGGTGTGCGCGTGTGTGTGCATTTACATGCGTGCACACACACACATACAACCTGAGTTCCAGACTAGCTATCTGAGTTCCTGAAAATGCTGGGTTTTGCACCTGGGACCGTGTGCATACAAACCATGTGGTCACAATTATGGGTCATCCTTTTAAATAGCTGCATTTGCCTGGTGGCAATCCTGGGATCTTTCTTACATGATGTGAATATGATAACCACTATGAATATGAATAATGAAAACCACTCTGCTACAGACACAACACAACTCATACATGTGCCAGATTTTTCTTCCCTGACCAGATCTCATGGCACGCAAGCTTGCAAAGCGTTTCACTTTTAATGTAGCTTATGTATTTACTATGTTTTATCCTAACCATTCTCCAAGAAATTCAAAGTATACACAGTTCTCAGTATCCTTACAATTAGACAGATTTACAGAATCAAAGAAACTCTTTATCTGTGTATGGACCATTAAATATGCTTAATTATTTAATTGAATGTCTAGGATGGTGTTGTGCTACTAACATAGAACCCAGGGAATCACACAGAATAAGAATCAAGAATTTAAAATGGTAAATACAGCACTACATAAACAAAAAAATTAAAACAATAAGAACACACACAAGCAGCAACTGAGTCAGTAGTTTTTATTGTGTCTGTTACAGTTCTTGAGCTCCTGTTTCCAACGTTAATTCACACAATGAAAAATGCTGCCAAGATTTTTTTGTTTGTTTAATATTTCCATCCATTATCTTTCTGATTTTTCCACAGGAATGCACACATGTGTGTCTGTATGGGACATTAACCTGCCACATGAAGTACAAAACCTGAGAAAACACATTAAGATAAGACAGGAGTTAGCAGAAAAAATGAGGGTTTTTTCTTTGGATTAAGTGGCAAAACGGAGAGGCAGCCTGTTAGCTGTCCGTTTATTTTACGGAGGCTGGGGAGGGAGGGGTCTCCACTGAAATATGTGGTGGAAATTCTCATTTGAGTGCACTGCTTGTCTTGTTTAAATGCGCTGAAGGTATTAAAGGCAGGGAAATGTAATGATTTTCTAGTGCCACTGTTTATTGGGAGGGAGGAGCCAAATTGTTTATAATATTGAAACTGAATTCCTTTAACCTGCTTACTGATGCCAGTTACGGCATTCCACGTTTGGAGTAACTCCAGTGTTGTGTTTTATATACTGTATTTTATATGTACACACATGCACATGTAACCTTTTTGAAGGTTTTGTACTTTTTTGCACTTAAGAGCCTTGTACTTTAAATACAATATGTCAGGCAAGTCTATTTTCTTAATTAACGCTAAAGATTTTAGCATGTTAAACTCATGAAATGTTTTGGTGCTTAAATGGAGAAAGATAAGCCGCTGTGGAGATTTTGCTGTGTAGTTGGCTGAGTAAGCCCCAGAGCAGCAGAAATTGCTCACACCAATGTACAGTTTTGTTAATTCATTTTGCAGCGCTGGATGCTGGGTTCGGAGCCTGTTGTAAACAGAATAGTTAATGTAGATATGTTTGCTGACTGTTTCTGGCATGAGTCAAGTATTATGCACCGGCAATATAATTCCAGAATTTAGCCATTCCTAGGTATTTTGTCACCAGAAACTTAGCATCTCTCCTTAGCATATCACCTTCAAGATGTCCTTTCCACCTTTCATATTGCCACTAGAGGTGGGCACAGTCCAGAAAACTGACCAAAATTTTGCGTGGTCTGGCCCGGTTCATGGTTTGCGAACACGCAGTTCTTGGGGCTCACCGTTTTCATGAATTTTGGTCCATTTGAGCCAGTCCTTGTTCCGTGAGTCCAAACATCCTGGCACCGATCTATCAATTCCTTGTGCAATGGAGGGGACGTCCGCAGAACTTTTGCAGCCCTTAAAAACTTGATAGGAAGCTCTGTCTGCCAAGCAGAGAGCTCCCATTCTGCTCTACGGAGCAAGGAGCATGGACGTTCTGCAGCCAATCTCAGCCCTCGAAACCTTGATAGGCAGCTCTGCCTGCCAAGCAGAGAGCTCCCATTCTGCAAGGGAGGGGTGGACGTTCTGCAGCCAATCTTGGCCCTCAAAACCTTGATAGGTAGCTCTGCCTGCCAATCAGAGAGCTCCCATTCTGCTCTACGGAGCAAGGAGCATGGACGTTCTGCAGCCAATCTCAGCCCTCAAAACCTTGATAGGTAGCTCTGCCTGCCAATCGGAGAGCTCCCATTCTGCTCTATGGAGCAAGGAGCAAGAATGAATTCCCTAGGCAACAGCTGGGAAGGTGTCTGTGTGGTGAGTGAGGGGGCTCTTCCCCCACCCTTTTCTGTTTGATGTTGCCTCATTGCAACTTTTTGGTGTTGCTAACCAATGCAAGTCAATTGGCTTTTGCAACTCCAGTATCTACTGGAAGTTTCCTGGGGGGGCGGCTGCTTTGGGGGTCTGTAACGCAGATGTCCAAAATGCAATTTTGACCAAACTTGGAGGGTGGCTGGAGGAGAGGCTGCTGAAGATTCTCTGCCAGTTTGGGCTCTCTGGGTGTGAAGGGGGCGGAGCCAGGGCCCCTGGAAGTGACAGACGACGGACTGACAAACCTGTCCGCGAACCAGGCTGGTCTCTGAAAATCGACGGATCATGGGCCAGTGGTCCGCAGGGTTTTCCCTGTCCATGCCCACCTCTAATGGCCATTCTGTGTTTAAATCTCACACATACTCCAGTGCCATTTGCAGCTTCCCTGTAACAAGCTGGAATCGCAAGAAGAAGGATTTTAAAAAAATAATCTAGAGTGGCAGCCTGTTCAGTGAGGTATTGCCAAAGAGACCTTAGATATTTTTTGCTTTTAAATTATTCTTCTCACTAAATAGAGGCTTAACAGTGGAGCTGCCGAACAAGAGCATTTCTGTCTGTCTTGCGTCCCAGCTGTATCTCGATTAATGGTTGGGCAGTTCCCATGTAACTAGCACTTGTCACAAGTCTCCTGCAAATGCTATATTTATATTGGAATTTAAAACATTGAAACTGTACATTGTTAGGAACAAATAAACATTTTGTATCTTTTGCACAAACCGGTTCTTTTGTGAGTCATTTGGGATGTAGACAAGTTTTGCACATGATGAGTTCAAGTTCAGTGAAATTATGATGCAGGGATGTTCTCAGTTACAGTAACACAGATTACTGGGCAAAGCACGTGGATCACCCATAGCTAGACATTTAAGCCGTTCCGCTTTCTCACACAAGTAAACAATCACAAAACAGTGGGTCATTATATATTGTTCCTTGTTCAAATCTCCTCTTGCTTCTTAGCAGCGATCAAACTGATGAGGGGTCCCGTTGCATCAGAAATCTGTTCTTGTTCATGAAGGAACTGGGATCACTTGGGGTGATCTCTTCTCAAAACCCCAAGACAAGTAGAGCCTTCATCCTTCAGTCTGTGCCATCACAGAGCCGTTGCTCTTGGTTCAGGCTATCTCTGGGCCAAAACACACTTCATGGCAGCCCCAGCTCCAACTCATGGCCACTGGCACCATTTTAGAGGAGCACTCAGCTGTTTACAAATTGCTGCAGGGGCCTGATCCTGATGGCACGGCAGTACAACGCAAACTTGTTTCCCCCTGCGCCTTTTCAAGTGCAGAAACAGTCGTGGGGGAGGCAAGAGTGCATGGAGCCACCACATTTGGGGCCCAATCAGGACTGGACCTCCAGAGCAATTTTTAAACATCTAAATTCTCCTCAAAAATGGCCGTATTGTTTAATTTGGCTCTCTAACTGGGGCAATCTGGTACAACCCATTTCTTCACCCCAAGAGTGTCTCAGGCAGGGGAGCGGGGGGAGACCAAAACCCCTTCTCCACTCACAGCACCATTGTGATTTGTATCCAGCACCAGACGTGGGAATTGAAAAATATCACCCTATATCTTCTGTCTGATTGTTATATGGAACACAAGGCGAGAACCCTGGACCTAACCTGTGTACTGAGCAGGGCTTTTTTTCAGCTGGAACGCGGTGGAACGGAGTTCCGGAACCTCTTGAAAATGGTCACATGGCTGGTGGCCCCGCCCCCTGATCTCCAGACAGAGGGGAGTTGAGATTGCCCTCCGCGCCACTCCAGCGGCACGGAGGATGATCTCAACTCCCCTCTGTCTGGAGATCAGGGGGCGGGGCCACCAGCCATGTGACCATTTTCTCCAAGGGCAACCCACTAAGTTCCACCACCTCTTTCCCCAGAAAAAAAGCCCTGGTACTCAGTAATGTGTAAAGCGAACAGAAAACGTGTTTCCTCTTTCTACTGTCCTCAGGAAATTTCTTGAAGGGAGACAGCCATGTAGAGTAACCTTATTTCTCTCTGTGAACCCTCTCTGACATTTATTTTTTACTACCCTGGCCAAACTGCATTTTCCTAAAATCTTTAACTTTTCCCAAAATAGGTGAAGCTATCTATAGAAAGGAACAATGAGTCCTCAAACGGGTGGGAACAGCATGAAAAGGTTCTGTGATCCTCTCTAGTGCAATAAAAAACTGGCAAGTAGAACAGCCAGACCAGGATGTCCTTGATCCTACATGCATGCAAGGTATTTTTCTGAAGGGCAACTGTGCTGGCTCATTTATTTATTGACTTCAATTATACCCTGCTTATCTCCCCAATGAGGACGCGAAGAGGGTTAGAAATTGTCCTTTTCTGCTTTTCACCTTCAGAGCAAACCCTGCGAGATAGGTAAGGCTGAGCGTATCTGGACCAAGGTCATCCAGCAAGTTTCCGTGGCAGAGGGAGACGGGAAGTTGGAGCTTCCCAATCATACTCTGACTCCCTAACCACTACACCACCCTGACTCATAAAGGCTCTGCTTATTTTCTATTAAAATGTATACATCACAGTGTTGGTGAAGTATAATCAAGGAATCCTAAAACAGTGACCACCAAGTTGGTGACTGCGCACACACCGAAACATTTTTATTAGGGCGAGAGTAGTAACGTTTTTCATGTTGGCTGTGTCCCCCTGGAGGGGGCTAGCTACATATCTTGGCAGGCATTCAGAACTTTACGGGACAATTGGGAGCGTTTGTGATTTTAGGCAGCCACTTTGCTTCTGGGAGCTAGTGGAGGAGAGTTGTTTTATAGATCTCGCCCTGAGGATAAAATGTCAAATCCTAGATTTCAGCCCCCAGGCCCTTGAAGAAGTGGCACACAGAAAGCAGGAATAAAGCCTAACATTATGGAATTGGCTGATAGCAAAGTGTAAGGTCATTTGCAGAGAAGAAAGGGTTTGCACAAGGCATTGCTCGGCCCTTCCCACCACTTCTCACTGGCCTGCATTTTCCACTTGGATTCCAAAACCAGAAGTAAGCTCAGCTGAGATAGACAACCAGCTACAGGAGAAAATTGGCAGACGTGGAAATAGTTGATCACTCCTTCCTTTTGCATACTGACTTCCCCCTTGTGTCCATCAGGTGAGTGCTTGGCTGCCAGGGTTGTCATTTGCCCACTACAGGTGAGGACGATCTCCACTAGCAACCAATGGGGCAGCGGAGGAGATGGGGGGAAACAGTGATCCGTGACACTGCAATATCATTTCTGGCCAGGTCACTGGAAGTGGTGTCACTGCATGCGGGGCACCCTACGATTTTCCTGAAATGTATGATTTTTACCATAGAATTTCTGGTAAATCCTAGAGTATCCTACAACGCAGTAATGTCACTTCCAGCTACGCAACCAGAAGTGGCATCGTGGGATGCCCTTACAGTAAAGCCCTACCTCTTCCAGTCTCCCATGCGTCTGCTTGTGGGCTACAGTGAAGACTTCTTCAGAGTAGACTTGAAAGTGTCCATAGCTCGATGGCAGAGCTCGTGTTTTGCATTTAAAAGCTCTTGGTTTCAGTCCATGTCTTCCCCAGTTGAAAGATTCTTTGGTGTGAGACCTGAGACAACTGCTGCTGGTCAGTTCAGGGCTAGACTGGCCAATGGTCTGACTAAGGCAATTCCTTATGCTCCTATAAGATTTCAGGACCACCCATCTGGATTTAGGAAATGTTCCCCGATATATTCACTCTTCTAATACCGGCAATGCTTAAGTTCTAGCCATTTCTGAGCAGGAAGGGGAAACTGGACATCTCCTAGTTGGTTGATGCCTAGATCATGGCTGGCTGTAAAAAGCATGTTGTGGCAACAGCGCTTGGCTAACTTGTGGCAAGGTCATGGTGAGTTGTGCCAGCCGTATAGTCGATCATTGAGTCACTCCAAAGAAACAGCAGCTCCAAACTTTCAGGTGACAATTGCGCTTCAGCCGTTTTTACTTTGGGTTAACTCAGCTGTCAGCTACAACTCTCATTGATTCTGGTATATCTGGCAAATGAGAATAAGGAGGAGGAGGAGGAGGAGCTTATAAAAAGGTCGCCCAGAAACAGAAAAAGCTTGGACTTCAGCGACAACCTGCCTTCTCCACCTTCGCCCCTCAATCACCAGCATGAAATGGGCACTGTTATGCTTTGTTGTGTCATTTGGTGTCCGTGGCAAAGGTAAGAACATTCTCTAGAGTCTGTTTTGTGCTGGTCCACTTTTTGCGTATGCAGGTATCAGTTTTTATTGATCTTAAACAATGCCACAAATGTTTAAAGGGTGTATAAATCATAAGGAGACAACTGAAAATGAACATATATACACATTTTCAAACACTGGCCTCAAGCATTTAAAGATGCTGATATAAAATATTTTAATACTGGAATGTAGATGCCAGATTAATTGTTGGTTTAAGGCTGCTGTAAATATTGGCGGAAACGGCCATCACGTCGCCGTGGGGTTTTCAAGGGAACAGACGAACAGCGGTGGTTTGCCATTGCCTGCCACTGAGTAGTGACCCTGGACAGTTTCCCATCCAAATAGTAACCAGGGCAAACCCTGGATAGCTTCTGAGACTGGGCTAGCCTGGGCTATCCAGGTCACAGTGTAGCAAATATTAAACAGGAAATAAACTGGGATATTCTAACATTTTCTGTGCTTTACTGATATGCTGGCGACTAATGTCTTTCCAAATTTTGCTTTTCCATATTTCCTATAGAAATAAGGAATGTATAGCAATATATAAAATATATTTTAAAAACTGCGAATATAGCAGTTTTTCAAATCTTAGCTAACTAAATTGTTTGTCATTTAGAAGAGAAAAATGTTTTTGCAGCTGATAGAAGATACTAAATTAAAATGTGCTCTTCATTAATTGATATAATGATATAATTAATACCCTCCCCCCACTGCAAAAGATGTTTCTAGGATTTGGGTTAGAGAATAATTGGCATTCATTTTAATTGACAATTAATAATAGGATTAATTTTATTTCAAAATGAAAATGCCTGCCAAACCAAAAGACTTCTGTTGGATCACCCCATCATCAACATTTTACTATATAAATATGTTTATATATTGTATTTAATTGTCAACTACCAGTTATGTCACTTAACATGCATGTATCATTGTTAATTTTGCTTCCCCACCCCCCTTTTTATATCTTAAACTTATTTAATGTGACCTTCTGATAAAATGGAATATATTTGCGGGGGGAATCTTTTGTTGATTTGCTATTTATAACAGGTATTTCAAATTTGCTTCCAGTCGTTTGCCAGTTAACATTTCTGATATTCTTTATATATAATTCCCTACCTGGGCAAGAAACTTCTTTGTGGTGCCAGCTTGAGGGGTGAGGGTGGAGAACAGAAAGCGCAGAGGCCAGGACCGGAGTTGACAAGGCTACAACTTTTATTGCTTACAAGAGCCTTGGCACATACGAGGCACGGATCCCAGATCGGCGGACCTGCCTGCCGGCCGATGAACCCCTCAAATCGCTAGCTGAGGATGGGCACTGCGGGGTGACAGCAAGCGGGATCCCACCTGGGTGGGAACCCGCGTGGTTCCCTTGTCATCTGGGAGCAAGCAGGCCCCAACAGCCCCCGTGCCGGGCTTGTCACTGCCCTGCATCACCCCCAAGATCCCTTGAGAGGATCCCCTGCTATGGAGAAACAGTGCACGGAGGACACGTTTCCCCCCAAATGGATCCATGCCGAATGCCCAACCATCACAAGAGCCCTAAAATGGCTTCTGCCAAAGTTCCTAAATCTGCAATCAACCCCACAGGCCGCCTCAAAGTGTCCTGTTACCAAATATCCTGCCCCAACTAGACAGGTGCGCCCCATTGGGATGGTACAAGGCCACCAGCCGGAAGGAAAGGTCCAGATGGAAGATGACATGACCCCTCCCCCAGCCGCTTCCACAAAGTGTGCAACAGCTTTTGCCACCCACCCCCTGGCCAAGTGCACTTTCTCTGGCGAAGCAGCACCCTGTCACGAGCATCTTTCAAATAAATCTGACCAAAGTAACTGCACACTCCCCCCCCCCAAATGCATCCATATCAACCCCAAGTCTTCTATGATGGCATACAATAAGTCCAAACCAGGTCATGAGTGCAAATCATGCTTCCTCCACTGGATCACCATGGCATCTGGTGGACCCAAGTCCTGTACAAGTTGAAGCACTGTGGGGAAGGAGGCGTCCCATTGCATCCCTTGCACATGGGGCTCCCAAGTGCTCGCCAGTGGCGGGCAAACTCCTATGGATTTGCCCCCTCGTCTGCTGATCGCCCAGCGATTGGTGGGAGGGAGCAAGCTCCCAGAGCTTGCCCGCCACCAGCAGGCACCCTACTGGCACAGCAATGTCACTTCTGGAAGTGACATCACACCACGCATGGGAGTGTTTCCATGCTTTGTTTGGGGCTGATTTGCGCCCCAAACCAGCAGAATCGGTTCCTTGCGGAGCTCAGGAGCGCTCGCATAGCTGGCACAACAACATCACTTACAGAAGTGATGTCGCCACGCTGCCAGCAGTCATCACATTGACACCAGAGAATGTTGCAAGGGTTGGAATGGAGCCGGTAGAAGATAAGTGCCAGGTCCCAACACTCCCAGTGGGAGGATAGAAGGACCTGGCTACCCTACTTGCACACCCATCTATCTCACTGTGACGGACCTCTGAAGTCTAAGATGCTGACCCCATCCTGACTCTGCTGCATATTAACTGGTCCAATGCACGATGCTGTACCCGCAGATACACACCATCTGCAGCCGCCCTGTGGGAACCACAAACAAGAAGGGATGAGAGTGAGATGAGGATGTACATAGGTTTTGTACATGCCCAACTTCCACCTCCCTGTTGCCTGGATCTACAAAGGGGGAAGGCCTGTGTCCAAGGCAACTGCAGCCACCCTGATTCTAAAGGATTGGGTTCCAAACTCACCAGTGGGCAAGCCTGCTACTGCAAAGGAGGACCTGAGGACAGTGACAAACTGGAATCGGGTGAGGGGATAAAAGTTGGCGTGGATCAGTAGGGGCTCGTCGCCAGCCGAGCAAGCCTGGAGGTAGGCCAACAGCCGGCATTGGACAAAGCAATGCCTTGGTTGATCCCAAGGAAAAGTGCGTCCCTCGCCCCATCTGATTGGCCTTGGACCACTGCAGGCAAATGTGAGCCAGCAGACCCCAGATAGTCACATCCCCACATGCCAAGGCATCTCCAGAGGCACTGTGGCAAGAACTCGCCACCAACCTCCTCACCCGCAAGGCCCCCCAAAAGGCCAGTCTGAACGTGGGCTAGAAAAGGCCAGTCTGAAATGGGGAACGGCAAACTGCAGAACTCTGCTGCTGCCTCCTCCACCGTGTAGCAGCTCAACCACCTGACACTGATGCTGCTGCCAGCCGTGGCAAATACACACAGAGCCTGGGCAGCTCACCCTTTAAGCCTACTAGGCGGACCTGAGGGGGAACCAGGTCACCCAAGTATGCCTGCTTAGGCATACCTCCTCAGTCTGGCTGGCCAGCTGCTGTTTGGCCTGCCAAGTATTTCAAAGTTACTGGCTCCCACAGTCACTTGGGGCCAGAAGGAGCCACCTGGGCTGAGATGCCGCATCAGAAGGCTCCGCCATTTGCCCATGCCCAGGAAACCACCCTCCCAGTGTGTTGGGGGGGGCGGGTAGTGTTGGAAATACAATGTCTTGCGTATGGAGACAGCAGAAGACACAGAGCCATGATAGAAGTGACAAATGACACTTGAACGGCAAGTGAACAGTCTCACGCATATTCCTCCCTGTTCACTACGTGATCAAGTGGAGCACAAGTGGAGGGCAAGTGAACAGGGAGGAATACACGTGAGTCTGTTCACTTGCCGTTCAAGTGTCATTCGTCACTTGTAGCTTGGCCCATAGAATACCTGCAAGGGGCAGCGGGTCTGACAGTTAGATGGCAGAGTGGGATCCTTCTTTCCTCCTCTCTTCTGTCCTCCTTGCATGTCTCCAGATTGATATTCTTAGGCTACTTCCTGCCTCGTCCCGGAAGTCCCTCCTACTGTTTTACTGAGGTAGTTAGTATTGATTCTCTTTCTCTCCTTTCTGTCAAAGTCGTAGTTCCTGAATAAACTTTCTTCATTCACTCCTTCATCAGACTCAAGATAATTCCTAGGACATACCAGAGCCTACAGATAGCTTCTTCAATGTCATTCTGCTTTCCTTTTTGCCTTATTCTTTCTAATTTTCAGTTGCCTTACAGTGGATGTTGGAACATCTACTTGAATTGTTGTAACATTGTCTTCAACTTGATGTTCAAAAGACAGAATTGGGTTTTCTTCACTTTTGCCTTCCCTTTCTCCCTTAGTTGGCGGTATCACTCTTCCATCTGCTCAGCATTTGGGTGTCACCATTCATATTTCTCTCTCCTTTTCACCTCACATCCTAAGCAGAACTGAGTCTAAGCCCATGGGGTTTAGAAAGGCGTAACTCTGCTTTGGGTTGCGGTGTGCCTGCGGATTGTGTTGGAATATGTGTGTGTTGCAAGGTCTGAGATTCAGTCATTATGGGGTTAATGTGTTTACCTACCATGCTATTGTTTAGATTGACCTGGAAAGGGAACCTGGCACAGAGCCAATAATCTGCAAGCCCGGGAAACTGAAGTGTGTTTGTAAACTGTTATTGGTCAACAGGTCAGGTGACTTTCTTTCTAGGGTCAAGAAGACAGAGGAAGAAGATGATTCTCCATTCAGTTATCCCAGCTCTTTGTTTGTAACAAGAAGTAAGAATGTAGCTCTAGGCGTTTGTTATTTTGTAGCAATCCTGTGACCCCTTTCCCTTTAGAAGTAAAATTATTTTAAAAGCTAAACTCATGTGCTGACTCTCTATTGATTCAAGATCCATTGCACCTCTGATTTTAAGCTATTTTTAACCCTTTCCCCCAAGAGGTTGTTTCCCCTAAACTCTCAACATTTTCTAAAAATAACCATCTATTGAATTTCTCATTCTATCTTGTTTTTTGACTGTTTTAAATTGAAGCCTGCAGACATGGACCTGTTGCTTTTATTTCTGTGTTGGGGATACTTTACTTGGTTTTATAAATAATAAATGATGATGAATCACAAAGTATTGGAACAACAGAATATTTTCATTATCCATCTTTTAGCTTTCGGGTGTAATCTACGGCCTCCCTGTATTATCAAGTGAAAGTATATTAGACCATTTTTATCCATATTCGTGCCCAGATATAATAAAGTTTGGAAGCTGCTTAAGTTATCAAGCACGCAAAGTACTTACAGTGCCAGACTTTTGATGGTAACAGTCATATTTACTCTTTCAGGAGACCTTGCATGCCTCTTTCAAAATCAAGATTTTGCGGTGAGCGGTGTTTACTCAGCAAGAGAACTGCAACAGATAAATATCCTTCACACTATGGTGCCTCAGAGTGAAGGGTTTTGAATACAAATCATCTTTGCTGACATGAACTCTTGCAAATACACACACACAGAGCAAG
This sequence comes from Eublepharis macularius, assembly GCF_028583425.1. NCBI lineage: Eukaryota > Metazoa > Chordata > Lepidosauria > Squamata > Eublepharidae > Eublepharis > Eublepharis macularius. The sequence continues at coordinate 94,419,012 of NC_072798.1, forward strand.
ACTTTAATACAAGGCAACTTTTCAAATAGCGTTTGTTCATTGCTAAAAACCAATACATGATCACATTTGCCATCATATCTCTGGTGAATGTGCTGCTTAAAGGTTTCTGAGAAATGTCTTGGGGAATCCTATGACAATGTGCCCAGAGTATAGAAACTACATGAGTTCCCGTCGAAAAATGCAGGCCAATGTGGTGATGATCTTGCAAAGCCAGGTATGCAAAGTTGTCCCTGAGGAAATAGGAAATACTCCATACATGAACACATGAATACTTCCCATGCCTTGTCTCCATAAGTAGCGGTTCTTCATAGGTAGAAGAGGGTGTCATCTATGAGTCTCTCTACACAAGACATCTGACATGTGAAGAACACATGTCAGGAGATGCAATGTTAGCTGGAAAGGGTAGTTTAAAAAGACAGAGCCAGCGGCAGGGCAAAGGCTTTGCTATACACTGGAGCTGTGTGAAGGGGCTGTGAAATGCCAAAAGGGAAACTTCAGCCTATTATATCCTCTCCTGGTCCAAGCCCGGCTCTGGAAGGCAGTTCCAGCCCATTTCCATTCCTCGCTGCCCTCTGGTTGCGGTTCCTCACAGTTTTAATTGGACAGGTGAAATTGACAGAGCCTTTGGGAGGTGTAGATGAAATTGACAAGCCCTCTGAGGCGCGATCTCTGCTTGCTCTGTCTTTTAAAACTACGCTTCCCAGCTAACATTGCATCTCCCTACACGCGATGAACACGTGCCAAGCATCTTGTGTAGACAGAATCTGTCAACACAATGCTTGGCACGTATTCATCGCTATCTCCTCCATAAGGAGGAGGATTTACTGCTATTTCCTCCATAAGGCATGGCTTGCTATTTAAATGAAATGTGGTATATCCCTGAGCTCCTCTCAGGAAACTGCAAGTAAAGTTGCAAGGAATCTTGGCAACCTTCAGAAATTTATCTAGGGTTCATTAGTGAGATCAGTAACGGCTGTTTCTCTGAAAGATGGCTTGTTAATCACAGCCAAGCACAGGCCTTACCTTGCTACAGAGGCCTGTTGTGCTTCTTCTGGGGGGTTACTGTCAAGGCCAAACTAGAGGTGGTGCAGGAAATCTTTTCCATAGATGCCCTGTGTTGAGCCTTGAGTTAAGGTAGTGCAAGAAGAAACACCAACAGGCCGTGCTATTGGGCTTATCAACTGAGAGTTATGGGCCTCAGAATATTCTCCATAATCTTCTGCAATTCACAAGGGTTACTTAACAGATGATATGGAAATAGCTCCCTGAAGCTAGGGCTGCTATTGGGTGTGTGTGTGCACTGGGAGACATAATTCTGTGGGCCCAGGTCACTCGACAGGGGGGCACATAGACCCAGGCAAGTAATGTGTTTTGTTTTCATACAATATTTGGGTTGGATCTGGGTAGTAGGTTGGAGGCCCCACACTGAATCTTTTTGGGGACACAGCATGCCTTGAAGTAGCCTTGCATGAAGTAATCCTAGATTCAGTGTAGTGGTTAAGAGAGGCAGGACTCTAATCTGGAGAGCTGGATTTGATTCCCCACTCCTCCACTTGAAGCCAGCTGGGTGACCTTGGGTCGGTCGCAGCTCTTCAGAACTCTCTCAGCCTATATGATTGTTATGAGGATAATAATAACAACACACTTTGTAAACCGCTCTGAGTGGGTGTTAAGTTGTCCTGAAGGGCAGTATATAAACTTAAATGTTGTTGTTGCTGTTATACTGTATACTATCTTTTTAGTAGCTGGACTGGTTTCAGTGGCCTCTAAAATCGGCTCTCTCCCGCATAACATGTCAAGGTTCAGCATTGTTTAAAGTCACAGACTCAACCACTAAATAACTTCCTGGAATTAGCTTATGCTTATTCTGTTCTCTTACGTTCTTTCCAGTTTGTCTACTGGTGCATTCATGGTAAATTAACATATTATATGGCACTTCATCTACTCAGAAACCTTCATAGCGATGCCTTGTTTTTTGGAAGCTTTAACATTAATCGTGCTGCGAATAAAACACATGAATTCTAATTGCCTGACAGAAAAATGTTCCATTTCTCAACATTAGCATTTTAGAAATATCAACTATGAAACATGTAAATCAAAATGTTAAAATTTAGCCAGTCTTAAAATTTACAACAGCGTTTGTCATAATTAGGATTTCACCGTAACAATTGAATCCATTTTGCTTTGAGGGGAGGATGTATTGGTGCCTTGGCTTGTTTTCTAGGTTGGGACAACGTTTAAAGACCCAGGCAACCCATGTCTCACATATACCTGTACAGAAGAAGGTTTTACAACTAAAGTTGAAGAATGCCCGGAACAGACATGGTGCAGCAAGGTATGTTGTGCAAACAGGCTTAGAAATTATATATGATGGTTACCTTAGGGAGCAAATTGATGCAGTCTTCCCTTACCCTCAGAAGTCCCTGTAAGGATAGCGGGAAAAGAGAGACTCGGGCTTGGCCTCATTGTAGGAAGGATCTGCATCCCTCTCTCAGCCAATACCATTAAGCTCTTGTGTCTTCTCAGAGTTAGTACTTGTGCAGTGCACCCCTCTGGATTTGGAAGAAATGTGGGTTATGTGTGTCTCCCCCAATATTTCCCAGTAGACCTGACAGAGGTAGAGCTAAGCTACAAGAAATGAATTACACGAGGAGGAGCACATGAAGGGAGTCATAATGTTAGCAGGGAAGCCGAGTTTTAAAAGAGATCGGAAGGTTTTGTCCATTTTCCCTCTCTATCAAGCCAGGGAGATCTGCTCAGAAGGTTTGTTTATTTCCTCTTTGCCTCTTAGAAGGGGAGGCGAAACTGACAGAGCCTTTGGGAGGCAAAGGGGAAATTAACAAACCTTCTGAGCAGAGTCCCTGGCTTGGTAGAGAGGGGAAATTGACAAAGCCTTCTGAACTCTTTTAAAACTCAGCTTCCTGGCTAACATTGCAACTCCCTTCACGTGCTCCTCCTCGTGTAATTTGTCTCTTGTAGCTTGGCTCATAGTCAGTTTGGCAGTTGCCATCTCCTCGAGTTGCTGCCTAGTATATCACTCTCATGTAAGAAACATGTGAACGCATCCCCTTTAGGAGGCATGTTATCAATACCTTTTATCAAGCCGTTCTGCTTAGCACTTTGTTTTCAGGAACATAATCACAATAGAGGTACTGTGATTAGAATTCCCCAAGAGAAAACGCAAAGTAAGAAGGGGGAGATAGAATCAGCTTCCAAGACTTTTGTCTAACTGGACTCTTCTTTTTTATTTTAAAAACAGGAATTAAGAACATATGATGCCAACAGATGCTGCTATACTTGTATGTCCTCGCTTTCTCCTTTTCCGTGGCGAAGCATAGAATGCAATTGGTTGTGTATATATTAGTGCTGATAGAATATCAGCACAACGTGCAGCCTTTTTGATCATGCGTATTGTTAACATGGATAAGTGAAATGTCTGTTTACAAAGCATTTAAACACCTTGATAAGAGAATAGACCCTGCAGAACTGGAGGGAAATGAGCAGAGCTGACATACTACAGGCCACAGAAAGACATCTCTCTGTGTTGAGGGGTCTGTTTTGTGACCGTTAACATGTACCTTCACTAACCACGTAGTCAGTCTCAGCTAGCCTAAGGGCCAAACTAGACAATACTGCATCCCCATGTCCATCATGAGGACATGCCATTTTACAGCTGTTTGGGGCCATTTGGGCTCTTGAAAATGGTATGGAGGGGAGACAAACAGGAGCCCCACATACACAGCTGCACTGCAGCATTTTCAAATGTTTTTTTAAAAGCTCTAAAACGGTGCTGTAGGGATGTGGTATTGTTCACTTGGGCCCTCGCACACCAAACAGCATAAACCTACATTCACTTCACACGGTAAGCAGCATTTGTGCTCTCTGTGGCAATACCAGTTTTGTGCTGGTATTTCCCTCAATAAACACACAGGGGGAAAGACAGACATGCGTCCCAAAATCCTAGGGGCAGCACACTGAGAGGACCTAACTGGTTGTGGGCCCCCACCTCCCTGCATGTTTAGAAACACAAATTTGCAGTTCATCACAGTAAACCCTGGTGTAACACCAATCTCATTGCAGCAAGCAAGTCTGCCAAATAACTGGAAAGCAGCCCTGTGCAGGCTTTTAATGCAGGTAGAATCCCCACCAAGCTTTGATAGGTAGCCATGAGAGAGATAAAGTTCTAGTTCTTTGCAGTGTTCAGTCCCGTTGATCGCGCTTCCTGTCTGTCACCAAATCTCAAGCTGTAAGTCAAGCAAAAATCAGGCCCTAGACTGTACTTCTAAATCTGGCTTTGGCTACTGTTGCCGCAAACAAACAAACCAAAAACCTTTCCCACAGTGGCTTCGGTCCTGCCTAAAGCCTACCCACCCACTCCAGTCAGCTTTGGAGGATTTTCTTCAGGTGCTCCAGGCATCTGAGGCGAGATGGGTGGCAACACAAGAAAGAGCCTTCTCGGTTGTGGCACAAAAATTTTGGAACTCCCTCTCCAGGGAGATTTGTTGATCTCCCTCTGTTGTTGTCTTCCATCAGCAGGTGAAGACTTTTTCATTTCCTTTGGTGTGCCCTCAGTAAACTCTTACTGGCTCCCCTCCCTTGTTGTGTGGGTGTTTGTTGTTTGTTTGTATGCCTATACGTATTGTTAAATATTTATATATACATTTTACATTTTGTTTTAATGTTTTAATGCCTGATGTTTGGTGTAGTGGGGTTAAGAGAGGCAGGACTCTAGTCTGGGGAACTGGGTTTGAATCCCCACTCCTTCACTTGAAGCCAGCTGGGTGACCTTGGGTCAGTCACAGCTCTTTCAGAGCTCTCTCAGCCCCAACCACCTCACAAAATGATTGTTGTGAGGATGATAATCACATACTTTGTAAACCGCTCTGAGTGGGCTTTAAGTTGTCTTGAAGGGTAGTATATAAATCAAAGGTTATTATGTTTTTGAATGTTATTACGTTTGCTACCGTGAGGACCCTATTTAGGTTAAAGGTAGCATATAAACATTTTAAATAAATTTTCCACAGAAATAACAGCGGCAATTTTTGCTGATTCCTCCCTCAGCAACATCCCCCAAATGCTGCTTTTGGAGGGTGGAGAACGGCTAGGAATAGCACGGGAGGGAAAATTAGCAACATCCAGCCTCCCTCTTGTGCCCATGGAAATCTTGGTGGGATCCAAGCCATTGCCTTTTCTGAATCAGCAATTGGGATAGTTCTGCATTGTGGTAAACGACCTGGTTTGTTGTGGGTGGGGGAGAACAAAAACCTTGTTCTCCCATCTTTCAACCATGGAGTTCTATGGGGGGGGGCGGGAAGGAGAGTGTTTCTCCTTCATGAAATTCCTGTCTTCATCCTTCTCTGGAAGACTGTATAGATGACCTGTCAACAGGGCTGTAGGGCCCCCATCTGCCTCCGCTTGCATGGTCTCTTTAGAGGAGGGATGGGACAAAAGAGGGCAGGAGAGAATTTTGATCCATTTCCATTGGGACACAGATTGCAGACCATTTAACACATTTACCAGAACCTGCATGCAGAACCACAAGTGACAAAAGGCACAGATTGGACACTGGTCAGCTTCCCTCAAGTGTTGATGGGAAATGTAGGCATCCTGGTCTCACAGCTTTGCTCTCCGACTGCTGTCCAATGGACTTTTCAGCTGTCACTTGTCCAACATTCCGCCAAGCTGCCTACATTTCCCATCAAAACTTGGGGGAAGCTGACAAGTATCCAATCTGTGCCTTTTGTCATTTGTGGTTCTGCTCTACATAGGGTTGCCAAGTGGTGGCTAAGTGGTGGCTGGAGCTCGCCCAGAATTACAATTGATCTCCAGGCCACAGAGATCAGTCCCCCTGGAGAAAACGGCTGCTTTGGAGAGTGGACGCTTTGGCATTATACCCCAAGTGCGGTCCCTCCCCTCCCCAAACTCCTCCCTCTACAGACCCCCCCTAAAAAATCTCCAGGAATTTCCTAATCTGGGTCTGGCAACCCAAATCTAAGCCTGGTCCTGGTCCAGATGCTCTTTTGAGTTTGCTGAATGTGTCCTTTCCGTTCGGTGTTACCAGGTCAGAGTGATTGTCAACTGGTCCCTCTACAGATGACAATTTCCAAGGGTAGCTGTAAAGGCATCATCAGGATGAACGGGTGTAAGGGTCGCTGCAAACAAATGGTCTCGTAAGTGGATTTTGATATTGATTCCTGGACCACAACGCCTGTATGTGGCATTGAACAGGGGAGGTAGTGGTAGATTGTGGAAATGAACTGACTTTGCTAGCACGGAGAGCAGCTGTTTGGAATGCAGATGGCCTCTTCGATCCAGTACAAGAGCTCCGTGGCCATGACTGACGCAGAAGTGCGTTCGGGTCATGTTGTTCACCCGGGCCCCACTGAACTTCATCATCTCTCTTTTTTTTTTTTTGAAAGTTTTTTTATTTTTCAATATCTAACATACAAAACTACAATAACAGTAACTACAAAAGACTACAATAGCACAAGGGAAGGGAAAGAAGGGAGAAAAAAGAAAAGGGAAAGGAGGGGTGGAAAAAAGGGGAAGGTAACCTACAAACACTAAACACTACACTTCAATGCTTTCCCTTCATACTGCCATAATAAAAAAATAGCTTTATAAAGTAGTGATGGAGTGGTTGATCATACAAAATACAAATTACAATTCAAATTAAATCTTTTTCCCTCCCCTGGGCCTCGGGCGCAATTCTCTCTGAGCAGCTACAGCCGCAGCGCTCGTTGCCTCCCCCCTTCCTTCAGGCTTCGGATCCTCTTCTTTTTGCTTGGTGTCTGGCCCAAATTCTGGATTTTTATCCACAAAATCCCTTAGCTGATCTTCCGAATTAATCTTGTAAGCTTGATCTTTATAACTAAACCCGATTCCTTCCGGGAGTAGCCATTTGTACTTTATGTCCCATTCCCTCAAAAGAGCTGCCAACTACTTGTACTTAAATCTTCTCTTCCGAACTAAAAATGGAACGTCCTTCAATATCTTGACTTTATTTCCCAGAAAGTCTAACTCCGCATTGTATGAATTATATAGGATACTGTCCTGGACCCTCCTAGATGAAAACTCAATAACAATCTCACGAGGCAACTGCCGCTTCATTGCATATTTTGAGGATGCCCGACGGACTCCCAAAATGGCGCTTTTCACTTCTTCTTTAGTTGCCCTCGCAGGTGTCGCTAAAAGTTCCGAGGCGAGATCCCACAAATCCTCATTTTCCTCCTCTTTAACATTCTGGAGACGCAAAATGGTCTGTATTCGCTCCACTTGCAGTCCGATCAGCTGGTTTTCCACCAGCTTTAGCTCCCTGTTCGTTGCTCTCATAAGTGACGCACTTTCCCGGGCAGACTTCTCTGCCCCCCCCCGCTGCTTCTTTAATGGCTTTCACATCGCTCTCAACTAAGCCCACCCTTTGATCTGTTTCATTCAGCTTGTCAACAAAGGGTTTTATGGCTTCCACGACCGATCTTTTGACCAGTTCCTCGAGCGTCTCGCCCCTCTGCAAGGCAGCCGTAACTGACTTGCCAAGAGCAGGACTCTGCTTTTTCGCTGCCATTTTAGGGGGGGGGGGACCGCCAATCTTCCGAGACTCTGCGAGGGGGGAAAAATCCGAGTCTTCTCACCTTCAGACCCCACCACTCCTCACATGCGCTTGTAGTAACAGAAGGGATTCACTTACTTGCAGGCTTTCGCCTAATCCTGTTCCTTGCCGTTTTCCATGGCCCGGCAGCACACTGGGTGCGCGCTCGTCTGCCGGCCTCCATAGGGACAAACGGGCAATTTACCCCCTGCCTCGATCTGTCAGAGGGCTCTTCCCGCCGTGCCCCGGACTCAGACTCCCTCCCTGAGAGTCTGGGGGCTAACCTTTGCAGATCAGCCGCCTGGCCAGGCGGCTCGGCCGCTTCTTCTCGGACCTGCCGAGAGGAGCGTCCGACATGGCCGTGAAAATGAAACCGAATCCCGAACTTCATCATCTCTTGATGAGGAAGAGTACACCCGATCAGACCACCAAGTGCATATAGAACATGCAGACAGAGCTTGTTTGGCACCTGTTTTTTTCACCTGGGAAGCTGTGAATTGGTTTCCTTTCTGGGAGGAATATACGGAAATGCTTTCAAAAATAGCCAATAACTGCCTTCCTGGCTTGACTATCCCAATAACACTATTAGTAATATGCATTCAGATGCTAATGACAACTCAAACCCCAGACCCTTCTATTTGTTTATTTATATAGCTAATCCAAATGTAAAATTAACAGTCTCGACCAAGCTTAGAATTCAGTGAAGTTAGAGAGAAGGGAAAGGGTGGCTTGGCAGATCTGTAACTGATGGTAACTTTTACCAATTAAGAAAGGCAGATTCCGCACACGTTGGATAATGCACTTCCAATCCTCTTTAGAGATCATTTGGAACTGAATTTTTCGAGTGTGAAACAAAAAATCCACTTCCAAACGATAGCTAAAGTGCATTGAAAGTGCATTATCCAACGTGTGCGGAATCAGCCAAAGTTACACAGATCTTGTCAGCGGACGATTACACTGATACAGCTGTCTATTCAAACTATTTCTACCAATCACATCGCTAGCTTTCTGGTTCGTTGAGCGGGCTTTGATTCTACATAAGCAGTGATTCCTTTTTGTTCAAGCAGTTCTATTATTTGGTGTTGCTCTTGCTGAGCAAAGGGGTAGATATTTTTCATGCCGGTCCTGGCATATAGCCAGTGCTGGAAAGGGATATAGGATCGAACGGGTCACTCATAGGGAAATGATAAATGTAACAGTGTTGCCTGCCACCAGGGTGGGCAGAGAGAGGCAAGTATTTTGCTTGTGCTCCAGGTTGTGTGTGTGCGAGATGGGTGCTACGCTTCTTCCTCACCCTTTGAAGCCAGTGTCTTGACATCTTCTTTCAACATGCGTGTACACAGAAAGCAAACACCACCACCCCCTCCAAAGGCACAGGTCCATTGAGATCCCCTCATCCGAAAAACTTCTTAGGATTATGAACATCGGCAGAACTACACTTAACATAATACTGCCCTTAGGGAAAGAAGGAAAAACTTTACTAGCAGCCCAGGGCATGCAGAAGGGGCCCCGTGCAAGGTCTGCCTTCCCCGCGTGTCCTCCTGGTTCTTCTTAAATATGGTGCTCATCTGATGGCTTGTTGTTAACTCTGTGATTTATGTACCACTATGCCTGCTTGTTTGGGTCATGCCTGATACAAGTAGGCCCAGGCACAGGACGTGTCTGAGAGCCAAGCTACAAGTGACGAATGACACTTGCCTGGCAACTGAACAGACTCGCGTGTCTTCCTCCCTGTTCACTTGCCATTCACTTGCTCTCCACTTGATCAAGTGGACAGCAAGTGAATGGCAAGTGAACAGGGAGGAAGACACGCGAGTCTGTTCAGTTGCCAGGCAAGTGTCATTCGTCACTTGTAGCTTGGCTGAGCCAGGGCCGTTGGTGGGGATGAGTAGGTTGGCCTCACCCCTTCCATTTGCCTTACAGTGAACACTGCGCCAAAGTAGTAACGCTACTTTCTGAACACTCTCAGTCATGGAAGTAGAACGAACATGATGCGTGCACATACGGAGGGGCTCTGCCTCTACAACGCAAATGTGCACAAAAGAGAGCCCACGTTCAGGGCTAACCTCTGCAGCTGTACTGCTTTCTTGGATTAATATATCAAAAGCTTCCCTCTGCCCACTCTGCCAATAAACCATGGACATTTCCCCCTCAACTGTCTAAATTTTGGCAGGCTGGGATACCTTAGAGGGGAGGGATATACTCTCTGAAAGTGTCTTCCCAGTTGGGTGGCAGTTGGGAAGATACAGACAGAAATAGATTTCCTGTTCATCGCAAGCAGAAATGGAAACTGAGATGGAAAGCAAACTGGAAACCAAAAAGAAGAGTTTTAATAAAACGGAATCAGGGTTTGGGTTTTTTTTAAAATAGAAAACAATGTGCACATTTCTCACTTTCAGCCCACCACTGATCAATTTCTGTTTACTTTTTTATCCCCGTTTCAGGTATAGTGACAAAGATCGTCAAATGAGAATCCACTGCTCCTGCTGCAAGCCAACAAAATACGTCCCCCAAAAGGACCGCCTATTCTGCTCCGGAGGGAGATTAAAACCTTACAGCTATAAGCAGGTTGTTGCCTGTAGCTGCGAGTCTTGTAACAACACCTAACTGTACATTTCCCCACAATCTTCCTCTAAAATTTCTTTAAAAATTCAATTATGAGATTTTCCTAGTTCAGCACTTCTGACTCAAATCTCAGTTATTAATACTAGGATTTTTAGAAAAAGCCGCAGTGCATGACCTGCACTTTCGTTGCAGATTACAACTCAAAACTGGAAAAATAAACTTTTTTCTGAAACGGCTATTCTCAGTTATGAGTTCTTTGATCGCCATGGCAGAACTTGCACCAACCGTATCTTTCCTTTATGTCATCTTCACTTTGACTTAATTCTATCATCAATGTGGTTTAGCCCTTGGCTGGATGGAAACTTTGCTTCTAAAAATACTTTCTCTCAAACTTTCACATGAGTAGTCCTGTTCAAATCAACAGGATTGTGTTTACAAGATGAGTTGCTGAACGGAGTTTTAATATACTGAGCAGTTGGCCTTGCTTGCTTACATTCTACTGCCCACCAAGTTTACTGGATGCTCATAGTGCATCCAATAAAGAAAAAAGTTCACTATATCCATTTTCATCCCACCATTCCTAATTTAATAACCTTTCCCCAGCTCTACAATTTTTTTTAGAGTGATGAGAACCACGGCTTTTTTTCTGAGGAAAGAGGTGGTGGAACTCCGTGGGTTGCCCTTGGAGAAAATGGTCACATGGCTGGTGGCCCCGCCCCCTGATCTCCAGACAGAGGGGAGTTAAGATTGCCCTCATGGAGGGCAATCTCAACTCCCCTCTGTCTGGAGATCAGGGGGCGGGGCCACTGGCCATGTGACCATTTTCAAGAGGTGCCGGAACGCCGTTCCCCCACATTCCCCCTGAAAAAAAGCCCTGATGAGAACTGTAAATAATAACCCAAATGCAGCCACACCATGGAGCTACACACAGGAGTTATGATACTGGCAGTTTTGTTTGCAACCTCTTTCCTAAAAATCTTTCGCACAGACTTTGCCTTTTTCATCGTTGCCCTTAACAACATTCACATCTTTACAGAGCTATCCAAGATTTCTTTCCTGGCAAGTCACTGAACAGACCCCATTACTGCATACATAAAAAAGGGTTTGTTTTTTTTAAATTGACCCAACGTGTATCGTTTTATACATATACACACTTTATACTCTTTATCTTTATCCCGTTTCAATTCGTGCATTTTACCATGTGTATGCAGACCGCTTTCTTGCCTCACAGTACTCTTCCTGATTGTTCAATCCTAGTATTTCCATTTATCCGCACATTTGGATACCATCATAATGGGTATTAGCAGGGCCTTTTTTTCTGGGAAAAGAGGTGGTGGAACTCAGTGGGTGGCCCTCGGAGAAAATGGTCACATGGCTGATGGCCCCGCCCCCTGATCTCCAGACAGAGCTGCCGAGCGGCGCGGAGGGCAATCTCAGCTCCCCTCTGTCTGGAGATCAGGGGGCGGGGCCACCGGCCATGTGAACATTTTCAAGAGGTGCTGGAACTCTGTTCCACCGCGTTCCAGCTGAAGAAAAGCCCTGGGTATTGGGCTTATGGGTAGGTTATATGAAAAAACTTAACTAAGGCTGTCGTGTTAGGAAAATCTGACATTTCATGGCTTTCTTCACTTTAGTATATTTCCTCTTGTTTCTACTTTATATTGAACATCAATACAGAAAAAGCTACTTTTGGACTAAGGTTCTTAAATCCCACCTGGCTGTTCTCTGCTCCTTTTCTTCCTTCATGCAGTGCTT